>NC_136061.1:982584572-983975822 GCF_964261635.1 Lissotriton helveticus | reverse complement strand
CTGTACCTGCTCTGTGTGTGAGGGAAGCTTGCACTGCTCCTCCCTGTGGGGACACAAGAGGTGCGGGGAGGGAGTGCTTGTGGGGGGGGGGAGGGGGGGGGGGGGGTCCGGTGAGTTGATTGAAGGAATGATGAATTTGCGACGCCATGCAAATTACGTTAGCTATTCCGGCTCCTCTGACTGTCATTGTGTGTCCTGCTGATGTAGTGATTGTGCTGACGGCAGAATGTTTGCGTTGGTTAAGGCTGGGTATAGCTGAACGCTATGTTCTGGGTCAGTTTTGAATGAATTTATCGATCTTCCTTCTTTTATGAATTACGAGAAAATGGCAGGATCTGGGAGTCTGCATCGATTGGGGTAGATTAAAATTGCATTATGCTCCCTTTCACCTTTTGTCGTGAATTCTTAAATTATTGAATAAATAGCACGCAATGTGTGTCTGTCTCACCCAAAAAATGATTCCTTCAAATCCACATAATTCTAAGGCCTTAAATTAAAGTTGTCTGTGTTAGAGCAGTTTCAAGTGACTCACAAACTTTAAATCTGCCTCCAGTGACAGAGTTTGAGAATGCTTAACAAAGAATTAAAGAAAAAGATGGACTACTCATACCCACATTCAGCTCGAGACATGCCTCCGCGCGCATCAGTTAATGTATCGCTATTAGACATTGGCCGCAGCATGGCTTTTGTGCTTCTTGCCTTTCTGGATTTTAAGAACTATGCTTTGTCTTCTTATTGGGACTTGCACTGCGGAGCTTATCGTTGCTATTTTGTATGCGGTGCTGTACCTTACACCTTGTGGTAGCACGAGCTGTTTAAAAATTCGAGGGTGACAGTGACTGCTTAGGAACGTGCATATCAACAGATTAATAAAGTTTATTTAAATAAAGAAGCACAATGAACATTTTAAGACGAATAGATTTGATTTATTTTTTTATTTACTTTATGCGTTTTTATATAGCGCGGACTTTACCCGAAGGTGTCAAAGCGCTTCACAATGGGAACAGTAGCGTTACATGAGGAGAAAATTACAAGTGGACGTGTTACAAAAGCAAACGTTACATTGCATGAGGCAAAGATGACAATTGTGCATGTGCCAAAAGCAAACAAAATACAAGAGGTAGCAAGCGATACGTTACAAGAGGAAAAAGTGACATGTGTGCAATTACAAGTAGAGGTAAAAAAAAAAAAGGCAGATAACAAGACCAGGGAGACATGGACCAGAAGGAAGACACTGGAGAAGAGACGGAGCAAGAAAAGTCAAGGCAGGAGCTGTACGAGGTTGTTCTAAAAAAACAAATCTTCTGGTCGTGACGTGCGATCATTGGAGGGGGTGCAAGGGATGAGGGAACACGGCCTGGGGGAAGCTGGCTGGGAAGGGGGAGGAGAAATGCAAGGAAGTTAGGGGAGGAGAAGCCGAGAAGCCGCAGAGCGCACGCTGGGCGAAGCCCTTTGATGTGCTGTGCGGCAAATGGAGGGAGGCTGATGCGCGTTCATGTTTGAACACGTGGTTCACATGAACTGCATGAAAACGCCAGCAAAAAGCTGGTGGTTTCATGAGCATTTTGAGCACTTGAATTCTCGTTCCTCAATGCGCTTGCGCACATTTAAGGTCACGAGACCTAAAAAACAACCTGCAAAAGGCTACCACAGGATTTTCAATAGTACTCCTCCTTCAAATAGACTACTATAGTAGTATTTTGCAGACATTCCATCCATTTTGTTTTACAAATCTCTTCTTGTTGAACTCTTATGGCTAACAAATGTGGGCAGGAGGGCTTTATTCCATACATTACATTGAATATGTGACAATTGTGGATTTCCTTGCTGCTTAGAACACAACAGTCCACCTGTACCACACCTGGATAGCTCAAAAGAAGTCTGATGCATTTTTCATTGCGCATAGGCCAGGTAGCCACTTATTGAAACTAAGGCTCCACGATGTAAACACAATGTTCAGTACGGACTATTATATTGCATTAAGTTATGCTCTTGTCATCACTTTTTTAAAAATAATGTTTATTAAATGTTGCAATCAAACTTACAGCAAATTATAAACCATATTAGGATACATATTTTGCTCATTTCAATTAGCATTTTCGTGCCCACATGGTGGGGGCGACAGATCATGTACAATACAATAATCAAGTACCAGCAACATTGATCCTTGTCGAGATATTTCCGAAATATTTTGAACATAAAAGCTGTACCGAATCGTACTATCAAACATTATCTAACATAACTGGTGTGCCTGTCCGATGATTACTATACATATGAGACCACTATCTGTACAGCGTGTTGATAATGAATACTGTGAGGTATATGAACAAGTGTTAACTTCGATGGTGGGGGAAGAGGGGAGGTTGCTCAGGCTGATTTCCACTTAATAGACTAGATGTGGCTGAGCCTGGTCAAAGTTATAGACACTCTGAACCATTGATAAAGCGCATATATATTTATGTACTATTCTAGGTGATCTATCAAGCTATGGTTGTAATACCGGTGGTATATTACGAATTGGTGCGTGTCCCGCAATATTTGGATTCTATGGTGGATAAATAGTGTTGGCAGTCTACAGGTTTAGCCCTAGATGGCGGTCGTGGGGTATGGGAAGACTGTATTTCGTGTTCAGCCACCAAGGCCCGGCGGAGGTCCACCAACCAAACTGGGATGGAGGGGCCCGCCGGTGATTTCCAGGCCATAGCTAGTGTGCATTTAGCTAAGACCAGCGCTAAGTCTAGAAACTTATTGAGATTCTTGGGCACTCCTTACGTTTTGTAATGCCGCTCTTGTCCTCACTCTTCACTAATTTAGAGTTTGATATAGCATTTTACATTTGACCAATAAACCCCATACAATGTAGTATGCATCTGTTCTTTTTTGCAATCTCTGAAAGATGTAAGTCTTCATCTAGCAAAGTCACATTTAAGGAAGAACTTTTATTGCCTGAAAAAAACTACCAGGTCAAAGAGTTGATGTTCCTCCATGAGACGGCGGGTGCACAGTTTCTGCCTCTGCCTTTATCTCAAGGAAAATCCATGAGCTAATGGGCAGAGGCCAATCAGTCTTTAAAGCATCAAGAAAAATGCATATGTTTTATTGCACGTTACACCGCAGTTTTTTTTTTCAAACTTATTGATCAACAAACTCTAGAAACCATTATTGGCAAGAGCATTGTAGATTAACAGTTACTACAGTTTTAAGTAACATCTCAAACATCCCACAGCAACTTTCTGTTTTTCATGGAGCAACATGTCATAAAATGGAGAGATGTTATGACACAAACAGTTTCCTATGAATCGCTCACATGCCTGGGATAAGGTCCCTCCTCTGAACAATCCATATAAACTACTTTTATGAATTCCTCAACGTTTATCCCAGGTTGCAGTGTGATGTATTTACTATGGGTACTGTATCGATCCCCCTATTTCTGACCCTTGTCTGGTTAATAATTAACTAGCAGTCATTCAACTGCACAGAAACCCGTTATCTGATTAGCCATACAACGGCACAGAAGCCCGTTATCTGATTAGGTCATAGCGCATGCCATCTCATTAGGCAAGCACTATTTCTCCAGCCCCCTAATAGGCATACGGTGTTCTCAAAACAAATCAAACCTACAGCGACCTGGGAAATCCCCGCAGCCATTGTTTTGATTTAGCCGAGAACTTCAGTAAAGAATGTGCGAACGACCAGTTCGTATGACATCCTTATTGACGTATTTATGTCCATCCTTACGTCAATCTCGGCACCTTTCAGGTATAAATAATACCGACATTGCCTTAAGCAAACACATGAGGTGGTTACAAGATTGGAGCAGCGAGACTTGCCGAGGAGCCCAGCTGACAGCGAAGCCCACAGACGCTGCCCCTCCTTTCTGACGCGCTGAGAGAGAGACGCTGCCTTTTCTCCTGCCGAGAAATCCAGCTCCGGCGCTTCCAGCCGCCCTTGCAGGCAGCTGGGATATCAAGCCCTGAGATAGAGATACCAGCCCTCCAGCCTTCTAAATCCCAGGTACTGAACTGAATAACCCCTTGCAGAGAATTCTTGAAGCAGACCCTTGGCAAAGCAAACTTAACTTAAACTGCTACTTATCTACTCCCGCCCACGTATTAGGCTTAGGTCAGGTACATTGGGGTAGGCGTAGTTAGAAGCACCAGTTGAGTACGATTAGTCAATGTATATATGTATGTATCTATTTTATCCATTTTAAGTATCATATGGCTAAGAAACCATATCAATGCTTTTACAGTATTATTTTATAATTCTGTTATTACTGTATGCACTTTACTTAACAATAAGTATTGCAATAATAGCGATTCATTTCTCTTGTATGAGAAAAGAGACTGATCAATAAATAACATCTTTTATTGAACACGCCCGTCTCTTCCTTTTCTCTACAATCTGGTGAAACTAAGAATGCACTGAACTGACTGAGTAAAATAAGTTGTCTTTTGTTTTCACACGACTCTAGAGATACACTCTTGATTAGGGGAGAGCAAAGTTGTCATGTTCTATGGTTGTCAGAAACTAAATCCCTTCTTGTCTATCCAGGGAGGTTAAACTCCTCCTTGTCTATTCGAGAAAGTTTCTAGTGAACTCTGAGCTAGCTGGCAAACACTAAACTTTAAGTCTAATATCGTCAGTAGAAGACCTAGTTAACCTCTGTCCTACGTCTATACTATTACTGTATGCACTTTACTTAACGATAAGTATTGCAATAATAGCGATTCATTTCTCTTGTATGAGAAAAGAGACTGATCAATAAATAACATCTTTAATTGAACACGCCCGTCTCTTCCTTTTCTCTACAATCTGGTGAAACTAAGAATGCACTGAACTGACGGAGTAAAATAAGTTGTCTTTTGTTTTCACACGACTCTAGAGATACACTCTTGATTAGGGGAGAGCAAAGTTGCCATGTTCTATGGTTGTCAGAAACTAAATCCCTTCTTGTCTATCCAGGGAGGTTAAACTCCTCCTTGTCTATTCGAGAAAGTTTCTAGTGAACTCTGAGCTAGCTGGCAAACACTAAACTTTAAGTCAAGTTCAAGTTCAAGTTCAATCTTTATTTCGTTGCTTTGCAACATAAAAGATAACAATAAAATATAAGCATAACATGATACAACTCACAACAATAATCGAACTTACAGTTCATTAAAATTGAGCACCCTATTATAAGATCTACATTTCATCATGTTTGGACACACAAAATTATAGTTTGAATTTATCACAGAAATTAAATACATATTTAAAATGTTTAAAAAATCAAGATAAAAAAACATTAAATTGGTTTATAACAGCCAGGAGTTTAAGATGGTACAACTAACTAGACATGATTCATGATTTGAACAAGTCCAGGATAAGCAGTTTTTCTTAATTAAAATGAAAAAGTTTGTTTCCGTCTAATAAAATGTACGGCCAATAAAAATTTGCTGGTTCCGAACACAATTACTTGGCTGGTGTCCGTACTTAAGATCCTGCCAGCTTCCCTATGGGAAGTAGAGCCAATATTGCGGCACAAGGGAACTATCCATCTTTTCCTTGCCCTACCATAGCTAGGGCAGAAAAACAATATATGAAAAATATCCTCCCTTTGGTTGTTGGTGCACAAGGTGCAATAGTCATTATCTGTCTTCCCCCATCTTTTCTCGGTTACCTTTGTCCTCAGCGTTCCATATCTGAATTTTATATACAAAGATTTGGCCAATGGTGGCTGGATTTCATCAAAAAATTGTTCAAAGGATGCCTCGTTTTTTACCATAAGGAATTTTTCTGTAAGAGGACCGTGTGTTCTTATATACACAGAATCATGGCTCACATATGACCAAAAGGATAGTTTGACTATTTTCTTGGAGGCTGAATTTAGAGATTCTGGCTCATTCCAGTAGTGTGTTAATCCGAGCTTAGTTAACCAGATTTTTACATGTTTGAACCAATAAATTTTACTGTCACTATCGAGCTCAAGGACTTCTTCCAAACCATTTTTATAGTCGGATAGTTCAAGGGTTGTCCACAATCTGACCCACAACAGTACTGGTCTCAATATTACATGATGATCTGTATGTTTGATGTTTAGATCAAGGAATAAGGGTATCAAAGGGGTATTGATGGGAACTTTTAAAAGCCCCCTGATAAATGTATTCTCCAGTATTTCAAAGGTATTCTTGCATACTGGCCCCCAGATTTCCGCCCCATACAGTGCAGCAGATTGAACCTTGTATCTAAAGAGCTCTAATGCTGGGGTGACTGCCTTATTCACACTTTTATTGTATCTCTGTAATATTGGAAAACAGTTTTGTTTAAACACCAATTTTGATTTCTCTAGTTGTGGGCCCCATCCCATTGACGAATCTAGCAGTACCCCCAAGTATGTAAAACTGTGCTCGTAGTCTAGTTTTTGACCGTTTAACATTAAATTCCTTTTAAAAGTTTTATGCGGGTTTAGTGCCATGTATTTTGTTTTTTTTATATTGATTTCTAATCCTTTTAAAATACAATACTGTTGGAACCTATCTAGTAGGGTCTATAGGCCGCGTGGCGTTTGCGAAATTAAAATTGTATCATCCGCGAAGAGGAGGGACGCAACACGTTCCCCCCCCAATCGGGGCGAATCATTGTCACAATTTTCCATATAGGCTGCTATATCATTTACGTAAAGGGAGAAAAGTGTGGGGGCCAGTACGCATCCCTGGCGTACTCCCCTTTTTATGGGGATTGGGTCTGTAAGTTCCCCGTTTGGGCCCCACCTAACCTTAGCATAATTCTCCTGATGCAAGCCCATCACAAGTTTTAGCAGTTTGCCTGGTAGTCCTTGCCTATTCAGAGTTTTCCAGAGTAAGTCACGAGGAATTAGGTCAAATGCTGCTCGTAGGTCTACGAAGGTCACATACAAGTGACCTTTACGGATAATAACGTATTTCCAATACAAGCAGCATAGCCTAAATACCTGGTCAATGGTTCCCGTTTTATTCCTAAATCCCGCCTGATATTTAGATAAAACTGACTCCTCCTCCACCCATGAATTTATTCGATTTAAAATATGCCTGGCATATATCTTTTGTGTTATGTCTAAAAGGCTAATGGGGCGATAATTGGCTGGATCGCCACGATCCCCTTTTTTAAAAATAGTAATGATTTCTGCGCCATTCCATGTGTCCGGAATGTGGCCGCTAGCCGCAACTATATTAAATAAATGATTCAAATAGGGTGCCCAGACGTCAACATTATACAGATAAAGATCGCCCGGAATTTTATCAAGCCCAGGCGCCTTCCCTTTTTTTATCATGGCAATTGCTGTCTCTGTTTCTTGCATGTCAAAGACTACCGGGTGGGTGTTAACTGGTATTATGGCAGAGGATGCGTCTGTTGCAACATCAATTGAAGTTTTGGCTGCATACAGCGATGTAAAATGCTTGACCCATATATCCTCGTCTAGATAGACCTCCCTGGAGCCTTTCTCACGTTTATTCTCCTTAGCTGCAAGTTCCCAAAATTGTTTCTGGTCCTTGTTTTTGGCGGCCGTTAACATGCTGAGCCATATTTCCTCATCCCAAGAGGATTTCGCTCTTAATATTATTTTATTGTAAGACTTCCTTTTATCTCTAATTTCTATTGGACCTCTCCCTTTGACAGCATCAATCAGTGCAGTATTGGCAAGACGACATTCCTTGTTATACCAGGGTTTACCTATAGATTTGGCATTAGTCGTACCTACACCTTTTTTAGGTTTTTTTGTAAGGAGTTCTAATAATTTACTGAAAAAGGACTTGTGCAATTTAATGAATTCTTTAGAATCGCAGCTATAAGGACAATATGAATCAAAGGTATCTGCAAAGATGCAGTAAATGTTGGCCAGTAAATCCTCTCTTCCCAATATGTAAGCCCATTTAACCGCCCTGCGATTGTTACTAAGGATAATATTATCTGTTGTAGATAAGGATGCTAGGCTATGGCCTCCCTCTGTAGCTACAAAGGAATTGACTCGATGCACAGCAAATTTATAGAGTGTATGAAGTTAATTTTTGGGTGCATTCACAGTATCGTCGCGTATCCCACGGCGTAAAACTGTAAACTAAATGATAGTGGGATCAGTGGGTCACTGTCCCATCCTGTGATGCACACACTAATTCCTCTCCTAAGAAAGAGGTTCCAGAATTTGTTCTTCAGTTTCAAGTGTGCTTTTATTCAGCAGTATTTGGTTAATTTCTTCTTAAATAAATCATTTGTTCATTTTTGCGACATTTTTACAAATATTCGTTACATATTTAATATGTCAGCACTGTCCTTTTGTTTGGCATCCAATGCATTTCGAGGCCTATCCGCCTCTTCATCAGGGAAAGGATACTAAAATAAAGTGAAACATGGGTCATGATGAGTGTTAAGGTGGATCGATGGGGTGGGGGTGTTCTTTGGGATTTAAACGTGAGGGGGGGAGAGGGGTTGTGGTTGGAGTTGTGTCATGTTATGGTGGCACCTTAAAAAATGATCCAAAACCTGTGTAGAGTGGTGGAAGATGTTCGTAATCATGCTTACGTGCGCCGCTTTTCTGTGTGGTCATGCAGTCTGTAAATCAAAAACTACCAAAAAAATTTCCCTGTGTTTGGTAGCAGCCTTAGATTACTGAGAGAAATAGTTCCTGAGGGGTTTCTACGGGGAATGTTATTAAGGGGCAAAATCATCAATAAACCAATCAACCACTAAAGCGATAATAGTAAGCAACAAAATTTCACTGTGTTAAAATAATAAGCATGTACAAGTAAGTAAAAAAATCAATTCGTGATTTATTTCAACCTCCCAAATGGGTTACAATCTAGAAAAAATTAAAATTATGTTAAAAAAACCTTTTTGTGAAAAAAAGGTAACCATACAATATATATTACACTGTAAAATTATCAAAACAAATCCATATGTAAAACAAGTCGACGCGGCGTTTCGGTGTCTACTCAATCCTTACACCTTCATCAGGACAAACATATGAAATTCACAGTATCTACAAATTAAATAATAGGAGTTTAGTAACATTTCTTGTTTGGTAGTTTCATCATCACAGTTTGCTTACTCTCTAGGAATACGTTATACCCCCCTAATGGTATTTATTACCATGGGTTGATTCTCAACAAAAGCCTAAGCAATTTTGGTTACCCCACTGATCCCCAGTTACTCGCTATGTATATAGATAGTGATAGAAGTCTAATACCTGTAGTTTGATTACAGAATTGAGTTTAGTCACTCTCTTCAAGTTTTAATGGCTTGGCGTAGACTGGCTTATGACGATTTAGTCACGCTTGGGAGCTATAGAGAAATATAAGATGATGGATTATAGCCCCAAAATTATTTAAGTGACTCAGTTCTAATGACTTAGTCATGCGTTGTGGGCCTTTTACCTTTTAAATATGCCTCCACGTTTTCACCTTGCACGGAGGAACCACCGTGTATAATTAGGATCTCCTAGGTCTGGTGATATGATAGATGTCCTGTGAGAATAAATAAATAACCTTCCTTAGGTATTGCTGGAATGTTAGAGGCAGGAAGGGTATTTCGGTCAGATAGGTATTACGCTATTGGGAGAGCATGTAATCCCTCTACAATGTACTTACCAACTCAAAATGGTTGGATTTGCCGGTGTGCTTTTTGATTTATTGCACCTCCGCTTGGTAATTTCAGTTCAAGGATATCTACAAGAACAAAAATTATTTTGGCCTGATTAGTCTAACATTGATTCCCCAGAGAATTGCTTGTCCCTGTGGTCTTTTCTAAGCACTCTCTTTGTGTTGTTGCTTCTTGTTAGATAAATTGTACTTAAGCATGTTATTGCTTATTCTTAGAGAATTTGTACCTAAGTATCATGTACCTTAGACTTATCTCATGGTTACATAAGGGATATTTCTGGCAGTTCCCCCCGTTAGAGGCGAAAAAGGACACAGCAATACCTCTCATTTTTAGTCTTAGGTTCCTGATAGGTATATATATCTTAGCCTGACACAGTTATTTTCTAAACATCCCACATGACATTAAGAATCAACTTACTAGGGGTTTTCAAATGTCCATTGCATTTAGAGTTAGGGGCTCTCATTCTTATTGGGGGCATCCCACCACCCTTTCTAACTACTATTAAGACTACAGTCCTGTCTAGACACATACCTGTGAGTTACAGACCGGCCTCCCTGTTCCTCCGTGCGTTCGCCTTCGTGTCGATGCAAAGGGTAAACCCACACTACCCGGCGCTGCATTTTATGCTGGCTCTACTCGTTTTGAACCGGAAGTCGAAAATGGCATTTTTTTCCCCATTAAACTATTTCTAGCCACTACTACTATCATTTTTCCTTTCGGTCACTATTTGGGTATTATAACACTTAGTTCCCATCTCGTGCGTTTTTTAGCAAACATAGGGCTGCATTTTTTGTCATATTTGCCCACCGTGACCCGGAAGTGTTTCTCGGGTGGCTTCGGGAGTGATTTTGTTTACCGGCTGTCTGGTACAGGGTACATCCTATCCATTCATTCACACTACTTTCTAAGTGCCGCTGTCAGGTTCCTAAAACTTATTTACTTTCAATTTGTCAATGTTTTTATCGGCAAATGTCGCGGCCATTTTGGATTGGGAAGAAAGGGAGGAGAGAGTGAAAAGGGACTAAACATCGTCCCATGGATTATTTTCGGGCTCAATGAATAGCGTTTCTTTCATCTTTAAATAAACACCATATCCTGATATATCCATTCTCCCTGGTTACATGTTAGAACACAGATGCACTCCATACAGAGTTGTAATCAAACATAATTCAAAGCATATATACACAATATAAAAGGAATACAAGATAAAGGATAGAAAAACGAGTGCAAACAATTTTTGGTGATGAACAATTTTCACAGTGTCTGTTCCAACACATGAACTATTACGTGTTTTTTGCATGCCCCAAATATGTACATTAGAGATTCACCCCATTTATGTATGTTAGTACCTGTATGCATTGCATCTCACTTACACATCAATCACAGTTTGTGGTGCAGTGACACAAACAAGCATTTGGTTGTCTATCAATAAAGCCATATTTCTATTTTACTGTTTGGATTCTCTTATTCAGTAATACATTCCATATGCTTCGTTTGTGATTGATTGATACACAAACGAAACAAATTACGAGATGAACAAAGTTTTAACATTGTATTTGGATCCAGTATAGGTTCTGGCAAACGACCGTCAATATACTGACTACCTGAAGTCTCTTATATTGTTCGGACCAAATAGCCACCTAGTGTAATATATAAAGGTGCCCCCATATATATGCATATGGAATGTATTACTGAATAAGAGAATCCAAACAGTAAAATAGAAATATGGCTTTATTGATAGACAACCAAATGCTTGTTTGTGTCACTGCACCACAAACTGTGATTGATGTGTAAGTGAGATGCAATGCATACAGGTACTAACATACATAAATGGGGTGAATCTCTAATGTACATATTTGGGGCATGCAAAAAACACGTAATAGTTCATGTGTTGGAACAGACACTGTGAAAATTGTTCATCACCAAAAATTGTTTGCACTCGTTTTTCTATCCTTTATCTTGTATTCCTTTTATATTGTGTATATATGCTTTGAATTATGTTTGATTACAACTCTGTATGGAGTGCATCTGTGTTCTAACATGTAACCAGGGAGAATGGATATATCAGGATATGGTGTTTATTTAAAGATGAAAGAAACGCTATTCATTGAGCCCGAAAATAATCCATGGGACGATGTTTAGTCCCTTTTCACTCTCTCCTCCCTTTCTTCCCAATCCAAAATGGCCGCGACATTTGCCGATAAAAACATTGACAAATTGAAAGTAAATAAGTTTTAGGAACCTGACAGCGGCACTTAGAAAGTAGTGTGAATGAATGGATAGGATGTACCCTGTACCAGACAGCCGGTAAACAAAATCACTCCCGAAGCCACCCGAGAAACACTTCCGGGTCACGGTGGGCAAATATGACAAAAAATGCAGCCCTATGTTTGCTAAAAAACGCACGAGATGGGAACTAAGTGTTATAATACCCAAATAGTGACCGAAAGGAAAAATGATAGTAGTAGTGGCTAGAAATAGTTTAATGGGGAAAAAAATGCCATTTTCGACTTCCGGTTCAAAACGAGTAGAGCCAGCATAAAATGCAGCGCCGGGTAGTGTGGGTTTACCCTTTGCATCGACACGAAGGCGAACGCACGGAGGAACAGGGAGGCCGGTCTGTAACTCACAGGTATGTGTCTAGACAGGACTGTAGTCTTAATAGTAGTTAGAAAGGGTGGTGGGATGCCCCCAATAAGAATGAGAGCCCCTAACTCTAAATGCAATGGACATTTGAAAACCCCTAGTAAGTTGATTCTTAATGTCATGTGGGATGTTTAGAAAATAACTGTGTCAGGCTAAGATATATATACCTATCAGGAACCTAAGACTAAAAATGAGAGGTATTGCTGTGTCCTTTTTCGCCTCTAACGGGGGGAACTGCCAGAAATATCCCTTATGTAACCATGAGATAAGTCTAAGGTACATGATACTTAGGTACAAATTCTCTAAGAATAAGCAATAACATGCTTAAGTACAATTTATCTAACAAGAAGCAACAACACAAAGAGAGTGCTTAGAAAAGACCACAGGGACAAGCAATTCTCTGGGGAATCAATGTTAGACTAATCAGGCCAAAATAATTTTTGTTCTTGTAGATATCCTTGAACTGAAATTACCAAGCGGAGGTGCAATAAATCAAAAAGCACACCGGCAAATCCAACCATTTTGAGTTGGTAAGTACATTGTAGAGGGATTACATGCTCTCCCAATAGCGTAATACCTATCTGACCGAAATACCCTTCCTGCCTCTAACATTCCAGCAATACCTAAGGAAGGTTATTTATTTATTCTCACAGGACATCTATCATATCACCAGACCTAGGAGATCCTAATTATACACGGTGGTTCCTCCGTGCAAGGTGAAAACGTGGAGGCATATTTAAAAGGTAAAAGGCCCACAACGCATGACTAAGTCATTAGAACTGACTCACTTAAATAATTTTGGGGCTATAATCCATCATCTTATATTTCTCTATAGCTCCCAAGCGTGACTAAATCGTCATAAGCCAGTCTACGCCAAGCCATTAAAACTTGAAGAGAGTGACTAAACTCAATTCTGTAATCAAACTACAGGTATTAGACTTCTATCACTATCTATATACATAGCGAGTAACTGGGGATCAGTGGGGTAACCAAAATTGCTTAGGCTTTTGTTGAGAATCAACCCATGGTAATAAATACCATTAGGGGGGTATAACGTATTCATAGAGAGTAAGCAAACTGTGATGATGAAACTACCAAACAAGAAATGTTACTAAACTCCTATTATTTAATTTGTAGATACTGTGAATTTCATATGTTTGTCCTGATGAAGGTGTAAGGATTGAGTAGACACCGAAACGCCGCGTCGACTTGTTTTACATATGGATTTGTTTTGATAATTTTACAGTGTAATATATATTGTATGGTTACCTTTTTTTCACAAAAAGGTTTTTTTAACATAATTTTAATTTTTTCTAGATTGTAACCCATTTGGGAGGTTGAAATAAATCACGAATTGATTTTTTTACTTACTTGTACATGCTTATTATTTTAACACAGTGAAATTTTGTTGCTTACTATTATCGCTTTAGTGGTTGATTGGTTTATTGATGATTTTGCCCCTTAATAACATTCCCCGTAGAAACCCCTCAGGAACTATTTCTCTCAGTAATCTAAGGCTGCTACCAAACACAGGGAAATTTTTTTGGTAATTCTAAATCCCCCTCCCTGACATCCGTCACTAGGGGACCCTCCATTTGTTTGAGCATGTAAATCAAAAACGCTAGTAAGAACGGGAATGCACATCGCTTAGATGAAGGCTTACAAAATATTAACGGACCGTGAGGCTACCGGGGTGTCTAAAGACTGACCTGTTAGTAAGTGCCGGTTTCGCCAGGAGGGTTCCGAGCTTCCGCGCTAGTCCGAGCGGGAGTGTCAGTGTCGGTTTAGTAGTTGGGTCATGTGAGATACTTGGATCACGTGATCATGGAAAGTGAGAAAAGCCTCGATGGGGCAGTGTTGGGTCGTGTGTTAGTCGGGTTCCCTGTAAATCGATATCACAGTGGGAATCTATATAGATGGGCTTCCTACATATAATTATCAAAAAACACAGGTGAAAATATAATACACAAGAAAAAATTATTAAGGGATAAAAACGGTAAGAGATGGCAGTGAGAAACAAATATCCATAATTAAACGTGAATGTACACAGGAATCCCATTATTGCTCCAGTAATGGGTTGACAACATTATTCATGTTCATAAATAGCAAGAGAGTTCAATTCTTTCATTGAGCCCAGATGGCTTCTGGGTCGATAGTCTTTGAATCCAAACATTTTCGCGTTGCAAGAGATATTTGGTGTTGTCTCTACCTTCAACTTTCATGATAGTTTCCAATACAATGAATTTCAATTGTGAAATATTATGAGTATGTTCTTGAAAATGCATAGCAACAGCAGATTTACTGTTCTTTAATCGTATGTTCGATTTGTGTTCAATCAACCTTGTCTTGATTTTTCGTTCGGTTTTGCCAACGTAGAGTTTTCCACATGGGCATTTTAGGGCGTAGATGAGATTACTTGAGTCGCACGTGGCATTCACTTGTAGTTTTATTGTATGGCCTCTCATGGGGTGACTAATTATATTTCCCTTCATGACGTTATTGCAATTCCCGCAATTTAAACAAATCAACGTTGAGAATCACTGAAGTAGCCCAGAAATTCCAACAAAGAGGATATCCTCAAGAAATAATTAAGGAATCCACCAATAAGATTCTCAAAATAGAAAGATCTAAACTCCTACAACCAAGAAAGGAAAAATCACAAGCCCGCATAGTGGCGGTTTCAAAATATTCAACTGCCAGTTCTAAATTCAAAAGCATAATATACCAACACTGGCCACTACTCAATCTGGAACCAGATTTCAACCAGATCTTCAGGGAACCTCCTTTGTTTGCATTTACAAGGGCACCGAACATTGGTGAACTAGTTCAATACAGACACACTCCAACTACAAACTACACGGGTACTAAACCATGTTTAAATTGCGGGAATTGCAATAACGTCATGAAGGGAAATATAATTAGTCACCCCATGAGAGGCCATACAATAAAACTACAAGTGAATGCCACGTGCGACTCAAGTAATCTCATCTACGCCCTAAAATGCCCATGTGGAAAACTCTACGTTGGCAAAACCGAACGAAAAATCAAGACAAGGTTGATTGAACACAAATCGAACATACGATTAAAGAACAGTAAATCTGCTGTTGCTATGCATTTTCAAGAACATACTCATAATGTTTCACAATTGAAATTCATTGTATTGGAAACTATCATGAAAGTTGAAGGTAGAGACAACACCAAATATCTCTTGCAACGCGAAAATGTTTGGATTCAAAGACTATCGACCCAGAAGCCATCTGGGCTCAATGAAAGAATTGAACTCTAGTGCTATTTATGAACATGAATAATGTTGTCAACCCATTACTGGAGCAATAATGGGATTCCTGTGTACATTTACGTTTAATTATGGATATTTGTTTCTCACTGCCATCTCTTACCGTTTTTATCCCTTAATAATTTTTTCTTGTGTATTATATTTTCACCTGTGTTTTTTGATAATTATATGTAGGAAGCCCATCTATATAGATTCCCACTGTGATATCGATTTACAGGGAACCCGACTAACACACGACCCAACACTGCCCCATCGAGGCTTTTCTCACTTTCCATGATCACGTGATCGCAAGTATCTCACATGACCCAACTACTAAACCGACACTGACACTCCCGCTCGGACTAGCGCGGAAGCTCGGAACCCTCCTGGCGAAACCGGCACTTACTAACAGGTCAGTCTTTAGACACCCCGGTAGCCTCACGGTCCGTTAATATTTTGTAAGCCTTCATCTAAGCGATGTGCATTCCCGTTCTTACTAGCGTTTTTGATTTACAGACTGCATGACCACACAGAAAAGCGGTGCACGTAAGCATGATTACGAACATCTTCCACCACTCTACACAGGTTTTGGATCATTTTTAAGGTGCCACCATAACATGACACGTCTCCAACCACAACCCCTCTCCCCCCCTCACGTTTAAATCCCAAACAACACCCCCACCCCATCGATCCACCTTAACACTCATCATGACCCATGTTTCACTTTATTTTAGTATCCTTTCCCTGATGAAGAGGCAGATAGGCCTCGAAATGCATTGGATGCCAAACAAAAGGACAGTGCTGACATATTAAATATGTAACGAATATTTGTAAAAATGTCGCAAAAATGAACAAATGATTTATTTAAGAAGAAATTAACCAAATACTGCTGAATAAAAGCACACTTGAAACTGAAGAACAAATTCTGGAACCTCTTTCTTAGGAGAGGAATTAGTGTGTGCATCACAGGATGGGACAGTGACCCACTGCTCCCTCTGTAGCTCCCAGCCCCTTTAACATACTTTGGAGGAAACTAGTTTCTAAAGGGCAATGGTCGCTTTCATATCTCTCTTTGACCTTTAAGTCTACTGTAAAAGGCCACAGGTCAAAAGAGACAATGACATAGTCTAGTTTACTTTCATAGTCACGCCTCTTAAAAGTGGGGGCTTTCGGGCTGTCAGATGGCATACGCCCGTTACATGCTCTCAGGCCATGAGAAGTTAGCAACCTTGTGATCTGAAGAGCCAGTGCAGTGCCAACGACCATTCTATTTTCATTCAGGGCTGGTATTCCATTGGCAATATCCTCATCTTCATACAATTGGGCTATGTCTGTAATTGGTTCAAAATTACAATTCAAATCCCCACATAGGATAACACTTACATCTGTTTTTAATGTATCCATGAATGATTCTAACTTCCCTATACATGGTGATTCCTTGTGGGAAGAGTGGGGACTGTTATACACATTAAAGAGGTAGATCACCCTGTTGTCCGCAGTGGTTATTTCCAGACCAAGAATGTCTGGAGAATCGGTGTTAAGCATTTTTATACCTATTTTGATAGAAACACTGATCCATATTAATAGACCTCCAGGTGCACGACCTCTTAATGAAGGCACAGCCTCTATTTGATAGGATTTGTAGCCAACCCTGTGCAACTGTACTGTGGCCCATGTTTCCTGTAGCACACAGATATCAAAAGTGTTCATATATTTGTTCCAGTCAGGATCACATAATTTCGCACGCACCCCTGCTATATTCCATGAAACAAATGAAAACAAGGGGGTACCCTCATTTGACCCAAGAGGCATTACCGGTGAGTCAACGGACAAACTATATTAACTTCATCACCTATTGCAACAGTACATGAGCCCATCTTTGAACAACTAGTTCCTTTTTCTTCATTACACCCCACAGTACGTGAGACATTTTCATCCCCCCTAACATCATCTCTACTTTTTCGACTTGAAGCGAGTGAGAGCAAAGGAGATCCCTCATTTGTCCCAAGAGACACTGCAGGTGAAACAACATGCAAACTGCTGATTGCTTCATCACATATTACAACAGTACGTAAGCCTAACTTTAGACAACTAGTCCCTAGTTCTTCATTATACCCCACAGTGCATGAGACATTTTCAACTCCCCCAACATCCTCTCTGCTCTTTAAACTTCAATCACACTCCTCCATGCCACTGAATACCTCAAACCTGTTTGATAATTCTAAGGGAGTAAATGGTATCATGTGAGCCATATTTCCATTTTCTCCTAAGTTGTGGCTAGTCGGTATAATATTCCACCCAAGCATCGCAGGAGTTGGGGCTAGTTGATGCATGTAGGCAGGATTCCTGGCAATCTCCATATTAGAGAAATGATTGGTGAAGGAGATATTGTTGGTTAAATGTTGGGGGGGAAATACTGTAGATCTTGGATAAAAATAGGTCAAAGGGCGCGGTACAATACAATTGTTTTCGTTGCCATAAGGCCAGTTCAGGATGTATTGAACGGCTTTTTTGTCCCTAAAATTTACAACAACAATATCACTCCCTATATCTTTTATTCTTCCTCCCAACCATGATAAGCGACGGACATGGACTATTTCTCCATTTACATGACTGGCTTTGGGTCTATACAATGACAACCAGTGCATTATCTTGTTTTTTAATTGAAAGTAACCTTCCCGTTTACCACTTGAGAGTTCGGGAACCCCAGTGAGTACCACCACATATGGTAGAGCTTCCGGCGGGAGTTCCATGGGTGGTCTCCTACCCTGTCCCCCTCTTTCATGGCTAATCTCGTTCTCTTCCGGTCTTAGGGGTCTGTTCGTGGGGATGCTTAATTCCCTTGCTTGGGTGTTAATTGGAATATCAGTGTTATAGTTGGGTGTTGTAATTAGTCTACCCATAGATGTTTTTAACTGTTTTGGTTTAGGTTTATTGGGAGGTTTACTAACAGATGATGCGTCTGTTGGCAAGTGATTAGAAGCAACTGGAATAGCTGCTTTCTGATTGTTGTCAATAGTAGAAGTGGAGGATGTTGCAGCCACTATGTGTGTTAAGGGGGTATGTATCGGAGTTAGAGCTTCGTGAAGTTGTAATGCTTTCAGAGGCCCTAATGACCTGACAGAATTCCCAATAACTGTCAGATCCACCTCTATTTTCCCCAACCTTAGTTCCACTCCCTTGAGTCTTTCAGCTATGGCCAGCATGTAACTTCGCACAATCAATTCTATATTGTCCAAAAGAGTCTTAGGGGAGGCTGGATGCGGTCCTTCTTCCAATGGAATATGGATAGTATCAGACTCTGTAGCTGTTTGGGAGGATGGTATCACAGGTGTAGGGGGGGGTTAAGTCAGATCCTATTATTTGTTTGCTGACATGTTCTCCCATAGTCGTGTTAGTAACAGAGTTGGACTTCTTCCCAAATTCTGTATGACTTAATCTAGGCTTGTTTAAGTCCAATTTTTTCCGTCTCCTTTTGGATGGTGGGGGCCCATGTATTTTGTGTGGCAATGGCCCCAGATTTTTGCCTCTTACTACCTTCCCCGGCCTGATTGTAGGTGAAATCATAGTTTTGAGAGGATTAGGTGTGCTAGGGAGATCGTGTATCACGATTGGTGTTTCTGGCTGGGTTTGCGTAGGGGATATGACAGGAGCTAGACATTCCTTGAGTAGTAGGGGCACACTAGCGGTCGGAGATATATTATCTGACAGTGTGGTATTCAGATCATTGTCCAAGGTGATAGAAATAATAGGCTCAGACAAAGTCCTGTTTTTGATACGTTCAATTGAACGGCGACGATCTGCCCGCCGCTCTGCTAGTAATAGTTCTTTACTATCCTCAGGAGCTACTTTGGGAAAATAGTCATCCAGAGTTCGATTTAACATGCCCCCATTTTTGTCCAAGCCAATAATAGCGGGGCTAGCAGCAGCTGTGGCCATCGTACAATGATAACAGTGGAGGGGCTATAATAGTAGGTGGATCACTACTTACTCAGCAAATAGACCAGGACTTCGGGCCCAGCCCAGTCTCCTCGGGCCACAGAGGGCCCGCCCTTTGCCCGGGCTTAGCCCGCGCGCATCCCGCGACACATGACCTCTCTCCCAGATTTAAAGCGCCTCCTGGCGCGAAATCCTTTGGTGGACGGGGTCAGGTGAGGTCAGCCGCGGGGAGTGGTGGGGCTTGTGGTCTTCCCCCTCGGCGGCCGCACGCAGTGATGGAAAATGCAGCGGCAGCGGGGGAGACCTGAAGGAGACAGCCAGCTGGTAAAAAGCGTCCCTTGCCACCTTACAGCCCCCACGGAGACACCAGCCGGATCCTTGCAATGAGTTTTGTCCCAGGTATGGCCAGCAACACAGAGCGGTCCTTCGGCAATTTCAACAAGGAATCCCTTCTTGTCTATCCAGGGAGGTTAAACTCCTCCTTGTCTATTCGAGAAAGTTTCTAGTGAACTCTGAGCTAGCTGGCAAACACTAAACTTTAAGTCTAATATCGTCAGTAGAAGACCTAGTTAACCTCTGTCCTACGTCTATACTATTGAAGATATTATTCCAATGCGCAGAGCCTATTGGGATAATAGGAACTACACTACAGCAGCACTTAATATTTCACAGCTGTATGTAGCAAAGTTCCAACAACTGACTGATTTGTGAGCTCTCATTGGCTCTTTCACAAGTGACTACACTAGAAAATAACAGAAAAGGAATAAAGCTATTGTCAGTTTATCCAGTAAATACAATTCAATGTTATCTGTTTTTTAAATGTGTAGTCTCTTCAAAGAAAGACCTTCCCACTGTCCTATATGTTGAAGAAAGCAAAAACTTGAGTCCTGTAACGCCTGGCCTCAAAACGTATCCTTTAATTCCAACTCAGAATTTTCCTTCCTTTCTGAATTTCCCATTCTCTGTGTGCCAGGTCTTGGATTCAGATCAATATGGATGAGAGAGACGATTGTAAGACAATATGGCCTCATCAATGGAAACAAGGGTGAGGCAGGAATGAGAGTGAGATATAAGGATGTTCCTATAGCGGCCCAGCATGCAGCAAGGTACCATCAAAAGGGCACATTTTTAATCAGCGGTGTTTACATTCCGGGGGAGGGGGCAGGGTACCCCATCCAAATTCCTTTGGTATAACCGGAACTAATTTCAGCTGGCAAATCATGTCAGAAAAGGAAAAAATGTGTGGTTTCACCAGTCAGTAACAATGAAACAGCACAGTACTTCTATTCTAATCTGGAAAACTAGCTTGGAATGGTCAGTGGTATTACTGTAAACATTCAATAACGGTATTTCAACTGGGACGTTTTACCAGCTAAACATTTTCGGCCACCTAGAAATGAGGGATAAGGTGTTAATGACCAGCTAATTAAAGATGGTCAATGGACACTTATCTAAAAGACTAATGTAATCTAAGGCAGAACAGCATTCTGCAGTGTTGTCTATGTCAGGACTCTAATATGTCTTTTAGTGCTGCATGCAATATAGGCCCGGTTTAATACAACAAGTGTTGACTTAAGAATGTGCAATCATATGCTGTGCATCTGAGGTGCAAGTAAAATACCTTGAAGCAGAAGAGTGGGTCAACTTGACATTTTTATTTTTGCAGCTAATAAGTGTTTGCTTGATCGTCCTGATTTTTAGGTCTCGCCTGAGCCAGTGCATGCGCTGTCTGGTGAGACATTTAGTGAGTGGGGCTTTCAAAAGCCGACCACAGCTTTTTGGGTGGCCTAGAGCGTGCGGGTACGCGCACAGTAACATGCATTCCTCGCATTGCTCGCATGCCCCTTACAGCGCGCGATCAGGCGCCATCTGGCTTTCCTTTCGCTCGCCCTTTTCTATCATTGAATACATGTACAACTCTGTTTCTCTTTTAATATATTTATTCAACACTGTTTTAAATTCAATACTAATATAATTATTATTGAACTCACGATTTTAGTGAAAGTAAAGTATTTCAGTTCTG
The DNA here is from genome assembly GCF_964261635.1 of Lissotriton helveticus. NCBI lineage: Eukaryota > Metazoa > Chordata > Amphibia > Caudata > Salamandridae > Lissotriton > Lissotriton helveticus. Next base: position 983,954,328 of record NC_136061.1, on the reverse strand, counting down.
GTTTATGGAGCAGATGAAACTTTCAGCACACCTCTAGCATTTGGTTCCGTGGCATAAGCAGAGACCAAGCTCAGCAACCTGGAATTTAGGCATATCAAAATATTTTCCTCTGCTCAGGACCTTCTCCTGGCTTCTCGTTTGAGAACGTGGTAGCCCTACATATGGTTAAAGCGGGTTGTAGTGTTGTCATGCCGTAAAAGCGATTTTTCTTGTATTTATACTAAGTAGGCAAAAGTTCGAACGTGATTTGATCTCTTCAGGGTTGTAAAGTACCAGGGAGTAATTTACGTTTCCTTGCCTGTGCCTTTGTATTGCAGCTCGCAGATGCTGTATTGAGCTGCAGCTCAGAACATCGGTGCTCGTGTTAGAAGAGTTTGGTGTAGCTTAATCTCCAGATAAGAGAAAAAAGTGTGCTTAGAGGTGGAATGATAATTTCCCTGCTCATGACCTAGTTTAGTGATAACCCACTGATCACTGTTGCTTATCGTCTTGTATTGTTTGTGCAGACACTGCAGCCGGCTGAGAGTACAGACTCTCTCTCGTCGAGGCAATTATACTCTTATTTTCATATAAACAAATAGATTTATCGTGTTTCTTTTGCCACCACAAATTGTGGTCGTTCAACGCTCCTCCCCCTCCCCCACCACGGAGCGCGTCTCGCGGCCGCGCGCTAGTTTTTCAAGTTTCCTGTAAACTCTTGATAGTCCCTGCGGTTTTGCTGGCATTGTTCTTCTTTGTCAGCCATCCCTAAATCTCCCTGCGGCCTTTCTTGATCCGGGCTACTTTTCTATGGGTTGCTTGTTTCGGACAGCACAATCCATTGAATATACCTCACAATTTTCCCTTTCACTGTTATCTGTTGCGACTCCTTCCTTTACCGGGGAATGGATGCAGGCGAGCTACACTCAAACATCTCAATGGAGAGCCTCTGTACTTGAAATACCGCTCTGGCGCCATCTTTGTGATGACATTTAGTTATGCTAACATTTAACCATTTGGCGCTTGAAGTGTGATTTTCAAAGAGTGTGTGTGTGTGTGTGTGTGTGTGTGTGTGTGTGTGTGTGTGTGTGTGTATATATATATATATATATATATATATATATATATAAATAATGAGGTACCAAGCTCTGTGGTTAAATCCTGTTGAAGGACACTCACTCTCGATTTCGCGCCATCTTTGTGATGACATTTAGTTATGCTAACATTTAACCATTTGGCGCTTGAAGTGTGATTTTCAAAGAGAGTGTGTGTGTGTGTGTGTGTGTGTGTGTGTGTGTGTGTGTGTGTGTGTGTGTGTGTGTGTGTGTGTGTGTGTGTGTGTGTGTGTGTGTGTGTGTGTGTGTGTGTGTGTGTGTGTGTGTGTGTGTGTGTGTGTGTGTGTGTGTGTGTGTGTGTGTGTGTGTGTGTGTGTGTGTGTGTGTGTGTGTGTGTGTGTGTGTGTGTGTGTGTGTGTGTGTGTGTGTGTGTGTGTGTGTGTGTGTGTGTGTGTGTGTGTGTGTGTGTGTGTGTGTGTGTGTGTGTGTGTGTGTGTGTGTGTGTGTGTGTGTGTGTGTGTGTGTGTGTGTGTGTGTGTGTGTGTGTGTGTGTGTGTGTGTGTGTGTGTGTGTGTGTGTGTGTGTGTGTGTGTGTGTGTGTGTGTGTGTGTGTGTGTGTGTGTGTGTGTGTGTGTATATATATATATATATATATATATATATATATATATATATATAAATAATGAGGTACCAAGCTCTGTGGTTAAATCCTGTTGAAGGACACTCACTCTCGATTTCTCTACTTCTCATGTCTTGCTCCTGCTATTTAAAGTAATAATAGTTTAAACACACGACTTGTTAATAAAAAAAATAATCTCACTCCTTTGTCACTCCTATCCTTCTCGTTATATCTCTCAGCTCCTTCTGTGTTCACATCACTCTCACTCCCTTCTTCCTCACATGATTTTATCTCCTTTCTCTCTCTCTCATCCATTTGTTTCCCATCTTTCTAAACTTTCAGCCCCTGCACTGACATCCATATCACTCTATCTTTCTTCCTTGCTGATTATAGTGTCACTTTTTGGCAGGCATTTCCTGAAGTTCATTGAAAACCTTGCTGTCCGTGTTCTAACTGCTCCTAAAGGTTAGTGAAAGCTCCCTCATCTTTCTTAATTCTCCAGTGGTAGCTGTGGTTGAGCAGGCAATCAGGTGGTGTGATGCTTCATTTCAGATGCAAAGTAAATTAGGGTATTGCCTTTGGTATAGGTCAGTGTCCAGTCTGTGCTATTTATAAACCATGACAAACAGAAGTGTAATTCCAGAGATATGACTCAGATATGCTTTACATAGTGTCTTCTAGCATAACATGCATTGGCATAGCCAATAGGTCTCGCCTTTTGGGCATTATAAGTGTTTACCCATGCAACAGTTGATGTTGTTGCACCAAGGATATTGTGCTGCATAACTAAATACTTATAAGGTCCCAAAAGCGAGATCTATTGGCCAAGCCAATGCTTGTTTCCCTCATCCTAACAAGACAGAGAAGAAAAACGTCCTTTCTACAGCGCACACGTTGTTTTTAAGCACATCAGCTGAAGAGATAGCTACAAAGTAGATGACCTTATAGTTCCATCCTGCAGGAAAGAAGGAAGAAAAGTAGCAGTAAGCTTCCACATATACTTTTGAACGCAAAGTACTATTCAAGCATTATGTATAATGGTACAGACGCCAGGCACGAGCTGACCCCTCCTAGATCCATTAAACATAATTCCTAAAAAAAGGTATGTACAAGGGTGTAGTCAGATAAACAGACTAGTTGTTGAGACATGGAATTCAGACTTTGAACCTGTTCTGCATGACTTGGTCTATGAGCATGTTAACTTACTGATAAAACTTAAATTTACAAGCCTGGTTGCAACAAATTAATGTAAAACTAGTAGTGTAGGGACGTGTTATGAAATATGATTGGGAAATATCGTACATTCGCCTTAATATGTATAATTAGTGCAGAGCTGTCTATAATATTCACACACCTAATGCATTTAATTTATAGGCAAACAGTGCATAATAAATAATCATATGCTGAAACACCAATTATTGCGTGCTTAGTCTGATTTCATGGGTGAGGTTAGGGACTCCATATATACCACCTGTTGATGTCAGATTTACGGACAGGTTTGTCTGTCTCGAACTCTCCCTTCAGATCAAGTTTAATTTAAAGAGATGGGGCATAGGGGCCTACAGATGCGTCCGCAATATTTTGTGGGCAACGCCTCAGCTGGTAGGTTTGCAAATAATTGTGTATGGGAGTTATAGGCGATAAATCACATCAGATAAGACACCAGCATTCATTGCATGTAGGAAATAAATTATATTTAGGCATGTTAATAGGACAGAGAGGAAGAGTACTCACAGCCCCCAACCCCCATCGGAAAGCTGCACGGAGCGAAGGTACCGCACCATCTCCAACTTGTAGGCCTGAGGCAGTGGAATCCTCGCCACATGGCAAGTGATCAGCAGACCTGCGTAGAGAGAAACAGCAATTAATCAACAGTCCATAGGTGGTTATTGTGGGCTTTCTAAGCATTTATCACAGAGATTAACAGGAAAACATTAACGGAGTGAGACAGACCATGTCCAGCTGGTGATGAGGCAGCGGGATTCCTGATTTGTAAGATTCGTATCACAAATCTTCATAACAAATAAGCCAAGACATGGAGCAATAGACATCCAATGGAGCAACTTGATCCCAATGATGTGAGGGAAGATCTTCATTATACATGAAGAAGAAGCCTCATGAATCACTCCAACCAGTCCAATCACAATGATGGTGCTTTGGGGGCATAGGGGTACTGGGCTTTTAGAGAGGAGGTGATCATCCCCAAAGTAAACTAGAGTGGAGGGCAGATCAATCTAAACCCATGAAAGTCTGCAATCCCATCCCAGATGCAAAGTGCGAACACACTCCACAAGGATACTACAAGCTTCCTCCTTGCTGGACAAAGACAAGTTTTTGTCCCCTTGGGGACAGCCAAAAGCTTAGGGCAAAAGGAACAGCCTATGGCTCACTCATGGGAGGAACAGCCCATGGCCCACCAAGACACCGGATGATGATTGAGCACGCCATTACTTCTGGGATGAAATTCATAATCAGACGATAATCGCCTCCGGATGTAGGCCAGTGCCCTGAAATGTACTGGTTCTATGCTTCACAAACCTATGTATTCAAGAAGATGCAAAAAAACAAATATAAAGTTTTGGAAACAAAGGGTGACTGATTGAAGAAAAATACTTGGATAGTATTTACACTTTTGCACTCTTTTTACATTTTGTTAAAGAAACACCATTTGGCCAGTTCAAAGTTTTGCAAAAAGAGACGCACTCTGGAAAAAATGTTTTTGCTCATTGAGCTCCCAGGCTGGTGTGAGCAGTTCTTGGCACCACACAAACCCGCTATAGTATTTGGAACTAACCACTGACCGAAATGAGACATATGCATTGGAAAGCCTCAACCAAGGGTATCAAAAGACCCGCTGCCAAGAGGAAAAACTCATGCCCCACTGCAAGGCGGAATAACTGATGCCCCACATGCATGGGCAATTCACCAGGCCTACCATAGAGGTCATTGATCAGACCCAGTTTCAAAGTCCACCAACCAGGCCCAGACCAAGAGGCAACAGATCAGGCCCTGTTGCAAGGGGAACAAAAGGCACTGGGGGATACAAGACAACCAACATGCCAGGGGGTCTAAACCAGGCATATATATGGGAAACAGAAGAACTGTATTAGAGACCCAGACCAGCATTTTCATTGCGGAGGAAAAAGAACCATTCCATGCAAGAAAGAACATCCTTATGGTGGTCAGTATCTGAAGAATCGGAACAACTCAACCTTAGAGGAGAATCATATTGTACTAACGTAGAAGAGAGTAAGAACTTTACTAATCCGGGGTAATTCAGGGGTGGCGGGGCACAGCAGAAAAACCCATCACAGAGAGGTCGAAGGATCACAATAAACCCTCTCCTGAGTAGATCAGACATAACAACATACATAGGGAGGATGAGACCAAACCAATTGCAGGTTTAACAGTGGAAATCCATCTAAAGACAGATAAGATTCCCTAACATGTTGATTGAGACATATTCTACCTGAGCATTAGCAGCCCATAGTAATTTGACCAATCAATTTTTGAGACAACATAATAATTTCGGACCAAAACAAAACCCGAGGGATAATTAGAACCCTGTCTACCCAGGGGAGTGGGGAAAGGCAACCCAAGGAGAACAGCCTAACCCCATCACTGGAAGTAAACCATCACAGGGAGGACAGAACAAGAACATGCTAAGGTTAGGGGAAGACTCATCCAATCTAATTGGGTCAGGTCACCCCCATCCAAGGAAGGCAGACCTATCCTGGAGGATTATGAGAGAGCACATCCATCCAATGAGAGACGGACCACTTGGCCGTACCAACCCATTTCATCCTGGCAGGGTAATAACAGACCAACTCTATACCAGTGGTGAAAGGCCACAAACAGTCAAAGGGCATCAAATCAACTCTACATATACGCAGACGGTAGGCATGAACACATCTCTGGGGGAAGCAAGCAAAGGCAATCCTAGGGGAAGAAGGTAAGAGACAAGCTCCACATTATGGAGAACAGACAAATGCCACTCTACACAACACTGGCTAACTTCACCCAGAAAAACCAGAATATGTTTCCCCGTTATTCCACAGAAATGTATTGGTGCACATTTCTTGCACTTACTCCCTAATGATTAAATAAGTAATATCTAGAAGCAATGTATAGCAAAGTTACCATTTTAACACTGCAGCTTAGTACTGGATGTTCCAAACATAATCTATTTGCATCAGGTCACATCAGGTGTCTGCCTGTACCCAATACATTCTACGTACCTGGTAATAGGAAGAGCGGCCCTCCATAGTCTCCAGTCCAGTGCCCATCCTCTGCCTGTAGAGCAGAGTAGAAAAGCATGCCATTCTGAGCTGCCTCCAGAGCAGAGTGTGCCGGCGGCAAGTCCTTGAAGTATTGCTTCTGGAAAATAAATCATATGACAAAAGAGTATTCTCCAGCAGAGCAGTACCCAAAAATACAAAGAGAACAGAAACAATCTACGTGGAATAGGGCATCACGTTTAGAGAACCAGTGGCTCATATAGACAACTTTTGAGGATGCCTCTTTTTTGGGATGGAGCTAAAGGCGATCTGTGGTATTTCATTAGTGTCCAAGGCCAGTAGCTCTAGTATGCCTAACCTTCTTTACTGATTTCTCAAGCAGCAAAGTTAAAATACAGTATAACATACATTAAGAGAAAAAAATATGTTGAATTGCTCTGCCAAACAAAGAACCAAGTTAACAATCTGTGCCTTCTCCAGTACATTACATCATAAAGGTCCCGATATCACAGCCCTCAGTATAAATAACCAACTGAAAGAGCACTTCCTCTTTTTTGCTGCTCTAGCGGAATATAAGCGCCTCTCAGTTTTTCACAATTGTCTTTATTGAACTTATTAGGTGCATGTTGATTCAGATATAGTATTGATTTTGTTTGTTTTGTATGTGCTTCTATGCTGGTACCTATATGTGATTATTATTCTGCTCTTTTGTTTAAAAAGCAAGTATTTGGGGCAACGTCATGGGTATGGACTCATCATCTGAGGGTTTTGGTTTTTTTTTGCTTTCCTTACCGGTACTGGGGCACGCAACTGCACATGGCCTATTTTCTCTATGGGTCAAAAGGGCAGCATTCACTCACCTTTTTAGGTCTCACCTAAGCTGCGCTTGCGCCACCTCTTCGAGAGATCCTGTATCTAGGATATAGGCTTGAAAAACGCACATCTTTTTCATTGGTTCCTCTTGCTGTCCTTTAGAAATGATGGCTTTTCATTGATCAATACACTTAGTAGTCCCTCCTTTTGGAATTTTGTATACTCCTTAGAAGACTGCCTCACTTACATGTGTTCTTACTGTTGATGTTATTTATACTTGGAGAGAACTCTTTCTTTTAGTTGGCCTGCCTCTTTGCTCCTTGACTGTTCTGTTTAATTGTGCAATGAAACTTCAGGCGCTTAATTTGCTTAGCGTCCCTTTGTCACCCCGTCCCTACCCCTCACCCCTACCACAACACTGCTCGCAGGCCCACACCACCCCTCCGAGGTCACTGCTGTTTTGGTCGATGTTTGTTTTGTTGCTTTTTGCATAATTTGCCGTGAATTGCCCTAGTTTAGTATCCCTTTGCCTTCTCTCCCCACCCCCATGCATGGCACTGCTTGCCCGCCCCCGAAATGGCTGCATTAAATTCTTATGTTATTTTACATTAGTCACTTTTATTTAAATAGTGCACCAAGCCATGGGCATGGGGAAATTAAACAATCTGCACATTATCACAGGATGTTGAGCCGACACCAGACTCGAACACTGATACCCAGCTCACCAGTGTGTAGCTCTCACCACTGACTGCGCCATATCCTTAGCAATGCTGCAGGGTGCAGTACCATATTTGGCCAAAAGAGGATCCAAGGGAGATCTAGTGATAGCCTGTGGTACTGCACCCTCACAACACTGCTTGTTTTAACGTGAAATCGGAACTGCCATTTACTTTGTTTGGGGAAATGTAAACTGCATGTTGTTAGTGTACGTATCATTTTTCATTTTTCAACCCCCAACTGCCTCCTGTGGGGCAGAACGTCTGTGGCATTTTTTGAGGGGTGGGGGCATTTGCATGTCCATTCTGGGCAGCCCCCACCCTGAACTTTGGAAAAAGAAATCCCTGGTGGCTAGTGGACTTTCTGCCCTCCGTGTGGGGCAGATATGGGGATATTGCCAGTGTGGGGGGTGGGGGCATTGCCATGCCAGTTCTAGGTAGCCCCCCTCCTGACCTTTGAGGGGGGAAAATACCTGGTGCCTAGAGGGCTTTATTGCTCCGTGCCTCCCTCAGGCCCCTAGAAACCCGGGGGAGTCCAGGGAGGCATGGCTTGCATGGATCCCCCAATGTTTTGCTACCTAGAATCCCCTGCAAACCTCAAATTTAGCCAAAATATTTTACTTTTTCTCAAATTTCTGTGTGGGAAAGTCGTGGGATCACCAGGCTGACAAAAATGTGCTATCGCTCAGCGTTCCCCCAGGTCTCCTGCTAAAAATGGTACCTCACTCGTATGGGTGGGCCAAGTAATTGTAACATGCAAGGACCCAAAACACATTGTGGATACATCAAAATTACCTATCACAAAACGACCTGGTTTTGCAAGGGGGGGCACCTGGGTTTTTGGCCCCAGGCTCGGCGGCCATCTAGGGAATCCTACCAAACCCACATATTTCTGAAAACTAGACACCCTGGGGAGTCCAGGGAGGTATGGGCTTACGTTGATCCCCCAACGTTTCCCAAACCAGAATCCCCTATAAACCTGGAATTTTGTGGATCCATGTAGATTCCACTACATTCCCTCACGGAAATGTGAGGAAAATATGTTTTTTGTGACAAAGTTTGAGGTCTGCAAGGGATTCTGAGTAACAGAACCTTGTGAGAGCCACACAAGTCACCCCCTCCTGGATTCCCCTGGGTGTCTAGTTTTCAAAAATGTATAGGTTTGCTAGGTTTCCCTAGGTGCCGGCAGAGCTACAGTTCAAAATCCACATCTAGGCACTTTGCAAAAAAAGGGTCTGTTTTCACTGTAAAAATGTGGTGTGTCCACGTTGCGTTTTGGGCCGTTTCCTGTTGTGGGCACTAGGCCTACTCACACAAGTGAGGTACCATTTTTATCAGGAGACTTAGGGGAACACAGAATTGTAGTGCAACTGTTATTACCTATTGACTTGCTATGCTTTTCTGACTTCCAAATGTAAGACAATGTGTAAAAAAAGAAGTCACTTTGAAAAATGTCCTATAATTCACATGCTATTATGGGTACCCACAATTTTGGAGATGTTACTGCTTCTAAACTCTATATTTTGTTCCCATTTTGGAAATACATAGGTTCCCTTGATACCTATTTTTCACTCTCTATATTTTACCAAATGATTGGCTATATACCGGGTACACAATGAAAAGCCATTGCAAGATGCAGCTCAGTTATTGGCTCTGGGTTCCTCTGGTTCTTAGTGAACCTACAAGTCCTATATATCCCCACAACCAAAAAGGTCCAGCGGATGTAACAGTATATTGCTTTCAAACTTCTGTCATACTTAGTATAAGTTACAGGTGAAATGTTGGCACAAATTGTGGTTTTTTTGCACATCATTTTAAATTTTTCTTATTTTCAACTGTTAGTTTCGATAAACAAAACCTTGAAGGATATGCACCAATGACCCCGAGATGAATTCAGAATTTTGTCTACTTTTCTGAAATGTATAGCTTTCCAGGATCCATTATTGCTTTCATACCCATTTCTACAACTAACTGGAAGGGGGTTGAAAGCACAAAAAATAGCAAAAATAGGCTATGTCCCAGTAAAATGCCAAAACTGTGTAAAAAAATGTGGTTTTCTGACACAAGTATGTCTGTCCCAGAAAGCTGGGAAGATGGCGATTTCAGCACCACAACCCCTTTGTTGATACCATTTACAGGGAAAAAAACAGATGCTTTCTTCAGCAGCACCCCCCCCCCCCAAATGTAGCTGTACTTTGGCTAATTTGTGGGTCCCTTCCAGGGAAATCAACAAACCATGGGTACCTTTAAAATCCCCATGATGTTGGAAGAAAAGGACGCAAATTTGGCATGGATACCTTATGTGGACAGCTTATGTGGACAAAAAGTTACAGGGGCATAAGCATGAACCACCCCAAATAGCCAAATAAAGGCTTAGCACAGGGTGGGAAAGGCCTAGCAGTGAAGGGGTTAAGGTCGGGAGGGCACATCTATTACATACATAAATAATATTGGCATTTACAATACCAATAGCTCCAACTCCAACAAATGCAAGACCTCTAACATTTCAAATGCTTGTTCTTTGTTTTTATTTGGCCTGGGCACATTCAATCATATGATGCCTGTGTGGTCAGCTGTTTGTCAGGCTAAACCTTCCTCCTGGGGTACAGCTCATTGGGTCAGCGCGTCTTAGGGAGAAAGATACTTTTTTCTGCCTTTAATTAGGTATTCTGGTTTAAAATACAGTTTTCTTAATTTTTTTTGATACCGATTGTTTCCTGGGCATCTTTCATTTATAATTTTTTTGTATTATTTAAGAAAGATACATTTTCATTTTGGGTTGTAGAATAAGTATTACTTTTTTGTACTGAATCCTATTGTGTTGGTTTTTCAGTGAGGGACACATTCCCCTTCTTTTCCTCTTCTTTTCCCTCATGTTGACTCCTGACCTACGTTTTTTGATGGCTTTATAATGGAAGGCACAGATAAACGTCGCTTGAGAAAGACGAGGCTGCCTCAGGATGGGATTTAGGAGTCAGAGAGATTTGGCTCTTCTTCAGAACAGGAAGAGTTTTTTGAGGATAGTAAGCAGAAGTCTACTAATGAGGATACCCAAACTTAAGTGTCCATGATATAGGCCTTTCAGTGGTGACTGCCATGACGAAGAGTATGAATCAGGTGGTGATTAGTTATATTTCAGTCTTTTTTTACTGTGTTTCCTCTTGTTTGCCACCATGCCCTAAAGATGGTCAAGCTAGCTCAAAGGGAGCTGAGGGTTCTCCCTGTACTACTGATGAGGAATTAAAGTGTTTATAAAAACACAAGTACAATTCTGAGACATCTCAGAAAAATAATGGATCAGTAACACTGGAGGCCGCATGTGGATCCTTTCAAGCAGATGTTCCCAGAATGAAGGTAAGGGTAGTGAGTTTCATTGGCAACTCTCTTTTGTGCAGACAATCTGCGGTTGCCCCTCTAGTGTACTGTCATAGGGATCAGATTTTGGATCCCTCTGGTGATGGTGATTTGTAGGAGGCTGTTTGTTGGGTTACCCCTTCCCCCAGATGATGCATCCACTGTAAGTGGATGTTAGGAAAAGATCTTGGAGAGAACTAATTATGTACAAACTTTTTTACTTCACCGGAAAAGAGGGTGCTTAGCCTAAAGATATTTGCTAGAGTCTGGTGAAGTAGGGCTCAGTGTACAAGACGAGGAGAGCTCAAACTTGAAGCCGATTTTTATACTCCATGGGGAGGGTATGTATCCTCAGGAGACAACAGAAGATGATTTACCCACTTTAGCCTCTGGGAGCAGAGGGGTCAATGTTGCAGAAGAGATCAGAGAACTTTCCCACCAGTTTAATTTTTTTTTCAAGAAAGTTGGATGGCAGAGTCGCCCACTTTCTATTTCTGTGGCATAGAACAACTTTAGACCCCTAGATACCCCGGGGGGAAGCCATATGATGCAACCAGTGGTGTCTGCACCTTTGCACCTTATTTATAGGTCTCGCCTAGGCAACACTTGCTCTGTCTCTTCGAGATATGCTGTATTAAGCATTTGGGCATTAAGCAACACCCATCTTTCTAATTGGCTCCTTTTACTGTGCTTTATAAATACCTGCTTTTCATTGGTTAATATGGTCACTAGTCCCTCCTTTTTTTCTTTTGTAACCTCCTATGAGGACTGTCCCTCTTACATGTGGTATTACCCATCATGTTATTTATTACTCTCGGAGCACTCTTTTTTTCATTTAGGCTTTTTCAGGCTCAGGAAGTCACTTATGTCCACGCTTGCTCCCTCTCCTTGTTATTCTCCTCGTAATTATGAAGAACTGCTCTTTATAGATGCTAACGCTTGCATGTCCTGCTTTCTCTTTAAATATAGTGGGAGCGCCATTCCTTTATTTTAAAATTTTAAAACAGAAAGTCTTAATTTCTTTAAAGCGCAACATGCTGCACTTTCACTCAAACAATACACACAACATTTGAATGGCATGATGAGCAAAAAAAACGATGGATTTAGGCCCAGATCTCCATACTGGGGTGAACGTATGACATTGTTCTGCATTCTGTCCATCAACAGTTCTTTTTGCAATTGTAACCCCGAGTGGGAGGGGTGTGCTCAGACGCGAGTCCCGTGCTCTCCATGCCACTGGAATCAAGCTATCCAGGCTGAAGAGGGGTGAAACCCCCAAACCGGTCCTAGGATGCTTGTTTCCAGTCCAGGGAGGACCTGGCCTGGCAGTTCGGGCTGGATTGTTCCCATTGGGCGCAGGGTCAAGACTCATTTGCATATGGCTGGGTCCAAACTGGAATGGCATGGTGAGCAAAAGAACGATGGATTTAGGCTAGGATCTCTGTACTGGGGTGAATGTATGACACTGTTCTGCATTCCGTCCATCAATAGTTCTTTTTGCAATTGTCACCCAGAGTGGGACGGGCATTCTCAGACGTGAGTTCCGTGCTCTCCATGCTACTGGAATCAACTATGCTGGCTGAAGAGGGGTGAAACCCAAACAACGGTCGTAGGATGCTTGTTTCCTGTCCAGGGAGGACCTGGTCTGGCAGTTCGGGCTGGACTGTTCCCATTGGGCGCAGGGTCAAGACTGATTTGCATAAGGCTGGGTCCAAACTGGAATGACATGGTGAGCAAAAAAACGATTAGGCCCAGATCTCTGTACTGGGGTGAATGTATGACATTGTTCTGCATTCTGTCCATCAATAGTTCTTTTCACTTAAACAATGGAGGCCATTTTCTCTTTTGAAAACATCAAGTCTTTATTAAAGGCCCCGCTTTCACTTTAAGCTTTCCTTTATTTGTTCACGTTGGATGCTTGCAGAGGAGCATGTGGCCAGGGACTGGTCTGGAATCTATGGTTGTTTTGGAAGAGAAGGGTTAGTATTTCGCACCCACCACCCCTCCAAGGTTGCATCTCTTTTTTATTTTGTTTAAATAAAGTTAAATGAAGCTTTGTTTTCAGTGCCGCCACTTAATCTCCCTGGGCCATATTCCACCACACCCACACCCCTCCCACAACACAAAACGTTCAGGCTCCTCTTGCATCTCTCCGCCCCTCTCCCTAGGCTCACCCTCCCATTCTTTTTAACCAGTACATTCCTGCGTCAAGGCCTCTACACCACCATCCCTCTTTTCATTTCTCCTCCCCCTGTGTGCTGTGCGTTTATTCGGACAGCAGGAATGCGGTGCTTGCTTAGCGCCTGTGGGGAAGGCAATATGGACAGCGGAGAGAGGATGGGCAGGTTAAAGGGCTTTCGCAGACAACGAAAGGAGGGCAGGGAGAGGAAAAAAAATGATATGGCACCGCCTGCCTTCTACAAACCATAGCGCGTTTTTTGTTATGGACAGGTGGGGGCAATACACAATAGGAAGGACAGTAGGTTCTGGGGGCGGCAACACGTACAGCGAGAGGAAAGAGGGGTGTAACACGCATAACAAGAGGGAGGGGTTGGGAGCAATAAGGCAACACAGAAAACTGGGGGTCAGACGATAGTAAGAAGCCAACACAGACAACAGGAGGTAGGAGGTGGGAGGGTGTGAGTAAGGAGGCAGCATTAGGGGCGTAGCTTGGTCAGTAAGGATGGGGTATGAGCTCCAGATTTCACAACAATCACGCTGGGGTATCTTGTTATAACAAATTATATAAGAAATAGGACATGAGAGGGGCTTAAGGAGCAGGAGGGAGGGAGAGGAGGGCAGATACTTAAAACTCAATCATTTGTAAGATACCCATTTTTAGCACCTTTAAAATAGAGACAAAAGTGTGTATTTTTGTCCGACAGACACCTCACGTACCCGACACGAAGCACCTGTACCCAACTATTCACTATAGAATACATTTATTAGACGTGTAACACCCCAAACACCCCTTCTGAAGCTACGCCCCTGGGCAATTTAGACACTGGTAGGGAGAGTGGCAGCAAGGTGGCAACTCCAACAACGTGAGGAAGATGGTTGGGAAGGAGGAGCCAAAAGGGATTTTGGGAGGGGAAAGTGTGGAAGCAAGGAGACTACACTGTCAACGGGAGGGGGGACGTTGGGAACAAGAAGCCAACCTAGACAACTGGAGGGTGGGAGCAAGGAGGCAAAGAGGAACAGGGTCAAGACTGATTTGCATATGGCTTGGTCTGAACTTGGGTGGTGAAGAGGGCTAAAGAACGAGGATGCATTCAACCCAGATCTGTTACTGGGGGTGAGTGTCTAAAAAGTTTCAGCGCTCGGTCCATCATCTCCATGTGTTTGCTTTAGATTGCGGGAAACAGCATATCTACTTCAGTCCTGAGGGAGTAACCTTCATGGGCAGTGAGACGATCTTGCTTCTCTTTTCTGTCCACTCACCCCACCCCTGAAATTGGCAAAAACAGAATGAATGGCATCCATGAGCTGTTTCTGCCTCCCCTGCAGGAGCGCTTGAGTCTTGTGGTGACTCCTGCTTTAGGTGGTTGGATTTATCATCCCTTTGAAGTTTCAAGGGAGTCTCTGGGGGATGAGGACATGGTTAATAAAGAAGGCTTGCTGAATCCTCTGTATTTACTTAGTGAGCCAGTGGCAGTTCATTTGCTCTTCTTCTGTAGCATGCAGGTACAAAGTTATTGAATTCCTTCTGCTAAACCAAGCAGCAGCTTGTCTACAATGATGCCCTTTAATTTACGAGCACTAGCAGGCATTAAAAGAAAAAACTAACTTTGTCTTGGGTTTCCTGTCCAGGAACGTGTGGGGGGGACACAGAAATACAAGCAAGAGTGGTGGGTGAGGAGGGGGATAAAGAGAGACACACATTACAGCATGAGCTGGGGAGGGAAAAAAATCATTAGAGATGGGGCAGGTGGGAGGAGAGGGAGCAAATGAAAACATGAGCACTCATGTCAAGTTCTCAAACACTAAGTAGCTTCTAAAACAGGAGCAGCGGATGAACACAAGTTCTTGGTCTATGCTCTGGGGGAGGCCTAAACAGAAGAGGCATGACGCATGCATGCCGTGGACAGAGGATATGAGAGCGAAGATGGAGTGAGCTGAGAGGGCGTGGCTTGACCGGCTGCAAGATGGCCACACTCTAAGTGGGCTCTGCCGGCCAAGCTAAAATATCCGACATAATCCTGTAGATGACGGCATTTATACTGCTTGCAACCTTTTCCAGATGAGTCTTTACCTGAGGCATCAACCTGTGCTGCTCCTGATTCCCAGCGATTCATGAGGGCTGAGATCCGCAGCTCGATCGCAGTGCTGGGCCCATACCTCGCTGCCGGCGAGGCCCGGCCCTACTTCCCCTGCTGTCTGGCTGGGTCCCCTGGGGCTACGAGTCGCCTGAAGGTTTGCGGAGGATCCCGAAATGCTTTGTCCGGTGAGTGGAGCTGTTGCTGAAGCCATACGCGGCGGGACTGGGGGCCCGGCCCGCAAGCCGTACCACCGGCCCGGGCCTTTCACGATACCGGCGCCACTTCCCCTCCTCCTGGCGCCCGCTCTGACTGCCCCAGCCTGGTGACGGGGGCGGCGGGCCCCCCGCGTCTCCCCGGTGCGATTGCCCAAGATTGGTGCATGCTCCCAGCCTCCTTCCCGCTGAGTTGTGCGGGGTGCCCTGAGCCCGCACTCATCCCTCTGCCTCCTCCTGCTGCCCAACACGCCATCACTGCATCGCCACGGTCTCTGGCGACTGTCTCTATCCCCGCTCCTTGGACGTGCCAGGCCTTGGACCCCAGCCGCTGCTGCATACTACCTTGGGCTTGCTCTCCTCTGACGCGGACCGGACCTTCTTCAGCCCTGAGGTCTGCTCTTCGAGTCCGCCTCTGCATCCACCTACTGTGGCGGTGCTTCGGCGCCTTCATACATCTGGTGATATTTCCCCACTGCACATATCCCCACTATGGCGGCTTCAGCAACATAGCCTTGGACTCGTGTGGCGCGCAGTGTGGTCCCCTGTGCCCCCCTCCTACTCTGCCACTAGTCAAGCTCTGTGGCCATCGGTCCTGTGGTGCTGGTCCCCGCTGGATAATTGACTGTCCCTCTTGGTAGCCTGTGGGCTCTTTTGGTGTCCTCTCTGCTTTCAGCCTGAAGTGACGTGCTCTCTCTGCATCAACCTGCTATGCTGCAGTCTCTCTAGCTTTAGGCGCACCCTGCCTGGACCATTGGCGTGTGCCTGTCGCGGCCTGGTCTTGCGGCTGGGTGTGTGTGCTGCTCTGCTGCACCTGCCCCTCCTAACGGGACATAGATTGCGAGCCTTGAGAAATGGGTTGCCTACCTCCAATATCCTAATTTGACATCCATCTCGTCCCCTGCACGCTTTCCTCCAGAACCGCTGACTCCGCCGCTACCATGGAGGCCCCCTCTAACAGTGAGGACGACCTCAAGGCTATCATTTTGGGCATCAAATCAACTGTGACGGGCATAGCTGCCCAGCTTGACCAACTCTCAGCCCGTCTGGACACGGTGAAGGCCCGCGTCGATTCCCATGACAACCAGATTCTCCACGTCGAATCCAGAGTGTCGGACGTTGAAGATGCTGCCACTCAAGATCGGCAGAAGCTACTCCAAATGGACAAAGTCTTGGTGCTTATACGGGATAAGAATGAGGACTTGGAGGCCTGCTCCCGTCGCAGTAACCTCCGCGTCACCGGACTTCCGGAATCCACCAACATTTCGAAGATGGAGAACTGATCAAGGAACTCTTCGGTGACGTTCTTTCCCCTGTCTTTATTGTGGAACGTGCCCATCGTTCCCTTGGTCCTCGTCCCGGCCCCGGGCTGCCTCCACGCCCCTTCATCGCCAAGATCTTAAATTTCCGGGACCGCAATGCTATTCTTCGAGCTGCGCGCGACAGGGAGCAATCAATCATCAGGGTAACGTTCTCTCCTTTTATCCGGACTACACCCTCACAGCCCAAGCTGCCCGGCGAGAATTCCTCCCTGCAAAGTGCATTCTTCAGAAGCACGAGGTCTCCTACTCCCTGGCCTACCTGGCGAAACTCAGAGTCCGGCAGGGCACAAAAACATTGGTCTTCCCCGATCCTAGAGAGGCTCTGGCATTTGCTAAAAACTGGACAAGTGTGCTCGCTCCTCACCTTCTCAGCTAGACAGGGCTGGCCGCCTCAGTGATAACGACTAACTGTGCAGACACTATTGTTATTCTTTTACCCTCCTTTAGGTCTTCGCTCGAACCTGCAGACCACCTAAGTGACAATGACTAACTGTGCGGCATATGGTTTTTCTTGTTTCACATGAGATTTGTTGTTGACGCCGCCATTCTATTCTAGCTTGGCACCTTCATCTTTTCCGACCTGAGGGAGGCCCTGGCTTCTGCTAAAGAGAACAGTGGAGAATCTCGTTCCTCCTCTCCTTAGTCCACATAGGATGGGGCTAGCCGCTTCAGTGACACTGACTGACTGTGCAGACTATGTCTTGTGATCAGCATGTTATCTGTATTTGATGTCGCTATCTAACCTGAGCTTGGCCACCCTTCTCTATTGCAGGGGTGTCCGCCGAGTCCTGCCATTCCCCCACTGGTATGATTCCCACTCATGATGTTTTATAACTCCCTCCAAGTTCTGGGTCCCTGGGGTGGGGTGGCTTGTATTCTCAGCCTGGTTGGGGGGTTGGAGTGGGTGTGGGGTGGCTGGGTTCCTTGGGGTTTTTTGGTCTGTGGTTTTTGTGCAGGAATGAGGTGGGGGTGGTGTGGGGTGTTGCGGATCTTTTGCTCCTCTATTGAGGTGGTGGCGGCTTCAGTTTGCCGCCGTGTTGCTACGTCACACTGTATTTGCATCTTTTACCATTGACACTGTAACGTGCTTGCTTTGTTCACTTGCCCTTAACTTCGTATAATATGTCTTTTTGTGCTCCTTGACTTGCCCTGCTCCTGCTCACTGTGCTTGGTTTGTTGGTCAACCTGTTGCTCTTCAGGTCCCTTCCCCCCTCAATATGCATCCTCCCTTGTGGGTTGTCCGGACTTGGGCCCTCATAGCCTCTTGCAGGGATTTGCGCTTTAGGCCCTACCTGTCCTTTAGTAGTTTGCACACCTCTCCTCCACTGTCACACGTGCTTACCTCTCCTGTGTGAGGGCCCGGGGTGTCTGTCTCCCCCCTCGTCTGGGTCGCTGGCCACTGCCTTTCTTCCCTCCTATTCCATATGTTCGCTGCGCTACTCTACAGAGCTCGCTGTTTGAACCGCATAGTATCGCTTCCACTATTGTCTCCTTATGGTTGATCTAGTATGCTGGTCCTGGAATATCCGGGTCTTGAATGACCATCGCAAAGCCCGCTTGATCCATTCCCATTTGCAATGCCACAAAGTTGACTTATGTCTCCTTCAGGAGACACACCTGCTGCCGGGGACTAACTCCAATCCAGGTACTGGGGGAGTCCCATTCTGCCACTTACTCCTCGTATGCCAGGGGTGTCTCTATTCTGATAAGGCGGGGCCTTCCCTGGCAGACTGACAGGGTGATCCTTGACCCTGAGGGCAGATATGTAATTCTTCATGGCTTATTGCTGGCACAACTGGTTACGATTGCCTGGGTCTATGGCCCCAATTGTGACGACGCTGACTTCTTTAACCATGTTTGGCACCTCAGCTCCTCTTGCGGCCCTGCGGTGATCATTTGGGGCAGGGACTTTAATGTTACCCTATCTGAGACTCTGGATCGGTCGGGCTCCCATTCTTTTTATCCACGCGCTGCCATAGCTCTTTCATCTATTCTAACTGATAATGCTCTATACGACGTTTGGCGCCATTCCATCCTGATGCGCGGGAGGGCACCTGCTTCACTGGCACGCGGGGCTGTTGGTCGCGTATAGATTTTTGGCTGACCTCCCCGGATGTTCTGTCCTGGCTTTCCGACGTGAGGCACATGGCTCACACCTTTTCTGACCACGTGCCTGTCCAGATCCGTCTTCGCCCTCCTCATACCCCGCGGCGGGCCTTTACTTGGCGCCTTCCCCCGATCGCCCTCCGGGACTCCGTCTTCTGTGCGGACATTCAGACCGCGATCACTAATTACTTTGATCTCAATGAGGGCTCGTGGAGTCTGCCTCCACCCAATGGGAGGGGTTTAAGGCCATCATTCGTGGCGAGTGTATTTCTAAGCAGGCAGGCGTCCTTCGCTCTATTCGTGCCACTTTGGCGAAGCTGGAGGAGGAAATCAGGGACCTGGATGCCACCCAGGCGGCGAGTCCCTGTCCCGAGAAACTGGCGCAATTGCGTCAGAACCACACTGAATTCTCAGACGAGGCTGCCCACGAACTGTCCTTTTTGGGCAGGGAGGGCCAGGCGTGCTATTTTGGGGAGGGAGACTGCCCCAGGCGTACTCTCGCCAACCTTCTTCGCCCACCGCACACCGCTTCCTATGTCACGGCCTTAAGTGACGGTGGTCCGGACAGGACTACCTCCCCGGATGACATTAGGTCTCGCTTTCTCGACTTTTACTCACAGCTCTACTCCACTGGCACTCCCCTGCCATGGGTGGACTTTGATCAATATTTCGATTCCATCGCGCTGGTCTGGCTGGAAGACTACCATCGTAAATTCCTGGATGAATCTTTCTCCAGGGAAGAAATATTGGCAGCCATCAATAGTTTACCCGGAGACAAGGCCCCTGGATTGGATGGCCTGCCTGCCTCTTTCTACAATACATTTGCCGATCCCCTGGAACCACACCTAGCTGCAATGTATAATGACTCGTTTGACACCAGCTCCTTCCCACCCTCCCTGCACGAGGCGCTGTTAACCCTTCTTCTTAAACCCGATAAGCCGTCCGACCGTCGCAACTCCTACCGCCCCGTCGCTAATAAATATAGACAACAAAATCTTTTACAAGTTGATTTCCTCCTGCCTTCTTTTACTTATGCCCACCATTGCCCTTCCCGATCAATTGGGTTTTATCCCTGGAAGGGCGGCTTCCCACAATCTCTGCACGATTTTTTCGGTATTGCATCAAATTAATCCTGACCTACCGGCCGTGGCTGCCCTGCTGGACGCCACAAAGGCGTTTGACACGCTGGAGTGGCCCTTCTTATTTTACATCTTGCCGCGCATGGGCTTCAGTGACCACTTCCTGCGCAATGTCAGGCTGCTCTATACCAACCCCTCGGCACGCCTCCGCATCATCAGCCAAGTCTCAGACTCTATCGCTATCGCTCGCGGCACGCGTAAAGGTGTCCGTTATCGCCCATGCCTTTTGCTATAGCGATGGAGCCCCTGGCCGCCAGGTTACGACAACACCATAACCACAGGGGTATTGGTTTCTCGTCCTGTTCTTTGCTTGTCTCAATGTATGCGGACGACATTATGCTTTACGTTCATCATCTCCAAGAAAACCTTAGCCCTCTTGTCTGTGAGATTATTCGGTTTGGTGGGCTGTCGGGTATCCAGGTAAACTGGAGTAAGTCGGTCCTTTTCCCACTGACCAACACCACTGTGCCATTCTCACTCGACTTTCCATTTGTATGGGCCTCCGGCCCCACGCGCTATTTGGGCATCTGGCTTAGTAGGGATCTGCATGAATTGGGAGATCGAATTTTGTCTGTGCGGTAGAGTGGCTGGAATCCAGAATCCCATCGTGGAGCCGCCTCCCGCTGTCATTGGCGGGCCGCATCGCAATCGCCAAAATGGTTGTCCTTCCGAAATTTCTCTACTTGTTTTTAAATATTTCTATCCCCCTCACCGCTCATTTTTTCCGCAAATTACGCTCCCTAATTATCTCATTTGTTTGGGCGGATAAACAACCAAGAGTAGCTTACGATATCCTTACTTTACCCATGTCCGCCGGCGGAATGGGCGCGCCTGACTTCAAGCTGTATGCCCTGTGCGCTGAGGCCAGCTTCCTGCATTTTTGGATCCACCCTTCCCCCTATCAGCCTCATGTCGCCGTTGAGACGGATATAGCTGCTCCCTGGCCTCTGTCCACAGCTTTGTTTGCGCCCGCGGTGCGTCCTCAGCCCGAGGTCGACACGGTCGGGACGCTTCGATGGGCCCGGTCTGGCCTGCGTCGGCTGTCCAGCATCCCCTTGCTCTCTGCTAAGTCCTTTCTCATAGTTAACCACCTGGATTTTCCCTCTCTTCAGACCTCTAGCATGTCCAGAGGTGCAGCGCGCTTGGGCCTGATGACCGTGGCGGACCTCTATCCCGAGAACATCTTCTTTACACTCCCTGACGCATCGGGCCACAGGACACGCTCCTATTTGATCAGCTGCGTGCCACGTGCCGGAAGCTGCACTCCACTTTCCCCCAACCCCCAGCCAACATGCCGGCTCTGGATCTCATCCTCGTCCCAACACAAATTAGTCACCAAACTATATGCCCTCACTCTAGTATCCGCCCCCATCTCCTCTGATCGTGCTCGGGAGGCATGGGGTGCGGATCTTGGCACCGACATCTCACCAGCGGACCTGCTCGATTGTTGTAATAAGACGAAGAGGTTGTCACCAAATTACCGGCTTAGTTTGATCCATTTCAAGTACTTGCATAGGCTTTACTGTACCCCGGTGCAGCTTCACAGGCTCGGCTCTCTCCCGGAGATAATTGTGTGCGTTGTGCCTCTCCCACGGCGGATTTCGCTCATCTTAATTGGCTTTGCCCGAGGGTCTTGGAGTTTTGGAGGGCGGTGTGTTCTACCATTTCTGACATCACCTCTGTGCCTTCTCGGGTTTGTTAAGTTCTGCCTTGATGCCTCTCTCCGCCTGATTGCGATGCTGCTGGTCCTTGCTAGGCGTAGGGTGGCCATGTGTTGGAGTCGCAGGCCAGCTCCCAAGGTTGAGATTTGGCTGGAGGATGGCTCTCGGTGTCAGACTCTCCTATCGGAGTTCTGGGATTTGATGCCTGCTAGGTCCCGACCGGTTGACATCTGGGGCCCTTTGATTGCCTACTTCCTTTCCCGTTCTCACCCTAGTGGCGCTACCTCTCCCGCGCTCCATGCCAGCCCTGGGTCCGCGGCGGCAGCCGGTGCTGGTCAGTGACTGCCTCTTCCCCCTGCTGTGTGTGCTTCTGCACATTTCTCCTTAGCCCTTCATTGCTGACCACTCTCAATCTGTGTTTTCCCATGGGGGAGGGTCCTTGTTGTGATGGAGTTATGACATCCTCTTCATGTTAATCTACTGTGTTGACAGTTGACACCTATGTATAATGGAGCGCTTGACCTGCTTTCTGTTTTAGATATTGCACTGCGCTATTGCACGATGTACTGTTTCTGCCATGATTTTTCTCAATAAAGGTTTTTGAAAAAAAAAAAGAAGAAAATGGAGTGAGCTAATGGTAAGTCTATGGGCGGGCTGAAGCCTGCAGAAACAACATGCCTCTTCGAGATTGCGCATGCGCAGTCTAGCCGGGACCCAACAAGCACTCAGAATGCTTAGACACTAAGAAAAAGTAGCGCCTAAAAAAGGAACAGTGGAAGGACACAAGTAATAAGTCCATGCTCCAGGAGAGGGACAAACACACAAAGAGGAAGGAAGCCTACAGGAGCTGACCAAAAAGAAGCAGCAAATGAAAGTGATAATGAAGCCAACCAATGGTAAGCAATCGGTGGTCTCTAAGCCCACTGAAAGAAACAAAAAGGTCTCAAAGAGACAGTACATATAAGACCTAAAAATATTTGTTGGGAGTGGGGGGAGGGGGTGTGCCAACAAAGACTAACATACTGACGCCACCAAAGCTATAGCGGATTCCACCTGTACCCACAGTCTTCTGCCTTTTCCTCTACAATATGAATCCTTTGCACTCTCGCTCAGTCTTTCAGGTCTCCCATCGTTTCCTCTCCCTATACTGTTCTCTCCTAGATTTCTCACGCCTCCTCCTTTGCATGTTTCTGTAGCTGCTTCAGTCACGTACCGTGTCCAGTCCCAAGGAGTGTGCCTCCAGTCCGGTCTGATCTCTTTCTGTGCCCCACTCTGACTCATAACTCCACGTCTGGCGACCCTCCTCATATCTTAGGCGCCAACGGGTCAGGTCTGAGGCAGGGTCTGTTTTGTAGGGTCCGCCTCTTCTACGTAAACACCTGTGTGACATCAGAGAGAAAAAGAGTCATTAGAGACCCACTGCAGGAATAATGGGTCGGCCACAGCTTGGGAGTCCTGCTCCTGTGCTCAGTAAAGGAGTACTGCACACAATAAAGAACAGTGAATTAGTTTGCATAGGCCACGACAAGAGAATCATTTGCATAATACAGCAGGGGAACCACCTGCCTACAGGGTACCAGGTAAGCTCTGTTTATTAAGGCAGGAGGCAGGGCCTCTGTACAGCATTCAACAGAGTCCAAGCAGACACAGGGAAACAGTAAACTCTACAAGATAATTTGAGAAAATAAGCAAGGTTATCCATGCTGGTTTCTTTCTTGGCAGAACCTTCACCATCATCAAGATCTTATGGTACTTACATTAAGCAAAAAATCATTGATCACACATCTTAAAAACCCATGATAAACGAGGTAAATTGCAGACATATTATATGAACATTACAATAATGTGATATTGTCTCGTTGCTCGTGACCAAGTGCGAGTTTGTGTTCACATGCCAAAGTTGTAAATTTCATTGATAGACTCAATTCAATAAGCTTTATTCGATTTCTACAAAGGAAATCACAAAAGCAAATGCTAACAAATGATCTTTACAGACAAAAAACAATTATGTATCAAAAAACAATTAAATAGGCAATTAACATAAAAAGTTAAAAACATTTCAGTAGCAACTGGTTAAAACTCATCATGATGTACAATTTAAATTGCATCAATAACATTTCATAAACTAACGGTTTTTCTGAATCTAATAACATTCTTTAAAAAAAATTGCCACAGACTGCATAACATATTCGTTATCTGAAAGGATATAAATGCTGGGCGACATTGCCTAAGACCACACAGCTTTAAAAATCGGCAGTATCCACATCTTTCTCTGTACTTCATAAAATGTATAAACAAGCAAAATGTGAAATGCTGTTTGCTGCGACAATTCATCACAAGGACATTTACAAAGTGAGGTTGACCAATCGTTAGTTACCGGAAAACTTGTTAATCAATGAAAAATACCAAGCCTAAAACAAGTTAAAACAAATCTATCCTGAGTAGCATCCATGTTTTGCCAGTAGGGCTGTATCTCATATGTGGTCAGTGTCATTTGGTTGTTCTGTACAGTCGGTCTCAATATTTCTGTAGAAAAATATTTGACTCCATAAGGATCATGCATTCTCGTTTAAGATCTTTTCTAGGAGCAGCTGCTATGGAACCTGGTTCATCATAATATTCTGGGTGTCCAAGGGCGTTCATAAAATCTTCAATATATTTCAGCCAAGGTATGTTAGACACCCGATGTAATTTAACACAATCTCTTATGTTGTCCCTATTAAGGGTAGTTTTCTCTGAGGCCCAGATCTTACGCCACAGGAGAATTGGCTGGATTTTAATTAGGTCAGCTACGTAAGGTAACCCTAGCTCTGAATGGCATACATCAATTGCTTATGTGCTTTCGTACACCTGGCGTTAAAACCGTTTTTTATGCTCAGCCGTTAAGGCTTCCTTAGTCCCTCCAGTAATCTGTTGGAAGGATTCTAAGATTCTGCCGTCACCAGAAGTCTAATCTAGACAAACTAAAAAGGCTTTACAACATTGACCCACCAGAATCTTGGTAAATTCAGGGAAGTGCACTTGGGCCCACCTTAGGGAATAGCCAGTGGTTTTATTAAGAACTATGGGCCCGATGTAGGTGGCCCATTACCGGTCGGTAAACCGAAATTCGGTAAATTTCATGCTTACCGACTGGTATTGAGCCATTTCTGATGTAGGGGATGATTCGGTAGCTCCTGGCACACTATGGGGTTCTCTTAGGGTTAGAGAAGACATGCAATATCAAACAAATAACAGTAGTTCTCTCATACCATGTGAAACAGGATGGGACAAAACACTGTGGAAAAAGAAATGGAAAAATAAACAAGAGAATAATTGCTAGCGGGTGAGATGATAAAAATGGCTGCTACATGAATCACCTTCCTGCTTAGAACTGAGAACATAAAAAGAATGAATAATATTCTACAGCCATTACCCCTCATGCTGTCCCTACTGCCCTTGTTCATAAAGCTGTTGCATCTCCTCCTGCTGTGTTACCCCTCAGTCTAGAACTGCTCACCTTATTCTAGTGGTAATGACCTCTTTTACGGGTACTACTCACTATGCACCTCAAGACCCTGCAAATACACAACACTCACCCACATCTTCATATTCACCACAAAATAAGGCCTTCATATCTTCTCATCCCGCATATCCCTTGACAACCACCTTGACCTACAACTTCTCCCTTCACTGGTCTACAAACCTCTGCAATCTACTACTACCTATAAAAAAAGTTCACTCTCTAATTCCCACCTTTAAAGCTAAACGCAAAAATAGGCTAACCTCTTTTTCATCACCAATTATCATTGAGCAAGCGGTGGAGATTTTACTCAAGTCCCACCCCCTCCTCACCCCAAACCCCCACCTTTGATCTGTCACATCCTCTAACACAACCATCTGAATACCTGAAAATACCCAAGAAACTACAATGCATGTATCAACCACAACACCCCCAACCATCGCTCGCTCGGACGCCCACAATGAAGAATCACAACTCAGTTAATATCAATAGCAGCTTATAGAGCACTAAAAATGTAACTTTTTGGAACACTCTCCCCCACCACTAACACTCATACTGTCCACAAAACAGGGATACAAAACTAAACATGACACATCATTATTCTGAATTCTTTCTCCTCTCCTTTGTGCTAAAAGCAAGTATACACACCTCCCATAAAGAGCATTAATCATTGCACAGCCAAAAGCACTCAACAACCAAATACACAGCAATCCTTTCCACAAAGCCAGTGGACCAGCTGGCTCACCATCGAATCAATGCCCCCTGCAAATTTTCAGAAGCATTCTACTATCAACTTTGGCCGCAATACCTACAATAATAATACTAATAATACTGGATCTTATAAAGCGCGAACAGCTACCTCGCTAGGAGGTGTCCCGGCGCTGGTAGAACACAGAATGACCTGGGGCTAAAGATAGGAGAGCTAGCGGGGTTGGGTGAAAAGCCAAGTTTTCAGCAGATTCTTGAAGCAGAGTTCAGAAGGAGCCTGTTGAATTTTTTGTGGTAGGGTGTTCCATAGAGCGGGCACGTTTGCTGAGAAAGTCCGACCGCCTAGTACAATGAGCATAAGTAAAGATTTACAAGCCACTGACACATTTCTAGCAGAAATTAAGACATCATATGTATGACCACTCATCAAGAAGAACGACTTAGACCCACCATAGGCAATCAACCTCAGGTTAATTATTAATGGTCCATGTTCTTTGGAAGACAAATACAAAGAGAAATTTACCCAGAAACCTTAATTTTCAAACTAAAGGAAATAGCCTCTGAAGGAATCACCCTAAACTGGACCTCCTACTATTTGATCGACAGAACAAGCATTATTTCAGTACCTTCATTTATACTGCCACCTTAAACATCAAAACAGGAGCACCCCAATGATCAATCAGCTCCTTACATCTCTTAAATGTAATATGTTCGATCATCCAGAAAACTCCTCAAGTCCCTTAATCTAACATGTTATAACTATGTGGACGATACAAAGATTGCCCTAAAACTGGAAAAACCTAATGACTTTGCATCTGAAATATATCTGACTGCATCCTAGACCTTAATCATTGGATGATAACAATTCCACATAAATATCAACGCAACAAAAACTGAGATTCTAACATACAGGCACTGGAAGAGATATGACCCACTGATGACCTGTCCCAAAAGATTGGGAATATCACCTATGATTTAGAAAAAAAATAAGGAACCTAGGCGTCATCATTAACTGGTCCTCTCTGTGAATTTCTGATGTAACCAAGTAACTAAATTCAGATTTTGTATTATGGTTTACCTGCTTTGCCATATCACGGCTAGATTACACTAATTGCCTGAACCATGGAGTCGTTGTCTCAGTTATGAGACAAATTCAGGATATACCAACAATACAACTTCTACACGAAAACCAAAGAGGACACATCACCCCTGTTCGAAATGCCCTTCATAGGCTCCCTGTAGCTATAACATCTACCTTCAAGAACCTTTGTATTACTCACAATGTAGTAAATGGAAAGGAACCATATTTCATACAGATGAAGCTTAAGAGTTACTTGCAGAAAAGGCCCCTGCAGATTAGTATCCTGGCTAATCATACCACATGGCAAGTAGAAAATCAGAAACCCCTCTTATTCAGTCCAAGCCACAAAAATATGGAATTCACTTCAAGCAAGGATACGAGCCGTAGATAACACCCGGAATTCAGGAGAATGGTGAGGTGTTTGCGTTTTCAGGCCTAAACCTAATGAGATGAACAGAGCAGTACTACCCTATCCGGCCAGAAATAAAAAATAAAAACATAATTAAAACGTTCAAACACATAACAAGAGTGAAATATGTTTCGCTACAATCCAATGCAAAGAGCAAAAAGACTATAAATATAGAGAGATGTCATCACATAATTGTTGTGAGGGCAGATCGAGACTCTCACAGGCCACAGGCCTAATGAAAGATTGAAGGATCTGGTACAGAACCTTGGAGGCATTGCCCGCCTCGATTAGTTGTGAGGCAATATAGTTCTTCCGGGCCAATCTGATGTTTGTATGATATGTGGCCAAGGCAGAATAGTCATGATTTTTTTCTTCCTTCAAATGAGATTTTCTCCAAACCTTTTCTAGCTTTCTGCATGCTTGTTTGTGAGAACGAAGTTGGTCAGTATACCAAACTTCCTAACATTGTGCCGGGTGTCGCCTACATGGTTTCATGGGCGCTATGGAGTCGACCGCGGTGGAAATGGCAGAATTATATTTAGATACGGCCAGCTCGATATTGTCAGAGGCTGTGATTAGAGGTTCAACTAATGTGTCCTGAAAAATACCAGGTGACATTTTGTACCACTGTCTGCGCGAAAAGGGTAGAAGTGGGGACCGTTTACTGGATTTAGCCATGCCAAGCATGGAAAATTCAATAACAAAATGGTCGGACCAGTTCACCTGCACAGGAGGACTACATACAATCTTGGAGGAGTTAGACAGAATCATATCTAGTGTATGGCCCGCTGAATGGGTGGGGCCTTTGTTATGCTTTATTAGTCCTAATAGGGATAAATCCGCTAGAAGGGACTGAGCCTCGGCATTGTCCGCCAGATCACTATGTACATTAAAATCTCCTAGCAATAAAAAGAAAGTCATTGCCGGATTTAATGTGCGGGGCAAGTGCTTCGACTAATGAGATGGCAAAGTTTGCACTTGGCCCGGTGGACGGTATACCAGTGCCCCTTTCTAGCAGGCCTTTGTGGGAATGTTGATCCTAAAGACCATTACTTCCATACTGGCAGTACTACTTTGATCCAGTATGGAAACAGTGATCCCATTTTTATAAATAATGGCAATACCTCCACCCGTTTTAACAGGTCTGTCCAGCCTCATCATTTTAAATCCCTCTGGGATGCCCAGAGTGATTGCCGGGACCGAGTGTGGTTTCAGCCACGTCTCTGTCAGAAAGCACAGCTCAGGCTGTACAGTGGAGATGAGATCCCAGACCTCTATATGATGTTTTGGCAGAGATCGAATATTGCAGAGCAAGTTTTTCCACCCTTTCAGTGTGTGTGTGTGTGTATCTTCCTGAGGGGGCACTATAGGCTGACTGACATAGGAGGCCTGAAACTGACAATGCCGGCAGGAGATCGGACCTTCCAGGCATGGCCAGGCCTCACCTGCGCAGCCTTGCAAGAGGGCTGTCTGCAGGCTTAATAGCTTCTGGGTCGTGTAACTGACACGCCTGTCTGTGTTATAATCCCTATCTGGAGGAGCAGGATTAATGGCACCTAGCCCCGTTCGGTCGCGTACAGGCGCAGACGGGCTTCTCTTCGGCGTGTAGACGGCGCTCCCCCTGCGCGCGAACGCTGCACGCTCGTAGATAGACAGGGGCTAAATAGCCCTTCACTTCCTGCAACTAAAGCGCTAACCGCTCCAATGGTAGGGCGGAAGTACCTGGCTCTCCCTGTCCCGCCCTCTGCTCAACGGTACTGGCTACCGCGTCGGACCGGGGCGGGCAGGATCAGACACTGAGCCCAGGCTTCCCTATCTGGTAAGTGCCAGACCCCCCTTTAAGTTTCCCGTATGGCACCGAAGTATATTTTAAAATACAGTAGAATCAATAAGCACACAAAATTTGTCAATTTTAAGATTATAAAAGTTTTAAAAGTAAGCACCAGCGACTAGAGCTCTCACAGTCTGCCTGTAGTGTGGAGCGGATCTGGAGAGACACTGCCACTGTCCTCCCTACCGCAGCGCACCCGCAGATAGACACCGCCTAAATAGCCCTTCACTTCCTGCAACTAGAGCGCTAACCGCTCCAGTGATTTATACAGGCGATGATACTCCACAGGTCATACCTTACACCGACAAGAATACACCGTATGTTCCCGGACTCTCCCCATTACTGCCCCCGTTGTAAAGGAGGCGAGGTGGACTTTATTCACATGCTATGGTCCTGCCCTCGCATAATGGGTTATTGGGGAGAGGTGCGTCGCTCTCTAGCCACAGTGACACAACTCCCGGTCCCGGACGAGGCACTAAACTGCCTTATGGAACTTCGTAGACTCTCTAAGGTCCAAAAGGTGCGTCTAAAGTTCACAGACCTGGCACTCATCCTGGCGATTAGGATGCTCACTATGAGGTGGAAGTCTCCAAGTTGCCCGGCTGTCACTGTCTGGCGGTCTGACATGCTTCAATGGGGGAGGGCAGGGGTGCAGCTCTCCGAAGGGAGGAAGAGAGGGGGCTGAGGAAGCAACTCATGTCACTGGGGTGGGAGGCCATGTTAATTGAACTGGAAGCACTAAATTTGTCTCCTGCACAAGATACTGAGACCCAGTAATATACAAGGGTGACTAGGTTTTCACATGCATTGAGCCCTGTTAGACCGAGATGTCAGGACTCTACCAAGTACATTGCTTCCTCCAGGAGGATGACTATAGGATGACCCCCTGCAACCATAGTGGCAGCCAGGATATGACTGAACAGGAGAGGGTTGGGGAGGGTGGAAGACGGGGTTTGTCTACGTTAACAATAGTTCATATAAATATGCATTACTTTGAGATGTCGCTGAGCATACAACATGTCCATCGCTCGTTTGATAACATTTCCAGCACTGAAATTGATCTTGGTTAGCCTGCTCTACCATGCAAGATGACGAGTGACACAGTGCTACGTAATACATGTACTGTGATTGTTGAAATGGGGAGAAAATGACTGTATGTAGACGAATATCTCTCTAATGTACATGATATACTGCGGTCATCAATGAAGTGTGTTAAAAAAAAACAAATATTGTCTTGAGTTTTTTTTGTTGTCCTTTTAATGCTGGTAACTTCTATCTACCTGTCCCAATGGTAGCATGTTATGTTTTTAGGGCTCGGACTCCTCCCCACTGTAAGTGGGGGAGGAGTTTCGAGATCCTAATGTTAATGAAGAAAAAAAAGAAGTATCTCCTAGGGCCTTGGCGAGAGGAATTCCACACATTCCTTAGGGTTTTCTGTCATCTGGCCAGTGATTCGTCTTCCTTGTGTTTTCATTTAATAGGCTTGAAGTGATAGGGTAAATGTAGTTTTGTTCCGCCATTTTGGGCATATTTCGTTCGTGCTCGCGCAAAGAAGTACATAAATTATAATTAGGAGCTGTCAGGGTGCCTCCGTTAGTGAATCCAGATGGCCGGGCGCGTTCACAATTCTGCAGCGCGCAGCTTCCTTGTTTTGTTAGGCACGGTGAGATTAAGTGATTTGTCCAGAATCACGGATGTTGAGCGTCGTTGCCGAGACACGAACCCCGTTCTCCAGCTTCGAGGGCGACCGCTCTAGCCGTAAGCCTACATCCTTGCGCTTTCATCCTTTTGGGATCGGAAAATGTATTACCAATTTATTGACACCGCTTTGGAGCAACAGAGCACGGTACAGAGCGCTAAAAAGAATGTGTTGCAATAAAGTTAAACGTACATATATATTTTTAATACAATACATTTTTGACAGGTACGCAACAATGCACTGCAAGGTTCACGCCTCATAAAGATGTTTATGTGTATTTCGAATAAAGCGCCTTTTGTTTTTTTCACCATTTCTTCGGCTTCCCCCGCTCGAAGCGCACTCGGGAATGTGAAAAAGTGTTCCTGAGACTCTGGCACTCGAGCGGGCTCCAAGCCGGAATCACACAGTGTCAAATATGACATCATTTTTTATTGCTCAGTCCTGCGGCACGTGAGCTGTGTGCGCGAGAAACCTCATTCCAGCCCACGGACACACGAAAAGTAGTTGTAAGAGCTGCGGCCATCATTAGCGGACACTTGGACCCTTTCTCTAAGAACAGAAAGTAGCCGTGAGAGGAGCGCCGGCAATTACTTCAGAGGAAGAGTTTGGAGCCGAGAACAAGACTTTCACTAACTCCTTGGATGGCGACAGAAGGGTTTCATACACTAGACACACATATGTCTGGAGGTGTCACAGTCCATACGTGGAGATGGACACTTCGCTGTTCTTCATTCGCAAAGATTAAAAGAAATACGAACTTGGCTGCGACATGAATGGCGGAAACGGTCGGGTGAACACAGTTCGTAAGAGATCCGTCCCGTGAAGTGCACCAAACGCGTTCTGGAGAAACCCTGTCCTGAGCCACTCAACAGCGGCGTGGGGATTCGATTCGTTTAAAAGAATATTTGTCCGACGTTGTGATTTTTCCTTCGGCTTCTGTGCACAGCATATAATACCATCTTAATTCAATGTATTTAGTTGTGACTGTGTAGTTCATTGTTTGTGGACGATAGTGAAGTTGAAATATCTAGAAAAGAGAATTTTGTACATATATAAATATAATAGTGGTGGACTGTATGGAGTATGATCGGACGCCTGAAACTGCAGCTGGTGTGTGAGTGCCGGCTCTTGTGACACTGTGTCTGTCTCCTGTCGGCTCCTCCTCACACGGTGCTGTGGCTCTCGTGACTCTGTGTCTGGCTCCTGCCTGCTCCTCACACAGTGCTGTGGCTCTCCTGACACTGTGTCTGTTTCCTGCCGGCTCCTCACACGGTGCTGTGGCTATCGTGACACGTGTCTGTCTCCTGCCTGCTCCTCACACGGTGCTGTAGCTCTCGTGACACTGTCTGTCTCCTACTGGCTCCTCACACGGTGCTGTGACTCTGTGTCTGCCTCCTACTGGCTCCTCACACGGTGCTGTAGCTCTCGTGACACTGTGTCTGTCTCCTGCCTGCTCCTCACACGGTGCTGTGGCTCTCCTGACTCTGTGGTCTGTCTCCTGCCGGTTCCTCACACGGTGCTGTGACTCTGTGTCTGTCTCTCACTGGCTCCTCACACGGTGCAGTGACTCTCGTGATTCTGTGTCTGTTTCCTGCCTGCTCCTCACACGGCGCTGTGGCTCTCCTGACACTGAGTCTGTCTCCTGCCGGCTCCTCACACGGTGCTGTGGCTTTCGTAATTCTGTGACCGTTTCCTGCCTGCTCCTCACACGGCGCTGTGGCTCTCGTGACACTGAGTCTGTCTCCTGCCGGCTCCTCACACGGTCACACGGTGCTATGGCTCTCTGACACTGTTTCCGTCTCCTGCCGGCTCCTCACACGGTGCTATGGCCCGGAATACCAGGAGGACCCCCCCCCAGGCCGGAGTGGCGGTGCGGCGGTGCAGAGTGGCGGTGCAGAGTGGCGGTGCAGAGTGGCGGTGCAGAGTGGCGGTGCAGAGTGGCGGTGCAGAGTGGCAGTGCAGAGTGGCGGTGCAGAGTGCAGAGTGGCGGTGCAGAGTGCAGAGTGGGGGTGCAGAGTGGGGGTGCAGAGTGGGGGTGCAGAGTGGGGGTGCAGAGTGGCGGTGCAGAGTGGCGGTGCAGAGTGGCGGTGCAGAGTGGCGGTGCGGCGGTGCAGAGTGGCGGTGCAGAGTGCAGAGTGGCGGTGCAGAGTGGCGGTGCAGAGTGGCGGTGCAGAGTGGCGGTGCAGAGTGGCGGTGCAGAGTGCAGAGTGGCGGTGCAGAGTGACAGCAGAGTGACAGTGAGTGCAGAGTGACAGCAGAGTGACAGTGACAGCAGAGTGACAGCAGAGTGACAGTGAGTGCAGAGTGACAGCAGAGTGACAGTGAGTGCAGAGTGACAGTGAGTGCAGAGTGACTGTAGAGTGCAGAGTGACTGTAGAGTGCAGAGTGACTGTAGAGTGCAGAGTGACTGTAGAGTGCAGAGTGACTGTAGAGTGCAGAGTGACTGTAGAGTGCAGAGTGACTGTAGAGTGCAGAGTGACAGCAGAGTGCAGAGTGACAGCAGAGTGACAGTGACTGCAGAGTGACAGTGAGTGCAGAGTGACAGTGAGTGCAGAGTGACAGTGAGTGCAGAGTGACAGTGAGTGCAGAGTGACAGTGAGTGCAGAGTGACTGCGGAGACAGTGTGTCAGGGTACACATTGTGTGAGTGTGCAGAATGAGTGTGCAGGGTAAACAGTGTGTGACTATGCAGGGTGACATTGGGAGTGTGCGGGTGAGCAGTGTGTGAATGTTACGGGGCAGTGTGTGAGTGTGCAGAAAACACCACACACACATACACCACACACACATAACGCACACACAAACCACACACCTCAGTCTCTCAACACCACACACTTGTCACCACTCAACACAACACACTCACCACCACACTCACTCCCCAGGCTCACCCCCACAGACTCACCACCACACACTCACCAGCACACAGAAAACAACACACACAACAACACACCCCCAGCCGTCAATTAATGCTTTCACCATGCACAAACACCAACAACCATCATCCATCTGTGCACGCTTTTACCAAGCACACACCCACCAGCCGTCAGTGCACCCTTCCACCAGGCACACACACCTCCAGCCGGCAGTGCACTTTCCCACCAAGCAATCGCAGTATGGTACACTTCACTTTTAAACATATTCATATAAAGCACAGCATGCCACCATTGGTAAAATTACAATTCAACAAACATACTTCCACTACACACCACATGCAGACACTCCATAACACATGGCAAAAAGACATTGGCATTTACAATGCCATTAGCTCAAACTCAAATAAATCCGAGCCCGATTGCATTTCTAATGCTTGTTTTGTTATGGGGGGGCATAAATAACAGGAGGGTGAAGGTCAGTTAGCCAGTCAGTGAGAGTGAGAGTGAGAGTCAGTCAGTCAGTCGGTGAGAGTCAGTCAGTCAGTGAGAGTGAGAGAGTCAGTCAGTCAGGTGCCAGGATGAGAACGAAGATTGTAATCCTGTCAGATGATGTAAGGCAAGAGTGGAGGAAGAGCAGAGAAAGTGAGGGGATTAATGAATGTTTGAAGGGGCCACTCTGGAGAGAGTTGGAACTGCGTGATGCGTAGTTTCACCTGGAGTTATCGCTCCACCTGAACTAGCACAATTGGTAACAAGGGCCGCAGAAGCAAATATCTGGCAGTGGGGACTATCATTGCTCATTGAGTACTTACAGAAAGTCCTGGTTGTTACGGAAAGATGGCACTCCAAGATGTCAGCAGGGGCAGGTTAGGCTATAATGACCAGTATAATTTATGTGAGGGGGAGGAGCGCACAATAAGGAAGAAGTTTGAAATTTAAGGTTTGATTATCCATACGTTGGAATCCTAAATTCGATTTTATCTCTGTTACATGCAGAAATACACATTGCTTATGTTATCAGAAGTTAACGAAGTATGTAATCAAAGCAATTACCCTGACCGTAGTGCTAATGATGGCTGGACTATACCAGGAATCCTGAGTCTAAGAGTAGCCTGAAGCCACTATTATGCCACGTTGTGTAACTATGTGTCGTTTGTGGCAAAAATCTAGCGGGAGCACACAGGGACAACACGAAGAACCAGAACTTGAGTGGCTACTTGTGTTCTTTGTGTCACTTTTGTAGCTCCAAATGCCTCCTCCTTCTGGCCACAAAGATGAACTTTGCACTAAAATACAGCACTGAATGCCGGTTTTACATTTTGCATAATTTCTCTAAAATTTTGCACAATTATGCACATACAAATTACCTGAAATGTGCTCACTTCTAGACTTGGATCTTTGAAGCTAGGACTTTATAAGATAGGGAGTCTCACATAGAGAGCCCCAGCCTGGGGTAGCAACCATCTACTGTTTTACAGAAACTTCACCTATAAAATTAATGGGGCATCAGAATGAGGTTATTGTAAATGCCGGCCCTGTAGTAATTGCTTACATGCCGATGAAAGCAGCTCTGCTGAGGACAAGCTGTTTCTGTTCTCTCAGCCACTGTTCCATGTCGGTCTTAAATAAGCTGCAGTAAAAGCTACCAATTTAGCCAACAAGATCACTTATGGCCAAAAGTCTTCAATGTTTTAATCTTTTCGCCACCACCTGTTATCCCTTCACCCCCTAATTGCTATGTTCCATTATGTGATCAACTGGTAGCAATGTTTTGTGTTTAGGAGCAACAACAGTGCCTTGAAGCTGTTTTGTTTTTGTGCCTGCCCTGGTTGGTTAGGTCTGAGACCCGACATTCCCTTTCCAAAAGGAAATGACCCTGTGCCTTTATTAGGGGAAACAATTACCTGCCCCTAACTCGTGCCTTCTTGGGTGTTCGTTTGAAGACGCGCCTCTCTGTCACTGTCTGCGTGGTGGAAGTTCTCAAGACCCATGGTGGATGGCGAACTTCATTTAGGGGTCACCGGTGACTGCAGCTGCAACCCCTATGTCTGCCCACGAGCTTGAGACTCTGCTTTTCGACGGACTGGCCCCGGGAGCTTGAGATAAGCCCTGGGAGAGGAGCGCCCGGTTGTCAGGTAGAGCACGTGCTCCGGCAGAGCTTTAGAAAACATATATGCAGGTGTTTGAATTTTAATGCAAGTTAGCTTTTTATTATGTTAATTCCGCCCTTTTTTAGTGGCGCAAAGTCTCCTTGGGTAGCCCTCGATCTGTATGTTCCGAGCGGTTATATTTCCAATTAAAGATGATTAGAGCCCATTTCTGTGCCTAATGAAAAGTACTGCTATTGATCAACGTATTAATATCCTACATCTATGGGTTTTTTTTTACAGTGCGAACTAGGCTCCAAGGGAAGGGGGGGGGTCAGAGCTCTATAGCGACGGCCGTACAAGGAACCTAAAGAGAGAGCGACCCCGGGCTTCAGGCAGTGTAGGAAACACATTTGTAACAAGAGGAAAACAAACAAAACAAGCATTGGCATTGCCAATAGGTCTCGCTTGTGGGACCTTATAAGTATTTAGTTTTGCAGCACAATATGATGAGTGGCGTTGCGTGTGTGAGGGGCGTTGCGTGTGTGAGGGGTGTTGCGTGTGTGAGGGGCGTTGCGTGTGTGAGGGGCGTTGCGTGTGTGAGGGGCGTTGCGTGTGTGAGGGGCGTTGCGTGTGTGAGGGGCGTTGCGTGTGTGAGGGGCGTTGCGTGTGTGAGGGGCGTTACGTGTGTGAGTGGCGTTGCGTGGGTGAGTGGCGTTGCGTGGGTGAGTTGCGTTGCGTGGGTGAGTGGCGTGGGTGAGTGGCGTTGCGTGTCTGATTGGCGTTGCGTGTGTGAGTGGCGTTGCGTGTGTGAGTGGCGTTGCGTGTGTGAGTGGCGTTGCGTGTGTGAGTGGCGTTGCGTCGATGAGTGGGGTTGCGTCGATGAGTGGGGTTGCGTGGGTGAGTTGCGTTGCGTGTGTGAGTGGCGTTGCTGTGTGTGAATTGCTGGTTGGGGGAGTGGGGGGGTGGTTGGGGGAGTGGGCGGGGGAGCAGCAGGCAGATGCGAGTGGAGCGCGCGCTGGAGAGGGAGGGGGTGGGAGGACTAGGCAGCGGGAGAGAGGGAGAAAGGAGCGCGAGGGAGGCGTTTTTAGATACATGAAGCCAAAATTACAAGTGAGCATGTTACAAAAGCAAACGTTACGTTACATGAGACAATAGTGACAGTTGTGCAAGTATCAAGAGCAACAAAATACAAGAGGTAGCAAACGATATGCAATAGCATATCTGAGGGAACACGGCCTGGAGGTAGCAAACGATATGTTCTTAGAGGAAACAAGCTTCTCAGCATTGCTGGTTGGGGGAGTGGGGTGGGGTGGGCGGGGGAGCAGCAGGCAGATGCGAGTGGAGCGCGCGCTGGAGAGGGAGGGGGTGGGAGGACTAGGCAGCGGGAGAGAGGGAGAAAGGAGCGCGAGGGAGGCGTTTTTAGATACATGAAGCCAAAATTACAAGTGAGCATGTTACAAAAGCAAACGTTACGTTACATGAGACAATAGTGACAGTTGTGCAAGTATCAAGAGCAACAAAATACAAGAGGTAGCAAACGATATGCAATAGCATATCTGAGGGAACAAGGCCTGGGGGAAGCTGGCTGGGGAGGGGGAGGAGAAATGAAAGGAAGGCTGTGTTTGTGGGGAGAGAGAGGGGAGGTGCTGGTGTGGGAGGGGGGAGGTGCTGGTGTGGGAGGAGTGCTGCTACGGCAAGGCTGTGTTTGCGGGGAGAGAGAGGGGAGGTGCTGGTGTGGGAGGGGGAGTTGCTGGTGTGGGAGGAGTGCTGCTAGGGGAGGAGAAGCCCTGGCCGTGAATGCTCGTGCATGTTCACGTGAACTGCAAGAAAACGCCGGGCTGAAACCCCTTAGTTTGAAGAGGATTTTGCCGTCATGAATTCGATCCTATCCATTCCTGCGGAATGGGACAGGCTCGACCTAAAAACAAGCGAAGCAAACGCGCCCCCCCCCTTATCACTGTCTGCGTGGTGGAAGTGCTCAAGACCCATGGTGGATGGCAAACTTCATTTAGGGGTCACCGGTGACTGCAGCTGCAACCCCCTTCGTCACCCCACACGCTTGAGACTCTGCTTTACGATGGACTGGCCCCGGGAGCTTGAGATAAGACCTGGGAGAGGAGCACCCAGTTGTCACGTAGAACACGTGCTCCGGCAGAGCTTTAGAAAACAATATGCAGGCGTTTAAATTTTAATGCAAGTTAGCTGTTTATTATGTTAATTCCGCCCTGATTTAGTGCCGGCGAAGTCTCCTTGGGCAGCCCTCGGTCGGCATGTTCCGAGCGGTTATATTTCCAATTAAAGATGATGAGAGCCCGTTTCTGTGCCTACTGACAAAAGTAGGTAGAAGTGAACAGAAGTAGGTCGAGGGAGTTAGGCGGCGCGAGAACACACTTGGGAGAGAGAACGGAGGCAAGGAGGGAGAGGGCGGAGGCAGGGAGGGAGAGGGCGGAGGGAGGGAGAGGGCAGGGGTAGAGAGGGAGAGCGAATGCAGAAACAGAGCGAAGGCAAAGGTCTTTGTGTTTTGTAATTTGGAAGCGCTGGCTGAAAATACACAGCCAGCGAGTGGTGCACGCGTGAGAGAGAGGGGGGGAGCAGGAGTGGAGCCCGGGAGTGGTGCATGTGCGCGCAGTCTGCTCATTTTCAAGCATTGCACTCATGCTTGTGGCACGCTCCTGCTCGCTCCCGCAAGGTGGATGCCGCCACAAGCACGAGTGTGTGCTTGGAAATGAGCACAGCGACGGCTAAAGGCCCTCCATAGCGTAGGCGAGACCTCAAAAGGAGGCTAGGTAATAAAGTATCTGCCCAGGATCACACAATTTGGTCAAGAAGGGAAACCGGGATTATTCAAAGATTTTCCATTTTCAGGCTGTGCAATTCAGCCACTAGATGGTTAACTCTTACTGACCTAAAAAGTTAATGCATTGTCCTTAATTCTTGGAAGGGGAGATTAGCATCTGGGTAACTGTCACAACTCACATTATGTTTTTGTCAATTACACGTAATGCAACCCCTGCCTACAGAATATACTAGCTCTTCACAACAGACATCGACTATGTTATACTTAAAAAAAAAAAAAAAATAGATGATGTGTTGGATTTATGGGATATACAGAGACGAGAGACCAGGATTCCAACCTGCTTTCCCATGTTACATGGTCAGCTTTTGTAGCCACTATGTCACATGGCGTCTCCTGAAAGCTCAGCTTGTTTTGGGCTCGAGGTTCCAAGAGGACCTCGAGGCGGTCCAGAGCCTAGCATCAAGCTCGAGATATCAGACTCTCCCACCCACCTATGACTACCGTTGTAAAGAAGACAGCATCCAAACCCTTATGCATATAGGAAGGGGGAAGCCCGTGTAATAAAGCAGGATCACAGCACGAGTACATCAGGGAAACCATCTACCGTAAACACATCTAGTACTCACGTCCCTGCACTCATGTCGCTCCTTCTTCTGTTTGCATGTACCTGCTTGCTGCTGGTATCGAATCGATGCTCTAGTTCTATACACAGCCAAGCGGACTCTCTGCCTGAGTGGACTAACGAGCTGTAGTTCGTGTCTGTCGCCACCAAAGCTCCAAGTCACAGGGAAGCCACATAGAAGACTTCATTTCCCATCGTTCAAAGCGGTCTTCCGACCCTCGCCTCACTGTGGAGAGACATGAGCCGAGTCACACGGGAGCCAATCGGAGCGCTGGAGGGCGGGGTTAAACTCTACGCACGCATGCTGCTGAGTTGAAGTTTGTGAAAATAACCGATCGGACCAGGAGCGAAATGAAAGAATATATTTCAGTATGTCATAAGTTAGAGGTCGGTGTGTTGCAGCGGGAAGGGGGCGCGAGGAGGGCTAAGTAAAGAGGAGGGAGCAAAGGCTGACAGTCCATGTATACATTTATTTTTCTCAAATATTGCCCTAAAGAAATTGACAAATGTCAACATCTCGTCTGTGGTCGGGTAGCAAGCAATATATAAATGCAAGTGCAATGACCTATGAGCTTATGGCTGCAAACGGGCTACATTTAAAATATCTTATAGGGTTACGGCACCATCTGCAGAGATATCTTTGTGTACCCAGCAATTCAGGTGTGCCACACCCAATGGGCTAAAAAGTGTTCAGCCCCCTACTCAATTCCTATATGTTAGCCCAGGCTGCTGCTGCAGCTCCCACCACTTGGGTTGTCACCTGACCATTTTTTTACTGGTACCCCCAGTATTTTAATGTTCCGGCCAGTACAACAAGCATTTGCAATGCAATAGGTCTCGCAGTTACGCGAGTTTAAGCTAATTGTAAATAACAATGTTGTGTTTATTAATAAAGTTCTTTCCTCTAATGTATTGCTCTCGTGCCATGTCTCTGCACGAGCGACCTGCCGGTGCATTGTGACGTCAGTGTGTCTAACTGACCACCGGCAGGTTGACAGTTTATTGTCAGTTACTAAGTTATGGTGGCAGCGAACAGATGTGCCCTGGTGTCAGGTTAAGATAATAAAGACCTTACACTTACCTGCTGTGTTAGTCGTCTTTACAACTTGGCGACGAGGCTCCTGACACCACGAAGAACCCACAGGGAGGCCATCTGACCAGTTTGTGTTGGGTACATCTGGCGCAGTTGTGTTCACCGGATTATCGTTTTCCGCACTCCGTGGAATTTCCAGGATGCAGCTTTTCTATACATGCACGTTGAGCATGTGGAAGTGAGTCGGAGATCGGCGAACGGCTTTGCTGTTTTGTGTTCATTTCTGGAACACGCCTGGAAGGAAAGAAGGTCTGGAGGTCTTGCTGAACGCCATTAAACAGGGGTGAGTCAGAGTTTCCCAGCCTTCGGTGCCAGCGCTGTGAGCGTTGAATGTTTGTGGAAGATTCCGCATTTGTGACCTTCGGTTAGAAGTTGAAAAAAACGGTCCTTCTCCCACATCCCTGTGCTGTTGGTTATCTGTAGTGCATAGGAGTGCACTAGTGAGGGAGGATCTATAGAACAACTACGTGTGGAGAGTTGAGGAGAGCGAGTCAAGCTTCTGGCGCGTGAGAAGCGCTGGAAGATTTCACCTCAGCGGTTGTGTTCTGCGCAGACACGGTAACCTGAGGAGAGATTCCTGTCAGCCGAAAGTGTGACGTCAGTGGAACGCAACGCAGGACGACGTTGGGCGGCCATTTTGTGCGTGTCAATCATCCGGCAAAGGAGATTCAGTCAGTTTCACGAAGAATAAAAAGAGAAAGGAGGCGTTTTTATTGAGCAAATAACACGCCGTTTTCAAAGTATGATCTAATTGCGTGTTGCTGACAGCGGTGACACGCACACCATTGAAGGTTATTCTTGGTATAGGCTATGTGAACAGGGAACACATGAGTTTTTGTTGAATTGAAGAACTTTGAAAAAAAAAAAAAACGAAGGAATCTATCCTCATTTAATAGAGTTTATTGTTCTCCAGTAAAAAGTTAAAATTGGAAATTAAATACTTACCGTCTTATGTTAGGTATTGACCATGGCTTCAGGAAATGTTTGGAATCTATCTCCACCTTTACCTTTCATACCGTCTACTGGGGATGACGCCCTAAAATGGGAAGAATGGAGAGAGTATTTTGAAAACTATTTATCCACCTTTGAGGGAGATGAAGAATTGACTCCTGAAAAGAAAAAAAAGATTCTTCTTCATTGTTTGGGTGCAAAGGCTATGAAAATCTACAATCGCATAAACAAAAGAGCAAGACCAGGAGATGTTTATACTATTGCTCTGGAAGATTTAACGATGTATTTTAAACCTACTATTTCCATTTCTGTGAATAGATTCAAATTTTTTCAACGCAAGCAAACACAGGAAGAGTCTGTGGAGGATTATGTTGCTGCGCTGAAAAGTTTGGCACTGACATGCAGGTTTGGGGCTTTACATGACGAGCTGGTTCGTGACCAGGTCGTTATGAGATCCTCAAATAAACATGTTCAAGAGAAACTGTGGGCGAAGGGAGAATTACCATTGGAGGAGGTTGTGGAGATAGTTAAATGTACAGAATTAACTGGAAGGTGTGCCAAAGCTGTTTTACAAGAGGAAAGATCCTCTACTGAGGATAAGTCCATGGTAGCAAAAGTGATTAGTTCTAAAAAGTCCAGTAGTATGCTGAATTCAAGGTATGCACAACGTAGGGATTCTAGCAATAAGAGTAAACTCTCAGATGACAGGAGGTGTTACAGATGTGGCAGTAGATACCATTTGGCGAATGACAGGTCGTGTCCAGCAGTGAGACAAAAGTGTTCAAATTGTAGTATAGTGGGGCATTTTGGTGCTATGTGTCCAAAGAAAGAAAAAGGAGGGAGAAATGTAAAAGCTGTAATTTATGAGGAAGAAGAAGATTGTACATCCTCAGATGAAGATGACATGAATTTGTTTGTGTTAAATGTTGAAGACAGTGTTACTAAGAAGAAAAAACCTATTTGTGACATGAACATTGGCGGGGTTGACATGTCAATTGTGGCGGATTCAGGCTCGCCGTATACTATTGTAAATGAAAAAGTGTGGTTAGAGAAATTTGTTCCAACCATTGGTACAAGATTGAAGAAGCCTGATATTTTCCCTAAGTCATTTAATTACGAACCAATTGAAATGCTAGGTTACAGGGAACTGGAGTTCATATTTAAATCCCGCCAAACTACGGGTAAGCTTTATGTATCCAAGGTCGGTCCATCAGTGTTGGGATGGATGGACCAAGGGGAACTAGGTATAATACTTGATCCGAACAGTCCTGACCCAGTTCTCATATTACAAACTGAGGAAGAATGTAACAATTTCTTTAAAAAAAGGTATCCTAAGGTGTTTTCAGAATGCATAGGGAAACTAAAAGGGTTTGTACATGAAATCAAGCTAAAGAAAAATGCCACACCTTGCATACACAAGTCTAGGAACATACCATTTTCTATAATTAGTGAGGTGGAGGATGAGTTGAAGAGATTACAGAGGGAGGGCATCATTGAGCCAGTTGAATCGGCTGAGTGGGTTTCACCTTTAGTTATCGCGAAGAAACCTAACGGCAAGCTCAGGCTATGCATTGATCTTCGCGATCTAAATAAAAACATATTGGTGGATCAATTTCCCTTGCCAAAGATTAATGAGATGCTGTCCCTTACTAATGGTGCTAAGTGGTTTTCAACAATCGATCTTAGCTCTGCTTACCACCAGGTGGCTTTGCATCCCAAGAGCAGAAGCCTGACTACA
Source organism: Lissotriton helveticus (assembly GCF_964261635.1). Lineage (NCBI taxonomy): Eukaryota > Metazoa > Chordata > Amphibia > Caudata > Salamandridae > Lissotriton > Lissotriton helveticus. The sequence goes on along the minus strand of NC_136061.1, from coordinate 983,911,462 downwards.
TTTGTAACCCCACTGGGGTGTTTTAGGTTTAAAAGAGTACCTTTTGGACTGGCCTCTGCTGCGGCCATGTTTCAGAGGTTAATGAGTGAAATATTCAAGAAGGAGAAAAACCTACTAATTTTCCAAGATGACATCATGATCACGGGCAAAAGTAGAGGTGAACATGATGCTAAATTAAACAGAGTCCTAGGGTTGCTAGAGCATCATGGACTTACAGCTGATCTGCGTAAGTGCAGGTTTGCAACTAATAAAGTCACATATTTGGGACACGAGATTGATGGGAATGGCATTAAACCAAAAGAAGAACTACTGTCAGCCATCAGGGAAGCTCCCGCACCTAAGAATAAGGAGGAAGTTAGAGCATTCCTAGGTTTATCAGAGTTTTATGCCAAATTCGTGAAGAATTTCTCTTCTAAGACCTTACACCTCAGAGAACTAATAAAACAGAAAAACAAGTTTGAGTGGAATGTTGTGTGCGAAGAAGCATTCAAAAAGATAAAAGAAGATATTTGTGAGGCCCCACCCCTTCAAGGGTTTAACCCCTCTCTAAAAAGCATAGTGACAACTGATGCAAGTAACAAGGGTTTGGGTGCAGTCCTGTCACAAATTGATGAAAGCGGTAAAGAGGTCACTGTTGCTTTTGCTTCTCGTTCTATCACTACCACAGAGGAAAAATATTCTGTGATTGAGAGAGAAGCACTAGCCTGTGCTTGGGCTTTGAACTATTTCAGGCAATACATTTGGGGGTACAAAATCACCCTTAGAAGTGATCATAAGCCTTTGGTGAAAGTGCTTTCTACCAAGGGTCTTCAGGTTGCTTCTCCTCGCTTGTCCAGAATTTCAATGAAATTGTTAGAATACAACTACGAAGTTGAATACCTTCCGGGTGTGAGAAACAAGGACTGTCTAAGCCGTCTACCTCTTCCAATCAGAGATGACCAGATTCAGGACATTGACACCTTCTGTGTAGCTAATATCACGGAAGAAGTACCATGTATCTCGGGGGCAGAGTGGAGTGAACAGATGGGAAAAGATGTAATTCTAATGGAAGTGAAGGAGAAAATAAGAACAGGGTGGCCAGAAAAGAAAAAATTGTCTCCCCTTTTGCGTCCATTTTGGGAAGTAAGAGATGAGTTATCTGTAGAGGGAGATCTTATCTTGAGAAATGGAAGAGTAGTTCCACCTAAGAATTTACGTGAAAAACTGTTGGAAATTTGCCATGAGGGACATCTTGGCATTGGAAAAACCAAGAGCAGGGTCAGGAATTCTTACTGGTGGCCTGGATATGACTTGGAAATCGAAAGGGGTGTCAGAGATTGTACAGCTTGTGAAAACTCGGACAAGACAAAATACACGTTGAGACCACCCCTTCAACCGTTGTCATGTCCTGATATGCCTTGGACAAGATTGGGAATTGACATTTGTGGGCCCATTCATGAACATGGTGAGATGCTGTACCTAATAGTGCTAGTAGACCATTTCTCAAAGTGGCCAGAGGTTGAGGTGGTGAAGGAAGCTGATGCTAAAAGTGTTGTAGGATTTTTGAGGAAGCTATTCCTTAGAGAAGGCCTTCCCAATTGCATGGTGTCAGATAATGGTCCACAATTCAAATCTAAAATTTTTAAAGAGTTCCTGAGAAACCAGGGAATAGAACATAAAACCACGTCTGTGTATCACCCGGCAGGGAACGGTGCAGTAGAAAGGTTTAACCGGGTGATCAAAGGCATAATTCAATTGGCAAATCAGAATGACATGTCATGGAGGAAACAACTTATGAAAAGCCTTTGGTCATTCCGAGTTACGCCATGTGTGTCTACTGGTACTAGTCCTTTTGTGATTCTGAGAGGGAGGACCCCCATTACAAAAGATAATGTAGGATGGGTTACTCCTAAAAGAGAAATGTGGTCTCCAGAGGAGATAAAGGAGAATGTAAGAAAGTGTCAAACCATAGGAAAAAAATACTATGACAAAAAACATTCATGTAAAGAGGTTAACATTAAAGCAGGAGACTATGTGAGGGTGAGGAATAACAAAAGTGGCATCAATGGGAGACACCACTACTCACAACCATTGCAAGTTAAGGAAGTGTTTTGTAATTCCGCCCTTTTGAGTGATGGGAAAACTTGGCATTTTTCTGCTCTATCATTATGCAAAGAAGGGAAAGGAATGATTGACTTTCAATCCATTTCTGATGAGGAAGGGGCTTCCGGTTCTCAAGACTATGAGTGGATTCTAGACCGAGAGGATAGGGAAAGTTCTCAACCGAGTGGTACCAATATTGTATCTCTGGGTATGAATGAAGTACCTTCGGGTAGTGAGGATTATTCGGATGCCTCTCGGGTAGAAGACAGTGGTAGTAGTCTGAGTAAGGAGGCAGGTGAAGAGTATAGGTACCAGACCAACAGTGAAGCAGATTCTGATTCCGATGACTCAATTTATGAAGATGTTACGGCGCAAGACACAAGTTGTCAGGATGAACCTTCTGTGAGCAGGTATGGAAGGGTGGTGAAACCACCAGCTAAATTACAAGATTACATTTGTGATTAGCAGTGGTCATCCTCCTCTTTCTCATGTTCCATCCGGACATCCTCTTTCTGTCCAGTTGCTTTGGGAAGGGAGATGTGTTGTGTTTATTAATAAAGTTCTTTCCTCTAATGTATTGCTCTCGTGCCATGTCTCTGCACGAGCGACCTGCCGGTGCATTGTGACGTCAGTGTGTCTAACTGACCACCGGCAGGTTGACAGTTTATTGTCAGTTACTAAGTTATGGTGGCAGCGAACAGATGTGCCCTGGTGTCAGGTTAAGATAATAAAGACCTTACACTTACCTGCTGTGTTAGTCGTCTTTACAAACAATGCTTTTTATTTATGTTTTTAAAAAGAAAACAAAAATAAAAGGCATTGTTATTTGCAATGTCAATAGCTCAAACTCGCGTCAATGCGAGACCTATTGCATTGCAAATGCTTATTTTCTATAGCGGCTCTAGTTCTGTCTGCACGATGTATTGTTGCCAAGTCTTTAACATATATATATATGGAGCTGACTGCCTATATCTCTCCTAAGTGTTTGTATTCCAATACATGAACGACTATTTTACATCTGTAAAAAACACTGTCATCACATCTTCAATTTATAAGCTCATATATGGGTTGAATAGAGAAAGCAACCCATGTATTTTTAACTGTAGTAGGCTTTTAGATGTTCTGTTAGGATTAGAAAGATAGCCTGATCTTGAGGTGGGTGCCTGCTTGCTTTTTTTTACATTTCCCACATTAGTCTTACCCTTAAGTCTTTCCTGTCTCGCAATATGGCTGCTGTGCTGATTTCCACATGCCCAGTATCTCTCTTGATGCTGCCCCATTGCACTCCTCCCGGGTTCCCATGTATGAATCGCAGAGCACACGCCAGCATTGTTCCCTTTGCTGCCCCCTCCACACCTCTCCATGTGCATCGAGTACTCTCCTAATGCCACGTGTTCTCTCTGTCTTGCTCTGCTCTTCCACCATTACCTCCTCATCCTGTCTTCCTCGCCACAGTAATTACCCATGAGCCTCCGGCTCCCACAGAAAACTCCAAGCTTAAATTACGCTCTAGTCTCCCTCTCCCTCCACCAAGATGGCCCCCAGTGGCTTCAGCCAATCCCATAAAGAGACACAGAACACACAGCACGACCTGTTTCTTTTTTCTGCACTACTCCGAGTGCTGTCTCCCTGTAAAGGTGAGTGGGGCTGGGGTCTTGCTTTAGCAGCCCTTGGGTCCTGTGGTATTACGTTGGGGGATGTATTGTTTGACTGCATTGTTGTGTTCCTGTTGCTTCGTTTATTTTTGTTTATTTTTTATTAAGCTTTTATTCCCCTGCGTTTGCCTCGATACGCTCCGTGTCCTGCTTTAGCGGACTTTGGAGGCGTTTCTGTTTTCACGGTCGCTTTGGACCTCGTTCTCTGTGGGGGCGCCTTAAATCCTGCTGTGCGGGGCCGTTTTGGTGTCCTTTTTTTCTCCCGGCCGCGCGTCCTGGTCAGCGGATGTGGTGCGGCCGGGGGCGGTTGCCGGTGTTGCGGTTTGCTCCGCGTAGTTGGTGTTTACCTGCGACCGTCTCCGGGACTCATTGTGACGCGCCTTCGCTTTCCGGTGTGTTTGCACACGCGCCGGTCTGCGTTGTTGGGGGCATGTGCGCGCGAGACTTCTGGGTGCTTTATTGCCTTTGAGGCATGACGTGTGTGTTTTTTCTTGGTTGCTTGGCAACCTCGGGGCCTTTATTTTTCGGACAGGTGGTTCTGACTTTCGCCTGTTTTTCTTCGCTGGTTTCTTGTGTTTCAAGCTGTCATGGAGAATGGTTCTGCTTCTTTTGCTGATCCTGGATCCCTCGATGGGGCTTCTGGGTCGGGGGTCACGATTCCATCTATGGCGTTATTGCAGCAGATGATCAATTCTGCTGTGGCTACTGCTTTACAGGGTCAGGTCCCTGTCCCTCCTGTGACACCGGCTCGAGTTGATGGGACTGATGCTGCTGACTCTGACAATGAGGAAGATATTGATGTCAGGGGTCGTTTTGTGCAGGATGCCGACCTGAAGGAGGTGCTGGGACACATTCGCAAGAACTTGGTATTTCCTGAGTCTGTTGTTCCTATGGATGACGACTTGTTTGCACAGTACCAGCGTCCTGAGCCTGATTCTTTGCCTTTGCATTCTTCTGTCTTGAAAGTTTTGGAGACTGAATGGAAGGATGTGGACGAGGGTGCTTTTCCGCGTTTCCTGGGTAAAAGGTACCCACTGCTGGATTTTGCCTTGAAATACCCTTCTTCGGTGAAGGTTGATTCCTTGATAGCCAGCATGTCTTCTCGTGGGACTGTTGTGTCTGAGGATTCTTCTCCTGCTGACCCCATTGACAGGAAGGTTGATGGTGCGGTGAAGCGCACTTATGCGGCTGCAAATTTTTCTATCAGGGCTGCTGCCTATTCTTCCTACACAATCCAGTCTTTACTTAAGGACTTTCAGTCTGTTGCTGAATTGTTGGATCAGGGGAAAGATGTTTCTTCGACTCTTGCGATGATGGAGCAGCAGGTTCGCCCCCTCTCGGATGTTTCTTTTGACTCTTTGGGGGCAGCGGCTTCAGCGGCTGGGTCTTCGGTCGCGGCGAGGCGTCAGTTGTGGCTTCGATCCTGGAAGGCGGATGCTGCACAGAAGTCTCTCCTGATGAAAATACCTTTTTCGGGTGTTAAACTGTTTGGTCCTCCTTTGGATGACATGGTGAAGAAGACGGCGGAAGACCGTAAGCTCCTTGCCCCAGAGCGTACTGGTAGAGTCCGTGCCTTTGGTTCCCAGCGGACCTTTGGTAATTCTCGGAAGGGCCGGGCTGGTCAGCCCTTTCATGGAAGGGGGCGTGGCCGGGGTGCTCCTTCCTTTGACAAGTCCCGGTTCTCCGGTGCCTCTGCCTCCTCTGCTCCCGCTTCCAAGTCCTGACTGGATCGTTCCTGGTGTAGGTCCGGTTGGGGGTCGTCTCACTTGCTTCATGGACTCTTGGCGAGAGACTGTGTCGGATCGGTGGGTGCTTCAGGTGGTGTCCGAGGGCGTGCGTCTTGGATTTTCCCAGGCTTCCCCAAACTGTTTCAGATCCACTCCATATCCCAGAGACGCTATCAAGCTGGTGGCTCTTTTGGAAGGTATAGAGTCCCTGGTTCTGAAGAAGGCCGTGATTCCCGTGACCCCAGATCAATTGGGGTTGGGTGTCTATTCCATCATTTTTTCTGGTGACAAAACGCACAGGGGATCTCAGACCAGTGATGGATTTGAAATGGGTGAACACGTTCGTTCCTCATGTGAAATTCAAAATGGGCTCCCTCCAGAGTATTCTTCCTCTGATTTCTCAGGGCGATTATCTGGCTTCCATCAACTTGAAAGATGCGTATCTACATGTTCCAGTCCACCCAGACTCTCAGAAGTTTCTTCGTTTCTGCTTCATGGGTCGTCACTTTCAGTTCCAGGTACTGCCTTTTGGCCTCTGCTCCTCGCCCAGGATTTTTACTAAAATTCTGGCTCCTCTTGTTGGTCATTTACATAGGGAGGGCATTTGTGTTTTTCCTTATCTGGATGATATTTTAATTTCTGCTTCTTCTCTTTCTAAGGCGGAGTCCCATGTGAAGAGGGTGTGTCATGTCCTGGAGCATCACGGATTCCTGATCAATGTTCCAAAGTCCTCTCTGGTTCCTGCCCAGGAATTGACTTTCATTGGGGCTCTGTTCCGGTCTCACTTGGGGATGGTGTTCCTTCCACCTGCTCGTGTTCTGTCCCTGATGTCTGCTGTGCGGTCCCTGTTGTTGGGCCCCTCTCATCCTGCGAGCCTTTGGTTGCGGGTTCAGGGGCTGATGTCTGCTTCCTTGTTGACCGTACCATGGGCTCGCCTCCACATGTATCCTGTGGTTTCCCACATTTTGTTGCATTGGGACCCCTGTTCCCTCGATATGGGTGCTTTGATCCTTGTGTCCGGGGAGATTCGGTTGGTACTGGATTGGTGGTTGGACGCGGATCATCTGTCCATGGGGCTTCCGTTCCTGATTGTTCCCTCCCGGGTTCTCACTACAGATGCCAGCCTGCTGGGGTGGGGTGCTACTCTGGGGGATTCTACAACTCAGGGGGTTTGACCTGGGTCGGTGTTGTCTTGTTCTTCGAATTACAAGGAGCTCATGGCTGTCCTTTTGGGTCTGTTGGCCTTTTCGGATCTTCTTCAGGGTCACCATGTGCAAGTCCGGATGGACAATCAGGTGGTGATGTCCTATATCAACCATCAAGGGGGGTGCAGGGTTCATTCGCTCAGTTGCCTCAGCCGTCAGATTTGTTGTTGGGCGGAGGTACACCTAGAGTCCCTGTCTGCTGTTTACCTGCCGGGTCGGGAGAACTCTGTGGCGGATTGCCTGAGCCGTGTGTTTCCATCGGTGGGGTCTTTGTCCCTGTCTCCCTTGATGTTCAGGACGTTACGGAGGATGTTTGGGTCTCCGATTGTGGACCTCTTTGCTTCCCAGTGCAATGTCAAGATCCGCTGCTTTTGCACAATTATGCCTTGCCGGGATGCATGGAGGGTGGACGTCCTGTCGTTCCTGTGGCCGAGAGGCCTGTTATTCCCCTGATTCCGAGGGTCTTGCAGGAGATCAAAAGAGAGGGGTCGTTCGTCCTTCTGGTTGCTCCGGGGTGGTGCCGTTGTCCTTGGTATCCCCTGTTGCTGGAACTGGCTGTGTCTCCGGGCTGGACGTTACTGTTCGTGCCTTATCCTGCCTATGTTCCGGTCCCCGGGTCTGCGGGCCTGACTCTTGAGAGGGGATCGCTGATGCGTGCGGGTTGTTCTCTTGCGGTTGCTGGCGTCATTCAGCAATCTCGGAGGCCTTCTACTCTTAAGTCCTACGATAAGCATTGGGATATCTTTGCCTCTTGGTGTGTGTGTGTCGCGAGCTGTCGGTGGATTCTTTGGACCCTGCTCGAATTCTGGATTTTTTGAATGATGGTTTCCTTTTGAGCTTGGCCATTTCCACTCTCAGGGCTCAATGGGCCACCATTCGGGCATTTCATGTCCTGCCTTTGGTTCAGATTTCTCCTTTGGTGGCTCGACTTTTTAAGTCGCTTTCTTTGCAACGTCCCCGTCCTATCTTCTGTTCTCCTCCTTGGGACCTTCCTCTGGTATTGCGTTCCTTGCAGTCGGCTCCTTTCGAGCCTTTGGAGTCGGTGGACCTGAAGTTTTTGACACTCAAGGTGGTGTTTCTTGTGGCTATTGCATCTGCCAGGCGTATTGGTGAGCTGGGTGCCTTCCTGCGGTCTGCTCCATTTTTGGTCATTTTGTCTGATCGTGTGGTTTTGCACCCTCATCCTACGTTTATTCCTAAGGTGGATTCTTTTTTTCACCGTTCTGCTGAAGTGGTTCTTCCGGTTCTTTGTCCTGATCCTTCCTCGACTGAGGATTGCCTTCTCCACCTGTTGGATGTGCGTCGTGCTTTGTTGGTTTATTTATCACGCACTTCTTCCTTTTGTAAGGTTGACAATTTATTTGTCAATTTTGGTTTGTCTCGTCAGGGCCTGAAGCCCTCCCTGTCCACTGTCAGTCGTTGGATTAAGGAGGCCATACTGTTGGCTTATGGTTCTATTTCTGACCTTCCCCCTCTTCCTGTTCTGGGCCGGTCCACCAGATCTGTTTCTGTCTCATGGGCCGCTTTTAAGGGAGTGTCCATTGAGGATGTTTGAAGGGCTGCCACTTGGTCGCCCCCGCATACTTTCATGTCCCATTATCTTCTTCAGATTGGGGGTGGGGGTTCTGTTTCCTTTGCCTCTTCTGTACTGTGGGCTGGGATTCCTTGAGGTATATGTTTCTGTGGCAATTTGTACCTCTTGTGATTAAAACATGTTTCTCTGCATGATTTCTGTGGAGTGTTTTCCTTGCATGAAGCTGATTGCTTTGGTATCGGCTCATGGGTAATTACTGTGGCGAGGAAGACAGGACGAGGAGGTAGTGCCCCGGTTACTTACCGGTAATCTTCATTACTCCGAGTCCATGTCTTCCTCGCCACAGTATAGTTTCCCTTCCCTCCTGGCCCTGGTGGTGGCTTCATGTCTGCGGCTTGGTTTTTCAGGTCGTGCTGTGTGTTCTGTGTCCCTTTATGGCTGAAGCCACTGGGGGCCATCTTGGTGGAGGGAGAGGGAGACTAGAGCGTAATTTAAGCTTGGAGTTTTCTGTGGGAGCCGTAGGCTCATGGGTAATTACTGTGGCGAGGAAGACATGGACTCGGAGTAATGAAGATTACCGGTAAGTAACCGGGGCATTACTACCATCACCACAATTACCACTACCAACATCACCACACTGCATTAACAACTACTATTACAGCCACCATTAAAGCATGAAATACATCACTGTTACCAACACACCACCTTTTCTACTTACACGACTACCGTCTGTACATAGTTTTGTGGCCAGGCAGTTCAAGGTACTGTAAGTCCCAGGGTCATCTGTAAAAGGCCTTAGTAGTTTTGACCGCCTGGTCAGTGGACAGTCCCGTTTATTTTTTATGAATTTAGTAAATGTTTAATTGATTTTAACTTTACTACAAGTGAGCCTCCACCTTTCATCCTTTCCTCGGTTGGAGTGCAGCTTTGAACATGAGATTTTCACTTGCATAATTTTTCCAGTTCAGCATAACATTTGGCCTAACCTGAAGGGCTAAGGGTAACTGCATTGGGATGTAAAGAAACGGAATGTCTCGTAAAAAAAAAAAAGAACTTTTGGATGTCCCTTTCTCTCGCAGAATCCATGTCAGACCTTTTATGTTAACGTAAGTGATGCTGCAGGGCTCTCTTCAAGCATCTCCCAGTATCAGTAAAATCCTGCATGTGCAAACTAAGCACTCTGAATTGTTTGAGTGCTTTATGCTAGTTAGTTGTGTATAAAGCCGCCTGCTTATCACTCGAGTGATAAGGGTTATGAGCAAGGTAATCCATCTTGTCCACCTGGTGGTATGATAACCTATGTTTGTCTAATTAGTATGTAAACAAGTCACAGAGCTCCCGATCCTGCATTTGCAGAAATCAGATGGAAAACATAAGAATTTAATTAAACACAGTATAAACAAAACATTAATGTATTCTTTTAAAGGTATCTTGGCCTTGAGTGTGTTGCAACATTGTATACCTACTCTGTCAGCAAGTGTTGCCACTTTAGCCTCTCTGTGCCGGTGGTGACTGCCAAATTCCACTCATACATCTCTGTAACCTGTTCCGCTTCTAAGTCTTCAACACATGGTCACCCAATTCATGCATTCACCCATCCCATCATCCATTCACCTATCCACAAAACCGCGCATACACTCGGCATTAAATGCAGAACCACCATTGTTATTAAAACGCAATAGCTATTGCCTTTGTCCAAGCTAGCCTTTGTTGCATTGTTGATGCAGGCTATTATTTATAATGTAAAAGTAATAATGCAAAAAAACTACAAAAAAACAGGGTGGGCCGGATGAACACCTTGCACGTCAGCTTTAAAGCTCTCAATTTATAGAGGTTAATTTACAATAGGCGTGCATGCTCCCAGCCGCTGCCCACTAGCCTCACTTCCTGGGAGTGTTTCTACAACCAGAAAGTTGGGTTACTTATCCAATGGAGTAACTGACTGTCAAACATCTGGTTTGCTTGGAAAAGCAAAACAAGGAGGCAGCTTTAGGTCTGAGTTATTTAAAATGTCATACTTAATATTTAGAGTCAGTGTCCTCTCGGATATGACTTTGAACTTGACGTTGGGTCAACATCGATTAAAAAAAATAATCAATAAGTGGAAGCCTTTGTGAAAGGCGTTAGGTCTGCTGAAAATTAGCAGATACAATATTCTCTTAAAGAGAGAGACGTTGAAGTCTCAGCAGAGAGGCCAAGACTCGACTCTCACTTCTGCTTCGCCTACCTGCGCAGCTGAAGAAACTGCTGCAGTGGAAGACTTCAGAGTCCAGCTCGCTGTCTCCTGCCATGTGTCTCTGATGCACTTCTGTGAACCCACTCAGAAGCGGCGATTAGGCGCTATATATGGAGGCGTAAATTGGGCAGACAGTTCCCGAAGGTCTGCAGCGTTCTGCCAAAGACTCGGTTGGTTCGCACTTTCACAACACCTGTCCGCCTAGCTTGGTTGTGCTCACCCCCTGCTTTACGGGTATATTCTCCAGCAAGAAGAGAAAAAAGGTGTTTGCACAGAACCGTTTTCAGAGTTTATTTTGATGGAGTCACCGCACTTCTAATCACATATGTACTCTTGTCTGGCGAAAGAGCTTACAAGGGCCACGGTGTAATAATAAAAACATTAAAATGTTGCATTTTCACCAAGGTAACCTGGACACAAAACGCTGCTGGTTCAACAGCAAAACCAGACCTACAAGTAAAACAGCTTTTGGGGAGGATGTTCTGCAGAGTTGCACATGCTCCCATCTCATTCCATATGCCACGTAATCCCATAAGGGGTGTAGTGCCCTATACGGTAATGAAGATGTTTACTTTTAGGATTGCCTTACTCCACTTTCTTAAAACTACATTAATCGGGACTTCACTTGAATGTCACCCATTGACATCTAAAAGGAACGACTATTGGAGCGAGGTTAGTGGTACAGTCCGTGCAAAACTGACTGGTCCTAATGACGTGCTGGTTCACCGCAGAAACGTAGCTCAAGCCCCTGCGAGCAAACATAGGCAGCGTGAGGGGAGGAGAGCAGTGCGCCTGAGCCGACCGGAGCCGCATATGGGCACATCGCCTGTCCGGGTGCGTGCACAGCTCCTTTCCCCCTTCCAAACCGAAATCAACAACAATAGATCTCGCAAGCGAGCAGCACATGCACTGAATCGCTAGGCGAGACCTAAAAATAAGCCAGTATTTTCAGCCCTTATCTGTACGTACTTCAAACAGAACCTATATATATAAAAAACACTTTTAAATGTGTTCCACAGCTGCTTTTATGATCCTGGACTAATTAAAAGCAAAGACAGAAAAGGCATGTTACAAATGAATATATATGATTTTGCTTAAAGTCCTATTTAGTACCATGTCCCAGCCTATGCAGACTCTTACAACAGCAACACATGGCCCGTGTTTTTCTCTTAGAAAGGTGGTAACCCTATCCATTACTCACACACTTCTTTAGTTCAAGTATGCTCGGCAGAGCTGGCTGCTCTGCAGGTAGGATCTTAATGATAGCCTTGTGCAAAGTAATTCACAGGTCATCCAGAGATCGAAGTGCATTAAAAAAAAGTATGGGAACTGGGATCCTGAGCACAGTATGGGGCGGGCCAGAGACATGGCTAAAGAGAACAACATATTCTGCAAATATTTTGTGGGCCTGTCACCTTCAGGAAAACCCATATAGACACACCTTAAATCAAAAATAAATGCAAATTAAAGTAATTATGAGGAAATGCATTCTTTTATGTTATGAAAGTCTATACTGTGCAACTTGAAATCAAGTGCCTGGAACTTGATCAACAGGGATGAAAGGTACAGTTATCATATTCCACTACATGCAAATACAGAGCAGGGGTACATTACCACACTTTAACTTTAACACCATGTCCGCATTCCTTATCCTGGGTAATTGTTGCCTAAAACAAAGTGTCTTGTGGTTGCTGTGAAGTTCATATTGCTTTTTCATTCCACAAAGGCTTTTTTTGATTGAATAGATTCGCTTTCCCTCCAAGAGATAGATACCTTTATCTCTATGCACTTTCTTAGTTCTGTATTCTTTGTGGTTCGAACTGTGTAAACACAGACCACTCAATAGATGGCATGTATCAGCTTATTCAACTGCATGTATTCTCACACCTCTCTCTTACACAATGTGTAAGGCAGCTACATGTTTGATTATGACACAGTTTCAGCTACATCCACACTGCAAAACACTTAAAAAATATGACAGACTGCACTCACACAGTTCTGTTATTCAATTTAGAATTGAATGCTTAAGCAATTTATCGCTCGCTTATTTTCTCTCCAAATTCATTAAAAGGCATAAAAACAAAACAATTTAAGAGCATAACTCGAGCCCTGATGTCTGATATCAAAAGATTCCCCATGTACACATACTGGTCCATCTATGGCACTACGTGGAGTTGCGCACTACCCCTCCGCAAATGCACTTTGGTGCCTTAGAAGTAAGAAGGACTATAAAAATGCAATTATGATATAATGCAACATACTCAAACCCTACAGTACTATGAGGTTATATTAATTTCAAAACAGAGCAAGGCAAATCTCTATTGATATTACCTATCCTTTATTTTACTTAAACTCTTATTCAAAGTTGTGCTTAAAATTCCAATTGATGTGCAAATTAATGTGCAGATTGGAATTCTGAGTTGTGCATCAATTACCACATTTTACAAATTTCTCCTGACAGATTTCACCAGTAAAAAGCCTGGAGAAAATCTATCAAGATGAAATTCTAAGACATATATACATAACATGAAGTAATTGGTGTGGTAAACACAGATTCAACATGTTAGGCTTCATTCTGAGGTGCGAATATCAGAAGAAATTGTTACCCATTAGAAGCCCCACTCCAGGAAAGCCATAATTATCATGTGTCCTAATTATCACCCACATTCTGTATAAATTGTTATCATGCCCTTAGTCTCCAAATCTGTCTTTGTGATTTTATCAAGATGATAGACAAACTAGTACAGAGCTTGCAATATACTAGTCTCAGATTGGAGCCACATAGCCCATCCATTTTGCCCATTATTTTACCTGTTCTAACTTTATAGCCTCGAATACATATCTACCTCTGTGTTTCATATGACAATACAATTACGTATTGTAAACAGAGAAGGGGGTGTGATTGTGTGTCTGTGTGGGTGGGAATAGTGACGGGACCCTCCTAGTCTGTCCTTCAGCAGTCACCAGCTTTGTCTTTGCTCTTGCACTATGATAACATTATAGAGGATAACTAAATAGATAATCAAGCTCATGAAAATATTTTGATGATACACAAAGACTACCAAACTCACCTGATATATGTATGGCCCTACCTACTATAACCTTGTAGAGACTACGCTTAGGAAAACATCTAGAACCTGGTGAACTGTCACTGCCATGAGGAATAAGCTAATGGCGTCTGCCACACAGGCAGAGGACTGTCTGCCCCATGTAGAGATCCCTGCTTGCCTGGCTGGAATTTCTGTAATCTGATAGTAGTGGCACCCTCTTTATTACACTGCAGGCTTCCTGGGTGGCACCATTTAGCAGACTTCTTTGTATTGAGAAAATAAACTCTGAAAATAGGGGTTGTTTTCTCACAACAAAACATAGATGGTCTAACATGTAGAGAGCTTTCTGTCTACGTGTGGGGGTCATTCTTCATATTCCTTGTCTGTGTCCACCTTGCCGTGAGCAGGGAAAATGATGGTAGCCCGACCTCAATAGTGAAGGACACCATAAATGTGACTTTGGCAGATGCAACACAAGGTCAGAGGTTTCCACCACCAGATCTTGAGGAAACTCTATCAGTATAAGCATTGTTCTTCTCTCAACTCTAAATAGATCAGGAGAATGGAGAGTTTGTCAGGACGGGACCACTGTAGAGTTTTAGGGATGATCCTGGTCTGCTAAACTTGAAATGAGTTCTTTGTTTCAACTGGGTCTTTTGTCGGGGTGACGTGAACCTGCTAGCATGTGGTATATAATGATAGAGAAAACACTAAGAATGGTCTGGTAAACAATGAAGGATCATTATTTAGAGAGTAGAACAATCTGAAGGTAGTAGTTTAGGCATATGTGGATGAGGTCAGGACGAAGAGAAACAGGGCTGAACCCCCTTCAACTTTGTATGTAAAAAGAAATTGACAATTTTGCATTTGTCAAAACACAAACTTATATGTACACACACACGCACATCAGACTTTAAAGCACCACATAAATGTCAACAATTCATGCATTCAAAATTCTCTCTTATTGCTAGAAAGACCTCTTTTATTTCAAATTCTGTTTCTTAGGCCTTCAGTTCCTCAAGGGTTCTTTTCCAGGCCAAAATCACCAATCTGCCCTGTGTCAAAATGACTGTTCCCCCTCCCAAGTTGCATGTGACAACTTGGCCTATTTTTCCTTTGAGAAGATCAAGGCCATTCATGATTTTATTGCCCAACTTCTGTCTTATACAGCATGATGGTATGCCTTCGCACTTTTCATCACTCTTCCCCCACAGTTCTCCCATTGATTAAGAATGAGGTGGAGGTTTCCTCATTGCTGCTCCTTAAAGTCAGGTTCCCTAGAGTTCAGTCAGGACTCTAAAATCTTGATCAGCAGTTGTTACTCCTGCTTTTACCTTCATCTGTAATACATATTCTTAGCGGTTGGAAGAAAGAGGCCATTAAACCTCATTTAAAGAAGTGAATTTATAATCACAAGGGGCACCAGACAGGGTTGCCCCTTGTCACCACTATTAATTGCAATAGAACCGAGCCAATGGCGGCCAGAATCAGGCAGCACCACATACACACGAGGAATCGGGTTCACCATAAGGGGCCTCACTGTGTCAATGTACATAGACGATATCACTTTATACATGGTAAACCATAAAGACAACTTTGCGCCCATCACCGGCGAAGTAGTGCACTATGGATGGCTATCTGGAGTGGAGGTCAATTGGGGCACAGCCGTATAGTGGTGGCCAAAATGGTAATCCTGCCTAAACTGGTCCATCTATTTGTGAATGTCCCCGTCCCTCTAACGCCGGCAGTTTTTTATTTAAACAACTTCGCTCCCTAATGATTGAACTGGTGTGGGCAGGGAGACGGCCTAGGATCTCCTGGGAGGTATTTACGTTACCACAGGCACAAGGCTGGCTAGCAGCTCCGGATTTTGCCTTTTTGCACGTACAGTGCCCAGGCTAAATTCTTACATTGTTGGGTGCACCCCACCCCCTTTCAGCCTCACCTAGCCATTAACCCTAAACACCGCCATTTATCAAACATTTAAATGCCCACGCAGTGAGGTGGACACTGTTGAAGTGCTGCAATGGACATTGGAGGGTCTCTGCAAATGTGCAAACACTGATACCCTCTATGGCCCTTCAATTCAACTGACAAATAACCCAATGATTCTACCACTCATGGACAGTAAGGCGCAGGAGCGAGCGTGTTTGCACAATATGCAGGTGTGTCAGGATTTATACCCCGGGGACAATTTTCTATCACTGCAACAGATGTGTGGCACTACACCTCCATCAGCGCTAGATACGCTGCTATATTATCAGCTGCGGGCAGCTTGTTGAAGCAAATTTGTAACATTTCCGAGACCACCCCAGCAGGTGCACGCACTTGAGAATATGCTCGCTGTGGAATTGGGTCGTAAGTTTATCACACAAATTTATAAAATCACACAGTGGGATCACCCAATTACTGTGCCGACATCCCGCGCTGCTTGGGAAAAGGATCTGGGGGATAGTATTTCAGATGAGATTGAGTTATTAAAGACCATATGAGGCAATTTATTGCCCTGGATTTTTTCATTCTCCTGCGTTAATCAATCATTTTCATCCAACCCTGAAGACTGGCTGGCAGTTGGAAGCGGTTTCTCATAGGTATAATTGTGCCCATGTTTCTTATATCGACGGGCCTAACTGATTTTGAGCGTAGCTGCCATTGGGGATTGGCAAAGGGCTGCATGGAGGGATAAAAAAACTGTAGGGGGACAATTCTGATTATAGAGGTAGAGCTATTCTTATAAAGACATCTCACTAGCGCCTCAGCCAGCGCAGGATGCTGGAAATTGATGACTTTACAATCCCCCTCTACATTTGTTTTGTCCTACAACCAATCCATCCCACTATTCTGGCCATAACAATATCAGAGGATATATTGTGGCCATTTACCACATTCTTATTACACCAGTGAGTAGCCTTATGAATAATGTCCAGGGAGGTTTCCTTGGAACCTTGTGAAAGTAGGGGAGCCCCCATTAATACTGCCATTAGGGGAGCAGAAGCGGGGGGCAGATCAAGGATGCAATGGTTTTCATCCTCAGACGTTAAAGGTTGAAGCGAGGTACATATGGATGACAGACCTTCCTTAGAAGTTAATAGGATGTCCGATTGAGCTACCTGAGCTACAGGAATCGGCCCTCCAGGTATGCAGTTGTTTTGGGATCTACAGGACAATTCCTCTTTTTCTGGATCTTCAGTACATTTCGCCTTAAAAATTTGATTTGTTTTGTCAGACACAGAGCATGATTCCCCCCCCCCCCCCACCCACTGGCTTTGACCTTATGAGGCAGTTGTTGCACATGGAAATAGTAGAACGAAGTCTCCTCTCAGCCCCTTCCAGCATTAATATTATTAGTGCTAAAGGAGCTTTGGTCATTAACTCCAGTCTTTCAAAGAGAGTGGCCAACAGCTGTTCAAGATTGGGACTGGCTGGTGATAGAGATTTTGGCCGTGGTGACTTCCTCATGACCTTGTTACAGCCTGTTAGCTTCCTCTTGGTTGGGGGACAGTACAAAATTAAATCATCACCTGCTGACGGTTTGGACGTTGAGAAGCTCGAGCTCACCGGGAGGGGCTGCCAAGGATGTAGATACAGATGCAGAGGGCTTAGAGTCCTCACTGGAATCCTGCTGTGCGCCCTCCGATATTCCCAGTCGCCTCCTGCGCCTCCCCATTCATGGCGATAGCAGAACCGTGGGCAAGCTTCTTTGTCTCCAACAAGAGCCTTCTCTCAGTCAGAGCTATCGCCTGCATTATCACATGTGCTGCCCTAGTTAAATAAGAGTGGTACAAAAGGGGGTGGTGATGGACGGAGCATCTGAACCAATCAAACACTCACACCCAGTAAACAGATGGGTTTAATCCATCACCGTTCTTTAGCCCACTCTGCCACCCCAGTTCAGACATGGCCATATGCAAATCAGTCTGACGCTGTGCCTCATGGGAACAGTCCAGCGCGAACTGCCAAGCCATGCCTTCCCTGGACCGGCAACAAGCTTCCGAGGACCGGTTTCTGGCATTTCAGCCGTCTTCAGTCCGGCTTGCTTGGATCCAGTGGCAAAGTGAGCAAGGGACTCACGTCTGAGCATACCCTGCCAACTTATGGCGAACAAAGTGGTACAAAAGGGGGTGGTGATGGACGGAGCATCTGAACCAATCAAGCACTCACACCCAGTCAACAGATCTGGGTTTAATCCATCACTGTTCTTTAGCCCACTCTGCCACCCCAGTTCAGACATGGCCATATGCAAATCAGTCTGACCCTGTGCCTCATGGGAACAGTCCAGCCCGAACTGCCAAGCCATGCCTTCCCTGGACCGGAAACAAGCTTCCGAGGACCGGTTTCTGGCATTTCAGCCGTCTTCAGCCCGGCTTGCTTGAATCCAGTGGCAAAGTGAGCAAGGGGCTCACGTCTGATCATACCCTGCCAACTTATGGTGAACAAAGTGGTACAAAAGGGGGTGGTGATGGACGGAGTGGGCTAAAGAACGGTGATGGATTAAACCCAGATCTGTTGACTGGGTGTGAGTGTTTGATTGGTTCAGATGCTCCGTCCATCACCACCCCCTTTTGTACCACTGGTTAAATAAGAGTCAATGGTCGCTACCATATTGCTTCCTGAGGGCCCCCCTTGACCAGCAGTCATTTTCCTTTTGCCCATGGCTATGGGAACTGAATTTACCAGGCTTATGTGTAGCACTGTATAAACTGTTTGGGGAAATGTTTAACGCTCTCTTTGATAAGGATTTACTTGGGAGGACTTGATTGTGGGGGATATCAAATAGTCAATGTGAGTCAATGCAGGTAGAAAATAAAATAGCACTTCAAAATGTAATATGCAAAGTACCTTGTTGATGACGTGAGAATAATATCCTGGTCGTCTCAGGAACCAACAGGTTCCAAATTTAAAAACCAAGGGACCTGGCCCAGCCCCTTCCGGCCTCTGACGGGCGTGGCACGGGCATGCCCACGCGCGTCTCACGCTTCTGGAGTCCCGAGCTGTCTTTAAGCGCCTCCGAGTGCGTGAAAACCACATTCGTGCCTCCTGGCGCTTAGGCAGCTGAGGGATGAAGTCCCCTGGTCCGGGATGCAGGCAAATGACTGTGAAGGGCATAAAGGATTCTACCATCAATTCTAGATTGAACTATACCACGGCTTACTAGGCTGGTCTTCCTGAGTCAGGTATTTACAAGCTTCAAGGTGTTCAGAATATATCAGTGTGACTTGTCATAAATTTCAGGACATTTGATGGAGTTATCCGTGGCTCGCCATAAACTGTGCTGGTTGCCAGTTTCCATAAAGACCCATTATAAGGCACTCTGCTTTGCTAACAAAGCCTATTATAAATGAGGCACCATATTGATTATGCGTTTATTTCCAAGTTGAAGCAATCTCTTTATTTGGGCTCTTGCCTCCAGCTATCAGTCACCCGATTTAAGAAGGCTTGGTAGGTAGGGGTGTAGCCAGGTGATATTCTTTCCCTTCTGTTGCTTCTTCTATTTGCAATGCACTCTGTCTTGGCCTGCACACGATAGAGAACCATTCACTGTTTAGGAAGACCCTAAAAATAATCTATTTTGATGAATATCCTAATATCTTTTCTGATATTGTTAGTCGGTTCAGCCTTATTGCAGTTCATAAGTAACAACTCAACTCATATTTTGTATGCATGGATATTCAATGTATTTGGTGGGTGCCCTCAAACACTAAATGCAGGACCCGTGGTAATTTTAGAAGAAATAGAGCAGAAATGATGGTGATGAAGCTTGGCCAGCTGAGGAACAGCTCTTGTGTCTGACACCTAACATATGGGTAGACTGAGAGAGAGCTCAGTTGTCTCAACCTGAACATACAATTTGTTTCGCAGTTCCCAATCTGTGTACTGCGGCACCCAGTGCATAGTCAAAACTAGCCAAGGGCACAGCACTCTGAAGCGCAACAGGCACACAGTTTGGTACCATTGCTTGAGTAACCTAACACTATATTTGGGGCACCTTCTGGCATCTCAGTGCTCTGTCATATCTCCCAGAGTAGCCATTGTCTGCATTTTTTGCTTCATTTTTGCATCCGGTCATTCCCTTTTGGGAGCCCAGAGAGGGGTGCTTGTTTGTTGAAAGATTGGGTTGATCACTGTTTTTCACCCAACAAATCCTTAACGTCATAATCATTGGGGTTAAAAGAAAATCAAAAATGTACTTTATTGTGCCCTTAATCAATATTTGTACAATAAATCAGTGTTAATATGTATGGTGTGTTTTGATTGGTCCCTGTTGTTACATAGTACTAATCCTAAAATGGTCGCGCTTAATCATTAGGGCCGGTGTGGAATTACAGACAGAAGCACACCAGCAGGGTTCCAGGGAGAGATGGTGCCAAAGGAGGAGGTGCAGTGCTTCGGCGAGAGCTGGGAGAAGTAGCATTTACCAGGCGGTCATTACCATGCATTACCTTTACAATGCATCCATCACAACGCGTATGCCTTTCCACACACATTTTTATCACGCTTTTACCACGCATGCCTTCACAACTAAAATGTAAGTATTTCACTGGTAAGTGTATAAAACATATAGTAACTGAAAAAACAAAGGTTACAGGAACGCTATAGTTAGGCTCACATTTCACTCATACAAAACCAGAGAAATTCAGCAGTTATAGTTAGCTGAGCTTACTATAAATTACACCCGCGCTGCACTGCTTATGACCTCCAATATTACATCACTAATGACATGGTCATGGTCAAAGGTGCCCCCAAGACAGAGCAAACAGCTATGTCCCGGGGGTAGGCACCACAGGATATTGCAGGAACCGGCTCTGGGAGTGGTGGTCACCAGACCCATATATAGGTCCTGGATTGGAGTTCCATGCCCCCCCCCCATTCTGTGTTGTTAGGCTGACCCTAGGGACGTGGTGGTCCCCAGGGCCATATATTGGCTTCTAGTAAACCCAGGCGGGGTGTCTGTGCGGCTCCCATCCGTAATTTAAAGAAAAACCCCAGAGAGGTGGTGGTCCCCATGGCTACCAGTAAGCCCAGGAAGGGGGGTCTGCGTGACCCCCCTCTATTATTTAAAGTAAAGCCCCAGGGAAGTGGTGATCCCCGGAGCTCAAAGAGGCTTAGCAGGGGTCCCCAAGCACCCCCTCCACTTTTTTTTAATAAAATGTCCCTGGGACCTGGTACACCCGGAGCCCTTTTCAAATGAATCAGTTTTTTTGTTGTTTTTTTTGCCGCAAGTTCACCAATTTAGGCACTCAGTTGATGGAAAAATGTATAAATATATCTATTAATATGTGTGTATATATATATAGAGAGGGATTTTTTATATCACAAAGTAGTTCTTTGTCTGTCAGGCCTCTTAACTCGCTAGTGGTGCTGTCTTCATAACTGGAATCGCTGTTAATTATTTTTTATATCTCAAAGTTCCTGCTTTCGAAGGCGCACTACAGGGCAGTAATGAAGGCAACCAGAAATTCATTTTCCTTTATTTCATTATTTAGGCCCAACGCGTTTCGAAGACTTCTCTTCTTGTTCACGGCAAAACGTCTGTAGTAGAGTAATCACTGGAGAGCACTCCCCTTTTAATGCACATGATGTCACCGCCCTCAGGTGGGGCTTTGGGAGGGAGGGCGAGGGGTGGGAGAAACGTAGACCAGAATTGTTTTTGAGTGTGAAAAAGGCCGCTTTATTAGAAACAGGTGCACATTACAATTATAAAACCTTGGCAACGCCTTACAAAACTATCCCTCACTAAATAAATAATTAACTACAAACCCCTCCCCCCACCCCCTCCCCTAAAATTCTTTGACCCCTCCCCCACCCAACAATACAGCATTACAACATTACAACAACAATATAAACATAACATCATCAATAAAAATTACGTCATTAATTCAATCATTACGTCATCATTTAACCCCTTTATTCATCAAAACCCCAATCACATATTGCAAGCCAGGCCCTCTTTAACCATAAACCCTGCCTGACCCTTCACTCCTGCCAATACCCCCCAAAACCTGAACGGTCAAACAAAGACCAACTTCCCCTGAACCTGTCAATCAAAGCATCAATCCAATACTCATCAAACAATCTACCATAAACAGCACCGGGGCAACCAAAAACCCCGCCAGCACCTGTTCCTAGCGACAATAGAAATCACAAGAAAAAAACCCCTGCACACCTGAATCTAAGAAAACAGCCCTAAAATATTCAAAAAGGGAAGAAAAAATTCTAACGAGTCAAAAAATTCGGGGAAAGAAAAAACCCAGGAAAAGCAGGATAATAATAAGAACAAGCATTTGCAATGCAATAGGTCTCGCATTAGGATAAGTTTGAGCTTTTAGTATTGTAAATGGCATTGGCTATTTTTTTTTTGCAGTAGTTACGTTTTGTTTTTATAACGCTGGATGTGGTTTCCTGCTGTTAATGTCTATTGTGATAGCAACTGGGTAAAATAATTAGCAATATTTGCCTGCTATTAACAGGGGAGGCATCTTTCTAGAAAACAAAATAGAGATCAGGGATGTCCTAGCCACAGTGGCGATGTGGGACTTCACCTGTGGGCTGCTACAGTGCGATCTTCAGAGTTGCTGCTGGTCCGCCGTTTTACTGTAAACTGCACCTGAGTGTGAGCATCACTCGCGTTACTATAACCCCAGCTACCCAGCGCACTTTTAAAACAGGTACACAGCGTGCACTATAAATGGCTCACTGGTTAGAGGCGGCAGACCCGAGAGCAGAGGACGGCCCGGGACCAGGGTTCGATTCCCGGCGCGGCAGGTTTCTGGACCAGGGTCAGCGGACTCGATAATTCTCTCGCCTCGGTGCCCACTCTGATCAGCGATCACACTCGGCGACTCTGGGCATTAGCTTGCCTCATCTTCACTAACGGCCCCACCAGACCGCCGGGGATGCCTGGTCTCACCCTGGAGATACCCATTAAGGGACCAACTCTCAGGGAAGCCAGGAAGGGTTTCGCAGCGGTCGAAGCGCCTTGGGACCCTACGGGTAAGTAGTGCGCTATATAAATGCCTATACATTTACATTTACATTTATAAATAGAACAGTGATCATTTTTTGAAGAAAAGCTCTTTTTTTCTGAGGACAAACATGAAATACACTTCAGATCCAACAACAGCTATTGAAATGCAGCAGATAGCATGAACTTTTCTTGCAGCTTTGAACAAAAGCCTCCTAAGGTTTGCGGCCAATGTGGAAATTCAGTGCAGTGCTCTGTCTCGTCAAACTTTAAAATGCGTCAGCGCGTCTTTGAGGTATTGTACGGCTGCAAAATGTGATCCGGCAGGACCGTCTGTGAACTGCTCCCTGTACCTTTGAAGAGCAGCAGCCGCATTATTATACAGACATGCATTAGTGTTTGAAAGAGAGGCTTCAAACAGATGCTGTAGTAGCTCATAGTGATGTTGTGGTGCCCCTGAGTGATGTTGTGGTGCCCCTGAGTGATGTTGTGGTGGTGCTGAGTGATGCTGTGGTGATGCGATAGATAGAGTTAGTGTAATAGATAGATAGAGTGAGTGCAATAGATAGATAGAGTGAGTGCAATAGATGGATAGAGGGAGGGCGATAGATAGAGGGAGGGCGATAGATAGAGGGAGGGCGATAGATGGAGGGAGGGCGATAGATAGAGGGAGGGCGATAGATAGAGGGAGGGCGATAGATCGATAGAAAGAGTGAGGGCGATAGATCGATAGAAAGAGTGAGGGCGATAGATAGATAGTGTAATTATATGGCTTGTAATTATGTGGCACTGAGTGGTATTTGGAGTGTATGTTGCGTTGAGTGCAGTGTAAATATGTAGCATATAATTATGTGGCACTGAGTGGTATTTGGAGTGTATGTTGCGTTGAGTGCAGTGTAAATATGTAGCATATAATTATGTGGCACTGAGTGGTATTTGGAGTGTATGTTGCATTGAGTGCAGTGTAATTATGTGGCGTGTAATTGTGTGCACTGAGTGGTATTTGGAGTGTATGTTGCATTGAGTGGCGTGTAATTATGTGGTACTGAGTGGTATTTGGAGTGTATGTTGCATTGAGTGCAGTGTAATTATGTGGCATATAATTATGTGGCACTGAGTGGTATTTGGAGTGTATGTTGCATTGAGTGCAGTGTAATTATGTGGCGTGTAATTATGTGGCACTGAGTGGTATTTGGAGTGTATGTTGCATTGAGTGCAGTGTAATTATGTGGCGTGTAATTATGTGGCACTGAGTGGTATTTGGAGTGTATGTTGCATTGAGTGCAGTGTAATTATGTGGCGTGTAATTATGCGGCACTGAGTGGTATTTGGAGCGTATGTTGCGTTGATCGCAGTGTAATTATGTAGCATATAATTATGTGGCACTGAGTGGTATTGTCTGGAGTGTATGTTGTATTCAGTAGAGTGTAATTATGTGGTGTGTAATTATGTGGCACTGAGTGGTATTTGGAGCGTATGTTGCGTTGAGCGCTATGTAATTAGGTAGCATATAATTATGTGGCACTTAGTGGTATTATGAGGAGTGTATGTTGTATTCAGTAGAGTGTAATTGTGTGGAGTGTAATTATGTGGCACTGAGTGGTATTGTTTGAAGTGTATGTTGCATTGTAATTATGTCGCATATAATTATGTGGCACTGAGTTGTATTGTGTGGAGTGTGTGTTGCATTTAGTAGAGTGTAATTATGTGGTGTGTAATTATGTGGCACTGAGTGGTGTTTGGAGTGTATGTTGCGTTGAGCGCAGTGGGAATTATGTAGCATATAATTATGTGGCACTGAGTGGTATCGTTTGGAGTGTATGTTGCATTGAGTGCAGTGTAATTATGTAGCATATAATTATGTGGCAATGAGTTTGTGAGGGTGCAGTGTGTGTGAGGGTGCAGAGTGTATGAGGGTGCAGTGTGTGTGAGGGTGCAGTGTGTGTGAGGGTGCAGTGTGTGTTAGGGTGCAGAGTGAGTGAGGGTGCAGAGTGTGTGAGGGTGCAGAGTGTGTGAGGGTGCAGAGTGTGTGAGGGTGCAGAGTGTGTGAGGGTGCAGAGTGTGTGGAGTAAAGTAGTGTGAGGGCGCAGTGTATGTGGCCTAAAGTAGTATGTGGGCTCAGTGTGTCTGGCCTAAAGAAGTGTGAGTGCGCAGTGTGTAAGTGCGCATTGTGTGAGTGTGCAGTGTGTGTGGCCTAAAGTAGTGTGAGGGTACAGTGTGTATGTCCTAAAGTAGTGTGAGGGCACAGTGTGCGAGTGCGCAGTGTGCGAGTGCGCAGTGTGTGAGTGCGCAGTGTGTGAGTGCGCAGTGTGTGTGGCCTAAAGTAGGGTGAGGGCACAGTGTGTGAGTGTGCAGCGTGTGTGGCCTAAAGTAGTGTGAGGGCACAGTGTGTGAGTGCGCAGTTTGTGAGTGCGCAGTGTGTGAGTGCGCAGTGTGTGTGGCCTAAAGTAGTGTGAGGGCACAGTGTGTGAGTGTGCAGTGTATGTGACCTAAAGTAGTGTGAGGGCACAGTGTGTGAGTGCGCAGTGTGTGTGGCCTAAAGCAGTGTGCAGTGTGTGAGTGCGCAGTGTGTGTGGCCTAAAGTTCCAATATTTGTCCCCCTCTCGAGAGTGAACCAGTTGATGTTTGTTGCCTGCACAAAGTTGGACTTTCCCTGAATTCCGTTTTCTATTAACTATATCTGAGATTTGTTCGGCTGTGAGCTACCCCTGTTGTTGACATTGCACGTGTAGTTTGTAAACTCACGCACGCTCGATGGGAGATGGTGGCGTGTAAAATTTTATATGTATTAATAAAACAACGAACATGTAGTGAGGCAGCTGCCGACCAGCGAACATGTACTAAAGACCAGGAAATGCCGACTTGAGGTTTGAATACAGGATGAGTAAAAGATCGCTGTTGTGAACTGTGACTGTAGCGCTGAAAACAGTAATTTCCCGTCAAGGAACATTTGAATCAAAGGGGGGCATTTACAAAACCCTGCCTGTTCCCCATGTTGTTGTTTTGTGATATCTTTGTAGTTTAATAAATAGTGTTTTTATTAAATGTACCTCGCCTCACCTTCACAGGTATTTTAACATTCCACTAAGATCGGTTAAGAGTTATTTATGGTTAAACATGATCGTTACTGTTTTACGGAAAAAACGTGTTTTGTGCCGCGGTGAACGTCGAGGCGCTACAAAGTAAACAAGGACAAAATACACTGCTAGAGACCCGAATATATTTGTCGGTAAAGAAAAAGGGTTTATTCAGGAATAGTCGTATTTTTCATTATTAAGTTACAGTTGGTGCAGACGACGGGTAGATATAAGAAAGGTGACATTAAACGGTACACGCAGGCTGAGAAATTAGTTAATCTGAAACACATGCAGGAAAACATGGCAATGAAATCACGTGTTTAAAAAGGCGATTCACAACAAAAACCAGACACATGTTAAATGGGTGTAGCGGTTTCATATCTAGCATTGCCTCATGATGAATCACTGGTATACACGCATGTAAATGCACATGAATACATATTTTAAACTATAACGCATATATATCTGTGAATATGTATCTATATAAACACACACAGGCGTATATATGGGGGAAAAAAAACAGCCATCAACTCGCAAACACCGTACCAAACTGCAGACGCAACAGCGATCATTTATAATAAAGCAGTTTATAAGTGTAAAATGACATGTTACATAATTAAACACGTCACCAGTTTAAAACTAGCTTCACCAAATACTTACCACTTGACGGTACTAGGACCGGAAGATGAGACACAGCGAGACAGACGGCGAGAAAAACAAGGTGTACAATCCCGGGCGGAAGTCAGGCAGGCCGGGGGCGGGACGTCAAGACACACCGGAAGCCCGGGCGGGCTCCCGGTGAGAGAGCCTCGCACGCACAGAAGGAAGAGACCGCCGCCGCCTGCAACGAGCCCTCGCCTGGAGACGAGTACCGGTGAGTGGGGGCCTTTGCTGAGCTGCGAGGGCGGGGGGCATGTGTGTGTGCGTTGGGCGGCGGGGGGCTCTGTATGTGTGTGAGCGCGCGTGCGTGTGTGTATGTGTCTTGGAGTCTGTGTGTATGCGTGCGTGTGTGTATGCGTGTGTGATGACTGCGGGGGGGGGGGAGAGAGTGTGTGCGAGCGAGTGTCTGTGTGTGTGTATGCGCATGCATGTGTGTATGTGTGGGGATGTGCACGGCGCGGGAATTGCTGTGAATGTGGACGGAGCCGACGTGCGCGTGCAAGCAGCTGAATCCAGCCGGGGAGAAGCGCGTGCACCTTCTCGTCCGTCCTTCCCTCCAGACAGCTGACTATACGTCTCCGTCCCTGGAAGCATCCTTTGGATGCTAATTCCAGGGCGAGACCTAAAAATGGGAGGGAGGGAGGGACAAAAAACGCTACAGCCCTCCTAGCCACCAGGTCACCAAACCTAAAATGGTGGCTAGGGGGCGGGAAAGGAGGGTTTATAATTGGGCTGGCCAATCCTACTAGGCCAGCCCAAATCTAGAACATTCTGGCGCCTACGCCATACAAAAACCCCTCGTGACCCTCCCAAACCGCCCGGGGGAGGAGACCTCCCTTCGGTCAGCTCCCTCCCCCAAGCCCCCCTTGGGAGGGAGGGCGAGGGGTGGGAGAAACGTAGACCAGAATTGTTTTTGAGTGTGAAAAAGGCCGCTTTATTAGAAACAGGTGCACATTACAATTATAAAACCTTGGCAACGCCTTACAAAACTATCCCTCACTAAATAAATAATTAACTACAAACCCCTCCCCCCACCCCCTCCCCTAAAATTCTTTGACCCCTCCCCCACCCAACAATACAGCATTACAACATTACAACAACAATATAAACATAACATCATCAATAAACATTACGTCATTAATTCAATCATTACGTCATCATTTAACCCCTTTATTCATCAAAACCCCAATCACATATTGCAAGCCAGGCCCTCTTTAACCATAAACCCTGCCTGACCCTTCACTCCTGCCAATACCCCCCAAAACCTGAACGGTCAAACAAAGACCAACTTCCCCTGAACCTGTCAATCAAAGCATCAATCCAATACTCATCAAACAATCTACCATAAACAGCACCGGGGCAACCAAAAACCCCGCCACCCAGAAAGGTAGGAGGGGGAGGGAAACTACACCACCTCCCTTTCTGCCCCCCCCCCCACCGGAAAATGAAAACAGAACCGAACCAACCTTAACGGTGCATAGCTAGCGAACGCGCCAAAACCTCACGTAATTCCAACAAGTATAGATCCATACCCACTCTGGACAGGTGAACACCATCATCCCTAAAGAATTCCACAGTCTCAAACTTAATTTCCCTATGGGAAATCCTACTAAAACCAAGACCACGGCAGCAGCGCGACACCTCCGAATTTACTTTCTTCCTAGCCCTGTCCACCGCCTTGGGGTTGACCGCTCCTCTCCAGATCCTACGCGGTATTAATTCAGTCCAATAGACATGGCACCCAGCCCAAAGCTCTTTGATAAGGCCCAAATCCTTCTTAATAGCTCGGAGTACCACCACACCTTTGGTAGCGCAAAGATCATTTTCCCCCAGATGGATGACCAGAATATCAGGACACAGCCCACCCACCATATTGTTGTTAAGACAAGGTATTAACTCTCTCCAGAGCATCCCACCTTTCCCCTTCCAAACCACATTGAACATACTAGCGTTAAAACCTAGAAGTTCTCCAAAATAACTCTGTGCTGCATGGACTCGGGCCCACTTCACGAAGGAATGCCCAACTATCCAGACCGTCTCCACCGGAGAACGAGGCCCAGCAACAGAACCTATAAAAGAAAACAGAGTTAGAGCTCATGGGAAGGAAGATGACGCATGCGCCTCCTCCGCCTGACTTCTCACGTAGCGCTGAAAGCAGTTTGAAGACCAACGCCCCAGCCTCATGATATCCCTTTGAGTCCAACCTCTGTTAAAAGCCTCAGTTGCAGCCCCAATCCGGAAGGAATGTGTCCCATATAAGCTCCCATCTAAACCCAGGTGTTCCAAAGCTTTGCGCAGAACCATGCGTAATTGGTATGCTGTAACCCGGGTGCCATCAATATGTTGAAAGACTAGAGCATCATCACCACCCCCGCACAAAGAACGCCAGCGCCGCGCCAGCAGCAAAGGGCAAGTAATCCTGGGAGCACGCGCTTGCAGCCACACACCCTTTCCCTTCTTAGTCTGATCAGTTTTAGAGCTGGCTAACCAGATGTGCACCCCCTCATCAGAACAGAAAACATCCCGCCAAAATAGGCCACACTTGCATTTCGAACCCAACAACTCTGAAACCCTAAAAGCTCCAAAAAATATGAAGGCCATTAACATGGAAAATAAGCATGACTCAAAGTCATCTGAACAAACCTCAGGGAGAACAGTTATTAATCGAGCCAGGATCTGCCAAGATAAAGGAGCCCTAAGTCTACTGGTGTGCCCCTGTTCTCTGGCCCAACCCTCGAGCATTCTCCTGCCAATCTCCCCTGCCGACGGAGGACAACCCCATAACAACTTGCCCATAAATGCTATCCCCGCTAATTTACCGGCAATAGTCACCTTAGTAAGCCCTTTGTCCATGAGGTCCAAAATGAAATTCACTACATCCTCTGAATGACGCCAAACCTCCTCACGCCTACAGGCGCCAGACTCCAGAAATTCCCTCCAGGCCAGAGAATAAGCAGAACGCGTAGACACAGACAAAGAACCTACCACCAGTTGTAAGACCCGACGTTGCCTACGTGCCACAGATGAATCGGCATCGGTGTCGGTGCTGGGTCTGCCTCCCTCGCCAGTCCACGGAATCTGCCCCACTGTGAACGAGACAGAGCATCCGCAATGTCATTGTCCACCCCAGGAATGTGCAAAGCACGAAAATGAATGTTGTATTTCAAACAACCCAGCACAAACACTCTCATGAGCTTCAAGACCTGTTCGTCCCTGGCAGACTGTCGGTTAACAATTTCCACCACAGCCATGTTGTCCACACGAAAAAGCACTTTCTTATGTGCCAAGACCTCCCCCCACAGTGTCAAAGCCACCAGCAAAGGAAAAAGCTCTAAAAAGGTAATGCTGCGACCACCATTCAACCACTCATCCGGCCAACGTTCCGCACACCATCTTCCATTCCAGTACAGACCAAAACCATCACTGCCAGCTGCATCCGAAAACATTTGCACATCCCATTGAAAGTCAACGTCCCTGAGCAAAGGAACACCATTAAAGGAAGAAAGAAAAAATCTCCACATTCTCAAATCCTCCTTGACTCCAGCAGACAATCGAACCCTATGGTGAGGCAAATGTTGACCAGCAAGAGCCCTGCCTAATCTACGACAAAAAGTCCTTCCTGCTCTCACGACCCTACAAGCAAAGTTGAGATGGCCTAGTAACACCTGAACATCTTTCACCAACACTTTCCGTTTTGCTAACATATGGTCCAGCAAATCCAGCATCTTCACTTTCTTGTCCTCAGGCAAGCGAGCCCGCATTGCCACCGAATCAAGTTCAATCCCCAAAAAGGACAAGACTGTGTCAGGACCCATAGTTTTCTCGGGAGCCAAAGGAACTCCCAGATCCTCCATGAGCCCTTGGAAAGTGTCCAGAGCAGACTGGCACTCCGCGGAGCCCGGGGACCCGACAAAGAAAAAGTCATCGAGGTAGTGCGTTACCAGTGAGTGACCAGACTGATGAATAAAGTACCATTGTAGAAAAGTACTGAAGCACTCGAAAAGAGAACAAGATATGGAGCAGCCCATCGGCAAAGCCTTGTCCACATACCATTTTCCTGAAAAATGGATACCCAGGAGACACCAGTCTTCCGGATGGACAGGCAGCAGCCGGAAAGCAGACTTTATATCACACTTTGCCATCTCAGCAGCTGCGCCCGCGGTCACAACAAGTGACATGGCGACGTCAACTGAAGAGTAAGAGACCGAAACAGCATCTGGATCAATAAAATCATTGACCGACGACCCTTCCGGCCACGATAAGTGTTGTATAAGCCTGAACTGTCCCGGATCTTTCTTCGGGACCACTCCAATAGGTGATATTATTAAATTAAGGCTCGGCCAATCGTGAAAAGGGGCCAGCCATCCTCCCTTCCTGCACTTCCTTATTCAACTTGTCTTGTACCACTGTGCCATGCTCAGATGCAGATTTCAGATTAGCAGACCATCTTCTATGTCTAGGACCCGTGTAACCTAACTTGAAACCAAATTCAAAACCATCCAACAATGTTTGTTTCGCAGCTGCATTATCATAGTCATGAAGGGCAAGGCGCAACTTCTCCAACCTAACCGGTGTATGAGCCCTTGTACCCAGAACCCCGATTACCTCTGAATCCCCTACCTCCTGCAGAATGTTGGGACGTCCCCGAACCCCCTGCACCTGACTGAGTCCCCTGATGATCCCCCCCTGGCTTGTTCTCCCAGCATTTAGACAAGGGGTGTCGCTTACCACAACCTGAGCACTCGTGCCTGAATTTACAGTATTCCCTAGTACAGAAACCTTTATTAAACTCGCAGCACGTGCCGACTGCAGGCTGTGTGGTTGAGCCACTGCCCACCCCTCCCCTGGTGGGCTTGCCCTGAAAGGGCCGGTATATTATGGGGAGACCACTTGCAGTAAAAATCGTCTTACCTCCCGAAGCCGACCCCATAGTATGTTGCCATAAATCAGTGTCCAGTTCCCCCCACTTAGCCTCTGGATCCCAAGCCATTCTAGCCCTGAACTCCTCATCATATTGAGACCAAGCAAACCCCCCCCCAGTAAGCTGCGCCTTGCGAATTACATCCATGTATTTAAAAAGGGACACGCTGCGCTCTGGGAATTTCTCACAATATACACTTGCATATATTAGGAAGGCAGCTGTCCAATTCTCAATGGTTAGGGGAACTCTAGGTCGTTTTGCCAACTCAAATTCTTCTTCCTTGGACCCTTCTTTGGATCGTACTTCTCTGTGTAGTAACTTAAGTATTTCCACATATTCACCCTTCCAAATTCTTTCCTTTGTACTCAACATCAAATGTGCCCCCAAAGGCTTTGTGACTCCCATATAGGGCAATTTTTTGATTTTCAACTCTTTACTTGGCACTGGCTCTTTAGCAATACCTGAGGCCTCTGTAGCAGTACTATTGTCAACTTTACCTGCAGTGTCCAGCACTTCATCCGTGCCCACAGCGGTGTCTTTCACATAACGTCCCTTTACCAACCGCCCCTCCCCCACCCCAACGGCCTCAGTCCCACCTGTGCCCACAGACACCATAATTGGTTTGGCCTGTGCAGCTAACTGCTCACCTGGCAACAAAGAGACCACTCTCCCCGGCTCCGCCTGTGATGCCGAAACCACTGTGTCACGTCTTGGAGGCGCCCTGACTGACGGGCCGCGTTCTCGTCTCTCCTTGACTTGCTTTTGCACCACTGGAGCCTGAAAAAAACTTTCAACAACATGAGAGGGCACCCCCCTTTCCACGTCCCTCAACTCTCCCTCTTCGGGACTATCTTCATCGTAATCCAGAACCACTGAATCAGGTTCATCAGGAAACATCACACCACGGGTCTTACCGAACCCAACATCAGCCATATTACATTTCAGATTTTGTGTAGAAATTCCATGAGGGGGAGCAGACTGTACACGCCCGTACCTCCCCTGGCGCTGACTCTGCGGCTCCATAGCCGCCGGTAAGGTAGGGCACCTATACCTGCTACTCGATGGGGCCAGCGGGGTCACGCCGGACCCTCGTGGGCTGCCCGCGGCGGGCTCCCTCGTTGGAACAGAGAGGGCCGCACTAGGCATTCTCCTCGCTTCACCTTGGCGAAAGTGGACTGTACCGCGCCCTGCCAAGTCTGGACCAACGCACCTATCCCTGTCCTGAAAAGAAAAAGTTTGGACTGGTGTACTAGGATCTACGGCTACCACACCTGACACAGCCCTCCTCTCCTGCCTAGTAGCACCCACAAACGTGCCCTGCCCCCTATCCAAAGAACGTCCCCTAAACTTCCTGCCAGGCACCTCCCTGACTGGAGAGTCACCAATCATCTCCTCATCCTCGCTGCAATCCAAATTGCCAACCGCCCCCGCCGAAGAAACACGAGGAGGAGCCATTGAACCCCAAACTTGCCCTACACCATCCTTCCTTAAACTACGCTGCTCCAAACCTGCAGCACCAAAATGTTCCCATCCCGGAGAACCAAACATCAAATATGGACCACCGGCCCCTCCCTGCCCAATCTGAACATCCCCCACAGGTCCCTGTGCAGGCCAACCACTTACCTGCCTGAAACCCCCCACATGCTGGGACACCGTGCCAGGAAACACAAAACGCTCCAAAATCCTGCCCACAGGTTGTGACACCCCCATAGAGTCACCCACTATCGCATCGCCAAGCCCCAAGCCCTCTGCCCCAGCCACCGGACCTGTGACATTAACCTTACCATAAACAGCTCCACGCCCCACCTGCGACACAATCTGACCCCCCCTCTGCAAACGGACATCGTCGTTCAAAAACCCAACAGACCCGGAAGCCCCATGCCGAGAAACCTCCACATCCAAAGCAGCTCCAGAAACTGGACCCCCTTCACCCATTTGAGCCCACTCCCCTTCACCTCTTGAACCCTCCCCCCCAACTGACAACGCAACCCCCACAGCTGAGCCAGGCGTCGAAAATAGCAAAGGACTCCCCACATTGTCATCCAACTCATTCATAACCCTCCCTGTAGGAGCCTCAATGAAAACCGGGCCACCCTGATGATCTAACACACCAAAACTTTCCAATCCACCAGAAACAAACCTGCCTGTATGCAACCTGTCACTAACAGGCATCTGTGGCAAATCATACCTTGAAGGGGTTAATAAAGCCCCCTCCCCACTGCCAACTTGACCCTGTGTTTCCCCCACCACCTGGCCTATAGGGGTTAAAATGTGCCCCACCGCCTCTCCCATGTGCTGCCATTGCCCTGGAACATTCACAAACTGAAGCGAGCCACGTCTCGCAGCCCGCACTGACTGCCCTTTCCCATGCTCGCCTGTTTTCTCCGCACCCGGGTCAGAGGCGGAGCGCTTTGCACTCGCTCTCCGCCCCCCCCTCTTGCCGGCTGCCTTCCCAGGAGCCGGCGCTGTCATTTGGAAACCCGGCGGCATAACAGCCCCGCCCGCCCGCCCGCAGAAACGGCGCGCTGTTCAAAGCGCCACCCGCCTCCCTCCTGAGCTCGTCGGGGGAACCCGACCCTTCCGGGGCATGCCCCACATCAAGCGCTACCCGCGCGGACGCAGAAAGAGGCAAACGCGCCTCACGCGCACCAGTTAAAGCAGCGCCAGGCGCCGCGAGAGCTCCCCCCTCCACACCTGACGCACGCGGATGTCCCGAAGGGGCCGGTTTCCTCGTACGGGACCGGCCCCGTTCGCTTACCTGCACGGAACGCCTCTTCTTAGGCGAAGAACACGCCAAAACGGCCGCGGACACACCAGCGGATGCCTGGCGCTGGGGGCGCGCCGGCCCCCCTCCTACCAGCAAGTCCATGCGACCTGCTTCCGATAGCAGCCTCATGGCCTCCACCACTCGATAATCTTCCATTGTAATAAAGGAACAGTCAACAGAAACCTAAGACAAATATCTAAAGTACCTATTAATGCACTAAAGAACAAAAAACGCTACAGCCCTCCTAGCCACCAGGTCACCAAACCTAAAATGGTGGCTAGGGGGCGGGGAAAGGAGGGTTTATAATTGGGCTGGCCAATCCTACTAGGCCAGCCCAAATCTAGAACATTCTGGCGCCTACGCCATACAAAAACCCCTCGTGACCCTCCCAAACCGCCCGGGGGAGGAGACCTCCCTTCGGTCAGCTCCCTCCCCCAAGCCCCCCTTCTGTTGTTACTCACTGATGTGCTGCATGCTGGGGCATGTGTTACATAGTGCCTTCTTTTCCAAAGTGGGTTTTACGCTGTTGCAGATTCTTTGTCGTTGAATTCTATTTTCATTTTCTTCTTGGCCCACAGTGGGCTTCAGGAAAATAACGTCCGGTTCATTAGCAAGCCAAACCGCTCTCCCATGCACAGACTGCGAATAGTTCTGTGTCTGTGTGGCCTCTTAACTCACGAGCGGTGCTGTCTTCACGACTGAAATCACCATTAATTATTTTTTATATCACAAAGTTCCGGCATTCAAAGGCACACTCCAGAGCAGTAATTGAAGGCAGCCAGTGTTTCATTTTCCTTTATTTCATTAATTAGTAGCTTAATCATTGGAGAGCACTCCCCTTTTAATGCACATGATGTCACCGCC
Organism: Lissotriton helveticus; assembly: GCF_964261635.1. Lineage (NCBI taxonomy): Eukaryota > Metazoa > Chordata > Amphibia > Caudata > Salamandridae > Lissotriton > Lissotriton helveticus. Next base: position 983,876,722 of record NC_136061.1, on the reverse strand, counting down.
CTCAGGTGGGGCTTTCTGTTGTTCCTCACTGATGTGCTGCATGCTGGGGCGTGTAGTACATAGTGCCTCCTTTTCCAAAGTGGGTTTTACGCTGCTGCAGATTCTTAGTCATTTTATTTTATTTTCATTTTCCTCTTGGCCCACAGTGGGCTTCAGGAAAATAACGTCCGGTTCATTAGCAAGCCAAACTGCTCTCCCATGCACAGACTGCGAATAGTTCTGTCTCTGTGTGGCCTCCTAACTCACGAGTGGTGCTGTCTTCACAACTGGAATCACCATTAATTATTTATATATCACAAAGTTCCTGCATTCGAAGGCGCACTCCAGAGTAGTAATTTAAGGCAAGCGGGGACGCGTTTTAAGTTGGGGAATTAATTCCTCTTCAAACCTGAGGGTCCCTGGGGCCAACTAGCCCACCAGGTACCTCCAGCAAGCGCCACAGAGCTGTGTTGCAGAGAGGTGTAAGAAGGGGCGTGGCCTCTGTGTGAACACCTCTCTGCAACGCAGCTCCCTCAGGAGCAGACCCTCAGGATTGAAGAGGAATTAATTTCCCAACTTAAAACGTGCCACAGGGCATGTTTGCACACATGTCACCTCAGGTCCCCCTCCCTTCAACAATGTGCAAATGCGACTCTTGGCGCGTTGTAAGTTGGGGAATTAATTCCCCTTGAATCCTGAGGGTCCCTGGGGTCCAACTATCCCACCAGGTACCTCCAGTATACACCAGGAAGATGCGTTACAGTGAGGTGTTCAGAGGCCACGCCCCTTTCTAAACCTCTCTGCAACGCAGCTCTGTGGTGCTTGCTGGAGGTACCTAGTGGGCTAGTTGGACCCCAGGGACCCTCAGGATTCAAGAGGACTTAATCCCCCAACTTAAAATGGCCACAGGGCGTGTTTGCACACGTCACCTCAGGCCCCCCCCCCCCTCTCTTCACCACTGTGCAAACGCTCCCTGTGGCGTGTTTTAAGAGGTAGTTTTAATCCCTGTGCCCTATTATGTACTAGGGCCTTAAAGAGTAGGTCATGCTAATCACAGGGGTACCCCAACGCATAGTGTTCCCTAGTGTGTGTAGGTGTTTACACTGTATTCTAAGTGTCTTTTAGCATAGCACTGGCTCTAGGCCTGGTTAGTCAGAGGCAGTTACCACCAGTACCCGTCTGAAAAAGTTGTGGGTACAGGATGATTTTTCAACAAGGCCTCTTTCTGCTCCTCTGTTGGTTCTTTCTGCACATGTCTTGCTTCTTCCTGCACTTTTCTTCGTCTTTGTGGACTTCTTTCATCACATGTCCTACCTCTGTAGGCATATTTAGAAACTAGCATTTAAAAAACCTTTGACATTCACTTTAAAAACCATAGGTTTCAGGCACGTTATAGTAGAAATTAGCATTGAAAAAACCTTTGAAATTCACTGAAAAAAACCATAGGTTTCAGGCACGTTACAGTTAGAAATTAGCATTTAAAATACCTTAGAAATTCACTGAAAAAAAACATAGGTTTCAGGGGCGTTATAGTTAGTTGGACATTTCACTCGTACAAAACCATAGAAATTCCGCTGTTATAGTTAGTTCAGCTAACTATAATTCGCGCCCCCACAATGCACTGCTGATGACGTCACATATTACATCACTCATGACATGGTCAGTGACATCACTGATGACATCTCAAATGACATCACTGATGACCTGCTTATTGGGATTTACTAAAATGAATTTAGTGCTCCTTCTCCCTTAATCGTGTCATTTTTTGATTGGGTTAAAATCCATAAAAAAGTGATAAAAAAGGTTTTTTATAAATAGTTAAAAACTGTTTTCTATGTAAACTAAAGTGCTAATAATAAAGTGCTAGTGCATGTCTATCTTGTCCTCTTAAAAATAAAATCCTCCTCCCTTTTCTCTCTTAGCTCTACTGATAAATGTGCAAGTCTAGGTACAGAATTTAATAAAGGCAAGTAAACCATTCCTCATCCATGTTAAAACCATTAGGTTCTTTACTATCCAGTTCCAGGATGAAGTATGTTTTTTAACTTCCTCAACTCTATTTCTCTATCTCCACCCCTTCTTTTCTTTGGCACAGGTGCTATATAGCTGTATTTCATTAATGAGGCATCACTCTGATGTTCCTTCTCGAAATGCCTAGCCACCGTGTAGCTACGGACTCTATTAAAAATGGCTCTCCTATGCTGCAGTGTTCTCTTAAGTACTGGAAGTGTGGTACTACCGACATATATTTTCTTACAGGGACATTTTAAAATGTAAACCACAAAACTTGTTTCACAAGTAAAAAATCCCCGTATTTTCACAGTTTTATCAAACACTGTCTGGAGAAATGAAATATTTTCCCCATGTTGGCATGCCTTACACTCTAATCATTTTCGGACGCCTTCTTTCTGTGGGAGCCAGGTTTGTTGTAGTGTACTTCTAAACAATCGCTCCTAACCAGGTAATCACTCAATGATTTGGATTTCCATTATGTTATTTATGGATTCTTCTTTAACTCCTGTCCTATTACAGGATCCTCCTTAATAAAGTGCCAGTGCTTTTTTAAAATCTGTCTCAATCTCCTATGTTCCATGTTATATGTTGTTATAAATCTGCGTGTACTATTTTGTATCCTGTTCTTCTTTTTAACTGCTGTTTATGATGGTTCAAACAGTTCACTCTCTCGATTTAATTGTCTTGCTTTCTCTGAGGTTGTTTTAAAAACAGATATTGGTTAACCCCTTTGAATAAAATAACCTTTCATTTTGTCTTCAATGTTATCATATTCTTTTAGGGTACTACACGCTCTCCCTGCTCTATAGAATTCTCCAAAGGAGATGCTTTTTATAAGCGTTATCGAATGTGAACTACTGGCATGTAAAATCGTATTTCCCGCTGTTGGCTTTCTAAAAACTGTAGTTTCCATTTTATCCCCCTCTACCCCATCCTTAATATCCAATTTGTTTATTGATGCCTTGCTCTTGTGCCCCCACACAATTTAAATTCAATTAATTAATATTCAAATCAAAGATAAATAGGTCTGCTTCAGTCTCCATGCCCTGCCACAGCCCGAAGAAGTAATGGATGAATATCAACCACATTAATATCCTTTCTATCCACTGTTCCAAATTCGGGCCACTGAGCACCTGCTCCTACCACCAGCCAAGATGTAAAGTCGCATAGATGGTGATGAAGCAGGCGACCATAGTGGTCCCTTGTTCCTGTTCGAACAGTTAATTTCCAAACAGAAAAATGTTCTCAATCAGGCACCACTCCATCATTTCAAGCAGCACGTGGTTATGATCCGAGAATCTCATGGGCTTCATTCTGAGGAAGTGTTCCGTTGCTTCAAATCCATCTCTATGTCTTAAGCTAATATAAAGTGTGGAGATATCCAAAGTCATTAGCACCATATTTTGTTCCCATTTTACATGATATATTCTTTTAAGTAAGTCTGTTGAATGTTTCAAATATGATGGAAGTATTTTTAGAATTGGATTCAGGAATAAGGCAATATATTTGGAGACATTCTCGAAAATACTTTCTTGAGCTGATATTATTGGTCTCCCAGGTGTGTTTTGTATATCCTTGTGGACTTTGGGAATCATATAGGAAACAGGAATGACTGGATGTTCTTGTTTTAAAAACTAATATTCATCCCAGCTCAATAATTCCTGTTCCCTCCATGTATACAGTCTTTCAAATAATTTTTCTTACACTCCCTCATTGTCAGAAGTGTACCTGAATTCTTGGCTTTTCCGTGGAAGCAGATGACTTGAGGGAGGTGCCCTGCTGAATATTTCCTAATTCCCTCACCTCCCTGGACCCGGATTTCTCCAAGGCCAGGAACGGAAGGGGAAAGGGGAAGTGGAAAGACAAGAGAGACTGCCACACGGGTGCCTAAGGACTCTTCTACTCTGGCCCAACTGCACCTAAAATATTAAGAACATCATTAATACAGTTCCCACAGAAATTGCCTTCCTACACTACTAGTTGTCCACTGACTTCTATCTTTACCTTGCTTGTGTGTGGAATTTGCCCCTCTCTATGATTCTTCATTTAATAGAATTAGCTTCTTCTTATAATCCATGCATTCAAATTTGAGTTCTGTGGTTGACAGTTGTTGGATAATGAAATGTAGGTAGACAGTAGTATAAATCATATGCATACAATTAATACCCCCATTTACAGTTTTCAACCACTAAGATGACTGGAGAATGCTGGGCACTGTGAAGAATACTGAATAATGTTCCAGAAGAAGATTCTCTTCAAAGTTCAAAGATATACTGGAAAGCCCACAGAATGATGCAAAAAGCAGAATTCACAGAGGCAGAATATTACAGAACAGTTCTATCAAAAAATTAAATAACAAGGAGCAATCCTACTGCATTGCCGGTTATTCAGGACTGCTGTCAGGAACCTCATGCCCATGAATTCTTCTGACGACGGGGTTGCTGCCAGGGGCCAGACGCCCTTGAATGTCCAGAACAAGAATTGCTGAATGTACACGGAGACAGAGGCAGGGAAGTAGCCTCCTGGAACGGACTGTGACGAACTTACCCAACGGCAACAGAATTAACTACAAACTTGCCGAGGGTGCTAGAGAAAGGTCCCAACAAACTAGAAAGCCCTGAACAGAAGTTAGACTTCAAAACGCTGATTTAAACTCAAGATACGGAAGCGCTGAAGAGACGCGACCTTCCGTTTCAAAATTACAGTTGAAGTGCGCAGAGCGGAGGGCTCTCGCGCACGAAATGGCGGACTGTCAGCTGAACGCTAGAACGCTGACCAACGAACTCAGGTGGCACAACCAGGAACTCTCTACGCCCCTATTGATCTCTGTTGAGCAACTCTCTCCCGCCAGCTCCAGCTAGACAGAGAGGGGGAGGTACATTTATAATGCTCGAATGGAATCTTGTGAGGGTAAAAACGGAATCTGACAGTACCCCCCACTAAAACCCCCTCTCTAGGCTTCCGTGGGTAAGTCTTGTGGAATTCAGATACCAATCTGGGAGCGTGAACATTAGAACTGGGCTCCCAAGAACGATCCTCTGGGCCGAAACCCTTCCAATCCACTAAGTAGAATAATCTGTTCCTTCTCAATTTGGAGTCCAAAATTCTTTTCACCTCGAACTCTTGTGCTGACTCCACCTGAACTGATGTTGGAGTTGGCTCTCCTCTCAAATCGGGTGGACTTGGTTTGACCAAAGAGACATGGAAAGTTGGATGGATTCTCATGGATTTTGGAAGAACTACTCTCACGCTAACTGGATTAATCATACAATCTACTGGGAAGGGACCTACATAACGAGGCTGAAACTTTCTATTCCCCACTAATCTCATGTGTTTAGTGGAAACCCACACCATGTCCCCAGCCTTAAAAATTGGACCTTCTCTTCGTTTCTTATCTGCTTGTTTCTTGTATCCCGCTTTTGCCTTGGATAAATTGAGAGATGCGGACTGAAAAGCTGTCTGTAAATTCTTGATCACCTCTGCCGCTGCCGGGACCTCCACTTCCTCCCGACCCACTAGCATGTTGGGATGACGACCTGAGTTTAGAAAAAACGGGGAGAAACCTGTTGCTGAATGAATTGAGTTATTATAGGCAAACTCCGCTGTACTTAATAAAGAAGGCCACTCTCCTTCCTGATCCATCAAATACAGACGAAGATATTGCTCCAAATCTTGATTTACTCGTTCCGTCTGTCCATCCGTTTCTGGATGAAAACTGGTGGACAAACGAGAATCCACCCCCAGCCCCTTTAAGAAGGACCTCCAAAATCTAGAGACAAACTGGGGTCCCCGGTCAGAAATGACAACCTTGGGGATCCCATGCAATCTGACAATGTGTTGAATGAATAAAGAGGCTAGTTGTGGTGCTGTAGGTAAGGTCTTTAGTGAAATAAAATGACTCATTTTAGAGAATTGGTCAACCACCACCCAAATCACAGAAAATCCCTGACTGGAGGGCAAATCCACTATAAAATCCATTAGGATAGTATGCCACGGGGACGGGGCTGATGGCAAAGGCATGAGTAAACCCTGTGGGGCCTGCCTAGAACTTTTCCCCTTGACACACTGCTCGCAAGTGGCTACATGCTGTCTCACCTGAGCTTCCATTCCAGGCCAGTAAAAGGTCCTCTTCACCAATTCCAAAGTTTTGACGTCTCCCTTGTGTCCCGCAAGTGGATGATCATGTAAGAGCCGAATGACCTTTTCTTGAAGTTCTTCACTAGGCACAAACATCTTTCCTTGGATATAAGGTTTTCCTTCTCGAACTTCATGATCCTCTCCTTCTGTCAGCCAATTGTGAAATTTCTCTTTTTGAAATTCTTCTCTGATAAGATTTCCCAGATCATCTTCAGCCACCGTTGCAATGGCTCTATCTTGAGGAATGATATGCCCTTCAGGAACCTTTTCACTCTGTCCTTCCGAACTGAGGCGGGATAAAGCGTCTGCCTTTCCATTGGCAGATCCAGGCTTGTAGGTTAACACAAAGTCATAATCCGCAAAGAAGAGCGACCATCGCAGTTGACGAGGGGTGAGGGTGCGAGCAGATTTCAAAAATTGCAAATTGCGGTGATCTGTAAAAACAGTTATCACATGTCTTGCCCCAAGCAAATAATGCCTCCAAACCTGGAAAGCATCCTTAACAGCCAATAGTTCCTTGTCCGCAATGGAGTAGTTGATTTCCGCAGGAGATAATTTCCGCGAATGATACGCCACTGGATGTAACTGGCCTGTCTGTTTATGACGTTGGGAAAGGATTCCTCCGATGGCCAGATTAGAGGCATCTGCTTCAATGAATAAGGGTTCTTTTAAATCCGGGTGTTGTAACACTGGGGCTGAGACAAACGCTTCCTTTAGCAATTGAAAAGAGTCTTCAGAATCTTGACCCCAAACAAATCGCACGTCCTTCTTCAAAAGGCGGGTAATGGGGCCCACTTTTTCCGAAAAATTTTGGATGAACCTCCGATAGAAATTGGCAAATCCCAAAAAACTTTGTATCTCTTTCACAGATCGAGGAGCTGGCCAGTCTTTGATTGCCTGAAGTTTGGAGTCATCCATATAAACCCCCCTAGGAGACAGGATAAATCCTAAAAACTCCACCTTAGAAGAATGGAAGACACACTTCTCCAATTTCACGAACAGGTGATGCTCCAATAAACGCTCCAGAATCACTCTAACATGTCCGATGTGCTCCTCCAAATTATTCGAAAAAATGAGGATATCATCGATGTAGACCACAGCAAATCTATCCAAAAATTCTCGAAGCACATCATTCACAAAATGCTGGAAGGCAGCTGGGGCGTTACAAAGCCCAAAGGGCATAACTTGGTATTCAAACAACCCCAACCGCGTTCGAAAGGCTGTCTTCCATTCCTCTCCTTCGGCCATTCGAACCAGATGATACGCTCCTCCGAAGGTCCAACTTGGTATAGATGCTCGCATCCTTGACCTGATCTAGGAGTTCTGAAATGAGTGGTAAAGGATAGCGATTTTTTTTTGTCACTAGATTTAAGGCTCTGTAGTCTATACAGGTTCTCAAGGAACCATCCTTCTTGGGAATGAAGAAAAGAGGCGAAGACACTGGAGACTGGGAGGGTCGTATAAATCCACACTCAAGACTTTGCTCAATATATTCTTTCAAGTGCAAATTCTCGGGCTCAGACAACGCATAAATACGACTGCAGGGCAAGGTTGCTCCGGGCTCCAGCTCAATACGACAATCGTAATCCCGATGAGGTGGTAATTTTCTGGCTTCTTGTTCATTAAACACCTCTGCCAAGTCTTGGTATTCCGGAGGAATCTCAGGAATTTCCACTGCACAAATCATCTGTGCTTGATCAGCCAAACTGGATGACAACGAGGTCTGTACTTCTTTAATTTGCTCACTGAAACAATGCTCATGACAGAAGGTTGAATTCATTTCCACAGTACGCCTTGACCAATCGATCAGTGGATTGTGCTCCGTGAGCCAAGGCAAACCCAAAATCATCTGAAATTGTGGCGCATCAATTAAGTTAAAGCTAATATTGCTTCGATGTTTACCAGGACCAAGTACCACAATAGCTTCAGTGTCAAAGACTATAGGACCAGACGATAAATTGGTACCATCCACAGCTCTAACAGGCTCCGGCCTAATTATCCGCTCAAATTTTATGCCCATAGTTTTTGCAAACTGGATATCGCAGAAATTTCCCGTGGCACCTGAATCCAACATGATGTCGACCTCTTCTTCTCTTTTTTCCCCAAAGCGAATTTTGCAAAACAAGATCAGATGTGGGGCGGCCGACTGAAGAGTATTCGCTAAGGATTGAGGTTTGGGAGTTGACTCTAAAGGAGCTCCCACCAGAGCAACTCCGTCTACTGGTGGAGCCTGTCTTTTACCCATTGCTTAGATTTTGGTTTCTTGGGACACTCACGAACAAAGTGACCAGATTGTCCACAATACATACAGAGTCTTCCCATTTGACGTTTCTCCCTTTCTTCCTTAGTCAACGGACCGCGAACTGTGCCAATTTGCATGGGTTCTTCCGGGACGACGACTTCTGAGTTCTTAACCGGTTCCGCTCTAGCACGATCAAACCTAGGGGGAACTAGCTTGAAGTCCTTTCTCTTTTCACTTCGACGTTCTGATTGACGCTGATCAATTTGAAGCACAAGATCGATGAGCTCTGAAACATTTGTAGGTCTCTGAGGAATTTGGGACAACCCATCCTTCAACTCATCCTTGAGGCCTCTATAAAATATTGCAGCTCTCTTTTCATTAGGCCAGTTCGTTTCCACAATTAATTTGTTGAACTGAGCAAGGTATGCCACCAGTTCACGATTGCCCTGTTTCAAATCCAAGAGTTCATTATCTGTAGCCTGGGAGATGGCTCTTCGATCAAAAATTCTTAAGAACTCCTTCTTAAATTCTTCAAACTTGTACAGGACCGGATCATTAGAGGTGACCAATGGCATGGACCACGAAGCTGCGTCACCACTCAGGTAAGAGAGCACGAAAGCCACTTTGGATTGATCCTCCTTAAACAGAATGGGCTTACATAAAAAATGAAGCGAACACTGAGTCATGAATATCTGCGCCTTATTGGGGTCCCCCTGAAACCTCTCTGGGGCTGCCAAAGGAATGGTGGGGGACATGGCATGCACTACTTGAGTGGTAAGGGACGATGAAGCAGTAGGGGAAGGATCAAAACTTGGGGCCCTTAAACCCCCAAAATTCGGACTAGGACTTGTGGACATCTGATCTATTCTTTGCCGAAGAAAACTCGCCTCTTGATTTGATTTTCTAACCTCTTCTCTAGTCTCGCTAAGTTGTTTCTGCAACCCTTCCAAAATTGAGGCTAGCGCTTTTACATCTAACCCCTCAGCCATCTCGCTCAGACGGAAGAAAATTTTGGCACTTCGATCTGTCAGAAGTGTACCTGAATTCTTGGCTTTTCCGCGGAAGCAGATGACTTGAGGGAGGTGCCCTGCTGAATATTTCCTAATTCCCTCACCTCCCTGGACCCGGATTTCTCCAAGGCCAGGAACGGAAGGGAAAGGGGAAGTGGAAAGACAAGAGAGACTGCCACACGGGTGCCTAAGGACTCTTCTACTCTGGCCCAACTGCACCTAAAATATTAAGAACATCATTAATACAGTTCCCACAGAAATTGCCTTCCTACACTACTAGTTGTCCACTGACTTCTATCTTTACCTTGCTTGTGTGTGGAATTTGCCCCTCTCTATGATTCTTCATTTAATAGAATTAGCTTCTTCTTATAATCCATGCATTCAAATTTGAGTTCTGTGGTTGACAGTTGTTGGATAATGAAATGTAGGTAGACAGTAGTATAAATCATATGCATACAATTAATACCCCCATTTACAGTTTTCAACCACTAAGATGACTGGAGAATGCTGGGCACTGTGAAGAATACTGAATAATGTTCCAGAAGAAGATTCTCTTCAAAGTTCAAAGATATACTGGAAAGCCCACAGAATGATGCAAAAAGCAGAATTCACAGAGGCAGAATATTACAGAACAGTTCTATCAAAAAATGAAATAACAAGGAGCAATCCTACTGCATTGCCGGTTATTCAGGACTGCTGTCAGGAACCTCATGCCCATGAATTCTTCTGACGACGGGGTTGCTGCCAGGGGCCAGACGCCCTTGAATGTCCAGAACAAGAATTGCTGAATGTACACGGAGACAGAGGCAGGGAAGTAGCCTCCTGGAACGGACTGTGACGAACTTACCCAACGGCAACAGAATTAACTACAAACTTGCCGAGGGTGCTAGAGAAAGGTCCCAACAAACTAGAAAGCCCTGAACAGAAGTTAGACTTCAAAACGCTGATTTAAACTCAAGATACGGAAGCGCTGAAGAGACGCGACCTTCCGTTTCAAAATTACAGTTGAAGTGCGCAGAGCGGAGGGCTCTCGCGCACGAAATGGCGGACTGTCAGCTGAACACTAGAACGCTGACCAACGAACTCAGGTGGCACAACCAGGAACTCTCTACGCCCCTATTGATCTCTGTTGAGCAACTCTCTCCCGCCAGCTCCAGCTAGACAGAGAGGGGGAGGTACATTTATAATGCTCGAATGGAATCTTGTGAGGGTAAAAACGGAATCTGACACTCATAGTCCATCATTGTAATGATCTTATAACAGTCCTTGTTGTTAGGTTGGTTTAGGGCTTCCTACTTATAGAGGTCTTTCCACCACAAGACTACGTGTCCTCCCTTATCGGAGAATTTCACTATTATTTCAGGTTCCTTCTTGACTTTATTGATGCAGCGGAAAAAATCTCAGTCCTTTTACATCTTTGTGAGTTTTATGATTTGCTACCTCTTGGTAAAGTCTTCTCAAATCCTGTGTGACACTTTCTGAAAAGATATCTAGATCATCCCTTGCCATCTGTGGTATATATCTTGACCAGGGATGAAAAGGGGTGTAATCTTCTGCTTGCAAGGCTAGACTTGTGAAGGTCATCGTAAGGTCATCAATTGTTGCATCCTCATTCTTATTTTCATTCTGTAGTGACCACATGTCCTCCACGATCTGATACTATGAGGTTTGCTGGGACAAATGGCAGGAGTATCTCTTCTTTTTCTTTTATATTCTGTGTTGTGTTTTTCATCTTATGTAATTTCATCAATGTTAGCTTCCTCTTGAATCTATATAGATCCATCTTGCTATTGGCATAATTAAATTCATTTTTATGGCAGTACGATAGGCCTAATTCTAAGGGCCCCTTATCTTCACTGGATATAACTATTGTGCTTTAATTGATGATTGTATTTCTTCTTGTTACTGTTTGGCTTTTTGTCTTGAATTGGAGTGCATTGATCTCACTGTTGTTTCTCCTTGTATAAAACCGGGAGCTGGTGGACCAGAGCTTCCCATTGAGCCAGTGCTGCCGGGCTCTCTTTACTCTCCTCACCTTAGGCGGTCCAGAGGTCATTGCGGTATCAGCGGGGCATTCCAGAATCCGTCTGCACTGCTCAAGCATGCTGCAGTCTACTGCTTATGGCAGATGGGGAACCGTGCTGCCGAGCCAGCTCTCAGGACAGTTCTAATGGAGAGAGAGCAAGAGCCCATGATGCAGCATGAAGCGGGTGAGACTGCTAGTCCACACATGGCACTGAAATTATGCGGCAAGGGAGGACCAAATTATGTGGAAGGGTTTACTAAATTATGTGGCAAGAAAAACATAATTTGTTATCAATTAACCCTATTAGTACTAGTTTAACCCCAAAACAGAGCAATATGCAATTGAAAGTTGAAATCTCAACCTTTGCCAAGCGTCTTCCGCTGCACAGGAACACTGTAGGAAAGTAGGATTTGCTTTCCTGGTTACCCCTACTTTTTGCTTGCTGTCAATATGTTTTTGACCTAATCTTACTGGGATTCTGCAAATCAGGACCCCTGTCATTGTGTCTTCCCTTTCAATTGACCATGGTAAGTATTTAAGTACATCGACAATTAGCTACTGGTGTACCCTTGTACGTCTAAGGTACCCAGGGCATAGTACACCATGGGTTTCCCATGGGCTGCAGCATGCATTGTGCCACCCATGGGAGTCCACTTAAACTGTGACTACAGGCCTGTTATTACAACCAGTGTGAGTTGGTGCTTGCACCTCTCACAACAGATATAAGCTGTCTTATATCTGGGGTCACTAGACTTAAAAACTGTAAGTAACCCCTATGGCAGACTCGTTAGTCCTGAGGGCAGGGTGCTTGGTTATACGTGTGAGGGTGCCCCTGCATGAGAAGGACACCCCTCCAAACCCCTGAGTAGATTCTCCAGGCTTTGTACGTGTGGTCTGCCATTTTAATACATATTGTTGACATCAGTCATTACGAAATGTCTAACTATATAGTGGCTGTACCGAATCCATCATGTTTGGTATCAAACTGTCAGAGTGATGAGAACAAACTCACAACAGGCAAACCTGCACAGGAGCAGGATGATGATCTTTCCCAATGCTCTCTCCTAAGCGCCCAGAGAGCACAAGGTAAGTATTCAAGTCCAGAAGTGTTCTGAAGGGGGAAAGGAAATGGGGAGAAAAAGAAGAGACATCCAGCAATCAATGATTCCTTCTTGTAGGGCTTTCCATTCTTCTGTATCTTATATATACATATATTCCCTTTCTTGAAGAGTTAGTAACAGAAAAAAATAATCACAACAGATTATGAAAGTCCTATTCTACTTTCTCTATCTGTGTACTTTAATACTATGAGTATTAGTTTTTTCTCAAGTGCATTACCACGTACCTTATCTGATTTTGGCTATTGCTTCTCTTCTATTACAATGACACTCAATACTCAAAACTTTTCTTTCTTCTTTCTTACTCTTTTTTTAAAACATGCGTATTGTATATGACATTTTTTGCCTTAGTAGATTGAAAAACATGAATTCAATTATTTCTTTTGTATCAGTTTTCAGGGAATACTTCACCACTACGAATGAATTGCATCTGGAGTCTGAAGAGGAACTTATCAGGTAAGTGTAGAGCTTCTTAGACTGATTCTCTTCTTCTGTGTTTAAGTTCAGGAAGGAAATTTTGACTTCAAATTTTGCGGTTGCCAATGCTTGTAAAATGCTGTCGAAGGTGAGCTCTGGAGGTAATGTATTTAGGCCTGACACGTCTTTACTGGAACAAGCAAGCTACAGTCAAGAACACTATCAGACTTAAGCGTACTCACTCCTGACTGGAGAAGACTCTATGCACTTGAGAGAGAGTATATCTGAATTGAAGACAATAATCCCGGAAGACTTTTAACCAGAAACGCTGCGCTGCTGAAGAGAAACTAAATGGCGGCCTGCGACGAACTACCCTAAGTTTCCGATGGTGAACTCGAGAAGACTCCTACTTTGTGAAATTCTTCAGGTGGAGAGTAAATTCCTCTAGCTGCTAGTGCTTCACATTCCAGTTAGAATCTCTAAGACGAAACACTAGTGCGCTGTCTGGAGAACTGGGCTGGAAGGCATCTTAAGTTTTCAACGCTGCCAGCTCAGTCTCCATTCACTGTTTTGTGGTTTATTTTGTTGTTTGGTCACTCTATGAGTGAAAGTACTTGTAATTGTAGAATGGTTGGTAGGAATTCTCCTAAGGATCTTGACACAAACATATTGGAATCATACCCCAATACCGATTCCAGTGTTGGAAGTATGATGCCAAGAACTGGGGGGGCTCCCTTGGGGTACCCCCAAGTACTCCCTGTAACAGCCTTTCAGGGTCTGACTGCAAGCTAGTGCTGCTGCCGACCACAGACACGATTCTTCCCTCCTGCTACTGAGCCATGTTTGGGCAGGGGAAGGTAGAACAATAGGTTTCCTGTCGCAGGGAGGTGTGGCCACCTCCCAGACAGGACTAAGTGTATTGGGTTGGGGGTGGGGGCGCTTGCCAGTGCCACCACACTGCTTTGAAGGGCACATTTTGTGCCCTTCTAGGATACTCTAGTTTGAGACAGTTCTGGGAGCCCTTAGTTACTGCTCTAGAGTGAAACTGGACAAAGGACATGGAAGTATCCTCCCTTCTGTCCAGCCCTTTCTCTGGGAGGGACCCTTGAGTTATTCCAACCCTTCCCTTAGGGTACTTAAGGACTTACCTGTGTGTGGATCCTCAGATTCATTGTGGGACAAGACTCAAGACTGAAACCACATCACTTTTTGCCCATCTGGACACCTGGACTTCACTGGACTTATCCTGGAACCGAGACTTCATCAAGGAAGACTCCTGCTTCCTCCTGCTGTCGCTGTCCTGCAAGTCTTCTTCGTTATCTGTGTCTATGCTACATCCAGGTTCTTCAAAATACCTGTGGGCATCAAGGACACCCAAAGTAATCTCCCTTGGAGTAAATAAGTCACCTCCCTCCATCTGTAGGCACCACAACAAAGCGGACTGGTCTGCTGTTCCTGTGGTCCCATGGACTTCCCAAGGACTTCCCAAGGCCCAGCAACACAGGTGGTGGTTCTGCAACTTTCTTGAGGTCTGACCTGTCCTCTCTGCAATTTTGAGGCCAGTATCCCTCGTCGTAACCGCTGGAACCAAACCCCTGTGCACCGTGCCGACTTGTTGTTGCCAAGGCTTGTTGGCTTTGCACTCCAGAGATATTCAGGTTACAAAAAGCTCCAGCCTCCAGCACCTCTTCCCTCCAAGCTCAGTGTCCTCACACCATTCTCTGTACTGGAGGCCTTCATTCGTGGTTAGCTGTTTTAGGTCCTCTCATGACTCCTGTGCCTTTGGCCTGTAGGTCGTCCTGATGGTCTTCTTCTGCTTCAGTGGACACCCTTGCTCAGGGCCTGCTCTGACTCTCCTGCTGTTTCGATCCCTTAGAACTTACTGGCCCCAACTTTGATCCTTCGTTGTTCTGCACGCCAGTTGCAACTACCAAGGCTTGTTGGTGCTCTCAACACCGACCACCTAGTCACCAACATCCGACATGAGACAGCTTGTGCACAGCTCCTGGTCTTCCACAGTCTCCGTGGGGTTCCTGGGTACTTACCTCTGGTGGGTCCTTGTGTCCCTGGCTCCGCTGGGTCTTCTTTTCAAAGTCCCGTCCTCTTCTGCAGTTCGCAATCAATTTTCCTAGTATATGGTATGGTCTCCCCCGGCGACCACTGTATTTTGTGCTACTTACCGTATTGCATTTGAAGTATTATTGTGTATTTGTGTTGATATCGCCGGGTAGGAGATATACCAATGTGTTAGTGAGTGTTGTGTAATAAATAGAAGTATTTTTATATATACACTGTGTGGTTCTCTTTTGTTTAACTTACATCCTAGGGTTAACCTGCTAAAACAAGCTGCTTAACTCTCCTTCAAAATAAGCCTGAAGGCTTCTCTCCACACCTACCATGTTGAGAGCTTTCTATGGTTATCAGAGATGACTAATACCACCATAAGTGTTGACTGGATTAGTGCAACATGCGTCACTTAAATAAGTGTGCATCGTATGCTAAGCCAGCCTCCTACATTGGTGTGCAGTTGCTGGGATTTAAGCCTGCACTGTTTTACCCGTTAGCATTGGTGTTGGTTACGTGAAAAACTATCACTAGCCTAGGTACATACAAATACTTTTGTAATTTAGTACGTTCTACTGAACGTTTAGGATTGGTAGTTAAGGGTTTAGCACAACCCTTTCTTCAACCTTAAGAAGTTTAGTTTTCACTAACTGACTCTCCTGCTGTTGGTGAGTCCTTTGGATCTTGCTTGTCCCAAAGTTTCTCCTTTTTTGTTCGCCACACCAGTTTCGGAGTTTGTGCTTGTGCTCCCGACAGACACCGGCCACCTAATCACTGACATCTGATGTGGGACAGCTCATGCACGGCTCCTGGTCTTCCTCAGCGTTGTCTGGTCCTCACAGCTGCAGCGACAAGGTTACCATCAACTCTTTTGAACTGTCCGACATCAGTGGGCATTGCTCTTCCATACCTCCTGGTCACTCCTTAGTGGCATAGACTGTCCCCTCTGCTCCCAGGTTCTTCACTTCCAAAATCCACCCTTGGATTCCACCGGACTTCTTCAACTTCTTCTCCAGGGCACTTTTCTCCAAGTCTTCCATTGTCATCTACGGAGGTTTGTAACATCTCTTCACCCCTATGCACCTGGCTTCTCTGGTGTAGATATTGTGGTTCCCGGGGCAGTAATGGGTGGGGTGGCTCTCCAACCTTCCGTTCTTCAAGGGAATTATTTGGGGTTCTGGGTAAGGTCATTCTTCTGCAAAACCGCAACCGCGAATTCTCCATTGACTTCCATTGGTCACACAGCTGTGTTCCCACTCTGCACACAGGCTCCGTGGGGTTCCTGGGTACTTACCTTGGGTGTTTTTTTGTGTCCCCGGCTCCTCTGGGTCTTCTGGTTCAAGTCCTGTCCTCTTTTGCAGATCGCATTCCACGTTCTTAATATATGGTTTGGTCTCCCCCGGCGACTACTGTATTTTATGCTACTTACCTTATTGCATTTGAAGTATTATTGTGTATTTGTGTTGATATCTCGGGGTAGGAGATATACCAATGTGTTAGTGAGTGTTGTGTAATAAATAGAATAATTTTTATATATAAACTGTGTGGTTCTCTTTCATTTAACTTACATCCTTTTGTTAACTTGGTAAAACAAGCTGCTTAACACTTCTTCAAGATAAGCCTGAAGGCTGCTCTCCACAGCTAACACTTTCCAAGCTTTCTATGGTTGTCAAAGACCTCTAAAACCACCATAGGTGTTCCTTGGATTAGTGCAAGGTGCATCACTTAAATACATGTGCACCATATATTAAGCCAGGCTCCTACAAAGACACATCACTGCATTTTTAGTAACTACTGATCAATTTGCTCTAGAATCGCAAACTGCGCAGCAGATGATGGATTGTGTGGCAAATGTAGCAAATCCATAATTAAGCAAAAAATGCTGCAAACTCACATAATTCCAGTGGGCCTGTGTATAGAAAGACACACCTCTTCAAAGACCATGCCAGCACAATGCAGTAACAGTTCACTTCCTTGAGAACCCCCATGTCTCTCCAATCAGTCGTTGACACTGCATGGGGCTCCGCATGGGCTAGGATAGGGTTACATCTATGATTATAATACCTTCATCTCCGTCATTATTTTCAGGGAGAAAAATGGAAGTAAGTACTCCTGAGGTCGGGCTTACATCCCCCAACTCGCCCAAAAAGTAACATAGTGGGGAACCAGGTCCAACAGCCAATAGGTCAAGGGAGCCGTGGGTCGAAAAAGTTTGGGAACCACTGAATGTGCATCTAACCAGAAGCATAACTCTGCCACTTAAAGCAAACACCTCCAATGATCAGTTTCTCAAAATGCATTGAAAGACAGATGTAGAATTTGCTTTAATGTATGCCTTTTGTGTAATTTTGCAAGGACGATGTCTATGCAAAGGCAGTACACCAGCAGTCCCCTTGTGTATGTATTGCATCTCTGTGACGTGCCTCTTCAAAAAGGTACACCACTTTATACGCAACTTGTTCCTTTGTTACAATGACAGACTGGTAATCCTGTTGTCTGCCTGGTGTCTTTCTCTTGTGCTGTTCCTTTCTGTGTCCAGGCCATGGTAATTGCTATAATTAGTATAGACATTTAGGAGAATATGGTCTTTGCACATTGCACCTGCAGGATTTAACAACAACATTGATACTTTAGTGCCTTTGCCACTTTATGTGCTGCAGGCTTCAAATCAGAATTGAAAGCATGGTTATTATTATAACACATGCTATTATAATGCACACTTTGTGCTTCGGCTGCAGTGACCTCTTTGCAGCACATTGCCTATCAGCCACACATTGTGTGTGTTCTGGAGCTTGAAAGAATATTTGCATCCTTTGCATGGTAGAACGCCATTTGATGCAAAGTTATATCAATGCAACTACCTGTTTGCTTGTTCTTCTGGCCTGGTAGATGTAGCTTCATCATTTCACATCAGAACTGCTCTACGTGGGGTGCTAACAGGTCAAGTTAGATCCCTGCAGTAATTTCCAGCATACAACAGCTGTAAGATCGTATGGAATGTTTACAATGATTTTTAGGTCTCGCCTAGGCAGCGCGTATGCGGTGCTCTAGGAGATGACCTTTTGGAATTGGTCTGCCCTTTTCAAGCACTCGTGCTTGTGCTTTAATCCACCTTGCAGGAGGGAGCAGTGCAGTGATAGAAGTGGGTGGGATCGGAAGGGCACGGCGTGCCCCTACTTTTTTAATTTAACAAAGTCCGTTCCCCTACTATTTTATATTTAAAAGGCGTCCCAGGACGGCAGGAATCGTCCTAACTTGAAAAATATTAGAGCCCTGCTTGGTGCACATTGAGGACGGCCTCTGCCGTTTGTGGGACCTCCTCCCCCTTCCTCTCCCTGTCCTGGGAAGGGGCCTGCCCAGGAACACTGTAGGAGCCTTTTGCACTGTAGGAGCAATACAGCAGCATGAAAAGTGGCTTCTAATGAAGCCCCTGCTGCTGCAATGATTTACATCTAATTTAGACAATGCTATCTGTCTGCACCCCACTGTGACTAATACAATTTGTCTCATCAGGATGCATTGGCGGCCCCACTCTCACCCAGAGTGACGACGCCACAAGAAAAGGAAGAGGACTCCAGTGTGGAATTTGAGGCAGACTGTTCCCTAAACTTGGTGCTTTAAAAAAAAAAAAAAACGCTGTGGAAAAGGTTTAATGTCTTCCTTATTTTATTTTATAGATTGTTTACTGCTGCTCTGTCTGTGTTTAGGGATGTGGTAATTTTCAAAATACTGTTTACCTTTTTTAAAGTATTAACATAAAAGCAGCCCGAGGTGTCCAGTTCTGAGACACCCGAGCACCAGAGCCCCTAGTGGACCCCATCCAGGGTCAGACTGTGGAAACAAATAGGCCCAGGCACCAAGGCCTGACTGGCGTAATGGGTATTGGGATGGAGGCTGGAGGGGTGGGAGGCTGGTTTTGTTACTAGGGCTGCAAAACTGTCCCCCAGTAACAAAACAAGCAGGGCTGTCCAGCAGACTAAGGGGGGGGATTTACCAAAAGATTTTGCAATCGCGCAAAATCTTTTTTTCCCAATTTACTTTTTAGCGCTAAACTTGTTTAGCGCTGGAAATAACAGAAAAGTAATGCGAAGCTGCGCATTGCGCTTCTTCGCATTTCTTAGCACCATGGGTGCGCATCAAGGGTAGAGCATGGGTTTTCCCAAGCACCCCCCCAAAGTTTCTCACACTACACCCAATTTACTAAATGAAGTAGATTGGGTTTAGCGTGAGAAAAGTGCGTCTTTTTCAAGTAGGTGTACGAAAGGAGAAATGCTTTAATTTCTCCTATCTTTTCCGACTTTGTATGCGTGCTGCACTGTGCAGCACGCATACAAAGTGGGAAAAACGTTGCATGTGTCTGTGCATCGTATTTTGTACAGGAAGGGTACTCTTCCTGTACAAAACCTATGCTGGACTCACTCACACACCGTAGCGCTATGGTGCTAAGGTGTGTGTGTGGCGCATGGCAGCTGTAATGAGCGCTGGCGCGAGGGAAAGGGGAGGAGTGAGTCAGATCTCTGAAAATATGGCGCTCTCCTGCTCACTCCCTGTCGCGCAAAGCTACACTGGTATGAGAGAGACTACATAAAACAAATTAAATACATGTGAGAGCGGCTATGGAGAGATGGGTGGCAGTGTTGGAGGGTGATAGTGAGGGAAACATTGAAGAGCCCCAACAAGATTGTTGTATCCTGGTGCACTGTAAGGTCATCATTTACTGTGCTCTAAATGCCAATACAATTGAATATATAATAAAATGAGTTGTAGAATGCACACTTTATGTAATTTTTTCTAAATTTTCTTGGATAGAGAACACCCTTTTCCCATGTCCCGTTTGTAGTGGTCAGGCTTGCTTACTGCGTTGGCTCGCAATACACCATACAGGGGATGGACAAAGTGCCAGGGCTGCTTTGGGTTCCCAGTTCAGCCTTATGTGACACCAAATTAAAAGTTCTCCATTCAGCAAATGAGATATAAAAACAAGCAGTGACAAAGCCAATTGGTCTTGTCTTTGGGACCTCTTTAATAGGACTGCTTTGGGTTCCAAGTTCAGCCCTATCTGGCACCAAATTAAAAGTGCCCCATTTAGCAAATGAGATATCTATACAAGCATTAGCAAAGCTAATGGGTCTTGCTTTGGGACCTCTTAGGTTTGTGAATAGTTTTATTGACGCTTTTCAGCATCACTAACATACTATAGTGTCACCCAAAAAAATAAAGTTGGATGTATCCTTCACTTCCCAAATGAAAATATAATTTTTGCCTTTTTCTCTCAAGAACGAAAGATTTTTGTGGGAAGGGGAGTTAGCAAAGCCGGACACTTCAAAGGGTATCCTTTGCAGGACACTTGAATACATAATGTCGATGTTTGAGCAGCTAGCTGGCTGACATGAATGTGAAGAAGCCCTTGTGGGTTTCCGTGAGTTAGATCAGATTTTCCTGAAGAGTCTCTTTATCTTCTGAGCCCTACTTATCCCCTTCCTTGCTGTCCACAAGTGCAACATAGGGACACTTGTGTACAGGAGGAGCCCTGTATTCGTGTCCGCAGCGTTTTTGGCAAAAAACACTAATTGATTTCTGAACAGTGAGTGTTAAAGCGTTAAGGTAACTATGTTATTCATGCTTATATTTTACAAAATCCTGCATTCCCTATGAGTGTTTGCTTTTTCCAGGAGGTTATTATTTTTTCTAGGCAGTGCATAATTTGAATTGAGTCACATCAAGGCGTTTGTAACAGGGCACAACTGGGTTGTAGCTGAAGGCAGTGCATGTTTCCCTCAGTGGGGAAGAAAGGTGTTCAGGGGGGGAGAGAATGTGGCACTGTGACCAGAGCTACCAAATTTGGAACTGGGGAACCAGATTTAGGCATCATGACCAGTCACCCTTACCACTATCCTGAGGGAGCACATTTCTCCACTGGACCGTAGATCATAGAAGCCCTGGTCTCTTAGCACTAGCAGGTGGACCCTACTAGTGGCCAGTGTGGACTAACCTTTAAGCCCTGTCCACCACAATCCATACTGAGGTTCACCTCCAGTCTTGCAGGCAGGCCTACAAAGCAGCACAACCTAGATGAACAGAGACATTGCCATTGAGGTTACAGGACACTTGAGGCCAGTCCGCCTCACCCATTGGTGCCTGCATTGGCCTTGTTCCAGCAGTAGTAGTGCAACTCACCAGGGATCGGCATGCATGATTTGCACGCACACCAAACTAATGGGCATATTTACGAGGGCCTTGCATCATGCTTGCACCATGGAACATCCTATTTATGAAGCCACGCAAAGCCACTTTGCATGGCATTGAATGGTTCCATAAATATGGAGTAATGCAACACAGCGCAAATCGCTGCTTTGCCTTACTCTCCACAAGGAAGGCATTGCAGTGGGTATTCCCAGTCAATTTCCATGGTTTTTGACACATTCCCATATTTACAAGGACTTGTTAACCTGGGAATGCATCAAAATCTTACGCCTCCCTGAGGGAGGCACAACAAGGAGAAATATCTTTATTTCTCCCTGTTTTTTTTTCTCTTTCTATATGTGCAGCACACATAGAAAAATGAATGTTTTGTGCAGAAAGGTACACTGATGCCAGTGTGGGATTTATTCTAGATTACACTCAGGGGCCATCTTAGAGATGCCACCTAAAAAACAACCGGTCTCTGGTGGGTTCCCTGACTGGTAGACACCAGCTTGGTAAAACAAGACAAGTTTCTGGACCCCTGGGGTGGGAGCCTTCGCTCTCTGAGGCCAGAAACAAAGTTATTCCTAGACGGGGGTGTTTACACCTCCCCCAGGTCAGGAAGAGCCATCTGTGGCAGAGGAACTTCAAAGGCCTTGCCGCCTTTGCAACGCCACCCCAGCCTCTCCTGCTATCAGAAGCAGGCCTCCTTCCTGCCTCACCTCCTTTTCGGGGGAACGACAAGCGGGCAAAATTAGGACAGCCTAGAAGATGTGCCCACCTCTACCAGCCTCACCCCTCAGGTGGGGGAGGCGAAGTGAAGCCCACTCTTCAGTGCCTGCCTTCTTGCAGATGGTAGGCCCTCTCCAATCAGGGTTAGGGATTGTGCCCACTCCCCCACGTGTGGTGAGCACACCAAGGGTGCAGTCACTCTAAGGTCAGTATCCTATTGGTTACTAGTCCGAGACCCCTAAAACGCCCCCTAAATACTGTGAGGACAAAAGAAGATGCACAGCAGAGGAGAACTGACTTGGCCCCAGCCCTACCAGCTCATCTGGAGTTTCCAGAGGTCCTGCGCCAGAAGTCATCTTGCCCTGCAGCCAGAGACCTCCAGAACCCCTGGGAGGACTGACTGCCTTCAACAAAGGATATCCTGTGAACAGCAACTCTGTTCAAAAGAATCCCCTAAGAAAGAATCTGAGCCTGCTGAAGACAAAGAAACCCGATGCCTGGAACCACAACTCCACCCGTCGCCTGTGGCCCACCACTCCCAGCGAGGTCCCCCAGTGCTCCTTAGTCCAAATCCTCCATGGGTTGACCCCTCCAGGACTCCCTGACATTGCCTGCAGCCTCTGTACAGAGACCCGCCCAACCTTGAGTGGCCTGGTGAGGTAAAATCCAACCTCAAAAGGTACCCCAGCATGCGGCCGCCCTGCAAGAGGACCTGAGGTGGACCTACATCTCTGAGCCCTCAAACTTACCTGCCCAGCTGTTGGTTACTCCTCAATTTTGCATTGACCTTGGGGCACAGAATTATATAATCAATAGTGCTTCCCAAAACATGGGGTCTCCTGTCATAGAATATAAACCCAAATCTTATGTTTAGAAATGGTTTGCAAAAGGGAGGAGAAGTGCTGATGAAAGAAACTGCATGGATCGGAGACAAATGGCTTATGTTTCCACTTATAAGCGTATCTGGGACATTCTGTGATTGAAAAAATATCCCACAATGTAAATGTATTTTAATGTCAATAACTCATAAATCAAACCTCAAATAAACGTGTATCTATTGGTTGCATTAAATAACGTTCTAAGCTGTAACTGGTCAGTGAAATACCAAATATAATAACAATTGGTATGTTTTGCTCTTTCTAGCCACACCTCTGACTCCGCCCACTGACCCAATCCTCTGGTTATTCCCGCCCCCTGATGCTCCACCCACAGTTCCCCTACTTTTTTTTCCCACTTCGACCACTGGAGCAGTGGTGTGCAGGGGCCATCTCTTAGTAATTAGCATGGCCGCGCTTGTTGCTTTTACTGGTTAAACTCTCCATTTGTCATATCAGTTGTGTGCAGCAGGTGTCGCCGTTGTATTACTTGATACTGAAATAACACACTCCTACAGGCTTGTTGTCTATTTTAGACTGGAAAATGTTTAGGTTTGGCTTAAAGAGTGATGTGTGTGCCATTAATCCATGACAAACGTTGCGGAGATCAAATAATAGATGTTGAGTGGCAGCAAGTGGAATTAGCGCTTTCACTTTTTGCATCAATGCATTCTGGGAATTGTAGTATCCTGACACTAATGGTTTGTGAAGTGAAAGATCAGGAATAGCTGTATATAGGGTTATTACACACTGCTGCAAAAATCGTATGCCAAATCTCGGCTGTGCAGTTGTTATTTGTGCTGTGTTGATATGATATTAGTGCATCTGATTTATACAGTAGCTAAAAAAAAATTGGGATAAATCGTAGGCAAATCATTTTGCAGATATTTTGAGCATGTTATTACTGAATGCTTGCTGTTTTGTGCTCACCAGCCAAAGTAGTAGGCATTAAGAGTGAGTGTAAAGTATGAGTGAACGCTATTTTCCCTCATTTCTAAATTTGTACAGTTGCTAAGAGGTGTTAACATTTGATTTGCATCCTTTTTACTTCTGCACCAGTTTCTACTTGAGGCACGGTGTTCCACATAAATTTAATGATGTGGAAAACCTAAGTATGTCGTATGCTATTACTAGAAAGATAAAGGTGCTACATTCAAATGCTACATATATAGCATTATTCCAGAGTGCCCAGGGTTGGACATCGTCTGCAAGAACACTGTATTGCTACTTACAGGCTATCATTTAACAAGCATTGACATAACCAATAGGTCTAGCCTTTGGAACCTTATAAGTGTTTAGTTATCCAGAACAATATCCTGGTGCACCAACATCAACTGTTGCATGGCTAAACACTTATAAGGTCCCAAAGGCGAGACCTATTGGCTATGCCAATGCTTTTTTTTTTTTTTTTTTTACCTCCGTGGACATTACAAAGCAAGTTTTTACAATGCAGGTAAGTACAACGAGGGGCCTTTTAAGTGTTTTACAACACAGGTAAGTGTTTTAAGTTAATATTTATTAAGGGAATAAGGAGAATTATGGGTGTAGGTAATATTAAAGGATCAGGGGTGGGTAATGGTGCACAGTAATACAGATTTTAAGAGTTTACGGTTTAGGGATAGGCAGTGAGGGTTTTTAAGGTTCAGTAATCGGTAAGGGTACATGTTTTTAGGGTTCAGGATTGGTAAGGTCATAGGGTAGTAAACTGTATACCGAAGTTCAGGGTTCGGTAACGGGTAGTATGGGGTTTTAGAGTTCAGGGATGTTTGAAGGTACACCGTACTAAGAGCTTTTAAGGTTTAGGGATGGGTAAGGGCACAAAGTAGTAAGGACTCAGTGCTTAATTTGAGCCAGTGTTTACCAGTGCTCAACACCGGCACTTAACTCTCAACACCAGTACTTATGACAGTCCACCACATGGTGCTGCTGTGCATCTGTTTTTAAGGTGAGCACATCAACAGAGTGTTTAATAATTTTAAATACATCAAAAAGCCATACATTCCAGGTGACCATGCCAATTTTATAGTGCTGTGGACCTGTAATAGTCTGAATTGTCACACTTGTAGGAGTGTGATGTCGCTTGTTGTGTTGGTGCAGGCATTAGCACGGCTGGCAGGGGCAATGGATGGTACACGCTGCAGTGGCCTCCTGAGAAAGACCCTGGCCCTTACTTTTTTACAAATTAAGCAATGAGTACGGTGTATTGAGCGTTTTAAGGATAAGGAAGAACATGAGGTAGTATGGGTTTTTAAGGTTCACAGCTGACCACGGTTACACAGTAGAAATGGGTTTTAGAGTTCGAGAATGGGTAATGGAACAAGGGGTATTTAATGTTCAGTGATGGGTGAGGGTATCTAGTACGCAGTTATAGGGTTCAGGGCTAGGAAATAGTAAAATAATGCATTGTATATTCAATGAGCTATATTACATGGATTGTAAAGGCACGCATTGTAAACTGTGATCTTCCTGTAAGATATATCTGGAGAGATCTGCACGCTATCTAGTCTCATGATTCGCTCATTGAAACCAAGCATAGTGAGTTAATGAGCCTTCTGCAAAGTACAGGGTGCAGCATGCAGGTCATAGAGGTATATATTATGTAGATGGCCCAGTGAGTTACTGCTTTTGTTGCAAAGAGCCTCGTGTTCCTTGCCCCTCAATAGTGGTTGAAGTGCATAGAAAAGTATGGGAACTGATTTTAAGTGCAATGGGCTATAGTCAGTGAGTGTGGGGTTGGGGCCAGAGAGGGGGGTTAAAAAGAACACAATATTCTGTAACTATCTTGTTGGGCTTTCACATTCAGGTAACTACATATGCTATTACACACACACCTCAAATGAAAAATAAATGCAAGTTAAAGTAATCGATGGGAAATGCACTGTTAAATCCTTTGTTAATGCGATCACGCCGGATGTCAGTGTGTATAACCAGACAGCCACAAAACTAAATCCTATTTGGCGCAGAAGGGTATACTGATATTTATATCTAAAGTGCTACGAGATTCCAGCCTGCGACTGAAAGCGCTGTGAATATTCAAGTCATTATTTTAAAATTAGTTAACACTCGGTGTAAGATAGGCTGTACAAAATGTACAGAGATTAAGGGCCAGATGTAGCTAATCCCAGCCTCAAATGACTCCAACAATTAAAGCTGAATACTGGCCCCATGCGGCCCTTAGAATTGCTGTTTAACCAATAGCACAGATTTACATTTATTTCAGGGAGTAGGCTTGTTTCTTCTTTTGCTTTCTGACTCTACCTTCGCGTCACAGAACAGGAGACCACCTCCCTTCCCTCTCAGCTAAAGGAACAGGATGGTCAACATAAACCATGCAGAGATGGTTGCTTTTTAACAAAAAGTGTGGGAACCGTTTTTGTAGTATTAAAAAAAAAAAGATTGGGAACTTCGTTCTCTATAGATTCTGGCACCTGCCCACTTCAACCACTGCCTCTCACAATGTACAATCCTTGTGATAAAGCCTAGTGAGTTACAAACTGGCATCAAGGAAATGCATGCCGACTGCAGGCATAACCTTGGAACCTTGCTGTTTTTCCTCGCTCTCATTATTTCAGGGTTTCTAAAAAGGGTTGCTTTGAGGTAGTAATAATCACTTAGTAGATAGTGATATACAAATGGTTACAAGTATGATCACTCATATAGACCAATACCTCTGACCTTCTCAGAGTGCATGCACATCTCATACATACATGGCTATGAAGAATCAAAACCTTTACCTGAAATTATAGTTAATCACCTGTGAGGTGACAGTGTTAGTTTCTTTGCTTTCTCAATGGCATAATCATCAAGGTGCTAAGCTC
The DNA here is from genome assembly GCF_964261635.1 of Lissotriton helveticus. Classification (NCBI taxonomy): domain Eukaryota; kingdom Metazoa; phylum Chordata; class Amphibia; order Caudata; family Salamandridae; genus Lissotriton; species Lissotriton helveticus. The sequence goes on along the minus strand of NC_136061.1, from coordinate 983,850,108 downwards.
AAGTGTGCTCCCAGCCAAGAGAAAACTAGAGCAACAGGAGTGCTGGTGTCCTTTAAGTGAGGTATCTATGTTGGGTCCAGATGAAACTGAAAACAAAAGACCTCCCTAACCTTTGCAGGTTGCTGCCCTGAACACAGGGCACACAAAGTGTGGGCACTGTTGACTGTGTCCCGGTGTTGACAGATTGCACAAGGACACATTCAGCACATTTCATTGGGGATGGGCTGGACCGTGAATCTGGATTAGGGATCTGGCTGGATAACCCTTGTTTCAAGCATTGAAATTGGAATTATTGCTTTCCTTTTAATGGTGTAACCCACCCAGCCCATCAATCGAATGTTGATTAAGTGAGATGGAGAGGGACCAGGGAGGTGAGGTGAAGAGGGGGCTGGTGCCTGAGACGGGTAACTATGAATCTGCTCTAAGAAGCATGGTCTAATACAAGTGCATTAGAAGCCTGACAAATTGAAATTCAGAAATAGATTCTTTCTTTACAGGGAGAAGAACTGAAACCAAGAATCAGGAATATATTTAAAAGTATATATACCATCCTTATGAAAGTGGGAAAGCCAGCAAATAGAAGCAAGATTAATAGGGGGAGCCATGAGTCTGGCTTTGCCCCAAGAGCCAGAGCAGAAGCCACACCATCAAAGTATTTGACAAGTAAATCGTGCATAAAACATGATGGAAAAATATCGGAAAGAATCCTAAAAATTCAGAAAAGTGTATTCCTTGAACATTTGAAAGTTTTCACTATAGTATGTTAGATTATTTGACTGCATTGAGTGGATTTACTATAAATGATTGTTTCTAATTATGAACTTGGAAAAATTCATGAACCGTGCCATGATGATGTCAATGCCTACAGCATGGAGGAGTCCCACAGACCAAGATTGATATATAAAAAATTGATTACACACTCTTTGTACTTTGTGGAGGGTTGCTTTATTCCCTGAAGTGTTTACTGGACTACTTCCTTTTTACAATTTGCTCTTTGAATGAAGTGTTTGTATCTAGTATCCGTACTAAGGGGCCGATTAGGATTGCGGTTTTTCCGCATCCTCCGGGCCGGCGGAAGTGTCCGCCGGCCCGGAGAATGCGGAAAAACCGCTGCGGAGCCTTCAAAGACCCCCCCGCCAGATTAGGATTGCTGGGGGGTCAGGAAGACCGTCCGCAGCTTTTCCGCTGCGGTCGCCTTCCGACCGCGGCGGAAAAGCTCTAACATGGCTGGCGGTGTCTATCAGACACCGCCAGGCATATTAGGATGTTGGTGGTCCTATGCCTTTCCACGGTGGCATTTCCGCCGTGGAATGGCATACGGTCTTTTCTTTGGGGGCCCGTTGCAGGTCCCCAGGGGTGAAGGGGGGCGTGGGGGGTGCACATTGGGGGTACCTATGGTACCCCCCTGCCTTTGCGTGCACGAAGCTGCAGGCACCGCGCGATGCCTGCCGCTTTGTGCATGCAAATGCACTGCTTTCATTTTTAACATTGCGGCGGGTGCTGCTTCAAGCAGCACCCACCGCAATGTTAAAAATACAGGATGTGACCGCCAGGGTGGCGGTCACATCCTAATTTGCACGGAGGGACCGCCGCTGCCCCTGCGGACGGTCCCTCTTACTCTGGGGTGGCGGACGGACGCAGGTTCGTCCGCCATCCTAAACGGCCCCTTAGTAAGAATGGGTAGTAAGGATTTGTAAATGTATATGTATGTATTCACTTGTGTATATGTTTTGCTTGTTTTTTTTTATATATTTGAAAAAAGATGAAGCATTTTTGGGATATTACACTCGGAGTTGGTATCTGAGTCACAAAAAATGAAAGAAGGTTTTTCCTTACAGAAATAAATGTTTTGTTATTGATTCCTCTGCATTATTTTAATTCTATACTTGATTCTTTCCGGATGCGGTAGGAGTATCAGGGCAAACTCCGATTCTTTTATAAGTAGCCCAAGAAGCAGGTTAGTGTATTGTTAGAGTGTTTTGCAAAAAAGAAGTAATGCTTGATTTAAACGTGTTTAAAGTAGCATAACTAAGCCTCAGTCAAAGACAAAGCCAAAGTCTGCTTGCATTGACATTCGTGTTGCAGTAGCAAAGAAAATGTGTCTATTAAAATTACATGAATGAGTTTCCTACATGCATGGTTCTCTTCTGTCATTTTCATTCTCAGAAAATAGGTAAAATATATTCCTTTTGTGGTGGTGTTTATTAGCTGAGCTCAAATTATCTTATATTAATTTGTATTCCTCAAAAAATACGTCATGTGCTGATTGTTCCTGCAGCTGCAATATATTCATTCCCCTTGCCTGCTCTAAGCTTTTGTATTGTGTATTATTTTCTCTTGCTGTATTATTTTTGTAATTTCCTATGTATAATTATGTATGAAACCAGGTGTTCCTAAATATTTCTTATTTGATGTAACACCTTTTCTAGTTTTACTTTCGGTTTACATAAAAGTTATTTTACCAGTACAGCCCTATTATGTCAAATCTCACAATGTCCAGAGTGTGGCTTTCACTATCTGAAACCTATAATATGTGTCCTTTTTGGGCAGCGAGCTGGACTTTTCTTGCTTTCTAAACCACGTTAGTCTGTCCATTTGATTTATATTTAAACTTTTCTTGTGTTATAAACTGAGCAGTCTATGTCATTCTGCAATTGATTTATACTTAAACTTTCCATGACTCTTAAACTGAGAAGATTTATCCCAGTCCTTTGGTAAACTATATTTTGGTTCTGTCTATTTACATGCTTTGGATGTTTACCTTATGTTGTTACCTCTCATAATGGGTATTATTTGATACATTATTGATGCTGATATGAATATGACTTACTAAATAATTTTTGCTTTCAGTAATGACTCTTAAATCTGAGTATACCGTCAAGGGGTTCACTTTGAATTTTGTCCTATGAAGGCTTTCTTTAATGGCAAAGGGCTGTCTTCTATTGAGACTCATATGACCCCCGATCCTGCGTCATAACTATTTTAATTTATTAGTTAAGCATTGACAGAATGTTTGCAGACCACTGCAGGCAAATAGAAGAAAATTAGAATAGAAATTTAGGGAAGAACTTTTGGGCAGTTTGCCAATTCATTTGCATAACTTTGCATAGGTAATTAGTTTGCATAATTAGTGAACACTTTTGAACCCCAAAATTGGCTGAAGTTAGGGAATCCAGGAATCGTTTGGATTAATGCTTGTGTAGTTGTTGGTGGTGTCGGGGAGTTGCATTAGATGAGTATTAATAGTACCTTGAGTAATGACTTGTCTTTAACACTCTGAGCAAAGTGTCAGTGCATTATCTTGCATCTTGTGATTTGAAATTAAATCCTTTGTTTTTCTTTCACCGCACAGTGTGTTATGTCCTAGGTGTTTTCTATATTGTGAATGCAGCCGTGGCCCGTGGAGGGAGTTACGGTGGGGCAGGGATGCGGGGAGGGGGAGGGATGGGGTGGAGGGTGCTAAAAACCGGCATATGGATAATGCAGGTAAGTAAACAATTTAATGAATAAAACGAATTTCGTAGCGCGAACTGCATTGCATTTTGCGATGCAAGGCGCTCTACCAAATTCGTTTTATTAATTAAATTGCTTACTTACCTGCAATTATCCATATGCCGGTTTTTAGCACCCTCCACCCTGCCCCTCCCCCTCCCCGCCTCCCTGCCCCACCGTAACTCCCTCCACGGGCCGTGGCTGTGTGAATGTTATGTTATGTTATGTTATTTTTATTTATACCGCGCTCAGCTGCCCCAGCGAAGGGGCGTCCTGGCGCTTTGACAAGGCAAAAACAACACAACACAAAGAGACTTAAGAAGGGCAAAAGAGACAGCAAGAAAACTAAGCAAATAAGAGAGTCTTGACGGCTCGTCTAAACTGGAAAAGGTCATCAATAGCCCGGATATGCGGAGGAAGAGAATTCCACCACTTTGCTGCTAGCACACAAAAAGAGCGGCCACCAACTCTAGCCAATCTGAAGCGCGGAACCACAGCCAGATTCTGACCCAGAGATCTGAGGGTACGCGGGGGGACATACGGTGTCAGCAAATTCTCCAAGATTTGAGGAGACATACCTTTGAGGACTTTAAACGCAAGGCAAAGGACCTTGAATTTAATCCTCCGGGGTATGGGGAGCCAATGGAGAGAGTGCAGAAATTTGGAGACCGAGCACCGCCCTGGCAGACCAATCACCTCTCTGGCTGCAGCATTTTGAACTCGCTGAGTTCTGCCTGATTGATCCCGGCTAAAAGGGAGCTGGCATAATCCAGCCGGGACAACACTGATGCTTGAACCACCAGTTGCCTGGTGGGTGCATCAAAAAACCTAAGGATAGGTCTGAGCCCTCTAATGATGCCATAGCAAGAAGCCGCCACCTTCTTGGTATGGCAAATTAAACTGAGGGATGGATCAAGCCACACCCCTACATTTTTTATCTCTGATGCTGGGAGAGGGGTCACACCTAATTCAGAAGGACACCACTTGTCCCCCCCACAACGCCGCCTGCTTACCGACCACCATAACCTCAGTCTTTTTGGTATTTAACTGGAGACAGTTGGAATTCATCCAGTTAGCCACTGCCCGTAAACCGTCACAGAACCTGGGAGCCTCCATGTCTGAGTCCCCACTCAGTGTGACCGCCAGCTGCGTGTCATCTGCATATGAGACCATCATCAAGCCCCATTGCTTGACGACCGCAGCCAGCGGCCTCACATAGAGATTGAAAAGAGTGGGACTCAGCGATGAACCCTGTGGGATCCCCAGGTCTAACGGATAGGATTTAGACTTGCCGGGCGGAATCGCAACCTGGAATGACCTTTCAGCAAGGAAAGATCGGAACCAGCATAGGGCGGAGCCCGTGACACCCACTTCCTCAAGTCGCTGAAGCAAGATCCCGTGCGAGACCGTGTCGAACGCGGCACTAAGATCTAATAGCAGTAGTGCCGCCCTCCGACCCGCATCAAGCACAGACCGCAGATGTTCGACCATAGAAAGTAGGGCCGTCTCCATGCTATGGCCCGCACGGAACCCATTCTGAGTAGGGTCAAGAATGTTAGCCCTATTAAGATGGTCAGCCAGAATGCCGTTCACGTGGGCCTCAGCGAGTTTCGTAGCCCAAGGAAGCAAGGAAATGGGGCGGTAGTTTTCAGGTTTAAGGGGGTTAAGGGTAGCCTTCTTCAAAATAGGTGTAACTACAGCCTGCTTCCACCTAGTGGGAACAATCCCAGATGAAAGTGACAGATTGATCAAAGAAAGCACCGGAGTTCGGCATAGCGATGACATATTCTTAAGCTGGGCCGGTTTCAGCGGGTCTACAGGAGATCCTGACTTGATTTTAAGACTCAGAGAGTCAAAGGCCTCCATAGATAGGGAGGGCAGGGTAGTAAGACACTCACTGTCTCCCAAACTGCAACTGACCCGATCAGGAATAGAGGAGCCCGTCGAGAAGGTACGATAGATAGCATGAACTTTCTCGAGGAAAAAGGAGGCCAAAGCCTCACAATGGGAATCTGAGCATATTTCCGCCGTCGTTGTCCTCTTAGCCATCAAATCCTTTAACACCTTAAAGATGAGTTTCCTAGGATTTGCACTGTTCTGAAACTCTTGAGCATAAAAGGCTGCTCGTGTTCTACACACCGCCCTATGGTAGATTTTCGTCTTAGCAAGGTAACAGGCTTTTAAATCAGGATCAAACGATTTTCTCCAACGTCTCTCAGCCTGTCTACAGGCTCTTTTGAGGGACGCCAGAGCGCGCATTATACCATGGGCTAGGCTCTTTCGGACGGCACTTGGACCATACCACGGGGATCAACGAGTCGAGAGCACGGGAGATCCACTCACAGAAAGAATCGTATCCGCGGTCAACATCAGTAAAAGGGCCTAGAGGTGCCTCCTAAACAGATAGTAAAAGTCCTCCAGTTTTAGTTTGTTCCAATGTCGTCTGGGAACTAGTCTATCGTGAGATGTAAAAGGAGATTCCAGCATAGGGCATATCGCTTTCACCAGCATATGATCTGTCCAGACCATCTGAGTAGGACAAAGGACCCTAACTCCCTCTATGTTGGTAAAGAAAGGGTCAAGGATATGACCATCTCTATGGGTGGGTGAGGTAACCAGCTGGGAGAGCTGCAAGGCCTCTAGATCAGTCAGAAAACTCCTAATAGAGGGCAAGGACGGGCAATCAAGATGAAGATTGAGATCTCCAATAACATTAAAATTAGCACATCCTAGTGCCTCCGTGCTAATTAGATCTGGGAGAGCGGCCCTGAAGGCAGAATCACAACCAGGAGGGCGATATATTAGCAGACCGGAGAAGGTGAAATGATGACTAAATGAAATTTTAAAAAGAGCACTTTCACATCCTGGGAGGTAAGTTTAAAAACAACAGCGCGGCAATTAGGCGCAGAGCGCAATGCAGCGTGAAGGTGCCTCGTCAAGGCAGTACCCAGGACTGGTCGCCTTAAATAAGTGTCCCTCTGAGCCTCCGGAGCGCTAGACCGCTCACAAATGGCGCCCGCAGAGAATCGCAACCACCCTAAGATGGCGCCCAAACTTCCCCAACCCAAGAACCGGACCCGCTAAACAGCGGTGTGACACCGATTACAGTGCGAGTGAGGGGGAGGAAAATAGTCCCGTTTAAAAACAGGGGAAAACAACTAAAACAAACGAAAATGGCAGGTAGGTAAGTTTAAAAACAACAGCGTGGCAATTAGGCGCAGAGCGTAATGCAGCGTGAAGGTGCTGCTCAAATTGCAAAAGTTGTTTAAATTGTGCTTTTGATGAAGAGATATTGTCATTTTATGTAATATATGTGCAAAGGTATTAGGGTTACAGATTTATGGAAATCTAAGATCTCTAGATAGTATTATACAGCTTTTTGCTGAATAAAGGCATGTGGTGTCACGTCAGGTTATTTTATTATTATTATTTTTTTTTCATGACAACAAGAAGCAAATACATAGGTATGACATTTCAGCCCACCCACCCCTCCACCCACCAATAAAGAAGAAACAACAGCGTATTGAAGAAAAATGAAGGGCATGAAACAAGGAGAGAGAAAAATAAGAAGGAAAAAACAGAGGGCAAAAGTAGGAAAGAGAGAGATCTAGATGACACGTAACTGCCGCGTTAGAAGGAGAGAAAAAAGAAAAAAAAAGAAAGGGAGAATCCACAAAGAGAGAAACAGCAAAGAAATGATCTTAATGCCCCGATTGCTCCAGCCAAGGGGATAATTTTTCCCACACCTCCAGGCCCTTTTTCCGACTCTTACGCCCCTTTTTGGCATAGACTGCTTTTTCCAAATGATATGTGGCCACAAGTCTGGCCAGCCACTGAGAAATTGAAGGGGGGTCAGAATCCAGCCAGGCGGAGGCAACACAAATCCTCCAAACTGCCATGGCCGTAAAAATAAGTCCATCGCTTTTAATCCTAAGGGATTCAGAATGGGTCCCCAGCAAGATAATAGTAGGATTTAATGAAATAGACTGATTAATGATTTCACTTAACGATTCCTGTATACGACGAAGTGTTGAGGCAAGTTTCAGACAAGTTGCAAAAATGTGGATTGAGTCGGACTGTCTACTCCCCACTTGGCGATCTTACTAGGGGTAATGTACAGAAAAAAAATTGTTTTAAAGTGTTGTGCCTGCAGTTTGGCTGAGAGTAAAATTTTTTGAGAGAGGGCTAAAGAGATATGAAAGATGCTATGGGGGAATCTAGTTTTACGTGCCATTTGTCTGCAATAGTATGAAAATCGTCTGGGGTTTGCCTATTAAGGATGTTATATATAATACCAATCCGGGGGGTGGAGGTGTTGCACAATTTTTTAAGGAGCTCCGCTTCCTTGAACCCAATGGCCCCCCGACTTTCCTGGACAGAAAATCATAAATAGCCAGATGCCTGAAGGCATCTTGGTTTTTTAAACTAAATTTAGCTTGTAAGGTTGAGAAAGGTTTGACTCCCTCACTGGTAATCAGATCCCCTAATTTTGTAATGCCAGCCTTATACCAGTCGGAGAAGTAGGATTTTCCAAAGATGTCTGGTAGGTTGTTATTATTAAGAGTGGGAGAATAATAATTGAATCTACCCAGCCCAAGGGTTCTACGGATGTTGTGAAAGACTTTGTAAGAGTTCATTAGGGTCTTGAACCGCACGCGCTTATAGTATCCAAAGGACATCTATCGGAGCAAACATCCCCAGTGCTGTTCGCCCAGCAGAAGTTGAAAGGGCGAGGGAGGTCCAAGTACAGGAGGAAGGGGTGGTTCTCCCACTAATTCCGAACTGTACTGCAGCACTGAGGCCCAGTAGTATAGTATGATGTTGGGAAAGGACCAACCTCCTTGTTTCTTTGGAAGTGATAGCTGCTTTAGTGCCCGCCTAGGTTGGGAGTAAGCCCAAATAAATTGTGTGAAGATTTGTTGGAATTTGAGCAGGTTTGCTTTGCTAAATTCCAGGGGTATGGTACGAAAGAAGTAAAGAAGTTTTGGAAAATATGTCATTTTTATGACGTTGCATCTGCCCACGAGGGTTAGGTGCAGATTGTCAATTTGTTTTAGTGCCTTCTTGGTGTGAGCAGCAAGAGTTGTTAGGTTGTCTGTCACAATTTCGTCCATATTGGGTGAAATGCAAACCCCAAGATATTTAGCCTTTGGTACTACCCTACTATCTACCCTGGTAATTTGGGGCCAGATGTAGGTAAATACTATTTACCGATTCTAAAATACCGAATTTTACCGAATCGGTATTTCAGAATCGGTAAATGGAATGTAGGAAAAAAATCGGTAATATTTACCGATTCGGTAAAATTCGGTATCGGAGACTCGGTATTTACCGACTCGGTATTTACCAAATCGGTATTTACCTAATCGGTATTCCCCATTCATTCCTATGGGCCTTTTTGGCCATAGGATTGAATGGGAAATACCGATTCGGTAAATACCGAATCGGGAAAAAAAACACAAAAGTGAAACATATGAAGGCAGCCAATCAGGTGCAAACACACTCCCCCTCCCTACCAGGAAGTGGCTACCCAGGCAGCTGCAACTAATTAGATGGTTCTGGAGAGACAGTCAGAGCTGAGCAGAGTCACAGAGCAGCAGGGAGAGTTTTTTGTAACTTTACAAACTGAAAAATGACAAGCAGCAGTGAAAGCCAAAAGCTAGACAGGAAGAGGAAAATGAAGTTCAGCAGCATGGAGCTGCAGGTACTTGTGGAGGAGGTAGTGAGGGTGCACAACAAAACTTTTGGCAGGCAATCCCTCACTGTTGCTGAGTCTGCCAAAAGAAAAATCTGGCTGGCAATTGTTGAGAAAGTGAATGCTGTGGGAGTCACAACCAGGAACACTGAGGATCTTAAAAAAAGATGCTATGACCTCAGGAGCCTCACCAAGAGGAAAATGGCTGAAATCCACAAACAGGCAGGCCTAACCGGTGGAGGCAGGAACACAGCCCCCCCTCACTGACCTGGAGGAGTTGGTGGCCTCAACCATTGAGGCAGACAGCGTCTGCGGACTGGGAGATGTGGACAGCTCAGCTAGAGGTGTAACAAAAAAAGGTAAGACGCATGCGCAGCATGACACCCCATACCAACCTGCTTCCCTTTACCCTTGGTGGACAAGCAAACCCCAGTCCAGTACTGCTAGCACTATACAGGAGCAATGCATTATGGGAAATGTAGTCAGCAAATGTAAGACCATTTGTAACAGCGCAGACATCAGCAAGTTAGTGAAATGATTGCAGATAAATGAAAGTGAAATGTGTTATTGTAGTGACCGTGACACAGTAGCACTCAGTTAATATACGCTCATTTATACCTAGGGGCCAAATCACGCAGTCGACCCACTGACACAGAAGGGACTGCACCAGAGAGGGAGGAGAGTGAGGAAGCAGGTCCAAGCCGAGTGCAAGTCTCGCAGGACAAAGGTGACACAACTGGCATGTCCCTGTAAGATGACACTGTACTGACCTCAGAGTTGCTGTACTCCCCACAGCTTTCCCAATCCCCTCACTTGCAATTCTCACCAGAAATTTCACCATATCTGCTCCAGTCCACTCCTGTAACCCCACCAGCCAGGAGGTGTGTCGTGGCCCCACTATCATCAATGGAGGCAGCAGAGGGTGAGGGGGAGGCTGAAGATACCGTGGATGAGAGTTCAACAGCACTGCCGTCCACAAACGAGATGGGCCCTTCTCGCAGAAGACAACGCAGACTCAGCAGTGTAGGTGGACGTGGTGGGGGCACTGTGTTCCGTGGGCTGGAGGGGAACATGGTGCACATTCAAAGGATGCAGGGCAAATCAATCCAAGCCTGCCAACGCCAAATCAGAGCCCTGAATGTGCACATAGGAGACATAGGGAAGGGCATGAGAGATATAATGGAGGCGAATAAAGGAGTAGCCCAAACAAATAGGGACATTGCAGCAGGGATGCAGCAGATGAGCCAATCAGTAACGCAGCTATGCTCTAAACTTGACAGTGTGTCACACACATGGCGCAGGGAAGCCCGTGCCCAGAATACGGCCATCAATCGCTTGGCCACTGCCACATCCCTGCTATGCAGGAGAGGCATAAATATGCAGGAGGCATTGACGCAGATAACAACTGAGGTCACCAGGGGCATGGCCAGAATGACCAGTGCTCTAGAGGAAATGTTGATATCCCACACAGCACAGAATCCTGCCCTGGACGTGGCAGAGGGTGAAGACACAAGTAGCCGGAGCAGCATAGCAAGCTCTAATGTGGAGACACGGAGGAGTACCAGGCGCCAAGGTGAGGCTGCAGGGCACGCTGAACAAAGCGAAGAACATCCAAGTGGCTCAGGGATGCGCGGGCGCAAGTGACATTACCGTTCATGGGTGAAGTAACCCGGGACATACAGTCCCCACGTGTATGTTTTTTTATGTTGCACTTACATGCTTAAACGTTGTGGCACCATTAAAATACGTTTGTCCCATACACAACCTGTCTGTGTCTCATTACTTACTCAGAAATAGTTGCGTGTAATCTCCTCACGTCTGTATCTGCCATCACTTGGTGTTGACACTCCAGCAGGTTGTGGTTCAGGCACAGCAACCTCGTCGTCATGATCCTTAAAGTCTGACAACTCTACCTCTGTGCCCTTCTTCACGGCAAGGTTGTGCAACATGGCACAGGCAGCAATGATTTTACAGCAGGTGATGGGGGTATACTGCCGGGCACCTCCACTCTTATGCAGGCACCTGAACCTGCTCTTCCATATACCAAAGGTACGCTCCACAATATTTCTTGTGCTCTTGTGGGCCCTGTTATATCTCCTTTGGCTGGGTGTTTAGGGGTTGAGGTAGGGGGTGAGGATGAAGGAGCGGAGGGCATATGCACTGTCCCCTAAAGGACATGGGAGTATATTACTCACATGCATACATTTTCTGGAGCCTGACGCCGCCGTGAGGGAAACGGCACCAGGCGATTGCAGCCGCTCGCTCCTGACCGCCCATCGCCCACCGTCAGCTGTAGTCCCGGCCAGCGGACTACAGCACCCAGCTGCCCTAGGGAGGGCGTGACGCTCCACCATGCGCCCAGAGGCGCCATAAGACCACCGAGCGCTCTTGGAGGACACTTTCTGGAGCCTGACTCCGCCGTGAGGGAAACGGCACCAGGCGATTGCAGCCGCTCGCTCCTCACCGCCCATCGCCCACTGTCAGCTGTAGTCCAGGCCAGCAGACTACAGCTCCCAGCTGCCTTAGGGAGGGCGTGACGCTCCACCACACGCCCGGAGGCGCCATAAGACCACCGAGCGCTCTTGGGGGACACTTTCTGCAGCCTGACGCCGCCGTGAGGGAAACGGCACCAGGCGATTGCAGCCGCTCGCACCTCACCGCCCATCGGCCACCGTCAGCTGTAGTCTCAGCCAGCGGACTACAGCACCCAGCTGCCCTAGGGAGGGCGTGACGCTCCACCACGCGCCCGGAGGCGCCATAAGACCACCAAATGCCTCCCGCCCCGCAGGACGCGCGCTGGCGGCGCCGGGCAAAGGGCGGGCCGTCTGTGGCCGTCCGGGGCTGACTGAGGCTGGGCTGGGCCACGGACTTTGGTTTCTCCTGCCTTCACATACCCTAAAACTGTGAGACATTTTTTAATGTTACGTATTTTGCTTTAATATACGTGTATTCTTAGCCGTCGCAGATGCTATCATAGCTTGCTATTTGTAATAGTTACGGTGCCTCTAATATATTGTTCCGTAAAGCGTTAATTTGATATATAAGTATGTCGAAACTTAGATCGGCTAAAACCCCTTTAGTGACGAGCACAATGGATAACTACTTAGTCAAAGTAGTAAGTAAAATTAATAAAGAAAGGCGCCTTTCATTAAACCGGGTAAGCCCTCCGGCTTCACCTACAAGCTTGTATGACCCCCCAGATGTTCTTGCTTTAGATCGTAGCTCCACTCAAGGCTCCCAATTAATTACTGACATTGAAATAACTGCTCCCCCAGTGCAGAGCCAGGCAGTACCGCATAACCCCCTGGGTACCTCACTACAACCTTCCCCGACATCTTCTCCGGCACCCTCTCCGGTACGAAGAGTAGTAAGGGCCTGCAGGAAGTTACCTGCTAAGCGGGGGGAACAGGAAAACTAAAAGAGCTGGCACGCCTCCTATAAGCACAGGGGAAGTAAACGAGACATCAAACAAGGCCGAGTTCACTAATCTGAACCCTGACCAATTTAATCTGCTGGCCAGTATTATTGAATCCAAATTGGAACTTATGATTAAACCTCTTGTGTCCAAACTGGATCAGGTTACAAAAGAAGTAACTAGATTGGGTGGCCTTTTGAATTCTCACTTAGCTATGACTAAAACAAATAAGAGCCTAAAGGGTGGCAATAAGATAAATAAAGATGCAGCTGCTCCCTGCAACGGGGGGAACAGGATTTTACAAAATGTACCAGCTACTCAACCACCCCCTGTACTAGTTGCTCAACCACCCCCAATGACTCCTAGAAATCAATTCACTACAGCAGGGGGGAACAACGAGGGGAGAAGTGAGGCAAAGAGAAGACCCTCAGTTAATCTCCAGATTGTGCTCCATACATAGTAGTACTAACTAATGTACCTGGGGTGGACTCTCATCTTACTGAGTCTCGGATAGAAACCCATGACTCCCTGAAAAATAAATCAGTATCGTGGTTGAATAGAAATTGTGGGGTCCCATTGTCTTTCACAAATGACATAATATCTACCCGAAGAGTTAGCTGGATAGGAAATTCTAGGAAAAATACTAGGGGGGATTGCATCATTGTCAATTTTAAGTATCCCCAGCATGTCGCCACAGTTCTGCTTAGAGCGGCTTCCCTACCAATTGCTGACAATACTGTATGTGCACGCCCTCTTGTTTTTTTTATAACCATCTTGGTAATACACCACACTCACATACTGTTCAGCCGAAGCCATTTTCATCTCTACCTAGGCGCTGTTTTGTTACTCCTCCTCAAATTGGGAATCAACCCCCAAATAGACTGGACCCATATCAATATAGGTTGCCCAGGCTAAATAGTCAATTTGATCAAGCCCTCCCACTGGCCAATCGATATACCCCTCTATCATCCCTGGAGGAAAATGATTGACTGTCAAATAATCCGAGGCCTAATGTCCAGCCCCCACATTCTACTTGAAGGATCATGACATGGAATATTGCTGGTATTAAGGCTAAAGTAGGGAATGACACTTGGATCAATTCATTAAAAACCTAAGACATTATAGCGTTTCAAGAGACCTGGGATCCGACAAACAGTTTCTCTCTGGACGGGTATAGTCATTTTTGTGTTCCAGCAACTTGTAGTGTGGCAGGCAGAACTAAGGGAGGCTTGCTGAGTTCATGTGCCAATGAGTGTACCAATCTTAATCTGGACCTGTTGGAGAAATTTCTGTCAGTCTATAGCACAAATGTGAATACTTTTGAAATAATACTTTTAGGGGACTTTAACATCCATCCCTGTAACCAACCATGTGCCACTATAGAAGAGGAGGGCCCCCCATATTCTTTACCCATGCATTTTGGATACTCGCAACGGGGAGAGGCCCTTGAAAACCTTCTGGCGAGATGGAATCTTTATGAATCAGGTTGCGGGGAAGGTGGTTCTAGGACCCCCACATTTAAAGGAACGGTCGATGGTACTATTATTGATTATATTTTTATGTCTTCTTTTATATTGTGTAAAGTTTTAATGTATAAGACTGAGGTCTCGGTCTTCAGTGACCATAAACCGGTGTTAATAGAGATACTGCCCGCAGACTTATTAACCCTCAAAACTGTGACTCACAAGGGTGGCCTAAAAGTGGTTGTTAAAGATCAAGGACGTAGGCTAAAATGGTCAAACATAGTCCCTGAAACTTTCTTACAGGATGTACTGGACAAGGCAGAGGACGATGTGGCCATATGCCTAGAGAAGCAGGCCCAAAATATACATGTGGTCACCGCTTTTGATAACATTTGCAGACAAATTAACCAAAGCCTACTTGCTGGCCCCAGACAGACGAGACATTATGGTAAAAGATTGTTTAATAAAAGATGTTCTAGGGCACATGTAGTTTTACTCAAGGCCCTGGAGGCTACTCCTAAAGATCGAGCTCAAATAGCCAGCTTAAGATCTGCATATAAGAAAGCTATTCAAGATAGGAAAAATGAGCTGAAAGAAGAGGCCTGGTTACAATAACTTGCCCCTGAGATTTTAAAAAATAGTGGGCAGTTCTGGAAAATCGTAAATCAACCCCTATTCTCGGGTGAGGATAATTCTCCCCTTGAGTCGTACATCCCAGACGAAGGCTGGATATCACATTTTGGGAAAATATATTCTACCCCAGATACTGAGAAACAGATGATTAATACCCTTTTTAGATCCGAGGGTTCCCATGTGATCTTTGAAGAGATAGAGGTAGAAAGAGCGATTGAACAGACCCTAAAAAATAAGGCTCCAGGTCCTGACAGGGTTCCCGCAGATGCTTTTAAATGTGCGCCGAAATTTTGGTCTAAGATCTTGTGTAGTGTTTTTAACTCTTTGAATCAAAATAACATACCGGTATCTTGGAAAAAATCCATTATTATGCCAGTCTTCAAGAAGGGAGATAGGCAGGACCCCTCCTGTTATAGACCTATCTCCCTAATAGATTCCTCGGTAAAAATCTTAGGACGGGTTATTTTGCACAAATTAACGGACTGGCTCGACGATAGAGGATTCTGTCGAATCTGCAATATGGGTTTAGATCGAAACGGAGCACTTTAGACAATGTCTTAATCTGCAGCTGCTACTCGACAAATACACCAAGGCTAAAGAGGGGTCAATGTATCTGGGGTTCATGGACCTCTCATCGGCATTTGACCTCGTAAATCGGTCAAAGTTATGGCAAATTTTACTCAACATGGGATTTGATCGGGCCTTAGTTAACCTTTTGGCGGACTTACACTCGGGTCTATTGGCATCTGTCCAGGTTACTGCTGAGGGGCGCTGTTCTAGCCATTTTAATTCAGAAAGGGGGGTCAGGCAAGGGTGTATCCTGGCCCCCCTTCTTTTTACGGTATATAATAATGCCCTAGAACCTGCACTAAAGGAGGCAACTCTTGACATGCCGCGTATAGGGGAACTTGGTATTCCAGTTCTCCTCTACGCGGATGACGCTGTCCTCCTTTCACGGACGGGGGTTGGACTACAACGGCTGTTAGATGTCTTTGGGAATTTTATGGGATCCCTGGATCTCAAAATAAATGCAAAGAAGTCACAAATTATGATTATGGGGAGGTGCTCTAGGAAGAAGCAATCTAAAACTTTTTTTTGCTGCGAGGAAGAACTTTGCAGAGTGCCCACATTCCCCTACCTTGGGATTACCTTTGATGAGAGAGGGAATTGGGGCCCGCAACTCAAAAACAGAAACATCTCCTTCGCAAGAACTACTTCTGCACTCCAGGGTTTCACAAAAAAACTGGGGGCAAGACCTATAGTAGCATTAATGAAGATATATAAAGCGAAATGTATCGCAGTAGCTACGTATGGTAGTTCAATATGGGGCTACAGTGTTCCAGACTGCCTACAGGTGACAGAAAATACATTTTTGAGATCTGTCCTATCTGTGCCACAGTCCACTACCTCATATACTATTCATTCTGAATTGGGGGTAGGTTTCATTTCTGACATGATAAGAATGGCCCCTGTAATATGCTGGATGAAGACCTGGTTGAACCAGGAAATCTCCCTGAACCATATTATCATGAAAGATTGCCTCCTACTAGAAAATTCCAGTAAGATTCAGTGGTTGACATACATCAAAAACAGTTTTCTTAAACTAGGGAGACCGGAGCTTTTCTCCTCACCAGAGATAATAACATCTAATTTCATTACACAAATTAAGGGAGCCATGGTACAGATGTTGACTCTGGAGAGAGAAGAACTAGAGCTTAGAAAACCCACTGTAAGGGCTAATCTTATGGTAGCCAGTATACCAGGACCTGAAATGTACCTTAATATGGTGAACCGTCCTTACCATAGGTTTCTTTTAACCCGTTTTCGCCTTAACCTGATCCATCTGAATCTAGGTCACTTTTCTAATTGGAGTACCCCTGAAAATGCATTGCCGTGTTCTTGCAACAATTTTTCTACTCAGAACACAATGCATTTTCTGATGTTCTGTGGTCATTTTACGGAATTAAGGATGAAATTCCTGGTTCCAATACTTAAGGAGGCTGGGTTTTTGCAAGTCAAGCCTGCTCTCTTGTACTTACAATTATTAAAGACCCCCCGGATCATCTTTCATCTCGCTAGTTTTTTAGTGGGTGCTGTCAGGATTAGGAACAGGAAAATGATTAATTGTACCTAAATGATTTTGGATGTAAATTAGAATGATGTTTGCACTGTAAAAAATTATAGTTAGGGTATTTAAATTGGTTGATATTTTTATCCTATTTATTGTGATTTTATAAAATCTCATGAATTCTCTGGGAAATATTTTTTTATTGGTTTTATATTCTTCTTTTATTATGTGTAAATAATGTATTCAATGTATGTTTTGTATAGTACCATTGTCTTTTTATGATATTGATTTATCGAAATAAAGTATTCTGACTGACTGACACATGCATACATGTACTTCTTTCTGCAATAGGTGTTAATGGGGTCGCACACTGTGTCTTACCTAGCAGGTATCCTTCACCAAATTCCCCTGCTGTCAGCCGTGCATAGATACCGCTGTTTTGAAATATGAAGGAGTCGTGGGTACTCCCAGGAAATTTTGCCACAAGGTCAGTGATGGCGCACTTGGCATTGCAGATCACCTGCACATTGATGGTGTGGGTGGACTTTCTATTCCTATATATGTATTCGGTGGCAGCAGAGGGACAAATGGGAATGTGGGTGCCATCAATGCAGCCAATGATATTGGGGAAATGCGCCATCAGATAAAAGTCAGTTTTTGTTTGGAGCAGTTTAGCATGGGTTTCAGGGAAAGTTATATACTGGTCCATCCTCTGTACCATGGTGTCAAGGAATTTGTTGAAAAAGCGTGACAGGCTGCTCTGGGTCACCCCAGCTACCGCAGCAACCACACTCTGGTAACTCCCAGACGCAAGCAGGTGTAGGCTGCACAGCACCTGCAAGTGGGGTGGAATGGCGTGCGCCCTTGGAGTAGTGTGCTCCAACAGTGGGTGGAGATCCCTGATGAGGCCCAAGATGGTGTCTAGGTCCAACCTATACCTCTGGAGAATCTCTGGCTCTGTGAGCATGAACAAGGTGATCCTCTGTCTGTAGACCTGCTCCTGTCTCAGCCATTCCCTCTCTCCTTCCTCCTGTAGCCGTAGCCGCCTCGCAATGACATTGAATGCCGCCATTGTGACAAAAGTATTGCATTTTGGGTCCTTTTTTATAGGCTGCACCTGGTTACCACCTGATTTCAATCCATGGTAAATACAGACTCTTAAATACCAAATTTCAAGCAAAATCGGTATTTAAGAGCTTACCTACATCTCAATATTAAATTTTACCACTTCTTATTTACCAAATCGGTATATTTACCGATTTGGTGAATTCACCGAATCGGTAAAATTACCGATTCGGTAAATTTACCGACTCGCAAACCGTTGCGATTCTGTAAAATTACCGATTCAGTAAATTTACCGATTCGGAATGTTTACCGATTCGGTAACTTTACCGATTCGGTAAATTTACCGATTTGGACGATTTTCATTCCCCTACATCCCAAAAGCACAATACCGGTCGGAAACGGCTGAAAATCGGTATTTTCGGCCGTTTCCGACCGGTATTGGGCTACCTACATCTGGCCCTTGGTTGTTTATTATAATTTGTGTTTTGTTTTTGTTCAAGGCATATCCAGATAATCTCCCAAATTTTTGAGTCTACCTTTCTAGAGTTAGTGTAGTATTCGCAGGGTCGGGGGAGGTAATGGCCAGATCGTCCGCATAGGCCAAGATTTTAGTGGTGGTACCCTGGAAGCTGACCGGTAAGATGTCGATGTTTCTTTCAATTTTGTTTAATGAAGGGGTCTAAGTAAAGAGCAAACAGCAGAGGGGAGCAGGGACAACCCTGCCTGGTACCCCGAGAGATGTTAAACTGGCCAGTGAGTTGCCCGCACGATGAACACCATCCACTCCGGATCTCCGACCGACCCCTGCCCCCACCACGTCTTCAACAAGGCCGACTCCATCATCGCACCCCAACTCCGGGACGTCATCAACACCTCCTTCAATACCGCCACCTTCCCAGAGAGCTGGAAGCATGCCGAGCTCAACGCCCTACTGAAGAAACCAACAGCTGACCCCACCGACCTCAAGAACTTCCGCCCCATCTCGCTCCTCCCTTTTCCTGCCAAAGTCATCGAGAAGACCATCAACAGACAGCTGGCAGCCTTCCTCGAGACGAACGGATCCCTCGACCCCTCGCAGTCCGGTTTTCGAGCCAACCACAGCACCGAAACCGCCCTCATCGCAGCCACCGACGACATCAGAACCCTGATCGACAACGGGGAAACAACGGCCCTCATACTCCTGGACCTCTCTGCAGCGTTGGACACCGTCTGCCACCGCACCCTAGCTCAACGCCTCAGCAACATCGGTATCCAAGAGAGGGCACTGGAGTGGATCATCTCATTCCTCACCGGAAGAACACAGAGAGTCCGCCTCCCCCGTTTCAATCCAAGGCCACCGAAGTCATCTGCGGCGTACCGCAAGGATCATCACTCAGCCCCACCCTCTTCAACATCTACATGAGACCTCTTGCAGCCATCGCTCGCCAGCACAACCTCAACATCATCTCCTATGCCGACGACACCCAACTGATCCTCTCCCTCACCAGAGACCCCGCCACCGCCAGAACGAACCTACACGAAGGGATGAAAGACGTCGCCGAGTGGATGAAGAACAGCCGCCTGAAACTGAACTCAGACAAGACGGAAGTCCTCGTCCTGGGACCATCGCCCTCCGCCTGGGACGACTCCTGGTGGCCCCCCGCCCTGGGCGCCACTCCCAAGCCAACAGACCACGCACACAACCTGGGCTTCATCCTGGACTCCTCCCTCTCGATGACCAGACAAGTCAACGCCGTCTCCTCATCATGCTTCAACACCCTACGCATGCTCCGTAAAATCTTCCGATGGATCCCAACCGAAACCAGGAAGACGGTCACCCAGGCACTCGTCACCAGCCGACTGGACTACGGAAACGCCCTCTACTCCGGAACCACAGCCAAACTACAGAAAAGACTCCAACGCATCCAGAACGCCTCCGCCCGACTCATCCTGAACATCCCCCGACGCTGCCACATCTCCGGCCACCTGAAGGACCTGCACTGGCTCCCCGTCGGCAAGAGGATCACGTTCAGGCTCCTCACCCACGCACACAAATCTCTCCACGACCTGGGCCCCAAGTACCTCAACGACCGCCTGACCTTCTACACGCCCACCCGCCAGCTACGTTCAACAAACCTCGCCCTCGCCGCCGTACCACGCATCCGAAGAGCCACCGCTGGTGGCAGATCCTTCTCCTACCTGGCGGCCAAGACATGGAACTCCCTCCCCATCCATCTTCGGCTGACCCAGGACCATCTCGCCTTCAGGAGACAACTCAAGACCTGGCTGTTCGAGCAATAGCAGACCCCTTCCCCCAAGCGCCTTGAGACCCTGCCGGGTGAGTAGTGCGCTATACAAGTACTATGATTGATTGATTGATTGGATACACAGGCCGTGGGTTCGTGATAGAGTGCCTGCACCGCCTGTCTGAGCTTTGTCCCAAATCCCATCTTGCTCAAAACGGCCCACAAAAATCACCAGGAGACCCGGTCGAATGCTTTTTCGGCATCGAGCAATGTTAGCGACATCGGGTCTCCGGCTGCTTGGGCGGCATCGAACAGAGTGATGGCCCGCCTGACGTGTTTTGTTGTCCCCTTTTTTGGAATAAAGCCATGTTGCCATTCAGACACTAATGACTCGACTACGAGGGAGATTCTAGACGCCAGTACTTTGGAAAAGATTTTTGAGTCACAGTTGATAAGGGTGATGGGCCTATAGGAGCTCATCTCTAGTGGAGACTTGTCTTTTTTTGGGAATATGGATATTCTGGCGTTCGACCAAGAAGCAGGAGGGGGGGCCCGTTGAAGATAGAAGTTACTAACCCCAAGATATTTGTGTTGTTTTGGGGTGCAAAGATCTTGTAAAACTCCACCGGGATGCCATCTAGGCCTGAGGCTTTCCCATCTGGGAGACTTAAAAGGGATTCCAGGATTTCCTCCCAGGTTGAGGTGAGGTCTAGTAGCTCGCTGTTGTCGGGGCTGAGCAGATGAAGATCGATCTCGCTGAGCTAGTTAGTAATCTCGCTTTCGAGTGTTGCAGTGGCCTGGTGATTTTCTTCTGTGTACAGCTTGGTGTAAAATTCCTGGAATCCTTTCCGTATGGAGTTAGAGTCGTTGGTCTCAGACCCAGAAGGAAGTTTTATTGCATGTATTTCACTGCTGGTGATTTGTTGTCTAGTCCTAACGGCCAGGTGATGTCCAATACTATCACTACATTCGTAGTTTTTCTCCCGTGCACATGCCCACTTAGCTGCGGTTTTTTCATCAAAAACTGCCCCTATTTCAGCTTTAGCAAGGACTACTTCATTTTGGACAGCTTTGGTATCTTGTCCTGCTTGAATCAGTTGGGCCAGTTTAGTTTCTGCTATCCTAAGTTTGCCCTGTAGGTCACCAATCAGAAGCTTCTCTTTTTGTTCTTACAGACTGAGAACCTAAGCGTTTCGCCCCTAATCCCTGCCTTTAAAGTGTCCCAGACAATCCTTAAGGAGCCAGAGCCCACATTTATTTCCTGAAATTCCTGAAGCCATCCCTGCATGTGTGTTTGGTAATTGATATCATATAAGAGTGCTTTCTCAAAGCTCCATTTAGGCGCCTCCTTCTATTTTCCAAATCCCTTGATGTTAAGAATGAGAGGGTTATGATCAGACATGAAGCGAGGTGCGGTATCAATTGTGCAGTTGTTAGTAATTGAAGATGAAACAAAGAAGTAATCTAATCTGACTAATGATTGGTGCGGAGCAGAGAGAAACGTGTAACCTGGCTGGGTGGGATTTAAGCTGGCCCAAATGTCGCTCAGTGCCTGGGCAAGGTTGGCTAGGGCCTGGAAAACCCGAGGCTTTCTGCCTTTGTATCTCCATTTCTTGTCGGCCTCCCAATTACAAGGTAAATGAACATTAAGATCCCCACATAGAATGATAGTGGTAGGCCAGTGTGCTAGTTCTCCTGAAACCAAATGAAACACCCCTGGATCATCAGCGTTACTTCCGTATATTGAGCAAAGAGTGAAGGAAAAAATATTGGGAAGCTGACACTCCGTGATGACCCATATCCCCAGTGAGTCAGATTTGGTCCAGGGACTGTTAAGAGGAAGTCTTCTATCCAACAAAATACCAACCCCTTTGGTTTTGGCACCCTGTGTAGTGGCCCCGACTAGTTTAAACCCTAATGTGTCTAACAAGTGTTTTTGTGACCCTTCGATATGGGTTTCCTGTAAGCAGTTGATGTTTCCCCCAAGGGACCGTAATCCTTGGGCCACATTTAGCCTTTTAGAGGATTCATTCAACACACAAATGTTAACAGAAACAATTCGTAGTGAGTCTATACTAGCCGTCTAATAGGGAAGAAAAAAAATAGACAAAAGGAAAAAAGAATCCTTTGATTTTTGCTCCAAAAAAATAATTTGTATTGATAAGGGCCCATGTATGTGAACTAGACGAAGTACCATTAAAGATTCTACGCCCGAGTCATTTCTTGAAGTGCCCGTCCCGCCACCCCGCCCCGCCACCCACCCCACTCACCCCACCCACCCATTCTTTGAGTAATCAGGCAAAGCCTGAATGATGGTAGTCAAAACATGAGCCCCGGCTGTCAACCACGCAATAAAAAATCCTGTTAAGTCTTAAATCGGCTAGTGGCCCTGTTAGAAAAGAAGACAGCACAAAAAAAAACGAAATGGTTGAAATTAACCAGAGTCTCAAAGTCTTGATTGTCTCATAAGAGGAAGAGGAGACAAAACAATAAATGCAAAAGAGATAAAAGGAGAAACGTATGTATCCCATCGGTGAAAAGTTAAATACAAATGAAAAAAGTCAAAGACAGAGTACAAAAAAAAGAAAGGAAAAAAAAAAATCTGCTGTGTTTAAAGCCATTGTCCCCTCCCGTGGTATTGTGGAACTTCTGGTGAGAAAGTATTAAACAATCTGTTCATTTGGTTATCAGCTGTTCTTCTTATTTTTCACCTTTTCCAAGTATTCACCAGCTTTTATCTCGGAAAGAAAGACCTTGGTAACTCTGTTGAAAATGACTTTAAGCCTGGCAGGATTCATTAGGTAAACCTCAGCGCCCTGTTGTTGAAAAGGAGAAATCAGTTGCCGCAGACGCCATCTCCATTCCACTGTCTGGAGGCTAAAATCTGGCTTGGCGAAGAATGTAATCCCATTGGCTCCTTTCTTGGCATTAGGACGGGCCTGGTCATATATTAGCTGCCTGAGAAGGAAGTTTCCAAGGTACACCAGAAAAACCCTTGGATGTCCTCCCGTTGCGCTGCCGCTGTTGTGTTGCCGTTTCTGGTGGAATGGAAAATGGTGCTCCCTCTGCACTTCTCGGTCCCAGTCCCAGCCCTGGTGTTCCGGAAAAGAATCCTGTAGTAGTTTGACAATGAAGCGTCTGGGATCGTCCCCCTCTTTGCCCTCCGGGATGCCAAGCAGGCGGAGGTTGTTCCTGCATTGACGATTTTTCTGGTCCTCCATTTTAGACATTAGGTCTACAAGGCAGGCGGTGTTGGACTCGGTCTGTTGTTTAGAAGCACCGCATTCGGTTTCCAGGTGCTCGGTTCGTGCTTCCACCATGCTGACCCGGTCGTTGATATCCGTACAAGTTTTATTTGGCCGTCTTCGGCCGCCCTGCAATTTTCTGGCCGCATTTTTGGCATTACGATTATCAGCCCGCACCTCCTCCTGGAATTCCTTGATGGAGGCTAATATAGAGGCTAGGGAGGGTTCAGTGGTGTCTGCCTGTAAGCTTTTTGAACTTCCCCACTGCATTAGATTGGCATCGTCCTCTTCCAAAGGGTAAGACAATTGGGAGTCGGAGTAGTCCCATTTCAGCTGGCTGCGCCGCTTACTCTTACTTTTAGGTTTCTTAGAGCGCAATACTGTGCCAGTGTTATTGCCAGAATTATTGCGGGAGGCTTCACTGTCTCCTTCACTGGTGTCGTCTTCGGACCCACCCTCGCCTGATGAACTAGGTGTGCTGTCTGATACTGAGTAAAAGTGCTCAGGCCCTGCCTCAGGAGTCCAAGGATTCTGTGCACCAGGGGGAACCACTAGGCCTTGAATGACATCCTTTGCACCTGCCATCTCAGTCTCGGAGGGGGCGAGAGGAATGCCAATACTGCCATTACTGGGTTGTTGAGTGACGGGTAGAGACCGGGTAGAGGTGCCTTGAAGTGCAGTGTTCCCAGTAATTTGGTCGTTTTCGTATGCCCTGGGGAAGGTGTCTTGAATTGGAGCGGGTTCAAGTTGTGCGGCAGAGGGGTCATTAAGGCTCATGTTGTTGCTGATGTTAAAACTTGTAGGTAAGGTTTCCCTGGGGTTGTCTTCCACAAAGTCTTCCCCCGTGGGGCCCTCCTGCTGCGAGATTGGTTTCGGGGTATCTGAGGAGGGTTTCCTTGTGGTAGTCTTGAGTTTGGAGCTAGCGTTGGAAGGCTGTCTCTTAGCTCCCATAAACATTTTTGCTAGGGGGGGGTGTGTGGGACCCGGGTCTTTACAGTCTTTACTGTCTTTACTGACTCTCCCCCCCCCCTGTGTTGCCCAAATTCGTTTTGTTTTTGGCACTAACCTCTTGCTTTTAGTTAGCGGCTCCTTCAATCACGGCAGTGTCCTTGTTGTCTGAAGGCGTCTTTGGTTTGTCCCCAGCCCTCGGGCGCTCACGCCTGGGCTGGGTCTGGAAGCTGAAGCGGAGGGAGACAATGAGCAAACTGGAGGGCTGGGGGCCAGAGGAACCAGTGGCTGAAGCTGGAAAGCCAAGATCACAGCCGCAGTTGCCAGCAGGAAGGTCCAGACCTGTGGATCCAGCGATGTCAGAGACGAGGGTAGAGGAGCTTTGAGGAAAGCCTTGTTTCTATTCACGTATCCCGAGTAGGGTCGGAGAGAATCATGACCCCAGGGAAGCAGGATCAGGGATAAATAGAAGAGAGCCTTGCAGGATGCCTCGTCGTCGTTAGCACACCCAGGATGAGTTTGAAGAAAATCGCGGCCCCATGGAAGCAGCCTAAGCATTCTCTGCACCCGCAGCGTCCGATGCGCTCTGTGAGTTCGGCAGACCGGCATCTCTCCGTAGCGCAGGGCAGCTAGCCGATCGTTCACGCGTCTTGCGTGAGCAGCCGAGCAGCGCGAACACTCACGCTGACTCCATCTTGCCTACCCTGGCCATATCCAGGTTATAGGTTAAAATCCTATGAAACATTTAATAATCTAGCTGTGTATAAGAAATAATCCTGAATAGTGTTGTTTGTTTCATGCACATAGATAAAGTTGCTGACTCTTGACGAGTTGCGGCTGGTTCAGAGCTTATCTTGGTGTGTTTGGAATCACTCTTTGTGGTATTTCTTTTCTGCGGTGGATTGGGTTTTCAATCCCTTATCCCAGTAGGCAGACAAAGATTTATTCCTTTTGGTTATTAGCATTACATATTGCTTTTTAGTTTTCATTTTGAAACCATATGTGTTTGGCTGTATTAATATTATGTGTTTTGTGTGCTAGACTGAGATTACAATGTGTGCACTTATGACTAAATCTGTTATTCCTACCAGTGGGGGAGAGGCTTTTCCCTAAGGGTTGGTACCCCCACCCATGAGATGGTCTGTAACGCAGGATTACATACCTGCCTGTGGGATAGAATTATTGCTGATGATAAAAAATTACAATTTCCTTTGAATAGTACGTTTGAAGTGAAGAAGATCGAGAATTTGAGACGTGTCATGTTTAAGATGCAGGCGCTGCCAAGACCTGCGCTGCTTAAAGTCTTGAATGAGTGGCAAATGAAAAGGAGGAGAGGATGTAGCCTTACGGCTAGAGTGGTCGACTTCGAAGCTGGGGAACCAGGTTTGAGTCTCTGCACCGACACTCAACACCCTGTGATTCTGGACAAATCACCTAATCTCACCATGCCTAACAAAAATGAATGTGTCCTTGTGCAACAAAACTGATGCTCATGTAAGCACTCTGATACCTGATGTCGTCGGGTCTAGTTTGCGCTACATAAAACTCGAACAAATACATTTAAAAAAGGGTTGATGAGAGAGTGTTGAAGGACAAATTGGTAAGTTTGTCAACAATTGGCTGGATATGAAACTGTGTTTAAGGAAGAATGCCTGGTGTTAGGAATGGTTAGAGAATGTGGGTGTAAATACAGACTAATCAGACAAAATGAAAATGTTGGACCAGGCTCTCTCTGCAGGGTCATCCCCAAACCTCTTTTTGCCCCTCTCCTCCTATTCGGTTTTTCTGAATTAGTTTGTGTTGGCCTTAATACTCTGTGCACTTTACCACTCCTAACCAGTGCTAAAGTACTTGTGCTCACTCCCTTAAACATGGGTTAATTGGCATATACCTAATTGGCATATTTAATTAAATTATTAGCCCCTTGTAGAGTGGTATACCATATACAAGAGCATGTAAATTAAATGCTATCAGTGGGCCTTATTGTGCAACCAACATAAGTAGCACAGTAAAATATGTACCAGGCCTGCCATTGCAATCTGAATGCAGTGTCACACTGTCATGTCCGACTTGGCATTTAAACCCCCTAGCCAAGCCTTAAATTCCCCTTTTGTTACATATAAGTCAACCCTTAGGTAGGCCATAGGTAGCCTGCAGGGCAAGGTGCTGTGTAATTAAAAGATTGGACATGTACTTTTAAGTTTGACATATCCTGGTAGTGAAAAACTCCCAAATTCGTTTTTCACTACTGTGAGACCTACTCTTCCTATAGGATAACATTGGGGAGGATTCATTATTGCATTTATTAAGTTGTAATTCCTAACTGAGAGACAGTAGATATGCCATGTTTGCTACCTGGATAAACCCTGTGTAATGGTAAAGTTGGATTTTTCATTTTAATTTTGAAAATGCCACTGTTAGAAAGTTGCAAAAACAACAGTTGATGGACAGAATGCAGAACAATGTCATACATTCACCCCAGTACAGAGATTTGGGCCTAAATCCATCGTTTTTTGCTCACCATGCCAATTCCAGATTGAACCCAGCCATATGCAAATCAGTCTTGACCCTGTGCCCCATGGGAACAGTCCAGCCCGAACTGCCAAGCCAGGTTCTCCCTAGACTGGACACAAGCATTCTAGGACCGGTTTCGGGCTTTCAGCCCTCCTCAGACAGGATAGCTTGATTCCAGTGGCATGAAGAGCACAAGACTCACATTTGAGCATACCCGTCCCGCTCGGGGTGACAAATGCAAAAACAATTGATGGACAGTATGCAGAACAATGTCATAGATTCACCGCAGTACAGAGATCTGGGCCTCAATTCATTGTTTTTTTGCTCACCATGCCATTCCAGTTTGAACCCAGCCATATGCAAATCAGTCTTGACCCTGTGCCCCATGGGAACAGTCCAGCCCGAACTGCCAAGATCTCTGTATTGGGGTTAATGTATGACATTGTTCTGCATTCTGTCCATCAACTGTTGTTTTTGCAACTGTTAGAAAGTTTGCATTTTCCTTCCCTTACCCCTTTGTGCCTGCAGACTGTCTCTTATCACATGAATGGGTGTAGCTGATAGTTAGACTTTTTAAATTCCTCCCAGACAGTCACACAATAGAGAGATTGGGTGTGCCTCAATGGGGCATCACTGGCAGGATGGCTGGGGTGTGCTGAGCACAGCCCCATTTACACCTAACTAGGCTGTGTCTTGTCTCCACACTAAAGGCTTAATGACCATGTATTGTCACTGCAGCCAGCTTGAAGCCAGGGCAGGGGAATCCGGAAATTCCATGCACTTCGAATAACTTTTCCAGAGGCTTCTCCCACCTTCCAGGAGAAGGGCACAAGGCTATAAAACTAAGACCTCCAGGCCCACTCTTCAGTTCTCTTCTGGACCTGAGAAGGACTCTCAGAGAATTGCCTGCTGCGCTGACCTGCTGTGCACTCTGCCAGACTGCTGCTGTACCTGCAAGGTCTGCTTTGCTGCATGGAGCCTACCTTGAACACTCAGAGGCTGGTATTGCTGTTGAGCCCTGCATCTTTACCTGCACCCAGGACTACCAGATTCTAAGGGCTAGTTTGCTGACCTCCTATTCAGAGCCACAGGGAAATTACATGCTCCCACCATTTTGAAGTCAACCTGGGCCCAGCTTGAGAGAATCCTGAACCCCCAAGATGCCTTCATCTGCCCCTGGACCCTTGGTTGTGGTACTAAACATGCCCAGATGGCCAATTTCCATAACTAATAACAGACACATTTTGCCCAAAAAGTGCTCTGAGAACCAGGAGAAGACTGGGATCAACCTTCTCCCCTATCTGCCCAAAGTGCAACAGCAGATCAGTTTCAGCTGTCCTTTGCCGAAGGGGTATCCCACCTTGTGGAAAGGTCTTTGGCTGCAGCCTTCTACCTTCTACCTTCTCCCGCGGAAGAATTTTGACTTCCATTTCGGCAACTAAGTCTGGAGGTAAAAATCTTCATAGCTGCTTTGCTCCACTGCCATCCAACGATGGCGCTCCTTCCTCGTACACTACCGCAGCTTTGCCACAATGAGCTTCTACCTCGTCAACATTTTTCTTGTAGAATTTTCCTAAGTGTGAAGGTAAGCGCTGATTAGGCCCAATCCACTTCTTGTATCTGAACCACGCTCCATCGCAGTCAGCCTCAACTTTCCAATTTGACCCAGACTCGTGCGACCAGATGTCCGCGGTTGGTGCTTTGATGTTTTATGTGCAAGATTTCAATGGAAACTGTTTGTGTGATGTGTAAATACTTTACACATTGTCTTTAAGTTAAGCCTGACTGCTTTTTATGTCAAGTTATCCAGGCTTAAGCATAGGTTAATTTAGTGACTTTTTGTGGTTCACCCTGCAAGGGACTGTGGCTGTTGCTTGACCGGGACTCACACTCCAGTCAGCCAACAACCTAATTTCTCACAGAAAACAAAAGATGACAAAATGAATCCATCAATCAGGATTTATAAAGCGCGGCTAATCACCGGATGGGGTAACAGGCGCCTGTAGGCCCCAGAGGCTTATTTGAACAGCCAGGTCTTGAGGGCCATTTGGAATTCCGGAAGTGAGGCAATGGTCCGGAGGTGCGTGGAAAGGCTGTTCCAGATCTTTTCATCGATGTGGGAGAAGGCACTTCCTCCACTTCTGCTTCAGTAGATGCAGGGAGCATGGGCAAGTGAAAAGGAGGCGGAGCATAGTCTTCTGGATGGTTGGTGGAAGTTCAGGCGGTGGTTAATGTAGGCAGGACCATGGTTGTGTAGAGCCTTATGTGCATGAGTCAGCAGCTTGAATTGCCATCTCTTCTGTATGGAGTCAGTGGAGTTTCCTGAGGTGGGTTGTGATGTGGATTTGTCGGGGAAGGCCGAGGATTAGTCTGGCTGCACTGCACTGTATGGTCTGAAGTCACTGTAGAAGGCGGATGCAATTCTTACATAGAGCGCGTTGCCATAGTCCAGTAGCTT
The DNA here is from genome assembly GCF_964261635.1 of Lissotriton helveticus. Classification (NCBI taxonomy): domain Eukaryota; kingdom Metazoa; phylum Chordata; class Amphibia; order Caudata; family Salamandridae; genus Lissotriton; species Lissotriton helveticus. Next base: position 983,820,887 of record NC_136061.1, on the reverse strand, counting down.
GTGATGAGAGCTTGTGTCATGGTGCGTCTCGTGTGTAGGGGCAGTCACTTGAAGATCTTACGTAGCATGCGCAGAGTGAGGTAGCAGGCGGAGGAGATGCTGTTGTTCTGTGATTTCATGGTGAGTTTGTTGTCAATGATGATTCTGAGGTTTCTGGCATGGTTGGAGGGAGTGGGTGCAAGTCCTAGGTCTGATGGCCACCAGGAATCGTTCCATGTGTTGGTACTGTTGCCAAAGATCAGTACTTCTGTCTTGCCTGTGTTCAGCTGCAGGCAGTTGTTCTTCATCCAGTCGGTGACGTTTGTCATGTATCTTTGGAAGCTGGTTCTGGTGGTGGTGGTGTCGTTTATGGATGATTTGTTTATTGAAATGAGACCATTTCAGTGTAACGAGGGTCATGTGTCTGTGCAGGTGGAAGAGATAAGAGAAGTAAAGACAAATGTGAGGATAGATGAACTAGCCTCAAGTTCGTCTTCACAAAGTGAGACATAATTTAAATTTTTTGTTGAAAAGGGGTTTCTATTTAGACAAGTTCTTGGAGGAGCATACTTGAATGTACCTTGGTCAAGAAGTCATGTTTAGTAGTTTACAAAGAATTTCACGAAGCTCAGAGAGGTGCCTGAGAAGTGGTATAGAGAGCTGTAAATAAATGTGACTATTTCAAAGGTATTTGGACCAGATTTGCATGCTTTATTTTCAATTGTTGTGCCTAGACATCTGTGAGCTTAGTGCAAGACTATGGTTCAGTGGCCAGAAGAAAAACCACAGGGGGAAGCTCCTCATACTAAGCTTTCCCCAGTTGTTTAGGAGAAATATAATCAAGTTATCGAGCATTTGAAAACAAAGGTTGTCCAGAAACAAGTTAATCAATCAAATATTATGAGAACAAATGATGCTGCAGCAGAGAACATCGAAGCGACAAAGGATGGAGGTTAAGCATCCTGCTCCCCCAAGGCAGGCCACTCTATGATTGTTTCAGTTTTCATTGATGACTGTCATGTCCATAAGCCTCAGCTCCCTGGTTATTGTTGTTTCTAGTGTGTTATGGTGTTTCCATGTAAATACTTAATAAAAAGATATTTGTTTTAATTTTGAGAGCAACGCAATATCCACATGAGTCAGTTCATTCATATCATGAGAGATTGATGCAGATTTACAGCTAGTTTAGTGGAGAGGATTACCCCGCAAAAGGGAGCCTTATGGGATTTGTCTTTGCATTTGTGTTGGGATTTCGTCTATAGATTATTGTTCATATTCAGCAAAATGTGATTTGTTTATTGGAAGTGCAATTGTTAGACAAAATCCTTGCCTACGCAAAGTATTTTACTGATTGTTACAATACTAAAAAATAAAATTACTGGAGAAGTTGATAGTTGCTCAAACAACGTTTTTTCAGAAGAGTGGCCAAGGTGGTTTTCAGGCAGTTAGTTTTGGTGTTGGTGTGGAAGCTGTTAATGCACAAGGCATTAGTCTATAATTTGTTGTGGTGGACATGGTGGAACAATGCGAATGTGATCAATGGTATTAATAATGCATCAATAAGAAATAGCCAGTCCCACATCTGTGGGAAAAACAGCCCTCGCAACAGTAATGTAGGTTTAAGCCAAATAGACTTCAAAATGAATCTCAAATGGTTCCTCCAAGGCAGCAGAATATGAATCAGATGCCACATAATGGAATGACATAGTCAGTGATCTCAGCTCTACAGGCCTCGCTGTATAGAAAATAAGGAATTCAATAGAAATATGCCTTCAGCCCCATCCATGCAACAGCCCATGTACAATAAGATGCATGGATTTCAGCTAAACCTCATATTTCACTAACACCATTAAGATATTAAGTATCTTTTCCACAATTTGCAACTACATTCGGAGTTTGTTGGTAAGTTTTATATACGCAATCTGGTGTAGATATTGGCCAGACGGTCCAGCACAGAACACTGGCCCCTTAGTTGAGTTTCACACCTTTGCCCACATCTTAAAGAATATTCCTTTAACAAACCTAAAAGAGTATTCATCCGAGGTGCCCCCTTTGATTGGGTTTGCATAATGCACTTCTGTTCACTCAATTCAATTGCTGTTTGATTTCGTCCAGGGTATCGATCTGTGACGGTGTGCTATGCTTTGTAAATCAATTCATTTGCAAGTAAGATCCACTTATTTTTACTTTTAATATCTCAAAGCTTCAAATTGAGAGTTTATTTACTTTAGTGTTTCGTTCTCTTTTCTATTTGTTTTTTAAGTACAACTACCCAGTCGCCACATATTTAACAGCATCGCTTGACTAAGACTGTGCCCTGAAAGTTTTTCAGATCGGCTGTAAAAGAAAGGTATTTTCGACATATTATTGGCCCGTGTCTTTTATACAGTGTAATTTTAGTAATAATTTCTGTCGATTAAACCCTTGCATGCTCATGACGGCCCCCGGCCATCATGCGTCACGGTGGGCATGTGCGGAGTACGGCCGAGAGCCTTTTGAATCCCGCCCACTATATAAATTGCCCGCACAGCGCGAAAATTCATGCTGCATGCAAGGGGTTAATAAAAACCGTTATTGTTTTCCATTATTGACATTTTTACAACCAGTTCTTGATTAGCAACCGGCCACCAGCTACAATATTCTTATTAAGAGAGACTTTCACGCTTGTAGTGGGTGGGGACTTCAACTCTGTAGTGTCGGGGATGTGTGATCGCTACCCTCCCCGAGACATTGCGAAGTCACAATCCTGGTTGGGGGATTTCCTGGAGGCTTTAGAGCTCACTGACTGCTGGCGCCTGCTTCATCCTGGGCAATTGCAGTATACTTTCCATTCTGGTGCTCATGGCAGTCTTTCGAGACTGGATTATGTGCTGATGCCCTCCTCCCAGGCCTCCTCCATACGGGAGGTGAAACATCTAGCTAGGGGTATCTCGGATCATTCCCCACTGTGGTTGGTAGTGGACGCTCACTTGGGGTCGGAGGGTAGGGTGGCCCCGATACACTCCTGGTATCTCCGCGACCCCATGGTTAGGGCGGAACAAATTAAAACGATTGACCAATACTTTGCTAAAAATGTGGGTTCTGTGTCCTCCTCTGTCACGTTGTGGGAAGCGTACAAAACTGTTATTCGGGGCCAGGCCCTCTCCTTGATTGGCAATGTCAAGAGACGTAGGCGGGAGGAGGTTGTCCGTGTTGAAAATGACATCACTGTTCTTGAAGGGGAGATGGAATCTGAGGTCACCCCGGAGAGGCTGCACCTTTTGGGTCTAAAACAACTTGAGTATAGAGCGCTGGTGACTGATGCGGCGAAGGAGATGAGCAGGGAACAACAGGGACGACTGTATGATGTGGGGGATAAGGCGGGGAAATTGCTTGCTTGGCTGGATAAGAGGGAACGTGCGAGTCGGGTTGTCCCTGTGATTGTTGATGTGAATGACGTGAGTATCACCGACCCTGCTGATATTGTTGAATATTTCGCTGGATATTTCCGGGAAGTGTATTCTCCCGTCTCTGATAGACCTGAACAGGACTCCCACTTGCTCCTGCGAGATATCTCGCTGCCACGTTTGTCCGACCCTGAAAGGGATCTTCTAGAGGCTCCGCCTACAGTCGATGAGGTTGTTACGGCCATCCGCTCGGTTCGCTCGGGGAAGGCCTCGGGTCCTAATGGGCTCCCTGTAGAGCTTTACAAGCTCCATCCGGATGTGATAGCACCGTATCTGCGGTCGATGTTTTTGGAATCACTGGAGGCAGGCTCCCTCCCTCCCGACCAAAGATTGGCTTCCATAGTGGTGATCCACAAGGATGGCAAGCCACGTGACCGCTGCGCCTCCTTTAGGCCCATATCATTGATTAACGCCGAACCGAAGATTCTGGCCAAAGTGCTTGCCAACCGCTTGGTCACTGTCATAGGCAATTTGGTTCACCCGGACCAATCCAGATTCATACCCCATCGTAACACGGCACTTAATCTCCGGCGCCTGCATGGTGTCCTCGCGCGAGCGGCGACTCTGCGTGAACCGGACATCTTGGCGTCTTTGGACGCCACCATGGCGTTCGATACGCTGGAGTGGCCATATTTATGGGCAGTCCTCTCTAAATTTGGCTTTGGCCCCACCTTCATCGACTGGGTGAAATTGCTCTACACCGACCCCTTAGCCCAAGTGGTGGTAAACGGTCGTGTCTCGGCCTCCTTTGCTCTTGGTAGGGGAACGCGCCAGGGCTGTCCTTTGTCCCCTCTCTTGTTTGCCCTTACTTTGGAGCCATTGGCGGCATGGCTGAGATGGGAACCGTCCTTGAAGGGCATTAGATGGACTCCGGAGTTTGAAGACCGGATATCCTTATATGCAGACGATATACTCCTATATCTTACGTCGCCACGGAAATCGTTGATCGTCCTTTTTGACGTTTTGACTTCTTTCCGTAAAAACTCCGGTCTGGTCATCAACTGGTCGAAGTCTTGCATCTATGTTCTATGCGGCGAGGCCCCTCTCCCGCCTCGTGGATGTCCTATTTCGGTGGTGCGGGAGGGATTCAAGTACTTGGGGATTTTTATCACCTTGGACCCTGTGCTTCGTTATGAACGCAATTTGTTGCCCCCTCTCCAGCGCCTCCGTGCCGATGTGGCTGCATGGGGCAGGCTCCCTCTCTCTCCTCTGGGGTGGGCGACGTTATTTAGGATGATTTCGCTCCCTCGGGTCCTTTATGTGTTGCAAAATACACTTGATATTGTGCCCGCCCGCTACTTCCGGGAGATTGAAAGTCTACAGAGACAATTGGTATGGGGGGGCCGTCCTTGTATTGCTCTTGCGAAACTGACGCTCCCGTGGTACGACGGGGGTATCGCGCTCCCGGACATCCGCCGCTATTATTGGGCCTCTCAGCTGGGGGCCATCAACCACTGCACCTACGGTCCTTTGCCGAGCCCGGCATTTGAGATGGATAGATGGCTGCTGCCTGGTGGAGACTACAACAGGGCTCTGTATGCGAAATCTGCAGGCGGATCTCTCACGGGCCCCACTAGGACAGCGGTGCAGGTGTGGCATCGCGCTACAGCTGCCCTGGGCTGGGCTGATAAGCCGACCCGTGCTACCCCGCTTTATGCATCGGAAAAACGTGGCTCCCTCTGGAAGTCGAAGGGTTTCGATAAGTGGGATGTGATCGTATCATCAGGGTGAATGATGTGTGGATCAAGGGTAGAGTCAAGACGTTTGAGGAGCTGAAAGTTGAGTATGACTTGAATGATAGAGAATCCTTCCGCTATGTGCAACTCCGACACGCGGTTTCGTCTGTATTTCCCCTGGGCTCGGATATTCCGGAGGCGTCCCCGCTCGAAGATCGGGTGCTAGACGGACATGTCCCTGACGGCACGATCTCACTCATATACAAAAAGTTGATCAATGCCAGAACCGACCTACTGAGTAACCTTCGAGAGATGTGGACTCGTGACTGTCTGGAACTCGACGACGAGGATTGGCAGGCTGCGATCTCTTCCCCGAAGGAAGTGGCTATCCCGGCGCGCCTCCGGTTTGTCCAGCTGAAAATTCTCCATAGGGTCTACGTGACTGGTCCCCGTTTGGTGCGAATGGGGTTCTCTGTGGATGGACTGTGTAGGCGTGGTTGTGGTCTGGTGGGTAAGTTTCTCCATATTATTTGGGAATGCCCTGCGGTGATGAGCTGTTGGACTCGCGTGCATGAAGTTATGAGTGAGGTCATGGGTGTGCAATCAATGCCTGAGGCGAGGCGGTGTCTGTTGAATGTCTGGGAGCCGAATGATTATGACCTGGCGCAGCTTCGATGGGTGACCTTGGGTAATATGATTGCTAAGAGAGACATTGCTCAGTTGTGGGGTGCCCAGAGGTCACCGACAGTTCTGGTGTGGCAACAAAACATGGACTGGTGCATGTTTAGGGAAAAGACAGTGTATGTTTCCCGTGGCACGCCCCGCAAATGGGGGAAAATTTGGAATCAATGGAACGCATACCGTGGTGGCATCTGTACTCCCCCCCCCTTCAGAATTGGATACTGACCTGTCATCCTCCCAACCTGATGTTTCCTCCACGGGTATTTAGATATCTTGCTTATTCCTGGTCTCCTCCCCCCTCCCCAATCTCATCACATGCTTCTGACATCTGATTTGAATATGTATCCCCCCCCCCAGCGCCGACATGACACAACTGTAATGTATTGCCTTGTTTTCTGTTTTTTCTTTCTCTGTTTTTTTGTTATTTTGCATTTAATAAAAAGATCTATAAAAAAAAAGAGAGACTTTCACAGGAACGTTTTCTCTTTTTTCTAATGAAACATTATTCATTTATAGTAAGTGCTGCACTACAGTGATTTTGCTATTCCTGCAATTTATTAACCCCTTCGACGCTCATGACGAGCTCAGCTCGTCATGAGGTACACCTCTCGTACACTCATGACGACCTGAGCTCGTCATTAACCGCGGGTTTTTACAATCTTCAGCGCACCGCGGTAAATCTGACCGCGCTGATGGTGTTAAGAATCAGATATATGAACCGTTACTTACTTTTCAGAATATTGGCATCTATTACCATTCATTTTTACCCATCTGGACCAATTATCCAATGGTCCACAGTCAGTCTCTACTTTAAGTAAGTTTTAACTAATATCTGCACCTCACAAAGAGGTGGGTTAGTGCTTTTCTACCCTCTTCTACTATATAGAGGATTTTGATCACAGATTCAAGCACCATCCTTCTTTCCACAAGATTTTAGTAATATTTTCTCTTTTCACAGTCTCGGGGTGTACTTCTTGGTTCTTTGAATGTTTTATACTCAATAAACACAATTTTTGTGATCATTTCTTGTAAACACGGGTCTCCAAGCCTCATAAGAATATTCTTGTCCTGAAGATTGTCTATTGGATCAAAGACGCAAAAAGACCAAAATGCCAACATATCTAACCCATTTTCAACAGAAGATTGTTATATAGTAACTAATGATTCACAGTGTAATTATAGTTTCAAATTGTATAGAGTTGTAAGAAATGGGTTATCCATAAAACTGTCTAGTACACAACTTTGTGTAAAATTATTAATCACTGTCACTTGTGCGCTTGTGATTTTTCAATTGTGTTTTGTACCCTGTAAGGTATATATAAATATAAAAATTCTAACTGATGAAGTATACACCTGTTGTTCTGTTCTTCAATTTTTTATATACTCTCTTTTTTATATATTCTGCTTTTGATTTTTTGTAATTGATTTGTTTAATTCATATCTTTGATGCCACTACTTAGGGCACTCAAAATAGACTGCTCTTAATTGAATTTGATCAGTTGTTTTAAACAAAGTCCCCTGCAGGCTCTATTACCTGATAGAAACCTTTAGAAAGCATGTATTTTCTTATTTAACAATTCTGTGTGCCTCTCCTATTTTGTGCATTGGATGTCTGGTTTTGGAGTGACAGCGGCTGGGGATGTGCATTCACTGTAGACAGCCACAAGGGGGGTTGCGGTGTGTCCTTCCTTTCCTAGGTAACTCATAGTTGAGCTGAATAGACCTTGGCTGCATTTAGAGTAGTGGGAGGAATTTCACTTACACCTAAATAGGCAGTGTCTCCTCTGCACAATGCTGTCTCCAGTGATACTGCAGTAGAGAGGACAGAACTGGTTTGCACTGGTCTCAGAGACCCGTGCTACAAAGAGAACAAAGACAAATTGGGGTATAAGTAGTGAACCTTAAACCCCAAAGAACTAGATCACTTCTGGGCTCAAGAGGAACCTTTTGCCAAGAAGAAGAGTTGAGGAGCCCCTTTGCTGTGTGCTTTGCTGGGTTGGCCTGCAGTTGCTGCTTCTGCCAAGGAAGAGGACAAAAACTGGAACTTTGCAAAGAACCTTTTTGAAGAAGAATCTCAAAGGGCTTGTGTGTGCTGGCCTCCTGTTCTGAAGTCTCAGAGACACAAAGACTTCATCACCAGCTACGTCTAATATCCACTGCTGTGTGTTCTGACCTGCCAGGAGGTGTCTATTCCAGTTTTGGGCCTCTGGAGGTCGTTCCTTCTGTTGGGAGCTGAAAGAAACTTAAAGAAACCAAGAAAAACAAGTCCAGTGCCATCAGCAATGCCGCCAGTGAAGCCATGACCTGCACCGTGGCCAGGGGCAACGCTCATGAAGTGAGGTACTAACCTCTGCCAGTTAGAGACCCCCATTTCTAACAATGGTCCTTTTGTGGAAGGAGAAGTGAATGGTCAGACAGTATCATTTTTATTCCAAACAGGTGAGGTAACGTAAGATGAGTCCATGTAAGTTTGTTGTGTTGCAATCTCTTGTGTAAACTGAACTGCCTGATTTACAGCTCATAGCATGGTGTCAGCTTTCAAACACAAGATGAAGATTTAAGGCCTGTTTTAGAGTTTAACTTTCAGACCTTCAGTACTCCACGACTGAGGTTTCCATCCATCATTTTAGAGTATCAAATGTAGGACTGCCATCAGCCATGGCAGAGGTTTCTCCATCAGACAAACTCAAGTCCTCCATTGATAATGTATAATAGTCTGTTGTCAGAGTTTACTCTGGCAACACTGTCATGGCAGTTAACTGTCCGCAAATTTTATAGATTTCCATCAATACAGTGGTGTTGCAGGGGTCTCATGATGATGTACTTTTATGACAGATGTGTTTCTCCTTACATATCTTTCCTTCTTAATGGCGGATGCATTCGTCAAACACACCTGAGCTCCAATTTTTTTAAACGAGAGGGAGACAGTGGAACCTTCCTAACTCATAGCACCTAACCCAAATCAATCCAAATTGTAAGTTGCCCCCGGTAGTTTGTATGGGCGAGGTGTGTGCACACTGGCTGACACCCACTGTCACAGTGCTAGTTCATCAAAGAACTTAAGTAATCCATACATAAAAGCAAAGCTGCACAACACAATTCTTGAACTACAATTCTAATGATCACAAACGTAGATTTTATTGGTTGTGATTTACTTTATTCCAAAAGGTGTACAGTCAAAACGCGGGTTTTTGCAGCCGACGCGTTTCGTCCACTAGGGACTTCTTCAGGGCTGCCATAAAAACAAACATATAAACATACAATTAAAATCTAAGTTAAAAAGACATTTAGGTCATAGACATAGCCAGGCTTTATTACAAATAATATCCTACAAGTTATATTCTTTCAATTGACCAAAAATGGTCACCCTCATTAGAACCTATGCAACCAGTATCGTTTCTATTATAACATACTGTTTTTAGAAACAAGGAGAAGAAAAGACAAACGACAAGGTAACTATCCATCATCGTACATAGTCTTAATACAGTAAGTAGTATGGCCCAATGTCCTAGTCATTTTACTGAGCATTATAAGTGACTCCATTTTGCTTTTACCAGACTCCTCACAAAAGAATCAATAGAGAAGAGGCAATATTTAAGCGGAGAAAGGAGAAAAAAAGGAGAAGATTAGGGGGATAGGGTCAGGGGGGAAAGAAGGCGGGGGGAAAATGAGAAAGCAGACATGATGAACACAACAGTGTGCTGAAAAAAGGGGGCACTAATCTGCTTCTCATAAAGCATATACTTAAAAAGGAATCCCACATACCGAATTCTTTAGATCATGAACAGTCATCGTACTAGATAGATAATTTCTGTATGATGCAGACGTCACAAGAGGCTTATTAATTGATAGTGCTGAAATGTCTGAAGAGCACGAAACAAATTCACGTAAGAATTTGTAAAGATAGGGCAAGAGCCCTTAGATATCCGATAAGGGTTATATTTTCCCAACTGAAAAACATATAAGAAATTGCAAAAGGTGACTAAATGTTCGATATGGAAACAAGGCCACTCTCTACCTAAACCCTATTCCCATCAACAGTATAATCATAATTTTTTTATCTTTTTAAAATAGTAGAGACTTACATAAGGAGATGGGGTGCTCACAATTTCAATAGATTTCTGCAAAGGATGGGGAGCAAAAATATTCCAGATGAGCCAATCTGTTAAAAAGATGGAATCTATCATAAGGGGACAACAGCCAAGCAAAGATGAATGTTATAACAGGACAGATGTTGACCCCAAAAAGCGAGCAATTTTCCCAGTGACTAAGACTGTACAGTCTTCCCAATGAACAATCTTGTGTGGCTTGATCACAGCACATTTATATATCAGCACCTTAAATACAATGTCATACTTGGTGCCAGATAGAAGCCATACCCTAATGAGGGTCTCAGAAATGTCCCATACAATATTTTTAAGAGTGACTAACGACACAAATCTTGTGTTGTGGGCAAAGATAGTTGAAAAAATAATAATCGTCTTCAGATATTTGACACGACGTCTGGGGTCAGTCCTGAGGGAGTAATAGACCAATTAGGTAATATTGGGCCAGTATTAAAAATGTATATGGAAGCACAAAGAATCAGCTACAAAAAGGTGTGTCACCTTACCTCTGTAACTGTTATATAGTGATAAACTCAGAGAGGGGTGGTCCAATAATCAATAGTTCCAGCGAGAGTGACTCTGAAAAATAAAGGAGCCACTTGTATTGTCTATCCATCTGATTTGATGAGCCACACCCCTCTTCTCAGTCTTATGTACATTCAAGTCATATGTATTATCAGGATAATTCCAAATGGTACCGGACATATCCAGCACATTGTTTTCTATATTCTGTGACATTAAGGTCTAATCCCCTATTTGAGATATCCTAAGTACATTGGAAAGACATCTGTAGCATTAAATTATTAAAAGGGCTCTATATTGTAACCAAGAATATCCTCACCAGTAGTTTGCAATATCAACTAATACTAAATACAAAGACGATCAAAAGAGAAGGATGTCCAATAGAATCATGACAGAATCTGCAAAATCTATTGACCCCAGACACCCATAAGGGGGCCAGTGGCAGTATAATAATAATAATAATAATAATAATATAGAATTTTCTAAAGCGCGAACAGCTACCTCAACCAGGAGGTGTCCCGGCGCTACAGAGCACATTTTGACCGTGAGGACTAAGCAGGGTAAGTGACTAGCGTGGTTGGGTGAAGAGCCATGTTTTCAGCATACGTTTAAAGCAAGGCTCAGAGGGGGCCTGCTGGAGGGCTGGGGGCAGGTAGTTCCAAAGTTTTGCCACGTTAGCTGAGAACGTCCGACCTCCTAGCCGAGCTCTTTTTGCTCGAGGAACAGCAATCTGAGCACAACTGTTGGATCGGAGGGAGCGGGCTTGACTGTATCTCGGTAAACGTGTTTTCAAATAGTTTGGACATGTGCCATACAACGATCTGTATGCCAGTGTGAGTGCCTTGAACTTAATTCGGCTAGCTACCGGTAGCCTGTGAAGTAGTTGGAGATGCGGAGAGACTGATTGCTTGAAAGGAATTCGCATTAACAGTCTCGCAGCCGCATTTTGGACCAGTTGTAATCGCTGTACCTGGTATTTGGGAAGGCCCAGGTACAAGCCGTTGGCGTAATCCAATCTAGATGTTACTGTGGCATGGATTACAGTTTTTCGGCAATTTACCGGTAAGAGTCTCAGAATCTTACGTAGATTCCTCAGCTTACATAGGCAATTGCCAGCTGTTTGCTGGATGTGGGATGTAAAGGATAGCTTGTCATCCCACCGTATTCCCAGGTTTTTTGCCACCCGGCTGGGTGAGGGAGCTTCTCCCATCTCCGTCGGCCACCAAAGATCAGAAGGAGGGGAAGGGCCATTGCAAAAAAAGATTACTTCTGTCTTATTGGCATTAAGTTTCAGTTTGTTTGTGTTCATCCAGTAGGCTATATCTTGGAGGCAACCTTTAAAGCCCAAAAAGGATGCTTCCGACACCTCTGAGTACGGGAACACCAACTGGGTGTCATCAGCATAAGACATTGCTTTGACTCCCCAGTTGGCAATCAGCGTAAATAGAGGGGCAAGATATAGTTTAAATAGCAAAGGGCTGAGAGCCGACCCCTGAGGAACGCCACAACTAAGGGGCTTCGGTGTTGAGGAGGATGTCCCCAGTGCTACCTTCTGTGTTTTCTGGGTCAGATAGGATTGAAGCCAGCTCAAAGCCCGACCCTGGATGCCTATCTCAGCCAGGCGTAACAGCAATCTATCGTACTCGACCGTGTCGAAGGCGGCCGACAGATCCAGGAGCACCAGCATTGCTGAGTTACCTGAATCCATCGACCACCTCACCGACTCTGCCACCTCGATTAGTATGCTAAATGTATAATGGCGTGGACAACACTCTCCTCCCAAGAAATAAGAACTATCTTGTACTCCATTGGCTCAAAAAAGGCTTCCCAGCCCAACAGGTTTCTATTTCTAACACTATCCTCCTAGAAGTATAGTGGTAGAAATAGAAACCTAGTTCTTATTTCTTGGGAGGAGAGTGTTGTCCACGCCATTATACATTTAGCATACTGCCACTGGCCCCCTTATGGGTGTCTGGGGTCAATAGATTTTGCAGATTCTGTCATGATTCTATTGGACATCCTTCTCTTTTGATCGTCTTTGTATTTAGTATTAGTTGATATTGCAAACTACTGGTGAGGATATTCTTGGTTACAATATAGAGCCCTTTTAATAATTTAATGCTACAGATGTCTTTCCAATGTACTTAGGATATCTCAAATAGGGGATTAGACCTTAATATCACATAATATAGAAAACAATGTGCTGGATATGTCCGGTAACATTTGGAATTAGCCTAATAATACATATGACTTGAATATACATAAGACTGAGAAGAGGGATGTGGCCCATCAAATCAGATGGATAGACAATACATGTGGCTCCTTTATTTTTCAGAGTCACTCTCGCTGGAACTATTGATTATTGGACCACCTCTCTCTGAGTTTATCACTATATAGCAGTTACAGAGGTAAGGTGACACACCTTTTTGTAGCTGATTCTTTGTGCTTCCATATACATTTTTAATACTGGCCCAATATTACCTAATTGGTCTATTACTCCCTCAGGACTGACCCCAGACGTTGTGTCAAATATCTGAAGACGATTATTATTTTTTCAACTATCTTTGCTCACAACACAAGATTTGTGTGGTTAGTCACTCTTAAAAATATTGTATGGGACATTTCTGAGACCCTCATTAGGGTATGGCTTCTATCTGGCACCAAGTATGACATTGTATTTAAGGTGCTGATATATAAATGTGCTGTGATCAAGCCACACAAGATTGTTCATTGGGAAGACTGTACAGTCTTAGTCACTGGGAAAATTGCTCGCTTTTTGGGGTCAACATCTGTCCTGTTATAACATTCATCTTTGCTTGGCTGTTGTCCACTTATGATATATTCCATCTTTTTAACAGATTGGCTCATCTGGAACATTTTTGCTCCCCATCCTTTGCAGAAATCTATTGAAATTGTGAGCACCCCATCTCCTTATGTTAGTCTCTACTATTTTAAAAAGATAAAAAAAGTATGATTATACTGTTGATGGGAATAGGGTTTAGGTAGAGAGTGGCCTTGTTTCCATATCGAACGTTTAGTCACCTTTTGCAATTTCTTATATGTTTTTCAGTTGGGAAAATATAACCCTTAATGGATATCTAAGGGCTCTTGCCCTATCTTTACAAATTCTTACATGAATTTGTTTCGTGCTCTTCAGACATTTCAGCACTATCAATTAAGAAGCCTCTTGTGACGTCTGCATCATACAGAAATTATCTATCTAGTACGACGACTGTTCATGGTCTAAAGAATTCGGTATGTGGGAGTCCTATTTAATTATATACTTTATGAGAAGCAGATTAGTGCCCCCTTTTTTCAGCACACTGTTGTGTTCATCGTGTCTGCTTTCTCACTTTCACCCCCTCCTTCTTTCCCCCCCTGACCCTATCCCCCTAATCTTCTCCTTTTTTCTCCTTTCTCCTCTTAAATATTGCCTCTTCTCTATTGATTCTTTTGTGAGGAGTCTGGTAAGGGAAAATGGAGTCACTTATAATGCTCAGTAAAATGACTAGGACATTGGGCCATGCTACTTACTGTATTAAGACTATGTACGATGATGGATATGTTACTTTGTCGTTTGTCTTTTCTTCTCCTTGTTTCTAAAAACAATATGTTATAATAGGAACGATACTGGTTGCATAGGTTCTAATGAGGGTGACCATTTTTGGTCAATTGAAACAATATAACTTGTAGGATATTATTTGTAATAAAGCCTGGCTATGTCTATGACCTAAATGTCTTTTTAACTTAGATTTTAATTGTATGTTTATATGCTTGTTTTTATGGCAGCCCTGAAGAAGTCCCTAGTGGACGAAACGCGTCGGCTGCAAAAACCCGTGTTTTGACTGTACACCTTTTGGAATAAAGTAAATCACAAGCAAGAAAATCTACGTTTGTGATCATTAGAATTGTAGTTCAAGAATTGTGTTGTGCACCTTTGCTTTTATGTATGGAACACCTGAGCTCCATCTCAACATCAATAACACGTGCATTTCACACTATAAGAGGCACGCCTTCTCTTACACAAAAGGTCTGACTTTAAAAAATCAAACTTTACTTTCCTTTGCTTCTGTATCCTTAACTTCCACTTTCTTAGGTTTCATTTAAAAAAAATTAATTTGCAGTTGTTCAAAGGGGATTATGCCCTGGGGGTCAAACAAAGAACCAACCCACTTGCATCCACCTTCTTGCCACGTAGGAACCTATCTAGTTGCAGCCCTGGGGTAAAGTCTGGATTACCTAAAATTGGTGTCAATTGGGAGGGGAGGAACTTTAAACCCACCTTGATTGCTACTGCTTCCCAGACACAGAATACTGTGCCAGTAACCGATGAAGATTAGAGTCCCCAAGCCCTATGCTTGTGATGGAAAGCCAGGGTTCTTTCCATATGTGGAAGCCTGCCACTGCCTAGTCCATAAGGCACCTGTGCTTCTCGTTGAGCAGCCTGCTCCATTCTATTAAAAAACGTAGTTGAGAGGCTTGGTAGTAACAAAGTAGAAAAAGCACTGCAAGGCCTTCTTCGCATGTTGGGACGATATATGAGATGTTTGTGCAGACAAGGTTTCTTTCCCTCGTAATGAAAGTGAAATGTTTTGATATTATTACTTTCAATGCCTCCATGTTGGCAGCTTCTCATTCTGTACATAACTCAGCTCTTGCAGCCATGAGTACTCACTCCAGACTGAGCGTTTCTCTTAGTATTCATTGTCTAATTGAATTGGAAAGGCAACCATCCATGAATCTGTGACATATGGCTTCTTCATCATTGATTTAATTGAACTTACAGTGCTTGATGAGCCTATGAAGTCTTTTGACAAGCTCATCGATTGTTTGACCAGCTTTCTGACTTTCTTGGTTGAAAATGTATCTTTCATAATTAGGCTCCCGGTTTTATGGTATTTATTTTTTTGCCATTTCCGTCTGTATTTATCCATTTTTATTCTTTGTGCGTTTTATCTGTATTTATCCACATTTATTTTTCCCACAAGTAAAAGGCGACGCTGCAGCTAGTATTTTTCCACATTTATTTAAATTGACAAGAAGTGTATTTGTGAGGGGGTGGGGCAAATTTTACTATTTTCGTTGGTGCATTGAAAACAACTTTTCTTGAGAAGCTTTCACCAACAGGTGTGTGTGTGTGGGGGGGGGGCAGTTTATGGGACTTTATTTCTTGTTTACTTTTTTAAAAATGTATCTATTTAAAAATTATATAGACCATATAATTCTAATATTAAGTTTGTATTGCCATGTCAGCATAATATCCAACTTAATTAACTAAACTGAAACTGCACGCTCAATAAAAGATTAAGAAATCCTGCTGTAGTGTGGGGAAAAAAACAGGGAAAACGTATTGGCTTTTCTAGACAAAGTATATATGAGATAAATAATTTTATGTAATGGTTAAGTGTGCATTTGAGATGTAATACAGTCCTGCACTGCAATGCAAGTGATCTATAGGCGGTGTAAAGATACAAAATAACCTATGGCCAGCGGTGAGAATGAAAAGGTTTACTGTGAGCAGCCAGACCCCACTCTGTTTAGATTTTACATATTTGGTAACAATAGGTGTATAATTGGGGCATTGTTAAGCCGGGCCTAAAAAGAGCATATCGGGGTTTACTAACTGCATAATGCCTTCTGTACATAGGTATGGGTGTCAAAGCATAAGCACCTACAGAGATCAGCGTTCATACTTGGGACAAGTACTGAGAACAGAATAATAATGATAGCTATGGGTGTCCTTCCCCCAGAACACCTCATTACATTAGAAACAAGAGAGTTTGGTACTAATCCCGGCTTCCCAACTAGGCTGTATTTCCGTGCTCCTGGGCAAGTCACTTCGGCTCCATACCACCCCTGATGAAACTCAGTTAATCTATTGTAAAGGGCACTTTAAAAAAAATCTTTTCCTTTTGGATAATTTGGATATGGGAACTGGAGCATGGAGGAAAAGAACGCTATGTCTGTCATGATGTCACCGGACCTGTAACTAATTTAACATCTGTTTTTTCAAAACTCCCCATGAGGCTGAATGCATGCTTCGCAGCACGTCTTAGGCATGGCGACCTCTCTCTTTCACAATACCTCCCCCCCTACGTCGAGTGTGGCAGCCCGGGCTGAGCTTCCAGCCACACACACAGTTTTTGTGTTGCCAGGAGCACCCGAGTATTTCACAGGTCTTTAAAAGACCACTCACTTGTTAACGAGGCTTTGATAAAATACTGATAACACCAGAGGTCATTGCTCTGTGAGCAATCACCATACTATCCTGTTTTTCAACTCTCTGCTGGAGCACAACGGCGCTGCAGGCTGTCGATTTGGTGCCAATATTCCACTTTTTGGCTGCATCAGACGGAAGCTGTGGTTTCAGGAACATGGTGGCATTATAACCAGTTGTGGAACTTACTGATGTTGAGAGTATGTGCTATTTGGACAGCGCTGGATGGTCACCTGATTCTGTACCTTCTGGAAGTACTGACTCAGTACTTAAACGTGGGTTGTCTGGCCCACTCACCGAATGTACAGTCTTCTGCCTCTTTTATGGTAAGTGCTCGTTTTTTCTCCTACATATGTTCATCATCATTTTCAATATTCTGCATTGTACCTGGTTTCCACTCCCTTTAGCATTTCTCTGTACCTTCTTGTCACTGCTGTTAACGTTATCATTCTGTATGGCTTATGGCTCTATGTTGCGTTGTGGCGCAGTACCTCTTTCATGGCCTCACCAGCAGATTCCTGGTTCATACATTCCTCTGTAAGGCCTTCTTTCTCGAAAGCTTTGTATTGGCTGGAGTGGTGCTTTGACTCTACATACGCCAACTGTCGATCTTCATTTAGACTGAGGCGCGTGTGGCACACACAACTAGTTTGCTGGACGACAGCAAACTCCCTGTGAGAGCACTGTTGGTTCTTCAGGTTACGTATTCCCTATCTCATCACCAGTTGTAGTGTCCATCCAAGCCTCAGAGCATATAAATGATTACTTCACACTCGGAGATTGGTATTACACATCTTTATTCCTCAGTGTGTAACCATTAACTGAACATTCTACATCTTGAATTCTATCAAACATACACAAACACTTATGTCACTGTCCCTTGGGTTTGGATATCTAAATTGCGATTTATTAGGAAATCGCAATTTAGGAAATGCAAGCCATTTCCTATTTGACCCAAAAGAGGGACTGCAATAGCATTTCCTATTTGCAATTTCCTAATAGGAATCTCTCTTAAGAAATCACACATTTTATAATACTATTTTGCATTTCCTAAATAGCGATTCTTATAGAAAAATAATGATTTTGTACATCTGGCCCTCAGTGCTTATTATGTGAAAACTAGGTTTGTGTGTTCCATTTAGGACACTATATTGCTCAACACCATGATCCAAAGGGAAAGGTATATCAAACATTATAATGCCCACTGTCGAAAATGTGACACCAAATGAAACTGTAAAATAAAATTGAAATAATTTAAATACTGATGTACTGCACACATAAATGAAAGAATACTATACTAAATAACAAATTATTTTACTATGCATAATGCAAATATTAGTCTCTAGCTCATGTATATTTCACATAAAATAATATTGTTCTAACGCTGCGTTCTGACCCTAGCATCTGCCAATATATAGATGTTTGTCTCACCATTATGCTCATACCTTTAATAAGCCACAACAAAACTACAGTAAAATTCATTACCATGAGATACCACTGACACATTATTTTGAGTGTTATTAATATCTATCAAAGTGAAACATCATTACCTAATACAGAAGCATGTGTCCACCTCATGCTCACAAATACTACAAATTAACTCACAAAATCACATGTCCTTCAATTTAATCACATCTTCAATATAACCTCAATGAGGTATAAGCATCATTTATGTATAATTATTGTTGTGATACATATGTGATGCATACATAATATGTATACTAAAAAACAAGGTAGTGACATACGTAATTGTCTTGGTTTAAATCCGATATATATGTTCTCAATGTTTGCTCATACTTACCCTCGTGCAAATACGTTTACTATGATTTCATGCCTTAGAACACTCCATGGGGGGGTGGAAAACAACACTGGGTGTGGGCTCCCCACAGTAAGGCCAAGCCTCTGACTAACTAGAAAACTATATAATTGCCAATACTGTTGTCCTCAGTAAACCTCCTCAGATTCTCTACCGTTAGAATTGAACTTAATGTGAGTACGAGACTTATAATTCAGTTTGAATAAGTCACTTTTTATTGTATATTGAATTGTAAATAAAGTATGGTAGTTGAGTATATGTGTGAGTGTAAGAATGGAATGTGAATTGTTGATCAACTGAGTATGTGAGTTGAGTATGAATTTTTAACAGTCCAATTGTTTTTATTGTGGAATTGTTTTTGTATGTTAATTGGAGAAATTGGTGAAATATAACCAACAAATGTACTAAAAAGCACTAATAAAAAGTGATTTATTCAGACTGAATTATAAGTCTCGTACTCCCATTAAGTTCAATTCTAATGGTAGAGAATCTGAGGAGGTTTACTTAGGACAACAGTATTGGCATTTATATAGTTTTCTAGTTAGAACACTCCATGTCATTTTCCTGTTGCATCTCTACAACATCTACATGGGCATCATCATTGAAGTCATCCTCTGGGATGAAGGAGATGTTCCTGCGTAGGGGCAATGTTGTGCAGTATACAGGACAGCATAACTATTTGACATACATTATGAGGTGAGTAGAGGAGGGCTCCATCAGACTTATCTAGGCAATGAAAACGTGCTGTGAGGAGCCCAAAACACGCTTCCACTGGCCTCCTTATTCAAACATGTGCATCAGGGAAGCTGAGTTCTCCTTGGCAGTGGGGATAACAGTCATGGTCATGCTTGGGGATGGAGAATGTAACATATCAGTTGTAATATAAAACAAATAAGCATACTATGAATACTGCTGTTGTGATGTACAGATGTGGAAAGCAGACCACCTGGACATTGATGGATTGGAAGTTCTTCTGGTTGTGGTACACCTGTTCACAGATATGGGTTTGTATCAAAGCAGTGTGGGTTCCATCAATGGCACCAACAACATGTGAAAGGCTTCCCAAAATATGAAATACAGCTTTTAAAGTTTTCTGGATACCTATAGAATTTGGAAATCGTACAAATTCGTTTTTGTGGTGCCTAAACATCACTGTTGGAAGTTGGTGCAAGACCCTAAAAAAGCTGTTTGAGACATTCTATTGGCATTCCCTCCAGTATATTGGAATGACCCGTGGCAAGAAATGCAGCACTGCAAATACAGCACTGCCATAATCTTCACCACTGGAGTGATTGCTGTTGGATTGTAATTTTCTGCCTGGTAGGGGCCATACTGAGATTGGCTGTGCCCCGTTTTTATTCTGTTTATATTTTATGTTTTCTCACCTTTTCTTTTAATTAGTCTTGTGTTACCAGTAGGCTCCATTCTTGGGGTAAGAAAGCAAAAGACACACAATTGATGGACGGAATGCAGAGCAAATCAAAACATTCACCCCCAGTCAAGAGATCTGGGTTAAATCCATCATTCTTTTGCTCACCATGCCACCCATGTTTAGACCCAGCCATATGCAAATCAGTCTTGACCCTGTGCCTCATGGGAACAGTCCAGCCCGAACTGCCAAGCCAGGTCCTCCCTGGACCAGAAACAAGCATCCTGGGACCTGTTTCAGGGTATGTTACCCTTCGTCAGCCAGGCTAGCTTGAATCCAGTGGCACAGTGAGCAAGGGACCCACGTCTGGGCATACCCATCCTACTTAGGGCGAAAAGTGTTACTGCAAACAAATGATGGACGGAATGCTGACAATGCAAACATTCTCCCCCAGTCAAATGATCTGGGTTAAATCCATCGTTCTTTTGCCCACTACGCCACCCCAGTTTGGACCCAGCCATATGCAAATCAGCCTTGATCCTGTGCCCCATGGGAACAGTCCAGACCGAACTGCCAGGGCACGTCCTCCATGGACCAGAAACAAGCATCCTGGGACCTTTTGGGGTATGTCACCCTTATTCAGCTAGGCTAGCTTGAATCCAGTGGCACAGTGAGCGCTGCTGCTTTTAATTGCCGTGCAGGTCGGCTCTGGCACCATCTTTTGGGAGGTGCCTGGTTCCCTGGCCCTGGTAGGGGCCATATTGTCACAGGCTGTGTCCCGTTTTTATCTTAGTTTATATTTTACGTTTTCTCACCTTTTCTTTTAATTAGTCTTGTGTTACCAGTAGGCTTTGTTCCTAGGGTAGCCTAGGTCTGAAGGGATGCATGTCGTTACAACGCATGCTTTTTCCACGCATGCCTTTACAACGCAGGTTTTACAACGCAAGTCGTTACAACAACTTGCGTTGGGGGGCGCTGGATAGTGAATAGTTTAATTTACTATTCCAACTCCAGTCCCCGTGGATAGTAGGGAAGGTTTTGGATAGTAAATTAAACTATTCCCTATCCTACAGCGCCCTCCAGCGCAAGTCGTTGTAACAACTTGCGTTGTAATTCCTGCGTTGTAAAGGTACTGTGTGGAAAAAGTTTAGTTGTAAAGGATGTTTCCCGTCTGAAGTCTGGGGTAGCTGGACAGCAGTTAAAGCCCATACTTTCTTTTGCCATTCATTTTATGTAGCTCGCTTGTCGCGTTACTACACGTAAGCCAGCCACGCCTCTTGACACGGCACCTGGTGATGGAGAGCTACTTACAATGGCTCACAGCGCATCCACGCAGTGGATGTGCCTCTGGCACACAGATGGCTTGCAAAAAGCAAGCCCATCCGCGCAAGTCCGCTCACGTACCGCATACAGTGCCAGCCCCCTTGTTCGCTTCTCACCAGAAACCTGCGTTACAATTTCATATTCCCGAACTCTCTCTTGGCCTTATGTCATGCAGGTAAGCTTCCTGGCTGCTCGCGTTTTTAACCCGCATAATTCCCTTCAGCTGTTCTCCCCACCTGTTCTGTTTGTGGCTTCATAGGGCCAGATGTAGGTAATTGTAATTTACCGATTCTAAAATACCGAGTCATACCGAATCGGTATTTCAGAATCGGAAAATGAGATGTAGCTAAAAAATCTGTAAAAATTACCGATTCGGAATCACTCGGTATTTGAAATCGGTATTTACCGAATCGGTATATACCGACTCGGTAAAATCCGATTCGGTAAAACCCATACATTCCAACGGCCCATGACCCATAGGAATGAATGGGTATTACCGAATCGGTAAATACCGAATCGGTAAATACAGATTCGGAAATTTGAAATTGACAAACATGTGAGCCTGTGAACCAATCAGGAACTCCAACCACACCCAAACCCAAATGTACTGGGGAATCAACCAATCAGAATCAAGCACCCCTCCCCAGTACCTGGGACTGGCCACGCCCATGCAGGTGCAGAAATCAACAGTCAGGAGAGCAGGAGGACAGACTGAGGAGCAGGCTTCCCTAAGCTCACCTGTACAGCACCATGGAGAGTCAGGATGCACAGAGGGATGCTGCTGAGCACAAAAGAAAGATGAAATTCAGCCCTGAGGAACTGCAGGTGCTTGTTGCAGAGGTTGTCAGACATTACAGCAAGATCTTTGGGAAACAATCTCTGCATGTTGCTGAGTCCATCAAGCGCACAACCTGGATTGAGATACAAGGCAAGGTAAATGGCATTGGTGTCACCCACCGTGAAATAGACGATCTGAAAAAACGGTGGTATGATCTCCGCATCATCACCAAGAAGAAACTAGCTGCCCACCGCAAGGAAGCTGCAGCAACAGGGGGAGGAAGAAACCGAGCCCCATGACTCACTGACATAGAGGAGCTGGTGGAATCCACCCTTGAGCCTGAATCCATCCACGGCATCGGGGACGCTGACAGCTCTGCAAGAGCTGCAAAGAAACAAGGTAAGATGCCAGTACATTGTCATTAACCCATTTACCGATTCCCCTTACACACTCTGTGTGCCTACATCATACTCCAGAACAGGTTTTACCAATGTCCTGCAATGCATCATGGGAAATGTAGTCATAGGTAGATACCTCTATGCAGTCAGCATGCCATGCAGCAAGGGATGCTACAGACTACTAGCATAAGCAAATGAGGGACAGGCAAATGTGCTATAGTATTGTGTTTAATCAAGAGACACAGGTCAACCACTCCACTGACACAATGTCCATGTCTGTCCACAGGGGAGTCATCGCGCAGCGCAGCAAAGGATAGAGAGAAGAGGAGGGAAGAAGCTGGACCCAGCACAGGACACGGAGGGAATGACAAAGAGCAGGCTGCCAAGTCACCTGAGGAGCCAACACCACCACAGCCACAGTCACCTCTGTTATTTGGAAGTCAGGAGTCAGGAGCGGCTGCACAGTCCCCCACCCCCACAACTCCGTCCCCAGTGCTGGAAAGGGCAAGGCGCCCTGATGTGCCCCCTACCCGCAAACTGGAAACATCCGAGGAGGAAGAGGATGAGGGTGACATGGCCATCAACCCACAGGATTCAGCTGACGCTGAGCAGCTGCCCACTCCCAGAGGTGTGCGGGCCAGTGTCCGAGGACGAAGGCCACGGGAGGCAGATGAAGTGCGTCAAGATCAGGGGGTCTTCTGCGGACTGTAGGCCACCATGGTCAAAGTTCAGCGCCTGCGAAAGCAATGATGGGGGTTCAGAGGCAGGCACGCACCACCAACAACAAGCTGGATGAAATAGGCAAGGGCATTGGAGACATATCTGAGAGCATGCAGTCAATGGCATCTGGCATTTCCGACATGACACAGTGCATGACTGTCCTGTGCGACAAGTTGGACAGGGACCATTTGGAGAGACGCAAGGCTCGTGTCGATGTGCGGCAGCAGACAAAAGCCCTGAACAGATTTGCAACTGCAACCACCCTGCTGTGCAGACGGTCAGTGGCGATGCAGGATGCCATTGTGCAGTGCTGCACCAATTTATCTGTGGGAATGGCCAGAGTGACCTCTGCTATGGAGCTCATGCTCGCACAACAGACTTCCACTCGAGGCGACACATGTGTGGGTGAAAGTGAGGAGTCCACCAGCAGGAGTGGCGCAAGCACTCCTGTACAAGAAATACGTAGGAGCGGCAGGCGTCATGCTACTGAGACAGGCCACACCGAGAACATTGACACACAGCCACAGCAGTCCCACCCTGTTGTCCGTGGCTGTAAACATTGACTATGCCCTCCACCCAAGGAACAGGTCACGGTGGTGTTAACCGTGACAACACAGTCATGGACATTTATATATCATGTACAGAATGTGTGCTATCATTGCACTTGCGTAGTGAAAATTTAACTACGTACGTCATGACCTTTGCCTATCTGTGTCTCATTACTCACTCAGAAATATTGCTGTGTGACCTCTGCCCGTCTCAGTGTCCCATCTGTCGCTGCTGCTGCTACTGTACCATGGGGCTCTGCCAGTTCTGTGTCATCATCAATGTCCTCATGATGTGTGATCTCCACCTCTGTGCCTTCCTTGGTGGCGAGATTGTGTAACATTGCACAGGTCGCAATGATTTTGCAGCACAGGATTGGGGTGTACTGGCGTGCCCCTTCACTCTTGTGGAGGCAGCGAAACCTGCTCTTTAGGAGTCCAAATGTGCGCTCCACAACATTGCGTGTAGATCTGTGAGCCATATTGTACCGCCTTTCACTCCTGGTGGATGGGTTGAGGTAGGGGGTGAGCACAAAGGACCTCAGGGCATATGCACTGTCGCCTAGGAGGGAGAAAGATTGACATTACTAGCATGTACATGATACATTAATCTGCTGTGAATGACAGGGTGTGTCAAATTCATTTACCTAGCAGGTATACGTTTCCGAATTGTCCGGCAACTAGGCGTGTGTATATTCCACTATTCTGGAATATGTACGAATCATGGGTACTTCCAGGGAACTTCGCAACGATGTCTGTGATGATGTTGCCAGCGTTGCATATGACCTGTACATTGATAGAGTGCGTTGACTTGCGGTTTCTGTATATGTGTTCTGTGGCTGCAGGTGGACAGAGTGGTACGTGGGTGCCATCAATGCAGCCTATCACGTGAGGGAAGTGTGCCAGTTGATAGAAATCAGTCTTGGTTTTTGCAAGTTCTACAGGTGTATCAGGGAATGAAATGTAATGCTCCATCCTCTGCATCATGGCGTCAAGGAACCTCCTGAAGAAGCGGACAGGCAGCTCTGGGACACACCACCCACTGCAGCTATCACACTCTGGTAGCTCCCGGAGGCAAGCAGGTGTAAGCTACACAGCACCTGCACATGGGGTGGGATGGCGTGGGCCCTGGGTGTTGGGTGCTCCAGGAGTGGGTGTAGGTCCCTGATCAAGTCCTGGGTGGTTTGGGGATGTAGCCTGTACCTCTGGAGTATTTCAGGCTCTGTCAGTTGGAACAGTGTTATCCTCTGCCTGTACACTTGTTCCTCCCTTTGCCATTCCCTCTCTTCTGCTGCCTGTAGTCTTTGCCGCCTTGCAATGACGTAGAAAGCCGCCATTATGATTCCACAGTTGCATTTTGGGACTCTTTTTATGGCCTTCACCTGATTACCACCTGCATTCAATCCATGGTAAATAACGACTCATAATTACCGAATTTCCGTGTATTCGGTATTTTTTGGCTTTCCTACATCTCCATGGCCATTTTTTACCGTTTCTTATTTACCGAATCGGTAAATAAGAATTCGGTAAATATGAATTCGGTAAATTCCGCCTCGGTAAGAATACCTACTCTTATTTACCTAGTCAGAATTATACCGACTCTTATTTACCGAGTCGGAATTATACCGACTCATATTTACCGATTCGGAATTATACCGACTCATATTTACCGATTCGGTAAATAATAGGCTCCTACATCTCATTTCATTTATACCGGTCGGTAACGGACGAAATTACCGAATTACAGCCGTTACCGACCGGTATTTGGCTACCTACATCTGGCCCATAGTCTCTTTGCTCTGTTCGTTGTCACCTACCATTTCAAATTCCAGTCCAGCTCCTCACCTGGCACCTATTGATCTCTGCCAAACCCCATCCCTCTTGCGCTTTAATGTGCTTTAATGTTGGGCTACGCACACTTATAAACACATGCTCGCTAGTCACACAATGTGGAATGCTCTCTATTTATCGATAAACATCTTCCTTGGTTCACATTCATCTCTGAGACTTGGGCTGATGACTCATGACTTGGAGACTTTGTCTCACCCTCCTTTTCTCTTCCATGTGGGGTCCCACAGGGGTCCGCGCTCAGCCCTACGCTGTTTAATCTCAACTTCACTCCTTTAGCAGATCTGATTTACTTCTTTGCTTTTGCCCTAACATCATATGCGGATGACACACAAATTGACCATTTTTGAGACTGCATGAGGACAGTCAGTATGTGGATGTCATCTAACTGCCGTAAACTGAATTCCACCAAAACAGTGGTGTTATTGTTTGGAGCTCAAGCCTCCTTCTGGTCCCAAGACTGGTGGCTATTTGAACTAGGTTCTCTTTCATCACCGACTAAATCAGTTATTAGCAATACTGACCTATCATATACCAACCAGGTCAATTCTGTCACTTCCGCTGCTTTCCATATCCTCCAAAATGATCAGGAAAATCCTACCCTTTATTCCTTCTCGCCTGCAGAAAACCGTGGTTACATCCTTAGTTTTGTCGAAACTCGACTATTGCAATGGTCTTTACTTAAACGTGCACCAACAGTACAGACCGTGCAGAATACAGCCGCTACAATACTTTGCAAACTTCGTAAATATCATTGTGTTTCCTCAGCTTTCCTGCAGCTTCACTGGCTCCCTGTTAGAGCTAAATTCATGTTCAAATTGCTATGTATTGTTTACAAAGCCCTGCACGATCAAGGCCCTGCACTTCTGAGGTAGGACTTCTCTTCCTACCTTCCATCTAGATCTCTTCGTTCCACCTCATCCCAACTGGGGTGGTTCTGGTTTCAATCTAGATGCCTACAAAGCCTGTACCACTCTCAATCTTTCCATTAAATCCTCACCCAATCTTCTGGCCTTCAGAAAGGCACTAAAAACTTGGCTCGTTATCTGTCACTAATGTCTTCTACTGCTGTAGCCATCATTCTGGTTTGCTCACTCAGCTAGCGCCAAGACACCTTATTGGTATTCAAGCTCTTTATAAAATCTTGTAACATAACAATAGGTCTGCAGAGAATTGTTTACTTAAATCCAAAATTGTTTGTGGTTCAGCCTATATTTTTTTATGATGTCTCTCTCTTGCATGGTAGCAAGATCAATGTAAGGACGGTAAACGCTTTGCTGGCAGAGTTGTTGTATTGGATATGGTGGCTGGAATTCTCCTAACTAGAAACATAAAAAAGACAATATGTTGTGTGAAATATTTATTTATATGATCTCTGCCAAACCCCATCCCTCTTGCGCTTTAATGTGCTTTAATGTTGGGCTGCGCGCACTTATAAACACATGCTCGCTAGTCACACAATGTGGAATGCTCTCTATTTATCGATACCCATCTTCCTTGGTTCACATTCATCTCTGAGACTTAGGCTGATGAATCATGACTTGGAGACTTTGTCTAACCCTCCTTTTCTCTTCCATGTGGGGTCCCGCAGGGGTCCGCGCTCAGCCCTATGCTGTTTAATCTCTACTTCACTCCTTTAGCAGATCTGATTTACTTCTTTGATTTTGCCCTAACATCATATGCGGACGACACACAAATTGACCATTTTTGAGACTGCATGAGGACAGTCAGTATGTGGATGTCATCTAACTGCCGTAAACTGAATTCCACCAACACAGAGGTGTTACTGTTTGGAGCTCAAGCCTCCTTCTGGTCCCAAGACTGGTGGCTATTTGAACTAGGTTCTCTTTCATCACCGACTAAATCAGTTATTCGCAATACTGACCTATCATAACCCAACCAGGTCAATTCCGTCACTTCCGCCACTTTCCATATCCTCCAAAATGATCAGGAAAATTCTACCCTTTATTCCTTCTCGCCTGCAGAAAACCGAGGTTACATCGTTAGTTTTGTCGAAACTCGACTATTGCAATGGTCTTTACTTAAACGTGCACCAACAGTACAGACCGTGCAGAATGCAGTCGCTACAATACTTTGCAAACTTCATAAATATCATTGTGTTTCCTCAGCTATCATGCAGCTTCACTGGCTCCCTGTTAGAGCTAAATTCATCTTGAAAGTGCTATGTATTGTTTACAAGGCCCTGCACTTCTGAGGTTGGACTTCTCTTTCTACCTTCCATCTAGATCTCTACGTTCCACCTCATCCCAACTGGGGTGGTTCTGGTTTCAATCTACATGCTTGCAAAGCCTGTACCACTCTCAATCTTTCCATTAAATCCTCACCCAATCCTCTGGCCTTCAGAAAGGCACTAAAAACTTGGCTTGTTATCTCTCACAAATGTCTTCTTCTGCTGTAGCCATCATTCTGGTTTGCTCACTCAGCTAGCACCAAGACACCTTATTGGTATTCAAGCTCTTTATAAAATCTTGTAACATAACAATAGGTCTGCAGAGAATTGTTGGCTTAAATCCAAAATTGTTTGTGGTTCAGCCTATATTTTTTTATGATGTCTCTCTCTTGCATGGTAGCAAGATCAATGTAAGGGCGGTAAACGCTTTGCTGGCAGAGTTGTTGTATTGGATATGGTGGCTGGAATTCTCCTACCTAGAAACATAAAATAGCCAATATGTTGTGTGAAATATTTATTTATATGATTTTTTTCGAATACTTCTTACAAAGTGTTATCGATCTCACTGAGTAAAGCATTAAAAAAAATGTTTTATATTTACAAATTATTATTATAAGTTCTTTTTTTTCTTTCTTCCCCGAATCTGTACCTCTCACACAAACTCAAATCCACTGAGAAAAATCTCTAGCAAAAACGCTAGGACCCAAATTCTCAGTCAACCAGAGTTCACCAGCAGAGGATAATGGGGGACCTAAAATGGCGGATGCCTGATCTATCTGTCATAGAAGATGGACGAACTCCGACTTCAGAGACAACCCTCTCTCACTGTCGTACACAATGGTTGGTACCCATTGTGTGACTGATAGAGGAATATTCACAGTTTGGTGTAAGCGTACGTTAATTTATGTGTACCCCACTGTGGCGAATACGCTTCTCAGACTTTGTTTCAATTGCCTCCAAACTTTTGCAGTGTGCACACCTCCTCACAGTTTACTCCTTAGCCAACCTCTGCAACACACCATGGCTCATAGTGCAATAACCCCCTCACTTTTCAACATTGCTTATTATTAGGTAGCTTCTATGTTCATCAGAAGCAATACTGTGCTCAATATTAGAATTAAAACACATGTCCACATTTTAAAACACAACAATGATGTATGAATACATGTTATGTTCAAAAAGTACATTCGAATACATTATAGAAAATTGAGAAATGTGTAAGTATTTGAAAGTTAGTTATTACTGTACCACTGTGTATGTTAATCAGCTAAGTAGCAGAGTATGTGCTACAGAAAACATTAATTGTGAGACATATTTAAATGATTGTATTTGTCAAAGTTTCTACTATCATACATGATGGAATATTTCCCTGTATATATGTATATATTTCAGGCCAAAGACACAAGGTCCTCTTTTGTTTTTCCTCAGGTCCAGGAGTATTCTGAAGTGGGTCCCTGGAGATGCCTCATTTATGCCTGGCATGAGGTAGTGGGTGTGAATTACTCCTGTAGACACTCTAACTAACAAGGTAAATGTTCCCAGGGCCAAACCTACCCACTTTGAGCATTTTGAACATCGCCAAACTCTTCAGCCACACTGAACTTGGGTTGGGTGCATGTGTGGAGAGCTTGGAGGCCACGCCCCCCGCTACAGCAAGCCCAGCGCAGCCCAGAGAGAAAGGCCAGAATGAAAAGTAGTAAAAACAGACATGGTATGTATTTTCCATGTAAATCAGCTGTTGTAGAGAGTGTGCAACTGTATAACTTGTTTTCCTTTTTACACACACCGTATTATGATTACTAAAGGGCACATCCCTCCCTCACCATCCAAAATAGGCAATAAGGACAAATCAACTGAATAAAAACCCTAAGCTTGAGTGTGAAGAGAGTGTTTTAACCTGCTTTGTGTGTGTCAAATTGTGTTAGGCTGTACATTTAGCAACTCTTTTTAGGGGTGAAAGAACAGATTTTGGAATTGCATGAAAGCATTGTTTACTGGTTTAAAGTGAGCCTTACCTGCAGTTTTAATGAGGAACTGGAAAATGTGTATTGCCCCGAACAGGTATCAAGGAGATTGCGAGCAGAAGCCGTAGCCCTTTCCCCTGATTCAAGCCTAGTGATTTTGCCTGAGCGTAGAGACGCATGAACTGGCCTCCCTCTCACCTTGCACAGCCCCTCAAGTTTGAGGTTACGTGATCAGCAGATCAACGTTTTTTATTGGCTGCAGTGCCTGGTTTCTGATTCACCACTTGGGTTACGCTTCTCACTGTTCTTATGGGCTTGGTGTTTGGCTAGGGTTCCAATTGGTTGCTAGGACTAGGGTTCTTAGTGTGCCTAGGACTTGGCCACTGTTTGGTTGCTAGACATAGGGTACTGATTGGTTGCTAGAGGTAGGTTTCTTGGTGGATCTAGGGTTTAGGTCTTGGCTAAGGATTGGTCGCTAGGGATAGGTTTCCTAAAATGCTTCTGAGGACATCCCCTGGCTCTGTTAATACGTTTTTCCTGTTGGGCTCACCACTCTAGACCCCTGTGCTGCTCTGGGAGGGTGGGGGGTGGGGTCAGGAGACCTCCACCTTTGTGCAAAATCTATTTGGGGTTTAACGTCAATTGGTCATTACAGGACCAATGATAGAACACCTCTGGTCTGTCTATAGTAAATAGCAATTTTGTAGCATTGGAAAAAATCCACTTTTGAGTGATTACCGGGGAAGCAGGTGGGATATAGAATCGTGCCAGCATTTCATAAGTGACGAGGGGTAAGGTATGTCGTGTGTAGGTAATTTAGATGGATTAGTCGGAGACGGGAGAATATAAGGGCTTGGATTCTTAATGAGACTATGCTTTAGGGCATGGCTACTGATTGGTTGCTAGAGACAGAGTTCTGATTCATTGCTCGGGCTCTTAGTGGACTGAGGGTTCAGGGTTTGGTTACTGATTGGTTGCTAGGGATAGGGTTCTGATAGGCCTTAGGATATAGGTCTACGGTTCTGAATCATTAGGGTTAAGGCTAGGATTCCTTTTGGCCCATGGTCTCGTGATCAATAGGACCATTTAACCCCGAGGGCTCCAGGCAACCAGCCCGGGCATCCAGGTAAAAGGCAGCAGGTTAAAGGTGTTGCCTGCTTCGTTCTTTTAGGCCTTGAAAAGTGCCTAAGAACAAAGAATTGCCAGCGTGGAGAATTACAGCCCCATTTGTCGTTCCTTCGAATAAAAGTGGATTGATACGTATTACCAGGAAGTGGTGATTGGTCATCATGGTTGGGAAGGATTTTTCCATTACAATGCTCTAGGAAAATCGTAAAGCTGGCGCTACTCGTAAAAGTTTGAAGAATAATTGAGCAGGAGATACTAAGCTTGGATATAACATGCTCATTGTGTGTTCTGAGTCCTGAGGAGAACCCTGTAAGATACAGAATAGGGTTCAAAATGCGTCAACTGCTGTTATTCCAAACAAGTGTTTGCTACGAACATTTACCATGGAGAATCATAATGTGAATTAACAGAAGTTATATTTGAAATGGTGTATATTGAGCCCATCTAGTACACTGTTTAGTGTTGCCCTTATTAAAGGAACATTTAAGTAGGGTGTTGAAACGCCAGCCTAAAGGGCTGTGTTTTGAATGAGAAAATGATTTATTACCTTTAGTAATCACAGAACCAGAGTTACTAAGATCTCTGTATTAGGTTTACATATTAACGTATGTTCTAATGTTACATTATGTTTTGTTTTGTTTTAAAGTATGTTATCGAATGTAATAATGTTGTTGTGTCTCTATACTGTGTAAAGCTTTGTGATGAATCGATGTTTTAATGGATGAATAATACAATCCAGCAATCTTGAAAAGAAAAAAAATGAAATAACAGATGAAAAATAAAATATAGGGGCATATTATCAAGAACGGTGATGAAATTATTGCCGCTTTAGCGGCAGGAATCTGCTGCTAAAACGGCGATAATGGGCTTGATAATATGTCCTTGTGAATTCCCATATCAGCCGAGGTTCTGGTGTTAACCTGGGCTGCTATGGGAATTCATAAGGTGTGGTTCTGAAGATTCTGGATTCATGTAATCCTTCTGGACTCGAGAATTAAAACCTCGTCGAAACATGACGAATTTGGTATCAAAAGACCGAGAATGACGAGCACACAATGTACAGATATTTTCAGTATATTCGGGTGACGATTTCACCTCAAAATCGTCATTCACGTCCTGAACCCTTGGCCTCCATTTATGTGTTGCCCTTTACATAGGCCTTAATCCAGCTGAATTCAATTCCACAAGGACACATACTCCTTAATCGACTTTCCTATGACCTGTGTAAGTTGGAACCATTGCCCCAGGCCGAACTCGTTAGGTCAGTTCCCCTCACAGTGGCCGAACAAGATAGCATCAGGGCTCAACAGGCCATAAAACCATTTCAGCGCGCACACCTGCCGTATCTTGCTCCCATCTGTCTCTACTCTTTCTGCTTCACTTACTTTATGGTGGGGAGGTGCCTGTTTTATTGGGGGTCCACCGATATCTGATGAAATGTTGGGCCTTGCCGGATGATTTGTTGTGGGCAGCACGACGTGAAATATGTACATGTCATCATGACTCTGCTTTTCCTTTGTAACCAAAACCTGTAAATGATATATTGCAAATTCGAAGAATGCTTGCCTGAAGCCGAATATTCTGTATAAAGAGAGAAGCCTGACTTTGTAAATACGAGCAGTCTCCTGATAATATACTTCCCCGTGTGTTGTACTTCTAGGACACTTGTTACCTTGGTTGCAGCCAATAAATCGATCTTTGACTTCACCTAGAAGACTCTGAGTTTCTGTGGTCTGGATCAGGAAGAACCCGAGGTCTCTGGGTGTACCCTGACACCGCTGGGTTACCGGTTCTGTGCCGGTTCTTAAAAACCCAGTACCTCAGCTGGCGCCCAACGTTTGGGGCGATTCCAGTGGTACCAGTCAGCCAGAGGTTCGTGAGGAGCTTCGTGTGAAAATTCCGGAGGACGGCCAACTACCTCATCGACCCCTGCATGTCGACGTGGTCCGAAGGTCTTTGCTGCGAGGTTCCCCGCTTCCCGGCGGCTACAAGGACTGCTGCCCTGGCTATCGCCCTGATTTGGACCCTTGAAGTTTGGTAGAGCGAAACACTAAGACGAGTCTTCTGGTGACGTCATCGATATCTCAGTTAAGTATAAGTGGAGCGTCTCCCAGTCCTTAGTTGGTCTTAGTCTTGGGTATCCTTTGGGATAATTGTTGGTACTTGCAAGCACCAAAACCGAAGGACTCGTGTTTTCACGAGGAAATATCGTAATCGATAATCCTTTGAAGTTTGGAACTAGACTAGAGAGCGAAAATGCCTAGTCTTAGACTTGGAAATTTGTTTTGTCTTGGTTGTAATAATAGGGACTCCCGATTGGAGGACTCGTGTTCGGTTCCTCCAGTTGGAACTCCAACTTACGAGTTATATGTGAAACATGGGGTAGGCCCCATCACATACAACGAAGTGTGGATCAAATACACCAGAAAAGATGGTGTTTTAAAATGGCCCCAATATGGTAGCTTTGATACCGAAATTTTAGATAACCTTGAAGTTAAACATTTCAAAAAGAAAGCCCGGCCGGCGATGTTTGACTCTTTTCGCCTATGGCGTAAGGAGGCCAAACAGAAGGAAATCAAATTAGCTAAGAAAAATAAGAGAGAAGGACAAATTTCAGTAATGCAAGCTGCTCTGCAGTTTAAAGACAATGAAGAAGAGCAGAAGAGCGAACAGTTGCACAGGCAACGTAAAATGGCAATAGATAAATGTTATCCAGTTTTGCCGTCTCTTCAGCAAGAGGCAGCAAAAGAGCGTGAAAAAGATCCATTAATGTCGCATTTAATAAGTTCGCCACCCCCTATGCGCAAAATGCCACCGCACCCCCGCAGCCTTTAGTTGTGCAACTTGTGCCTCCTGTTACTCCGCAGCACCCACCAGCTGTTCTCCAGCTGGCTCCTGTCTCTACGGTGCAGCCTCCTCCAGGCTCACCGACCACATCTTCTCCACCTGTGCTTTCTACGATTTTGCCTAGTGTACTTTCTACTTATCCTAATGCTCCCTCTACGATTTTGCCTGGTGCTCCTTCTATTTCTCTTGATGCCTCCTCTGCTGGTATCTCTGCCTCTGCCTTATCTCACCCCGTTCTTCCTTCAGTTTCACCTTCCATTCGGCAGAAAATGGCCAGCACTGTCACTAACCTTCTTTCCCCTCTTTTTGGGTCCCCTACTACGACCCCTAAAATGGAACGAAGACAGTTGCAAAGTCGACTGCCTGACTATCAAGAGAGAGACTCACTGAATCGTTTGGCACGGAAATGGGTGATGGACACTGTGAAGTATGATGTAGAGTCTGTCATGGAAGTCTTCCATCAATGGGAAGCACCGACGCAGAGATATGTTTTTGAACAGATGTGTGTTTTCCTTTGTGAGGATTTGGAAGATAATGATTTAGAATGCAATCCGCAGGAATTGTGTCGTGTACGGTTCAAGTTTGGAGAGGGCATGATTGTAGGTCCTGATGTGGAGAAAGCGGTTGAAATATTGTTATCATATCGGAGTAAGGGGAGCAGTTCTGGGTCACAATCTGAGCCTAGTGCATCTAGTAGGAAAAAGGCGCGACAATACCCGATGAGAGAAGTTCCCCCACAATGGAGAGAGGGCGACACAACTGCTAACCCACCTATTCTGCCACACTTTCAGCGTGTATGGGTCCATGTCCCATGGAAGCGAGCTGAAGTTTTAGCACTTAAACAGACATTACCTGATCCGCGTAAGAATCCTGCAGGATATTACAAAGATTTGTCACAGACTGCTGGGTCATGTATAATGAATTTAGCCGATATCGCTATGTTATTTGGGAATGTTGTTCCACAGCCTTTATGGGGTAAAATTCGTCATACAGATCATGATCAGGAATTAGGTGACTCATGGGCTAATATTGCAGCTGCAGACGCCCGACAAGTTGGTGGTGCTAAACCTGAGCCTTTGATAGCAGAACTCCCTGGTAGAATAGTCGACTACATGAAAATGATAATGCCCACAATACGCGTAAATTGGGATAAGTTATCTGCATGCAAGCAGAAGAAAGAAGAAACAGTCTCAGATTTCTTCACCAGGTTTGAAGAGACATTTGTCGACCACAGCGGTCAAGATATGACCACAGAAGGTGGTCAGAGATTGTTTGTCGATAAATTCGTGCACAACCTGCTTCCAGAATTGTGTAAAAAGTTAAAGGATTCAGAAAGTTCTTGGGCAGTCTCATCTTCAGCGCAGATATTAGCTACTGCCCAATATTACGAGAATAGAGACAAGGACGAGAAATATAGAGTAGAAAAGAAAACCAAGGAATTAAAAACGAAGGTTTTGCTACAGCAAGCATACCCGCCACGTGGTGGTGGTAACCAGAATAATAATGGTCAGAATAACTACCAGAATAATTTTCAGCAGCCTCAACAGTATCAGAGAAACTCGCAAAGAGTCGAGTACACTCAGCCACGTGTCCCTGTAGGCCCCAACCAGTGTTCGTATTGCAAGGAAGAAGGTCATTTCAAGTATAGTTGTCCTATTCTATTACAACGTGCAAATGGTGTTTCTGGTGTAAGAGGTCGTGGTGTTCAGCAAGCGCCTAGAGGTAGAGGACGTGGAAACGTCCCCCAGAACGCGCGTCCCCTTCCACCACAAAATTCTATGAATAGGTTCGATCAGCAGAACAGCGTATCTGACAGGACAGCTCAATACTATGTTGATGATTACTATACAGAAAATGAGTATTTTGAGGGTAATGATTGCTAGGACAGCCAAAGACAAAGAGAGGGAGTTGTTTCAGTTCCAGTAGATCAGAGTGGACCTTACGTTGAGGTGATTACATCAGGTGTGTCAGAGCCTTTTCTGTTGGATACTGGTGCTACAAAGAGTTCTATTATGCACTCCAAACTCCCTGGCCCACCTTTGTCTGGCGAAATGAACGTTTCTGTAGGTTTTTCTGGCGCCCCAGTTAGAAATCCGATTTCTGACCCTTTATCTCTTTCTGTTGGTCCTTGCGAATTCGAAGCACCCCTCATTCTGACAACAGGTTGTGGTGAAAACTTGCTAGGATTGGATTTGTTAAAAAGATTGTATGCGACTTTGTACTGTTCTCCTTCAGGAGTACAACTTACTTTAGGTAAGAAAGTGGTTTCTCCCATGTATTTATCGAGGGACAAACTTCCAGCAGAATTGTCGTTTCTTCCAGATACTCTTTGGGCCACTGGTCCTAATGATGTAGGCCTTTTAGAAATTCCACCATATGTTGTAACATTGAAAGCCAACGTTAAAATGCCACGAATTCCCCAATACAAAATCTCGAGTGAAGGTGAAAAAGCTTTGCTAGCGATCGTTTACGAATTGATTGAAAAGGATGTGATTGAAGAAACACGAGGCAACGTTTGCAATAGTCCTGTTCTGCCTGTTTTAAAACGAACTGACCCTTCTCAGCCACCTGTGTACAGATTCGTGATTGATCTTAGAGAGGTGAATAAAATAGTTGTGCCACAATTCCCAGTTGTCCCCGACATTACCACATTATTGACTATGATTCCAGCTTCTGCCTCTTGGTTTTCAGTGATTGACCTGAAGAATGCCTTCTTCAGCATTCCAATTGCTGAGGAGAGCAGGGATATTTTTTCCTTCAGTTTAGGAGGTCGCAGCTTCCGCTTTAAACGCGCTCCTCAGGGCTACTGTGAAAGTCCATCAATATACAGTCAAGCTCTAAAAACACAGCTTGATACGATTGTTTTACCTGAAGGTGCCGCTCTTGTACAGTACGTGGATGATTTGCTCATTGCTGCAGACACAGAGGGAATTTGTAAAAAGGCCACGCTTTCATTATTGCGCCATCTGTGTGACCTTCGTCACAAGGTGTCACTTTCCAAACTGCAATATTGCCGACAAGAAGTGACCTACTTAGGTCACCTCTTATCGAAGGAGGGAAGGAAACTGACCCCAGAAAGAATTCAGGCAATAGCGAAATTGAATGTGCCAAGAACACAGAGAGAAGTGCGTGCTTTCTTGGGCATTACATCGTACTGTAGACAGTGGATTCCAAATTTTTTGTTATTAGCCAAACCCTTGGTGGCATTAACGTGTAAAAATACACCCAATCCCATTCCTTGGTCTGAAGAGTGTCAGAAAGGTTTTCTCGAATTACGCACAGCATTGTGTTCGGCTCCTGTGTTAGGTACCCCCGACTACAGTAAGCCTTTCACATTATATGTCCACGAGAAGGAGGGCTGTGCATTGTCTGTGTTGACTCAGTTGTTTGGAGGTAGGCAGCGTCCATGTGCCTATTTTTCGTCGACTTTGGATCTGGTAGCAAAAGCATTGCCAAGTTGTTTAAGAGCCACAGCAGTAGCAGCTGTTTCTATACGACAGTCTGCTGGTCTAGTAATGAATAATACACTAGTTGTGATGGTCCCACATGCAGTAGACACGTTGTTAAATAGAACCAAGACACAGCACTTAACTAGTGCTCGATTGTCCAGCTACGAATTGACACTGTTAGCGAGTCATGTGCACATAAAAAGATGCAGTACCTTAAACCTAGCTACGTTGTTGCCAATTGCAGAGGAATCAGATGTTTCAGAACAGCACGATTGTTTTCTCAGAACAGAGGAAGAGACAAAAGGGAGAGTAGATCTATCCGATACTCCTCTCGCTGAATGTGATGGTACATTATGGGTGGATGGTTCATGCTTTAAGCTCCAGAGTGGTGACACAACTGCAGCATATGCTGTCACGACTTTGCATACAGTTGTTGAAGCTGCGCGTGTGCCGCATATTTCAGCTCAAGCAGCAGAATTGATTGCACTCACGAGAGCATGTGTGTTGTCTAAAGGGATGAAAGTGACTATCTACACTGATAGTCAGTATGCATTTGGAGTGGCTCACAGTTTTGGGCGATTGTGGAGAGAACGTGGATTCCTGATTTCACATGGAGCTAAGATTCAGCATGGTCAGTTGGTGAATGAGCTTCTTGAATCACTGACCATGCCCCTGCAAATGGCGATTGTGAAATGTAGTGCTCACAAGAAGGTGACTGATGATGTAGGTCGTGGAAATGCATTTGCTGATGAGATCGCGAAGGAAACGGCAAAGAATGTAATGAGCCGAATGTATGTTGCAGGCCCTGCAAGATGGACTGGTGATGTTGGAATGTGTGAAGACACAATAGAGAGTGTGAAGTCCATTCAAGCTGAGGCCACAGAGAAAGAGTTGAGTACGTGGAGAGAAAGTATGGGTAGAATGGATGCAAATGGTTGTTGGATTGAATTATCAGAGCATCAGAGATGGTTGTTACCCGATGCATATGTGCTTGCAGTGGTTACAATGGCTCATGGAATGGCTCATATCAGCGTGAAAGGGATTTGCGAGTTGTTGGCCCCAGTATGGAAGAATTCAGGGATTCCCAAGTGTGCAGAGAATGTTGTCAAGAATTGCATGGTATGTTTGAAACACAATCCTGGTAGGGGAACCCCAACTCCAGCTGGTCATTTTGCGCCTCCTACGTACCCGTTCGAGGTTTTGCAGCTAGATTTCATCCACATGGAGAGGTGCAACAATTTAAAATACGTACTCGTTGTTGTTTGTGCCTTCTCAAGATGGGTAGAAGCCTATCCCCTAAAAGACAATACTGCCTTGTCTGTGGTAAATAAATAAATAATACCCTATTTTTGAATGAATAAATGAATAACAGATAGCTCAATAAATAAGAGTCAAGATTCGAGGTAGTAGGAGTTTTGCAGGTTTAATACAGCAAATACAGGAATAGGATGGCAAGGCCCAGCAGCGCTGCCGGGGTCAGGATCGGGACAAGGGGAATAACTTTTTAATAACAGTGCATGAGCATATATACATAACGCAGACACATAGCATTACATTGCAATAGGCGTAGCAGTGGGTGGAGCAAAAGGCGTGACGCGTAGCAGTCGCGAAAGATAAGGGTGAAAAAGAGGTGTAACAGGGCGTATACATAGACATGTGATGCAAACGTAACAGAATATGTCATGAATGGGGCGGAAACCATGGAGGGGGCTACCTGAGGAGCCGGGACCTCTAACCTGATGGTGCGCGCAAACTAGCAATGACGTGTTACTAGGAGAAGCTGGGGGCTATGAACTCTGTGCTAGGAGCAGAGACTGAAGTCTGGAGAGTCAGGGCGACATGTACCTAAACAGCATCTAGTATCTGATGTTTAGAGAACATGTTGATATAAACTAGAAGTCAGGAGGGGAAAGGCTAACTTGATTCTAAGACTGGACCATGCATTATTCTACATGTAGTGCGTGATGAAGAATATTAAATGACCATTAAATGCAGTATTTCTCTAACGTGGAGACGTGAAGGCTAGACAATGACGGAAACTATCGATGCGATTCAGTAGTTTTAGGAATGCAGAGAAGGAGGACTGAACTGATAACTGGAATCATAACATATTCTTGGCAGACTCAGAGGCAGAGCCAGGGTGAGCCGGGCACTGCGAGGCAGGAAGTAAGTGAAGGGTCGAGGATACAGGTGGGGGCTGTATCGCTCCTCAGCGAGGCTTCAGGAGACAGGAGCTGAATCTGGTGTCCGGGCCCTTTTGAGGCCTAGAAACGGGGACTTTTCAATAGAATAACGTGCACACTGAGAAACGTGGCAACGTAGCTTTACATAGGCCTGATATTCGTAGTATTCACGAGAACTGGAAACTGGCATACTAGAGGTGGACACAACTGTAATTGCGTCATTAATCGAACATAGGGAATGCATATGCATATTTAATCATGCACACATAACATATGATGGATGACACGTAGGGACACAGAACATAGCAAAATTTACTTTTCCACATTCCCTCCTTGTCACTACGTTTCCATCAGGAAACATCAATATTCATGATACCATCTATCATTTCATACAGTATCATTTGCTCGTCTCGAATTATCCTGGAACGGGATTTAGAACGGTGCTTGGGACTAGGAATACAAGAGGTAGCACAGATGCCGCAAATCGCAGGGCCACATTGTATACAGAGGCAGCAGCTGAATATGATCGCTACTGCAATACCTAGAAAGGACAAGACTTTCCATCCCCAGGCGGAAATTATATTCCAGAACCAACCGGACCATGTCCAGGTGCCTGGATCTTGGTGTAACAGATGGGCAATTTTATGGAGTCTGGTTATAGCTGAATAAACAGACGGCGCGTTATTTGGAATGAAAATGCAGCAACTAGATCCGATGACTCTACAGGCCCCGCCCCTATCGGCCAGTATGACGTCAAGGACGAGACGATTCTGTAAAACGACAAATCTCATAGCAGATTGCTCTTCAGTTAAGTTACCTAGAGCAGAGGCAGTCTCATTTACTACAGCTTCGAGGGTTCTGGTTAACCTACGGATTAGCTTACTATTCTGGATAGGTCCTATAAAGAAAAAGAGACCTCTGTTGAAATCTGTATACTGTTCTAGAGCAGTTTCAGTATAATCGACAATTGGGGACTCCCTTCTATGTCTAATGTGTACTAGATGTGTGTTTCTATGATAATCAGGTGGGGCTAGGAAAACTGGTGGCAGTAGGAAGGCAATGTAACAGGTTCCCTCCCAATCGAGGGGCAGACGAACATATGCAGTTTGACCACAAATAAAATAAGAATGACGTGAAGCTTTGAAAATGGATTTCCCACTGTCACTATACTTGACAATAGTAGTACAATCACTATGTCCTACATGTACGGAACCATTATTTCGGACACATAATTCGCCTTTAACTGGTAGTACTGAAATAGCAGGTAAGTCTGGAGTAGTATCAGACTGAACATTCAGGACCATGAAATTCGAAGAATAGTTACCTAAATTATACACTTCATTTTCTAGATCTAACCCGGTTCTGTGGGGGAGACCTTGCTTGTCTGGAAAACATGTACTGTTAAGAAAAGACATATCTGTTGAGGATGACGTTAACGTGGACCATGCTCCACACGAACCATTATGTGAAAATGGATAAGGAAAAAGTGGCAGAACTCCCTTCGGTATCTGGAAAGGGGGGAGTCGACCACACACCCAACAATTAGTGGCATTGCTGGTCTGATGTGAGTAATGTAACATGCGGATGAAAGAATTATTTTTCATAGCGAGGCGGTAAGAGAGTTCATGAGGAGGCAGATCACTAAACGTGTGCTCTACTGTAGCATTAGCAGACTTATTTACATGAAGAACTGGGAAATACAAGAAAAATGCATAACTGGTGCAGGAAATCATAATGCTGAGAAACAATATGAAACATAGAAAAACGATACATCGAATTGAGTTTTGACTAACTCTCTCACTATGGGGGTCTATTTTATACATGTCAGAAACAGTCTAACCGTTTCACCTAGGGGAGGACTTAGACAATCAAACTGGCTGACTTATTTTACTAGACCGGAGTTTCAACTTATACTCCTGTTGCGGAGTTTTCTCTAACAGGGGAGGGTTTGTAGCAATGTCTTTTGCGGGACAGTCCTTGAGAACAATATTTTGGCAATCCTTCAAATCCTGGGAAATGTTCTTTGAGACGGGTTTCAGTCCATAAAACTTCTTTATATGTGAAAGGTGCACCCAGCCTTTGCGACCCTCCAACTTCACGGCTGTACGGGTGGCGAGGAGGACCTGTCGGGGCTCCTTCCAGCGTGGCTCCAGCGGACTTGAGCGGTCAAAATTGCGGACCAAGACCATGGATCCTGGAACGATTTCATGCGGTGCCACCTCGGTATTGTCTGGAAATGCGGCGGCAACCTGTGAACGACAAGAGTTGAGGGCAGACATCAAGGAAGCTAGGTAATCTGTCAGCATATTACTTGAAACATCGGTAATACTTCGGGGTCTAGGAGTACCCCACATGTTAGGGGGGTGGCCGAAAACGACCTCATACGGGGACAGACCTGATCTGGAATGTGCGACCATGCGCATATAAAATAAAGCGACTGGCAGAGCTACTAGCCAGTCCACACCTTTCTCTTTACATACTTTTGCAATACGGATTTTCAGAGTCTGGTTATGTCTCTCTACGAGACCGGCTGCTTCAGGATGGCGTACACAATGAAACTTCCACTGGTACCCCAACAAAAGGGAAACATGCTTCATTAACTCAGATGAGAATGGCTGGCCGTTGTCAGAATATACGACTCTAGGGAGTCCATAACGGGGGAAGAACTCACGAACCAACTGCTTGGCAGTGGTCGCGGCTGTGTAATCTGGGACTGGATATGCTTCTGTCCACCTGGACAAAGCGCATACAACTACAAGGACATACTTGAAACCTCGACATCGTTCCATCTGAATATAATCCATCTGGAGGACTTCAAAAGGGTGGTCAGGGGGCTGGAATCCACCTTGTTCCACCGGGACACTTTTACCTGGATTAAACTGGCAACATATCATACAGGTACGGACTTTCTGTTTGGCTGCAGCTCGTAAATGCTTGTTGAACCAGATGTTCTGGATACTGTCTAACATAGCTTTTTCTCCTAAATGTGCTGGACTATGTGCGGTATTAATAATGACTTGAACCATAGAGTCGGGGAGAAACCATGTGGCTCTACCCTTCGTTAACCATCCTTGATCTGTCTGGACCCCTCCTTGTTCGGACCATTTCTTGATTTCTTCGGGAGTAGCATGTAACTGTATGTCTATGACATCTTGTGTAGGGTCTTTAACTGTCATACATGTAATCGGATCTGGAGTGTGTGTCATGTTAACTGGAATGTCTAGAGTCTGTGCTGTAAGCTTGGCTGTGCGATCTGCTAGATCGTTACCTTGAGAAATGGTGTCAGTAACTTTCGTATGTGCTTTGCACTTCATGATAGCGATAGATGTCGGTAAATGTATGGCATCTAACAGAGCTTGAATAAGGAGACCATGCTGAATCTTGGTTCCATGAGAAGTCATGAAACCTCTCTCCTGCCAGAGCACTCCGAAGTCGTGTACAACTCCAAATGCGTAGCGTGAATCTGTGTAAACATTAACTTTCAAGTTCTTGGCGTGTATGCAGGCTTGTGTCAGAGCAACTAGCTCTGCTGCTTGAGCGGACAGGGTGTCAATACGGTGTGTTTCAATAACTTCAGTGTCAGTAGTCACTGCATACGCGGCGACTAGTTCTCCTGTACTTGTTCTCATACATGAACCATCCACATAAAGTGTCAGGTCGGGGTCTGGTAACGGAATATCTGTCAGATCTTGTCTTGGCTTTGTCGTAATGTTAACTACTTCCACGCAGTCATGTGTGGCAGAATTCGGAGTAACTGATGGTAACAGTGTAGCAGGGTTCAGGATGTTGCAGCGTCTGATTTCTATGTGTGGCTGGAACAGTGTCAATTCATAACCTGTTAAACGTGCAATTGTCAAGTGCTGAGTTTGTGTTCGGTTTAAAAGAACTTCCACGGAATGTGGAACTTGTACTGTCAAGGAGTGTCCTAAGACTATGGAATCACTTTGTCTGATAGCTAGGGCTGTGGCTGCAACTGACTTGAGGCACGCAGGCAGAGCCTGGGCTACAGGATCTAATGTGCTCGAAAAATAAGCACAGGGCTTGTATTGTCCTGCTCGATCTTGTGTGAGAACAGATAATGCTGTACCTTCGCGTTCAGTGACGAAAAGTGTAAAAGGCTTACTGTAGTTCGGTGTCGCTAGAACTGGAGCTTGGCATAGGGCTTTCTTTAACTCATTGAAACTAAGTGTATGTTCAGATGTCCAAGGGAGGACAGTCGATACGGCTGCCTCCTGTGTCGTTAACTGTATCAGTGGCTTGGCTAGAAATGCATACTGAGGAATCCATTGTCTGCAGTAAGAAGTAAGGCCGATAAAAGCACGTACCTCCTTCTGGGTCTTGGGCTGAGGAAGACTCGCTATTAACTGGATACGGTCTGGTGTCAACTGCCTACCCCTCTTGGACAGTAAGTGTCCTAAGTAGACCACTTGCTGGACACAGAATTGAAGCTTAGAAGGGGACACCTTGTGCCCCATCTCGGCTAGGAAATACAAGACTGTAAGGGATGCTCGTTCGCAAGCACGTTCAGAACGGGCTGTGATCAGGAGATCATCGACATACTGGAGCAGGGCAGCGTCAGTTGGCATGTGAATGTTGTCTAGTTGTCTTTTAAGTGCTTGACTGTAAATGCTAGGGCTTTCTGTGAAACCTTGAGGAGCGCGTGTGAACATATAGCTCCTTCCATTTAAACAAAATCCGAAAAGGAACTGGCTGTCTGGATGAATAGGGACACTGAAAAACGCGTTCTTGAGGTCGATTACAGTAAAGAACGTGGCTTCGGAATCAATGGCTGTCAATAGGGAAGAGATATCTGGAACGACTGGGTACTGAGGAATAATACATTTATTAAGTTCTCGTAGGTCAATCACTAATCGATATACTGGGGGTGCATTTGGATCAGTACGTTTCATGACTGGAATGATCGGGGAATTGCATACATTGGAGTCAGTTTCTACAACCACTCCTTGAGCCATGAGCTCGTCAATAATTTTGGATAAGGCTGCTACAGCCTCAGGTGGCAATCTGTACTGTCTGATTCGTGGTAACACCACACCTGGCTTGAGAGTCACACGATAGGGTGTGATTTGCATATAACCAACATCAGTTGGACCTTGCGCCCATAGATGCTGCGGAACATTAGACAATCTGGGATCAAAATCTCGTAATACATAGTGACCCTTAAAGTCACGTAGGAACAATCGTATTCCCTCTGGGGAACAGCATATAACTGCACCTAACTCTTTCAGTGTTTTAATGCCTAATAGGTTTTTTGGACATGACTTAGTAAGTAACAGATCAGTAGTGCGGGACAATGGACCTACTTCTAGAGTAACTGGCTTTGATATTTCATTTACAATGGGTTTTCCTGAAAATCCAAGGGAAACATTTCTTGAGCCTGAGAGCGGAGCCCCTGGAACTTCGACGTGACTAATTGTGGTCCT
Source organism: Lissotriton helveticus (assembly GCF_964261635.1). Taxonomy (NCBI): domain Eukaryota; kingdom Metazoa; phylum Chordata; class Amphibia; order Caudata; family Salamandridae; genus Lissotriton; species Lissotriton helveticus. The sequence goes on along the minus strand of NC_136061.1, from coordinate 983,776,260 downwards.
ACTTGCCCCTGTATCAATCAAAAACTTTCTGTCTTTCCCTAATACTTGACTGTGAACATAGGGACCTTCTTGATCTACAGGTATCTCGATGAGAGGCAAGCCTACCTCCCTCTCTAGGCTGTTTCATGAATACTGCTGGTACTCTGGATACTCAGACTGTGCATACTGGTACATCTGCTGTGTAACGTGCTGTGTTGCAGCAATAGGCTGCGGTGCGGTAACTGTCTGTGGTGCATTCTGTGGCTGAGGAGTCTGTGAAACTTGTTCTTGTCTAGGCGGACGTGGTCTTTCTTTAGTCTTACCAGTAGCTATGTTGTGTTTCAGAACTGCACACTCGTTTATAAAATGACCTGGCTGTTTACAATAATTGCAGTTCCCTTTAACGGGAGCTGCAGGATGACTGGCTTGATTCGGACCCCTCTTCTGACTGTCTTGAGGAACAGATTGTGCAACTAGTACTTTCATTTTTGTGTCTTTCATACGTTTTCTCTCGTGTTCTTGTTCTTCCCTGATCCTATTCTGGTGGTATTGGAGCATCTGCAACATCTGGGACGGGGTATTAGCTTGCCAGGTACTTTCGACTTTCAAAACTCGATTTTTAATTTGTGGACTTGAATTCTCGACTAATTTAGTAACAAAAAGGTGAGGGTATGACTCACTACTTGTCTTGAGGCCACTGTTGATGCTAAAACATTTCTCAAATCTGGAATAAAAATCACTAATATCTTCGTCTTGTTTCTGTTTACAGGCTGAGATTGCATCCCAGTCTTCTTTTCTAGTTGTCAATAATCTAGGTAAAACTTGTATTAATAATTCTGGTAATTCTTTACATTTCGCTCCAAGACCGGTACCTGGTACTCGTGCCTTGTCTTCAGCTTCTAGAACTGCCCAATCGATCTTTTTCTCTCCCACCTCCCATTCTTTTTCCTTGAGCTTTTCATACACCCCTGCGGGCAGCAGAACCTTTAACATTTTAATTATATCTGGATACGTGTATTCTCCCATACGGAGCATGTCTTTTAATTCTCTATGGAACCCTGCTGGATCTTTATCATGACAGGGAATTAATTTCTTCATCTCTAGGAGTTCCATCTTTGTAATCGGAGTGTAAACAAACACTCGTTCTAGTTCGCCACCCGTTCCTCTAACTGGGTGGACTTCTCGTAACGGATTCTGTCTCTCTATGTAAAATGGTTTACTTTCTGGGGGTGAGACATGAACAAAATGCGGGTTCAGAAACGTTCTATATTTGTGACGCTGTTCTAGAATGACACTAATTAAGTCGGTACCTAAACCTTTCCATCTATACTGGAGTAACTCGTTCAGGATATCATGTAACGGGCCTGGACCAGAGTGCTGACCTTCATACAATGTAATGAGGTGCTGAATCATATACATACCCGCCAGTCGTTGTTCGGCTGGGGGCATTTTCAGAAACATTTGTGCCACTATTTCGTCTGGAAAAGTGGTAGAATCAGTAATCCATCGGACTGCTGATCGGGCTAGTTCTTGTTCATGCATGGTACTCAACTCACTGTAACCGATTCGTGATTTCAGAATGTGATCGGTAGCTTGAAACACTTGTTCTAGAGAACCTTGTTCTGGTGCTGGATGATGAAAAATAGACTTGTGTTCTAGGCGTAAATGGCGATCTGGAAATCTAGATTTTCCTACATACGCTATTCTGTCGGGATTCTCGTCGTCTAACTCTTCAGGATCAGAGTTACTTTCTTTCTCGCTTACTTGTGCTGCTTTACGCTGTTCGTGTAACTTTATTATTTCTTTACGGATTTTCTTGTACATACTCTCCATAGCACCGACGGTCTTGTGCTTACCCTCGGCTATATTATCACTCCACCTTGTCAGGGTTTTCATTTCAGCCGGATCTTTAGACGGGTAATCTTGTTCTCTTATTAGACAATTGATCAGAAACTTTAATATCATGAGCTGGGTCTCAGCTTTCCTTTGAGACATGGCCTCGTCAATGCTTTCTGGATCATCCCCTGTACGGATGAAGCGATATATTCTGTCTAGATCTTCTTTCATATTCGGTAAGGTGACTAGATACTCGGTCACCTTTCTTACGCGGAATGAATATAAAACCATATTATCCTCGCCTGGGACTGGATCATAGCCGCATTCGGCAAGGGATTTTCTTATTTCTGCTACAGTCTGATGTCTGGGCGTACGCTGTGATGCTTGCATATGTAATTCGGCTGTCGTTAAACGCTTGTGTGGCGGCGGGGTTTGAGGAGTACCTCCCCCTGCGGCCCCTAAACTAGAGTCGTCTACTGAGGCTCTTCGTCCTGGCAGAGTGGGAAATGGAAATGTAGGCTGGACTTGTATGGCGGGCTGGACCGGGGGTACCGTAACAGGTACTCCGGTGTCTGGAGGAGCGGGAAGTGCCTGATTTACAGGGACTGGCGGAGCGCGAACAGGATTTGCATATTCTGGGACTGTGTCGTCCAAATAGGACGAAATAAAAATATCAGCTGCGGTCTGTTTGTGACGTAGCTTGGTCGGAACTAATGGTGGCGGGAAATTACTGGATGCCTCTGGGGTCGCTTTTGGCAAGCCCTCGGCAAGGAGAGGATACATACCCCTAATAAGGGCATGCCTCTGTCTGTCTGACTGTTCGGCTTTGACTTGTTCACCTATCTCGATTAGTTCTTTTTCTTGTGCTCGTTCTAAGGATTCTCTACTTAATTCTGACTTTCTGATTTCTTTTTCAGTTCTTTTATGAGCTTCTTTGCGCCATAACTCGATGGCATCTTTCTGTGACTGTCTGGCTTTCTTTTTCCATAATGCCTCTTCTACTCGCATGATGCACTCGGCATCCCATGTACCCGATACGGGCCATCTATACTTTTCTTCTAACTGTTTGGTATAATCTACCCATAAGTCTAGATACAAAATGGCGCTTATGCCATGCTTCTGATACATAAAATGACCTGGACTGTCCCTAGGCGGAACTGGAACTGCTGCTTCCAGCAGACCCTTTCTAGTTTTTAACTGACGTAACTTAGAAAACAAGGGCATGACTGGACTGTAATCTAGACACAATACAATACACAATGAACACGATACTTATTCCCCATTCATACCACGACATTAAAATACATGAAGAACATTTAAAAATAACAGTTCGAACAGAATACTACCTGGAATACGGAACACAGAATACATGAATTTCCTCGAGAACAGAACTGACTGGAACAGAAACTAGGTGCACTGCTGAAACAGTACGAAACTTACCGGTCTCATAAAGAGACACGTCAGGACCCGCATCCACCGAAGTGGACACTTCGTTTGTGGGTCTGTGTACCACCAACCCACGGACCAGAGTCAATTAAATTGACCCTGTCTAGATACTACCCCAGTAACGGTACTCACCGGGCAGCAAGAACGGAAGGCCTCAGACTGGACGGGACTGCTTGGACGCCGGACGGACGAACTTCGGACTTCTGTTACAGGTGGGCCTCCGGATACCTCGGACCTTGCACTCTCGGCTTGGGCTCTGGTCGGGACTCGCCGCGTTCCTCCACCGTCTCGTCTGGATGCTGGACCGCCTCCTCCGTCTCCTCCGTGGGCCTGAGGGATACTTGAAGCAGAAATATCTGCCGGTGCGCAGAAGAGTTCCGTCACGACTGCAGAGGGTCAGGGGGTCGGCGTGGCTTCACCGACGCGTGGGGAAAGGGCAAGTCCCTGTTCGGGCGCCATTATGTGGTAAATAAATAAATAATACCCTATTTTTGAATGAATAAATGAATAACAGATAGCTCAATAAATAAGAGTCAAGATTCGAGGTAGTAGGAGTTTTGCAGGTTTAATACAGCAAATACAGGAATAGGATGGCAAGGCCCAGCAGCGCTGCCGGGGTCAGGATCGGGACAAGGGGAATAACTTTTTAATAACAGTGCATGAGCATATATACATAACGCAGACACATAGCATTACATTGCAATAGGCGTAGCAGTGGGTGGAGCAAAAGGCGTGACGCGTAGCAGTCGCGAAAGATAAGGGTGAAAAAGAGGTGTAACAGGGCGTATACATAGACATGTGATGCAAACGTAACAGAATATGTCATGAATGGGGCGGAAACCATGGAGGGGGCTACCTGAGGAGCCGGGACCTCTAACCTGATGGTGCGCGCAAACTAGCAATGACGTGTTACTAGGAGAAGCTGGGGGCTATGAACTCTGTGCTAGGAGCAGAGACTGAAGTCTGGAGAGTCAGGGCGACATGTACCTAAACAGCATCTAGTATCTGATGTTTAGAGAACATGTTGATATAAACTAGAAGTCAGGAGGGGAAAGGCTAACTTGATTCTAAGACTGGACCATGCATTATTCTACATGTAGTGCGTGATGAAGAATATTAAATGACCATTAAATGCAGTATTTCTCTAACGTGGAGACGTGAAGGCTAGACAATGACGGAAACTATCGATGCGATTCAGTAGTTTTAGGAATGCAGAGAAGGAGGACTGAACTGATAACTGGAATCATAACATATTCTTGGCAGACTCAGAGGCAGAGCCAGGGTGAGCCGGGCACTGCGAGGCAGGAAGTAAGTGAAGGGTCGAGGATACAGGTGGGGGCTGTATCGCTCCTCAGCGAGGCTTCAGGAGACAGGAGCTGAATCTGGTGTCCGGGCCCTTTTGAGGCCTAGAAACGGGGACTTTTCAATAGAATAACGTGCACACTGAGAAACGTGGCAACGTAGCTTTACATAGGCCTGATATTCGTAGTATTCACGAGAACTGGAAACTGGCATACTAGAGGTGGACACAACTGTAATTGCGTCATTAATCGAACATAGGGAATGCATATGCATATTTAATCATGCACACATAACATATGATGGATGACACGTAGGGACACAGAACATAGCAAAATTTACTTTTCCACACACAGCAAAAGCCCTTGTGAAAGAGTACCTCCCCAGGTTTGGAATGCCTAGAATGGTCTGGTCTGATAATGGAAGTGAATTTGTGGGTCGTGTGATGAAGAGAGTGTGTGAAGGGCTAGGTATCCGGCAGAAGTTCCACGCTGCAAATCACCCCCAATCAGCTGGATTAGTAGAACGTTACAATGGCACTTTAAAACTTAAACTGGCCAAAATCCAAGCGAGCACAGGTCTTAAATGGCCTGACGCTCTACCCTTAGCACTCCTGTCCACTAGGATGACTGTGCATTCACGAGTGAAACTTAGTCCATATGAGATAGTTTTTGGCCGGCCAGCCAACATATGGGGAGTGCCTAGACCCACCAAGTTCAGCGAGCTTGAACACCCTATTTTGCTTAATTATCTGTATGAATTGACGGCTAAATTGCGTGTTTTGCATCAACAGGTCCACAACACCCTGCCTCCGGTCTCTGAGACTCCGGGTAACGCCATTGACCCTGGTTCCTGGATACTTGTCAGGAACTTCCAAAGAACGAAGAACGACCAGCCCAGGTGGACCGGGCCTCATCTCGTCCTTCTTTCTACAAGGTCAGCCGTTCGGGTGGAGGGGAAGGCCAACTGGGTCCACGGGATCCATTGTAAGAAAATCCCTTTCCCTCTGCCCTATGACCAGTGGGTCCAGAAGGGTGTCGCTGACCCAGAACCTGATACCGTGTCACATGCCGTCCCTTTTCATGACTTGCATGTAAAAAGAACTGACTCTGAACAAGAAAATGAGAACATTTCGCACAAGGCTGTGCCACCATCTAAGCTATTGAACACTACAGAGCCTGACCTTTTGTTCCAGGATCAGACAATACCTGGGAAACAACGATATAATTTGAGACCGAGAAAAACGAACTAATAAAACAATTTCTTTTGCAATTTGAGACTAAGATCCATGGACTAATAAAACAGATATTCCCTTTTCCCCCAAGTACTATTTTTGAAAGTGCAGCTCTCCCATCTAGGAAACTTGCTTATTTTTATTTTTCGAACCGCCATCCGGGTTCCGCTGCTAGGGCCGCGGTTGATTAAAGTCTTTGGGGTGCAGCTGACGACGATAGGTCGGTAGTTCTGGTTGGTCCAAGGGAGTTGCCCTAGACTGACAGATGTACAACAAAACAGAAATGCCAATACTGATGCTTTATTTAATGTCTTGTTTTATCAACCATAAGAAGTCACTTGATCAAAAAATGGGAGATGCTATTTAATAGCTGTTTTATTATACAAAAATGAAATTTAGAAGATTCATTTATTTTGACTTTCAATATGTAGTCAGAGGACAGAACATTTTCTATACAAAATGAAAGGAAGAATAAAGTAGTTGGACACAAAACAGGGCAATAAAATCAACCGTACATTCATCAGTCAATTCATATCACAGTCATACCACAAACATGCACACATTCATACTAACAAAACTGAACCTAGATGGGATAAAGAATAAACCAATAGGTTAAGTATTCGGTCTGCTGGCTGAATCAAAATATAAGTATTTACAGTTATTTACACAATACATTATTTGTATTAGGATCCATTGAATTATAGTGACTGAACATGGAATCGGTGTATAAATTGTAAAACCTAGTGTAGCAACAGATCAACACTGAGGCAATGGACAGAGGAGAGCAGATGCTGGAAAAGAAGAAGGCCTACGCGTTTCAAATCCCTAGGATTTTGGAGGGATTCTCATCAGGGCCAGATTACTCTGCAAGAGAAAGAAAGAAAGAACCTATGTACACAGTTTTCTTTAAATGAGAAGAGAGGGCAGAACCAAAGCGAGCACTACAACACCCAAGATGACCTTTGCTTACCAACAAGGAGCTTGTATCCAAAATGAGCAGATCGAAAAGTGGAAAAATGTGAATCACCTATAAACATAAATCCAAAGACACAAAGAGATAAACAGGAAAGAATATGTCAGCTAATGTGTATATTCTCGGATGCCATATCAACTAACACAGTATGCAATTGTTTTAAAACAGGTACCTGTGAGATGATTGATCTTGTGTCCTTGATTATAAATTGTAATGGGGGATGGCTGTCCTGTAAGCGGAAACACTTCATTAATACTAGACCGCATGGGGGGGGCGGGCGTTTATTCAAGAGCAAACACGAGAAGCCTCTTACCCGGTATTCGAGTGGGGCACTCTGGAGAGGGTTCGTTTAGCTTGCACGGTCATTCAATCGGTGCTGGGAAGATTTCCTGGAATCAGGAAAAAAGGGGAAGTTGTAAGCGGAGGTTGCGGTACGGGTTTTTTGAGGAGACAGGTGGAAGACGTAAGTCGGCTTACCGGAGTCGGCAATCAGTTTCAGCTTGACAAAGTCCAACAGCGTTTCAGGAGGCACTGCTTACTCGCGCACTAGACTGACAGAAGCATCCCTTAGCAGAGGCAACCTCCCACCGCGGGCAGCACTTTAGAGAGGATGGAGTTTCCGGATGCGGAGAGACCTGCCAAACAAACGACCTTAAAGCGCAGACTATGTAACGTGATGACAGAGAAAAGTTTTATAATATTGTGTATTTTTTTGCTATTCAGTGTCATGGTATTTTTAATAAGTTATGTTTTATTGTCTTTTCGTGTAACATTTGCACCCGCTGCATCACCCATACCTCCTCCTACTGTTTCCTCTCATTCTTTCCACCCTCTGCCTGACCACGAATCAAATAGGAGATTGGAGTTCATCAATAACTCCTTTGTTCAGTTGTTACACCAACACCAACTTGTAATGAACACAACTAACTGTTGGGTGTGCGGTCTTATGCCTCACACCACGGATAAAGGTATCCCTTATTTGGTCCTGCCATTTAGTCACAATGGTTCTGTATGGGCGTATAGGACAATGTTCATATATGCACACGAAATCTACCCCCTGCGTTCTGTAACAGACAATCCTAGAAAAAGTTCTCTAGTCAGTATAGTAGACATGATTAAGGAAGGTATTTCTTATGAGACTATCCCGAGAAATGAGACGCTATTATACATAGGATGGAACATGACTGGATATGGAGCTACTCTGAGTGAGAAACAGCGAGCCAAGAGATCATCCCAGATCTGGATTGTACCCCATCAGGGTCATCTGTGTCTGCAAGGTAATGGCACGAATCCCAGGGCTCAGTTAGGGAAGAGTATCTGTACTGAAACGTATGTTTTTGGATCTCAGACTTCCCCTGCGTTTTTAGCAGCTAAGGGTACCTATTTCATCTGCCACGATAGAGCCTATACATGGTTGCCCCCTGACTTTTCGGGCTCATGTTTTGTTTAATTTCTGTTGCCTCCCACCTACACAGCAGCGGCAGACTACCACAGGACAAGGATAGTTAGAGGTGTTTTGAGTGAAGAAGACACTGCAGGTCAAGAATTTGGGGACTTTGCAAAAGGTTTTCTGCCGTTCTGGGGATCCATGGCTAACAGCAGGAACATTAGGCAATTGACAAGGGTAGTTGAGTCCACCGTGATTGAAACTGCTGGTGCCCTTAGTAACTTGACTGCTGAGCTCCAGTCGGACTTATGACCCTTCAGAACAGGGTCGCTTTAGATGTCATACTTGCAGACCGAGGTGGGGTATGCAGATTGATCCAATCTAGTTGCTGTATCTTCATCCCTGATAACGCCCCAACAGTATACCAGGCCATCTCCAAACTACATAAGATTTCCGAATCTATTCATGTGGATAAAGGAGATTGGTCGTTAATGGGGTGGTTCTGGGAACTGATATGCGCCTGGGGATGGAAAATTCTAATGGTCATTGGGATGGTCTTAGCCATTCTTTTCCTGTTCTGTCTGTGCATACAGTGTGCTCCTGCAATATGTGGCCTCTGTGTTACATCATGTGTAAGGAAGCCTGTGTCAAGAGATGAACTAAGTACTAGAATGATGTTACAGCAACATCTCAATGACTTTACGAATATAGATCTGGACTCAGATTGACATGAGGATAGATTAATTGCCTATGTAAGGGCAAAAGGAGGGTTTGTGGTTCTGAAGATTCTGGATTCATGTAATCGTTCTGGACTCGAGAATTAAAACCTCATCGAAACATGACGAATTTGGTATCAAAAGACCGAGAATGACGAGCACACAATGTACAGATATTTTCAGTATATTCGGGTGACGATTTCACCTCAAAATCGTCATTCACGTCCTGAACCCTTGGCCTCCATTTATGTGTTGCCCTTTACATAGGCCTTAATCCAGCTGAATTCAATTCCACAAGGACACATACTCCTTAATCGACTTTCCTATGACCTGTGCAAGTTGGAACCATTGCCCCAGGCCGAACTCGTTAGGTCAGTTCCCCTCCCAGTGGCCGAACAAGATAGCATCAGGGCTCAACAGGCCATAAAACCATTTCAGCGCGCACACCTGCCGTATCTTGCTCCCATCTGTCTCTACTCTTTCTGCTTCACTTACTTTATGGTGGGGAGGTGCCTTTTTTATTGGGGGTCCACCGATATCTGATGAAATGTTGGGCCTTGCCGGATGATTTGTTGTGGGCAGCACAACGTGAAATATGTACATGTCATCATGACTCTGCTTTTCCTTTGTAACCAAAACCTGTAAATGATATATTGCAAATTCGAAGAATGCTTGCCTGAAGCCGAATATTCTGTATAAAGAGAGAAGCCTGACTTTGTAAATTCGAGCAGTCTCCTGAGAATATACTTCCCCGTGTGTTGTACTTCTAGGACACTTGTTACCTTGGTTGCAGCCAATAAATCGATCTTTGACTTCACCTAGAAGACTCTGAGTTTCTGTGGTCTGGATCAGGAAGAACCCGAGGTCTCTGGGTGTACCCTGACACCGCTGGGTTACCGGTTCTGTGCCGGTTCTTAAAAACCCAGTACCTCAAAGGGCATAATATCAAGCCCATTTCCGCCGTTTTAGCTGCAGTTTCCTGCCGCTAAAGCGGTGATAATTTTATCGCAGTTCGTGACAATATGCCCCATATGGTCATATCAAGCAGTCTGTGTGATCATGGTGTGAGATGTTGAATTGGCATCAGTACTGGCACGTGTGTGAAGTTGTTTGATTAAGGGCAGAAACTCTGCGTCTCCACACTAAGAATTTCAGGTAATCAACAACTCATTTACCAATTCCTTCTAAATTAATGCTCCCTAAACTCCACCTATACTAAATACACAACTCTCATATACAATCATTGAGGGTCTTAAATTACCAATACATCTCCCCATCAACCATCTAACTTTTTAAAAACAATCAAAACACCAACACCACCCAACCTATCACAAGCAATACAACAATTCAATACCCACAACCTACGTAACCTACAAACACAGTGGCATTTCCCAGAAGGAAACTAAAAATCAAAGGAAGACATGAAAGTATGGACTCAGCTTTCCCTAATTGTACCTTCCCATCCCAACACCCCAAACTGTACCCACATCACCAGACAACACAGCAGATACAACACTACAACCCACCACAACAAGCCCCCACATACAAACATATCTCAAAATTCTAATTTCTCTAACCAAACATCCCTTCTACCGCCACCACAATATAGGCCAAACCAGCCACATCAAAATCAAAATAGTGTGGAGCTGGAATGGCACCATTGGTGGCAGCTTTGATGAGCAAAACTGGTTTAAAATATATGTTTTGTGCGTGCTTGCGATGAGAGTGTGTTTATGTAAGAGTGTTTGTATGTTTGAACATATGTGTCTGTATGTATAAGCATGTGTGTGAGTGAAAGTGAGTTAGCAACAGATACTGAGTGATATTGGGTAACTAGGAATGAGTGAATAAAATTAAGAGTCAATGCAAGTGAGTGAGAATGAGTAAGTGTCACAGGGTGTAAGAAAGTATGAGGGAGAATGAGTGTGAGTGAGACAATAATTGTGACTGAGTGAATAGGAGTGTGAGTGAGAGTGAGAATGTGATGTGGAGCTTGCGGGTTGGTCATTGGCCTTGACTTACTGAAGGTAATTATTGTCCTACATAGACACCCAAAGCAAAATATTAGCGCTGGCGTACTTGAGGGAATTCTTAGCATGACAGACAGATGTGACAAGAGACTGGCACCCGGTGGATAATTGTTGCCATAAAGGGCACACATGATAAAATACTAGGTACTGTCATAAAAAAGCTAATCCATGGCATATAGGGCACCCATGGAAAAATACTGACATACCTGAGGAACCTTTTTGAATGTGGACACTTGTAGCAAAATGCTGGTTCTAGCCCTAGCGCAATGGGGGTAATTTTTGGCATAAAGGTGGAACACCTGGCTTATGGGAGGGTAACGACTATAACAAAATGGTTGGCCTCACATACTAAAGTAACTTTTCACATAAGGGTCACCTATTGTGTATGGGCAGCATACATTGCAAAATACTAGCACAGGCATATTTAATGTTATTTTTGGAGTAAGGGGTCACCCACTGTAAAATACTGGCCCTGGCATGATGGAGGTACATTTTGACAAATGGGGTGCACCCATAGTACATTTACAACAAAATGGGGTCAACTCCTGGGAAATATCAGGTTTCCATGACTTGGCAAACCATTAAACGATTTGAATATTTAATAAATATGTTCTTTCAGTGTCTAGGGCATTTTAGAAAATTTATGTGAAAATGAGTTTTAAAATACACTATATAATCCATTCTTCTGAATTGTTTCTCCGGGTAATAAACCACCTTGAAAAGGTCTGGCTTACTTTCTTAACTCGCTCACTACAATTCAGGGACTTCCAAAGATCAAGTCTGCACACTAAGGGGCCGATTAGGATGGCGGACGGACTTGCGTCCGTCCGCCACCCCTGAGTTGGAGGGACCGTCCGCATGGGCAGCGGCGGTCCCTCCATAGCAATTAGGATGTGACCGCCACCCTGGCGGTCACATCCTGTATGTTTTACATTGCGGCGGATGCTGCTTGAAGCAGCATCTGCCGCAATGCAAAAAACGAAAGGTGTGCATTTGCATGCACAAAGCGGCAGGCACCGCGCGGTGCCTGCCGCTTCGTGCACGCAAGGGCAGGGGGGTACCATAGGTACCCCCCATGTGCACCCCCCACGCAACCTTCACCCAGGGGGCCCGCAACGGGCCCCCAAAGTGACTGTCCGTATGCTTTTCCACGGCGGAAAAGCCGCCGCGGAAAAGCATGACTCACCCTGCATCCTAATATGGCTGGCGGTGTCTGATAGACACCGCCAGCCATGTTATTGCTTTTCCGCCGTGGTCGCCTTCCGACCGCGGCGGAAAAGCGGCGGACGGATTGTGAGACCCACCAGCCATCCTGATTTGGCGGTGGGTCTTTCAGGCCTCCTCGGCGGATTTCCCGCATACTCCGGGCCGGCGGTGGCTTCCGCCGGCCCGGAGTATGCGGGAAATCCGCCATCCTAATGACCCCCTAATTTAGGTGTTATCCAAAATAAACATTTGTCTGTGTTATGCTGTTATAATAATCATGCAGTTATTATGGAACTTCAGTGATGTCAATAGTTGGGATGTGAGGTCATTTTACATGCCTTCCAGGGACAATTAATTAATTCATTTATAAAGTTTTATATAGCGCAAGCAAGATCCTGAAGGATATGAGAGTGCTTTACAAAAGGATGAAAGGAAGGACATAAATGCGATATCGCCACCAAGTAAGAATACAAAACAGGAAGAAACTCATAATTCAAGGACATATGAGTCAGGGAGAGTAATACAATAATAGGTATATCATGGGTTACAGAGGGGGGGCACACTATGCGGTTAAGAAGAGCAGCATCAAAATGATGGTATAATGGTTGTAGGATCAATGTCTTCTAGCAGGAGGGCCTAGTCCAATTAAGGTAAGAATTTAGTCATTAGGAATCTTTTAGTCTCCAGATTGAATGCAGTCGTTGAGGAGATTCTGCGTACTTCCGGTGGAAGAGAGTTCCAGATCTTTGGGCAGTGCCGGAGAAGGCTCGGTGACAAGTTCTATTTTTGCTAAGGATGAGTGGTTTCAAGAGGAAAGTATTAGCACTTCTTGAAGCTCTACCACAACAGGATAGTTCAAGCTTTTGCGCTAGGTACCTGGGAGTTTTGAAATGCAGGGCTTTGTATGTCAGAACGGCAACTTTTAACTGAATTTGAGCTTCGTAGGGCAACCATTTATGAGATTTTAGGACTGGGGAAATGTGCTCATTTCGTTTGGTGCCTGTAACCAGTCTAGCTGCAGCATTCAGGAATCTAAGAGCCACTCTTAGATTCCTCATTATGACTCCCTTTTCATTCACATGCTTTACACCTATCTCCCATCACTATGTCATCAATTTCTCCCATCTTAACACTCCACTGAGCTCGCTACATCTTTTACCACCGCTTCTAAGACATCTTTCACTGGATAGCTCCAGCTCTCTACTCCTTTTACCTGTTTACCTCCTGTTCTTTCTTGGTTTACCACTCTTTTTCCCTTAATTGATCCTTTGTCCTGCTCACTTTCTTAATCCTCTTTGCCACTCACTATCTTTTGCCACTTCCTTAGACAGTTCCTTATTATTACATACTTGCATTTCTTTTTTTTTCTTTCTTCCTGTTTGTTCTTTTTCTTCCATGTCTTGGTCCTCTACTCGTATTTCTCTTTAGCCCTTCATCTCCATTTGCATTCTATCACCACTTTTCTTTCTGTTTTTCTCTCTTTCTTTCTGGTGGAGTTTGGGGCACAGTGAATATATTAATGCTTGCAACAGGATGCATAAATAAAAGTTAAGAAGATTATAGATTCTCTCTCAAGGAAAAAGTAAAGCACAGAGCAAGTATCTCACAAAACAATAGGTACTGCATAGTAGTACCAATGCAAGCTGCACTCACAAACAACATACACTACACAGGTAGCAGCACAGCACGTTTCATACATATATAAAACTAATACACATGGAACATATACACAGCTGGTGCATCACATGCTGTTGCATCACACGCATCACCAGTACACATTTACTTCACACAGCACAAAAGCAGCTGGTAAAGTTGCTCTTAAAGTTTTCCTGATGCAAAGCATGCAGAGTACAGGCAGTAGCAGTGCGCATTTCCCTCCACACACAAAATACACACACCAGGAGCAGCAGCAAGACAGGCTTTTTCACACAGAACTGGTGCAGGATGGCCAACAGCTGTGAAAAACACCATAATGCAAATGATACAGCACAGTCAGCAGCAGTCTAAGCTTCGTCTCATCCAAAACATTAAAAAAAATATTGGCAGTAGCTGCAGACGCCTCTTACACAAAAAAGAAACAGCACAGGAAACATGGAGCAGTGCAACCATCCCATACAAAAAACAGCGAGCATAAGCAAGGGCTGTGGAAGTCTCTCTCTTAAAACAAATTGAGCACAAGGAGTAAATTGGAGTGCAAGAGAGACCAGACAGTCAGCAGAAGCCTCCTTCACAAAAAATCTGCAGCATAGGATGCAAGAAGTGTAAACCTCTGCTGCGAAACAGTGTTGCAGGGGTTCTGTTGTGGAAGAGAACTATGCGTGGAACCATAGAACATGAGTATGTAGGGACTGAGTTTGTTTGATTTGTTTGTTTGAAAAGTTTTGTATAGCGCGAACATGACCCCGGAGGGTATCAGAGCGCTTTACATAGTTATAAGTAGACAAAGGAAAAGAGGTAGGTGAGAGAAAACATGGACACAGTGAGGCAGTAGACAACAGGGTAAGGCAGAGACTGGGGTGGGTAAAGGAAGGTGGAAGGGCAGTATACATCAAGAACAAACCGTATACATCAAAAGAAAACTGTACACAATCAGTAACTTAGAAGCACTAGGAGCAAGGCATAATGTTCAGGGAATAGATCATTTGATCAGTTTGTTCAAAAGTAGAGTTTTGACTTCCCTTTTGAATGCAAGAGTAGAGGGAATAAGCCTTGTATCCACTGGAAGGGAGTTCCAGATTCTCGGGGCGATGCCAGAGTGTGACGGGGCTTGTGGACCAGAAATGACTCTCACTACGGACTGGTGGTCCGCCACCCCCCTTTCACCATGCCCCTTTTCCCCACAGCTACCACCTTGTTCATGAATCGAGGCAACTGAGTCCGGCTGGACAGATGACAATAACTCGTGGGGCCCCTTCAAGAACACGGACCCTGATGACGAGGCTCCACCCCTCGACAGCGTAACCACGTCAAAAGCAGGAAGTAGCAGGGACTCGACGGATAGCGTTTCCCAGGAGGCAGCGGTTATCGTGGAAGACGAACTGAGGTGTTTGGAGCCGAGAGACAACGAGAGCGACACGCCTGGAGGCCAACGTTTCAACGCGTCGCCCCGTCACGTTCCCACGGGAGGAGTGTGGCTACAAGAGGTATGGGGCCGGGTAGCGGGTTGGGTCGGGCGGAGGAGACAGCCCCGTGTGTAAAGTGTACAGCCCTAAGACTCCCCCTACCTCTTCACGTGCACTTCCCCACACACCCTGTTACTTGAGAAGTGTGCACCGGATCACTGTTGTTTCCCTCACTCCCGGCCCTGAATGTTCCCGGAACCTCACAAATACCTGACCCTAGTTTCCTTTTCTTTTCGATACCGGAGTGAAACCCGAGGGGAGAGACGTCCCCGGCCGGAACACGACCACACCTGTCCAGATACCGGGACTACGCAAGCTGGAGAAAGCTGCCTTTACTTTGGACCCTGCCGTGTATACTAGAGAACGAACAGTCCCATTGATGAAAAAGACTTGCATACCAATAAAACCCTCATTGAAACCTCTACTGAAGGCGCCAGTGTTCCTCTTTTCCCCTGCACCTCCCGTCAGACCAAGTTCAGTAGTCAACCTCCCCCCCGTCCTGACCCCCTCGGGACAACTGGTGTCAGAAGTGGGATCATCACCACCATCCGTCTGTAGCAAAAAGATGGAGGCCCTGATCGAGCACATCATCAAAGGCCAAGAAAAACTGGAAAGGGCCGTGGAAAGCCAGCTCACCTCAGCACAGGCAGACTGAGATATGTTCACCACAACCATAACGGCCCAGTTAGACAGTATGAGAAACGTGCCGCCTCCCACTCAGGTCCTCCCCGGTGAGGTGGGCCTGCACAGCCCCCACCCCACAGGTATGGCCCTACAGAAATATGTGCACTGAGAAGACCCGGACGCCTTCCTTTTAAACTTTGAAAGGGCCGCTCGTGCGATGAGTTGGCCGGAAGAGAAATGGCCGTTCTTTTTGGCTCCTCTCCTCACCGCGGAAGCCCAATCAGCTTATCAGGCCGCTAACCCCCTAGGCACTACCCCCTATGCGACCATTAAGATGGTTATTCTGGATCATTTGGGTCTGGATCAAGAGGCCTATCGCGTTCGCTTTAGGAAGGAAAGAGGGGTTCAAGGCGAGAACCCGAAGACCCTTTTCTTTCGATTAAAGATGGCAGCCGATAAGTGGCTGCGTCCGGACCTATGCAGCAAAGAGGACATCTTGAACAAGGTGTACTTAGAACAATTCATGGAGGCGTTGCCCTATGCCACCCAACGCTGGCTGCGCCAACACGTGGGGATTACGGTAGAACAAGCCATCGAAATGGCGTCCCAATATGCTCGGGCCCAGCCCAGGACCCCCTCTTGGGAGCCCGAGAAAGCCCTCAAACCCCTACCTCCCCTTAAGGTGGACAAAAGACCCAAACCCGGGACCGAGGTCCCCAGAATGTTTCGGCCTGCGGGAATGATGTCGACCATAAACAAAGGTCCTCAGTGCTTCGAGTGTGGGGAGTGGGGCCACATAGCGAGGATGTGCTCTAAAAGAAAGATGCAAGAGGAGCCTATGGAGGTCGGCTATCTCCCAAGAACAGTGATGTACTCCGCGGAAATGGGCAGCACATTCTATGTGAGTATGAGGATGAATGGTTACAGGGTAAGGGCCCTGTTGGATTCGGGGTGCAGACAGTCAGTCATCCAAACACGCTTTTTCAAACAAGAACAGATGAACCCCCAGAATCCTGTATATATACGGTGTGTACACGGGGATGTAAAGCCCTACCCTGTGGCCTCCACTACCATCACACTACCGGATAGGGAACCCTGTAGAGTCCGGGTAGGGGTGGTGGATTCCCTGCCAGAGGACATGATCTTGGGGACAGACAATCCCGAATTCCTCTCCCTTTTTAGGGAGACCCTTTCCCAACCAGTACAGAGAGAGAGCCTACCCACATACCTCTCCCCCGAACCTTGGGTTATTGACAGGAGCTTTCGCTTTGCCCAGGGAGAAGACAGGACTCTATTCCAAGCCTGGGAAAACGCACATGCACCGAAGGGCCTCCAACCCCAGTCTTACCCCCGTTTCTTGATCAGGAACGAACTGCTATACAGGCAGGCCACGCTAGATGGAGAACTACAACTATTGGTACCCAGATCCTTTCGAGAACAAGTTCTCTTTTTTGCTCATGCTCATTTGACGGCCGGCCACGCCGGCAAGGAAAAAACCACTGACAGTATAATCAGACATTTCTTTTGGCCTGGAATCTATCGGGACGTACAGGAGTACTGTGCCAAATGTGAAGTCTGCCAAAGGCGAAACACCCACCGACCGACTGCTGCGCCCCTACAGAAAATGCCCATCATAGGAGTCCCATTCGAACGGGTCGGCATGGACATAATCGGACCTTTGCCGAAGTCGGGCCGAGGACATCTGTATGCCCTCTTGATAGTCGACTACGCGACCCGGTTTGTGGAGGCCTTTCCTTTGAAAACCGCCACAACGTCACCATACAACCTCAGTGTCTGTGAGTCTGAGTCTGACTAGCTATAGTGCCTCACTTGCCCTTTTCCTTACCAGAGAAATAAGTGAATTGGCATTCCAGAATACAACCCTCATGACCCGCTCAGGGATCGTGATAACGCTCTCTCACTGGTACTTGTCCACAACAAAATAACCAGGAGACACAAAGGAAGTTTAGAATATTTATTTAAACTATTGTGCTCTAAAATGCAGTATACGTGCCACAGTTAGAAAACAAATGCGTAATAAAAATACTGTTAGCGTGGTTAATAATCGATATATCATGAAAAACCCTGTCATTTTATAGGATAGCTTGACCTAACCTCCCTCCCCTGCTACTAAAGTTAAATAATTATATATAAAATATCTCTTGGATTAGTGGCAGGCCTCATACCTTAAGCATACGCAGATAGCTGATCTACATCTTCGCAGACGCAGTGCTCTTGTCTCAGAACTCTCGTTCCATGTGTGTGTTCCTGGCTCATGTGCTCACCTATATGATAGGACATGTGTGCACATAAACAGCTGCATTCTTGTGTTATGTCTAGGTGCTAGTGCCTGGCCAGAAAGAATAACAAGGGACATTGTTGTTTGATCTTGTTGATGGAGTTCACACTAAATCCCAGGAAAAGAACAGAATGTGAAAACATATACATGTTCAGAGTGAAAGTACAATGTGGCACAAAAGCAAGCATGTTTATCTAGTAACGTTTGCAAAGCAAAAACAAGCACTGGCATAGCCAATAGGTCTCGCCTTTGGGACCTCATAAGTGTTTACCAAAGGCGAGACCTATTGGCTATGCCAATACTTGTTTTTTACTCTCGCCACCTGGAGCAAGTAACAACGCCCCTTAATGATTAGGTGTCTGTGAAATCTGCCCCATTGGAAAACCCTAAATCCTTGAATGCCACAAAAGTGCCATGAAACAGGAAGACGCGTTTCATCGATCTAGGGGAGAAAAGAAAACTACTTTCAACCGCGACATCAAGAAAACTGAAGCAGTTTTTATTCCTGCCCAGTAATGAATGAACTTTCCAAAGAGTGGGGGCGTAACTTGTGGCTGAGCTGAGAAAGACATGTTCCACAAACATCTTTTTAGACGTTATGCTGTGTCTAGCGCCTTAAAGACTCTTTAAAGCATAAAATAATACAAACAATGAATGAGCTCCTTAAATACAAAACTTGCAAAAGAAATCACCTACCACAAGTATAAACAACAAAGTATGTGCATATTTTGTATCTTATTATATAGCGCCTTATGGCGATTCAGCGCTCTGTTTGTGCGACAGGAGACCTGTACTTTACTTTCTGAGGCTGTTGCCTTTCACTTCTCTGTGGAGAGCAGCAAAAAATAAATAGTGCATTGATGTTTATTTAAAATACACGCGAACAGTATATCTTTAAGTGCACTTTTGGCGATAGTTATCGTACAACCAGCAGTAGTTTTACAACCTAAAATTTGCATCAGTGATGTCATACACCTTAATTGCGGTCCATAATTCATTGGAATCACATCTCTATTGGTAATTATGCAATGGGAACTTTACACATTTGATTTTGCATACTTTCCTTTTCAGGTAATTAGCTCATTTATTCACTGCATAAAACGAACTTTGAATGCTAAAAACAGACTACACCTTTTCATCACCTCCCTTTGATCAGCACTGTACTCAAAAAATAAATTTAAAAAATCAACATTCAGAACAAACAGATGCATTTAAACAAACACTGTCTGGAAG
This sequence comes from Lissotriton helveticus, assembly GCF_964261635.1. Lineage (NCBI taxonomy): Eukaryota > Metazoa > Chordata > Amphibia > Caudata > Salamandridae > Lissotriton > Lissotriton helveticus. Next base: position 983,756,876 of record NC_136061.1, on the reverse strand, counting down.
CAATTAACAAATCTGATTGCGCTAAGGACGCCTGTAGATGATGAGGGCATGTCTGGCGGTTCGCTTGCGGGAGCGAGCAGCAAGGCGCGATAATTGCTAACAGGTGGCACTGCTGCTCGCTCCCGCAAGGGAAACGCCAAATGTGCACGAGTGCCCATAGAGAGCAGTGCACGGATTTTTAGCAAAGTGCTGAGCGATGCCAAGAGGTCTCACTATGCAGCGCTTGCGCGCTGCATAGGCGAGACCTAATGAGGCATACAACGCCCACAGTTAGGCTAACGTAGGGAAAACTACAAAGGGCCATGCAGGAAACACACAACACTGATGGCATAAGTAAAAACTGTGCAAGTCTCTCTCTCAAAAACAGATGCAGCATGGTAAGCAAGGACCAGTGCAAGCTTCTGTCACAAACAGTCCTTCACTGCTTACTGGTAGCTGGAAGATTTACTGTTAAAATAGTCTGCATTACCCATAACACAATAAAAGGAAAGGTACTGGCTTTTGTATTCAGGTGTGCCTTAAAAGTTACTTCCAGAAAAAGACACTGCATTTCAGATTAGCACCACAACTAAGCATTCCACATTACAAGAAGCAAACCACAGGTGCTACCTCTGCCTTAGTCCTCACCGTCAAACTCTGAAACTCACTTTCATCAAGGAAACGAGCCATAGAAAAGCATCTGGAATTTCGGAGAATAGTGAAGATGTAGCTTTTTCTGACCTACATTTAAGGGAGATGGACAGACCACTACTGGCCTGCCTTACAGACCCACTGGGTACTAAGCCATAGGATCCAACTAACTTCATGTAGAAACCAACAAAAAATCACATGTATGACCCAATGCAAAGGACAAAGGAACTTCAATGTGACATCACAAAAACATCGCCAAGGACAACAGACGTGAATGAGCTCTAACTTAAGCAATAGGGGGTGGCAATAAATCTGCACCTTTCAAAAGGCAAAGCATTTACCCAAAATCAGAAGGCAACTGTGTAATTGTGAACCTTTACCACATTAAGCAAAACTCTGCATGACGCTGCATGTCTAAAGCACAGAAGGCACAGCTAGCATAAGGATGGGTGAGCATAATCCACAAACAAAATGCATGGGGTTTTCTCCCTATCACTCTAACCTTCCATCCTTAAAACCTACTCCTTAATCGGCATGACAAAGTATACCCTACAACATACCTAAACCACCTGGTCTCAAAAATTCACAGCAATGTTGACTAAAAAGCTAAGACTGGCATAAATTGTCCTATATGATACGGGGTCACTTTGCAGCTCTCTGTACTCAAACCACAACACTGTAAGAGGCCCTAATAGTCAAGTGGGATAACTAAATGGCCACGCCACCCACTGTTACTCTCACAGTTGTATACGGTGCAATGGATTATGCAATTAATAGCAAATGTTTGAATCTGGGCTCTGAAATTTGCACGAGATGGTTTACTGACCCATCTGCTGGAAAACGAACTTATCAAAAGGCTGTTTACTTTTCTTTCGTTCTAATGCTATATTCGATATGCTTCATATTGCAAGACAGGGCTGCCTGCGAATAAAGTGGTCATGTGCATTTGTTAATTGTTGTGTTTTAAATTAGAGATAACAAAGTTTACAGCTTTCATTCGTCATCACAATCTTGATGAGGGCCTCAGATCTCGTTGTCTCTGTGCTGCACGACCTGGGGTGATCCCTGGTATTCTGCAATTCTCTCATGATGCCAAAGGCTACACCCTTTCCTGCTGAAGTCAAAAGTTCAACTCCAGTACAGTTTTGGATACAGGGTTGAAGGGAACAATGACCTTTCGACCCTCTTCTCGCAGGGTTTATCAGCAACATTAAAAGCAATAATGTTGCACGTTTTCATAGTTTCATCTCTTCACAAGCTTTTCTTTTTTACTCCATCTCCACCAAGTACTGCGGGGCGTCCTTGAATCACAAAGCTCAGCACCCCTCTACACACTGCAGGGGCTCTGGGCCCTAGGCCCAAATGCTGCTAAAATCATGTCACACACACTAGATGCATACTTAGGTAAGTGGCCTAGAGCACATGCACTGGGCCCTTTTATTAGCAGGGTCACTCAATCGTGACACCTGTGGTGGATGGGTGTGGGGTGCATGTGTGTCCACTCACACGAGGGCGTGGCTGACCAACTAAGTGTCTGCTGAGACACTAGAACGTGTCCAGTGCGACATTACAGGCCCTATGTTACAGCCGTGAGATGCAAATACAAATATAACCTCTGAGACGTCTTCAGTGAAATAGCCCAATCTCTAGCTATGAGAGCATGCATCAACTCTACTTAAGGCGCATCTGTAATGAAAGGCCCGCCCACACCACACCAGATTTGGAGTCACGTATTGACATCAGCAATAAACAGGACTGGCTTTCTGGAGTGTTCAACTTAGATGAGTGCACCCGACCACTCTAAACGCACCAATGGGCATTGTATAGTGGGCTGCTTGCCACCAAACACTGAGGAGGAGGGGCTGTGCAGTGAACAGAAGGAATACTGAGGTGCGTTCAAGTTACGTTTTGGGGCTGTGGAGACTGCTTGTGTCGGAGATATGGAGATATTTTTACATCAAATAACCCTAACCTTGAGAGTTTTCCCCTCACAGCCCAGCATCAGGAAGATGCTTCACCAGCGCCCGAAAGATGTTTCACCAATCGGACTACAGCAGCCTGGTAGAGGAGGGTCTATCGGCAGTGGAAACAGGAAATCTTTGTTCCAATATATCTTTCCTTACTGATGATGCTGATGAAAATGCTTTATAGAAAGGGCAACGAATGCCCAGCTGGGTGTCATGGCACTACTTCAAAGCTGCAGGACAGATTAGAGCTCATTGAAGAGACATGTTTTCATGCCTTTAGGACATATTCAGTGGTTTGGTTCCAATCTTAATTTGATAGATGAGGAATCCCACACTTCAGAGCCAGGAGCCGTTCCTCCTTGTCTGGATTATTTGCAGTGCAATGAAGTGCAGAGGCTCAGGTCTTAGCGCTTTGTGATGAATGTCCATCTTTAGTCTCTTCAGTGAAATTCATAGGGCCAGTTTTGTGTAAGACTGTGAGCGGGACAGGCAGTTTAACAAGATTTTTTGCTTCGGGGGAAGCCAGGACCAGGGGCTGCGGACGCTAAATCGAATTTCCTTCTCCTCATCAACAGCTGTGCTGCCCAGTGGTGCTATCCGCGGCTGCTGTCCCTGTTAGATACATTGTATCTAACATAATAAAATAATTGTTTCCGGGCTCAGTGTTCCACTGGAACCAAGCTATACCTGGCTGAAGAGACCTAACTTGGGTAAATCTGATCCTAGGTAGCTTGTGTTCCAGTTCAGGGAGGACCTGGCCTGGCAGCTCGGGCTGGACTGTTCTCATGAGGAGCAGTGCCAAGATCAATTTGCATATGGCTGGTTCCAAACTGAGGTGAACAATTATGGATTGGGATAAAGCCCCGAGTGATTGACAGCAGCTGAGATTAATTGAAGCATTCCATCATTCACTTGTTGTTTTTGATTCTCTATTGTTAGCATGATCCTGAAATTGCTTGAATAACTTTGCAAATGCACTTTGAGAATGTAGCTGTGAAAGTCATAAATGTTAGCTTAATGATATAGAGAAGTCTGCCAACATTGGGCTTTTACTCATCACAACAATCCTCCAATGCACTTTCCTAATATTAGTCATATATGTCAGCTAAATCCACAGAGGAGTGTGCCAAACGTGGACTTCCACTTATCATAATAATATTCAAATGCACTTACTCTAGTTTCATTTATTCAATTTAGTTGTTACCATTGATAATTGATTTTAATAATTTGTATGTACAAGTAATATGATCTCATTGCTTACTGTAAAACATTTTACAAGTCAAACAATAAATACTTTTATTCATATATATTATCGGTGAATAATTCAGATCAATCCTCCCCCTCAGATTACTAATTAGGATCAAGGTGAGTATTTGCAAATAAATTCGTGTGTATGGCTCGCCTTGACTAAGGTGACCTAAATATAATTGTGTGATATTTTAATATTGAGGCACAACAGTGAGAAACAATAAAATTAGTGAAGATTCAAAGATCAAGACAAAAATATAAATATCTTATTAGACTTTATTAAATGTTGTCAGAAGAAAAAATACATAACTGACATAAACGAATTGTGTTACAGCAAAATAAAACATGTCACTGTGCAATGAATGCTGCCTTAAGGTATTGTAGACACATGAATATGGTGTAACATATCACTGTTGACATGTGAAAGACATTAGGAGGGAAAAGGATCTGTGTAGTTTTCATGAATTATCGAGCTAAATTATTGAATATTAATGACAACCATGAGAATTGTGTATTGATGAATAAACGCTCCACTTCATTGGTTCACTGAGCACATGGGGGGATCAAGTAACATGCCTTGTGCTGTCATTTTGAGGCAGTGCAGGCTAAGTAAATACTAATAGTTTGTACTGCCCCAATGAAGATCGGGCATGACCGACCTGTCAGGCTGAAACCTGCCTAGTGTTATTCTTAATTTGGATTCACAATGTAGAAAGTTATGATACTTTATACATTGTTTTGATCTGACAAGTGGCATTTACATGAAAATAACAGCAATCACAAGAGATAAGCTGGAGTATAGTTCTCCTCGCTAATGCCCTTGATGTGACTGATGGGAACAATGTCTACTCACAAGAGAAAGATTGAAGGTGATGGCTTGTAGCTCGGTATGCATCACCACAGGTTCTGTGCTCAATCGTTGTGTATGGAATTGCTTTCAGATTTGTTGTATCCGCAAATGAATCTTTGCTATTTGTTGTTACTGTTGACACTATATTATTCTTACTAAAAGTGTTTTGTTTGAAACTGAGGAAGGATATGGCAATCACTATGTCTTATATCATCTATATAGATTGATTAAAAATAAAACACTATTGTATAGAAGAAAAAATGCCTGTAAACATATCAATGCTTTTTGTTTGCCAAGCAATGCAAAATCCACGGCCCTTAAATAGGCAATTTAATTTGATACAACTAAGAGAATAATAAAGTAATTGGCCATCTACTTGAATTGTCCTACTATATTGCAATGTGCCTTTTCTGGCTGATTCCAACCAGACAGACAAGCAAATACTGATTTTTTCTGACCTCATTTTTCATTGAACCAAATGATTAACAGCAATGGGATAGATGCTATTTGTCTATTTGACACAAGGCACTTTGGGACTATTTTCTTTGAACATTCTGAGTTGAGCGGCAGCAGAGGTGCAGATTAAAACTGTCAGATAACATTTCGCTTGTGCAAATTGTCAAAATATGGAATATTACGATGATGTTTCACAAATGTCAACAAAATGTTCCACAAAACTGGCTAAAATCTTCATCCGTTTCCTTTCAGGGTAGCTGTCAGTGCAGACCCTGGTGACAGACTCCATCTCAACAGGAAAGATGCAACAGACACTTAGGGCCAAATATGTACTCACTGTACACTCAGGATTAGGTTTATGGTTCTCACTCACATCAGTCCAAACCTTGGAAAGAAAAACACCTAGGGCCAGATGTAGGTGGCCAATTACCGGTTACCGACCGGTAATTGGATTTTGAGATGTAGGGCCCTTAATTTTACAGAATCGGTAAATTTACCGATCGGTAAATTTACCGATCGGTAAATTTACCGATTCTGTAAAATACCGAATCGGTATTTTTACCGATTCGGTAAATTTGAGATGTAGGTGGGACTCTTCTGAGTCCCACAAGCCTTAGCGAATCGGTATTTTACCATCAAATCCAATTTGATGGTTAAATAACGATTCCGGTGTGCATGCACATGTGTGCATGCACACCTCTGCCATATGACAGGCAGACCTGCCCTTGGGGCATGTATGCCTGCCACATGGCACCCGAGCCTGTTTTGGGGGGGCCAGAGGGTGTCAAAGTGACACCCCCTGCACCCTTGTGAAATTCGGTATTTACCGATTCGGTAAATACCAAATCGGTAATGCCCATTCATTCCTATGGGCTTCAAAGCCCATAGGAATGAATGGGCATTACCGATCGGTATATACCGAATCGGTAAATACCGATTTTCTCCGATTCGGTATTCCAGCACATCTGGAATACCTACATACCCACCCCTCAGATTTACTGATTCTTAATTACTGAATCGGCAAAATTCGGTAATTAAGAATCGGTAAATCAATCCTACCTACATCTGGCCCCTAGGGCCAGATGTAGGTCGCCATTTACCGGTCGGTAACGGCCGATTTCGGCCGTTACCGACCGGTATTTGGGAATTGACATGTAGGGGGCATATTATTTACAGAATCGGTATATTTACCGATTCGGTAAATTTACAGAATCGGTAAAATACCGAATCGGTAAATTTACCGATTCTGTAAATCAATATGTAGGTGGCACTGTAATCAGTGCCACAGGCCTTTACCGAATCGTTATTTACCATGGAATACTATTCCATGGTAAATAACGAATTACAGTGTACATGCACATCTGTGCATGTACACCTGTGCCATGTGGCTTACAGACATGCCCTAAGGGCATGTCTGTGTGTCACATGGCACACAAGCCCAAAACAGGGGTGCAACAGGGTGTCAAAGTGACACCCTGTCCCCCTTGTAAAATCGGTAATTTTACCGATTCGGTAATTACCGAATCGGTATTTGCTATTGAATCCTATGGGCTTCAAGGCTCATAGGAATCAATGGCAAATACCGATTCGGTAATTACCGAATCGGTAATTACCGAATCTTACAGATTCAGTATTTTTACCGAATTATTTACCTACATAGCAATTACCGAATTGTAAATACCGAATCGGTAAAATTCGGTATTTACCATTCGGTAAATTGCTATTACCTACATCTGGGCCCTAGAGCCATATGTAGGTAAATTGCAAATACCGAATCGGTAATTACCGAATCGGTAAAATTACCGATTTTACAAGGGGGACAGGGTGTCACTTTGACACCCTGTTGCACCCCCTGTTTCTGGCTTGTATGCCATGTGACACACATACATGCCCTTAGGGCATGTCTGTGTGCCACATGGCACAGGTGTACATGCACTTATGTGCATGTACACAGGAATTCGTTATTTACCATGCCATAATATTTCATGGTAAATAACGAATTCCTAAGGGCCTGTGGCACTGTTTCCAGTGCCACCTACATCCCATATTACCGATTCTGTACATTTACCGAATCGGTAATTTACAGATTCGGTAAATTTACCGATTCGGTAAATATACCGAATCGGTAATATTTTGGCCACCTACATCTGGAAATCAAAATACCGGTCGGTAACGGCCAAAATCGGCCGTTACCGACCGGTATTTGTCCACCTACATATGGCCCCTAGTTGGGATAAAACTAGAGTGTTTCACTGCAGATTAGATATTTAGAAAACAGGGACAGTGAAGAAAGACGGGAAAGGAAAATGATGGCTACACGGTGATGCTGATGGCTGAAGTGCCTGAATGTTAAGCTATGAACTACCCCCAACTCTAAGCCTCACCATACCTCTCTCTAAGCCTCACCTTCCCTCAAACCAAGCCTCATAGCACATTTCCCATGCATTAATCATCCCATTACCATCTCAGCATTCTGCATTTCAATGGAGGTAACACCAATTATTTCCAGCAGAAACATCATTAGCCAATGCGTTTTACCCCAAAGTTAACATTAAAAAAAAACATTTACGTTAGGAGCTTTCCTCCTTTTATGGCTAGTCTTCGGTGCATCATCTTTAGCGTGATGATCATGAATGATTGTAGGACAGCATACTCATGCCTGAGAGACCTTCATCCTCAATGTCAGTCCAAATAACTATCATAGTCAGATTTCCTCACATCCAGAGTTAATCGTAGTGATCTCCATTACTAGAGACAAAGGTCCCTAAAAGGAACGTGAACCGACCAAGCCTGGCACCTCCATGGTGAAGAGGCATTTCTTCCTGGTCATACGTTCCGCAGTAGAGTGGCCATAGTCTTAGTGACAACACAGCCTTCCACTGAGGCAACAAGATCATTGAGCATCTATGCAAGCAAGGGCATCCATTTCTGCACATTGACTAGATAGATTATTTCTTTGCTGATATTTCTAGGTCTGTTTGTATTGTGTACCTTTAATGGGCAGTCTCTTAAGTATCGGTAAGTAGCCAGCTACAGTTGGACTCTGCCGTCATGTACTCTCTCTCTCTGTGGTGCAGCATTGTGTGTCTGTTAGAGTGTGGTGAATTTATGTATAGGTATGTAGAGTCAAGAGCAATGTAATCATCTGTATGTAGTGGTGGAGAGCTGTGAATCTGTGAGTAGAACAGCATAGCTGGTGTTGTTTGACTACAGTTTCAGTCTGTGTTTAATTAACAAGGGAAGCCAATTGTAATGGTCAGGGACCTTGGACAGTAGTACGTTACAATTACAAAATAGTCCCCGACAGGGGAGATTCACACAAAAAACAATGAATATAGGCCTGAAATCAGTGCTATAGTAAAGCTGTCCAGCCACACAGAAAATGTAATAATGTATCAAATCACATAAAACACAAGAATAAAGTGGGACCCAATCCTGCATCCAACGCAACATATATAACAAAGACACCAATGAACAGAAATTCATAAATTCAGCAAAAGGCACCCACAGGACAAAAATGATTGTAACTTGTATAAAGAAATGCAACAAGCAAACAATATGTAGAGACCGGCCCTGGGCCGCACAAGGAAGAAAGGTGGTGATATGTTGGGGTGTGGAGATACCGCATCTCAGGGCCTGCCGCTGGACTTGTCTAGTCCACGCAGACAGGCCCTGCAAGAGCAGCAGTGAATTGACGCTGGGTCATGAAGTGGAGCGAGGCAACTATCTGGGAAGGTGCCCGCCCCCTCCAGTTGGTCAGGCGCTTCATCTGGGGCCATATTGAGGGCTAGAGACGCAGCCCATGCTGGAGGGAATGTTATTGTGGGCAGGATAGAGGGATGGGCTCGGGCATGGGGATTCTGAGGGCCCTTAGGACGGTAAACAGTCAAAATATCGAGTAAAAAATATCGAATGGACATAATATTGAGTTTAAAATATAGACTGGACAAAATATCGAAAGGACAGAATATAGACATCAAAAATATCGTTTTTAAGGTAAGTAATGTAATATCGAATGTTAAAAATATAGAAAGTTAAAATATCGAAGTATATAATATAGGTTATTAAAATTATCGAATTTTTATTAATATCGAATTTTTTATAGTGTTTTTTATGTTGTTATATGTGTAAAAAGTGTGTATTTATGTTATAATTCATTTTTTTTTTTAGTTCCAAGAACAAAATTTTATTAAAAAAAGTTCAGATAAGGTAAGCAGAACATATCATAAAAACATGTTACATAAAAATGAATTCAAATATTCTTAGAGAAAAGAAATAAGTATAAAGCATCGCAAAAGAGAAAAGAATGAAGGTATAGAGAAGAGAGAAAAGAAAAGAGAGAAGGAAAGAAAAAGAAAAATGCAATATGCTATAAGCACGACTAATAACTATAACAAAATACAGCTGAGAAGGTATATACTATACATAACAGTCACAATGAAAACAAATGTAATTCAGAAATGCAAATATAAAGTAACAACATGTATTAAATTTAAACAATATGGAACATCAAGGCATCCTCACGGAGGCTTAGAAACTTCTTGTTGCAAAGGAGAAATAGGCAAAGAATGTCTGGCACTATCATCAAACAAGGTGGTAACAGGTGCCCATAACATTTGTCGTTTCGTCGCCATGGACACTGGATAAACAAAAGTCGTATCTAATCTGTGATTATAACAGACTGCATACCACCAGGCCTGATAAGATATTTTGGTAAAGTCTTTCCAATTTTTTGTAATTTGTTGAAAAGCAACTGCTAACAATAGATCTATAATTCTGGTACCCATATTGCAGTGTTTCCAAATAGGAGAGACACTCCCCAGGAAAATGTGTGAGACGGAAAAGGGGTGTGTGGAGAGAAAAAAATTGTTAATCTGGGACCATACTTGCAACCAAAAGGTGCGCACTAAGGAGCATTCAAAAAGCATGTGAAAAAGATCTGCTCCGGGCTTAGTACACGACCAGCATGAGTCTGTGACAGCCAGAAATTGCTTGCTTAGAGTGAGAGGGGAAAATAATAGGCGATTATAAATAAAAAATAACGTCTGAGTTGCGCTGGCGGCTCTAGAAGATTTGCGTAGTTTAAGCCAAATTTTATCCCAGAGATCAGTAGTCCAAGAAACTTGTAACTCTCTTTCCCAAGTCTCCTCCGTTTGTGTTTTAAGCCTAGGTGAGGGGGAGGATAAAAGAGCAGCATAAATTTTGGAAGCCTTGGCACGTTTGAGGAGTAAAGAGTGCAAAGAAGGCATACTGGAGGGTATTGGATAAACAGGAGAAGGAGAAGTTAGATAGGTATTGTTAGCCTCTTGAAAAGCAGAAATTAACAAGGAATATTTGGTTCGGAAGGAAGAAGGAAAATTAAACACAGAAGAAGCCGAAGAGAAGGAAAGGGGCCGACCATGGTTGTATAATTGGTGAACCCATATAAGACCTCGTGATCTCCATGCCTTCCAAAAAATGGGCTTCTTATTTATCAAGATAGAACCATTATGCCAAATGGGTTGATCGAAAAAGGAAGTGATAGGGAGAGTAGGAAGAAGTTTAGATGTATGTTTGATAATAGGAGTAACTACACCTTGCGGTTTGCGAGAGAACATAAGATACTCTTGAAAAAGAAAGGGAGAGATGAAAGATTCCTCTAGATCTAACGAAAGAGGAGAGGAAGCATTAATACCCAAAAGCCACCTGGAAATGTGGTGTAACAAGAAAGATTTATGGTACAAAGAGAAGTTGGGAAAATTCACCCCCCCCTCTGATTTGGGTCGAGATAGTTTGTTCAAGGACATACGAGATTTTTTGTGCCCCCACGAGAAGGCCGAAAGGATAGAATTAATTTTCTTAAAATATTTGGAAGGAATGGACAAAGGGATGTTGGAAACGGTAAAAAGTATAATAGGGGATAGCATCATCTTAATCGTATCTAGCCTCCCCCACCAGGATAAATAAAGAGGATGCCATTTAGAAGTAAGGGTGAGAATCTTTTGAATACAATCCTCTAAACAGCGAACAACTGTGCCTTTAAGGGATGCCGTAAAATTAAGCCCCAAATATTTAATGGAAGAAGAATTCCAAGTGAAGCCTGAAGCAGTAAAGTCATTTTTAAGAGTAAATTTTGTTAAGGGCAATATTTCACATTTGTCCCTATTTAATTTATATCCCGAGACAAAAGAAAAAGAATCTACTTCAGTCAGGAACGCGGGAAGGGAGGAGCTAGGTTGTGAGAGAAATAAAAGGACATCATCCGCATACGCTGCCATCTTAATATGAGACTGTTGGAAAGTGAATCCATGAATATCAGAATGTTGGCGAATTTTTAATAGGAAAGGTTCTAGGGCGAGATCGAACAAAAAAGGGGAAAGAGGGCAGCCCTGACGAACTCCTCTCTTAAGAGAAAAATAAGAAGAGAGACAACCATTCGCCGAAATTGCCGCCCTAGGGCTAGAATATAAGAGTGAGATCAATGTAGATATTTTTGGACCGAAACCGAACCACTTCAAGGTGTGAAAAAGGTACTTCCATTCAACTCTATCAAAAGCTTTCTCAGCATCAAGAGCAATGGCTGCGAGAGACTGAGATGAGTGAGAAGATTTAGAAATGATGTCGAAAAATAATCTGGTATTATCTGCAAGATATCTACCCTTGACGAAGCCAGATTGTTCTTTTCCCAGAAGATCAGGCAAGTGAGATTCCAACCGCATAGCCAGTGCTTTCGAGAAAATCTTATAATCAATATTCACCAATGAAATTGGCCGATAATTTTTACAATACTGCGGGTCTTTGCCTGGTTTAGATAGAATGCAAATGAGAGCATCTGCAAAAGTACCTGAAGCAGATTCAGACTCAAGAAAAGTAGAGATTAAGGAATGCAATTTGGGGACAAGCAGTTGCGAAAAGTGAGAAAAGAATTCAACAGTGAACCCATCAGGTCCCGGCGCCTTCCCGTGTTTCAAAGACTGCAAAGCTTGCAAGAGTTCCGCCTGTGTTATATCAGATTCCAGTGTAGAAAGATCGGGGGCGAAACAAAAGGAGAGTGAATTAGAGAGAGATATTGGGAGATAGATTCTGCAGATGAGGTAGATTCAGAGGAATAAAGAGATTCATAAAAATGTTGAAATTCCTGTAAGATTTCATTATCTTTATACTTAAGGGAACCATCCTGACCATGAATAGTATCTATGTTAACCCGATTTTGTTTGGCTTTTAAATAATTAGCCAACAATTTACCTGCTCTATTTTGGCCCCCATAGAACTTTGCACTGGATTTTAGTAAATAATTAGAGGCACTATTGGTAGTATCCTGGTTAAATTTAAGCTTGGTAGCAATAAGTTCATGCAAACAGTCTTTCGATTTGGAAGTATAATAGGAATGCTCAAGGCGTTTAATTTTGGAAAAAAGATCTTTGGTAGATTGTTGTGCTATCTTGCGCTTGCGCGAAACAAATTGAATTATAAAGTCCCTGGCCGATGCTTTAAAAGCATCCCAAACTACCGGAAATTGAATCTCGTCAGATTGATTCAACAAGAAGAAATCATGAAAAAAAGAGGTAAAGGATGAAACAAAGACAGGATCAAGGAGAAGGGAATTATTAAAACGCCATTTCTTAGTAGAGTTGGGCTTGTGAAGAACATCTAATGACATAGAAACTGGAGCATGATCAGAAATCAGAATAGATCCAATTTCAGAGGAAATGAGGGATTGAGACAAATGATGCGAGATAAAAAAGTAATCCAACCTTGATTGAGTATGATGCGGTGGGGAAAAAAAAGAATACTCACGTAAGGTAGGATGACACAACCTCCAGGCATCAAGTAGTTTAAATTGATGAACGAGCTGTGTGAAGGATTTATGCGATTTATGGGGAATGTGTGCGGTAGAGGATTGTCTATCCAGGAATGGATCGAAAACCTCATTACAGTCACCAGCTAGAATGAAATTGTCAGTGTAATGTTGTGTAACATGTGGTACTAAGGAGGACCAAAAGAGTGCATCACCAGTAACTGGGGCATAAACATTTAAAATAGATATGGGAACTCCATCCATGGTAAAGTGAACAAGTACCCATCTACCCAAATGATCATTACAACTTGTGAGTTCTTTAACAACAAGGGACTTACGAAACAAAATCATTACCCCATTACGTTTGCCATCACCCGGGGAAAAGTGAACCTCACCCACCCAGTCTCTTTTCAATTTGACTGACTCTGCAGCAGAAAGGTGAGATTCCTGTATACAAGCTATGTCAGCATGAAGTTTAGCTAAATGGGACAATACTCTTTGCCTTTTAATTGGTGAGTGAAGGCCCTTAACATTCCATGAAACAATTGTCAACGGCATATCAGAACCTGAAAGAGATACATCCTAAAAATCCAACTATAATATTTGTAAGCGAAAGGTAAAATAGTCATGCAAGTAAAAAACAAACAATAAGAGATCGAAAACTGTATTATAATTAGCAATATTAAACAAAAGGTATAACATAATAGAAATGGAAATACTCTCATTGGAGAAAAGAGGTAATAGTGAGACGGAAGAAAAGAGCGAACAAAAAAAGGAAAAAGAACTGTAGAAGAGAACTTAGAGTGAAGCAAAGAAGGGAATGAAAAAAGCGATAAAAACAGACGAAAGAAAGCAGAAATAAGCGGACATAGTAAATCAGGAAAAGAAGAAAAAAAAATTGTAAAGCAGTGTCCAGTAAGTAGGAGGGGGTGTAGGAATGTGAGATGAAAATAAGAAAAAGGATTTCATGGACAGGAAACCTAAGAGAAGGAAACCCCCCCCCCCCAGAAGACATAAAACACCAGGAAAAAAGGAAGGAGAAAAAACTTACAGAACATCTCGAACAAAACAAAGCAAAGGGTGGGAGGGTGGAAGCCACGTGGACGATGGGGCGACCACAGCTCAGAAGGGAAGACGAAGGAAGGGAGGAGACCCAACGGACGTCATGAACATAGGGAAGGACCCAGCCAAGTCGGGAAAGAATCTGTACGAGAAGAAAAAAAAAAAAATTATATATATATATATATATATATATATATATATAGACAGAATAAGAGAGTGAACATAATGACAATTAACATAACAAACAACAAGGCACCATCTTAATAACAACAACAGACCAAGAAGACTATACCATTACAGTGATAGAGGATTACTTAGAACTGGAGGCAAACGAAGTCTCCATCTTCTCGCTAGAATGTGAATAAAGAAAGCTCTTCAACTTCAGGGGATCATCATAAGTGGTAGTCTTATTGTTGATAGTAACCTTGAAAAGGCAGGGGTGGAACAAGCCATATTGTGCTCCCAAGGAACGCAACTGGGGACGAAGAGATAAGAACTCCTTACGTCGGTCAGCTGTTGTTTTGGCGTAGTCCTGTGAAAAGAATAGAGGATGGCCCGACCATGTAATGCGATTCATTGCTTTTGCCGCAGCTAAGACTTTAAGTAGGTCAGTATATTCAAGAAAATACATGATCACACCTCTTGGTTTTCTCGGTGCAGCCACAGATGAGGACAAACCTCTGAGTGAGCCCAGGCGATGTGCCCGTTGAATATTCAAATTAGTATCATCCGGCAAGTGGAGAAGCTTTGGTAAGAAGGATTTGAAGTAGGCAATGGGATCAGACCCCTCCAAGCCTTCCTCAAGGCCGTAAAGGCGTAGGTTGTTCCGCCTACTCCTATTTTCTAAATTCTCGATCTGTTTGTGTAAAATTGAGACTTGTGCACACACTGGATCAACCTTAACAATAGAGGACTCCATGGAAGCAACACTCTGTTCAAGTGTGGTAATCCTTTCATCTACTGATAGCCATTTGTCAGAAAGCTGTTGCAGGGTGGACTTAGTCTCCTCAATAAAAGGACGCAGTGCCCGTATTTCCTCCAGAAGTAAGTCAATGGTAGTAGAAGAAGACGTCTGTGAAGGAGGTGAAGGAGGATCTTTTTTTAATCTTTTAATCGTACCTTTTTTAGAAGCAGGGAGTGACACATTTGAAGATGACGCACCCTTGGCAGGTGTGGTATCAGGTAAATCCTCCATGGCCAGACACTTATAGCGAGAACCTGTATGTCCAAAAATCTTCGTAGCAGAAGAGGGCTTACGTAAATCTTTGTATAATCTCCCCATACATAAAATGCATCAATTCAACTAGTAATGTAATAACAATATATGAGCAGGAGATCAGTGGAGCAAATCAGGGCACAAAAGATATAGAAGAGTCAACCGAACATTCAAAACATGTTAAACAGTATCCCCTCTAAACCCACATCACGCAAGTAGAACACATGTCCTAGGCAGATACAAAAATAAATGCAAGAGAATAAATATCTGCAATCCTGTGCCTCATAAAAACGAAATACAACTACATACTTGCATAAGGTCAAGAGGCATACAAAAACCATCTACTAATAAAGACGTTAGGACATTATATGTAAGGAAAGGTGGCTGACTAAAAAGATCAGAAAAAGAATAGCAGGCAACAAAACTAAATATTAATAGGCATATAGCACAATGAAAGTAGCAATGAAACCCAGTGCTCAAAGCCCTAATAATAAATACATTTTGTCAAGAAGCTATGCAGAGCACATGAAATAAATGTAGCAAAAATAATGAGAAACATGCTACTTATACACTGCCTAAGGCATTAAGAAGATAATTCCATAGCAAAAGCCCTAAAAATGAACAATAAAAGAGCAAGGGAAATAGTATGAGCGCAGACGTGGCTCTGGAACTAAAAGTCCAGTAAGATATGAAGTATGCAATGTTCCTGAAATGTATTCCTAGAGGAGAATTATTAATTAGTTCAGACACTTCATGAGGCAATTCAAAGGGCACTTGTGTGTGAGGAGAAATCACCGCCTCGTTAGAGCAGGAATGCAGGCTGTGGTGACGCAGTTCATTTTACTGACAAAAGCGAGCAAAGCTGGAGATAGCAACTCATAATTCACCCAAACACGTGGGCAGGCAAAAAAAAAACAGCTTGCAGCGCACAATAACTACATCAGGAAAGCATTTCCCTTGGAAGGCAGGCAGTCGCGTTGGAGACTTTCACCGCTAGGAGCAGAGCTCCGTCAGCGGTAATGCGTAATGGCAGCTGCGGCCCCTCTGGACGGTTCGTCACTCACTTTGGATGCCAAGAGCACGAAGACGATGAATGGCGCTTCAGGAAGGACATCAGGCGACACCCCTCATCTTCCGCCGGCCTCTCAGTCAGGTCCAGAACGAAAAGTCGCCAATTGTGCGCCGTCAGGTCTCCCGTCACCCGCGCCTCCCGAGGAGAGCTACGGGAACGCCGCCATCTGCATCGGGCGTTAGCCACGCCCCCCGTTATAATTCATTTTAATTAATGAATTTTGTTTTTTTTAATTTTTGCGTAATTTAATTCTGTAGCGGGTTGTGGGTTTATAGG
This sequence comes from Lissotriton helveticus, assembly GCF_964261635.1. Classification (NCBI taxonomy): domain Eukaryota; kingdom Metazoa; phylum Chordata; class Amphibia; order Caudata; family Salamandridae; genus Lissotriton; species Lissotriton helveticus. The sequence continues at coordinate 983,740,322 of NC_136061.1, read as the reverse complement.
GGAATAGGGTGGGAAGTAATTTAATAATAATTAAATAAATATGTACATTTATTTATTGGTATTCATTTTTAATTAATTGTTAATTAATTTATATTTGGTAATTAATTACATTTTAATTGGCAATTAATTTTAATTAATTGATTATTTGCTAATTATGTTAATTTTAGTAATTTATTTTCTGTAGTGGGTTGTGGGTTTATAGGGGAGTTGGGTGGGAAGTAATTTATTTATAATTAATTAAATATGTACAATTATTTATTGGTATTTATTTAGAAATAATTGTTAATTATTTTTTTATGGTAATTAATTAAATTGTAATTGCCAATTAATGTTATTTAATTGATTAATTGCTAATTATGTTAATTCTACTCATTTATTTTCTGTAGCGGGTTGTGGGTATATAGGGGAATTGGGTGGGAAGTAATTTATTTAGAATTAATTAAATAATTCAATGTATTTAATTGTAATTAATTTGAATGAATTGTTAATTAATTTTTAATTGTTAATTAATTAATTGTTAATTTGTAATTAATTTGTATTAATAGGTAACTAATTGCAATAATTAAATTAAATTTGTAATTTTAATTGATTCATTATTATATTATATTAAATTGGTAATTACTTTTAATACATTTTTTATAGATATTAATTTATATTTGTTTAAATAATATATGAAGTATATACTTTCCCTACTGTTGCACTCTCTGGAGTGGGAATAGTAATTTTTACCCCTACGCTATCCAACGCTTTCCCTACTGTTGCACTCTTTGGAGTGGGAATAGTAATTTTTACCCCTACACTATCCAACGCTTTCCCTACTGTTGCACTCACTGGAGTGGGAATAGTAATTTTTATCCCTACGCTATCCAACGCTTTCACTACTGTTGCACTGACTGGAGTGGGAATAGAATTTTTTACCTCTACGCTATCCAACGCTTTCCCTACTGTTGCACTTACTGGAGTGGGAATCGTAATTTTTACCCCTACGCTATCCCACGCTTTCCCTACTGTTGCACCCACTGAAGTGGGAATAGTAATTTTTACCCCTACGCTATCCAACGCTTTCCATACTGTTGCACTCTTTCGAGTGGGAATAGTAATTTTAACCCCTACGCTATCCAACGCTTTCCCTACTGTTGCACCCACTGGAGTGGGAATAGTAATTTTTACCTCTACGCTATCCAACGCTTTCCCTAATGTTGCATTCACTGGAGTGGGAATAGTAATTTTTACCCCTACGCTATCCAACGCTTTCCCTACTGTTGCACTCTTTGGAGTGGGAATAGTAATTTTAACCCCTACGCTATCCAACGCTTTCCCTACTGTTGCACTCTTTGGAGTGGGAATAGTAATTGTTACCCCTACGCTATCCAACGCTTTCCCTACTGTTGCGCTCGCTGGAGTGGTAATAATAATTTTTACCCCTGCGCTATCCAACGCTTTCCCTACTGTTGCACCCACTGGAGTGGGATTAGTAAGTTTTACCCCTACGCTATCCAACGCTTTCCCTACTGTTGCACCAACTGGAGTGGGAATAGTAATTTTTACCCCTACGCTATCCAACGCTTTCCCTACTGTTGCACCCACTGGAGTGGGAATAGTAATGTTTACCCCTACGCTATCCAACGCTTTCCCTACTGTTGCACCCACTGGAGTGGGAATAGTAATTTTTACCCCTAAACTATCCAACGCTTTCCCTACTGTTGCACTCTTTGGAGTGGGAATAGTAATTTTAACCCCTACGCTATCCAACGCTTTCCCTACTGTTGCACTCTTTGAAGTGGGAATAGTAATTTTAAACCCTACGCTATCCAACGCTTTCCCTACTGTTGCACCCACTGGAGTGGAAATAGTAATTTTTACCCCTACGCTATCCAACGCTTTCCCTACTGTTGCACCGACTGGAGTGGGAATAGTAATTTTTACCCCTGCGCTCTCCCACACTTTCCCTACTGTTGCACTCTTTGGAGTGGGAATAGTAATTTTAACCCCATACGCTATCCAACGCTTTCCCTACTGTTGCACTCTTTGGAGTGGGAATAGTAATTTTAAACCCTACGCTATCCAACGCTTTCCCTACTGTTGCACTCATTGGAGTGGGAATAGTAATTTTAACACTCTTGCTATGCTACGGTAATAATATTATATACTTTTTAATAATATTATGTTAATATATATATATGTTTTAACAAATAAAATTGTATTTTTTTTACAACTTAAATTAATTATTTAATAATTTTAAGGTAATTTAAGTATTTTTAAGTATATTTTAGTTATTTAATTTTAATATTTTTTTAAATGTTACATTAATTTTAATAAATTCGATATTTTTACAAAGTACATATTTCTAAACGATATTTTTGATTCGATATTTTAGTACTTAACTGTTTGTAGATAGGACTTCGATATTTTTGGAGTCGATATTTTGGAGTCGATATTTTAAATGCCTATATTTTTGTAGTCGATATTATGTCAGTGATCCCCTTAGGACACATGGGTTTATGCCATTTCCTGCAGCAAGAGAGGATCGAGGGGCATTAGTGCCTGGAGAGCAGAGGCATTATGGGAACACTGGTGACAGGTTTTTGGCGCCTGTTCCCCCTTTCGTGTTCCATGGTATGGCTGGGAGGAGAGATTTTCCAGAATGGGGGTTCAGGCAGTTGGGTATGGTGTCACATGTACGCCCATGGGTTTCCTGGGCAAGCAGGCCAGGGTCAGTTAAGTACCAGCCAGGGGCCTGAGGCAGGGTTCAGCAGTGGTGTTAACTTCCAGACAGCCGGGACAGTCTGGTGTGGCCTGTCCACCCCAGTCTGAAGACAGAGCCTGTCTTTGCAGCTGGCTCTGGGACGACAATGGACGAAAAGTTGGAGAAGCAAGGACAGGACTATGCATCCACCTTGCAGAATGAAGACCCTTCACATTATTTATTGGAAGAGCAATTTGGTGATGGTGGAGTGGGGGATAGGAAAGAGGGAGGTACAGGGCACGAGTGCGGACCATAGTGGTATGATTGGAAAGGATGATTGGGAGTTGGATTACAATGAGGAGGAGTTGGAGGAAAGCGACATTGTGGAAGATGGCGATCGTGAGAGTGAATGGTTGACTGCTCCTCCCAAAGGTCAAAGGAGATGGGGTGTGAATAATGAGAAGGGGAGTTACAGTGTCTTACAGGAAGTAGCAATGAGAACAGTGTCTAGCCAAATGGGTAAGAGCACGGCATCAGGTCGCATTGCTTTGGCGCAGGACCCGATCTTGAAGCAAGGCAAGGAGTGGCGGGGTGTGGAAGTGGGGGTGCAAGCAGTGGGAACTGAGGCACAAGGGTGTGTGGAAGTGGGGGTGTGGTCCCAGGCTATCGAAGGGTAAGTATATGTAGGGTCAGGGGACGGGTATGGAGGCAATGGGGGGGAGTGAGGCAGGGATGGAGGGATTGCTTAAGAAATCACAGGCCACAGAGACAACTGAAGGAGAAGTGGGGGGAGGGGAGAAGAAAGAGAGCAAAGATGTGAAGAAGTAGAAGATGCCGTACATGGGGATTACAAAGCCTTTAGAGGCTCATTTAATGGCTGCCACTAAAGAGCATATTTGGAAAGGGGAGTATGTGAGCTCTTTAAGTTACTTCATTGTGAGAAACGGGCAAAGGGTGATTCAAAGGAGGAAGAATTTGAGCTGTCCAGTATCCCCAGGGTGCCGGTCAACATAGAGAATTGGACAGCAGCTTTTCTTATCTATGAAAGCATTTACTGCGAAAAGTACCCACAGTGGTGCGTCGTTGTGTTTAAGTATCTTGATGTGGTGCAAAGTGAATTTCGGTGGTGGGGCGTGGGTGCCTTAAGACAAGGAATTTCGGGCTTGCCTCATTGAGGAGGACGTGGTGTGGGGATAGCTGGATTACTAGTTGCTTCTGCAAACTATGATGCCGGAGCAGCCGCATCATCAACTTATACGGCGAGTGGCTGGTCGGTCATTTACAAGCCCTCTCAAGGGCGTCCAACTCAGGCAGGGGTGGATATGGCAGGACAAGAAAAGATGTGGACTGCAGGTGCATTTTGGTGCTCAAAATGTGGCTGAAAGCATATTCTTACCCAGTGTGGTACCCGGGAGGGCGTCTGGGCAACAAGGAGTCACAGGGAGCCAATTGACGGGTTACTGTGACCGAGGGAGGGAGAGAGGAGGTCAGAATCCCATGGGGAAAAGCATGTATGGCAGCTAAGGTGGAACGTTTGAAACACTGGATTGATACAGTGGGGTTAGACAGAGAGAAACATTTACTGCTGCCAGGTTTTCCGTTTGGTTTTTGCGTAGGTTATGATGTTGCTAGGGTGAGGCAGTGGACAGAAACTTTGAGGTCTGTGAAAGAGCAAGAGTAGTGGGTTTAGACAAAGTTGTTGAAGGAAGGAATGATGGAATGGCCGTTGGAGAATTTGCGGATTTTACCAATTGGGGTGCTACCGAAGACAGAGCCTGGAGCATTTCATTTCATTCATCACCTCTCGTGGCCGGAAGGGCTACCTGTCAATGACTTTATACATGAGGTGTGTAGTAAGGTGCATCTGTGAATACAGCGGTTCAAACGACCAATAAAGTCAGAAAGGGCACCATGATAGCAAAATGTTAAGTCAAATCAGCTTTCCGGCTGCTGCCCATTCACCATGCGGATGATGAGATTTTGGCCATTCAGTTCGGGGGACAGTTTTTTGTGGGCAAGACATTGACCATGAGGTGTTCAGTTTCTTGTTCCTTGTTTGAAGCTTTCAGTTCCCTTTTGCAAAAGATTTTCGCACATGTGGCTGGGAAAAAGGTTATGACTCATTACTTTTTATTGTGGGTGCCCCACGTTTAAGAGACTGTCAGGAGAGTTTGACGTTGTTCCAGGACTTGATGCATGATTTGGGCATTTCTTTGGTGCCAGAAAAGACAGTGGGACGAGTCAAAATAACTTTATTCGATTCAGAAGAATCATAAAAGTTTGCAATTTAACATACAAATTCATAAATGTTATTTCTTATCCAAAAATTCAAAAACAAACACAATACGCAGTATATCAAAAGCATGAACTTGATAAAACATTATATTAATACAAAATATGACTCGTAAATAAAATCAGACCAATAGGACTAGGAATAAAACTAGTTAAAAACAGTTAATGATAGTCTCAAGTACTCCAAGCTTCCTTATATATTCAAGATCAGGTATCCCTCAGGAAGATTTTACTAACTTTTCTTGAAAGCGAGCCAAAAAAATGTAAAGTGCACTATGCATTATTAAACTATGTCATTACATATACACATAGGGTGTCCTCTCACACCAACCTCACTAGATTAAGCAGGGCAACTACCAAAGCTTAATATATTTGAACCAATTTCATTCATGTAAATCATCAGTAATACTTCATTTCCAAAGATTTCGTGAGCAAAAACAATGTATCAAATCAGAAAACATACTATCAATAGCAATTCCTGATTAAAAGAGTACATCTAATAAAACTAAGCATAGAGCTACATATAACAGCAGTTTGTAATGATCTGAGATGCTCAAAACCTTCCTTATATGTGCAAGGTCGAATTTCCTTTAGGAGGAGTTTAATAAAAACGTTCTCTTGGAGCTTTATAAAGTGTACAAAAAAGCACAAAGTGCATTGTGCATTGTTGAGCTACATTATCACATGGGCAAGGGGATAGCCTCTCACACCAACCCCCTTGCTTAGGAAAGGCAACTAGAAAGTGCAGTGTATTTAACCGAAATCTAGTCAGATAAAAACGCCATTGCGTATGTCTAGTAAAGGATAAATAAAACTGTTGCTGTGATATAACCGCTTGATTTGGTAATTATGTGTCTTGTTTGGACAGACCTAATGTAGTACAATATGCGTTCTTAATGACCATCTTGGTGTCTGATTTAATAGAGTCAGGATTATCATAAAGGTTTCCAAGGCCAATTTAAAAAAATGTTTCCTTTACATAACGCAGCCATGGAATCTGCATTGCATTATCCAGGTTTACGCAATCTTTTAGGATTCCTTTTGAGAACAGCAGATCTTCTGAGGACCATATTTTTCCCCGTAGGAGCAGGGAGGACACATGAATACTATTACTCACGAAGTCCAAACCCACCTCGGAATGACAAAAAGTGTTTGGAGAGCTATTTAGTACAGATAGAAGGCGTTTTTGAAATCTGTTCTCCATAATTTGTATTTGTGCACTTTTGTGGTATCCCCAAACCCCTGCCCAATAGGTCCCTACTGGCAAACATTTAGATTTGTACAGTGTCTTCAGTTCCGCTATTGGTTTTTGACCTAATTTGCTTGCAAAGCGGAAGAGGGCCTCTATCGATCTGCTTGTCTTTTGGACCCGAGTTGTTATTAGTGGGTCCCAATTCAGTGTTTTATTAAAGAGATTTCCCAAGTAATTAAAATTTGGGACTTTTTCGATGACCATATTGTCCACAACAAATTTACAGGTTTTAGTCCTATTTGGGCCGCAAACCATTGTAAATGATTTTGTAAAATTGACCTTTAAATCTAATCCCAACATAAATTCATTGAAAGCATTCAGACACTTTTGCATACTATTTGCTGTTAGGGTCATTAAAACAGTATTGTCTGCATAAGACAATAATGGTGTATGTTTACCATTTATTTTAGGGTAGTCCAGACCTTTTCCCATTAAAAAAAAATCTAAACCATTTGTGTAAACTAAAAACAGAAATGGGGCCAGAATGCAGCCCTGGCAGACTCCTTCGGTTGATGGGATAGGCCCAGTTTTTTCTCCACTAGGGCCGTATCGAATAACCACAGAAGTAGCAGCATGTAATCTGCGCAACAAAGTAACCAATGGTTCCTCGAACCCCATAGACTCCATTAGCAGCCACAGTTTCCCCCTACACACAGTGTCGAAAGCACTCGATAAGTCCATAAAGGCCAGATGAATTGAAGAACTCATGGCCTTTATGTACTTACCCATAATCATGGCCAGGTTAAGGCACTGCTCCGTTGTCCCCCTACCTTTCCTAAAGCCATATTGTGTATCCACGATAAGTCCAGAGGAGTTCGCCCATGTCTCTAAACTGGCTAATATTACTCTCCCCAATAGTTTGCAAGAGTAATCTATTAAGGAGATTGGCCTATAGCAACAGGGGTCGCTTTTATTACCTTTTTAAAAAATGGGCACAACTACTGCCTCTTTCCAGGAAGATGGGATGCGCCCCACAATAATCGCCTTAAAACATTAAGCAACAGGGCTACCCAAACTTCAGGAATATTTTTGAACAAGTCCAAGGGTACAGCATCATGGCCTGGTGCCTTGAGTGGGATACCTCTTCTCAGGGCCTCCTCCACTTCACCCAGCGAGTCCATGTGCTTACATTTTTGGGCATCGAGTTAGATTTACGCAGGATAGAGATTAGATTGCCTGAGGTGAAGAAGAGCTGCTGTTTGGAGCTTTTGGATGCAATTTTGATCGGAGTTAAGGTGCAGGTGAGGCACATACAGATCTTGTTAGGTCATCCTGAACTTTGCATGTAGGGCATTCAGAACTGTGAGGACTTTTTGTTCGAGGTTGGGCTGGGCACACCATAGGGTGTGGCTCAAGGAGGGGGTGAGGGAGGATTTGAGGCTTTGGCGAATGTTTTTGAATTAATGCAATGGGATTCCAATGGCAGATATTGAGGGGCAGATGGAGTGGTCAGTTGAGATGTTTTTCTGATGCCGCTGGTGGGCACGGCTTTGGTCTGTTCTGGCAGAGGGGAGTGGTGTGCAGAGGCATGGCTGCAGGGCTGGAAGCAGGGGAGGGGGAGTGATGTATTGCTTTTCTTTAAATTTTCCCTTTGGTGGTGGCTGTATGTTTGTGGGGGCAACACTTTGCGATCAAAACAGTCCTGTGCAATGCTGATAACAAGTCAGTGGTAAACATGGTCAACCGACAGTCAGCAAGGGACCCTAAGGTGTGGCAGTTGTTGAGGGTTTTTGTATTGGAGTGTTTGCGTTCAAATGTTACTTACAGGGTGTGCCACATTCCGGAAGTACATTCAGTGGAAGAGGTTCCATGGGCTGACTCCAGGGCCATCTCATTTGTGGGTGGTAGGCTAGAGCACGTGATCCAGCTGATCCTCGGCTCGTTATTGGGATCGACTTGTAAGGCAAATGGGCTGGCGTGGCAACAGTTTGTGCAGTCTGGGGTAGTGCGACGCTGAAGTGCCATTGGAGGTCAAGCTTGTTGGGATTATGTGGTAAATTTGATGGTGTCATTGACTGAGAAGGATTTTTCAGCTGTTGCTACAGCCTGTAAGTTCGGAGATGTGGCCTTTTTCAGAAAACTGCAGTGGGGCTACGAGCCATCGGCTAGGGTGATGAGGAAGCACATCTTGGAGGGGTGGTCAAGGGAGAGAGGTACTGGGGAGAGGCTGCAGCTTCCCATCACACTGCCCACAATCTCCTCATCAAGGTACTCCGAGAAAGGGTGGGAGTAGAAGGGGTGGTCTTACAATGGTTCACCTCCTTCCTACAAAACAGCTCTCAAAGAATAAAAATCCGAAACTTCACTTCTGACCTACACCTTATAACCAGAGGCGTTCCCCAAGGCTCAGTTCTCTCACCCGCACTGTTAAACATTTACATGGAGCCACTCACTATCATCCTCAAAAAAGCCAACATTCCCTTCCATCTCTACGCCGATGACACCCAGATCTACCTCGAAACCTCTTCCATAGCGGACATACAAAGACTCAATGTCACCCTAATAGAAGTCCAAAAATGGCTGTCCCATAACCCTCTGAAACTCAACCAAGACAAAACGGAAATCCTCCTCATAGCCAACAAAGAGCAGACTCCCCGAATCACAGAGTCAATTGATGCTCTCAACTGCACTCTCATCCCGGCAGACTCTGTGAAGTCACTAGTAATAACTTTAGACTCAAACCTTGACATGGTCAAACACATCAAGAACACTGCAAGATGTGTCTTTTTCAACTTAAAACTACGAAACACAATCAAACCCATCATCCCTCCAAAAGACCTCAAGCAAGTCACGCAATCCCTTGTGCTATCCAGATTAGACTATGGGAACGCCTCCCTCACAGGCATGGCTAAGCTACACCTTGCTCCTCTTAGAGCTACCCTAAATGCAGCAGCCAGAATGGTGACGGGAGTGAAGAAATATGAACACATCTCCCCCGCTCTCAAAGAGCTCAACTGGCTCCCAATTGAATTGTGTGCTAATTTCAGAAATGCCTGTCTCACCCACAAAGCTCTGCACACTGGCAAACCCACCTATCTAGCCGCCAAACTCAACAAAGCAGGACAGACTACAAATCTTAGGAGAACCAACACTATGCTACTCATCCCCCCAAAAACTCATAAACAAAAGACCTTATCTCGGTCTTTCTCTGGAAATGCTCCCAGAATAAGGAATGCCATCCCCATTCATGTCAGGACGAACCCCTCCTTCAAAGAATTCAAAATTATTTATTTATTTAAACTATTTATAAAGCGCAAACTGTCACCTGGCAGGTATCCTGGCGCTGGTAGCTACTCTTGTGGTTTATTGACGAGGGTGGACTAAGGCTGGCCGATTTTTTTTTTTTTTTATAGGGGTGGAGGAAAGAGCCATGTTTTGATACATTTCCTGAAAGGGAGGAGATGAGGGATATGGCGAATGTCGACAGGTAGGCTGTTCCATAGCTTGGCTGCAGCTACTCTGAACGATCTTCCTCCCATCCTGGCCTTCTTGCATCTGGGCACTCTCACAAGGCAGGCAGTTGTGGACCTAAGTGTTCTGGTGGGGGTGTACCAGGTGAACAGACGTTGAAAAGGTCTGGGTCCTATTCCATGTAGTGCCTTGAAGACCAAGCAGAGGGCCTTGAAGGCAATGCGTTGCCTCAAAGGCAGCCAATGCAACTCGGCCAGTGCGGCCGTGGCCGAGGATCTCCTGGTCCATCCGAGAGCCAATTTGGCTGCTGCCGACTGGACTCGTTGGAGTCTGTCCAGTAGTGTCGCAGGAGATTCGAGCAGCAGGGCGTTGCAGTAGTCAAGGCGGCTAAGGATAGTACACCTGACTACTAGTGCTCTGGCGGAGGGTGGAAGTAGGGGCAAGACTTTGCGCAGTGAGCGCATAAGGCCAGAGCAAGTGGCGACTGTTCTTGAGACGTGTGTTTCCATGCTCAATTGATGGTTTAGCATGACGCCCAGGTTGCGAACGGTGGTGACTGGTGGAGGGTTGTTGGAGTTCTCCGGGGGCCAAAACTCAACGGGCAGAGGGCGGGGTATGCGACTCGCAGGGCAGTACATCACCTCGGTTTTCGCGGAGTTGAACTGAAGTGAGTTCCGGTGCAACCAGCTTGCCGTGTCTCGTAGACAATCATGGAAGGCTAGCAAGGAGATGGAATCTTCGCCTTCCCACGAGAGGAGGAGCTGGGTATCGTCCGCGTAGTTTACTGTGGTCATGTTATGTGACTTAATTAACGTGACCAGAGGTTTTAAGTAAACATTAAAAAGAATCGGACTGATAGAGGAACCCTGGGGAACACCGTGAGGGACCGGGGAGAAGACCGATTGGAAAGGGGGGAGGGAAACAGCCTGTTTTCTGTCACTGAGGTAGGAGTGGAACCAAATCAGGGCCGTGCCGTTGATCCCTGCCTCTCTCAACCGCTCGAGCAGGATCCTGTGGTTGACAGTATCGAATGCGGCAGATAAGTCAAGTAAAATCAGGGCCACAGCTTGGCCCCTATCTGCACGCAATCGAAGCTCCTCCATGGCCGTGAGTACCGCGGTTTCAGTGCCATGGGCTGGGCGAAACCCAAATTGGAATTCGTCCAGAAAATGGTGCTGCTCGAGATGGGTTGAGAGGCATTTACTGACCCAGCGTTCAAGCACCTTCACCGGAAAAGGCAGGAGTGATATGGGGCGGAAATTGGACAGACAATCTGGGTTTAGCGTGGGTTTCTTTAGCAGCGGGGTTATAAGCGCTTGCTTCCAGGAGCGGGGAACAACGCCGCAGCTCAGGGATTGATTACAAATCATCCGGAGAGTGTGAAACAGTTCGTGCCCACAGGATTTCCATATTTTCGGCGGCAGAGGGTCAAGGGGGGAGCCAGAAGTGATGCCCTGTGCAACTATTTCAAATTCTCTTTGAGAGATACGAGGGAAAACCAGTAGTTTATTCGTAGGAGGACAGGCAGACCTCAAAGATTCAGGAATAGTGGGGTTGATTTCGGGGAGGGTGGGAGGAGTGGATGACGGGGATGATGCCAGATTATTAATGATAGTCTCGATTTTGTCAGTAAAAAACTGAGCGAGGCTGTCACAAAGAGGCTGAGAAGGAAGGATGGGGTTTTTGACACAGTCAGGGTGTAGGATATTGTCCAGAATCTGAAATATACTTTTTGGACTGTTGGCCGCATTGGTAATGGTGGAGCAGTAGTAGTTCGCTTTACTCTCTGTAATAGCGGACTTGTAGTCACGGAGTGCCTTCTTCCAGAGGATTTTGTTGTTGTTACAGTATCCGTGTCTCCACTTTCTTTCAGCTTGTTTGCAGGCTGACTTGAGGGTTTTCAAAGAGTCGTTATACCAGGGAGCCGGAGCTCTACCTTTCGGTTTACAGAGTTTGAGAGGGGCAGCAGAGTCCGCAAGGGAGGTGATTTTCGAGCTAAAGGATCTGTAGTTATCTTCCACCGAATTGGTAATGGCGAAACTGTCCTCCACCTCGAAGATTCTGGAGGAGGTGCTGAGTTTTTCTAACGCTTTCCAGTTTCGGTACGAGAATTGCGGGGACGGGTGAGATTTGGCTTTGTTTGTTGTGGCATTATTGATGTAGAGTTTAATGAGCGAGTGGTCAGTCCAGCTCATAGGCAGGATGTCGCCTACTTGGGTTACACCTGGGCTCGAGAAGATAAGGTCGAGTCGGTTGCCTGCGGAGTGAGTGGGGTCCTTTATCAGTTGTTGGAGGCCCACACTATCACAGGACAGCCGAAGGTTGTCTAGACCTGTGTCTAGGCTGCCGTTTGGCCAAAGGTTAAAGTCTCCTAGAAGTACTAGTTTACTGTGGGAAGTTGCCATGTTGGTAATAGTCGTGAGAAGGGCTTGCTGTTGCGAGAGAGAGAAGGCCCCAGGTGGGCGGTAACAAATGATTACCGTAAAGGTATCTCCTTGATGGCAGTTTATAGACAAACCAAAGAGCTCGATTCCGGGTGTCGGGTCTATGTCTAAAGTGTTTGTTTGCCACGAGGCTTTGAAGATGACGCCAACTCCGCCACCGCGGCCTTTGGGTCTAGGAAGATGGAGAATGTTAAAGTTTAGCGGACAGGCGGCTGCGAGGTCGGTCTCACAGTTTGCATGTGTCCAGGTCTCAGTTAGAAAAAGTACATCTAGATGGTGTGACTCAATAAGAAGATTGATTTCGGTGGCGTGTTTTGGTAAGGATCTTACATTCAAGAGGCCTCCTACAATAAGGTCCTTGTGTGTGAAGTCAGTTAGTGGGAAGGCAGTTTCTTCGAAGGTGAGCTTACCTTCAAGTGCATACCCTCGAAGATCGATCAAGGCAGCCCGTGTATAGCCGCGGGATGATAGGCTGTGCCGGGCAGGGTTTGTGCCGCTAGGCGCGTCCTCGGCGCGGACGAGCGCAGACGAGCTCGCCTTAAGCGCGCCTTCGGCGCGCAATCGGCGTGCCCGCTGCGCTCGTCCGCTGCGCTTCCGATATTGACACATAGTTTATAGTCGTGACGGGTAGCGTAGGAGGGGGTGTGGCCAACAAGAGGTGGGCGTGGCTGTCGTCTCCCTTCGGCGGTGAATGGCGCCAAGAAACGAGTGGATTCTGAGTCCCAGCAGCTAGAATTCAGCTGTTATGGGAGTCAGGAATTGTGCAAGTCAGGCAAGTATTTTTAAAATCAATACAATACACAAAGCAGGTTTAAAAACGAATACAAACACCTCCCGGCTTTTCGCCTCAGGAGTAGCAGCAATGGAGCAGCGTTTGAGTGCAGCGCGCTCTATTTATGTCTGCGGAGGGGGCGTGGCCAACAAGAGGTGGGCGTGGCTGTCGTCTCCCTTCGGCGGTGAATGGCGCCAAGAAACGAGTGGATTCTGAGTCCCAGCAGCTAGAATTCAGCTGTTATGGGAGTCAGGAATTGTGCAAGTCAGGCAAGTATTTTTAAAATCAATACAATACACAAAGCAGGTTTAAAAACGAATACAAACACCTCCCGGCTTTTCGCCTCAGGAGTAGCAGCAATGGAGCCAGCTCAAAGTGCTCCTCCTCAATCGAGCTCCCATGAAATGACAATGTTCATACAAAGGCAGAACCGCCACCAACTGAGGATCTAGTCCAGGGGTCTCCAACCAGTCGATCGCGAGCTACCTGTAGCTCGCCGACCCTCTGAGAGTAGCTCAAACTGCTATCTAATTATTGCAAAGTCATTTCAGCATTTTCTTTTGTTTCCCTTCATTGTTTTTCACAGCTTTCAGCCCTTGCCCCCCCTCACACAAACCAGCAGCTCTGATTGGCTGAAGTGAGCTTAGCTGGGGCGGGCTGAAGAACTTGAAGTTTTTCCTCTTAGTCACGCGCCACATGTCCTTTCCAGGCTGGCACCGCGCTCCTCATTTACTTTCCATTTGGGCCTCCCGGAGCAGCTGCTGCTAAGAGGTTAGTGGGTCCCTGACCGTGCAGTAGCAGAGTCAGTAAAATCGACTCAGTGCATGCAAGGCCCTTTCATTTTAACGTTGGCTGCTGTTAAGGTGACTTTCTATGTGTTTTAAATAACTCCCGACACTGGCGGTGGGTTGAAATTTGCTTTATTCTTTTCCGAGCGCTGGGAAAAAGTCTGACTGACTCCTAATCGCGGCTCTTACAAAATGGCCGCACTTCCGTTTCCTGTTCACGGTGCCCGCCCTGTAAAACAACTAGAGCGTCACCACATATCTCCCCCCTTTAACACCCTCACAGTAGACCCACCATGAACATGATTACACTTCTCCCTTCCCATTGGATAAGCATGTGGACAGGGATAGTGAAAGGAACAGTCTTACTTGGTCTCCATGCTGAAGTCCTCAAATTTCTTGGGGGCCTTGATCACTCTACCTGACCTTGTTCTCACTGGCTCCGGGCTGGAGTTTTCGCCTTGGCATCTGACTGTGTTTCCGTCCCCTTTATACGTTTTCGTTCTCAGTCTTCTGTCTAGTCCTTCGCGTCCTTGGCTCCGTGGCGTTGGTGGGTTGGTCTTTCCCTCTTCTTCGCCTTCCTCCTGAGGTTGCCGGTCTTCATTGTACCCACGATGAGGTAGGTTTCTGGACATGTCCGTCTCCGTTGCTTCTGCTGGTCCCGGTTCTTCGCCATCCTCAATAGAGAATGGACTCACCTCGTCAGGAACTTCCCACTTTAGGATTTTGCTGCACCTCGCCATCCTGTCTTGCGGCCATACTTTCCCATCACTGAGCAGAGCTGATCTGACATACGGCTCTACCACTTGTAAAAGTGGTGTGAACTTGCTGTCACCCTTCTTCTTCAACACCGCCTGTTTCACTCTCACCCACTCGCCCTTTTCTAGGGCCACCTCTTTGACGTTTCGTCGTTTGTTGTAGTGTTCAGTGTACAAGGCCTGTGCCTTCTCAATGTTCCGACGTACCACAGCCGGGGACCACTTGCTTTGGACTATTAGATGTTTCCATGACAGATTGTCCTTTGTAAAAGGGTCTCGCCCTCGCAGTATTCGGAAGGGGCTATATCCTGTGCAGGCAGGGGTAATGTGGTACACCAATAACATCCTCTGGAGCTCCTTCTCCCAATCTTGTCCTGCACTTATCGCTGCTTGCACTGACCCCATTATCACTCTATTGAACCTCTCTGCCAATCCATTTCCTGCTGGGTGGTAGATTGGGGTGTGTTTTACCTCTATTCCGTTGCGGACCATGAAGGCATCCCATTTTGCGGACACAAACTGCGGTTCATTGTCACAGGTGATCGCTTTCGGGATCCCTTCCCTCAAGAACGTGGAGGTTAGGAAGGAAAGCACGGCTTCCGTGCCCACTACTTCACACACCTCCACTTCCGGCCATTTGGAATACCGGTCCACCAATACTATGGCATATTTCGGCACCCCGTTGGTATTCAGGATGGGTCCTAGAATATCCACCGATAGCAGTTCCCATGGGCTAGAGGGAACTGCGAATTTTCCCAGGGGTGGCCTCAGTAAGACCTGTGTTTTGTCTGCCCTGCTGCATGGTTCGCACATTCGGACATGTCTTTCCACTTGGCAGTCCATCGCAGGCCACCAGTAGGCCTGCTTTGCCCTGGCTTTGGCCTTCATTATTCCGAGGTGTCCCTCGTGGAGAATAGTTAAGAGGTGATCCACCAAGGTCTGTGGGGGGACCACCTTGTCACCTCTTAGCAAGAATACTGGATTGTCTCCAATCGACAGTTCCCGCATTTCCCAGAATTTCTTCAGCTGGCTGTCTAGGTGTTTCTTGTCCGGCCACCCGTGTGTCACGTAGCCTTTCACTGCCTCCAAAGTCTCGTCTTGCGTGTATGCCTCCTCCCATTCTCTTGCACTGATCACCGTTTCATGATCTTGTGTTAACACCACCATGTAGCCTTCCCATCATGAGGGCTCTTGGTCTGCCACCTGCTCCATAGCCACCGCTCTACTTAAAAAATCAGCCACCTTGTTTCTATTTCCTGGAATGTATTCCACTTCGTATACGTAATCCAGTAACCTCAGGGTCATCTTTGCTATGCATGGTGTCGCGTGTGAGTGCCTGCTGGATGTGAGAACCTTTACTAGTGGTTTGTGGTCCGTGCGGAGCAAGAAGCTGGAGCCCCATAAGAACTGTCTGAACCGCTCCATGGCCCATATCATAGCCAGCATCTCCTTTTCTATCAAGCTGAACTTTTCTTCATTGGGCGCTAAAGACCTTGAGGCGAAGCTGACCGTGCTGACTTCTCCTTCTTGTGATCTCTGCATCAACACTGCCCCCAATCCCTTGTCGCTGGCGTCAGTGGTCAGTATGGACAAGGCGGCTTGGTCGAATCCTTTGAGGGGTACGGCGTTGCAGATGTCTTGTTTCAGTGCGTCAAACTCCGCTTGCTCCTCGCTGGACCATTTAAACGTGCTCCTCTCCTTCAAGAGGTGTCTTAGATGATGGGTCTTGGACGCAAAATGAGAGATGAATTTACTGTAAAATTCTGCCATGCCTAAAAACGAGCGAACGTCCTCCTTCCTCGTTGGTGTAGGTGCGCCCTTGATAGCTGACACGTTCGCTCTCTTCGGTTCTATTCTCTTCTCACTGATCTCATGACCCAGGTACGTCACAGATCTTATGCCGAACTTGCATTTTGCCCATTCCGCTGTGAGCCCGTTTTGCTCCAGTATGGATAACACGGAGTGTAGCTTTGTGTCGTGGTCGCTTTTTGACTTTCACATTATGAGGATATCGTCTTGGAAGTATTGCACTCCTTGTACTTTTTGGAACAGTCTATGTATGAGTTTTTGAAACACCGCTGCAGCTGATGCTAGTCCAAACGGCATTCTAAGGAATTTATAACATTCGAACGGTGTTATGAAAGATGCTAGGTGACTGCACGAAGGATGTAAAGCAATTTGATGGTACGCGGATGAGAGATCCACTTTATCCCCTTCGTTTTAGGTAGCATCTCGTTGATCCGGGGTAGCGGGAACCTGTCCACCCATATGTTCTTGTTCAGTTCCCTTAGGTCTACATACAGATGTACTTTCCCATTGGGTTTCTGCGCGACGACGAGAGGCGCGAGCCACTCGGCACTCTCGATTGCTTCAATGATTCCGCTCCTTTCCAGGAGTAGTAGTTCTTCCTGCACCGCCTCCCTGCTTCGGAATGGTATGTTGCGGACCTTGTGGCTTACCGGTCGTGCTCCGTCCTTTAAGAGTATTTTGTGTGTGAATTTGGTCATCCGACCTATGGTTCCCTTGAAGACCTCCGTGTATTCTCTCTTCCACATGTCCTCCTTGTATTCTTGTTCTGTGCCCATCATTAGGACCTGGTTGACTCCTCCGGGGTTGAGTTTAATTCCTAGGGCACCTTGATCAATCCATCCCAGGACTAAAGGACCCTTCTTGGCAACGTACAGCTTGCCGTCCGCTGTCCGCCCTTTGAATTCGAACGTGAGAGGACAATACCCTACCATGGGTATGGGTTCGCCTGTGTACGTGACTGGGTGTATGTCCGGGGCACTTAAGCTTGCCTTTGTCTTGTGTTGGAAGTCTCTTTCCCACACTGCTCGTTGAATTATCATGTATGGGGAACCTGAGTCCGTCACTATATCGATTTCTACTCCACCGATCATCATTTGTAGTACTGGCTTCTTGGATCCCTTGCGGTTTATTCCGAGTACCTGGTCGTCTATACACAAGACATCCTCTTCTTCTTCTTCTCCTGGTATTTCTTCTTCCTCTTCGCCGTCTTGGGCTACGTACTTCACCTCCGTCTTCCTTGGTCGGCGCTTGCACACCTTTTCGTAGTGTCCCATAATGCCACAGTACGAGCACTTGGCCCTGAAGGCTGGGCAGACTTTGCCGTTGCCGGCATGTGTTTGGCTTCCACACCTGTAACAATTTTCCTTGTTCAGTTGCATTTTTTGCATTCCTGCTGCTCTCTGAGGGTATCTCTTCTGGAACCGTGCGTTGGGGGGGGTCCCGCTTGTTGGGTCTTTGCTGGTCTGTTCCCTTGTGATACCTTGCATACCACCGTTTTGCTGATTGTCTCCTTCCTCGCTGCCTCCGCGCACCTCTTCAACAGTTCCATCCTCTTTATTAGTGCCACTACTTCTTTGAGAGGAGCATCACCGTTAACCCGAAACTTCTCTTGGATGGCTGTGTTGGAAGTATGCATTATGATCTGGTCCCTGATCAGGTCGTCATGCAGCGTTCCAAATTTGCACGCCACCGCTTGTTTCTGCAGCGCTGCTACATACTCGTCGATCGATCCCCCCCCGCTTTGTTTCCTCTGGAAAAAGTTGCATCTGTCTATAGCTTTGCATACTACCGGTCGGTAGTGCACGTCTAGATCCTCGATCACATGTTGAAACTCATCTGTGTCTGTAGGAAGTCTGGTTTTCTTCACTAGGTTGTCGTATACTCTGATTCCTTCTGGGCCTAGGTTGTGGAGAAGTATTTTCTTCCTCCTGGAACTTGATTACGCCCCTTCGCTTTCTTCTTCTGGGGCGGATAGGTAGTTTAGGAAGTACCGCTTCCAGTCTTCCCAAGGCATTGCTGGTTCACCCCTCTTAGGTAAGAATGGAACTAAGTTGGTGAGGGAGGATGATTGCGCGCACATTCTCTCTGCGTTGCGTTGGACCGGGTTCTGCTGCGCGATGACGCCTGGTGGGCTTCCAGGGGTTTGCCTCTCTTCCAGTCTGCCTTCTTGTGCGGGGACAGGACTTCCTTCCTCTCTTCAGGAGGCATCTGGGGAGTCCGGGCTGCGCTGTGGAGCGTTGAAGGCTGATCTTTTGGGGCCTCCCTCCACTCTTATATAGGCGTGTAGTGGAGATCTTCCGGGAACAGGCTGCACCCCTGCAATCTTGCTCTGCCTTCTAATCTTGCTCCTTCTCCTGCCACCACCGCTACGTGAACCCATTGTTTTGGCAGTCTTGTCCCTTCACGGATGGTTCCCCCTGTGTCAGCAGTGGTCCCACTGCTTTCAGGTCCCCCGTGGCTCACAGGTGTAGCTATGGCTGGGAGGCTTGAGTGCCTCCTCCTGCGTGGGGTCCTGCGCACGTGTCCTGCACTTGTCGGTTGGAGAGGGAAGCCTCTTGCCTCACGGGGCACCTCTTCCCTCACAGGGCTCTTCGCCCCCCCCCCCCTGCCGCGCTCGGAACTGCGTGGGCCGTCCAGCGACGCGCGCGCTGCTCAGCAAGCAGCCGCGGCATCCCACGTTCTCGTCGCCATTGTTAAGGTGGCTTTCTATGTGTTTTAATAACTCCAGACACTGGCGGTGCGTTTAAATTTGCTTTATTCTTTTCCGAGCGCCGGGGAAAAGTCCGACCGACTCGTAATCGCAGCTCTTACAAAATGGCCGCACTTCCGTTTCCTGTTCACGGTGCCCGCCCTGTAAAACAACTAGAGTGTCACCACAGCTGCCACTGCACTTTAGATCTGCCTTCGGTAATAAAGCGCATTGGCAGGCAACATTAAAATTAAAAGTCCTTTCAGGTACTGGGCCGATGCTGTGGTGGTAGGTGATGGTAAAATGCAAGGTTCTTGCCTGCTCTAATCCGCTTACACTGACGTTACCTCGCTTTCATTTGCCTTTGCGTAGTAGTCAGTGAAAGCAGATTAGTCAGTGAAAGTCCATGCAAGTACCTTTGATTTTAAGATTGCTTGCCACCGTGCTTTATATCTTCATTAAGCCGGAATAAAGTGCGGTGGCAGTCGAAGTTAACATCAAAGGTCCTTGCAGGCACTGAACGTTACCACGGTGGCAGCCAATGTGGCAGCCAGTGCTTGCCTGCAGTGAACAGCTTCAAATTCATGCAAAGGCAAATATATAGCACAGTGTAGTAATCAGTGAAAGCCTTTCACTGATTACTACACCGCGCTATATATTTGCCTTTGAATGATGGTGAAAGCCGTTTAAAGCAGGCCTGGTTTAGACTAGCATGCACGAACCTTTGATTTTACCATCGGCTGCCACTGTGCTTTATATTTGCCTTAACAGGCAGTAATAAAGCACAGTGGCACCCGATGTTCAAATTAAAAGTCCTTGCTTGCACTGTGCTGCTACAGCGCTTTTAATCTTCCTGCTATAAAGCACGGTGGCAGCCAACACAAAAATCCAAGGTGCTTGCCTGCACTGAACTGCTTTCACAGTCATGCAAAGGCAAATATATATAGCGCAGTGTAGTAATCAGTGAAAGGCTTTCACTGATTACTACACCACGCTATATATTTGCCATTGCATGACTGTGAAAGCTGTTCTGACTCCGAGCATGCACGGACCTTTGATTTTAACATTGACTGCCACCATGCTTTACATCTGCCTTAACAGTACTAAAGCACAGTGGCAGCTGATGTTCAAATTAAAAGTCCTTGCATGTACTGTGCTGCTACCAGGGCCGGCTGTAGGTGCCACCAGGTGCTGACTTCGAGTGGGGGCGCCAATATTATAGTAAAGCTGGCCTACAGCAAATTTCAGCCAACAACAAAAATGTCAAACTGAGTGAAGAATGTACCTCTTAGAAAGAGAGAGCAAAGCAAGAGATTGTGTAATAATCTGTAAACTTGCAAAGGAAGTTATTAATCACCGTAAAGTAGCACAGAGGGTTAAAATGCCTGCTGCAAAGAAGGTGCAGATCACAAAATGCATATATAATGTAATGTAAATAGGTGGGTTACTACTTTGGTCAGAGAGACTATATTGTTGCTAGCTCTTTATGAGTTAAAATCCTAATGTATAACAGTGAGCAAGTAACTGTTATCAAAGAGCTGCATGAAAACAGCAAGGTATAAGCTGGCTGGACCGTTGTGATTTCCCCCAGTTGTTGCAAAATAGGTTCATTTGGGTAGAAATCAATTATTTTTAGAATCCCCCAACCTTGGTGTTAACCTGGTTTAAAAACTATGCTTTCAATTTTGCGTTGCCTGACTAAGCACTTTTAAACTATGCTGCCTACTAGTATGGATGACCTGTGACTCATATACCTTCTTGTCCTTTGTCTTATCTGTAACATTTCACTGATTGATTGTCTCTGAGTAATTGATTTTGAAGCTTCTTAACAACACAAATTCAACATCATTCCTTTCAGTGTTTCCAGGGAACTGTTAAGTATTTTGTTCAAATCACAGTATGGGCTCTGAAGAAACTAGGCTTAAAGTCAATGAAACTGGGCGTGGGGGGTCTCTCGGAAAAATGTGCGAGTTGCTTGGGATTTAGTAGCTCACAACGATTTTCACTGACCAGAAGTAACTCTCACTACACAAAAGGTTGGAGACCCCTGATCTAGTCACTATGATAAGACCAACTTCTTATAGCATCTTACTCTTGCCCGCAATATTACCTCCCCCACGATTACGCTGCATTCGTATGCAACAGGACTTTTACTGATATAAAACCCATCGTTGAACAATGTGTTTACTGTCCCACTCTTGGCTTACTCAACTGTTATTCGACAAATGCTGTAAAGCGCTCCGATATCTTCGGGTCTGGCCAGCGCTATATAAAACTCCAAAATAAATAAAATCAATTAATAAAGTGGTTGCCACGTTACCGAGGGTTTGTCGAGATGAATGGAAGACTCTTTGGTTTTCAGTTATTATGGTGTGTGGTGTGGTTATTTTTTGGGCAGTTCGGGTTACAGAGAAGTCAGGATGGCTGAAGGGGCTGTTCAGGTGTGGATTCCAAAATCTAAGACAGATCATTTGGGGAGGGGTATGTGCGTGTCCTTTTGAGCATATTCGGATGTCACGGTTTGCCCCTGTGCTTGGTGGGTAGCTGTGAGTAGGCAAGGCGAACAAAGTGGAGAGGTTTTTCTGTATGTAAATGGGGTGCAGGATTTTGGGAGGCATTCATTTTGAATTGGGATGGTGACAGAGGCTGAGGGTAGGGGTTGGACGGTGGTGGAAATTAAGCATCTGGGGCGTTGGCGCGCAGATTGTTATCAGCATCTAGGATGGGTTTTTTGAAACATGAGTCTTTTTTAGGTCTCGCCTAGACGAAAGCAAAGCGAAGCTTTGCTGTCTAGGGCGAGACGACTTATGTTGTTACTTCTGGGGGAATGAGGACAGCAATGTTGCACGCGCTTTCTCTTTCCGAGATTGTACCTCGTGAGCGCGCACGTCGTCACTCACGCATGCGCACAAAGAAAGCCATACACACTGCATATACACACACGCACCCCCCCTTAATCAGACACACAGCGCACACAGACAGACAGACGCACGCACAAACACACTCAAACAGACACACGCGCATACACCCCACCCCCACTCACCCCTCCTCTCACTCAACACACTCACCTGTTCTGGCGGTGCTCGGCGGCGGATCTGCATCTCGGGCGGCGGTAGCGCTTTGCGGGGCTCTCTCACCACATGAGAGCCCCGCCTTCCCCATGCGCCCGGCCGCTCTTCACCCGGTCCCCCATCTCGGGACCGGGACTCAATGCGGAGCCTTCGTGGCTCCTCGGGCAGCTCTCTCTGTCTCTCGCCGCGATGGGGCGGGACTTCCGGTTGGGGCCGCGCTGTGATTGGCCGGCTTCCCAACCGCTTCCGGGTCGTCGCAGGCAGCGCGGCGGCCCGGCGGGGACTTGTTTTCTCAGTGTTTGAGCAGTGGATATAGCTTATCTGCGTGTAGGAGGAGAATGCTTCAATAGAGTTTTTTATGTGGTTTTTTGTACCGAGTTTGTTTGGTTTGGAGACTTACGGAGGCAGCTACGGTGGTCACTGCAGAGAGTGTCGTTCTTCCTCTTTTTGTTTTTGGAGCTCAAAGGCACGTTGATTTTTCCTTATAATAACCAGACGTTATGCATGCCCGTGAACAAATTATAGATTTACAAGATGTTAATGGCCTCATGATTACTTTTTTAGGCAGTCCATTTATTCATGGACAGTCTGTCTTGGGTATGGACCCAACAAAACATGGCTGGCTTTTTAGACCTGTGCTGGTAGCGAGCATTGCAACTTCAAACCTGAGCGCGAAAACCAATGCCACCTAAAACAAGCACTTGCAGTGCAATAGGTCTCGCATTTGCTAGAGTTTGATCTATTAGAATTGTAAATGACGATGCCTTTAATATATGCGTGCAGGTTTTATAAACGCATAAATAAAAGGCAGTATCATTTACAATGCCAATAGATCACTCTCGGAAATGCGAGACCTATTGCACTGTAAGTGCTTGTTTCTCTTAGGTTGCCTTGCAAGCCCATAAAGATATCATATTGAGGTTTGAATCTGTGGGCACTCTTTCGTATTGTGGGCAGCGAGGCTAGCCAAGTCCAGGGGAGGAGAAAGACAGCTCGCACTGCCTGATATGGTAGTAAGATGGTTTGGCAAAGGAGGCATGCAATGGCACGAGCTGTGCCAAAGTTAAAGACATTGATAAAGGGCTACTCTTGCCCGGACGTTTTATTGGTGCACCTAAGGGAAATTGACTTAGTGCAGTTGAAAGGACCGGCGCTAGTAAAGGCTGTCAATGAGGACTTGTTGGAGATCAAGGCATCATAGTCAGGCACAACAGTGATATTTACTGAGCTCATGCCAAGGAAAGTATGGAGGGGGGCCGATAAACCAGGGGCCATCAACAGGGCGTAGCAAAAAAGAAACAGGGAGTTTCGGAAATTTTGTTTATCAAGTATGAGGCAGTGGAATTTTTTAGAGCTGATGGGTTCATTTATCGATTTACAGGGTGGAATTATACTTTCTGTAAGGAATGTTCTAGCTGAAATTATGCATTTGCCAGTGGGGATGTAGTCGGTTACCTAGGTGGGAGGGGGGGGGAGGCTTCTGGTGGCAGTTTGTACCCAAGTTTAATTTTAAAAGTTCATTAAAGAACATTGGTCATGTTGAGATCCATTTGAAGTTTGGTGGGGGGAAGTTTATGAATGGAACGAGTTGGCAACAGTGGGGTATGCACGATGGATGGATACAGGGATTTCTGAGTGATTAGTGTGTGATTGGATTTTGGTTGGTTTGGTTTTTGAAGGGTTGCTTGGGGAGGGGAGGTTTTTGGATAGTTATTAAATGTATAATGAAGCCAATTTTATGATTAGTATGTATGATTTAGAGCCTGGTTTTGATATTGTCATTCTCTGCACCTGTTTAATTAAAGCGGCCTTTTCCACACTATCATGAAGTCAGTCGTTCTTGAAGTCACCATCCCGTCTGGTAAGGGTTTTGGGAGGGTGAGCAAAAGGCCCTACCCTCCCGGAATTTTCAAGTGGATGGTAGAGTCAGAGGAAGAGGGGCATAGTGATTGGCCCAGGGGGTGCAGGGGCAGGGTTATCTAGGTTTTTGAGATAGGGATACCAGTATTGGGTGCCATTTTAGTTGGGTGCACCCTGGTTGGCAAGAGTCAGAGAGAGCTTTTCCCCACCCACCCTCCCAAATTTTGCTTTGATAAGGTTGGTGCACAAGTAGGAAAACATTTAGTTTTTGTCACTTTTCATGAGCAGGTGCGTGGCGGTTTGTACAAGAGTTTAATTAAAAAACATTAGTCATGTTGAGACCCAGTCGAAGTTTGGGGGGTTAGAGGGGTAGTTTATGAATGGAATGAGATAGCAACTGTGGAGGAAGCACGACAGATGGATGCAGGGATTTCAGAGTTATGAGTGTGTGATGGAATTTTGGTTAGTTTGGTTTGTGAAGGGTTGCTTAGGGGAGGGGAGAGGAGGTTTTTGGATAATTATTAAATGTATAGTGAGGCCCATTTCATGATCGGTATGTATGGCATAGAGCCAGGTTTTGGTATTGCCATTCTGTGCATCTGTTTAATTAAATCGGCCTGTTCCACGCTAACATGTGGTCAGCCATTCTTGGAGCCACCATCCCACCTGATGTATTTTCTCAATGTATCATTTCTGACATAGAACACTGAATATGCACTATGCATGTCCTCTTTCGAGTGCCGCCTCTTCCTTCAGCCCATAAGACACTTGTGTTAGTCTTTGACCAGTCAGGTCTTCAGCTTGCCAGCCAATCGGCTCTTGGAGTGCAGTTGTGAAAAGCGTCCCAAGGTCCAAATGGGGAAAATATTTTTATAGGATGTGTAGTTAATCGCACAGCTTTTGTTGAAGACTCCAGAGATGTTCTCCTAATGGGAAAACAGAAAGAAGTGTTAAGTATCTGTCAAAGTCTGTACTTGACTGCAGCATTGCAATCTGTGTCTTCTTTAGGGAGGTGCCACCAAAAACGGACCTCTTCAGAAGAGGGAGATGAGCATAAAGGGACCTCCTTGAGATAATTAATTTTTTTACTTTTCAAGACATTTTGAAAATCTCAGAGCTAAAAGGAGGTAGATGAAATATAATTATTTACTTTAACCCCTTCAGCGCTGCGCGAATTCTCCCGCTGTGTGGGAGAATTAATAAGTGGGCGGGATTCGGACGGCCCCCAGCCGTCCTCAGCACATGCCCACCGTGATGTCGGAGGGCCGGGGGCCGTCCTGAGCACCGAAGAGGTTAAGAAGCAATAGCAAGGCCAAAAATTCGTATTTGAGCATTTGCCTTGAACATGCTGCTTCAACGGTAATACAAGACTGCGCATGGAAAGCGGTGCAGCGCACTTGCCGAGTGCCATATTTGGTTTGTGAAGGAAGCAGTGCGTGATGTTCAGCTGATAAAGGGTGATGCACTTGAGATCCATCTATTATCTGGTAAGCGAAGAAGGTAGCGCACTTGTTAGGAACCTGGCTAGTATCTGCGTGGTTTAGAGGGGTAGTGAATTATCTGAGCATGGTATTTAGTTAGGGAAGAGAGTAGAATGACATTCACCTGACGAAGATTAGAGTACTTGAGAGGATTGTAATATTTGGTTGATGAAAAGGCGTCGGTCAAATTGAAATACGTGTGATACTTTGCCCATTCTGGGTTTCACAGGAGACAGCAGAATAAAGCAATCAAGCAACTGCACCTAGGCATACATTGCAATTATGAGAATTTGAGTCATGATTTGGGTGATAGAGTTCTTATCATTGCAATGTCTATAAGAGAATAACAGATCCTCCATATGGCTGGATTTTATGTCAACAGTTTCAGGAGTAATGCTATTGTGGGGTAGTTGGTTGCTGTTTATTGGATGAAAAGAGTGCTTTGTTAAGGAAACTGAACTCTACATATCTATAATGTGTATCTTTCCTATGTGATGCTAAATCTCTATATTCTTATAAATGCCAATAAAGAATTGTTTTTAAAAAAAAGTTCAATTACTGAATGTGATATTTGGTTAGGGAAGTAAGTAGCCCACTTGCTATGCATGTGATGTGTGGCTGCAGGGCAGTAGTGCTCTTGAGAAGTGTTTGATATTTGGCTTTTGAACTGACGCTAAGTGTGATATCTAGTTATTCAACAGAGAGATCACTCCTGTAAGTGTGCACTTGCTGACTGTGTTACCTGGCTGATACCGAGCTGTAAGGCGCTACAGTGAGTACGAAACCGGGTCCGTAAAGTTAAGTCGTTTACTTTTTGTGGACTTTACGATTGGTGATTTCTGAAGAGAAACACAAAACTTGTTTACAAAGGTAAGTTAGTAGTAGAGGCATTCACCTATTATTTCATCCGGTACCAGTCTTCTTCCCCACCATGGCACTACACAGTTATCCTTAAAGGGCCTATCTGGTAATGATGTCACAGCCGGGCTCGGAACCCAAGCAGACATCGTGAAACAAAGGACCACTCTGGAACTCCTACCGCTGGTGATCGATAGTCAGTGGCGTAGCAAGGTCAGGTGGTACCCGGTGTGGAAAATTTCTTGTCACCCCCCCCCAGCCCATATTGAAATTATTAAAGAAAGTAGGAAAAATAAGATACTTACA
The DNA here is from genome assembly GCF_964261635.1 of Lissotriton helveticus. NCBI lineage: Eukaryota > Metazoa > Chordata > Amphibia > Caudata > Salamandridae > Lissotriton > Lissotriton helveticus. The sequence goes on along the minus strand of NC_136061.1, from coordinate 983,713,848 downwards.
GTTGCCAGTGTAACTTTTTCATTTTAAAAACTAATATTTTTGATATTTTGTCACCCTCCTCAGTGATGACACCCTGGGCCCACCACACCCCCTTTCCTACGCCGCTGTCGTTAGTGATGCAGAATGGGAAAGATAACTCTTTTTTCTCTGCACTGGAAGAACCCTTTTCAAGTTTCAGGTTAGAAAAAACTAATTTTTTAAAATATCAACACGTTTTGCATCACCTACAAGCTGTAGCAATTATCTATGCGCATCAAGATGGCCCAGCACAGTATCTCGGGTGTCACTTTGTCCTACCTGCGGCCAGTCTCCGTTGCTTTGCTGTCTGTCAATCAAAACTCGGATGCCTCTTTCAAGAACTGCAACATCTGGAAACCTGTCCAGGAACATGATGTGAGATTTACAGCATCAAACATTGACACAAACACACAGAATAAGTGTGGACACCGAAAGACTCCCACAAACAAGCAGACAGCAAAACAATGTCTACACGAACTGGGAGCTCAACGGAATAGATACGTCTGAAGTGGTGGCTCTAGTTGGTTGAAATTGCATTTATAGTCACTCTCTAAATCTCATTACGTGCACGAAAGGTGTTTTATTTAGCAGAGGGACATGAGGGGCACTTGGGAATTGTCTGTAAATATTCCTAAGGAAGTGCATGTCAATTTTCTTAGGGTCCAGTACAGAGGAGAAAGCATAGTGTGTTTTTTCGAACCCAAAAATAAATTTAACGTATGTAAAATACAACTAATAACCATCTCAATTCTAGACACAAACATGATCATTCAGATAATGTAAGCAGGCATAAAGTCCAACGAGATGGACAGCTTCAACTTCGAGGTGCCATCTCACGCATGTGGAACCCCAGGGATGGGCACCAAAGGAGATTTGCTTTTTTTGCAGGCCCTCCAGCTGCTTTAGGAGAATACTCTCACTGCGTGGCTGACAAAGGGCGTGCCTGACTTTCTCAATGAGATGCTGAGTCCAGGTTCTGGACTTCTGGACTATCTCTTAGTATGTTATAAATCAAACTTGGAACAAATAAAGAGAATCCCACCGTCCTTGCTGTTAAGTTGACTGGCTGAAGCATACTGTAAAATGCACCATTTTAATTAAAATGTTGAATGGAAGGTTTTTGACTGGTCTTGCTCTCAGGGTTTTGTTTCTAAGTTACAGAGCATTCAAGAAGGGCCTCCAAGGTGACCCCGAGTCTCATGTGTTGCTTTTCACTTAAAGAGCCAGGGGGAAGGAGACAATACACAAAAACAATACAACTGGGAGGAAGACCTGCAAGGCATTGGTGTGGGTATTAGTTATGTCCAAGCTGGACTCGCCTTCCTAAATTGAGACCTGCTTCTGTGAAAGGTGAAACACGTGCCTCTGAAAGCACTCGATGAGTCAATCCGATCATCCCAATCCTTATATCACTACACAGTCTTCTCATTGAAACCTGATGTGTCTTCAGGAAGAGCTCCCGGACATATACAGACATTACCTTTAGAATGGAACTACTCTCTTGTTTTAACATGTTCTAGTTACGTGAGTTAAAGACACAAATGTTGGGGAGGCTGCTCATGTGGAAGGCAGCAACTATACGGTGGAGTCAGTAAACCTTGGCCGGCAATCCCGAAGGGTTTCAGCAGGAATGAAGTTTGTAGATGTGGAGCAACAAAGTACCTGACTATTCTGAGTCATGACAGGTTGTGTGGATGGGGAGACATTACCTGACAGCCATCAGTCCTAGTAGGGCCCAGCATGTGTTGTGGATCTGCGAGTTCCTGCTTTGCACATATTTCCGCTGCTTGCATGATTCGAAGTCCTCTCCCCACCCGCCATCTGCCATTTGGTGGGAAAGCAAAAACTGGCAGGCCGAGACCACTTCACTGCATGCAGACCTGAGAAACAGTTACACGGGAAAACAGTCGGTCAATGTAGGTGTCGCTTCTCCTGATGCACCACTGAAAATAAAACACAGATAGGGGCAGAGACAAAGCAACACACACACAACACACACGCACGCTCAGACGTAATTTCCTATGTCATTATCAACCCCTACTGAACACCTGAGGATCCGAGTCACTGGAACAAAGATGTAAAATTAAAGTTACCTAATCACCCACCTCTCCCTCTGCACAGACACACTTATGAGGCAGGTCACCGGAAACCTGCTGCCTTTGCACACAGACATCTGCCCCAAGTGTTTCCAAGAGAAAATTCTATGTTGCTGGTTATGGACCCAGCTGTATGACAGAGGTTGCAAAACACCATTCTAGAGTACTTATACAGCAGAGCAGGTGTCTTTCAGTCAAGCCCACAGAAGCAATTCTCTGTTTCTCCACACAGCAGCCACAGTGGCTGCTGGCAGACCCTATTTTCTTTTCTTTTTAATGTCTGAAATATAGCTACATGGCTTCAGCCCTCTGAGGACCACAGTTATTCCCAGGAAGCAACATGCGCCCACACCCTGTCTTAAACAAGTGAGAACCTGGTCTGAGCCGCTCAGAACTTCCCAACTCCCAAACCAAAAGCACAGGAACCATATACTCCATAGGTGAGGTTGAAGCCTCAGCTATCGGCTGGAATAAGCCGGGTCACAGAGTACTACCGGGGTACTCAGTAAAACTTTTGAAAAAATATTTTTACGGTTTGGCACAATTAGACACCTTTGAGGATCTATGGATGAAATTTCAGCTCTAGACTGACTTTTAAGAATATCTTCCTGACCTAGATTTGTTGATCTACGGCTCGGTACAATAACACCAATTTGTTTAGCCTTGAAGAAGTCACCTGTGTGACGAAACACATGTCGGCTCTTTCTTGGATTACTAGCTTCTGTAAAAAAAATCTGACTCCTGTTCTCTGATTATATTTTTGAGATTACAATGTATGTAGTGACAACACCATTTAATCACTATATGTTGAGTGCTCTGGTACATCTGTTTCTAAAGTTCACTGAGGTGGTTTCACCATTGCATATGATGCATATTGGGTAATTTGAGGCATCTGTAGCAGTTAGCACCATAACTAGAGTATTTGTTTAGTAAATTTGTCTGATAAATATATTGGCACAAGCCGAAAGTCGTGCGATCGGAAAAAAACAATCACTACCCTTCTCAGTTTTGAGAATTGAATACCTTGAACAGGTCGTCCCTCACCAACACAACTCACGCCACTTAAAACAATGCACTGAACTCAATAGAGCTGACAATCTCCTCTGTGTCAGCCTAGAGATAATTACATGTTAAAACAAATGTGAAAAATACCCATCACTGTAGGTGTGTCCCATGCAAGCAAATGCCTCTAACCCGAACCAGGTACCGTAGGTGAAGCAAACACCCCAACTCCTGCAGAAGCCAAGAAAAAAGAAATGGATTAGCACATGAACAATTCGAGAGGATATGTACAAATATCCCTGCCTCGTGACATATACCAACACACAAGGTATGTATCCACAAACAAAACAAGCATTGGTAAAGCCAAAAGGTCTCTCCTATCAGAACTATTGGCTTGGCGATGTTTTGCAGCCATGCTTACAGCAGCGCAGATACTTTGCAGTGAGGCTAAAACTAATTTCAAAAATCCCTATAATGCAGCCAGGCCTAAAACAACTTAAAAATATATATATATATATATGCATTAGTGCTGGATACATCAAAGTCCTTTTTTAGGTCTTGCCTAGGCAGCGATGCGCTGCATGTGCTGTCTCTAAGAGACCTGTAGTATCTAGGGTATGGGCTTCAAAAAAAGCTCATGTTTTTATTGGTTCCTTTAGAAATGCTGGATAGTCATAGGTTAATACACTTAGAAGTCCCTCCTTTTGTTTCGCCCTGGAGACTGACCCTGCTACACAAATCCTTTCACTATGGGCCACATGTTTTCATTAAAAGCACTACTTTGTCTTTTGCTCTGTCCTCGCTGATGCTTCCAGTTCACTTAATCTCCTGTGCCTCCCAGAACAACACCTCCTGCCCCTTGCAGCTTGTTTGTATTCAGCTATTCTTAGGTCCCTCTCAAACACCCTTCCTGAAAGATCTAAGTCAGAGTGCACATTTGTGATACAGCGTGCACTGTGTGCTAAATCACCTCGAGGCGCTTCAAATTAACCAAAAAATATTGTATCACCTTCAACTGTGGCGCCTGCAAACATCTGCAGCTCTCTCCCTCCCCTTCTTTGAATGAGACACTAAACACTGGCAGGTAAACCGGCCCCCACCTGTGCGGCGCACCGGGGGATTGCCCGGTGCCCGCTATGGCCCTGAACACTGGCATCCCCTCTCCTCCCGAGCCCTTTGGAATCTCAGACCCTGTCTTCTTCTGTCAGGTGTCAAGTGGCACTTAGACTCGGACTCCCGCTTCAAACAAAGGATGGTGCGTTGGTGACAGGATTTCACTTTGCTAAAGGTTGTCTAATGGCATGCTACACTTACACTATAATGTTTTACAGATACATGTAACTAATGTTTAACCAAAAAGGCAGGCTAATTCGTTTTTGTTGGCCGCAAAGGGAGTGTGTAAACAATTATCTTTTATAACATTCTACATGAAAAACTCTCAATGTTCATTTAAGGGGAGTTTTACATTTATTGCTTATCATAAATAGCAAAGCAAGCAACAATTCAGGAGCTGTTACTTTCTTACTACTAAAAACGTCATTCTCCCCCTGTCCTCCAACCGGAGCAGGGGCTCAGCTGTGAAGGGCGGCATTTGCACTGGTGCTTTTATCAGTGACTTATGCACGTGTGTATGCAGCTGTGCGAACCAATTCATATCAGCTCAGTGGACCTTAAACCGTCCTACATAAGGCATTTTTTTTTTTTTTACTTTTTGTGGCAAGCATATGCCACGAAAATAAAAAAGAGAAAAAATATGTATACTGACTCCAAAAGGTGTCTGTCTTACGCAATACAATTTGTATTTATTAAAAAAAAGTGTATATAATTTCAATAGAACAGCACATCTGCTACCTAGCAGGCAGGTATATAAATTCTTAACTTTCAATGCACATCGGAGGAAAACAACACTTATTTCCAAAAAACTGTCATTCATATTTTATTTACATCCCCCAAAGCATACACATGGGGCCATGGGTAAACCCGCTTAAGCCATTGGCTTTCTTGCTCTGTCAGTGATGGGATTTGCTCTTCCTCATCGCAGGTGCACGAGGCAGGTGGGCCAATACTTTTATTTGCTAATGCTCTTTTTTCCCTTTTCCTTATCTTTATTTGTTATCCTCCTTGTGTGTTTAAACTGTTTTAAGAGTGCAAGGCCGCTAGTACATTTTTATTTTCACAAAAAAATCCTATTTTGATGTATTGTGCATTTGAAATAAAAACTGCTTCTTTATCTGTTCTAAGCAACCTACCTAACAGGAAGCACCCAAATTGTTCTCTTAAATTTATTTGTAATGCTTTTTTTAATTTAAATAACTATTTCCCAGGACAAGCCTGCCACCGTTAGATGGTAACATGCTTTCTTTTCCTTTTTTATTTTTTATGGCAAATGCTCCCAATTAAAATCATCACACTAGTTGGCCAAGGCCAGACATATTGCCTCTCATAAATACTGGTTTGTATTTGTGTTTTTTATACAACACAGTCCGTAGCTCATGTACAGAGCCTCCACTTGTTCTTGAATTTCCCAAGAAGCTGAAGATCTGCCTTTTCAAATAAAGCTCTGTCCTAGGTTAGGCTAGGCACATACCTGCTCAGCACCAGGATATGGTGCAGGGTGATAACGATATAAAAATATAGGTAAAATAACATGACATAACATATTCTGGAGCATGAGCAGGAGTATGTTGTCTAGGAAAAGCATGGGTGGAGGGTTAAAGATGCCATGATTGTAGAGGTTTCTGACTCTTAGACTTGGGGGTGATCAGCAACGAGATAGCTGATGTGAACACCATTTTATGTGTGGAATACTTACACAGCGCGTTTCACAATAGGTTGTGTAGGTGCTAAGCTCTCACTTTGAACCCCACTTTATTTACTGTCTACCCTGATAGAACGCAGCGACAGTAGATGCACTAAAGACCAGTGCTACCTTTCTATTCCTCCTTGTGCTATGCACTGGTCCACCTCTCCCCCCAGGTGCCCCTCCCACTCGTCCCTCTCTCTCGTACCATCTCCTACCCCTCTCTCTCAATCTCTCACATACTCTTCCTGCCTCTCTCATTTGGTTCACTTCAAGTCTTCGAACACAGTTTCTTTCCAGTGCCTTTTTAGGTCTCGCCTATTCTATCCCGCATGGATAAAGAGGCGAGATTATAGTAATTGGAAAAGAAAAGTCTACCTAGCTGCGGATCGCGTACAGTTCATGTGAGCTATGCGCGTGCACATCATCACCATGCCTCAGCACCAGACTTCAAAGGAAGCCGCTCGCACACCACTATTTGTCTGAGCCTCGGCATCAGACTTCAAAGGAACCCGCACCCAAGCCGCTCCCCCATCAGACTTCAAAGGAATGCGCTCCCGCTCCCCCGCGCCCCCCCCTCCCGCCGCAGCAATGCCGAGAGCTTGTTTTTTTTTAATCCATTTCGCGGGGAAGCCGTGTGTTGTTCGGCGTTCTCTGCACCTTTCTCGTTTTTTTTTCTGAACAAAAGTGAAAGCCTACCGTGCTTGTTTACAGTAGCCTTGTTTTATGTTTCCGATGCATTGTTTTGTTGTTTATTTAATGAATGTGCCTGGGCGCGCGCTGCCTACCACGGCGCCCGGTTTTATTATTTTTATGTTAACGTAACCTCAGACTCTCCCCGCACCTTTACATCTCCCCGGAAACAACATGACACACTCTGCTTTTTTGTAAGACCCCTCTCCGGACTGCGATATAGCCCTCCCAAAACATAAATCTGAAACCTCATCCTACTACGTGTATACATGTGCCCCGCCTCCCGGCTCCTCCCACTGCTCGTGCTACACATCTCTTGGTAGACTCTTTCCCAACATCGCTGCTAAACTCTGCTCCTGTACAGCCTGCCTCTCTCCAATCCATGCATCCCTCCCCTTACACAGGCTCCAGTTTCCGGACATGCTCGCCATTGTTTTACTTTTTTTTCTTTACCCCACATATAGCTGCATTTTATTTTTGAAAGGCACACAGACCCAACGCCAACACTCAGTAGAGTTTGTGCCTTGAGGTGAATGAAGCTGTGTAAGTGCTGCACACACACCTCTGTTGCTTGTTCGCACACACTGCCATTGCTTGTTTAAAACGCTTCGGAAAGCGTGTGCACTTTGTCAAGTGTTCACTGTGAGCATGTCTGAATCTCCGTTGCACATTTTAATGCTGTGTGCCTTCGGGCGATCTCGCTGTGCCACTGAAGCTGATGAAACTTTTTCTCTGCAAAAGTTGATTGTTGTAAAAAAAAGATAATTTTTTAATTATGTACAAATCGAAGACAAAAAAAAACATACAACTGGCTTGTTAAAACCCCAGAGTCAGGAGGAGGAGGTGCTGCCACCAATGCCTCTTGAGCTTCCAGGTTCGGCACTCTGTGGCCGCTTGCTGCCAAAGTCCATGCACAATTTCCCAGTAGTGTACTACCTCTCGCCCAGTGCCTTTCAAATTGTGCATGTGCCACAGTCTTCAGCCGGACCCTTGTGTATCATGCTTCAGAACACCTCCCACAGGTACGTAGTGAGTGGCTAGCAGTGTGACAGTGTCTGCAGAGCTATGCTTGCGGAACGAAAAGCACACACTTGGTACAAGGTACACTTGCTCACACAGTCTCTCGCTCTTTCATTTCATAGCAATTTATTTCATCATGATATAGCCTTCCCTTCACCGAGTCACACCTTCAGCAGTTAAAAGGTTATCTGTCATCTTATGCTAGCCTACCAAACTGTGCAGGAATGCACACGCGTCGACACAGCTCCTCCTCAACAACAAAATAATTCAGAATAAATCCAGCTTTCATGTGTTAGTTAAAAAAACTGTCGGCTCTCGCATGGGTGACAGAAGAGTAAATTAAATCGGCTTTCTTCCTTTAGATTTGCTGGCTTACAAGAATATTTAAAGAATGTGAATTTGGCACTAAGCTTTTACTAAAAAAAATGGGACGGCTACTCTCTCCACATAGCTGTTTTTGGTATATGCTCCATTAGAAGCTTAAACAAAACCCACAATCAGAATGAGGCCTTCTCATTTTTAAGTCAAATGAAACATTCCTTTGTATTCATGTGGGGGGTATTCTTTCTTTTGACAAACCTTTCTGTCCTGTTCCATAGGGGTGCATGGTGATGGATGGCTATAACTCCCGCTCTTCAGGCAATGCCAACGAAGATAGCGTAATTTGTTAGCACTGACACTACAAAGCACAAGCATTCCCTCAACAAACAAACTCTGATCCAAAGAGTTGGTTTAAAACCTTTACAGGGATACACTCCCGACGGGAATGACCTTTCAAGACTACCAACAAGGTCGGACTGGCTTGTAGGGCAATAACGCAGTGCCCAAAGGGCTGGTTTCACAGGTCAGCATATTATCCGTTATTTATGTCTGTGAACGTGTTTCATGGTCTGTTGATCCAGTTTTTAGTGGTGATTTCCCTGATATTAAAACAAACATTTCCTGCTACAGACCTGCAGTCTTTCATACCTTGTTAATGCTCCTCTCTTCCACCCACCTCCTTCTCTGAATCCCTGTTCTCTTCTCTTCTCCCATGCTGATCTGCTGCTCTCTTCCACCCTGCCTCCTTCTCTAACTCCCTGTTCTCTTCTCTTCTCCTGTGCTGATCTGCTGCTCTCTTCCACCCGCCTCCTTCTTTAACTCCCTGTTTTCTTCTCCTGTGCTAATCTGCTGTTCTCTTCCACCCGCCTCTTTCTCTAACTCCCTGTTCTCTTCTCCTGTGCCGATCTGCTGTTCTCTTCCACCCTGCCTCCTTCTTTACCTCCATGTTCTCTTCTGCTGTGCTGTTATGCTGCTCTCTTCCACACACCTCCTTCTCTAACTCCCTGTTCTCTTCTCTTCTCCAGAGCTGATCTGCTGCTCTCTTCCACCGCCTCCTTCTCTACCTCCCTGTTCTCTTCTCCTGTGCTAATCTGCTGCTCTGTTCCACACCACCTCCTTCTTTACCTCCCTGTTCTCTTCTGCTGTGCTGATCTGCTCCTCTCTTCCACCCACCTCCTTCTCTAACTCCCTGTTTTCTTCTCTTCTCCCGTGCTGATCTGCTGCTCTCTTCCACTCTGCCTCCTTCTCTAACTCCCTGTTCTCTTCTCTTCTCCTGTGCTGATCTGCTGCTCTCTTCCACCCCGCCTCCTTCTTTAACTCAGTGTTCTTCTCCTGTGCTAATCTGCTGTTCTCTTCCACCTGCCTCTTTCTCTAACTCCCAGTTCTCTTCTCCCGTGCCGATCTGCTGATCTCTGCCACCCGCCTCCTTTTTAACTCCCAGTTCTCTTCTCCTGTGCTAATCTGCTGCGCTCTTCCACCCCAAATCCTTCTTTAACTCCCTGTTCTCTTATGCTGATCTGCTGCTTTCTTCCACCTCGCCTCCTTCTCTAGCTCCCTGTTCTCTTCTCCTGTGCTAATCTGCTGCTCTCTTCCACACCACCTCCTTCTTTAACTGCCTGTTCTCTTCTGCTGTGCTGATCTGCTCCTCTCTTCCACCACCTCCTTCTTTAACTCCCTGTTCTCTTCACTCCTCCTGTGCTGATCTGCTGCTCTCTTCCACCCCGCCTCCTTCTTTTCCTCCGTGTTCTTCTCCTGTGCTAATCTGCTGTTCTCTTCCACCTGCCTCTTTCTCTAACTCCCTGTTCTCTTCTCCCGTGCCGATCTGCTGATCTCTTCCACCCGCCTCCTTTTTAACTACCAGTTCTCTTCTCCTGTGCTAATCTGCTGTGCTCTTCCACCCCAACTCTTTCTTTAACTCCCTGTTCGCTTCTCCTGTGCTGATCTGCTGATCTCTTCCACCCACCTCCTTCTTTAACTCCATGTTCTCTTCTGCTGTGCTGTTATGCTGCTCTCTTCCACCCACCTCCTTCTCCAGCTCCCTGTTCTCTTCTCTTCTCCCGAGCTGATCTGCTGCTCTCTTCCACCCGCCTCCTTTTTAACTACCAGTTCTCTTCTCCTGTGCTAATCTGCTGCGCTCTTCCACCCCAACTCCTTCTTTAACTTCCTGTTCTCTTTTGCTGTTCTGGTCTGCTGCTCTCTTCCACGCTGCCTCCTTCTTTAACTCCCCGTTTTCTTCTCCTGTGCTAATCTGCTGCTCTCTTCCACCCACCTCCTTCTTTAACTCCCTGGTCTCTTCTCCTGTGCTGATCTGCTGCTCTCATCCACCCCACCTCCTTCTTTAACTTCCTGGTCTCTTCTGCTGTGCTGAACTGCTGTTCTCTTCCACCCGCCTCCTTCTTTAACTCCCTGTTATCTTCTCCTGTGCTGATCTGCTGCTCTCGTCCACCCCAACTCCTTCTTTAACTCCCTGTTCGCTTCTCTTCTCCTGTGCTGATCTGCTGTTCTCCTTCACCCCACCTCCTTCTCTAACTCCCTGTTCTCTTCTCCTGTGCAGTGTGTGTGGGGTTTTGTGTGTGGGGGGTTGTGTGTGTATTAGTGTGAATTCCATCCTTGAGTCACTTTTTGGTGCAAGGAAGCATTTTGCGATAAAAATAGAGAGAAAACCACAATTTCCACAAGCAACAGCCAGTTGTGCTCTGATTGGTTGCATTGCTCTTGTGTTCCCACGCTATTATGGCAGCATAATTACACAACATGGCATAATGGCATAATTTCGAGTATTTTGCAAATCGGGAGTAAAGAGAAATTCCCAAAATTATGTCGATTACGATGGCAAAATAAAAATTGTACCGGGCCTAATTTCCACTTCGAGAAGAGCCTGTAAACTGCCATTGAGAAGGACTTCCTCAACTAGTTTAGGACTGTTTCCTCATTTCCTTTACAGCACCCAAAATGATCCTACTGCTTTCTCGCAGGGAATTTCTCCTCTATCAGATTCAGAAACAACAATCTCGTCAGTTAGAGAGCTAAAATAAAAGAACTTGGAGTTCCGCTGCCATTTTCTTTTATGGGCTGGAGTAACTGCCGATCAGGGAGGGGGCACACAGGTTTAAAATAGCGAGCTGGAAGCTTATTCTGCATTTATAATAAATCACGGCCCTCCGCATACTGCAGTCCCATGTCAGCATTTGTCACCCCGTGCAAAATGCAGAATTGACAAACAATAATTAAAAAAAATAAGACCCGAACCAAAGAGAACTGGATCAGCCTTCTCAGAAGGCGCACGAGGAAGTATGTCTGCGAGATGAAGAGAGGGTGGTAAATTGGATGAGGAAGATGAATGAATAGGAGACAGGAACAGTAAGCGCGGGAGAGGCCAGAGAGAGAGGAAAGAGGAGGAGGGGGCCGAGATCCAGGATCGGCGAGTGAGGAGGTTGGAGATGGGCCAAAATTCAGAGGAGCAAGAGCAGCGAGCAACAGCAGTGAGCCTGTATGGAAGAGAAGAGCCAGGGCAAACAATATGAAACAACAAGTTTGGGCGTCCTCAGAATTGAAACTATTGACTTTTTTTTTTAAAGGAGAGTGGTGATTTTGAGTGGGGTAGTGAGTAACGTGACCTGAAAATTTTAAACCGACCTCCAGGATACCAGAAACTGTATTATGCAGTCTCTGGGTTAGGGTTAAAAAGAGTCATTGGACGTAAGTGAGGAGATATGGTCTCACATGTCCCAAAAATGGTGAGAATGGTCGAAGTGAAATGGTCTACATGTTTCAGCCAATATTCTCCAATTTTTTTAACCAATGGTGAATTTCGTACTTTACGCACTGATTTCTCCTATACACACCTTAGCATGTGTGCATAGATTACACTTGCTCTGGGCAAGCTCACCCTGAGCCACTCATCCTGAAGAAAGCCAATCAAATTGGAGCATATTGGCTGAAACATATAAACCATTCTCACTACTTTTGGGACAAGTGATACCAAATCTTCTCATTCACATCCAATGACTCTTTTTAACCCTACTCCAGGGAGTGCATAGTAAAGATTCTGGTATCCTGGAGGTAGATTTAACATTTTCACTTTCACATTATTCACTTCCTCACTCCAAATCAAACCAGCTCCGCTGAAATCAGACGTTCGAAGCACACCTAGGAGGCACTCGGCCCCTTGGGTGGGAACCTAATGATGAAGCATGCCACCAACTAGGTTGATGGGTGAGGGTTCTTTTATAAACCCAATGGGTTCCCTGCAAGGGAGATTTATTTGATGACCATGACTCTATGGTTTATCCAAGTTGAATTTGAGCCTTTATTGAAACAATGTATCAACGTACCTTCCAGACCAAGCTACTGGTAAAATACAATCCCACCCACACAGAGAATCATTGTTAACATATAGACTAAGTTATCATACATATAGGCAATCGGCAGAAAATACACTCACTCCTACTGCAAACCCAGGTGCTAGCAATACAAACCCACAGCTATTAGTAAACTATTTATACACTCAGCTGGTGGAAAATACAATCTAATGAAACAGCATCTGCAGAGAACTCTTCTTATAGCTGTTAAGAATGCAAACACCCTCAACAATCAAATAACACATGCCGCTACACTCCAGGCCTGGAATGAACTCACCCCTCCCAGGATCCATCTGGTCGCTGCACCCTGCGGCAGTACTCCAAGCCCTGGAGCAGCGTCTCCCTAGAGAGGGCAGAAGATTGAAGGTCAGGTAGGAGTCTCTGATTTATTTTATTTATTTATTTATTTATTTGAAAAGTTTTATATAGCGCTGGCTAGACCCGGAAGTATCAGAGCGCTTTACATGAGAAAGGACATTGTTTCAGGGCATTGTTCTATAGTTACATCAGTTCTATTTGCAGTTACCAGTATATGCTCAGGAGAAAAAACGTGAGCTTACACAATAATATAAGATAATTAGCACGTAGCATATCCAAGACACAGGTCATATGGGAATGGAAGGTAGTAGGGGAAAGGTAAATAGGGGAGAGGAAAGCAGACAGAGTCAGGTAGATCTGAAGGGAGAAAGTACTCCAGGAGGAACAAAGCAGTCGAGGAGAGAGACAGATAAAACCGTGAAGAACCGTGACAAACAATGTCCGATGTCCGGCTGGGTAGGTGACGGCCAAGGGGGTGACCCAGACCCAGACTCCGCTATAGCTGCGTAGGACAGCTCCACCAGGCAGCGCCCATAGGTACACGGGCTCCACAGTAATTACAAACAGTTAAAGTTTCAGCCAGTGGGGCTTCATAGTACCATAGAAGACATCAGTCCCGGTGTTACTGGGAGGCGCTGTCCGCCTCGTCCTCCATCTCAGGGTGAGGGTAGGTGAGGTACGGATGAGGAAATTGCGGCCACTATGTTAGAGTCAGGCAGGTACAAGAAGCGAATGGCGGGATGTACGTTGTTACAATGCATGCTTTTACTACGCATGCCTTTACAATGCAGGATTTAGAACGCAAGTCGTTACAACGACTTGCGTTGGGGGGTGCTGGATAGTGAATAGTTTAATTTACTATTCCAACTCCAGTCCCCGTGGATAGTAGGGAAGGTGTTGGATAGTAAATTAAACTATTACCTATCCTAGAGCGCGCCCCAGTGCAATTCGTTGTAATGACTTGCGTTGTAAATCCTGTGTTGTAAAGGCACTGCGTGGTAAAAGTTGCGTCGTAAAGGATGTTTCCCGAATGGCGGGTACAGTGCAACAGTCAGCAAACAAATGGTGCCCCTGGTGTTCCATTCAGAGTAAGCCTGTGGGTCATCTCACCAATGTGAGAGTTGTAACTCATCGTGGAAAAGGACCACTGTGGCGGCCATCGTGGGGTCAGGCAAGAGATTCTTCCTCTGGTGTTCCATTCGGCCGGTAGCCATGACCATGGACTGACCCATCTGTGTAGTTAAGCGCCAAGTTGTGGGCTGATGGGTCGCTGCCAGTTGTTCTAGGGAGCCCCCCTGTCTACTTGGGCATGAGGACCCCTGCCGCGGCAACCCGTGGATGAAGAGTGGTATGGCATCCCTCCTTTCTAATGGGCACCCACCATTTTACATCAAAAACGCTCACCGCTTCCTTTCAAGGGTGCCGTAGTGGCCCGGGGCCTCTCCGATAGCCTCTTGGGGTACAACCCGGTAAACTAGGAGCTGTAGTGGTCCTCTCCCCCCACAGAACCAGCTCACCGTCTCTCACTGCAGGGGGGTTGTCCTCCCGCACATCCCAGCTGAGTCCCAGGCCTGCTCCGGCGCTTGCTCTCTCCTTACTTGTGGCCAGATGGGACCGCTATGCAGCGATGGGCCGGGGGCGTAATCAGGCCCGAAGTGGCCGCCCACAGGGTCCCAGATTGACCCCTGCTGCTTCTTTCTTCTCACGTCAGCCCACAGCATCCTCTTGAGTCCCCCAGGTGCCTCCGGGTATCATGCCTAGGGGGCCCGCTATTCCCTAGCTCTCCACTTCTTTGGTTCAGGGAAGGCAGTCATCGGTTCTGGCCACCTCGCAGAAGTTTCAGGCTCTTGCCAGAACCAGCTGTTGGAAGAGGCAACCCTATATACACCAGATTAGGAAATGAGCCCTGGGGGAGGAGTGAGGTAAAGGGCACAAGACCCAATGGTTTAGTATAACCCAGAACATCATGCCCTCATTGTCCTTGAAGCATAGGAACTATGCTAAGTGGGTTTACAAAACTCACACCTGAAAAACACGCTACTATAGTATGTCTACTGCTCAAGCAATATATAGTATTGTAATATTGATGCCAGTGAATCCTGTAGCATCTGTGGCCATTCAAGGCATGTCTGCTGCAATTTGTGGCCAGTATGTAGTTCCCCAAGTCCTTGTGACTCCTTTCTTTTGGTCTCCTTGAAGGGCTGCGATGATAGAAAGTTCCTACAACGTCCACAGTGGGATCCATTAGCAGTCCACTGACAGGCAGGTTCTAGAATTGGGTCCAAAGAATCTCCTGCGGATCTCCATGAAGTCTCCATTCTGATTTGTTAATATCCATTGGACATGGAAGGGCCTGATCAAAGATACACACTTAAGCCGAGTTCAGAGTAGGAACTAGGGAAGGCAATGCCTTCAGAGTGTTAATTCTCCAGGTCTTGTGCTTGACCCCAAAACAAAGTAATCTTGACTGAAGCAAACAGATCCATAGACATAGACTTCTAGTGCTCTGGTAAACCTGGCATTTCAGAGTCCTCAGGCTTCATTGAGGTGAAATTATTGCAGCTCAAGTGGCGGATTTTTAGGTCAAGCCTAGATGCAGCCGTGCTTGCGCTGCGAGGCATGCTGTATTGGAGTATGCAATGGAAACCCCGCCCGCTCTTTGCCCATATTTGTCTTTAGCTAGTGCTATTGTCCTTCGTAAATGCTGGCTTCTGATTCGTAATTAGGCTTATTAGTCCCTCCTTGGTACCGCCTTGTCTTGATTTGCTACCTCCCATAACGACTGGACCTTTTACTTGGCTCGTTACACAGTCTGCTTTATCTAGTGGGTGAGCACTATTTTGTTTATTGACACTGATGGGGTCCATGGCAGCTGTTATTTGTATTTGAAGAGCGCCCACACAGGACAATGGCAGCTGCTTTTTTTATAGACCGCTATGCTGCTCTACCTTGCATGCTGAGCGTGGCGCCCAAGGACACTGCTCTCAGTTACAATTTTTTTTTAACTTTCATGTTGAGCACAGCGCTCGCTTCAGGGACACTGCGCTCTGTTTCTTTACTTTTCAGTTCAGTTCAGTTCAACTTTATTTGGGTACCATAGTTTCTTTACTTTTAAAAACATTGTGATTGAGCGCGGCGCCCGTTTCACGGACACCGCGCTCTAATGTCTCACGTTGCTGACCTTATGCCTTTGGTTCTGTACAGCATTTGCAATGGAATAGGTCTCGCATTTACGCAAGTTTGAGCTATTGGCATTGGAACTGACAATACCTTTTATTTATGTTTAGGTTTTTAAAACACAAATAAAAGGCATGGTCATTTACAATGCCAATAGCTTAAACTCGTGTAAATGCGAGACCTATTGCATTGCATATGCTTGTTAGACATAGGGAATGGTTGTGGGACACCTTTTATATTCTTGGATACTGATAACTCATCTTCTCAGGCTTCATTCCTGTCAACTGTTCAGTGTGGTCCCTAGCATAGACCAGTTTACGATTTGGGTCCAGAGTCCTCATATGTGTACCTCTCACACAAACACAATTCCACTGAGAAAAAGCTCTAGCAAAAACGCTGGGACCCAACAAAGTCTGAAATTCTTAGTCAACCAGAGTGCATCTGCAGAGGATAAAACGGGCCTTATTTCCATTGTCATTGTAAAACTAGTGTGTAGGAAATGTAAAAAAAAATTGGGGTCGTATCTCCTCTCCGAAGGTATCAGCGCCACCTTTTCTCTCTGCTTATTTTAGTTGTAGCTATTTTTTTTACATACTTGGTAAATAAAGATTATTACTTACCCTGTCAGCATTTGTATTCTCCTGCCATCTAGTGTTGGGGTCAACTTATTTTTGTTTAGAGGCGCTAGGTGGCGCCAAACCAAGATGGCCGCACTGGAGTGAGGCTCCCGCCCGACCTGGCATTATTCATTATCCTACAGCATCCTGATCGGTGATACTGGACCGAAATCCTCCAAACTGGCTCCGTTGAGAGATCCTGCATACAACGGTGTAACATTCGCTCGATTTGCGCAGCGGCTTGCCTGGAGAGACGCCGGGGATCTGAGAGCGGGAGGTGGCGACGCTGCGTAGGAGACTGCCAGCCGGGTCTGCTGACTGGGACAGACCGGGGATCTGCGGCCTCTCCAAAGACGTCGATGGATATTGACCTGCAGTCTGGGCCCTGGTCCCCCCCTCTCCTCCCCCCCCAGTGGCCGACCTTGAAAAACACTACGGAGGCGATCCCGGTGTGAAACGCCGGCGGAGGACACGACAAACGGCTTTCCTTGCGGCCGGGAGCCGCGCTGTCCATTTCTAGCACCTGGGAGCAGCGGAGCAGACAGACGGTGAGGAGGTGCGGGCTGACGCGCTTCGAGCTGCTTCTATCACGGAGGGCGGACCGGACCTTTGGGGCGAGTGGTGCTGCAGCGGAACGTATGGACGTAGAAGGGGTGAGAGCAGTCACACTTCATGCTGCATTAACTCCCGGTGGGCGGCCCGGCCCAGGGAATCTCATGCCCACACCCTGCTAAAATACCGCAACACCCCCATTGAGCCTGTGGTACCTGCATCGGCTCGGCCGGTAATGTTGAGGAGACTTGCTCACCGCACTTAGCCCCGCAACCCCCAGGCACACGCTCCTACGCTCGGCCTGGTCCCGCTCTGCAAAACCATTGGAGGCGCGAAAATTCCTGGCCTAGCCGGAGCCCCCGCAGGCCCTCGAGTCGCTGTCAACTGTGTACAGGCCTTGAGCCCCTGAGGTGGCAGAGGCCATTCTACCAAGCTGAACCGGCTCCCTGCCTGGGACACGACGGACCCCCCTCTCCAGGGGAGTCCAGTGAACTCTGACCGATCAGTCCTACCGCCTTCTGACCCTGTACTGGGGGATTTCCTCTGGAAGATAAAATAGACGGAGGAGAGGCTTCACGGCGCTGGTCACCCCTATAACAGGCCCCAGTGAACTGCTGCTGGCGAGTGTCTACCTGCACCTAACATATACCCATCTCCTCTACCCGGAATACTGGCGGCCTCTTCACTAGCGGCGGCCCGGACTCCGAGACGCGACATGGGGCGCAACGATGCCAGGCAGTCCAAGATTCCGTTTGAGTCTAAAAAACCGGCAAAAGGGATGCCGGATGCGGAGGGGAGTCCCGCCGCGCCGACCCCCCAAGACGACGATTGGAAGACGCTCCTACTTGGCATGAAGCAGAGCCTATCGACCATTGACGCCAAGATCGACACCATTAACACCCGTATGGATAGTGTCGTGACGAGACTGGAACAGCATGACTCCCGCATCAAAGAGGCAGAGGACAGGATCTCTACGTTGG
The DNA here is from genome assembly GCF_964261635.1 of Lissotriton helveticus. Classification (NCBI taxonomy): domain Eukaryota; kingdom Metazoa; phylum Chordata; class Amphibia; order Caudata; family Salamandridae; genus Lissotriton; species Lissotriton helveticus. The sequence continues at coordinate 983,695,893 of NC_136061.1, read as the reverse complement.
AGGACGGGGCGACGTCGACCACCAAGCAAGTTTCGCAAATGGATAAATTGCTCAAGGTAATTGCGGATAAAAATGAAGATTTAGAAGCGAGGTCCAGGCGCAACAACATCCGCGTCCTGGGCCTTGCAGAAACAACGAACACTGGCAAACTGGAGATCTTCATGGAAAAACTGGTGGTGGAACTGTTCGGGAAAGACTCCTTCTCCCCACATCTAATAGTGGAACGGGCACATCGTTCACTTGCTGCGCCTCCTCCTCTTGGGCTGCCTCCGCGCCCTATCATCGCCCGCTTCCTGAATTACAGGGACAGAGAGGCAGTTCTTCGTCGTGCAAGGGAGCTGGGCACAGTAACCTATGGCAACGCAACGCTGTCCTTCTTTCCTGATTTCACCCCCTCAGTACAAGATGCAAGACGCAAATTCGCCGCAGTTAAAAAGAAACTACAAACCCATGAAATCCCATATGCCATGCTTTATCCGGCGAAGCTAAAGATCACACACCGGGGCACTCACCACTTCTTTACCAACCCACAACAGGTGGAAGACTTTCTCAAGCAGCAACGGAAGGAAAGACTCCGAGAGGAGAGGGAGGAGCGACGGTCCAGGTCACAATCTCCATTATCCCAACAAGACTAATCAAGATAGTCCTGTACTCATCGAGGTACCACCGCCGGCAGCAGCCCTCTGCTGAACTAGATGCAACACTCTCTGGTGTGGTACCACTGCAGATTTTATCTGTCACCGATCTACAACATGGACAAGTGCCGGATCACCCACCTCCGTCCCACGGCCGAAGTCTGGGCCTTGTCCCGGATGCCAGTGGGTGCAAGTAAGGAGGTGGTGGGCAGGTCTGGCGCCTCTTAGATTACGCCTCCAATGGGCGATCCCCATAACACCTTTCCCCCTTCTGGGGTCAGGGTTACTGTAGTTCTGATGTTGATTTTGGCTCTATTTGGACTGTGGGAGGGGGGATGGGTTCTGAATGCCCGGCAAGTTGGGGTAGCCGGAGTTGGAGGGAGGAACGTCAGCACTGCCTCAACGATTATCAGTCCACTTGATACTCTAGTGGAGGGCGGACATTTCAGTGTTGTGGGGTGGTTGTTGACCCGGTCAGTTGGGGTTACCGGGGGGTGGATAGGATTGGGAGGTCGACTAGTTCCTTACACTGTTTTTGGCCTATTGAAGGTGAGCCCCGGGAGGGGGAGGCCCCAGGGCGGAGGGCTGGGAAATGTCCTAAGTTGTCAATCTGCAATTACTTGTGCGATGCTTGTTGCTACACCTACTTGCTCAGTTTATATGTCATTGCGGGGATGGGTGACGTAACGGATCCGCCATCTGGGCTACAGCTCCAGGTATTGTCATGGAATGTGCGAGGGCTAAATAACCCTAGAAAGAAAAGGCAAATTTTGGGGTACCTGGACAGACATGGAGTGACTATAGCTCTTCTACAGGAGTCTCACCTACTGCCAAATGGGACCCCCCTATTCGCATCCAAATGGGCCTCGTGCAGAGTCTTTTCGTCTTTCTCCAGTTATGCAAGAGGGGTCACGATCCTTGTGCGTAGAGGGGTAGGCTTTACTCCAGCAGGCACAGACATGGACAGTGGGGGGAGATACTGCATGGTCTGGGGGAAGTTGTACTCTCATACAGTGATTATTGCATGCTATTACGGCCCGAACACTGATGACCCGTCTGCACTGCTCACGATGTGGGGCAAAATTCAAACACTGGGCATAGCTCATGTAATACTTGGGGGGGACTTCAATACAGCCGTAAAGCCTGTTCTTGACAGATCACACCCGCAATCGGCACACTACACCAACACCCAACGCTCCCTACTGGGCATACTGGAAGATCACCATTTAGTTGACGCCTGGAGACATACGCACCCCACCACGCGCCAAGGTACTCACTACTCCGCAGTTCATTCTACCTGGGCTCGCATAGACTACATTTTCCTTCCGGCAGGCCTCGCACCCTGGGTAATTAACGCCTTGCACCTGGCCCGTACTTTCTCAGACCACTCACCTGTCCTCCTTACTCTGCGCGTCCCCCATGAAGTCTCCCCTTATTTAAGCTGGCGCCTCAACCCCGCGCACCTTGCAGACTCAGCCTTTCGGTCAGAGCTGGAGCTGGACATACAAGACTTCTTTGACCGCAATATTAACTCTGTTAGCAGCCTTACTACTGTTTGGGTGGCTTTCAAAGTCACCGTTAGGGGCTGGTGTATTTCCAAGGGAGGGGGTGTACTCAAATCCCTGCGGGGAGAGCTACGCAAGTTGGAGTCCGAGATACGCACACTTGAGAGGGATGTAGCTGGCGGCACGGAGGAATATGAGAAGCGGGCTAGGCTCAGGGAAAAGATCACTGAGTATTCGGAAGCGGCGGAGAGAGAATGTCAATTCCGAGGCAAACCCTACATGGCGCGAATCTATGGGGAGGGAGACAGGCCGGGAAAGGCCCTGGCCACGGCTGTAAAACCTCCTAGACACAGTGGATATGTCACTTCCCTGTGCGACGAACACCAGGTGCCTCAGAGGGATATACCTGGACAGCTCCGGGTGCTTACGAACCACTACAGGGCACTGTACTCCTCACAAAGGCGAGAGCCTCTGGTGCTCCATACATACCTTGCAGATACGGCTATAGCATGGTTGGGCCCGACGCAACAGAAATTCTTACACCTTGAACTTGAGCTCGATGAAATAAAGGACGCCATTATGTCCATGAAATCTGGCAAAGCTCCAGGATCAGATGGACTGCCGATAGATTTCTATAAAACCTACATCCACATACTTGCCCCCATACTGAAGCAGGTATATTACTCGGCTCTCGAGGAAGGAGCACTGCCCGACAGTATGAGAGAGGCACTGATAGCGTCACTGCTTAAGCCAGGTAAACCCCCGGAGCTATGTGACTCCTACCGGCCCCTGTCGCTTTTAAATACTGACGTTAAAATACTTGCTAAAGTACTCGCGACTCGCCTGAATCTTCTTATGGAACGGCTGGTCCTCCCAGATCAGGCGGGGTTTGTCCCGAATCGTGCGACTTCGCACAATCTCCGTACCCTACAGGCGGTCATGCAAGATATAGATCCCAACTGTGAAGCGGCAGCAATATTTTTAGATGCTACCAAAGCATTCGATTCCCTGGAATGGGACTACCTCTTGGAGTTACTGGAAAGGATGGGTACTCCATTCAGCTTTTTGGATTGGATCAAACTACTGTACACCAAACCACGAGCTTCGGTACTCCTAAACGGGTCTCGCTCCTCACCCTTCGAGATACACAGAGGAACCCGACAGGGTTGCCCATTATCTCCAGTATTATTTGCGATAGCAATCGAACCCCTGGCGGCCAAACTTCGCCAGCATCACAACCATAGGTCCCTGATTTACCCGGAACGACAGCTGCTCATCTCCTTATACGCGGATGATATGACCTTATACGTACATAAACCGCGAGATAACCTCAATCCCCTACTGCGCGAAATTACCAAGTTTGGAGCGATAGCGGGGGTACAAATCAATTGGTCCAAATCAGCCTTGTTTCCCCTCACTGACAGCACTCCCCAGTTCCCCCTTGACTTCCCGCTCGAATGGGCGCAAGATGAGATAAAATACCTGGGGGTCATCGTGACTAGGAACCGGGATGCACTGATCAGGGCGAACTACGGTACGGTTCTAGATAAATTAGCGGACAGCATAACGAAATGGATTCATCTGCCGCTGTCCATGGCAGGGCGAGTATCCATGATCAAAATGGTCATTCTTCCTAAGCTGCTTTACCTATTCACCAATATTCCCTATAGTCCTGGCCCGCATTTCTTTAAGGCGCTGGAGTCCCTGATCTCCAGACTTATATGGGGGGGAAACAAGCTCGGCTAAAACTGGCGACGCTAATGTTACCTTACCACCAAGGCGGGTTTGAAGTGCCGAACTTCCGATTATACTACGATTGCGCACAGGGCCATTTCGCGTCCTACTGGCTTCACCCCCCGCCCTTCATGGCGCACCTTGCTGTGGAAGACGGATATATGAGACCAGAAAAACCATCGGGGTACCTTTATAAGGAGGTTAGTGTCACAGATCGAGACCCATCCACGGTTGACTGTACAGTGCGGGCATGGCGCAGGATTGCGGAGCGTATGGGGTGACCCTTATGTATTCCCCCAGAACGATTCTGGCACATGACCCTAGAGTGAGTATTGCCCGAGAGGAAATAGGCCGTAAACTGCTCTCCAGACTGGCCCTTTGCAAGTGGGGAGATTTATACGTGAACGGCCAGTTCCGTACACAGGCTCAATTTTTCGGGGAACAAACGCCTTCTATTATGGACTCATTCCTCTACACGCGACTCCGACAGAATATCAAATCTGTCACACTGGAGTTCCCGGACGAGCCAGAAACCTTTGCGCCCCTGCATGCACTGCTACAACAGGACACCCCGAAACACGTTGTTTCTACGCTCTACAAGCACACGTATGCTTCCTCCGCTCCCCCGGAACTGCGTGCCAGAAGAGACTGGGCCGCGGACCTAGATCCTCCCCTTACAGACGAACAATGGGAAGACAGCTGCTCCCATACAGTATCGGTGACGGGAAATGCTCGCCTTAGATTGATCCACTATAAATTTCTCCACCGCCTCTATTACACCCCCGCCAAGCTCTACCGATTTGGTCTTCGAGAAGATGATCGATGCGCCAGATGTAGACAAGCGGGAGCCGACTTTATGCACTTAGCGTGGTCATGCCCAGGGGTCGCACTGTACTGGACGCAGGTGACCGAGGCCATGTCCACAATGATAGGGATAGAATTAGACACTTGTCCCAAGGTTGCATTGCTGGGGCTACCCGCTGCAGCAAATAACAGATTCCGGAAATTCACCGCAATGGGCTTCCTACTTGCGAAGCGCCATGTGGCGTGCAGATGGGGCCGCGGTCGTGCCCCCAAATTCAAACTATGGCTGGCGACAATGTCAACCTGGCAAGACCAGCTACACAGTTATGCCGACCTGCTGCCACATAAATCGAGACCCAAGGACCTATGGGGCCCGCTCGCCGCCTATCTACTCCGCGCCCAGTCTACTGCTGAAGCGGGTGCTGAGGACCAGGGGGAAACAGGGCACGTTGGGCAGTCTGGCGGACTGCACGACGATTCCCCTCAGTTGTGAGGACGAGACAAGGCACTTCCGCCACCCGCCTGCTAGAGGGCACCTAGCTGGGATTTATTGCCTGCAATGCTCCTCTACGCGCGATTCCTAGAGCCAACGGGGGAGATGTATGGGGTAGTCCGCAGACCATTCCTGGGGCGCACGAATGTCGGAGCTATGGACCACTAGCGGAGTGATTTGGCCAGGCAAATCTCCTCCCTCCTCCCCCCCTCCCTCACCCTCCCTCCTCTTCCCCCCCCTTCCTGTCCTCCCCCGCGCATTCATATGTCTTGGCATTCAGGGAGGAACATCGCCCCCATGGCAGGAGACAGGCACAGACTATACACATAGCCCCCCCCGCGCCCCCTCCCCCAGTGGGAAGCACATGACTGACCGTTCACCAAGGTATGCAACCACACGCACACCCGCTATACTGCTCAGAGCCACATCACGCCGGACCTGGAGTCCGGTGAACCTGACTACCACACACCCCCGACGGGGAGCTCACTAGGGAATGGGACTGACCTCCTGGGTATTGTTAAGAGTTGTTGTTAATGTTTAAAGTACAACAAAAAGTTAAAATTAGACCTCAAGAAAGTACGAATTGATAATGACGGATAGGTTGCTTGCAGTAATACGCTTTATTCTACAGCTTGTTATAACAGTTATCGCGGCCGGCCCAAGTGGGTTGTAGGCGACATGCTGTGTAAGTAACTGGCACTGTGCCCAAGATCCGGACTTATGCTCGATCTACGTACTATTGCTGCCGGCCTGACACGTTGGGTTGTAGGCACAAAAGCTGTGTTTTACCTCTGTACCTACAATAAAGGTCTTCAAAAAAAAAAAAAAAAAAAAAAAAAAAATTATTTTTGTTTGAAGAAGTATTTCTAATCATGAGGTATCAGTGACTCTTCCTCTTGTTGTGAACGCGCATGGGCTCCTATTCTATAGCTAAATTGTTTTCCGCACAGCTAGTGAAATGAAATGATATGAGAGAGTAGGGTGAGAGTAGGTATGGAGTAGTGAGTAGGTTAGCATAGTGACCATCTGTGGTATTAAAATAATTACGGGGGTTGAAGATATCTGTACCAAATACTGGCTTTCGGGGAGGCGGTGGGTGCATTTGAATCTACTGCACTACATACGACAAACAGATGCTTACGGGGTAAGTAACATAATCTGTTGGTAGCATACGTGGCCGCAGATTCACATGTTCTGCTTCAACTATAAAGCAGCATTCCCTTGAGCAGTGGCTAGCCAGAGGATGGTGCATAGGTCTGAAACTGAGTACTCAGGACAGTTTGACCAACTCTAGCCTGTTGCACAGCAAGAATATCCACACAATGTTTCTGTGGGGGTATGTGGAGTAGGGGTGGGCGGAATTGCGTTACTCAAATCTCCGCGAAACGTTAAAAAAATCTCAGCGAACACGCAGAAATTCCGCGAACACGCGGAATTGCTTGTTCGCGATGCTTTTTTACTGTTCGCAGTCGCCGCTTGCGTGCTCGGGGGAAATATCCCAGGAACCTCGCATTTGAGAATGCGAACAAGCAAAATATTTTGCGAAGTCGCGGAATGCAGAACTGTGGGCAATTTCGCGTTTTCCGCGGACCGCGAAATTACCCGAATTCTGCAAATTCCACGAACGGAACAGAAATTACCGTCCAGGCCTAATGTGGAGTTGACCATGTGGCAGCTTTACAGATGTCAGATATGGGTATGTTCCCAAGGAAAGCCTTAGTGGTGCCCTATTTGCGGGTGGAGTGAGGTTTGGGAGGCAGGTAGGGTTCTTTTGGCTCCAAGGTAGCAGGTTTGGATGCATTTGACAATCCACCTGGCTATACCTGCCTTTAATATGGAATTACCTTTATGAAGCTGTGCAAAGGCAACAAAAAGTTGTCGTGTTTTACAGACGGTAAAGTACGCTTAACATCAAGTGTGTGTAGTGCTCTCTCTGCTACCCAGTCAGGCTGGGGGAAGAATTCTGGGAGCTCAATTGTTTGGTTATGGTGAAAAGGGGACACAACCTTGGGTACAAATTTGTTATTGGGTCTAGGGAAAACTCTGTCATTGTGGACCTGGAAGAAAGGCTCTTGCAGTGTAAGGGCCTGTAGCTCACAATGACACCTAAGAGACGATATGGCTACTAAGAAGGCAAACGTCCAGGAAAGAAACTATAAAGGGTAAGAGTATAATGGTTGGAAAGGAAGGCCCACGACTTTGGTGAGGGCAATGTTGAGGTTCCAGAATGGGCGCCATTGGCACCCTGGGTGGGATGACGGATTTAAGACCTTACATGAAGGCTTTATTCACAGGGATTCTAAAGAGTGAGTGTTCCCCGTCCTGCATATATGCGGCAATAGCAGCTAGGTGTAACTGAATCAAGGTACAGGTTGTCTCTGACTTCTCCAAATGTAAGTGATAACAAATTATGTTTCGATCACTGATTTAGGAGGGTTTATGTAGTTTAATGTAAAATAGTCAACAAACCTCTTCCACTTAGCGGCATAGCAGGTATGCATGGTGGGCCTTTGAGCTTACTCTAGTATATTCATTTACTCTTGCGGCACGTTAAGGTAACCAGACTCTAGGACCTTAGGAGCCAGATAACTAGATGTCAGAGTCTGCCGTGGTTCTGTGTGAGAAGGTCCAGCCTGTTGGAAATCCTCTCGTGTGAAGCAATGGACATTTCTAGAAGGGTTTAGAACCAGGATTGCCTGGCCCGCATAGGAGCCATAAGGATGAGGCTGAGGAATGTGTTCCACAGTTTCTTCACCACATATGGTAGAAGTGGAAGAGGAGGAAAGCGTGTGCAAAGATCCCTGACCTCATCGTCCATAGAACATTGCCCATGGACAAGGGGTGTGGAAACCTGGAGGCAAAGTTTAGGCATTTTGCATTTTCACACGTGCCAAGAGGTCTAAGTCTGAGATCCCCTACTGATGGAAGTACAGGAGTGGACTTGTGGGTGGAACTCCCATTTGTGAACTAGATGCTGTGTCCTGCTGATCGGGTCTGCAAAATCGTTGTCCACACCCACCTGCCAAGGCTCACTCAATGGCAAAATTACTGCGCCAGTGCTGACAGCTGCAGCGAGTGAGTGCAGCCTTATTTCTGTACAACATGGAGGTCATTTTGAATGTTCGCACAAGGATTACCTTAGCCTGAAAGTCTTGAGGGTCAGGTGTATGCCTAAAAGTTCCAGATGGTGGATGTGTAGACCTCGCTGGTGAAGTGGCCAAAGACCCTGGACTGTCATGTCACCTAGCTGCACCTCCCACCCAGTGAGTGATAGGTCTGCTGTCATGGTCATTTGCAGAATTGGGTCTGCGAAGGGCCTTCCCCCGCTATACGTTTGCTGTTCTACCACTGCAGATAGTGATGGGTGCTGGCTTTTAATCAAACTAGATCTGGTTTGGATGGTCTAGACGAACAGAAAAGTCTTGAGTCTGCTCCTGAACTCAGCATGTTGATGTTCCAAGGTAGCTGGGGAGGTCGCTCCAGGCTTTGGGTGTAGGGTGGGTGAAGGAGCGACTTTTGGATCAAGTGCTTGGGACAGTGGTGAGGGCAAGGGCAGCAGACTGCAGGTATCTGGTAGGCCGGCGGAAGGTCGAGCAGTTGTTCAGGTATTACTGTCCGGTGTTGTAGGGGACTCTGTAGGCGTGAGTGAGAAGTTTGAAGTGGCATCTCGTCTTGCCGGGGAGCCAGTGCAGGCTACAGAGGTGGGGCGCGAAGTGCGCTTGTTTGTGCAGATCTAGGATGATTCTTGCTGCTGCGTTCTGCATTGTTTGGAGGCGATTGATGAGGTGGGTGGTGGTTCAGGCGTAGAGAGCATTCCTGTAGTTTAGTCGACTGGTGATGAGGGTGTGGGTGACAGTTCTCCTGGCGTCAGAGGGGGTCCATCTGAAGACTTTCCGGAGCATACTGAGGGCATTGAAGCAGGTGGAGGCAGAAGATTTGACCTGGCATCTCATGGAGAGTTTGCAGTCGATGATGATTCCGAGGTTGCGAGTGTGGGTCGGTGAAGGGTAGGGGCCACCAGGAATCATCCCACGGTGAGGGGGGGTCTACAGAAGAGGAGAACTTCGGTTTTGTTGGCATTGAGCTGGGGCAGTTGGCTTTCATCCAGTCTGCGACGTTGGTCATGGTGTCCTGGAGTCTTGACCTGGTGGAGTCAGTGTCTTTGGTGAGGGAGAGTATAAGGTGGGTATCGTCGTCGTATGAGACAATGCTGAGACCATGGCTACGAGTGATGGGGGCCAGAGGGGTTATGTAGAGGTTGAACAGTGTTGGGCTGAGTGAGGAACCCTGGGGCCATGGGTGTATGGTGGGAGGTGAGTTCTTTGGGTGTGTCCGTGAGGAAAGAGGATAGCAGCTTGAGAGCATTGCAGTGGATGCCAATGTGGTTGAGTCTTTTGATGAAGAGATGGTGGGAGACTGTGTTGAAGGCCGCTGACAGGTCAAGGAGTATATTGGCTGCGGATCTGCAGTAGTCGTAGATGGATCTGATGTCATCGGTAGCTATGAGGGCTGTGTCTGTGCTGTGGTTCAGGCAGAAGCCAGATTGAGAGGTGTCAAGCAAGTGGTTGGACTTCATGTAGTCTGTGAGTTGGCAGTTGATGGCTTTCTCTAGTACCTTTGCCGGAAAGGGGAGGAGCAAGATGGGTCGGTAGTTCTGAGGTCAGATAGGTCAGCTGTAGGCTTCTTTAGCAGAGGAGCCTTGCGTGGGGGGACTATGGCTATACATGAGCCCATCATACCTAGGAGGTGCACCACTGTTCAAACTGTGAGAGGACAGAGTGGCTAGCTGCTGAAATGCCCCCACCATTTGATCTATTGTGTAGGCCTTGGCTGAGACTGAGTGTAGGATAGACCCCAGAAAGGGTTAGATCTGAAAAAGCTGGAGTTGGGACTACGTGGCATTGACTGTAATCCCCAAGCTATGGAGCAGGGAAATAGCAGCTTGGATGTTGGCTAGGCACTCCTCTCTGCCTCCACTCTTGATCAAAGTAAAGGAAGACATGGGTCCCTTCCTATCTGTGGTGGGTTGAGACCATTGTGAGGCATTTGGTGAAGACTCTTGATGAGGCAGATGGATGGGGATGTAAAAGTAGGCTTGTTCAGGTCAGGTGCGGGCATGAAGCCGCTTTACTGCAGCAGGGCAATGCCATCTTGCAGGATGACCATTTTGGAAATGTTCTAAGATGATGTATCTGTTAAGAAGCCTGAGATCTAGTATTGGTCATGGGGAACAGTGTTTGGGATGAGGTAGTTAACGGAGTAGATGCCTTTGCCCCGGTGTCAGGGGGGCACTGGCTCAATGGCCCCTTCGAGAAGAAGAGCTTGTACCTCCTCCTGTATGGGGCGAGGTGGTTTGGGCTAAGGTTAGTGTGTGTGTGGGGTGGGATGTTTTGTGGGGTTGAAGTGATCACGAAGCAGTAGCCATGGCTGGTAATAAATAGAAAACAACGGTCTGTGGTGACTTCAACTTGGAGGAGAAAATATCGTTGGAGCTTCCTCTATATAGGTGTAGTGTCATTGGGGCAACTTAATAATTGGAGATGGAGGCTCCCTTGAAGGACATGCCTCTGCCTCAGCCCTTGGAGTTAGTGCCTCATTTGTATCCCCTACTTCCTGGTTGGTGACAGTCCAGCTGCTGTTTCTGGTATAACTGTGTTGGGTCGGTGGAGGTAGCTTTCAACTCGCTCTTTGCGTGATGTCTGCGAAAGAAGCCCCTGGTTGGTGGTACTTGAAGAGCACCCATGGACTTAGCTGTATGTGTGTCCTTCTCTTTTTTTGTTCAACATCTCATCAACATCTCATCAAACTGGGGGCCGAAGACGAGCTTGCCATTAAACGGCAGGTTGAGCCAATGTCGTTGGACTTCTGGCTTAAAGCCAGTAACACACAGCCAAGAGTGGCAACAGAGGGAATAGAGGTGTTTACCTCTCCGGCAGCTATATCAGCTGAGGTTAATACACACCTTATGGAGGCATGAGAGATGGCTTTCCTTTCCTTCATGATCTCTTCCTCCCTCTTCCTATCAGTCGCTAGTCCTATGGCCGCCCGTGGCTGTGTGTAATGCGATATGTAAGGGTGCTGCGATTTTCCTCAGCAGCCACCCCGCAGCAGCCGCAGTTAAGTGCGGGGGAGAGGCCACCGCCCACCAAAATTCCTGCTGCCCGGGGCAGACTGCACCCCTCAAACCCCTACCCCACCCTTGCTGTGCCACTGCTTCCTATACTGGTCTGAGAGATGCTGGAGCAAGGCACCAATTTCTTTCCATTGGGCCTTGTTGTATCTAGACAGGAGATTCACAGAACTGACGACACGCCAGTGTGTAACAGAAGCAACTACTACCCTTTTGCCTTTTGTCATCCGTATCAATGCTTTTACTCTCCTTATCAGGAGGGGGCATGTCACCTGTGGCTAGGGCTGTCACATTCTTCCAGGTGAGGGAAACCACCAGGGAGTCCTGGGGACAAGGCCTACGATATGTAGGATAATCAGTGCAGTTTTAAATGTTTTCTCAAACCTGGGCATTTCCACCTGGAATTTGACTGGCTTCCTGAAAAATTCTGGGGCAGATTTGGCCATACCCTTAAGGATAGGATGAAACTGGAAGGAGCGTTTGGATCTTGATACCATCTTTCTCAGGAAATAGTCATCCTCATGTGTAACATGAAGTTTCGTCTTTTAGTAGGTAGCTGCACTCTGGTTAACACAGTGGTATGTGGTGGTATTGTCTACTGGGACGCCCTAATAGGGACATGTTCAATGTCAGGGTCTGTTGGGGACTCAACATTATAGTTCTACCAAGGATCATCTGTACGATGAGGGTAAATGGTGGCTGGAAGTCCTCTGTTTGTGAGTAGGGATTTGGCCTACCTGAAAGGCAGTAAGATTCCAGTTACTCTTCTATGGAAGTACCAGGATGTGAGGGAGGAGGAAGGTGAGATGGAGATGGTGGTGGGTGTGGTGGAGTAGGTGGAGGAAGGGGTGAAGAGCTGGTAGCCTTGTCCTTATCGCTTGGCATACACAGGTAGTAGAGTCCATTGTGGAGTGTCCTTGAAGACAATTCTCTGCTTTTTAGGCAAAGTCTTTCTGGAGGCGTCAGAGATGCCGGGATGGATAATAATGTGTTGCACTATCCGTCGTCAAGCTCCAGATGGATGGGCCTGTTGTTGTAGTTAGCCGTGGATGGTCTATGAGCCGACACTGATACTGGCGTCAATGGTACTTTCACCTTTGAAGGAGCTGTCAGGTCTGATGCCTCAGCACCGACGGGTCCGTGGAGATCGAAGCCTCAAGCTGGATTTTGTCTCAGTTCTGAAGTTTTGTCTCAGTACCAGCCAGAACCACAGGGCAGGGGCGGACATGGAGGTAGCAGTGGTTTGCGCACACGGCATATTGTGGACCCAGCGACTGTCTCTCCGATGCCAAAGGGTCTTCTTGCTCCTGAAACGCAGTGGGTATCGTCGTGTGTAGGGGAAAGATACAGGTTACAGACACTGTGGAGGTCAGCCCAGTGGTACTATGAGTGGAACTGAGGGCATCTCTTGTAGGGTGTTAATTCTCTCACTCTCTAAGCCTCTTCATTCTATGGATTCTTTTAAGAAAGATTGGGTGCACTGAAGGGTAGGGTAACCCAAGGGCCATTGCAATAATCTGAGCTCAACACTAATTAACAGGAGTACAGAGAGCACGTGTTTACACAGCCAAACATGTTATAATCTCTTTTTGTCTTAAGACTAGAGCACTGACTGTACATTTAAGTAATGCTGTTTTAATTCCTGTTAGATATTGTAAGTGACCCATATTGGGGTTGGTCTGCTGTGGGTGGGCCTGGGAGGGTTGAGGTTTTTTTTTTCTTGTTCATTGTAGGTTCTCAAGGGGGGTACTGGAACTGTCTATCACCTGAGACTTGGTTACTGGCTGCTCATGGGCCTATTTCCAAATATCCGCAATGCGCTTTGTTATTACACTGTGATACTAGCTGCTACAGGAGGGGATGTGAGATCGGTCCAACTTCTGAGTTGTTGCTGCACACTGCTCATGGACCTAACAAAATGTTTCTTCACTGCACTATGTTGTTGACCCGGGATGATGGCTAATGTACATGGCATCGAAGCGGAGGGGGAGGCGGAGACGCTTAAAGTGTTAACTTGGAATGTTAGAGGCCTTAATGACCATCGGAAACTTCGTAAGGTTCTGAATTACTTACAACATCACCATGTGGACGTGGCTCTTATTCAGGAAACACACCTCCCTCCCACGAGTAAAATGCTCCTTGTAAGGGGGTTACTGGGCAATATCACACAGGCTGGCTTCACAACACACTCCAGGGGAGTTTTGACATGGGTCAATCCTAGATCTAAGCTGCAACTCACACTACTTCGTGCTGACCCGGTGGGGAGGTATGTGATTTCTCAGTGTGTTGGGAAGGGGCATGACTTGATTGTAGTGAATGTGTACGGCCCCAATTACGATTCCCCTGATTTCTATGGTACTCTGGCCCGATATTGCGGGGCTTTTGATGCTGACCGGATGTTGTGGGGGGGTGATTTCAACTTGGTGTTTAATCCTGACTTGGACTGATCGGCAGGGCCTCCTAGGCGGCCGGCAGCGGCTGCTCTATGAATGCTTGCGGAGATGGCGGCGCTAGATATGGTTGATGTTTGGAGAGCCTTACATAAGGACAGAGGGGGATACACTCACTACTCGGCCTTCCACAACATACATACAAGGATAGACTATTGGTTGGCATCTCGCTCTGCCCTACAACACGTCAGGTCCTGCACGGTTCTGCCACGCACACTATCTGACCACTCCCCGATACTAATTACATTTAACACTCCGATTAAGAGAATTTCTCCCTTCACATGGCGCTTTCCCCCGTACTCTCTCCTAGAGTTCAGAGTTCAGAGGGGAACTAGCGGAAGAGATCGACACTTTTTTCACCACTAATATAGGCTCAGTTGACAGCTTACAAATGGTCTGGGAAGCGTTTAAGGTATACATTCGAGGTATAGTCATGGCTAAACACTCCAGCGTCCTTAAAGCAATTAGACAGAAGCTGAAACACCTACAACAACAGATCTCAGCTATTGAAAGCAAGCAGCAGGGGGACACGGTGGGAGGGCACTCAGACGAACTCCAAACTCTAATCTCAGAATTCAACGAGGAGGCAGATAGAGAAGTCTGCCATATGGGCAAATACGCCACTGCACGCACATATGGCGAAGGAGAGCGCCCTGGAGCCCTACTGGCCAGAATACTGAAGGGCAACAGGCAGCCGCAGAGAATAGCGGAATTGGAGTTGGACACAGGAGAGATCCTCACTGGGGAAGATGAGATAATAGCGGAATTCAAGGAGTTCTATACGGGTCTATATTCCTCCAAATCCTCACATGTAGAAGACCAAATAGACGATTATTTGAGTTACATAAAAATGCCGTTCCTGACCAATTGGCAGAGGGACTTCCTTGCGATGCCCATACAGAGAGAAGAAATATCAGAGGCACTAGAGAGTATGAGATCGGAGGGCGCCCCTGGCGCAGATGGCTTAACAGTGTGCTTCTATAAAGCGTTCAAAGATAAGCTCCTACCGCACCTGTCTGCGCTTTTCGACGAGATTTGCGAAGAGGGCGCCATGCCGCACTCAATGCGAGAAGCAATGCTAGTTACCATCCTAAAACCTGGAAAACCCCCTAATAAGTGTGGATCTTACAGACCACTGTCATTGCTGAATGTGGATGCCAAACTATATGCCAAAGTTCTGGCTGCACGCCTAGCGTTGGTGGCCCCCGAGCTGGTAGCCCCGGAACAGGCGGGATTTATTCCTGCGAGGAACCTTACCTATAACCTGCGCACGGTCCTGGGAGCTATGCAGCACACACGACAGGACACAAAGGCAGTGGCGATTTTCCTGGATATGGAAAAAGCCTTTGATTCAGTTGAGTGGCCGTTTATGCTAAGAGTACTGAGGAAACTGGGCCTGGGCGAACCATACCTGACAATGCTGGCAGCGCTATATCATCGTCCCATGGCCCGAATACGGATGGGAGACAAGGTCTCGGAGCCAATCGCAATTAGCAGGGGTACAAGGCAGGGATGCCCTCTCTCGCCACTTCTGTACGCGTAGGTGGCAGAGCCGCTGGCCTGCGCAATCCGGGAGAACCACAGGCACGAAGCTATTAGCTACCCGACCTACAAGATTGGGATTTCTACATACGCGGATGACACATTGCTATATGTTAGAGACCTGGAGAACAACCTGGCCTCGGTTCTGAGAGAGGTGGTGCACTTTGGGGCCTTATCTGGCCTTAGGGTGAACTGGGAAAAATCGGTGGCGTTCCCTTTGACCCCGGTCACTGAGCACTTTGATATGGAGTACCCGCTTCAGTGGACCACGGAACCAGTACGATACCTAGGAATTATGTTGCATACCGACCCAGACGTGCTAGTTAGGGAAAACTATGGTGTGGCCTATAGTAAGTTGGTCGATGATGTAGAGAACTGGTGCAGACTCCCGCTGTCACTCATGGGACGCATCGCCATAATGAAGATGGTAGTACTACCCAGATTCTTGTTCCTCTTCATGAATCTCCCCATCGTGCTGTCAAAAGCTTTTTTTAACACCCTGACGAAGCTCCTTATTAGGCTGGCCTGGGGAGGCAAACAACCTAGGGTAAAATGGGACATTCTGAAGCTACCATACGAGCTAGGAGGACTAGGTGCCCCAGACCTAGAACGGTATTATAGGGTGGCTCAGGCCACACACCTGCACACCTGGATACACGGAAGCCCAGACATTCCACATGTGATCATGGAGCGTCTATTCGCTTACCCCGCTCCACTACCAGCCACGGTGTGCAATCCGATGGATCGCAGAGTGGGAATACTCGACTCACTAATGGCCACCAACCACGCATGGCAATCTCTACTGCGATCACAGGACTGTGTTCTGTTGTACTCCCCCAGTATGCCAATCGAATGGGCGATCTGGTTACCCCCGTTGGCAGAAACAGGAGTAGTGAGAGCCCTGAATCAGTTGGGACTACGAGTTATGGGGGACCTCTTTGCCGGGGGATGCGTGAAGACCTGGGAGTCGGTAGCGAGAGGGAATACCGGACCAACTCTACTCCATAGATTCCAGTTCCACAGAGTACGCAGCACGTTTCTGGAACTGCTGGGTCCGGATCTGGCAGAGCCACCTGAAATCCTGGAGCTAACGCATGTCATTAAAACGGTCTCGCCACAAAAACTAATCACAATTCTATATAGGCTGGGCAGTCGGCATTGCGAATAACGCTATACGAAGGCTCGTTTGGCGTGGCAGAGTGATCTGCAGATACAAATAGATGATGGTATGTGGGCCTATTGTTGCACGAGCACAAGAAAGATATCACTGAATGGTAGGCATCGGTTGGTGCACTTCAAATACCTGCAGCAAGTCTATTATACACCAGAGAGGCTACACAGATATGGCCTTAGACAGAGCCCGGAGTGCAAGCGTTGCCATGCCTCATTAGCGGATTTTATGCACCTAGCATGGTACTGCCCGGGCATACAAACATTCTGGCACAAGGTGTTCACGGAACTGAGGACTATAGTGGCCTTAGAGCTCGTAGCGGACCCGGCTCTTCCATTACTGGGCTACTCAAAGAATCTGCCAGTAGCAATGCGAAGACTGGTGGACATGGGCTTATTGACAGCCAGAAGATTAGTAGCGATGTGCTGGATGAGAGGCCCTCTACCAACGATAAAACAATGGTCCCGAGATATGCTGTATTACAGCACACAATCTGAGGTATACAGCGAACTACTCCCCCCCAAGACTCGCCCTAAGAACTTCTGGGGACTATATAAGACTTACCTATATGCTCAAGATTCAGCGGTAGACACGCCAGAAGCTACGCTAGAAGGTCCGGCGCATCCGGAAGACAGCACCTAGCAGGGTCGCAGTAATGCGTTAAGTACTGATAAGTAACTTTGTCACATTTAGTACAGGATATCACAGTAGATGACATGAGCTAGTAATCACCCACAGTCACGCGAGTGCTTGAGACAGTTCCGGGGGGGGGGCATGGGGTAGAGGGGGGGGGGGGTTGTACATAGTTGGGCATACACAGCGCGCATGCCTCACTGCAGGGGCGACACATCACAGTCACAATAGCGGGAGACATAGGGGCACACGCTAATCGATGGCATACACAAGGGGAAGGTTACGATTGACAATTCTACACAAATGAAGTCTGTCATGGATATCCTCGTAGCAGACGTCGCCTCCAGACCCCCGGGTTGTTGGATAATTGGCTGTGTACACTAGACCTCAGTACTACAAGGTACTCTCTACATATCCTGCTGCCGGCCTCCGGGTTGTAGGCTGAGTGCTGTGTAAGTGTTATTGGAGATAAAGTTTTTCTTGAAAAAAAAAGAAAAAAAAAAGATATTGTAAGTGATTTTGTAACCTCTACCACCTTCAGTGGTAAGCCGTAGCTGCTCACCCTTACTAATTGAGCATCAAGTGCCCTAAAGAAGAAACTTATCTGATTGGGATGCATTAGCATAGTGGCCCTGGATAGCCAGTGGTAAAAGTCAGTACCCACCCAGGGTGCCACAGAATACTCACTAACTGCTACAGGATCCCAACAAAAGGCTGTATATGTATATTGTGGTAGGTTTGTGATTCCTGTGAAAATCAAATGTCAAACAGGCATAGATTATAACCAATCACTGACCTCTAGTTTCGAACTCAACCCAAAGGCAGTAAGGCTTATAATTGATACAGAGTTGTACATTAAATTCTTTGAAACTCTCTTTACATCATCCCACAGCATGGCTCATTAACCCCTTCGTTGTTAGGCCTTCACCCCCGCCCACCCCCACCCCCTGTGCTAAGCCTTTTCTGGGCTATTTGGGGTAGTTCACGCTTAGGCCCCTGTAACCTTTTGACCACATAAGGTATCCACGCCAAAATTGCAACCTTTTTCTCCAACATCATGGGGATTCTAAAGGTACCCAGGGTTTGTGGATTCCCCTGGAAGGGACCCAGAAATTAGCCAAAATACAGCTATATGTTGTTTTTTGGGGAAAATGGGAAAAAAGGGCTACAGATGAAAGCATCTGTTTTTTCCCCTGCAAATGGTATTAAAAAAGGGGTTGTGGTGCTGAAATCACCATCTTTCCAGCTTTCAGGGACAAGCAGACTTTTGTCAGAAACCCAACATTTTTTACACAGTTTTGGCATTTTTCTGGGACATAGCCTACTTTTGCTATTTTTTGTTATTTTAACCTACTTCCAGTTAATTGTATAAATGGGTATGAAAGCAATAATGGGCCCTGGAAAGCTATACATTTTAAAAAAGTAGATAAAATTCGGAATTCAGCAAAGGGTCATTTGTGTAGATTCTTCAAGGTTTCTTTAAAGAAACTAACAGTTAAATATGGGGACATTTGAAAATTTGTTGAAAAGAACAGCCATTTTTTGTCAACGTTTTCACCTGTAACTTCCTATAATTATGACAGCTGTTTAAAAGCAATATACTGTTACATCCGCTGGACCTTTCTGGTTGTGCGGATATATAGGACTTGTAGGTTCACCAAGAACCCGACGAACCCAGAACCAATAACTGAGCAGCGTCTTGCAATGTTTTTTTATTATGTACCGGGTATATAGCAATTATTCTGGGAAAATGTATACATGGAAAAATCGGTATGAAAGACACCTATGTATTTCTGAAATGGGAACAAAATATAGAGGTTAGAAACAGTAGATATTTGCACATTTCCGATACTGGGAGTACCCATACTATCATGAGAATTATAGGTCATTTTGAAAAATGACTTCTTTTTTACACATTGTCTTTCATTTGGAAGGCAGAAATGCTTCGAAAGTCAATAGGTAATACCATTTGCTCTACAATTTGGATTACCCTAAATCTCCTGATAAAAATGGTACCTCACTTGTGTGGGTAAGCCTAGTGTCCACGACAGGAAACGGCTCAAAACGCAACGTGGACACACCACATTTTCACAATGAAAAATTACCCTTTTTTTGCAAAGTGCCTAGTTGTAGTTTTTTAACCCTAGCTCTGCCGGCACCTAGCAAACCTATACATTTTTAAAAACTAGACAACCAGAGGAATCCAGGATGGGGTGGCTTGACTGGCTCTCACAGGTTCTTTTACCCAGAATGCCTTTCAAACCTAAAAGATTGTCCAAAAAAACACGTTTTCCTCACATTTCTGTGGTGGAAAGTTTGGGAATCTGCGTGCATCCACAAAATTCCACCCACCCCGCATTCCCCAAAGTGTTTCAAGAAAAATGCTACCTTACTTGCGTGGGTGGGTCAAGTACCCACGACAGGCAAGGGCCCAAAACCTATTGAGGCGACATTAAAATTACCTATCACAAACCAGCCTGGTTTTGCAAAGGGGGTCCCATGAGTTTTTGGCCAGGGGCTCGGCGGCCATCTAGGGAAATCTACCAAACCCACACATTTCTGGAAACTAGACACCCAGGGGAGTCCAGCGAGGTATGGCTTGCGTGGGATCCCCAACATTCTCCTACCCAGAATCCCTTCCAAACCCCGAATTTAGCTAAAAAATCACTTTTTTCTCAATTTTCTATGTGGGAAAGTTGTGGAATCTGCGTGGATCCACAAATTTCCTCCCACCCAGCGTTTCCCCAGGTCTCCCGATAAAAATGATACCTCACTCGCGTGGGTGGGTCGAGGACCCACGACAGGCAAGGGCCCAAACCTAATGAGGCGATATCAAAATTACCTATCACAAACCAATTTGGAGAAATGCTCGGGGGTAGGAAATATGTTGTTTCTTTCTGCAGCGTGAAAGTTTTGGCACAATAATGCAAGTAAATTGTGACCGTCACATTTTCCAGTTTGCAGGACATTGTGGGTAAGATAACTTGTTGGGATACACAAGAGAGACATCACCATGTACACCCATGGGTGTTTAGTTTATGACAATATGTACAGTTCGTAGGTTTTTCTTAGATGAAATGTACACCTTGGCAGAGAGACAAAAAAGCAAAGATTACTGCACAGCCAGCTATTCCTCAAGCACACACACATACTGGTTGGATTTGGCACGAGGGAGAGTGATGGTTCAGTATATAAAATTTTATTAACAAGAGATTTCACAAAAATGAAATGCACTGTCAATAATTCAAAGGACAAAAAACTGAACCAGTGACTCGCAGCTAGTGAGCTGTAAAGGCACGTCAAGGCCCCAACCGTTTCATAGGCCTTTCACACACCTTTCATACATGATACACACAAGACCATCACATTACAACATTCACAAAAAGGGACAAGGTACACCCTGCTTGAGAAAGATAGAAAAGACACATTTTTCTGCACAACCACCTATTCCTCAAGCACACATACATACTGGTTGGATTTGGCATGAGGGTGAGTGATGGTTCAGTATATACAGTTCTATTATCCAGAGATTTCACAAAACTGAAATGCACTGTTGATAATTGAAATGACGAGAAACTGAACCATTGACTCACAGCTCGTGAGCTGTAAAGCCACGACAAGGCACCAACCTCATTACAGGCCATGCATACACCTTTCATACGTGTGAAACATACAAAACCATTCACACCGCTAGCCGCGGGCCCTGCACATTACAACACTCACACCAGCAGACAGCGCCATTCAAGGGCCCATCACTTTCACATGCCCACATTTCTGACACAGCAACCACATCAGCTCACGGATTGCGTGGAGCGGCGTTTAGCTAGCAGTGTGTGTAGTGACCAGCAGCAAGTCACTACTCACACACCTCCAGCCAAGCGCCAGTCCACACACACTGCCAGCCAAGCGCCATTTCACTTACTGCCAGCCAAGCACCAGTCCACGCACACCACCAGCCAAGCGCAAGTCCATGCACACCGTCATTAAAAAAAATTTTACAAGAAAGAAAACACAAACCAATTGCAACTAGATACAAAACTATGACAACAAAAACAACAGCAGTAACTAAAGACATCATTCTATTCCCAAACGTGAAACTTAACAACTATATAAAACCATACAGACCAGGCAGTACACTATCAGACTCACGGTTGCTCCCAAAAACTCTTTTGAGTGTGATACAATCTGAAACATGTGGGAACCTACAGCCCAGTATTAGAAGGACAATCGGCACAGTGCATATGACTCTCCTTCCGCATACCTCTTCGCAAGAAGACTCTACATCTCTTACAAGGATTGTTTTTTTGGGGGCGTGGGAGGAATTAAATCAGGAAAGTGGCGATCTTTCAATCTAGACACATCCTCCACCACTCAAACTCTAGGAACACTTGCCTGTTCCACAACAACAAGGCTGCCTATCACAGACTCCTGAAACTGAACAAACGTCATCTTTGATGCAGGATAACACTCCTTGAACACAACTAAAGCATTGCCATTTTCTAAATTGAAGAGATGCATGGCCAACTTCTTATATCAAATGTAAGCCTTACGAACAGCAGTGTAAGGTCCCAACCTCTGATCTACTCTATCAACACCACCCATGTGCTTATTGTAGTCTACAATGCACACAGGTTTGTGCACTTCAGCAACCTGACCCCAAACAGTCACAGGTGAAGTACTCTCATCATGAATGGTAATCAGCATGTACACATCCCTCCTGTCCACACATTTCACAGCTAGCAGTTCGTCACTACGCAAGGCACTGCACTGTCCCCTTTGAAGATTTTTGCAAACAAGCTCTTTTGGGTAACCTTTACGGTTAGAGCGGATTGTGCCACAAGCAAAAGTGTCCACTTTGAACAATTCCTTAAACAATTGCACAGCAGTGTAGAAGTTATCAAGGTACAAATGGTGGCCTCTATTAAACAGTCCTCTAGCAAGATCCCACACAATTTTCTCTGAAACTCCAAAAGTGGATGGACAACCAGGGGGGCCAATAGTGGAATCCCTACCAGTGTACACCTGGAAATTATAGACATATCCTGTCCTACTCTCAGACAACATATACACCTTAATTCCATAACATGCCCTCTCCCTAGGAATGTACAGCCTAAAAACCAAACAGCCCTTGAACAGGACCAAAGACTCATCAACAGATATTTCTTTGCCTGGAGTATGGATCTCCAAAAATTGATCTACAAAGTGATCAAGCACAGGCCGAATCTTAAAAAGACGGTCACAGTCAGGGTTATCTTGTGGCAACGCCAAAGCATTATCAACAAAATGCAGCATCCGAAGCAAAAGTAAATACCGATCACGACTCATAATTGCAGGAGATATGGCCATTGCCATCAAGGGACTGGTAGACCAATATTAAGCCTGGGACGGCTTCCTTATCAAGCCCATCAAAAAAGTCAAACCCAAAAACTTCTTCATCTCATCCAGATTTGTGGGAGTCCACCGGGTAGCTCTAGAGCGGGGCCTAAGTCCGGCACTGCTGTCCCTGAAAAACTGTTCAGCATACAAATTAGTCTGCTCAACAATCTCACCCAAAAATACATCATCCATGAACAACTGAAAAAACTGTATAGGCAAATGATTTTCACAATCCACTCTACACCCTGCATCACCACTAAAGGCAGGCAACACCGGCTGCACCATGTTTGGATCAACCCAGAGTCCAGCACTTCCAATGGGAAGCCTTAAAGCCCCAGGCTGCAATCCAGATGCCTCTTGCACCATCAGCACATTAGTGTCCTCCTCTAAAACAGGCACTTCATCCGCACTGAGAGTAGTTTCATCCGCACTGACAGTAGCTTCATCATCCGATGATTCCATGTGGAGAAAAAACTCACTGCCTGAATCTTCCCCTCCCTCCTCTCCCTCAGACGCACTGTCAGTATCATAATCCTGCTCAGAAGATTCAAGAAGCATACCAACCACCTGCTGAGCAGTAATTCTACTGCTAGCCATAATGCTTACTAATAAAGGTAACTTGTCAAACAAGTCAACAATAACAAACCATTTGTAAAAAAATAAAATAAACAAAATGTAGCTTTATCACAAAGACCTATATACTCCAACACTATACCACTCACTTGCCAGCAGTGCCTAGACTCACCACCACCTACTCTGTACAGACACAGTAAGGACCAACAGTATCCCACTAAAAAAGAAAAAAGAAGAAAATTACAGATAAGACAACGCAAAACACATCACAAAACATTTCATGCACAAAACAGTAATTAAATTTGCTGCTATTATGACACCACTTACAAAAAATTTATTTATGCACAATGAAAAAATGTTTCTTACCAAAAAAATGCAACTAGGCAAAACTGCAGATCAACCACTACCGAAACCGCAAATAAGAATCAAAAGCTTTGCACTAGAATAAAAAGGAGAAAAAACACATTACAATCACATATGCAAATAATGCACTAGTCCACACACTATCCACCGGCCAAGCAAAGGTAGTAGGTGGGCCTAAAAGCATAAGGCCGATCTGCCCCGTGGAGAGCAGAAACAGCCAGAAAATTCACCATGATAAAGGGGGCTCGACCCTTACCTAAGGGGTCACTCCCAAAAATCAACATTTAAAAAGCCCTGATGTCTAGTGGCTTCTGCCCCCAGGGGACAGATGGGCCTGAAAACATATGGCTGATCTGCCCCCAAAGAGGCCAGAAACAGCCACAATATTCACCCCATAAAGGGGAGCGATCCTTGTCCAATGGCCGCTCCCAACAACACTAAAACAAACCCTGGTGGCCTAGTGGGCATACAATAAAATTAATTGTTTATTTGGGTCGATCTGCCCATCCAGGGGCTCAGAAACGGCCCAAATAAATGCTTCCTTAAGGGGATCGACCCTTGCCCAAGGAGCCGCTCCCCAACAACACTAAAACAATTCCTGGTGTCTAATGGCTTCTGCCCCCCTTGGGGGAAGATTGACCTAGACTCACAAGGGGGGCAGAAACGGCCAAAATAAATGATCCCCAAAGGGGAGCGACCCTTGCCAAAGGGGCAGCTCCCCCAAAACATATTGCTCCCCCAAAGGGAGCGACCCTTTCCCAGGGGCCATTCCCCGACCCACAAAGGGCATTTAAAAAAAAGAATCCCTGGTGGCCCAGTGGGCACACACATACTTTTTTCCAAAAATTACCCAATCTGCCCCCCCAAGGGGGTAGAACCAACTAGACACATTGACCCCCAAAGGGGAGCGACCCTTGCCCAAGGGGCCGCTCCCCTACACACAAAGGGTTTAAAAAGAAAAAACCCAAGGGGGCACTCCCCAAAACACAAAAAGGATATTAAAAACAAAAAATCCCTGGTGGCCCAGTGGGCACATATACATATATATATATATATATTTTTCTTTACGTCAATTTGCCCCCCCAAGGGGGGCAGAACAAAGTAAAAACATTGCTCCCCAAGGGGAGCGACCCTTGCCCCCGAAACAAAATAGCCATTTATAAAAAAAAAATCCCTGGTGGCCCAGTGGGCATATATACATATATAAATTATTTTTTAAAGTTGATCTGCCCCCCCCAAGGGGGACAGAACAAAGTACAAACATTGCTCCCCCAAGGGGAGCGACCCTTGCCCAAGGGGCCGCTCCACGAAAACAAATTGCCAATTAAAAAAAAAACGGGCATTCCTGCTGCACGATCGTGCCCCAGGCGCAATTGTGCTGCAGGAATTCTTTTAAAACGACATGGGTGGAAAGGAAAACCCTTTTAAAAAGTACCCCCAACCTCCCCGAGGAGAAACTCACCACCTGCAAATGGCTTCCGGTGCATCCGGTATCCTCTAATGATGCCAGCGCCTGGTCCATCACCACCCCCTTTTGTACCGCTTTGTTCGCCATAAGTTTGGCAGGGTATGCTCAGACTTGAGTCCCTTGCTCACTTTGCCCCTGGATTCAAGCAAGCCTGGCTGAAGACGGCTGTAATGCCAGAAACCGGTCCTAGGAAGCTTGAGTCCGGTCCAGGGAAGGCATGGCTTGGCAGTTTGGGCTGGACTGTTCTCATGAGGCACAGGGTCAGACTGATTTGCATATGGCCATGTCTGAACTGGGGTGGCAGAGTGGGCTAAAGAACGGTGATGGATTAAACCCAGATCTGTTGACTGGGTGTGAGTGTTTGATTGGTTCAGATGCTCCGTCCATCACCGCCCCCTTTTGTAGCGCCTGGTGGGGGCAGCTTCAAGGGCGACCCACAGGGGAGCGCCAGCGCTTTCCCCGTGGGTGGGCGCTAGGACGACCGGGAGCCTTCCACGCACATGCCCACCATGACATCGGACGGCTCCCAGCCCTCCGATGCATGGAAAGGGTTAAAAGAGAAGAATCAATACCAAGCCACTATAACAAGCATTAGTTCCTGCGTAGCTGGCACTTTTTTCATGGGTCTGATACCACAGACATTATTAATAGCAGAAAGTCTGTAAAAGCCTTGTCTGTGAGATGGCTGAGCTACAGATGGATCCCTTCTGGGCACCATTTTGCACAAACAGAATATCTGGCCCAGACACACTGTATAAATTAATCAATCATTAAGGATACTTGTATATCGCAACTACTCACCCGTAAGGGTCTCAAGGCACTGTGGGAGAAGGGGTTCAGTCGCAGGGCCAGGTCTTGAGGTGCTTCCTGAATTGAGGCAGGGACGGTGACTGTATGTGGACACGGCCGTGTTATGAGGTTTCCTACATGCATCTCCCGGGAACTCACGTTTTAAAAGCAGGTATCTTCAGAAAGAATGCAGTCTTTTAAAAGAAAGGCGCTCTGAAGTACTATGAGGCTACAATGGAAAGAGACCCCAAATTCCCAGGTCCACTTCCGAACCAAACTACATATAGGAAAAATGCCCTCAGATATCCTTTTTGAACAGAATAAATCAACACCAGTCAGCTTGCTTTCCTTTGTAGGATCCTTTAACAACTGATATTAGTGAGTAAGCCACTGCCCAAGAAATGGTACATTTCACCCATTCTGCAATCCAGAACAACTGAGTCCTTGCTTTAACATCTTTCCCGTGGTTACTATGCATTAAGTATAACATGCAAACATTCATACATTGAAATGTATTCCCTTTTCCTACATTACTTATAAAGACATATTTGTAATAATGGAACTTATTTTAGGGAAATTTGCAATTTGTTTTATCTTTTAACTACCTGTAGATCAGAACCCCAAATAGCTAATGGTTTTCCTACGTTAGTGTTTTCCCTGATCTGCTTCCTGGTCTTACAAAATCCCCTGCAAGCATCCTCAATCCAATGTCCCACTGTTGGCATTTGAGAACCTACTTGTCTCTTTGGTTCTAATCTTCTGTAGGTAGGTCTCACTCACATAATCTCAACGCATGACTTGCTAACACTTTCCCTCAGGCTTCACCTAATCTGCCATAAACGTTGACTAGCCCACCATATACAGCAGACTGCAGTGCAGGCCTTGCATTTTTCTCCACAAGTTTTTCCTAGCACTCCACTAACCTTGTCAAGTGCCCTTCAGGTTGTTATCTAGTTTCCCCTGAACATGGGGGACTCGTATAGCTCATCCATCTAACTCACCTAATCCCACTATAAATCCCTGACAGATTTCTCCTGACTTCGCCACCCCCCACAAAGCTTTTACTTGGCCATACCCATCTCTTGCAGCTCTCAACTGATCTGCAAGTCTCCTCATGTGCTGAAGAACCCCAATGAACACCTCGCAATCTCACCTGATTTCCTCCATGCGATGATCCACAAATCTGCCATGGAAATGTTTGAGTGCCTGGATCACTGCTGACGTACTCTCCACACAGGTGTAATCAATCATTATGTCACCTGAGACAAACAAGAACATATTCTTAACGAGTCAGCATTTCAATTCAGCGGAGACTAGTAACCCAACAAACCTTGAGCATGAACGGTAATAGCCTCCTTAGAGACCATGTATTGGGCATGAAATAAATGATAAAAAAACATTTGTAGATTGTCTAAATGATATAAACACACATTATTGAATACCGGAGTGGGTAGATGTGCAGGAGGTGCACATGAGGAAGATACAACGGGATGACAACCTAGGGGATGAGCTGGTTGTGTGGGGAACTATGATACAGGCTTGAACCCCCCCATGCTGGACCTTTGTGAGGGACTCAGTAGGTATCAAAGCAAATAGATACAGTGTGCACTGAGATGGGCCAGCAGGAGTGGGTAGGGGCAGATATTGGATAATGGCTGAAGACCAATAGCAATGGGTCTTTGAGGAAAAGGTGCCAATACACGGCGGCAGAATGTGGGTCTTGAGCACCCGATACATGGATAAGAGCATAGGGGAGGGGTTTAGGACAAGTTTAAAGGCAATGTTTTTCACAATAGTTGTTTGGACTACAACAAAAACAAAAGAGAGAAAAGCACTTAGTGGTGGTGATTGTTATCATTACGGATGTATTCTCTCGAATGGTAAACATTGTTGCCAAACTAACTGCACTGTAACGACATTGAAGTTAAGTTTATGTTTGGGAAAAATGGCAATAAAAACAACTTAAAGAAAAAAAAAACATACATCGTCAGCCTTTTGGGGTTCCTGAGTGCTGTTCCGATCTCTTGTCTGCCATTATGACATGTGGCACCCCAAAGCGAAGCAGAGACTGAAGTGGACAACGAAATACTGGTGAGCGGCCTGGAAAGTTCCCCTGCCTCAGTCAGAATAAACTGCAAAGCAGCTTCAGCCTTGTGGCCATGGTGGACACTGCTGTTGTGCCATGTACACATGGCCAAAATGAAAAGGTTACTTACCTTTGGTAATGCCTTTTCTGGTCGAGACTATCCTTTTTTGGGTTTTTCACATATGAAAACAGCAACACATCACAGTAATGGTGTTTACATCCATCTCGTTGCATGTAGAGGACTGGTTCATGCAACCAACAGTTTAATGCAACATCTTTTCTGGTCAAGACTATCGTACTACCTATTCTTCACCTTGTGACCTTTCCCAGGAGCCAGACTGGATCCAAAAACGTTTTGCTAGCAATCCCCTTGCACATGGGCAAGTGGTGCAACGGCGCTGTGTCGGTTCCATCCGGTCCCGCATGTGAAGTCGGAGCCCCCATATGTGCCACCTCACCTGACTGTGTGCAGACGTCCAGGTGTTGGATCTTATTAGTGGGCTGAATGAGATCATTCCACAGAACGGGGATGAGAGGGTCTGTTATAGATTCTTTACAAGAAAAGGCGTTGCCGAAAGTAAATAATTTGTTCTTCTGATAAGCTTCTAACTGCAGATTCCTCACCTTTTAAGTAGATACCAAAGGAGTATATCCCAGAAGAAGGGTCAGTGGAATGGCTCAGAACAGGAAATCTTGCCAAGCATGCGAAGTGCCCGTCCCGCTGAATCTGTCTGTCTAAGGAAGGAGTAGTTTCTGTCCTGTAACTCCAGTTCTGTAGTAGGGGTATCTCTGTTATAGTCATAATCTAGTGAATAGTCCCGCCCATGTGCGTGGACCCCGGAGCAATCAAAAATAAAATCTTAAAGTGTCGAAAAAATGCAGACCTGCACAGACACTTAAGAGAGAATTAAAGACAGATAATGCAGCCTATAACACAGGCTACACTGTCCAGTACTTCAACTAGAAATTCCACCCAAAAAATCCACAAAACAGCAAAGCCTGTACAGATTTCCCTTTCTTCAGCAGCAAAAACCCTCTGGAATGATAGAGAGGAGGATCTGGACAGACAAGCCCCATAGGCTGCCATTATGTGGCTCAGAACAGGATAGTGTGCCTTTAAGAGAACTTTCCAGAACTTCACAGTATCCCAGAATGCACTGCAGGTCCCTTTTACTTTCAGTTCTTTTTGAAGGCGTAACACGCCAGACCTGTAGAATTCCTTACATGAATATCTCTCTCCACCGGAGAGGAGGGCGGGCGCTTATGACTATAACAGAGATACCCCTACTACAGAACTGGAGTTACAGGACAGAAACTACTCCTTCTGTAGTAGGGGATCTCTGTATATAGTCATAAGCTAGTGAATAGAATGGCAAGCCCATCCCCACACCAAAGCAGCGGTGGAGAAACGAGAAATAACACCACTATTGTGCAAAAAGATTTCGCAGCGAAGCCTGCCCAACCTGAGCGTCTGCTCTGGCATCAGTGTCCAGGCAGTAATGCTTAGCAAAGGTATGGACCGACTTCCAAGTGGCCGCCTTGCAGATTTCTGCAATTGGAAAATTACGGAGCAAAGCAGTCGTGGCAGCTTTGCTCCTGGTGGAATGAGCCTTAGGTTTACCTCCTAAGGTCTTATTAGCTTTTTGGTAACACAATTGTATGCAGGACACAATCCACCTCGAGATGGACTGCTTAGAGTTAGCCAGACCTGTCCTGACTGATCCATAATTCATAAACAATTGGTCCGACCTACGAATATCTTTGGTCTTATCCAGATAAAATTTCAACACCCTCCGCACATCCAGGGAATGTAAAGACCTTTCCGCTGGAGATGAAGGATTCTGAAAAAACGTAGGCAAAGTTATAGTCTGGTTGACATGAAAATCAGAAATAACCTTGGGAAGAAACTTAGGGTGAGTACGCATAACAACCTTAGCAGCATGAAATACAGTATAAGGTTCTTGGCAACACAACGCCTGAATTTCACTCACCCTGCGGGCCGATGTAATGGCCTCGAGGAACGCCGCCTTCCAGGACAGGTGCTGCAACGAAGCCTTATGAATAGGTTCAAAAGGCTCCTTCATCAACCTGGACAGCACCACATTCAGTTCCCATGAAGGCGAAGGAAGCCTGACAGGAGGAAACACTTTCTTCAAGCCTTCCAAAAAGTCTTTGATCACAGGGATCTGGAAGAAGGAAGTCTGTGAAGGGCATTTCCTGTAGGCAGTCAAAGCAGCCAGATGGACCTTAATGGAATGGACATTAAGGCCAGACTGCGCCAGATGTAGAAGGTATGGAAGGATGACATCTTCCTTACATGTCGTCGGGTCATAGTTTTGGACCTACACCAGATACAAAACCTCTTCCACTTGTAAGCATAAGAAGTCCTAGTGGAAGGTCGCTTAGCCTCCTTCAGTATGTACATGCAATCTTCTGGGAGATTAAGATGGCCATATTGCACTATCTCAGGAGCCATGCCGCCAAACTCAAAGACGAGAGGTTGGGGTGCAACATCTGCCCCCGAACTTCGTGAGAAGGTCCGGCCTGCACGGCAACTTCATGTGAGGAAGGAGAGACCGGTGAAGCAGGTCCGTGAACCACCACTGCCTGGGCCATTCCGGGGCAATCAGTATCATCCGCGCCCTGGACTGGGACAGCTTGATGTGAACCGTCGGAATCAGGGGAATGGGTGGAAAAGCGTACAGAAAGCTGTTCGACCAGTTGATCCATAACGCATTCCCCAGCGTCCCCGGCTGGTAGTACCTGGAGGCGAAGTCTCGGCATTTGCTGTTTTCCGCGGTGGCGAACAGATCTACGTCTGGAGTTCCGCACCTTGCGAAGACTTCTCCTAGTACTTCGTCGTTTATGACCCATTTGTGGTTTTCCTGAATCGGTCTGCTCAGTGCGTCTGCCTGAACATTCTGCACACCTGGCAGATGGGTGGCCGTTATCGTCAGTCCTCGGGCCAGAAGCCAGTGCCAGATCGCCTGCGCCTCCTGTGACAGGGTGCGAGATCTCGAACCCCCCTGCTTGTTGAGGTAATACATCGTGGTCGTATTGTCCGTCTGTACAAGCAGGGAGTTGGTCTGGAAGGACGGGAGAAAGGCCTTCAGTGCCAAGTGAACAGCTCTGACTTCCAGGAAATTGATGTGGTACGTGGATTCCGTAGGGGACCACGTCCCTTGAATCTGTAAATATCCGGAGTGCGCTCCCCAGCCCTGGAGAGAAGCATCCGTCACGATAGTCTGAGTGGGAATGTCCTTGTGGAAGGGAACTCCCCTGAGGAGATTCTCCGCTGAACACCACCACTTCAGAGACTGAAGAGCATGCAGAGACAGTCGTATCTTGTCGTCCCAAGATCCTCTCCTCTGGTCCCACTGATCCTCCAAGCACTCCTGCAGCGGTCTCATGTGCAGCCGTGCTTGTGGCGTCAGGAAGATACAAGAGACCATCGATCCCAGTAGAGAAGACACCTTCCTCACTGTTGTAGATGGAGTGGTCATAAGAGCCTGAGCCTTCCGAAGGAGTGATAATCGTCGCTCCTCCGACGGAGACACGCTTGCTGACATCGTATCGATGGTGGCCCCCAAGTACTGAATTCACTGGACCGGAGTCGGGACAGACTTGGACATGTTGATGTGCAACCCCAGCTTGTTCAATAGAACGCACGTCTTCTGGAAGTGCGCTTGAGCTTCCGAGAAGGAGGCGGCCTTGATCAACCAATCGTCCAGGTACGGGTAGACAAACACCTTGTTCTTCCTCAGGTGTGCCGCTACCACTGCCATGCACTTCGAGAAAGTTCTGGGCGCAGACTTCAGCCCGAATGGAAGTACCGTGTATTGATAGTGATTGGTGTAGACTTGAAATCGCAGGAACTTCCTGTGTTTGGGTGAAATGGGCACATGGAAGTACGCATCTTGTAGGTCTATTGCACATAGCCAGTCTCCCTGTTGCAACTGAGGATAAATCTGATGCAACGACAGCATGCGAAACTTTTCTCTGCGAATTCACTTGTTTGCTTGTCGCAAGTCCAGAATGGGCCTGAACTCGTTCTTGTCCTTCTTGCGGACCAGAAAGAACCGGGAGTACAGACCTCTTCCTCTTTGAGACAGAGGTACGTCTTCTATCGCCATTTTCCTTAACAGGACATCGGCCTCCGCCTGGAGCTCGCGCAGTTGATACTGTGAGCTGACCGGAGGAATCGATGGAGGAGGGCTGGTGAACCGAAGACTGTATCCATTACAAACAATATTCAGCACCCACTTGTCCTGAGTAATTTTTCTCCACTCTGCCAGAAAAAATTGAACGCTTCCCCCCACCGGAGCGGGTAACGGATGAAGGGGAAGTAACTGCTCAGGGTCGAGACCCAGCCGGGCCTTTGTTAGCTGTAGAGGACTGCTGTCCACCTCTACCCTTCTGGCGCTTCTGGAAGGGTCTCCGGAACTGCTGCTGTTGTTGCTGCTGCTGTCCCGAAGACTGTCCTCGCCCTCTGCCCTGCGCACCGAACCGTCTTTGCAACGGTCGGTAGGACTTCTTTTCTTTGGGCTTCTCCAAGCCCACCGCAGTCCGGGTCTCTGCCTCCGCCTTCATGCGGGCCATCTCATCATCGGCATGTTTTCCGAACAGTGTTTCACCTGAAAACGGCAGATTGGCCACCCGCTGCTGGGCCTCCGGCTTGAGTGACGTGAGCCTGAGCCAAGCATGACGGCGCTGGTTGATCCCATGGCAGTACCCATGGGCCCCCAAGAGAGAGATATCCGCAGCCGCGCTGATGACCTGGTTTGAAACCAGCATCCCTTCCTTAAGGATCTATAGGAAGTCCTCCCTCTTGTCTCGTGGCAGAAGGTCCGTGAACTGTTGCAGGGAATCCCACAGGGCACGGTCGTACCGCCCCAGCAAAGCCGAATCGCTGGAGGCTTTCATTGTAGTGGAAGCAGTCCCACAAGCCTTCCTCCCAGCCGAGTCGATCCATCGTCTTTCCTTATCAGGCGGCACGGTGGAGGACGGGGAGGTAGAGTGTAACTTCCTGGCCGCCGTCACTATAACGGAGTCGGGTACTGGATCCACTCGCAGGAAAGCCGGGTCCGAATCCGGGGC
The DNA here is from genome assembly GCF_964261635.1 of Lissotriton helveticus. Taxonomy (NCBI): domain Eukaryota; kingdom Metazoa; phylum Chordata; class Amphibia; order Caudata; family Salamandridae; genus Lissotriton; species Lissotriton helveticus. The sequence continues at coordinate 983,663,044 of NC_136061.1, read as the reverse complement.
CCTGTACTTCTTCAGAAGTCGTGAGGGAGCGGCCTTCACCACCGCTGGCGTAAGAAACAGCTCCTCCGCAGGTTCCACCAAACCCGGCACTAATGGCAGCAGGGGGCGAGACAAATGCTTCTTGTGAAGTGTCTCAAATATCACAGACGTTGTAGGTGTAGGAGCCGTCACCGTGATGCCTAACTTTGTCGCCCCCCTCAGGAGAACCTCCTGGAACGTGCTGATGTCGTCCACCGGGGACACCCTTGTCCCCGGGGAATCCGACAAGGTCGGCGAATAGGATCGTGTCCTGGAGGAGTCCGAGCGGGACCTGGATCCTCGCCTCCTATGGCGACATCTAGATCTAGTGGAGGATCTGTGCCGACTCCTAGATCTTCCTCTCCGTCCGGAGCGTGATCTTGACTTCCTAGGCCTCGGACGATCCGCCGGTTCCACCGGAGCGGGCGTCTTAGGTTTGACCGGGGCCTGTGGCTTAGGAGTCCCTTTGGGAGGGGTCGGAAACCTGGGCAATGAAGCCGACCTCGGAGAACCGGAGGCAGCTTCTCTGGCACCTGAGGTCGAGGTACAGGTTGTGGAAGCGGAGGCAAAGGAGGAGGGGTAGGAGCCCTCGGAAGGAGACCCCTCGGCAATGGAGGTGGAGGCGTAACTTGCGAAGGCGTATACACCTCGGAATACACCGAGCCCGGTGATCCACCACCAGCCTGAGACGTTGGAGAGCCTCCCATGGCAACAGGCCTCTTCTCCCGCTTCTTCGACGTCGAAGAACGGTGACCTGACGGCGAGCGTCGGCCCCTCGACGTCGAGCGTCTCTTCCGCAGTGTCGACCGTCTTCCATGCCTCGACGGCGACTTCGTCCGCCACGACGGCGATCTCTCGTGCCTCGACGGCGACCTCTTGCGCCTGGACGACGACCTCTTGCGCCTCGACGTCGACCTCGTCCGCCTCGACGACGACCTCTTGCGCCTCGACGACGACCTCTTGCGCCTGGACGACGACCTCTTGCGCCTCGACGGCGACCTCGTCCGCCTCGACGGCGACCTCGTCCGCCTCGACGGCGACCTCGACCGCCTCGACGGCGACCTCTCCGTCCACTCCTCGACGACGAGGTTCCCCTCGACGATGATCTTTTCCTCTTTGCCGACGGCGAACGGCGGTGTCGTTTCAACGGCGAGCGCCGGGCCCATCGACGTCGATCACTCGACGTCGAGACCGACGAGGATGATGACGAAATCGTCACAGGAGACTTCGACGGTGGTCTGTGCAACTCCCTCGACGTCGACCGTCGCCGGCGCTTCGCCCCAGAGCCCTGGGGAGATGGGGAACAGACCGTAGTCATTCCTCTCGACGTCGTGGTCGGTGCAATTGAACCAGACGGAGAGTGGGCACGCTTGCTGGTCTTCCTGCCTCTGGGGAGCCCCCCAGAGGCCTCAGCACGGGCAGAAGAAGCGCCTCCAGACCCACCTTGCGCCTTCAGCCTTCTTTCCTCGAGTCCCTGAAGCCTGATCTTCTGTCTGTCCTTCAGGGTCCTGCCAGGGAAGCCCTGACAAATCTCACACTCCTCTGGGACATGGGAAGAGGGAAGGCAGAGGATACACACCTCATGGGGATCGGATTTGGCCTTCTTCCTGGAACACTCCGGGCATTTGTCAAATAATGCAGGCATATTTGACATCAAAAAGGAGCAAAAACCAAGAAGAACAGCACTAAAGTACTTTAGAAGCACTCAAAACGAAATTAACAGTGAAAAATCACCAATAAACCCTTGAAAAGGGAGAGCTCAATGCTCCAGGGTCCTGCTTGCAGGAGCCGGAAAAAAGAACTGAAAGTAAAAGGGACCTGCAGTGCATTCTGGGATACTGTGAAGTTCTGGAAAGTTCTCTTAAAGGCACAGTATCCTGTTCTGAGCCACATAATGGCAGCCTATGGGGCTTGTCTGTCCAGATCCTCCTCTCTATCATTCCAGAGGGTTTTTGCTGCTGAAGCAAGGGAAATCTGTACAGTCTTTGCTGTTTTGTGGATTTTTTTGGTGAAATTTCTAGTTGAAGTACTGGACAGTGTAGCCTGTGTTATAGGCTGCATTATCTGTCTTTAATTCTCTCTTAAGTGTCTGTGCAGGTCTGCATTTTTTTGACACTTTAAGAGATTATTTTTGATCGCTCCGGGGTCCACGCACATGGGCGGGACTATTCACTAGATTATGACTATACACAGATATCCCCTACTACAGAAGCAGGAGTGCTTCATGAACATATCAAGGAATACCCACATAACTGTCTGACAAATGTCCAGAGCTGGCACACCACACTCTAGCACATTCGTAGCAGCCTTTGCTCTGGTCTGGTGGATTGAGTGTTCAAGCCTTCTGGGAGTTACTTTTAGCTAGCCAATAATAGATCTTTATGCATAAAATAATCCATTGGGAGATGGTTCTCTGTAGCACCTCTTTGCCCCTTTTTAGTTCTAGAGAAACTAACGAAAAGTTGGTCATCCTGTCTGTAGTCTCTGGTTTAGTCAATGCAGAAACTTAGGGACATCTTGGGGTCCAGACGGTCAAGTTGATCTCCTCCTTAGAGGTATGAGTCGGTGCACAGAAGATGGACAAGGTGATGGATTGGTCTATGTGAGAAAGCGTCACTACCTTCAGAAAGGATGCAGCTTTTGTGCAAGCAACCAGTCAAACAACTGGCTTGTCTGTGAAAAATGAAGTGTATGGCTGAACCACAGTCAGCACCTTCTGTTCATGAACTCATCTTGCAGATGTTATGACCATGAGAATGGGTGGCTTGATGGTGAGCAGGAGTGGACAGCTGTGCATTGGCTTGAAAGAAGTGCACATGAAGCATGTAAGGACCAAATTAAGGTCCCACTCTGTCATTTATTTATTTATACGGTTTTGTATAGCGCGAACGTGACCCACGAGGGTATCAGGGCGCTTTACAGTATACAGTATAAAACATAAAAAGATGAGGTAGTATACAAGCATTTGGTATTTGTCATTATGTACAAAAGAGGTTTGTGGTATAGGGATAACATAGGTGACCTGTAGACAGAACATTGCACCATATACAGTTATTGAGCATTAGGTGTTTGTGATAATAAACATACTTATATATTCTCCTTCAGTTTACCGGCGGAATGTGGTATATGGATAATATATGAGACCCGTGGCCAACAGAGCATTACACTATATACAGTTATTGAGCATTATGTGGATATGATAATAAACATACAAATAATATTCTCCTTCATTCCACCAGAGGTAGGCAGTGATAAGAGGAACGGATAGGTGACTCAATGTCATCATATAATTAAGTCTTAGGACGTGAATTTGTTAATTAGTAGAGTTTTTACTTCTTTTTTGAATGTGGAAAAGGAAGAGATTCCACATACCCCCGGAGGTAAGGAGTTCCAAATCTTTGGTGCATACCTGAGAAAGCCCTGCAACCAGTTCTCTTCTTATGGAAGGATTGTGGTTTCAGCAGTAAAGTACTCGCACTTCGTAGTTGTCTGCAGTCTCCCAACCTTTCTAGCTTTAGAGTAAGTAACTGCGTTTATTGTTATGTAGTGCTTTATGGGTCATACAGGGAACCCTTAGGTGTATTATTGCCTCGTATGGCAGCCAGTTCAGAGCTTTCAGGGTCGGAGAGATGTGGCTATTTCTTTTCGTTCCTGATACCAGTCTTGCCTCAGCATTAAGTGATGCCCTCAGCAGAGCCAAATTGTATTTGGGGAGACCGCAAAGAGTGGTGCTTCTATAGTCTAATCTTGGTATCACTAGGGCTTGTACTGCCATTTTTAGGTCGGCCTGCGGGAGGAAGAGTTTGAGTTTCCTTAGTATACTCAACTTGTGATTATCTCCCTTAGTGGCATTAGTGATGTGCGTCTGCATATTCAGGTGTTTGTCTATGGTGATTCCTAGGGATTTTGCGGAGTCAGTGATGAGGGGATTACAATTAAAGGAGGTTAGGTGTTTCAACCGTAGGTCTAGCTTAGGTGTGCGATAAATGGTGTTGGCAGGAACATTTGGATCAGATCCACCAAAAACCACATCTGCACTGCTGACATCATAAAGGGATGGTCGATCTGGCAACCGTAAGAAGGTCAAAAGGGTGAGAGGTAACCTTTAACCATAGCCACAACAAAGCCTTGCTGGGCTAAAGAAAGGCAGAACATGAGAGCATCAGACAACTTTGCATTTAAGTGTTGGATGTTACAGCAGTAGTACCAAACAATCATTTTCTCTCAACGTCCTGCGTTAGCAGTCTTGGTAGATGAACATCTGGCTGCCAAGATAATACCAACCACTTTGGGAAAAAGGTCCAAAGCCCTCAACTGTTGCTTCTCAGTTTCCACATAAGGAGGTGTAGATTGCGCACGACTGGGTGCAAGACCTGGCCTTGCTATTGCGACAGTAGGGGCTCCCCAAAGTTGCAGCTGGAGGACATGTACCATACTCTCCTCGCCTGGTCCAGAGCTACTAGGATAACTTGTAATCGGGCTTTCTTGATGTTTTTTAGCACTCTGGGCAGAAAGGTGTACAGGAGTCACAGATCACCAATGAAGGCGGAAGGTGCCGCCAAGGAAGAATTGTCTTGGGAACTCCCACGCATGAAGGTTTTGATACTGCACATTCTCTGCGGTGGTGAAAAGCTCGAGCCAGGATTCTCCCAAGTGCTGGAAGATACCCTGTGCCTCCTCTGAGTGTTACTGCCATTTCTGATTTGCTAGTCTGAATTTGTCCACCTGGGAGTTTAAAGAGACTGCCAGATGCTGCGTGATCAGGTATATGACAATAAAAAAAAAGCATGCAGTCCCTAAAGAATGTAAAGAAGGCCTAAATTGGATGGTTTCAAGATAAGGAATATGATCCAATCAAAGCACAGGCCCTCACACACCCAGAGCAGTGCCATGTTTCATCACTGGGTAAGCGCTTTGCCGGAGCTGCAATGCCCGATGGGCACCCATTGAGGGGGCATTTTGCTGTAGATTTTTTAGAGTAGCTGTTTGACGAAGCGATGGTGTGTGGGCTGAAAATGTTAAGTAGATTAGTGAAAAAAGTGAATTAAAATAGGTGAATTGACACTCAGAACAATCTATTTAATTAATGAGATCACTAGCCTAGTTAAAATCTTGTCTACTACTTCATGATATAATGGTCCTAGATAGCTCCGAAGGGTTAATGATTTACTTGGTCAACATATTTCTTGCCTTGTTCAGTAAAAAACTATCATGGGGTGATTCTTCAGGACCTAGAAACTACTGTAATCTACACGGTGTCTGGTTTCTCTGGGCGTGAATGCTCAATCTAAGATAACCAGTCACTCAATGAATAATACGCTAAATATTGTACCTTAAATTCGATAAAAACCATCCTGAAACACAAACATTAAAATACGTATTTGTCAATGACAAATATGGTTTCTGAACAAGGCAGACAAAGTAACTGTGAAAGGCATCCTCCAGAGTGACTTGTACAGAGAACAACGTGAAACAATTTGACACCACACACACACACACACACACACAGTAATGTGACTGGTGTGAGACCACTCTATGTTTGAGACTTTTAATGTAGGCATATTGAAGAAAAACCACCAGGACTCACCCAATTAGTGTAATGGATCGGGCTTCATAAGTAAAAGCAGAGAGAACACCAATTAGCATTCTAGGGGAAGAGAGCATTAAAGTTAAGTCAGGCTTATCTTACTTTAGTGGTAGAGGAATGCTCCCCTCTTATGGAGTAGATACTTGCACGGAAACAGAACAGCATCCAACGCTCCGGCTCTGCTTCATCGGAGAGTAGTGAGGCAAGCGTAGGCCAATCGGAGCGTGTCAAATCGATGTGATGATGGGGCCTACCTGTATACAAGAGGACACAGGCAAAGGTGGGCACCATGTTGGTGGTGGGGAAAACCCAAGTAGCAATATGGTGCAATCCGGTAGAAACCAGCTAGATGGTGCATGGAAATACATGTAGTTAACAGTCAATCAAAAGGGTGAAAGGATCACACTGTCCTTTAATAAGTGGTGAGTGAAGCTCCTCGTCATATTAACGGTCAATCAAAATGATTAAAAGATCACATAATCCTTTATTAACTATTAGAACACTGGAGTGTTGGGAGCTCCATTGTAGACAATGGAGTGCTCCATGCTACTCCAGGCCGGTAAAGGCCCACAGAGCAACATTCCAATGTTTTGCAAAGGCCTCTCTGAGCGATCGAGGGGATTTAAATCCCCTCGAGCTTCGAGAGGCCTTCGTTTTATTTGTTAGAACATTCTGCCCTCTAGTGGCAGAATGTTCTAATAGCCTTATAGCCCTTCGTAGCAGGGCTGTACCGGCTATTAAAGTCATGGTCCCTTATTAAAGTCCCTTGCCTTCGGCTCGGGCCATTAACGCGGAAGAGGGCCTTCAATAGCCGTTATAGCCTGCTACAGAGGGCTATAAGGCTATATTAGAACATTGGAATGTTGGAAGCTCCATTGAAAACAATCGAGTAGCTACGGGCTTATAAGGGCTGGTATGAGCCCGGAACTCCAACATTCCAATGCTTCTTTGTTCATAGCTGTGGCTGTGAACAAAGGCTTCAGGGAGCCTGAGGGGATTTCAATCCCCTTGTGCTCCCTAAAGCTTTTGTTTAATTTGTTAGAACATTCTGCCCTCTAGTGGCAGATGTTCTAATAGCCTTATAGCCCTCCGTAGCTGGGCTATACCGGCTATTAAAGTCCCACTCCCTTGTTAAAGTCTCTCGCCTTCGGCTCAGGCCTTTGACGCTAGAGCGGGCCTTTAATACCCTGTACAGCCAGCTACGGCGGGCTATAAGGCTATAATATGCCATGATACCATCTAATGAAGCATATAAAAACAACAACATAAAGAATGGCAGTCACCTTAATGACAAGCTATGTCAGTCGGATGCGAAGTAAGCTCTCCCCCTAATGAAGGGGCTGTAAGGTGTGAGAAAGTGGCTCTCCAGTACTGGATCAAAGTAAGGTACAGTGTGTGTAGAGACCACCAACCCCAGAGGTATAACAGAGGTTAAAGTCAGAGCTGACCTTACTCTCAAAAGTGGTAGCTTGGTTGATCAGTAAGGCAGTACCAGAGGGCAGTGTAAAGCATTAGTTGTACACAGTCAGCAAAAGGTTTCACACCCTCAAAGATTGAACTCCAGGCCAATTGTTTTTATATCAAAAGATATAGTTGTTTTATTTTTAGAACCAACAGGTATCAAAAATATACTCTTCTCAATTGTGAATGGTCTCAAGTAAATTACTTTGCAGAAAGGAAATAACTTTATAAACACAACAGGTACAGGGGTTGCAGTAGGTAACCCAATTCTAAAAACAGTCTAACATTGAGTTCAATGGGTTTTTCTACAACAAAAAGCAGCTGATTACTTTGTAAGTTACTTTTGTAATTCCAGGACTGGATCCTAGATTCAGTCCTGGGGTTTAAGCTGAAAACAGTTCAGTAAAAACGGTTTTGGTTATTGCAATGACTTTTTGAAGGAATATAAAGGTATTTTAAAAGTTCACACTTAGAAACTTTTCAGTGAAAATCTAGCAATGTTATCCAATAAGAGAAAATTCAGGTTACAGGTAAAGTACGTTCTCGTTACTTTTGTAATCCAGTACTGGGCTCCTGGGCCCAGCACTGGGATCTCTACTTAAGACAGGTAAGTAATTACGTTTCTGTAGTCGGTACAATTTTTAAGGAATATTTCAAGTTTTCAAAAGTAGACAGAAGAAATTTCATAGAAAAGCAGACAATGGATTCCTATGGAGAAAATACAGGTTACTAGTAAACCCGGTTAGGATTACTTTTGAGGTTCAGTACTGGCCTTCAAGATACAGTTCTGGCTTCTCTCCTGATCACAGGTGAGTGCTTCGGAATTCGGTATTCGGCTGATTTTATAGGAATATTTTAGAGTTTCAAAACTTCAGACGTAGAAGATTTTTTCGAGTCAAACCAGTCAATGTTATCCTATGGCAGGAAAGTAAGTTATCGGTTTCCAGGTGAGTACTCGACTGGTGAAGTTAAGGTTCTGGGCATAGACTATGGGGTCCCCCAGGGTCAGGTAGGTACAGTTGGTACACCCTCAGCGGCACAGGGGCAGCCGGGTGCAGAGGTAGGTATGCCCAATGTTATCCAATGGAAGGGAGCTGAGCTCCTTGTCACTTACTCAGGGTAAGTGGGGAAGTAGAGTAGGGTAGTAGTTGCATTTCCAGCGGCACTTGGGCAGCTGGGTGCAGGGTGCTTTTGAGTCGTCTGGCGCCCAATGTTATTCAATGGAGAAGGTAAAAAGGGAACAAAGGCTGCAGACTCGGGGACGGTAATTCTTCAGGTGCAACCACTACTTCGAGAGGTAAGTTGGGATCTTGGAGAAGAGGTAGGTACCCCAAAGGAAGGCACAGGGGGCTGCAGGGAGCCGGTGCAGGGGTGTCTTTTGGTGTCGGGAATCTTACCCTCGGCTGGTCGCGGTTGGGGGCGTCTCTGGTTCTGAGGCTGCAGGCGTCGTCTGGTTCGTCGAGGGGGGTCGCTGGGCACTGGACTTTGGGTCCCAGTCACCGGGGGGACGTCCTCGTGGTCTTGGTTCACTCGGGCACGGGCTGGGCTCGACGGGTGCAGAGTGGGCTGGATTCGCGGTTCCTGGCTGGCACCAGGGTGTTGCTGTTGGAGCAGAGCCTCTGCTCATGGGTGTCCCAGTCTCAAAGAGGGCCAAAGCAGGCAGGTCCTCCGGGGTTCTCGAGGTTGCTGCCCGAAGGAGACGCCGGGGTTAAGCAGGAGCAGGTTCAAGGATCAACAGGCTGGGAGGGCTGGGGCCAAGTCAGTTGTCGTCGTCCTTTTGTAAGCAGCTGCACAGCAGGTCGTCCTTCTTCTTGTTCTTCTTCTTGTTTTTCAAAACGGGATCTGAGGAAGGAAGGTTCAGGGAGCCCCTAAATACTGAATGTAGGGGCGTTACAGGTAGGGCAAGGGCAGGGACTAATAGGTAACTGTCCCTGGGTGGGTACACCCCCGAGCCTGCTCCCCTCCGGTGGGAGGGGGGCAGGAACCTAGCTGTGATTGGGCAGGGCTCCCCATCTTCAAGATGGCCGGAGCCCGGGGTCGTGCTTCACCTCGCCTCTCCCACCTGAGGGGTGAGGTTGGCACAGGCTGGCACACCCTCCTTCCAGACGTTGGGTTTCCTGCCAGTCTTCCCACCAGAGTGGGGATCAGAGATGGTGGGGGCCAGTTGCTGAGTATAGCAAATGGTCTGGAGAAGCTCACAGAGGCGGCATGCCCTTGAAGCATCCTCCTGCCCACCCTGGGGAGGAGATCTAGCACCTCTCCCAGGATGTGCATTGTTGCAGGCACAGGAGAGCGGGGGGCTCTCCACCCAGGGGTCCAGCAACAATTCTGCTGTGTGACAGCCTAGGCAGCCTCTCAGTCCAGACGTGGATTGTAGGTTAGGTTTCAGGGGGCATCTCTAAGATGCCCTCTGGTGCATTTTACATTAAAGCTCACACTGGCATCAGTCGGGTTTAATGTGCTGAGCAGTTTGATACCAAACTTCTCAGTCTTCAGTGAAGCCATCATGGTGCTGTGGAGTTCGTAATGACGACCTCCCGGCACCATATAATCTTAAATGGCAGCACTGTACTTACAGGGCCCAGGAATGGCCCTGGGTACTGTAGGGGCACAGGGCTCATGCACCTGTGCCCACACCACTGGCATAGGGCACCCAGCTAGAGGGGTGACTGATGTATGCCAGGGCAGTGGGGTTGTGGGCATGGCACACAGGGAGGTGTGCCATGTCAACTCTCTGTTTAGTTCTGTACTTAGACACTCAGTCTGCAAAGGCAGTGTGTGGGTGGCAGGGTACAGGGCCCCTAAGGGTGGCACAATAAGTGCTGCAGCCCTTAGGGGTCTTCTCTGGTCACCATGCCCTGTGTACCTAGGGTACCATTTACCAGGGGCTGATAGGTGACCAGAGATGCCAATTAGGTTTTGTTTCAACACAGCTTTAGGGAAGGAACACAGGCCCTGGGCACCTGGTTGGCAGGAGCCTATTGCACACTCAGTCAAAGCACATCAGCAGTTGAGCAAAAAGTGGGGGCATACCAAGGCAAGAAAGATGACACTTTCTCACAAACCCCCACCCCCCCACCCCAAACGAAAGGTGATGAGACTAACCTTGCCCTAGGGAGTCTTCATTGTCTTGTCTAAGTAGAAGAACCTGGAAAGTCCATCTGCATTGGCATGGGCAGTCCCTGGTCGGTGTTCCACTTCAAAGTCCATTCCCTGTAGGGAGATGGACCATCTTAGTAGTTTTGGATTTCCCCCTTTCATTTGCATTAGCCATCTGAGAGGTCTGTGGTCAGTTTGAACCAGGAAATGAGTTCCAAACAAGTAGGGCCTTAACTTATTCATGGACCAAACCACAGCAAAGGCCTCCCCAACAATGTCCCTCCAGCGCTGCTCTCTGGGGAGTAGCGTCCTGCTTATAAAAGCAACAGGTTGGTCTTGGCCTTCCTCATTGATCTGGGATAGGACCGCTCCAATCCCCAGCTCTGAGGCATCAGTCTGCACTATGAACTGCTTGGAGTAGTCTGGTGCTTTTAGAAAGGGTGTGGAGCACATTGCTTCTTTCAGGGTGTCAAAAGCCTATTTGCAGCTAAAAGTCCAGTTTACTTTCTTGGGCATTTTCTTGGAGGTGAGCTCTGTGAGGGTAGTCACAATGGACCCATATCCCTTCACAAACTTTCTGTAGTACCCAGTCAACCCATGGAATGCCCTAAATTGGATCTGGGTTGTTGGAGCTGCCCAGTCCCTGATACTCTGGATCTTGGGCTGTAAGGGTAGGACCTGGCCTCCACCAACAAGGTGGCACAAGTACACCACAGTGCCCTGCCTTATCTGGCATTTCAATGCCTTGATGGTCAGTCCTGCAGATTGCAGGGCTTGTAGACCCTTCCCAAGGTGGATCAGGTGATCCTGCCAGGTGGAGCTAAATACAGCAATATCATCAAGATAAGCTGCACTAAAGGATTCCAACCCAGTCAGGACTTGGTTCACCAACCCCTGGAAGGTGGCAGGGGCATTCTTTAACCCAAATGACATTACAGTAAACCGATAGTGCCCATCAGGGGTGGAGAATGTTGTTTTCTCTTTTGCTCCTGGGGCCATGCCAAGCTGCCAGTGCCCTGCAGTTAAGTCAAAGGTACTGAGAAAGTTGTCTGCCCCCAACTTATCTATCAACTCATCTGCTCTTGGAATGGGGAGAGCATCTGTCTTGGTGACAGAGTTGAGCCCTCTATAGTCCACACAGAACCTCATCTCTCTCTTTCCACCCTGGGGATGAGGTTTGGGGACCAGAACAACTGGGCTAGCCCAGGGGCTTTCAGAGGGTTCAATTACCCCTAACTCCAGCATCTTGCTGACTTCAGCTCTGATGCTTTCCTTGACTTGGTCTGATTGTCAATAGATTTTGTTTTTGACAGGTTTACTGTCCCCAGTGTCCACATCATGGGTACACCAGTTGGTCAGATCAGGTGTCAGGGAAAAGAGATTAGCATACTGTTGCAAAACTTGTTTGCAGTCAGTCTGCTGTTGGGCAGAGAGGGTGTCTGAAAAGACTACTTCATCCACTGACCCATCTTTTGGGCCGCAAGAGAGGAGGTCAGGGAGATGTTCACTCTCTACTTCCTGTTCCTCATCAGCCACCATCAGCATGGTGATGTCAGCCCTGTCATGATAGAGCTTATGGCGGTTCACATGGATAACCCTTTTGGGTGTCCTGCTTGTGCCCAGGTCCACTAGGTAAGTGACCTCACTCTTTTTCTCCAGGATAGGGTAAGGGCCACTCCATTTGTCTCGGAGAGCCCTTGGTGGCACTGGCTCCAACACTCACACATGTTGCCCAGGTTGAAATTCGCCCAGTGCAGCTTTTTGGTCATACCTATGCTTTTGAAGCTCCTGGCTGGCCTCAAGATTCTTGGATGCCTTTTCCATATACTGAGCCATTCTGAACCTTAGGCCAAGCACATAGTCCACAATGTCTTGTTTGGGTTCTTGGAAGGGCCTCTAACAAACCTGTGTCTTTGCATGACTTTGATGACAAGCAGTCACATGTATGCCCTAAATTTGGACGGCTTTTTGAAATTCTTGTGGAGTTCTGCAATGATGAGCTGCACTTTGCGGTCGCGGATAGCTTTGTGATTAATGCTTGTGCAGAACTCACGCAATGCTAAATTGTTTTCAAATACAACATTTTCTAGCATTCGCAACAAGAATTTTTGATTCTATTAAGGACACTATCGCAGAACCGGAAGCTCAGATTATTCTGGTACAAAGCTGACCAACAACAACAGATGAAACATGAGGTATCGGCTTATAGTAAAACACTTTAAAGACTGAATCTGAAGACAAGTCCGCAACCTTTAGAATGTCTTCTAAACGAGAATCCATAATAAAAGCTTTAGACGCCATAGCGCCCCTCGCAGAATGTGCACCAAACACAGCAACTTCAATACCGGCTTCCGCCATTACCCATCTAACCCACGGGGCCAACGTGGCCAAAGAAATGGGTTTGAAGGGTTCTGAATAGCTAAAAGCACAGGCCCTAAAGAGTCGGCCCTGTGACTCAAAGTACGTTCCTCATACATTTCTAAAACATCTTAAAACACATAACTTTTCATTACGAGGAAAGTCAGGATACTCAACTGAACTTGACATCGTTTTCATCCTCCTGGAGATGACAAAAGAAACACTTTGGGGAGAAAAAATGCTGCCAGCCAAATCAAGAGCATGAACATCAGACACTGCAACAAAAAATGAGGCATAACAACATAGTGAGTTTTGCGGATAACTTTTAATGACAAATCTTTATTTTCAGGCCATGCTTCTAACAGTCTCAGAACCTTGGATACATCCCATAAAGTAGTGTACCTGAGTTTAGGAGGTCGAGAACTTCAAAAGTTTACAAACTAATGGATGAACACCATCAGGTTTCCCATCAATATGATCATGCCCAGCTGAGAGCGCCGATCTGAAATTATTCACCGTCCGATAGGACAAACCCTGACTTGCACATTCTGACATGAAATTAAGAACCTCTTTTAAATCAGATCCCACGGGATCCACCTGTCATTGAAGGCACCAACCCACCCATTGTTTCCATGATGCAGAATATTGTTTGTGGGTGGATGGAGCCCAAGCCTGTTGTATAAAATCAGCAGCCTCCGATGAAAGGCCCTCAATGCGGTCATGTTGCCGGAGAGCGTCTAGACCATAAAAGGTAACTGGTTCAGAAGAACCAAAGGATGCGGGAGCCCACTGGGTCCTGGAGAATCATCGGGAAAGAGGGTAACTGAAATGGAAGATCCACTGACAGCTCTAGAAGTGTTGGAAACCACGACTGTGTCTTCTACAATGGTGTGACTAGGATCACCGAGGATCCTTGACGCCTGATCTGAGCAGCAACACTGGGAATTAAGGCAAAAGGAGGAAAGGCGTAATTCCTCTGAGGACCCCAATGATGTAGAAAGGCATCCGTGCCCAGCGCCATCGGGTCCGGCCTCCAGCTGTAGAAACGGGGAAGCTGAGAGTTGAGAAGGGAAGCAAAGAGGTCTATCTGAAACGGGCCTCGAATAGTCGTGATCTGCAACAAAACTGAAGGGTGCAACCTCCAGTCGCTGAAGTCCCCGTGGAACCTGGAGTTCCAATCCGCGACGAGATTGCTCTTGTCTAGGATATATTCCGCAACTACTCTGATATTCTGGGGGAGGCAGAAGTGCCAAAACTCTCTCGCAATGTTGGCGAGGAGGCTAGATTTGTCCCGCCCAGGTGATTTGTATACCGCACTGCTGACACATTGTCCATCCTGAGAAAAATTTAACAATTGCTCTTCTGAGTTAGATTGATCATATGGCAAACGAGCCAGCTAACAACTCAAGACAATGTATGTGTAGTTGTAACTCTTCCGCTGACCATCGTCCGCCTGTGGCGAACTCTCCACATCTTGCACCCCAGCCCCAGCGGCTGGTGTCTGATTCTATGATATTATCGAGAGAAGCCCAGAAAATGACCTTGCCATTCCATGCTTCCATGTGGTCTAGCCACCATTGGAACTCGTCTTGAGCGTTTGGTTATAACGCAATGAGATGATCGTAAGAGAACCATTTCTGTAGATAATGAATCTTCAGGCATTGCAATGTTCTGTAATGCAGAGGACCCGGAAAGATGGCCTGGATTGACGACGCCAGAAGACCCACAATCCTTGCAAGGGAACGTAAGGAAATCATCTGTTTGGACAGTGTCGAGCGAATTTCCATCTTGATTGATTTTATTTTGGAATGAGTAAGAAGCAATTGCGCCGACACCGGGTTGACCTGAAAGCCCAGAAAGTCCATCAGTTGGGATGGGGATGTCATAGACTTTTTTAGATTCATAACAAACCCTAGATCGTGCAAAAGAGACATCATCTATTGTAAATGTGTGAGGAGGAGAGCAGGATCTTGTGCTAGAAGAAGCATGTTTTCTAGATAGATGATCATGTGAACCCCCATTTCTCTGAGCCGAGTGACCACAGGTTTCATGAGTTTGGTAAAGACCCAAGGGGCCGAGGAGAGGACGAAGGGAAGCGACAGATACCAGAACCATTGCCCTTTCCATTGGAATTGGAGACATTTCTGATTGGAGGGGCAAATTGGAACAGTGAGATAAGCATCTTTTAGGTCCAGTCGGATCATCCAGTCGTTTTCCAATAACAGGTCCCTCAACAGGTGAATCCCCTCCATTTTGAAATGTCTGTAGACCACAAAGGGATTGAATTATCTGAGGTTTAACACCAATCTTTGACCTCCTCCTTTCTTTTGCAACAAGAAGATATTGCTGCAAAAACCTTCCGCCGCGAAGGTTCCCGCAGCAATGGCCTGCTTGGTTAGAACTTCCTGCAGCTCTGAATCTATAAAAGTTTGCTCTTGTAGGGAAAAACAGAGAGGGGGAGGAGGAACTACCTGAACAGGTACATCGACCAACTCTATCTGGTAAACCTGTGTGTAAAACCCACGCGTCTGAGGTGAGCTTGCACCAATTGCTCAGGAAATGCTCCACCAGTGGGGGTCTATTCTCAGGAGCACTGACTTCCTCCTCTCAGAAGATAAGGGGAAGATAGCATTGCCAAGCAGGCAGATCGCATGCTGAGTCCAACCTGCCATGACTTCAGGGTGGATAGCCGCTCCAGTTTCCTGCGCATCCAGCACCAACTCCAAGATCTTGGCCAAGGGGCCGGAAATATGTAAGAGTTTATCTTGACATGCCCTAAGGGCTCGATCAATGCCTTTCTTTGGGTCCTTTTTGTATTTTTCTTAGGAAAGTCTGCATAGAGGAATACATTTCAGGGGTAGGAGCATTTTTATTGGCCAGGTCAGGGCAGGGACATTCAGGTCTGAGGTGGGCCCGAACCCCTTTATCGAAACTCTTGCGCAGATAATGCTGCATATAGTGCGCCACAGCTGGAGCGGGAGCCCAGTCAGAGGATCGGGGGTGGACAATGGCAGAGGGATCAAAAGTGAAGGGAGAGGGTTGGGCGGGAGAAAGGGAATGCTTGCGCTTCTTGGCGTGCTTACGAGGTTGTGACTCTTGGGAAGTGTCTAAATCGGTGTCAGTATCTGTAACGGAAACAGGGACAGAGGGTGAAGGATCGGGCTGGAGATCATCCGTTTGCACCTTAGCTTTGTAGAGCTTAGAATAAATCTGCAAATGAGGCATGGGGAGGCCAGGTGGTTCGGGGGGGGGGGGGGGAGCCGAGAAGGATTGGGAGTATCTGAATGTGGGGGAGGGGTGGAACCCATTAATTTGTCAAGGCGTTGAGAGATAGGAAGTAAGGTTTTTGGAGAGAGCTTTATCTAATTTCTTATCTAGATATTTGGCAATCATAGTCTCAAAATTATCATCAAAATAATAATCCTCGTCCTTCATGGGACCATAGGCAGCCAGTTCATTTTCGAGGACCTCAGAGATCGACATCATAGGGAATATAGCAATATTCAAATAACCATCTTCAGAGAAGAATCACAATATTTTCCAACCCTAACTCTCTGCTGAGAAAGGGTGTCGGTCGGGTGCGAAGTGCTGACGCAGAGAGGGCTAAAAAGATACCAAAAGGACTCCTGCAGCTAGGACTAATGGAGGGTAGAACCCTGCCTGCCTATTAGATGCAGGGCTTGTCAACAATTACTGCACTGAGGCCAAGCAGTTATTCAGAGCGTTGAGTAGTTTAGAGTTGAGGCAGCGCTATATTAAGTGGGTCCCTGCAGGGCCCGGTGCCGGCCAAAAACTCACTGCGTGCTGCCAGCCCACAATTATTCAGCCCGTGGCAAGGCTTCCTCCAGCATGGTGATCAGGAGCCTGTGTACGTGAATGCCGTTGCATGCAGGCCCCCGGGACATAAGCGCTAGCCCTGATGGGCTCGCAAAGTACGCCTCGCTCCCTGAGAGGAGGGGGAGGGGCCAGACCCTGCCTGGAGCAAAGCTCGAGTCAAGCGGGCATTGGGTCTTGAGTGAGCATGAATCGGATGAAGGAATCTAGGACTCAAAAGCGGGTGAAGCAATCATTACGAAGTAAAACATGAATCCTAAGACCCACACAGCGCAACACGCACTGTGGGAGCCTGACAGTACTAGGAAGATGTGCGTGAACCACAGCGCGATCCTAAGCATCAAAAACACAATCCCAGTAAAACATCTATACAATCAATAAGCATAAAGCATGAATTAACGCATTAAAGCAAGAACACCACAGTAATTTGGAAAAATGAACAAGGCACTTATCATGACTACTGAGCATCAAAGAAAGAGGCAGTCAGGATGGTGCCTTGCTAATTTGTATACTTTGGACTCTGTTTATTGGTTGATATTGGAGGCGTGGTTCAAAGCCTCATGGGATATGTAGTATGTTTATATGTTTTTTTTTTACTTTACTGTGTTCTCATTGGCTGCTGTTTGGAGTAATAAAGAAATTGAGAAGTATAATCGGAGCCTCCGGTCATGCCATAGAATCCGAGACACCACGGACAGAAGTAATGAGTATTGGTCATGGGCATTTGTCGGTGACAATCGAGACACGGCTTAAACACTGTAGTCTTAGGGGGACGCATGCCTGCACTCAATGTTTTGAGAGGAAAATTCTGTCAGAAGAACGGATTCACAAAGCTCCAGACTCACGTCGGATGGTGCAGTAAGACAAGCCACTGATGTCAGCACACAGATGTGGTACATATATGGGTCTCAACGTCACCTTGGGATGGGGGATGGATCTGATGTGAAGCTGCACTGTGCCACCAGCAAACTCACAAGGTGATTGCTAGCAAAACATTTCCTGGTCCAGTCTGGTGCCAGAGGAAATTCACACGGTGAGTGGGGTTAGAAATCGCTAACAGAATACGTGTCCTGGGTACTGCAGCTCAACTGGACCTTTGAGGGTGCCTGGAGAGACAGAGACGAGGAGCCCGACAAAGGAGTGGATGACATGATTTCTTAGTGGACGAAGAGCAGCCTATCCCGAACAGCACCACTGTCAGGAGATATGGCAATTGACCATGTTGGAATCCTAGCAAGACTCAGGCAAGATGTTTGCGCAGGTGGAATCAACCAGAGCTTTTCCAGAGCGTAT
Organism: Lissotriton helveticus; assembly: GCF_964261635.1. Classification (NCBI taxonomy): domain Eukaryota; kingdom Metazoa; phylum Chordata; class Amphibia; order Caudata; family Salamandridae; genus Lissotriton; species Lissotriton helveticus. Next base: position 983,645,394 of record NC_136061.1, on the reverse strand, counting down.
CCGGATGGATACTAAATGATCATAGGAATTAGAGTTATTTAGAAGTTTTCTTGTGGGGGCGTTTTTGTGTCCTTCAGTGTTTAAGTTGGGGATCTGAACCAGATTAGTGCTAGCGGAGTTGTTAGTGGTATAGTTTTGTTGCTATTGATGTTTTTTGCTAGTTGCCTCTTTGCTTTGTTTTCTTCCTCCTTGCGTTTGGCCTTCCTCGACCTGTGATCTAAAATGGGGATTCTCAATTACAAGATATTATGGGGCATGGTCGAGGTGATGAACCATTCTCCATCTTATTTGTGCTAACAATTAATCGAAACATATAATAACTCTGTACAGCTCATCTATCAGTAAAAGGTCATTCTTGCAAAATAGAAGACTCCTAAATCCATATTCTTTCCATAAATTGTTTTCTAAAACCCATTCATTTTTTCAATTATAATCACAAAATCCTCGGTTTCAGTTCAAAACTCTTCGCAAAGTCCACCTTACTTCTTAACAATCATCTCTGACCACAGCATAGTAAAACACTCTAAGTTGTACTGCTGAAATCATCTTAGCAAGAATAACTGGTGTGCCTGCTGTCTAGGCATTGCCTGTCATTTGCTCCCCATATGAGACAAGGTCCAACATCCTGATCCCATAATCTACAAATAAACTGGATTGATACAAATATAACATGCATCACTCCTAATAGAGGTCCTAAATTTAATGTATTCTATATATATATATATGAGCTGAAGGTTCAAATAAGTATGCCTGTCAATTTTGAAACTAAACCAGATTTTCCTCAGTAGTTTTCTTATTTGGTGCTTTAGTCAAAGATGTTTTACGTTATTTGAACTTTTACCTTATTCTTTGAATGTCAACTAGTTTGATTTGGTCTAAAAAAAAATGACGGAATTCCATGAGATTGACACATACAAGCTTTCATGGTAAAGACTTGCTTATTAAAAGTTTAATTTCTGGAAGACCTTCTATAAGGTGACTATCTGGTTCACCCCAGTGATGTGTGAGTAAGTGCAGCGTTATCAACCTCGCCCTTCTACCACCCTGTAACCCTTCTATATTCCATCATTCTTCTCAATTTACTTTATTTCTTCTCTAGGCTATGATGCATAATTGTGTCTCTCTGCAGGTTGGTGGTTCCTATTAAGTTATAGGACCATTAACAATGTATATTCTTATTCTCATCATATAGGAACATGATGTAATCATTACTTGTTAGCTAATATTCTATACTATATTTTTCTCAGTAAGATGTCCACATGTATTTTGTGAACTGACGTATACTAATCACATTTTTTTCAATAAAGTAGGAATCCCACGCCTTCTTTAAAGCACCAATGCGATAAATGCCCACTGCGCCTAAACAGTGTGCGCCTTGTATCCTCAAGTAAGGTGTTTTGTCAGTGGTGGTGCTACGACAGTGAGAAAGATCTTACCAAACACTTCGGAGGGGTTCAGAAGCTCGAGAAGACGGCCGCCACGCTTGGTCTCATACGTAGCAAACCCTCCATCTGAGTTCCTCATACTCAATAACTGCAAGCGAGAGGAAGAGACAAAGAGCCTGAACGTGCAGGAAATAGGGAAATACAAACTTTGCAGTAAGTATAAAATCCCAAACAGGGGGGAGTCCTGCCTTCAAGCACTGTCCTAGTCATACACCACTTGTTTCTGCCCCACTTTACTCTCTCCAGATATACTTCCATCATCCCTCCCCTACAAGTCAACATAGCTGTGTCTAATACTCCCCATCTACCCTCAATACAGGCCTCAATACCTGTTCCACAAATTCTAACTTATATCTGCCTGCCAGGGCTGGCACTACAGCCTGGTGCACAAATATTTGGCTGGAATGGCAGGAGATAGGCGGAAGTAAAATCCCTTCTTCCAAGAAAGCATAGGGTTCCATAAATGCTTGGGCCGACTATGCTGCCTCCAACCTTTCAGAAGAGCTTCCTATAACCAGTGCACATATCTACCCTTCACCTCCCTAAACCTGTTACCACAACTAACCTCATTCTTTCTCTTCAATGTCACCTCCCAATGTTTCTGTATCTGTCGTATTTCCGGTGCATTGTTCAGCAAATATGATATACGGGGCAGGACCCCCAACAAACCTCCCATGTTTTGGTCCTCATGAGAGAATTCCTAATTCTTTTCTCCATGGCCATCCATCAGGTCAGTCCCAATCCCTCCTCCCATTCACAGCTCCTGCTTCTCTTACTTCTTACACCATCAGTTATCCACGAATGAGAAATGTGCAGAGTTCTGCTCCTGAATTGTCCACTGCTTGATGTGTGATAAAATAGTCTCCCCTATGTACAATCCACAGAACTGCAAAATGAAGCTATTTAGATATGTTCCTATTAGAAGTCTCAAATGTGTCCTTAGAGAGGTATCACCTCCCGATGGCTCACTGTCTGAGGGAAGGAATTAAATATCTAGACCTACCCCAGACTCTTCTAGAAAGATTGTGTGCTAATCCCCTCTTCAATGCCCAAGCAAAGGAATAAGATCTCTAGACCAAGCCCTTCAGTATCAAGCCTCTGGAGATCTGAAGAGCATCCTTTGATTGTCAATGCTAGGGAAGAACCTTCTCGCTGCAAACACAAGGAGATGATGGATGGAGCGCTAAAACCTTTCTGACACTCACCCACAGTCACAGATCTGGTTTGAATCCATCATCATTCTTTAGCTCACTTTGCCACCTAAGTTCAGACCCAGCTATATGCAAATCAGTCTTAGAACCTTCTCGCTCCCCGCATCTGAAGCTTCCACAAAGTACTCACCACATTGAGAGCGTCAAACAGACGATTGTTGGGAATGTGATCTGTTATAAATGGGCAAATTTCCTGCAGCAGCATCACAGCTTTGAGGCCCTCAGCAGTGCAGTCAGGAGAGATCCAGCCACAGTCCCGGGTGCTAAAGGGGAATCCTCCCTGTAAGAATGCAAGGCACACTGAGGCAAGGACGCGAAGGTGGCTCTGTTTGGACAGTCAGTGATGAACACACTTTAATCAAAACTGGAGGATATTAACAGAATGGGGGAAAGGGGGTGAGTTGGGGTTGATGAAAGGATAAAGGGGGGGATTGATGAGCGGAAAAGATAAACTGAGAAAAAAGGATGTAGTGATGAAAGGGAAATGGCAGAAAGAAGAGGGACAGCCCTTAAGGGAGTCTGAGTAGAATGTGGCAGGTGTGAGGATTAGTATGGTGGAGGAGGCAAACTCATCACAATGAAATCACAAGGGACAGTTTGAGAAATGGTGAAATCACAGGAGCTTGAAAGGCGAAGACATACCTTATTCATCTGTCGATAATACTTCTGGTAGTCAGGTGGACTGTCGGGTATCTGGAAAATTAAATAGGAGAAAATCAGAAATTAGGTACCAGGGTATGTTACCGATCAGTAACACTCATTTAAAGCTTGAAATCTTTCAGAGCTTGACACCCCTTGCAACTTTTTGCCAAGCTGCGAGTGGATAAAAACAGAATCTATAGTCAAACATCCTATTACCACTTGCATATGTCTAATTAAATGGAGATAACATTGACGGACACCAGAATTAAATCAGCTTCTACATTACGTAGTGATCCTCTCTGGAGCTATCGCCTTTAAGGCACAGTTTTAGGCACCATCTTCTCCTCTGTTGGTGGTGGTGGCTTGGATGTGGCATCACAGGTGCCAAATTATAAAGCTCGGTGTTACAGGAAAATAACTCTATCTGCAGATTGGATCTTTAAAATATTAGCACGTTTTGCAATAATGAACATGTGGTATGCTTTAAATCAGTGGAGATAGAAATAAAATCAGGCCTGGACTAGGATTCTGGGCCATGAGGAAGCAGGCAACATCAATGCAAGATTTAGACATTAGGACAAAATGAATAGAGTTTGCTCAGCTGTGGTTGGTCTTGAAGGGTCAGCAGGTTCCTTTGGAAGAGCCAGGCTTCTCCGCCTACCTTCTAAAGCTGACATTGGTTAATAACATCCTAGCAAACCAGATATTTTAGTGCAACTTTGCCAATGTAGATTTCCACTTTAATAGCGCTATTGTGTCATGCAAAGGTATTAATAAAGAAGCAGGTGCCACCTTTAAAAATTTCTGTCAAAATTATAGTTACAAGAATGGTGTCCTGCCTCATGCACTAAGAGATGGAAACACACGCACACACTCATTTGTGGAGGGGTCGTCATCTGCAGCAAAGATCAGAATGCCAATGCTGAAAACAATTCTCACAGGGAAAATTAGCAAAATGATCCTGGACATCACTGTCATGTCCTCCAGGAAAGGACATTGTTATATAAGTAGGTCAGCGGTCTAGCTGGTCCAGACAGAAGTGAGATGCCAGGAACTTCCTGGGTGGAGACAGGAAGTACTAGTTTCAGTGTTGCCAGATTGGGCTATTTCCCTCACAAATGGGTGACATTTTTCCCATTTGTTCAAGAAAGAGACCAAATTGCGGGCGGCTACTTTTGGGGCATTTATTAGCCTGTTGTGCGCATTTGTTTAAGCGGGTGCCTCCGCAATGCCAGACTTCATTGGCTGCCAGCCCCGAGCAAATGGGCACAGAAGGTGCACTCCACAGCATGACTGGCCTGATTGGCCAGTGTGCCGCACTGCACGCACCACCTCAGAGGATACAAAAAGTGTACCTTAATGTTTAGGTCCTAGGGCTGTCAATCTGGTAGCATGCGAAAGTGCTACCAATGACGGCCCTGCAAACTTTATTGTCCAGAGTATGTTTATGTGTGTGTCTGCAAGCACACCTGCTGCAACGTGTTGCCAGCCACCATAGTCAATAGTGCCATGGGTGTTCAGTCTGTGGGTCACGGGGCCGTCAATCTTGTAGCGAATGAAAGTACTACCAATGACGGCCCTGGCAATAACTTTTGCCCACCACCTGCGGCACTCTTCAAAAGTAGCTGTCACGCGCTATACACGTCGGTCTCTCGGCGCAGGCGGTGGTGAAGTGTGTCGGGATTTGCTTTTTCAAACTGTCAATTCCCGTCACTGTAGTAGAGATACAGTGAGTCACTGAGTGAAACCAACACGACAATGGACTTTAAGAGTCCCACTTCGGGAGAACGATGGAAGTTGGAAATCAGCCCCGGTAAGAAAACAGGCAAAAGGGCAGAGGATATTGACAAGGGTGGAGGAGGGCTGTGAATGAAAAAGGAGGAGCACTAATTGAGGAATATTATATGGGAGGAAGACGCAACTGCTCCTAAATATTGGCAACCCCCCAGTGCTATGTAAATTCCCACCAAAGATTATTTGAATATTGTGAATCCCTCTAAATGCAACACAGGCCTCTTGTGGATACTGCGAGAAGCCAGCCTGAATACTGCATGCCCCACCTAAATTACATGAAGCCCTGCATGCAAGAGCCCTTCCTCATGCTGACCGATGTCACCATGCATACTCTGTCACCCAGCGTGACTCCCCCACCCTGTCCCTGCTCCTGAATTCAGTGCCAGGCGTCCCCAAAGTCTCTACGTTTATCACTTTAATCTCTGCAGTGGATACAACTTTTCAGATTCCGCACATTATTTACTAAGCGCTAATTTCTCGTGTGTTAATCCAAATGATCACACTGAACTACACCAAGACTACATGTCCTAGAATTAACCAAATAGGTAAATTAACTACTACGCTAGAAAAGTAGTGCTTTTGATATGGACCCTCATGATAACCTTAATATATACTTAATTAAATATACCTTGTGTGTAGCCCTCTGCTACCAATGATTACCCCGTGACGTTTCTCTGAATTTCTTAAAAAAGAATTTACTGGGCAGCCAGGGGGTAGCCTGCCCGAGGGCATCTTAGTGGTTTACTACACATACAGTTCCACTCAAGGGCCATATTCAATCCTGGTCTGCAGGCTTGTTATTTCTGTATATATGCAACAGTACACTATGATCGTACAATAGGTTGCTGTGTTGTGAATAAACATATTTGGAACAAATTCACTTGTTGCTCTGCAGTACACTTTGGCATGTAATGCATATGTGTCTCTTCGGTAGGAACTGTGCCAGCATTGCTCCAGAGTGTAAGCTAAAAGAAAGAATCTTCCATGAGCCAGGAGTTTAGAGATTTTTTTTTAGAGAGGCTTTTCGTTAAATGAAAGATGGAAAATATACAGTGGCAACTTTTGTTATCACGTGAAGATGCTGTGAGCCCTATTTATTTATTTGACTGTATATTTTATCATGTTAACTAGACCGCGAGGTAATGGAGTGCTTTATTTAGATGTATAAACAGATTAGTACATCCTGTTACAGTATTCACTTCATTGTATAGAATAATGTAGGGCACCATCTCACTATGACAACGGGGTGTGTTTGATTGACCATTTAGCAACATCTTTATTTCTCCATACCAGAGTGGCACCTCCACTGGTCGAGGCGCAACCCTTCATTGCTGCTCGGTGGCAGAGCTTGGTGTGCTTGATTTGCTCCAGGCAGTGTGTTTTTGCAAGTACTGCTACACCTTTGCCCCCTTCCATCCCTCTGCCCCCTCCCATGCTCTGCCCCAAGGCAGACATTGCCACTTCCAAGGATAGAAAACATCTTCGCTGCCCTCCACATGTGTTGTGGGGGCAGATCGGACGACCTGGCTGTAGTAGTGTCTGAGCAGCATTTGCAATGTCCCAGTGCTGCTCAATGCATGGGTTGTCTCTTGAAGCCTGTCTCTGGCCTGTTAGTAAGCAATTTCAGGTGAGCAATGGCCATACACAGGAGCAGGGAGGCACCGTCTACATACTGCTTACTTGCTATCATTTGCGTTGCCAGCAGCAGAAGTGTGAACTGCGACGCTGAGAACCGCTGACACACTGTGGTGGCAGTAATGAACAGGTCTTTAAAAAAGTAATCGAAGAGTAGCACTGTGCTTTTATTTTGATGTATATGTTTTCCTTTCATTGTCCAAGTAATTATCTTGAATGGTGTTCTTAGCGCAAACAGATTATATTATTTGTCTTAATAAATAGCAATTGCTTAAACTTTGGCCATTTATGCATCAAAAATAGAATCAACTAAAGTTATTTTAAAAATGATTCTTCTATTACACTGCAGCCATTGGTTAGGAGAAAGGCTGGTTAAAAGGAGATAAGGAAAAAGAAACTTGCATGAAGAAAACACTTGAGATAAATCATCTTAAGAGGAAAGGGACACACACAGAGGAGGCAGAGGAGTTAGAAGGGTGATGATAAACACAAAGAGGAGGTGGGTGGGATATGAGAGGAGAGCAGAATATGCATAGAAACGCTAAAGATTCAAAAAGGACCAATTTTAAGAAAGGAAACTAAGATAGACAAGGAGCAGTGAGAGGGATGTGATGAGAGGAGAGAGACGTACTTAGCAGTAAGACAGAAATATAGGAAGGGAGGCAAGACTGGTAAATGGAGCAGAGATAGACAGATAACAGGATGGAGAGATGAAAAGACAAACGAAACAAAAGTTAGAAAAGCAGCAAGATTAAGAGGAAGAAAATGAAGGGAGAATGAAGAAGCAAGAGGGAGAATATGGAACGAGGAAAGACTGAGTTGGTAAGGGGGGATGAGACTGGGAGAGTAGAGGGTGGGATGGAAAATGGGGAGGAACAAGCCAATAAAAGAAGAGAGAGGAATCAGTACCAAGCTGCAAGATGGAAACAGAGACGAAGTGGAGATGATGTCAAGATAGTTTGAACGAGTAACAAAAAAGGGAAGAGAGTATTGTGCTAATGCGGAATGTAATGTTTGCTGCACAAAGTGCTGAATCTGGTGGAGAACCTACAGTTTATTTTACATAACTTTCCTTGAGGATGGTACTCACAGGAAATGTCACCAGTGGATTACCCTTCTTTTGTCACTTTCTAGAAATTTGAGGATTTCCAATTAAACACAACTCAAAATAAGGCCCAAGCCAGGGCCAGAGACAAAAAATGCTCCTATTACGCTTAAAACACAAAACCAGCCATTAAAAGTAGAAGGGGAATGGTTCACACCTGCAAATGTTGAGGATCTTACTGCAGGCAATCACCGACTGCTGCCATATGTGTTAATGGGACATTATTTTACTTACCTGAGGCGACGCTCCATACTCCACAGCTCCACAGCTTGCCAGGAGACTCAGCCCACGCCGCCACCGCCGAGAGTCACCTTACCTGCAGTTTGTTGGCGCCGCCGCTCCGGGACTACGAATCCCGGCAGCCTACGCGGCGGCGCGCGTCAGTGACACCGCGAGGGCGCCAGGGGAGGCGCACATAAGCGCCGCAGGGCCGGCGGAGCTCTGGGACATTATTTTACTTACCTGAGGCGACGCTCCATACTCCACAGCTCCACAGCTTGCCAGGAGACTCAGCCCACGCCGCCACCGCCGAGAGTCACCTTACCTGCAGTTTGTTGGCGCCGCCGCTCCGGGACTACGAATCCCGGCAGCCTACGCGGCGGCGCGCGTCAGTGACACCGCGAGGGCGCCAGGGGAGGCGCACATAAGCGCCGCAGGGCCGGCGGAGCTCTGGGACATTATTTTACTTACCTGAGGCGACGCTCCATACTCCACAGCTCCACAGCTTGCCAGGAGACTCAGCCCACGCCGCCACCGCCGAGAGTCACCTTACCTGCAGTTTGTTGGCGCCGCCGCTCCGGGACTACGAATCCCGGCAGCCTACGCGGCGGCGCGCGTCAGTGACACCGCGAGGGCGCCAGGGGAGGCGCACATAAGCGTCGCAGGGCCGGCGGAGCTCTGGGACATTATTTTACTTACCTGAGGCGACGCTCCATACTCCACAGCTCCACAGCTTGCCAGGAGACTCAGCCCACGCCGCCACCGCCGAGAGTCACCTTACCTGCAGTTTGTTGGCGCCGCCGCTCCGGGACTACGAATCCCGGCAGCCTACGCGGCGGCGCGCGTCAGTGACACCGCGAGGGCGCCAGGGGAGGCGCACATAAGCGCCGCAGGGCCGGCGGAGCTCTGGGACATTATTTTACTTACCTGAGGCGACGCTCCATACTCCACAGCTCCACAGCTTGCCAGGAGACTCAGCCCACGCCGCCACCGCCGAGAGTCACCTTACCTGCAGTTTGTTGGCGCCGCCGCTCCGGGACTACGAATCCCGGCAGCCTACGCGGCGGCGCGCGTCAGTGACACCGCGAGGGCGCCAGGGGAGGCGCACATAAGCGCCGCAGGGCCGGCGGAGCTCTGGGACATTATTTTACTTACCTGAGGCGACGCTCCATACTCCACAGCTCCACAGCTTGCCAGGAGACTCAGCCCACGCCGCCACCGCCGAGAGTCACCTTACCTGCAGTTTGTTGGCGCCGCCGCTCCGGGACTGCGAATCCCGGCAGCCTACGCGGCGGCGCGCGTCAGTGACACCGCGAGGGCGCCAGGGGAGGCGCACATAAGCGCCGCAGGGCCAGCTTCGCGGGACGCGAGCGGGACGCCGGGCGAAGCCCGGGCCAAGGGCGGGCCCGTTTTAGCCCGTTCTAGACTGTGAGAGACTGGACTGGGCCACCCCTCTTTCCTCCACCTGCGAATCTACTTGTGGTAAGGCGACACAACTCTATATCTGAAGCATAAGTGGCTTGCTGTCGTTATATTTATATTTAGGGTTGTGCTGCTTGCAATTGACTGACTACAATGTCGAAGCAAAAAACGCCTGTAACTCCGGCTAACACCATGGATAATTATCTGGTGCAGGTGGTGGCAAAAATTAACAATGTTCGGAGGTCTTCTTTGGGAATCATTGAATCGCCACCTTGTGCCCAAATGAATCAATCAGGGGTATTCCACTCACTTAGTGATGAAACCTTCCCCACCGATCCAATCGAGGACCTTAATGATTGTTCTATTATGAATGTATCCACGGCCTCTATCACACAGCAACATGACCCTTTTGTAGATCTAATTAATTTAGAAGAACAACATAATGTTACTACAGCTATGGAGTTAGTACCTCAGAGCAATACCCCTCCGACTCCGGTCCCTGCACCAAGAGCAAAAAAAGGGACCACTAAGGCTCCACCTAGAAGAGGGGGCTTACGCTCTTCAAAGAACAAACCTGTAACTCCCCTTAGAGGAGCAAAGAAAAGGGTGGAGGACAGGATAAGGGAAGACGAGTATGAAAGTACAGATGGGGAGGATACCCTCTTAAGTAAACTTATGGGCATACTTGAGTCTACATTATCTGGGTTAATGAAACCCCTTATATCAAAGGTAGACCAACTTGCAAACAAGGTTAACAAGCTAGAGACCCTCTTAAAGAAAACTAATGAGGGGGTGGGGGAAATATCAAATTTAATAACAACTAAATGTGAACTTATAGAGGCTGCAGGGAAATCTCTCGGGGGGATCATGAATGTAGATCCACCAGTTCCATCTGACCAAATCCAACAAGTTAGCTCTGGGCATGGTGAAACCCCCGATATGGCTTTAACTACAGATCCAGCACAAGCAGCACCCAACACCACCTCTGAGCTTTTTAACCTAGAAACTGGCCCAGTCGAATTAATTGTGGAAGCCTCCCCCTTGATTCTAGTACTTGCAAACACTCCATCGTTGAATATAGGACAGATCGAATCTCCAGATTCCTTAAGACATAAGGCCCTTCAGTGGCTTGGTAATAACATGCATATATCGCCCTGGGGCAAGGAAAAACTTTCTGATGATTTGCTCACAGCAAGAAGGGTCAAGTGGATAGGTACAAAGGTAAAGAAATTTCAAGGGGATTGTGTGGTTTTGAACTTCAAGAGCCCTGAAGTGTTGCCTGATGTTTTACGGAACATCTTCCCCCCACAACTTAGAACAGCAGAAATAGTACCCTTGACTCTGGATTTCTTCTATAGCAGAAGAGGTCTAGTAGCTAAATCTAGCATACTAAGAACTAAGTGGACTGTTGTGGGAAATAGAAGGGCCAGGGTCAATCCAGCAGGCGAGTGGGGGCTAAATTTGGATAACCATTACACAGTGTTGTCCGACTTAAATGCATGCGATTGACTCGCATGTGTATCTATTGCTCCTTCGGAAGCACAGTTGGACCAAAGATACGTTAAGACTCTCTTCTCAGATGAGCATCTATTATATAAACCATCTATGGCCTCTAGTGTATTTTCCACTTTTGTTCCAGAGGAACCAATTAGAATGCTGTTGGAACAAAATGCAGCACTGGAGGTAATCAAGAAGTCATCTCCAATGAGTAGAGTTGTAGTCCCAGGGATAGTTCCCGTAGAAACAGTAAATACCCCTGATATTGTTCAGATGTGCTATCAAAAGGCCTTATACCCATTATCTATCATCTCTTGGAATATAGCGGGAATCGCAAATAAGTTAAATATCCCAGATTGGGTCGACTTTATCGACCAGTACGATATTGTTATGTTGCAAGAAACTTGGTCGCTTGTACCAATTTTCCGGCAAGGGTATTTGAATTTTTATATTCCTGCTGTAAAAAATAGAGTGGGTCGTCCCTCTGGGGGCTTGTTAATTTGGGTACGCCAAACTTTGAAAAGTGTGGTCAAGCGAAGGTCTATACCCTCTAATGATATTCTAGCACTGGATATTAACTGGCAAAATGGCCAACAATTGGCCTTGTTCAATCTTTATTCCAGGGGAGTTGTTAGAGGTAAATTATCAGAGACCTTGACGATTCTTGAGCATCATATTGAAATGCTGCCAGTGTTACCTCATATAATAATAGGCGGGGATTTCAATACCACCTTCGAACCTATGGGCGAGGAGGATAGAACCTTGGCAGAAGATGAGGATATAAAGTGGAGAATTCCCCAACTAGATATCCCTGCAATCAAGAAATGGAGCACAGTAGCTATTCAATTGAAAAGCTTTTGTCTTTCTAGAGGGCTTAGAGCAGTAAATGGGCGGGTACCGTCGGACCCTAAGGGGAAAAATACTTTTGATAATGGTCGATCGGCCAGTAGAATAGATTATATACTACTGGATGTAAGAGCTTGGGATAGATTGATAGATATGGAAGTGAAGGACAAATTAGAAAGTGACCATAATCCTTTGTGCCTGACACTCCATCACTATCATGAAGTACCCGACCTCCCTAGAGGGGAGCAGACGGTTACACAAGATCTTGTAAGCTCAAACAACCTCCGCCATTTGAAGTGGAGTATGCTCCTAGAGGACATTGTAAAAATAGAGACCCTAAAGGAAATAGTGGTGGAGGAAGTCTGTAAGATTAAGTCCCATTATGGGATGACTGACTTCGCAGATTACATGATGGCTGCTCATGAGAAAATGTTTTCTAAAATTCAAAGTTTTTTTGTTAAAACGGTAGCCTCAAGTAAAAAGAGAAAGCCCCAAGAGACTAGAGGGTGGTATGATAAGAGCTGTAGGGTTGCACGAGATAATCTTAGCATGGAACTAAGAGTAGGAAATGCCGAAGCAGTAAGGCTTGCGAGAAACCACTACAGACAGGTCCAAAAAACAGCCAAGAAGCGTTGGGACGAGGATTGTTGGCAAGAACTTAAGGAGGCGTGTGCCTCAAAGGACTCCAAGCGTTTCTGGGCCTCAGTAAAATGGGCAAAGGGTGGCATAGCACCCCAGCCAACTAATTATGTCCCGAAAACCGATTGGGTAGAATATTTCCGACCACAGTATGCTCGTAACCCTATGTTTAATACTGATTGTCCTCCACATCAAGTTTATTACAAATCACCAATTTTTACTGAGGGGGATGTGAGTGTAGTACTGGATTGCGTAGCAAGGGGCAAAGCACCAGGTATGGATGGAATTCCGGCAGATATTTTTCTATCTGATCGGAAATCCTGGTGTACCTACTTTGTAATGCTGGCTAATGCGGTGGCTATGGGAGGGAAAGTGCCTGCTTCATGGAAGGGAGCTGAAATTATTCCCATTTATAAGAAAGGTGATCGTTCCCAGGCTAGAAACTATAGACCCATTAGTCTGATTGACACTGCACAAAAACTAATGGGCCGATTAGTCCAAAATAAACTGCAGCAATGGATTGACGAAAAAAACATTTTGTCACCTTATCAAGCAGGGTTTCGTCCCTCAACTAGTAGCGTTGATCAAGTTCTCCACTTCCTAACAATCTACTGGAGAAACGTTACTTTAAAGCAGGGGCCATTGTATGCAGTCTTTGTGGACCTAAAAGCAGCTTTCGACCTGGTCCCCAGAGAAATGCTCTGGAAGACCTTGTCGGAAGTGGGCCTAAGCCAGGAATTGCTTACACTCCTTGTTCGTCTTCACGAAAACAACTTTGCAAGAATAAGATGGGGCAAGCAAGGAGAAGTAACTGATCCCTTCCCAGTAGAACGTGGGGTAAGACAAGGGTGTGTCCTAGCTCCTACCCTTTTCTCTATCTATATAAATGGTATTGTTGAACATCTAGAAAAGGTTGCTAGTGACGCCCCTGTAATTGCTGGCTCTCGTGTACCAGTCCTCATGTTTGCGGATGATACACTCTTACTTTCCCGCACCCCTAGTGGGCTTCAAAAAGTGGTGGATGCCTTTGGTGTATTCTGCGATGGGAGGGGCCTTGAATTGAATACCACCAAAACAAAATTTATGTGCCTCAACCAACAGTTCACCTTTAAAGGTGTAATAAAATACAAAGGTACACCACTGGAGAGAGTGGATTCTTTTTCCTACCTAGGCATCACCCTCCAAGAAAACATGAGCTGGAAGCATCACATAACCATGACCTTATTAAAGTATAGGCAGCTAGCAGGCGCTATCACACTCAAACACCGCACCTCATTGACAAAGCCAGTAAACAGTGTGCTGGAAATCTATTCTATGAAAGTACTGGGGGCTTGTTTATATGGCTCCGAACTATGGGGTTTTTCTAATTTGAGAGAATTGGGACGAGCTGAAAACAGGTTTTTACGAGGGATTGTGATGGTCCCCCAAAGTACACCGACAACCCCGTTAAAATTGGATCTGGGAAGAAAATCTATAGAGGACATAGCGAGGTTACGTCCTCTCCTATACTGGAGAAGGATTATGGTGACCCCAGAATTAAGCCATTATGCAGCAGCATTGAAGGATGTCATCAAATTTGATTGTTTCCACAGTATTCCATGGTTAAGGGAGCTTCGGGAACTCCTAATAAAACTGAAATTGGACTATCTGTGGGAAGTTGAAGATGTAACCTGCTTTCCAACAAAGGCTAAGTTAAAAGAACTATACTGGGAAATGGTATATCTTACAATGTTTAGTGACAGTACAAGTTCAAATTTAACATCTCGCTTCTTAAATATAAAAATGTACCCTTTCTGCGAACCTTTCTGGGATATAATTGAAAAACCCCATGATAGAAAACTTTATTTCCAATTTCGCATAGGTGTACTTCCGCTGAACGCGTTTAAGAAGCACTGGTCCCCGGCATGGGACGAATATTGTCACCATTGTAATGAACAAACTGAACACATTTCTCATTTTTTGTTTTGTTGTCCTCTGTATTCGTCTCCCAGACGTAAATGGTTAAAACCTGTGTGCTCAAACTTGGGAACCCGTAGCCAATCGGAAGCTCTCAGGATACTTGAAACTGATTGTTCTACATTTCTTGTGGTTGGTGTAGCAAAATTTCTAGTGTGGTCTTGGTTAATTCGTACCCGATCGTTAATGGCAATTGCACCTTAATGAAATTATGTATTTTGCATTTTGCCACATGGATTATACTATTTTACTTTAGGAATCTTACATTTTTATGAATTGCTATAAATTGTTATTATCAGATCTATTTTTATCATGTATTCATTCGACATTTAATGTTTAATATGTATTTTTAGAACTATTTTTAAATGTAGTATTTATTGTATTAGGGTTAGGTGAATGCTTTTATGACAAATGTCGAATAAAGCTTAAATGATGATGGTTAATTTTGGACAGGGTGCCACTTGCTATCATTATCCAAAATCATTCAACAACACAAGGCACCCTTATATACACAGTGGAAAGAACATTTAGGTAACATAGGTGCTAGCTTGTCTATGCCCAGTAGGGAGAAGCTTAATTTAGACCTCAAAAGACCAGGAACATTGCATCTGTTTAGAGGCGAATTCAACCTGGTCACATTTTATACAATATGGGCCCTCTCCGATATTTACTAAGTGCTTTTTTGAACTTACTGTGAAGTGTCACTCAAAAGTCACACATAAGGCTGTAAAATTTCACTCATAAATGCACTGGAAACATATGTAAATGTCACACAAGCAAACGGAAACCTTGGCAGCTATGGTCTAGTGTAGCTTTAGAAGATATACATTCGAGAAAGAACCTTGAAGTTACATTTGCAGTTTAGACCTCAGTACAGCTGAACATTAATGTAACAGTAAACGTGCACTAAAACTGTACATATGTTTTGCTTTTGGGTTTAAAAATGAGGTGTGACTGCAGATTTTGACTGAATAATCATACACATTTTATGCTTGGTCCATAAGTGTAAATATTTTTATCAGGTGAGCAGTTGCTGCGTCTCTAATCCACAATCTTTTTTTTTTCATTGCTTGCTGAGAGAAGGGCAGGAATGGTAGAGTGAACAGGTCCAGCGCAGACACGTTTCATAATCAACTTAATCACAGAGATGTGCAAGGTTTAGCTTAATCCCATGGCAACTTGGGTACACTTGTTAAACAAGCTGTTGAAATGACTTGGGGCAGGCTAGTCTCTTTGTACAGGTGCCCAGTTAACCCCCTCCCATTATCTGTATAACGATTAGAATTTACATTCATCCTTCAAATAGTTTCTGATGACTATTTCTGCATAATTTAGAGTTGCGACTTTGAACTGTTTTTTGGGCTGATGCTGGTCGGCGTTTTGCCTAATTTGGGCTTATACTTGAGAGGCTTTGGGTTTGGGACTGGTCTCAAATCTGGCAATACTGACTAGTTTCCCTCTCACTACATTGAGGGAAGCAGAAAGTAGAGGACGTGTGGAGAGTAGCTCCATATCAGTAGGACATGTACAAAAGCTGAGAAAATAATAAACGTGAGCTAATAGCCTTATGTCAGCTGCTGTCTTTTATGCAGAGTGTTACGCTTGCCAGTGCTGTGAAGAGAAACCAATACAAAACAGGACAACTGGTGACGACGGTGGGATCGAAGATCACGCCTGCAGATAAAGGAGGCAAGTAACATAATAAAGAAACAGTGCTGAGGATGCACAAATTACCTGCAGCTAGCATGCAGCATTAAAGAAAAGCAGGAATTCTCTGAGCTAAAAGCCATGCATGCTGCTGCAAAGTGGTGGCCATTTTGAAGTCAGGCAAATTGAGAGACAGTCCATTGAAGTCTATGGGGTGGTCATCTTGAAGTCAGGTGCCCTGAGACAAATCCACTCAAATCAATAAGGTGGCCATACTGGAATCAGTCAATCCAAGCCTAACTCACTGAAGCCTACTGAGACAGCCATACTAATGTCAGACACCAATCCAGGTTGGCTTTTGAAAGGAATATACATAGCTGGGTGGATCAAAGCTGGAATAGCTTTACAAGGAAAATGTGAAGCTGCCAGAAAGGATACAGCGCTTACCTTTGAGTGAGCTTTCCCAAAATCAAAAGAAAAACAACTGTATGCAAGGTCTCTACAGAAGAGGGCCAACAAATAATACATAAAGTATAGTGAGTAGTCATGCGGCATTATCATACCAGCAAATTCCACCATCATGTCGGTGGGTAAAGAAACTCAGAAAGCTAACCCCTGCATTGAAGTGTGACCCCGAACCAGTAGCTGGAGTCACTGGTTGAATTTTGTGCAACAGCCGGTGAGCGAAGACACAAAGAAAGTCTGCTACTACTACTTCAGCTGGTGGGGCACGAAGGCCAACGCCTAATCAGAACATTTTCGACAAAGGAGACAGAGACATATGAAAAACTCAAAGAGACACTACATTCCCATTTCAACACAAAGAAAACCGTGGATCAAGAACGCCTCATCTTTAACGCAGTACGGCAGGAACCAGGTGAATCATTAAACCATTTCATCACAAGGTTACAAAGTCTGGTACAATACTGTAATTTCAATACATTCACAAATGAGGAAGCAATTCGACTCAGGGTAATAGAGGGCTGTTCAATACCAGACACGAAGCGCAAGATCCTTCAAAAGCAGCTCTCGTTAAAGGAAATCATCAGGCGGCCAAAGCTGGAGAGCAGGCCAAAGCAAAAGAATTGCACCTCAATGCAAGAAAGGAAGACAAGAGAAAAGAGATGTTTCTCATGTCAGTGAGTAAAGCCCAAGAAAACAAAAGAGCCAGAAAGAGTCAGGGCAAAGGCAGACCAGGGACAAGATACCACAATAGACAAAGTGACATGAAAAACTCAGATTGAACAATACAATCGGCAGTGGAGGATGGCAAACAAAAGACCAGAACAATTCAGGATTGTGACAGCTAAACTGAAATAACTTCAAGGAGTCATTCATCAAATTTTCCAGATTATTCTGAAGAAGCAGCAAGCAGAGGGACAGATCACACAAATGGAACAGACAACACCATGCCCAACAAGCGTGAAGAAAAAACAGACTACAGAAGATTGTGCAATTTACACCGACTCTGGAAACCGGTATACAAACACACCTGAGCCACCCATTGTTCATCGAACTTCTTAGACTTTTCCGAAGAAGCATCAAGCAGTGGTACATATCACACACATGGCACAGACGACAGTGCGCTCAACAAACGAGAAGAAGAAACAAACCATATAGGACTGGGCAATTCACTCAGACACCGGAAATGGGTATGCAAACACACTCAAGACACCCACGACAATAAGGAGAAAACTGAGAGGAAACAGTTAACACCATATGAGAGGATCCGAGACAAAAGGCACTGGGGCCAAAGAAAAGAAATAAACACTCAGCTATCAAATTATCCCTCTGTTGCAAGAGCACATAAGACACTTCGAGAGATGTACCCAAAGAAATGTCCCAAAGATAGCATCGACTCAAGGAGCAGTTCATCACAGTCCATCAGCTCAAGAGATTCAGCAGTCAGACCACACCCAGAATAACTTCCTCAAAGGAAATCAGCAGAAGATTCATTAGATTTAGAAAGCATGTCAGCACAATCACTCAGCTCAACAGAATCATCTGGCACGTCAAGATCGAGAAAACGCCCATGCTGTCAATCACCCAAATGCACAGTGGATTCAGAGAACGTTCTCCTCATTCAGAGCAAAACATCACATGTTGATGACTCAGAACAATCACTTACCCCACAACACAACATGTCATGTCAGTTATTTTCACATCAAGACATGAATATTATACCTTCACCTCTGATGGGGACAGCTCGGCTGACTCATAGAGCTTGCAGAATAAGAACAAATTAGTGGGAAATTACCCAGAAATGTTGGGAAACTGCTGTCTCATCACTCAGTAAGAAAGGCAGAAATGTGTTGACAGAGACATGTCATTCTCAAGAAAAGGGAGATGAGAAAGGAACATAAATATGCCTGGATGGTCAAAGACTTCAACATTCCCAAATGCAACTGGGAGTGGGTGAGGCAAACAAAACAAGTAAATGGGTCCCAGAGCCGACCCTTGTTCTTATGAAGCATCAAACCAACAAACACCTTTCTAAAAAAAAAAAACACTCAACATCCACAGAGTTAACAAACCAATCAAGGAGTCCAAAGGATGCTCACCTCACCAACGAACACTCCCTGCAACAGACATCACACGCAACATCTGCAGAACCACTGTCAACATTCGCAGAGCAAAGAAACCAACTACAGAGCCCAAAGGATGCACTGAAGAGATTGACTGAATTTCTTTGTAAGTCGGGAGGATGTCATGTCCTCCAGGAAAGGACATTGTTATATAAGTAGGTCAGCGGTCTAGCTGGTTCAGACAGAAGTGAGATGCCAGGAACTTCCTTGGAGGAGACATGAAGTACTAGTTTTCCCTCTCACTACATTGAGGGAAGCAGAGATAAAAGGACATGTGGAGAGTAGCTCCACATCAGTAGGCCATGTAGAAGAGCTGAGAAATTAATAAAGATGAGTTAATAGCCTTATGCCAGGTGCTGTCTTTTATGCAGAGTGTTATGCTTGCCAGTGCTGTGAAGAGAAACCAACCCAGAACAGGACAATCATCGCAATAGCAAAGTGGGAAATCGGATGGCTTCAAGGCCAATTGAATTCAACAAATGATGATAATGCTGGGGTCCAATTGATAATTGTGGTATTCTATATTAGGTGATCTTGGAATGCTCTTTGCATTCTTTCTTCTGCATTCTGTTTTAATGTTCTGCAGCTGGGCGGTTGGTAGGGTTAGAAAACGGGAAGACTTGAACTAGATTGGTTGTTCAAGCTGTCTCTCTATGTTACAATAAATTTACTTCATAACCCACTTTAAAAGGTCTTGTGATACATCACACGGGAAGACTTGAACTAGAGAGGTTGTTTAAGCTGTCTCTCTATGTTACAATAAATTTACTTCATTACCCACTGTAAAAGGTCTTGTGATACTTACGCTTAAACAACAGTTGATGGACAGAATGCAGACAATGTCATACATTCACCCCAGTACAGAGATCTGGGCCTAAATCCATCGTTTTTTTGCACTCCACACCACCCCAGCTCAGACATGGCCATATGCAAATCAGTCTTGACCCTGTGCCTCATGGGAACAGTCCAGCCCGAACTTCCAAGCCATGTCTTTCCTGGACCGGAATCAAGCATCCTAGGACCGGTTTCTGGCTATCAGCCGTCATCAGCCAGGATAGCTTGACTCCAGTGGTGTGGAGAGCATAGGACGCACGTCTGAGCATACCCATCCCACTCGGGGTGACAAATGCAAAAACAACAGTTGATGGAGAGAATGCAGAACAATGTCATACATTCACCCCAGTACAGAGATCTGGGCATAAATCCATCATTTTTTTGCACTCCACACCACCCCAGTTCAGACATGGCCATATGCAAATCAGCCTTGACCCTGTGCCTCATGGGAACAGTCCAGCCCGAATTGCCAAGCCATGTCTTTCCTGGACCGGAATCAAGCATCCTAGGACCGGTTTCTGGCTATCAGCCGTCATCAGCCAGGATAGCTTGACTCCAGTGGTGTGGAGAGCATGGGACTCACGTCTGAGCATACCCATCCCACTCGGGGTGACAAATGCAAAAATAACAGTTGATGGACAGAATGCAGAACAATGTCATACATTCACCCCAGTACAGAGATCTGGGTCTAAATCAATCATTTTTTTGCACTCCACACCACCCCAGTTCAGACATGGCCATATGCAAATTAGCCTTGACACGGTGCATTATGGGAACAGTCCAGCCCGAACTGCCAAGCCATGTCTTGCCTGGACCGGAATCAAGCATCCTAGGACCGGTTTCTGGCAATCAGCCGTCATCAGCCAGGATAGCTTGACTCCAGTGGTGTGGAGAGCATGGGACTCACGTCTGAGCATACCCATCCCACTTGGGGTGACAAATGCAAAAACAACAGTTGATGGACAGAATGCAGAACAATGTCATACATTCACCCCAGTACAGAGATCTGGGCCTAAATCCATCGTTTTTTTTGCAATCCACACCACCCCAGTTCAGACATGGCCATATGCAAATCAGCCTTGACCCTGTGCCTCATGGGAACAGTTCAGCCCGAACTGCCAAGCCATGTCTTTCCTGGACCGGAATCAAGCATCCTAGGACCGGTTTATGGCTATCAGCCATCATCAGCCAGGATAGCTTGACTCCAGTGGTGTGGAGAGCATGGGACTCACGTCTGAGCATACCCATCCCATTCGGGGTGACAAATGCAAAAACAACAGTTGATGGACAGAATGCAGAACAATGTCATACATTCACCCCAGTACAGAGATCTGGGCCTAAATCCATCGTTTTTTTGCACTCCACACCACCCCAGTTCAGACATGGCCATAAGCAAATCAGCCTTGACCCTGTGCCTCATGGGAATAGTCCAGCCCGAACTGCCAAGCCATGTCTTTCCTGGATCGGAATCAAGCATCCTAGGACCGGTTTCTGGCTATCAGCCGTCATCAGCCAGGATAGCTTGACTCCAGTGGTGTGGAGAGCACGGGACTCACGTCTGAGCATACCCATCCCACTCGGGGTGACAAATGCAAAAATAACAGTTGATGGACAGAATGCAGAACAATGTCATACATTCACCCCAGTACAGAGATCTGGACCTAAATCCATCGTTTTTTTGCACTCCACACCACCCCAGTTCAGACATGGCCATATGCAAATCAGCCTTGACCCTGTGCCTCATGGGAATAGTCCAGCCCGAACTGCCAAGCCATGTCTT
Organism: Lissotriton helveticus; assembly: GCF_964261635.1. Taxonomy (NCBI): domain Eukaryota; kingdom Metazoa; phylum Chordata; class Amphibia; order Caudata; family Salamandridae; genus Lissotriton; species Lissotriton helveticus. The sequence goes on along the minus strand of NC_136061.1, from coordinate 983,624,137 downwards.
TCCTGGATCGGAATCAAGCATCCTAGGACCGGTTTCTGGCTATCAGCCGTCATCAGCCAGGATAGCTTGACTCCAGTGGTGTGGAGAGCATGGGACTCACGTCTGAGCATACCCATCCCACTCGGGGTGACAAATGCAAAAACAACAGTTGATGGAGAGAATGCAGAACAATGTCATACATTCACCCCAGTACAGAGATCTGGGCCTAAATCCATCGTTTTTTTGCACTCCACACCACCCCAGTTCAGACATGGCCATATGCAAATCAGCCTTGACCCTGTGCCTCATGGGAACAGTCCAGCCCGAACTGCCAAGCCATGTCTTTCCTGGACCGGAATCAAGCATCCTAGGACCGGTTTCTGGCTATCAGCCGTCATCAGCCAGGATAGCTTGACTCCAGTGGTGTGGAGAGCACGGGACTCACGTCTGAGCATACCCATCCCACTCGGGGTGACAAATGCAAAAATAACAGTTGATGGACAGAATGCAGAACAATGTCATACATTCACCCCAGTACAGAGATCTGGGCCTAAATCTATCGTTTTTTGCACTCCACACCACCCCAGTTCAGACATGGCCATATGCAAATCAGCCTTGACCCTGTGCCTCATGGGAACAGTCCAGCCCGAACTGCCAAGCCATGTCTTTCCTGGACCGGAATCAAGCATCCTAGGACCGGTTTCTGGCTATCAGCCGTCATCAGCCAGGATAGCTTGACTCCAGTGGTGTGGAGAGCATGGGACTCACATCTGAGCATACCCATCCCACTCGGGGTGACAAATGCAAAAACAACAGTTGATGGACAGAATGCAGAACAATGTCATACGTTCACCCCAGTACAGGGATCTGGGCCTAAATCCATCGTTTTTTTGCACTCCACACCGCGCCAGTTCAGACATGGCCATATGCAAATCAGCCTTGACCCTGTGCCTCATGGGAACAGTTCAGCCCGAACTGCCAAGCCATGTCTTTCCTGGACCGGAATCAAGCATCCTAGGACCGGTTTCTGGCTATCAGCCATCATCAGCCAGGATAGCTTGACTCCAGTGGTGTGGAGAGTATGGGACTCACGTCTGAGCATACCCATCCCACTCGGGGTGACAAATGCAAAAACAACAGTTGATGGACAGAATGCAGAACAATGTCATACATTCACCCCAGTACAGAGATCTGGGCATAAATCCATCGTTTTTTTGCACTCCACACCACCCCAGTTCAGACATGGCCATATGCAAATCAGCCTTGACCCTGTGCCTCATGGGAACAGTCCAGCCCGAACTGCCAAGCCATGTCTTTCCTGGAACAGAATCAAGCATCCTAGGACCGGTTTCTGGCTATCAGCCATTATTTAAATGTTTGATGCGTTTTGTTGTACAAACATTGCTGAGTATTGACATATATTGTGTTTTTCCTGTATTTAGAACTTTACTAGATAGTATAATACATGGCTGTTAGTTCACAGCCACACTTTAATTTCATTAGGGTCGGACGTATTTTGAGCTGCCATCTTTGAAGGGCCCTTGACGTTTATATATAATGGGTGTAATCTCTCTTCTGATAAGAAAAATTTGGTCATTTATCCCTTTTGAATATTATTTTGAGGCACAATATGGAGGACAAAACGATGCAATCACTTAAAATAAAAAACGGGAAATCGCTATATGATTAAATGAAATATATGCAAGAACAAAATAACAGCGACATCCGTATTTAATGACCTACGGATGCTTTTCTAAACAACTTTGATTACTCTTGAGATTGTCTCGAGTAATTCAAGTCCTTTTTTCATTACTTAAATGAGTGCTAACGGGACACTGTGACCTGGAAGTAATGCTGCCCAAATGGAAAACACCACGCACGATTAGCGCGCGAGATTTCGATATATAAACCCTGCAGTCCACGCAAGACCCCAGAACGCGCTGTGTCGAGGACCTAGGACCCCACTTTGCCGTTTGGACTTATTATTATCAGCAGGTACGTGCCATTACTAGGGGTTTAAGACCCTTAATACAGCAAAGAGGTCAGCGTCTCTGTACACTAGTACGAACACAAAACTAAATCACACTCCAAACTGTACGTTAGTTTCTATTTGGAGGAGTTCCTTTGTTCAACGTGCTATGCTGGGTGGAAACACGCTAAGTTATTGAACAAAGGAACTCCTCCAAATAGAAACTAACGTACAGTTTGGAGTGTGATTTAGTTTTGAGTTCGTACTAGTGTATTCCCCTTTTTAATTTCAACCATTTTCCTTGTGTTATTGTCCCATTATATGTGATCAATTTTTTGTGTATCAATGTGCATTATTGTTTATTTATTATGATTGTTTTTAACAATGTTTTTAATATGCCAAAATAAAATGTACATTTGTTGTATGACTGTATTATGTATATCATTTGCTGCTCCTAAATGGTGGTACTGAATTGAATGTGCATGTGTATGGTCTAACTGTGGTTAGCTCATAAGTTCACCCAAAGGGGAAACTTTATTGACAATTCGTCTTCCGGTACCCTACCCCTTTGGATTTATTGGGCCCCTCTCTTATGTTAGAGAGGTTTTTTCTTTGTTCGCCATAAGTTGGCAGGGTATGCTCAGACGTGAGTCCCTTGCTCACTTTGCCACTGGATTCAAGCAAGCCGTGCTGAAGACGGCTGAAATGCCAGAAACCGGTCCTCGGTAGCTTGTTTCCGGTCCAGGGAAGGCATGGCTTGGCAGTTCGGGCTGGACTGTTCCCATGAGGCACAGGGTCAGACTGATTTGCATATGGCCATGTCTGAACTGGGGTGGCAGAATGGGCTAAAGAACGGTGATGGATTAAACCCAGATCAGTTGACTGGGGTTGAGTGCTTGTATTGTCAACGCTCTGTCCATCATTTCCTTTGGTTTTCCTTGTGATACTTACATCAATAATACTCTGCTGATGCCCCAGGACACGTTCTTAAGTTTTTTATACACTTTAAACACTATTTGGAAACTAGTGACAGAATGTCAGAATACCAGGTGTTGAAAATCTAACTATGACCTACACAGCAAAAGAAAGGTGTAAGGGCTACGCTCTGCCTCCCTTTTACTAGCTCATACTCCCTGCATCTACTGAAGCAGAAGTGGAGGACTCTCCTTCTCCCACATTGCAGCAAAGACCTGGAACAGCTTCCCCACAGACCTCTGGACCATTACTCTTACGTTTCGAATAAATGTATGATTTTTTTTTTTTACTTACAAAAGAAAAATCAATACTTGTGGGCAGCTGCCAGTCTCAGTTTTCTATGAGCATTTATATTTGTAAGCATTTATATATGCGTAAATGTGCAGAGTGTACATATATGCATACGTAAATGCTCCGGAAAAATTAATTTTCTTCCCTGTGGAGAAATCCTTTTTCCCTTTAATGCAACTAGGTTTGGTGACATTCCTACCCCATTTCCAACTAGAATGCACATTTACTCCTGCCCTTGATAGGAGTAAACCTCTGAATGTATGTAGGATGGGATGTAAGTTTCAAAAATCGGAGGCAGTATTACGCAAGGGAATCAATTAAAAACAATGTAAATTTACATTTTGAAATTATGCGACATAGAACAAGCCAAACACGCAGTGAAGTGCAGGTGAGGTGTGAAAACCTCTTGTGAATTAGGCCCTGAAACAGTCAACCTTTGAACCCCGTAAACAACTACCTCTTCCAGTTTCGAAATTATTAAAAAGGGTCCTCATTTTTACACTATGACGAAGGGTGAGGATGTTTTTTAACATTTGGCAGTCTATGCTGGATTCCCCTCACCTGTACATATTATACGCACCACATAGTTCACCATCTCTTCACTAACCTGTGTGATGCAGAGGAACTCATGGGCCTTCTTCAAACAGGAGGTGAACTCGGTCTGATCCTGAGCTCCTGCCTGCAACAAGGCAGAAGACATGGTAACCACAGGGATATCAAATAATGAACGGAGGAAGCTGGCAGATGGAGACAAGAGGGTGAACGAAAAGAGTAGCAGAGAAGACAGCAGGAGGAAGAGAAGGGGAAAAAATAGGTGATGGACAAAATACACAGATGTTTTCAGATGACTGAGGGCAGGTGACGAAGGGCAGAAGTAACAACAGAGCAAGGATGTCCAATGTAGGTCCTGACCTGATCCATGCTAGAGTTTGGGGAAAACCGATGACCTTTTGCATGAGAAGTACTCACTGAACAGAAAGGCATCTTAAATGGATTTCAAGAAAATGTATCATGGATCCAGGCATCCTGGACACATGGGGCCCGATTCACAGAATGAACTTAAGACTAAATCCTAAACTTACTACTATTTGGTATTCACAGAATGCACTTACTACTTTCGGGATTCACAGAGTGAACTTACTACTTTCGGGATTCACAGAATTAACTTACTACTTTCGGTATTCACAGAATAGATTTAAGACTACTAACTTTACGTCCGCACTCGGGCCGGAAATTCCGGCCTGGAGGCGGAGTTTCCGGCCCGGAGGCGGAGCTTGCGGCGTAGGGGAGGAGCTTGCAGCCCAGAGGCGGAGCTTGTGGCCCAGAGGTGGAGATTTCAGCCATGGCTAAATCCCCACCTCTGAGCTGGAAGCTCCGCCTCCAAGCTGCAAGCTCCGCCTCCGGGCCGGAATTTCCGGCCCGAGTGCGGACGTAAAGTTAGTAGTCTTAAATCTATTCTGTGAATACCGAAAATAGTACGTTCAATCTGTGAATCCCGAAAGTAGTAAGTTCACTCTGTGAATCCCGAAAGTAGTAAGTGCATTCTGTGAATACCAAATAGTATTAAGTTTAGGATTTAGTCTTAAATTCATTCTGTGATTCGGGCCCATGGTGGACAGCCCGCTATCAAAAATGAGGCTGCGGAAACAGAGAGATGAAGCTAGGAAGAACAGGGAAGTCCACAAAGAAGGGGATATGATTATTTTGTGGACAGAAGAGGGAGAGGAGAGCTTGGAAACCAGAGAAGGAAAATTGAAAATGAAAAATCAGCAGCATTTTTTATAGGTCCAGGTTGTGGTCAAAATGATCCACACCAGGGTCCCAGGTAAAGCACACAGAGCACACTAGCTGATGGAACCAAGTTACTCTGTGTGACAGAGCGGTGACTTCTTTTGTGCATTTCTTGTTGGAGAATAAAAAGCCATAAAGTGGAGACGTCTATGACCAATGGGAGGGAAAGGATGGGGTCCATAAGCTGAGGAAGGAGTTAAAAGCTGCTGTTGAGAAGCAAAGACTGTAATGATAAAATGACACTGGCCTGAAAAGAAGGGAGTACACAAACAAATACACATATGTTTCTGAGTTCATACTGCACCTCCAGAAAGGCCAACGCCGCTAATGCGGTATCCCACAACTGGGAGCCATTGGTTCCCTGAAAAGCAAAAACATTCGATATCTGTGACAGACATACATCCACAGGAGCAGGTGTGCAATATCTATAGTGTAACGTGTCCGCAGTGTTCAGAATCGATATCCAATTCACATAAGCGGCGGCGACTCCATTGGAGCGGAGTAGCACCTCACCCCTCCCAACACTAGCAAATAAAATGATAATAGAACAGTTTTGGACCTGTTTTATTATCGCTTTATTTTAATCCCCTGGACACGCCCCCAGGAATCTGACGAGTCTTGGGGGCGGTTCCAGGGGATGATACTGCTGGTGGGAGAGTGGTGGGCACTCCCTTCACTGCACATGAGGTGTGTGGCCAGCTGTCTCAGGCCAGCCAAACCCCTCATGCGCAGTGAAGCTCTCCCCAGCCTCAGCTGTATTGCTGGGGCTGGAGAGAGCAGGCACAGGCTCCCAGTCTGCCTGAGAGCGCAAGTTGCCGGCGCTCAGGGCAATCCTGAAACTGTTGCACGTGAGAGCAGCTTCAGGATTGGCTGCAGGGCAGGCTGGGAGCCTGTGCCCAGAAGCAGGAAGAGCCAATGTGCAGGTATAGGCGGCGTTAAGGTAAGTTTTTTTTATCCCCAAAATCTCTCTACCCCCCTCCTCCCCACCTCCCTCCTCCTGCCCAACCCGCACCTCCCCACTTGGGCTGGGGGTGGCTACTACTGGTAGAGAGGTGGATATGTATGTGTGTAGTGTGTGTGCTGAAAAGCCCGGGGACAGACCATATATTGTCAGCGGCTGCCGCTCCATTAGAGCGGAGGAGCGCCGCCATCCCTCCTACCACCAGCAAACAGAATGATAATAAAACGGGTGTTAAACCCCTTTTATTATAATTATATTTTAATCCCCTGGACCCGCCCCCAGGAATCTGATGGGATGACACTAGTGGGGAAGTGGTAGTGCACTCTCTTGTCTCTTCTCTGCGCGTGAAGGTTTGGACTGCCGTCTCAGGCCGGCCAAACCCTCATGCACAAGCTCTCTCCAGCTCACTCTAAGTTGCGTTGCTGGGGCTGGAGAGAGCAGGCACAGGCTCCCAGTCTGTGTGGGAGCAAGGTTTGCTGTCACTCAGGCTAATCCTGAAGCTGCTCTCATGCGAGAGCAGCGTTAGGACTGGCCACGGGGCAGGCTGGGAGCCTGTGCCCAGAAGCAGGAAGTGCTGATGTGCGCAAGACGGCGGCAGCAATAAGGTGTTTTTAGGGCTCGGGGCGGAGCTCCGAGATCCTATAGTTAAAGAAAAAAAAAAAAGTTTCTTTAGGGCTCGGGAAAGACACATTCCTTAGTGCGCGGGCTTTTTTTATGGCATCTGCATAGTGATTCGTCTTCGCTGTGCTGTCTTTTTAGTAGCCTTGACGCGATAGGCTATATGTAATTTACGTCCGCCATGTTTGGCATTTTCTCTGCGGTTTCGCGCACGGCCATCCATAAATATCAATTAGGAGCTGTCAGGGAGGTGCTGTAATGGAATCCAGATGCTGTGTGCGCGTTCACCATTCTGCAGTGCGTTTTGGTGGGCGCGCGCCATGCATTATTTTGTTGCTCCTTTCATCTCAGGTTTACTCGGCTAATTTCAATGTTTGAATAGCTGAAATGCTTTTACCGAAATTTAAAATGTTTGTTTGGAATAAAAGGTTTACAGTTTTCAGCTAGCTTGCACCTCCTTGTTTGAACATGGAATGTAAAGCGAGTTTGTTTTAGAGCACTGATAGCCCTGTGAGGTGATACTTCAGGGTCGACGTGGTGGGTGCTTTGGGCTGGCTTGCCAGTTTGTTTATTTAAGCGGCTGACATGGTAAGTGGAATAACGAGGGAAGAACACGGTACCAGCTGTATATTTGACTGTCACTCTTAGCTGCGATAAAAATAAGTGGGAAAGTGCCATTTCGGATGATATTGAACATTCACTCATTTCAACAATTATGCATTTAAAAAGATTTTGTAATGGTATTTTATTCTGTATAATATAATCTGAGCCTCTCTGGGTCACCCGATTTCCTACATGATATTTCTTCACGCCTAAAGCTGCCGTGCGTGAAGGACTCTGTCGACACAGTTCAGCTACTTATTTAAAAAAAAGAAAGGTTTGTTATTTTCTCAACGATGTGTCAGTTAATATGCGTCTGACTATGCAGGAGTTCCAAGGAGCACCTGACGGGTGGCAAGTTCAGTAAGAGGTAAAGAGTGCGCTTTTCATGCCCTACTTCGGGTTCACAGTGTGAGTTTGGGCGGCTGCGACACCAGCTAAATATAAATCTGGCGCAGTCCTACTGGGCACCATGCTGTATGTCAGTCTATGAGGGAAGGCGCCGTTCTGCTCTGTGCTGTGGTGAAGGATAGGGTAGTGCAGAGTGCAGAGTGGTAGTGCAGAGTGCATAGTGGTAGTGCAGAGTGAGAGTGCGAGTGGTAGTGCAGAGAGCAGAGTGGTAGTGCAGAGTGCCGAGTGGTAGTGCAGAGTGAGAGTGCGAGTGGTAGTGCAGAGTGCAGAGTGGTAGTGCAGAGTGCGAGTGGTAGTGCAGAGTACAGAGTGGTAGTGCAGAGTGCAGAGTGAGAGTGCAGAGTGCAGTTTGGTAGTGCAGAGTGGTAGTGCAGAGTGGTAGTGCAGAGTGGTAGTGCAGAGTGCAGAGTGCAGAGTGCAGAGTGGTAGTGCAGAGTGCAGAGTGGTAGTGCAGAGTGCAGAGTGGTAGTGCAGAGTGGTAGTGCAGAGTGGTAGTGCAGAGTGGTAGTGCAGAGTGGTAGTGCAGAGTGCAGAGTGGTAGTGCAGAGTGCAGAGTGAGAGTGCAGATTGAGAGTGCGAGTGGTAGTGCAGAGTGCAGATTGGTAGTGCAGAGTGCAGATTGGTAGTGCAGAGTGCAGAGTGGTAGTGCAGAGTGCAGAGTGGTAGTGCAGAGTGCAGAGTGGTAGTGCAGAGTGGTAGTGCAGAGTGCAGAGTGGTAGTGCAGAGTGGTGGTGCAGAGTGCAGAGTGGTAGTGCAGAGTGCAGAGTGGTAGTGCAGAGTGCAGAGTGGTAGTGCAGAGTGCAGAGTGGTAGTGCAGAGTGGTAGTGCAGAGTGCAGAGTGGTAGTGCAGAGTGGTAGTGCAGAGTGGTAGTGCAGAGTGGTAGTGCAGAGTGCAGAGTGGTAGTGCAGAGTTGTAGTGCAGAGTGCAGAGTGGTAGTGCAGAGTGCAGAGTGGTAGTGCAGAGTGGTAGTGCAGAGTGCAGAGTGGTAGTGCAGAGTGGTAGTGCAGATTGGTAGTGCAGAGTGCAGAGTGGTAGTGCAGAGTGCAGAGTGGTAGTGCAGAGTGCAAAGTGGTAGTGCAGAGTGCAGAGTGGTAGTGCAGAGTGCAGAGTGCAGAGTGGTAGTGCAGAGTGCAGAGTGGTAGTGCAGAGTGGTAGTGCAGAGTGGTAGTGCAGAGTGCAGAGTGAGAATGCAGATTGAGAGTGCGAGTGGTAGTGTAGAGTGCAGATTGGTAGTGTAGAGTGCAGATTGGTAGTGCAGAGTGCAGAGTGGTAGTGCAGAGTGCAGAGTGGTATTGCAGAGTGGTAGTGCAGAGTGGTAGTGCAGAGTGGTAGTGCAGAGTGGTTATGCAGAGTGCAGAGTGGTAGTGCAGAGTGGTAGTGCAGAGTGCAGAGTGGTACTGCATAGTGGTACTGCAGAGTGGTACTGCAGAGTGGTACTGCAGAGTGGTAGTGCAGAGTGGTGGTGCAGAGTGGTGGTGCAGAGTGGTAGTGCAGAGTGCAGAGTGGTAGTGCAGAGTGCAGAGTGGTGGTGCAGAGTGCAGAGTGGTAGTGCAGAGTGGTAGTGCAGAGTGATAGTGCAGAGTGGAAGTGCAGAGTGGTAGTGCAGAGTGCAGAGTGGTAGTGCAGAGTGCAGAGTGGTAGTGCAGAGTGGTAGTGCAGAGTGCAGAGTGCAGTTTGAGAGTGTAGAGTGGTAGTGCAGAGTGCAGAGTGGTAGTGCAGAGTGGTAGTGCAGAGTGCAGATTGAGAGTGCAGAGTGCAGATTGGTAGTGCAGAGTGCGAGTGGTAGTGCAGAGTGGTGGTGCAGAGTGGTAGTGCAGAGTGAAGAGTGGTAGTGCAGAGTGCAGAGTGGTAGTGCAGAGTGGTAGTGCAGATTGGTAGTGCAGATTGGTAGTGCAGAGTGCAGAGTGGTAGTGCAGAGTGCAGAGTGGTAGTGCAGAGTGCAGAGTGGTAGTGCAGAGTGCAGAGTGGTAGTGCAGAGTGCAAAGTGGTAGTGCAGAGTGCAAAGTGGTAGTGCAGAGTGCAGAGTGGTAGTGCAGAGTGGTAGTGCAGAGTGCAGAGTGGTAGTGCAGAGTGCAGAGTGGTAGTGCAGAGTGGTAGTGCATAGTGCAGAGTGAGAATGCAGATTGAGAGTGCGAGTGGTAGTGCAGAGTGCAGATTGGTAGTGCAGAGTGCAGATTGGTAGTGCAGAGTGCAGAGTGGTAGTGCAGAGTGCAGAGTGGTAGTGCAGAGTGGTAGTGCAGAGTGGTATTGCAGAGTGGTAGTGCAGAGTGGTAGTGCAGAGTGCAGAGTGGTAATGCAGAGTGCACAGTGGTAGTGCAGAGTGGTAGTGCAGAGTGCAGAGTGGTACTGCAGAGTGGTACTGCAGAGTGGTACTGCAGAGTGGTGGTGCAGAGTGGTGGTGCAGAGTGGTAGTGCAGAGTGGTAGTGCAGAGTGCAGAGTGAGAGTGCAGAGTGGTAGTGCAGAGTGCAGAGTGGTAGTGCAGAGTGGTAGTGCATAGTGCAGAGTGGTAGTGCAGAGTGGTAGTGCAGAGTGCAGAGTGGTAGTGCAGAGTGCAGAGTGCAGTTTGAGAGTGCAGAGTGGTAGTGCAGAGTGCAGAGTGGTAGTGCAGAGTGCAGAGTGCAGATTGAGAGTGCAGAGTGCAGATTGGTAGTGCAGAGTGCGAGTGGTAGTGCAGAGTGGTGGTGCAGAGTGCAGAGTGGTAGTGCAGAGTGCAGAGTGGTAGTGCAGAGTGCAGAGTGGTAGTGCAGAGTGGTAGTGCAGATTGGTAGTGCAGAGTGCAGAGTGGTAGTGCAGAGTGCAGAGTGGTAGTGCAGAGTGGTCGTGCAGAGTGGTAGTGCAGAGTGCAAAGTGGTAGTGCAGAGTGCAGAGTGGTAGTGCAGAGTGATAGTGCAGAGTGCAGAGTGGTAGTGCAGAGTGCAGAGTGGTAGTGCAGAGTGGTAGTGCATAGTGCAGAGTGAGAATGCAGATTGAGAGTGCGAGTGGTAGTGCAGAGTGCAGATTGGTAGTGCAGAGTGCAGATTGGTAGTGCAGAGTGCAGAGTGGTAGTGCAGAGTGCAGAGTGGTAGTGCAGAGTGGTAGTGCAGAGTGGTAGTGCAGAGTGGTATTGCAGAGTGGTAGTGCAGAGTGGTAGTGCAGAGTGCAGAGTGGTAATGCAGAGTGCACAGTGGTAGTGCAGAGTGGTAGTGCAGAGTGCAGAGTGGTACTGCAGAGTGGTACTGCAGAGTGGTACTGCAGAGTGGTGGTGCAGAGTGGTGGTGCAGAGTGGTAGTGCAGAGTGCAGAGTGGTAGTGCAGAGTGCAGAGTGGTAGTGCAGAGTGCAGAGTGGTAGTGCAGAGTGGTAGTGCAGAGTGCAGAGTGGTAGTGCAGAGTGGTAGTGCAGAGTGGTAGTGCAGAGTGCAGAGTGGTAGTGCAGAGTGCAGAGTGCAGTTTGAGAGTGCAGAGTGGTAGTGCAGAGTGCAGAGTGGTAGTGCAGAGTGGTAGTGCAGAGTGCAGATTGAGAGTGCAGAGTGCAGATTGGTAGTGCAGAGTGCGAGTGGTAGTGCAGAGTGGTGGTGCAGAGTGGTAGTGCAGAGTGCAGAGTGGTAGTGCAGAGTGCAGAGTGGTAGTGCAGAGTGGTAGTGCAGAGTGCAGTGTGGTAGTGCAGAGTGCAGAGTGGTAGTGCAGAGTGCAGAGTGGTAGTGCAGAGTGGTAGTGCAGAGTGCAGAGTGCAGAGTGCAGAGTGGTAGTGCAGAGTGCAGAGTGGTAGTGCAGAGTGAGAGTGCAGAGTGGTAGTGCAGAGTGGTAGTGCAGATTGGTAGTGCAGAGTGGTAGTGCAGAGTGGTAGTGCAGAGTGCAGAGTGGTAGTGCAGAGTGCAGAGTGGTAGTGCAGAGTGCAGAGTGGTAGTGCAGAGTGCAGAGTGGTAGTGCAGAGTGGTAGTGCAGAGTGCAGAGTGGTAGTGCAGAGTGGTAGTGCAGAGTGGTATTGCAGAGTGGTAGTGCAGAGTGGTAGTGCAGAGTGGTAGTGCAGAGTGCAGAGTGGTAATGCAGAGTGCAGAGTGGTAGTGCAGAGTGGTAGTGCAGAGTGCAGAGTGGTACTGCAGAGTGGTAGTGCAGAGTGGTAGTGCAGAGTGGTAGTGCAGAGTGGTAGTGGTAGTGCAGAGTGCAGAGTGGTAGTGCAGAGTGCAGAGTGGTAGTGCAGAGTGGTAGTGCAGAGTGCAGAGTGGTAGTGCAGAGTGGTAGTGCAGAGTGGTAGTGCAGAGTGGTAGTGCAGAGTGGTAGTGCAGAGTGCAGAGTGCAGTTTGAGAGTGCAGAGTGGTAGTGCAGAGTGCAGAGTGGTAGTGCAGAGTGGTAGTGCAGAGTGCAGATTGAGAGTGCAGAGTGCAGAGTGCAGATTGGTAGTGCAGAGTGCGAGTGGTAGTGCAGAGTGCAGATTGAGAGTGCAGAGTGATAGTGCAGAGTGCAGAGTGGTAGTGCAGAGCGCAGAGTGGTAGTGCAGAGCGCAGAGTGGTAGTGCAGAGCGCAGAGTGGTAGTGCAGAGTGCAGAGCGCAGAGTGGTAGTGCAGAGCGCAGAGTGGTAGTGCAGAGCGCAGAGTTGTAGTGCAGAGCGCAGAGTGGTAGTGCAGAGCGCAGAGTGGTAGTGCAGAGCGCAGAGTGGTAGTGCAGAGCGCAGAGTGGTAGTGCAGAACGCAGATTGAGAGTGCGAGTGGTAGTGCAGAGTGCAGATTGAGAGTGCAGAGTGCAGATTGGTAGTGCAGAGTGCAGATTGGTAGTGCAGAGTGCAGATTGAGAGTGCAGAGTGGTAGTGCAGAGTGCAGATTGGTAGTGCAGAGTGCAGAGTGGTAGTGCAGAGTGGTAGTGCAGAGTGGTAGTGCAGAGTGCAGAGTGGTAGTGCAGAGTGGTAGTGCAGAGTGCAGAGTGGTAGTGCAGAGTGCAGAGTGGTAGTGCAGAGTGGTAGTGCAGAGTGCAGATTGGTCGTGCAGAGTGCAGAGTGCAGATTGGTAGTGCAGAGTGCAGATTGGTAGAAGTATTACGGGCAGCAGTACCACTACCACCAATGCTACTGCTACCAGTACCACCACCACCAGTACTGCGGCTACCAGTACCACCACCACCAGTACCACCACTACCAGTACTACCACCAGCAGTACTACCACCAACAGTACTACCACTACCAGTATCACCACCTCCAGTACTACCACTACTACCACTACCAGTACCACCACCACCAGTACTACCAGTACCACCACTACCACTACTACCAGTACCACCACCACCAGTACTACCACTACCAGTACCACCACCACCACCAGTAATACCAGTACTACCACCATCAGTACTACCAGTACTACCACCACCAGTAATACCACTACTACAGCCACCAGTACTACCACTACTACAGCCACCAGTACTACCACTACTACAGCCACCAGCACTACCACTACCACCACCAACAGTACTACCACCACCACCAGTACTACCAGTAGCAGTACTACCGCAACCAGTACCACTACCACCACCAGTACTACCACCACCAGGACCACCACCACCAGTACTACCACTACCAGTATTACGGGCAGCAGTACCACCACCACCAATGCTACTGCTACCAGTACCACCACCACCAGTACTCCCGCTACCAGTACCACCACTACCAGTACTACCACCACCAGTACTACCACCAACAGTACTACCATTACCAGTACCACCACCTCCAGTACTACCACTACTACCACTACCAGTACCACTACCAGTACTACCAGTACCACCACCACCAGTACTACCACTACCAGTACCACCACCACCAGTACTACCACTACCAGTACCACCACCATCACCAGTACTACTACTATCAGTACTACCAGTACTACCACCACCAGTACTACCACTACTACAGCCACCAGTACTACCACTACTACAGCCACCAGTACTACCACTACCACCACCAACAGTACTAACACCACCGCCAGTACTACCAGTACCACCACCACCAGTACTACCACTACCACCACCACATTAACACACTCCATAACACTTAGCAAAAATACATTACCATTTACAATGCCATTAGCTCAAACTCAAATAAATCAGAGCCCGATTGCATTTCTAATGCTTTTTTATTTGTTGTCCCCAAACACTCCCCATCTCCCTTCTCCCCAACTTCCACCTCCCTCCTTTGGCCCGGACCACCCCCCTACTTTGGCAGGGTACGGCCACTACTGATTCACATGTGTAAAGATTGCATGTAGAGGAATGCACTTCTGTGTACTTTATTTCTGTAGTGCATTTCTTCCCACTAACATCTATGGGTTGGCATTACATGGAATAATGAAAGTACCTCAGTGAAGTGAGTTTACCCCGAATAGCATTGTAGATATTTCAGCTGCAATGCAACCTACTGGCATTCTTTCTGCATGCACAATTTTAACCCTGTGGCATATGCGGATCTGTTTCCATTAAATTGGTAAGACAGCTAAGTGAGGTATTCATTGCAGAGATCTGTATGCAATCGGTGGGCACAGGTCAGAATTCCAGCAGGTAAGACCCAGCCTTTAATCCAACTGAGGTCAAGAAATTGAGTACCAGTGTGTTGTACAATAAATGTATAGTGCTACAGACCTACTGTGGTAAATGCTCTTAAAAAGCAAACAATTACTATTGTATTACTGTACATACAATTACTTGCACCCCTTTTTTAGGTCTGGCTTGACAGTACGTCTGTTTGTGTTGCCCATTGCAACCAATTCTTTAAAGTAAATATAGAGTAGGCTTTGACACCAGCTACAGGAACATTAATCTCTTGCTCCATGCTTTTGGCTATTAGGTGTACCATTTTGCCTTCATTGAAGGGCTTCCAATGAAATGCATGAAGGACTACTTTACATCTGAAAAGTATGCTCAATTATCAGGCTTGTTGTAACATTCAATTATTTATCTCCCACTTGTATTCTATACAGAAAGCAATCCTTTTTTGATTTTTTTCCGAACACCGGCAAAGCCAATAGGGCAGACGTCAATGTGATAAAGAGAAGTTAGTTGTACTTGCAACACAAGTAATCAGCATTTATGAATGCCAGCGTTCACATGCGCTGCAGCCACAACATTAAAGCTAGGCATATTGGCTTTGCCAATGCTTGTTGCTTATGGCATTGGAGGGCTGGAAGGCAGTTCTAAGTCTATGCAGGTTACTTGTTGAGTTTAAGAGTTGGTCAGTATACACAGGGCACAAATCCTATGAAAAACAGTAGGTGGACAAATTATATGCAATTCACAATGACATTATAGGAAATGACTTCACACTAAATAACTGTTATAATGTTCCCCACTAAAAATTGAACAAGCCTATTTTACCAAAATATCGAGTTAACATAATCACACCGAAATGTGAAAGGAAATTTTTTACTTATCTTGTAAGCATCAGTTTGTGGCACATAGTGCTGTAGCTTCACATGCTGTGCATTCTTCTGCCATCTAGTGTTGAGTTTGGATGTCTACAACTTGTTTTTCTTCGAATTAACAGGCACATGCATCAAAGGAAAAACCGGTCGCGAACTGCCCCTATGCGACCGGTATTTTTAGGTTTCGCCTATTATCATTCGCTTGCGAATGTAATAGGCGAAAATTCAAGGGCTCGATCGACTCGTCAAACCACTGCGGTTTTTTCACAGTGCATGTGAGTGCAAAGCGGGCACGTGACCACACAAGCACGCGCATCTCCCTAATCCGCCTGCCACACTTCTCCTCCCCTCGCTCGCATTCCCGCCCCCCCACCAGGCTCTCCCGCCCCAATCCGGCTTCCCTCCGCACACATAAAACATCTGCTGTGCCTTTAGTCACACCGAAGTCCGCCTGCCACACTTCTCCTCCCCTCGCTCGCATTCCCGCCCCCCCACCAGGCTCTCCCGCAAAAAGCTCTTTTTTTTGCTCCTTCATCCCTCCCTCTCAGCCGATTGCTAAAGTTGCGTTTACTTTCTCTCTGTTCGTTTTAATTTGTTTTCGGCGCAACCTTCAGATGCAGCGCAGTGTTCTTCTGTGCTTAAACTGCATATCGCACGCTTCGGGTTTCGATGCTGAGAAGAAAAAAAAAGTGGCCTTTTTTTTTCCCTTTCGCCCTCGCTTTTTTTTCCTTCCTCACTTCTAGCTGCTGCAATTCCAGTCCAGCAGCCTGGGTGACGGAGGGAGGATTTGCAAGCAGAGCTGCTCCATTTGCAATCAATTTTCGTAGAATTTGCCAATGATTTGAATGCTTATTTTTTCCGCAATTTTGTTAGCCCAGAGCTGTGGCATTATTGAACCGGCGTCGGAACTTCTGCAAAATCTTTTTTTCTATATCTTTTTTTGCAAATGAATCGCGCCGCGTAGTCATCTGTGTTATTTTTTGTATTTTGTTTTGTACAATTATATACATTTTCCCGTGTTGCAGATGTGCTCTGTTGCCTCCCCTCCCGCTTTTTGGATTTCGCTCGTTCTTTTTGTGCAGATCTGCAGAATATGGCGTCTCATCGCTGTGCCCCGTTTCAAAAATAAGCTCAGGCTGCCATTTTTGTTTTTCTTTTGTCTGCAAATTTTAACAAGCAGTGGCATTGCCAATAGGTTTCGCATTTGGAAAGTTGGAGCTATTGGTTTTGTAAATGACATTTTATACTTATATATCGTTATTGGCATTGTCAATAACAATATATAAATATACAATGTCATTTACAAAACCAATAGCTCCAACTTTCCAAATGCGAAACCTATTGGCAACGCCAGTGCTTGTTACATTTGGGATGCATCATTCCAAATGCAAAAATCGCAATTTAAGCAATCTCTAAATTGCGATTCCTTAAATTGTGATTGCATTTAAGGAATCCCAAATTGAGATTCCTTAAATGCAATGCATTAAAGTAAAAAAATTAGCGATTTCGCTAATAGGAGTAGCAAATTACCATGAAGATTAGCTTCATGGTAATTTGCAAAAACTTTGAAAAATGCACTTTTGAGCATTTTTCTAAGTTTCATGTTGGGCATGTGTGTGTGCAACATATGTGCACAGATCAATTTCAGGGGGTGCAACAGGGTGTAATTGAGCAACTGGTACTCACAAATTGCTAATACAATCTCCAATTCATTCCTATGGGCCCAGAGGCCCATAGGAATGAATGGGACAGCATTCCTTAATTGCGACTGGCAATTTGCGAGTCGCAATTAAGGAATGTGTAGGAATTGCTATTTTTATAGTGATCCCTACATGCAAAGGCTTTTGCGATTCCTTAATTGCGATTCCTTAATAATCGCAATTAAGGAATCATAAAAGCCTACGTTGATGCATGTGCCAGTAAGTCTTTTCGAGTCACAGGACTTAAAGACTCAACCTATTAGTGGTATAGCGCCTGGGAATCTGCTCCATTGTTAGACTGTTTTTCCCGTACGTAGGGCAAGATTAGGAATGGAGCATAGATAATTAAAAAGAAAAATGACCATGCAAAGCAGAAAAATGAAGGTAATGAAAGAAAGGAACATTTCTGCAACAACCTCAGGCGACCGGGGAAGAGGGTGGACGCATGTGAAGCTACAGCATTACATGCCACAAAGAGATGCTTACAAGGTAAGTAACATTTTCTGTTTGTGGCATGTTTAGCTGTAGATACACATGCTGGACATAGACTGTAAATCAGACCTGCCTAAAGTGGTGGCTTAGCCTGAGGATGTTACAGAAGATAGAAAAAGTGTACAAAAGACTGCATGGCCAACTCTAGATTGTTGATTAGCCAGCATGTACATACAGTAGTGTTTGGTAAAGGTATGAGGGTAGACCAAGTAGCTGCATAACAGATGTCAGATAATAGTATATTACCTAAGAAAGCCATTGAAGCCCCTTTCTTAAGAGTGGAATGAGGTCTCCGAGGGATGGGCATGGTACTTTTTGTTTTGCGTAACAGGTCTGTATGCACTTGGCCAACCATTGTGCAACCCCTGAGTTTGAAATAGCACATCCTTTATGGGGCTTGCAGTAAGAAACAAATCATTGTTGAGTCTTACGGCTTTGCCCTGTTAATATGGTACATTAGCGCTCTCTTTACATCAAGTGTGCAAAGTGCGCTCTGCTACCATTTCAATATATGGAAAGAAGAGGAGCAGATCGTTTGTACGGTTAAGGTGAAAACTAAAGGCAACTTTAGGCAGAAAATGGGATTTGTTCTGACAACCACTCTATCTTTATATACTTGTAAAAATGGCTCTTTTAAGGTAAGATCGTGTATTTCATTGACTCCTCTGAGAAAGGTAATGGCTACAAGGATGGCTACTTTCCAGGATACAAATTGAAGCAGACAAGAGGGAAGAGGTTCAAAAGAGGGCCCATCAGTCTAGTGAAGACTATGTTAAGGTTCCAGACGGGAGCAGGGCCATCCATGGTAGACTAATCCATTTGAGGCCTTCCATGTATGCTTTAATGAATATTTCTGAATAGGGAAATATGTTGTCTATTCTGCAAATATGCAGCTTCAGGAGCCAGATGTAAACGATTAGATGTATAAGCAAATCCTGACTTCCGTAGGTGAAGGAAGTAACATATAAAGTGTGGCGTAGACACTAAATGGATTGATTTTTTGGGGAAGACAATAGTGTATGAACCTTTTCCATTTAGCTGCGTAACATGCGCTGGTAGTAGGTTGTTGTGCCTCCTTAAAAATATATATTAACTCTTGTGATAGAATAAGGTAACCAAATCCTAAGACGGCAGGAGCAAGATCGCAAGGTAGAGCAGCTAAGGATTGAGACGTCTGAGAGTGCTGTGCTTTTGTGTTAGAAGATCCGGCCTGTTGGGAGCTTCTTGTGTAGGACTAGAGAAAGTTATAGTAGTGTGGAGTACCATGGCTGGTGTGTCCAGGTTGG
Source organism: Lissotriton helveticus (assembly GCF_964261635.1). NCBI lineage: Eukaryota > Metazoa > Chordata > Amphibia > Caudata > Salamandridae > Lissotriton > Lissotriton helveticus. The sequence continues at coordinate 983,605,689 of NC_136061.1, read as the reverse complement.
TACTACCAAAGTGAGTGTGAGTGATTTCTGTCTCAGCCTTCTTATTGCAAATGGTAGGAGTGGGAGAGGCAGAAAAGCATATGCAAATATCCCAGATTAACTCATCTATACCGCATTTTCCAGAGACTGTGGGTGTGGTATTCTGTGGCTAAGTTTGGGCATTTTGCCTTTTTGACGGTGGCAAACAGATCCATCTGTGGGAACCCCCAATGGTGAAAGTATGTATGTAGGACTTGAGGGTGGAGTTCCCACTCATGGACTTGTTAATGTGTCCTGCTGAGCAGGTCTGCTAGATCACTGTCCACTGTAGGAAAGGGCTGAGGAATCGCAAAAGTGATGGCTCTCAGACTCAGCAGGATCATTGGAGATCTGGTTTCGCCGTGGCAGCATGGCTTCGTTCTGGGTAAAGGGACCACTGATCATACCCGTCGGGCTATTGCCCTTTTTGACGCCATGTCTGTCATGGGGGGCCAGATGTCTATGATCCTGCTTGACGCTGAGAAAGCCTTTGATCGTGTTTCATGGAACTTTTTGTGGGTAGCTATGACACGTCTTAATTTCGGCCCTAAATTTCTCAAATCCATAAAATCTATGTATCTACATCCCAAAGCAAAACTTTCACTGCTAGGCTCAGAGTCTGGCTATATTAACATTGCGAGAGGCACAAGACAGGGGTGTCCCTGCTCGCCCCTCCTCTTCGCTCTCTACATTAATCCCCTAATTCTTAAATTTTTGGAAAGTGATGATATTAAGCCAATTTTCTTTAACCAATATGAAACAAAAGTCTTAGCCTACGCTGATGGCATTGCGGTGTTAACATCCCACCCGACCGAGGCAATGCACGAAATTGAACGACTATCTTTACAATTTGGAACTTACTCGGGTTACTCTCTCAATAGAGCTAAGACCATTATTTTATGCACTGATAACACTCTTTGTATAGACCAAAGAAGAGCCAAAACTGCTACTTATCTTGGAGTGATTATTTCTATTAATACTAAGACCCTAGTTAAAAATAATTTTGATCCACTCATAGATAAGATTAAGACAGATTTGGATAGAGTAAATGGTTTGCACTTATCTATTATTGGCAGGGTGAATTTTCTGAAAATGAACATATTGCCGAGATGTTTATATCTTTTTCGAACAATTCCCTTATTAATTGATCCTAAAATACTTATGTTGATTAACAAACTCATGTCTAAATTTGTTTGGCAACACGGGAAAATCAGACGATCACTCTCCTATTTATCCATGCCCTTAAACAGGGGCGGGCTCACGGCACCAAATATAACGCTGTATCATTGGGCAACTTTCCTAAAACATCTGAAACCAATGGTTTTAGAGCCATCTTTTGTTACTGGAACAGATTCCAACCCAATCCCCTCAATATATGAGCTTGTAATAGGCCAAGAAGCCATCGGCCTATTACTAAGAAAGACTGAAGTTAGTCACTTTAAGAAATACAAGGGAGAAATTATAAAGAGTGCTTGGATAATCTGGAATAAGGTTCTAAAGCATATGAAGATAGGTAAAGTCACCCGGTATACACCCTTGCTTCAATCTACCATTACATCCGGTCTTGACTTCGACTATACGGCGAAGAAATGGCAAAGGATGGGCATTAAAACAGTTAAGGATATATGGATAAATGGCTCACACACTGTTTTTTATGATGTAAAAACAAAATTTGGTCTTTCTGAAGGGGATTTTCTTAAATTTGCTCAACTGCATGCCAAACTAAAAGCAAAAAGGGATTCTATCAGCATCTCAAAAATTGACTTAATTGAATCATTCACCACTGCAAAAATTAGGATAGGAACATTCTATGATATACTTCTAACCAACATAAATGATGATATTGAGCAAACAGAAACTAAATGGGCATTGAAACTCAACAACCCTGATGTTGATATAGATAGAATCCTCGACATGAGTAATAAATTGTTCATGGCCAGCAACTTAAAGGCTCAATTGTATAAAACAATATTCGATCTTTACTTTACCCCGGCCAAACTCTTTGCGTGGGGTAAAAGAGAGACTGATCGATGCCCACGCTGCTCACAGGGCCCAGCGACTTTAATCCATATGTTTAGCAACTGTTCGGAACTTCTTGTTATAAAAAGTATGATTGCTTCATTTTGGGAGAAGATTTTCTTTCACAAACTGCCAGAGTCTGATACCCTATTTGTGCTAGGCTTTGATGACTCTTTGAAATTATCTAAATCTGAACAAAGATTAATTTTTATTGGTACAGCCGTATTGAGATTAATCTTGTCTACCCGCTGGAAGGAAGGTTCATCCCCTAGTTTTCAAATGTGGCTAGCTCGCTTTTTTGCGGTTTATAGTTATGAATCGGCAATATTTGCCACTAGAGGCATTCAAGCAAAGTTGCGTGGGGAAAAGCTATGGCACCCAGTTTCCACTTGGAAAGCAGGTTTAACTCCAGGCGGAATTGGCTGAGACTAGCGAAACTCTTTGATTTAATCCATTGTTGTCATCTTTCGATATATTATATAATGTATTTATAAGGCATATAGCCCTTTTTGGTGTTAATTGACTTTACTGTCTTTCTTTTGTTATCATTATCTGTTGTTATTACTTACATTGTTTTCAAGAATTTTTCATCATATCATTTGTCCTCTTTTGTTTATATTTTATTCAAAGATTCAAACTTGCTTGGATTGTCTTATACTGATACTGGTTCTTTAATAAAAAAATAAAAAAAATAAAAAAAAGGAAAGGGCTGAGGAATGGGCTGAATAAGTAGATGGACTTTGTTATGGATTGCCCACCTCCTGATGCTTAGGGCCACACTTGACAACTGCGGTAAATGTGTGCTCCCTTGTTCTTGTAATGAAAAAATTGAAGTTGTGTTGTCTGTGTGTATCAGGACTGTCTTCTGAATGAGTGGGTGGAAAGCCCGGAGAGCGAACTGGATGGCTACCAGCTCCGGGTGATTGATGTGAAGTTTGCTGGGCAGGGGTCCACTGACCCTGGACAGTGAGACGATTGACATGCGCCCCAAAAACCTGTAAGCGATGCACCTGTGGTGATGGTCTCTTGCAGAGCTGGGTCCAGGAAGGGCCGCCCCTGCAACAGGCAGTTTGTGTTCCACCACCAATGTAGAGAGCAATGTGTGCAGCCCCACACCAACACTAGATCCTCTATATGATCCTTCACTTGAAACCACTGTGCCGCTAGGCACTCTTGTAATGGGCACATGTGGGGCCTGGCATGAGGGGCTACAGTGATGCAAGACGACATCATGCCTAGTAGACACATCACATTTCTGACTGTTACCTGTCAATTTGGCTAAAAAAGAGGCACCATGTTTTGTAAGGCTTGTACTCTGGGTGGGCTGTGGTAAGCTTTTCCCACACATGCATCTAGGACGGTACCAAGGAAAGCCAGTATGTAAAGGAATTGAAGGTGGGATTTGGTCAGATTGTTGGTGTAACTTAGACTGCGCAAGGTGTGAATTATAGTCTGGGTCTGGGATAGACAGAGTTGCTGTGGGGCGCTCTTGATCAGCTAGTCGTCTATGTAAGTAAACACATGGATGACGCTCCTCCTGAGGTCTGTGGTCACTACAGCCTGACATTTGGTGAAGACTCTTGGTGCAGTGGTAACCCCGAAGGGTAACACTTTGAATTGATAATAGCATCCGCTTACCACAAACCTGAGATATCTGCGATGTGCTGGGTGGATGGGTACGTGGAAGTAGGTGTCCTACTGATCCAGGGCAGTCATGAAGTCGCCTTTGTGCAAGAGTGGTATAACGTCCTGTAGAGTCACCATAGTGGAAGTGCTCTGACAGAATGTATTTGTGGAGAGGCCAGAGATCAAGGATGAGCCTGAGGGATCCGTGTTTCTTTGAGATAAGACAATAATATGAGTATACACCCTCTCTGCGGTGTTGATGCGGAACAGGTTCTATGACCCCTTTGTTCAGGAGGACATGTACCTCCTCGTGAAAATATGTGTTGGTGAGGGGGAATGTTTGGAGGTGTTTCTGGGAGTTAAAGACAAAATCCCCCTGCATGATGTCTAGAACCCAACGGTATGAGGTAAATTCAGACCAATGGGCCACAAACCCCTATAATCTTTCCCCAACAGGTTTTTCTGATCAGGGGGAGGCTGATGGCTGTCACTTCTTTGAGGGGGTTGTTCCTTTTGTGGCTACACCTTTACCGCTACAATTGTTGCCCTGGTATCCAGCCCTGTAGTGACCCCATGAGGGGGACTTGTGTAGTCGCTTGGTGAATGTGGAAGAGGATTCTGGAGTGGGTGTCTTAGATGCGCTACGAAACTGTGAGAGCTGAAAGGAGCCTTGAGTGAGCGCTTTTGCTGTAACTGTCTTTTTTAATTTTTTGGAGCATTTTATCGACCTGAGGGCCAAAGATATGGTGATGATAAGAAGGAACATTTAGTAAGTGTTGTGCACCTCTGGTTTAAAACCAGAAACCTTCAGCCATGCATGGCGTTGCAAGACAATGCTGGAATTAATGTCACAAGTGGCTGCATCCACATCATCTAAGGCATAGCGAATAATAGTATTCGAGATAACCTTCCCCTCTGCCAATGACTGCTGACCTTTTTTGCTGTACTGTTCTGGGAGATGTTCTACCAAATCTGCCATTTGATTCCACTGGGTGCAGTCATATCGGGGGAGCAAGCCGATGGAATTGGCTATTCGCCAATTAGTAGCAGACTGTGCTACCACCCTCTTGCTCCCAGCATCCATCTTCTTGCTCTCCCGATCAGGAGGTGGTGCAAGCCCAGAGCTCTAGGTGTTTGTGTGACTTCTGGCATTATGTACCACCAGGGAGTCAGGGGGGACCTGGCCATGGCCATTAGGGGAGGTTTTATACTTCAGATCTACCCTAGGTGTGATAACTCTTGCCTTGACAAGCTCCTTGAAAATCTCAATTGCAGGTTTGAGGACCCCTTTTAGCATTGGGAGATATTGGAGGGAGCACTGGGTGGAGGAGAAGGTTTCCACAATTAAATCATTTTATTCTTGCATGTGAAGTTCGACATTGTGGAATGTGGCAGCCCTGTATAGTACCTCATGATATTCAGTGACATCATCGGTTGGAGAAGGCTTGGCAAGGTACAAATCTGTGTCTGCAGGTAATTCAATATCATAATCATCCCAAGGATTCAGGCTCTGTGGGTCATGAATCCGGTCACATGGGTCAAAAAGGGGTTTAGGACTGTTTTCACCCCCTGAGTGTGAGGAATCTGTAGGTGAGTGTTGTTCTGACTCTAAAGGCTACAAAGGCGGTACAGAAGAGGAGGGAGACATGGTGGAGGACAAGCAGGAGGTAGAGGAGAGGTAGCCCTGACATGCTTCATAGGCCTCTTGTGAGGGGTATGCATTGGTGGGTGGATAGCCTTCTCAAAATTCAACTTCCTCTTATGAGGAATAGAGTCCTTCAGCATCTGGGAAACTTTGCCAAGATCCTCCCAGTGCCTGGCTGGATATGTATCCGCTGTTGCTGAGTTCAGATGTTCCTGAATCCGATAGAGGATCGGCTGCCCAAAGTCTTCGAAAGCCGCAGAGGAGGCAGTGGTGAAAGACAGCCTTGATTGTATAGATGGTTGGTCGCCCACCAGAGGGTGTCGAGCTCGAGCTCGGTGTCGAATGCTTCTGGTCAGTGGGTGTTTGGTTCTTAACTTGCCTTCGACTTCGAGTGTTTTGGTTCAAGGTGTTTCTGTTCCAAAATCTTCAGCTCCACCCTTATTCAGTCTGAGGGTGCGTCATTGAAATGTAGGGGTCGACCATCGTGGGAAGGCAGTGGCACATCAGAGACCTCATAGGAACAAGAGCTTGATGTTGATACCTCTTTGTGTTGAGTAAGGGGAGCATCAGTACTCAGTGCAGTCTTTTGGTGTTGCTGGGCAGGGGAAGGTTGTTCGGCCTCGATATCTAACTCAGAGTTAATGCTTTCTGACAAGAAGGCTGGTTCCATCTCGATGGCCGGAGCTTCCACCTCTTCAATATCAGACTCCTCATGCTCTCCAAAGATGTCCGGAGTGTCTCCTGCCTCTTGTTTGTGTGCCATGTCAGCCTGGGCAAGGGAGCGAGTGTGTCGGTTTGAAGAGTCTTTTTGGAATGGAACGCAAGATAAGCCGAACAGGAATCCTCTTGGAGTCAGGAACAAAGAGAGATTGCAAACTTCGTGAATGTCGGACCTCGGGTACTTGGCGTGGCAAGTAGGACAGAACCGAAATTGAGACCTTTCCATCATGGAGTCGAGCGGCATGTAGCCGACACAGAGCTTAATAGTACACGACAGGTGAGAAGCATTATTGCTTTGTAGGACCAATGGATCCGGGGGCCCGGCAAGAACACCGCACATCATGAACCGCAACTCACAACGACACATCTGAACTCAATGGCGGAGAAAAAACAATATAACAATGGAGCCGATGCCCAGGCATAATTCCACTAATAGGTGGAGTCACTAGGTCCTGAGACTCGAAAAGACTTCATGTGAAGAAAAACAAGTTGCACACATCCGAGCCCAACACTAGATGGGGAAAGAATGCACAGCATGTGTATCTACTGTTACACATGCCACAAAAGAACATTTATTGGTTGGTTTAACTTTTTATGAATCACATGTAGGTTACCACATATCAGTGTATAATTGAACTCCGAAATAGCTGAAAGGGACACTATTTTTAAACAGGGGTGTGCCAAGCTACTGGATTTGCCAATGCTTGTTTGTAACGCATTACCTAAAGAAAGAAAAAAAATCTTTTAGAAATTCTGGAGGAAAAGTAAACATATCTTACGGTATTTAAAAACTTAATATTTTAAATCTTTACAAAATGGCCTTTATTTTTTAAATGATTTTCATTAAGAAAACTCTGAAGCGAATTTAAAAATGATGAGGCAGAATTTAAAGGAAAATGTGTGCCAAGACCTAATTTACTTTCCACAGGACTAGGAAATCAAACATGCTCCAGCTATTTGGTCCTGTGCAGTAAAGCATAAAGCCGGGAGCAGGTTTATGGGCCTCAAGGAGAACAGATATCTCCTTTTCAGTCATGCTAAGTACACCTTCTGTCTCAAATGCCAGCTGAGTAAGTGCAGCAAACAGCTAATCTTCTAGCACTATAGATGTCTTTCTGTTCCAAGGCCTGTGCATTCATGCACAATGGTAAATGCAATAGATAATACAAAAACGATCTTTAAAAACTGCTCTTTATACATATCTCAGCAAAAGACACCTGTTGCTGTGATTTTACAGACAAGCTGGAAGAGCTGGGCAGCAACTCTGAGAACGGGGGTGTATTCGGTGGGGTGAACAGCACCCGAAGGAGAGAGCCAGAAGGCACTTACACTCCCAGGAAAATGAATAAAAAAGCAGTTCCCTTAATCGGGGCAGAGGAAAGATCCAAATCTTCCAATCAAAAGGAAGGTATAGATGCTATGCTTTAGGGGAGAAATAAATTAAAGAAGAGGAATAAATGTCATTGAATAAGTAACCAAATGACAGTGACAAGAAAGCCAATAAATGGTACGCATTGGGTAGGCTCCAAGCCCATTGTCAGCTTCTGGTATGATCCAAAAGAGGTTTTTCGACAACTGTAGGCAAGACCTGACCTAAATAGTGTGTGTGTGGGTGGGGGGGGGGGAGAGCACCTACCACCCCTCATCTACCTCCAAACTTGTGCCCTTACTAACTTAACAAAGGTTTTCCTATGCAGAAGGCAAATGGAGATTTACTAATCCCCTAATTCTCCACTTTAGCCTTTTCTTGGTTGCATCTAAATTGCTACTTTGTAAGGCACTGACGAGCAAATATATGTACCGTAACGTGTATGCAATGTAAAGTAACAGTGTATTCCTGTAGGAATATATAAGTTACCTGCATCTTCATGCCATCCAGTCCCAGCCTAGAAAAAAATGGGATTGAAAATAATGATAAAATAAGTAATACACATATAGCTTTTATGAGACTCCCAACCCTTGTTCATATGCTAACATCACAAAACCATATAACAGTATACCCAGCATAGACCACAGCCCATAGAAGTCAGTGATTAGTGAAACTGCGCTATGAGCTTTATACAATGGAAACTGTAATAAATGAATGATGCCAAGTCCACTTAGTAGTTAAGATCCTTTATTGCAGGTTCCTTCCAGGTTAGACAGACAGGTTAAGATTATAGGTAGACTATAAATAGACTGTAAATAGACCCCACCAGGAGCTCGCTGTTGGTAGCTCAACCTCAGATGACCAACTGCCTCAATAGGGAATAGAAGGGTACAGTCAGCTAGAGAGGCTCCTTGGCATTCTATGATGTCATAAGTATAATAGTATTGTCTAGCCAGAGAGGAACAGTGAAGATAGTATTTACTACACATCCTCTCTCTTTATGGAGTAATAGCAGAACAAAGGAATGATCAGCAACAATACCTAATGTGCCTCAGACAGCAAGGAAGTGCACAATTTAGAATAACCAAAAGTAGTAGTGTACAACAAAAGATGACTTTAACATGAGGTATTATTATTTGAGAAAAGAACAAAGAATCAGCATTATGACATCAGCATTTTGACATAATATGCCACATCCCCTCTCCTTGACAAAAGAGTGAGGTTTTGAAACAAAACTAAGACTACCCTTAACATTACCCTTGAAGAAGATACGCCGACACTAAATGTATGATAAAAATACAAGTGAAAATCCCACCTAAATGAAGCCCTGGCCAGTAGCTACCAGCAGGTAGACTCAGACAAAATACAGTGTACAAACAATCTCTACCAATAATAGGAGACGTTGAACTTCTCCTGAAAAGGGTATGCTGCAGGACAGCATGGGTGTTGACTACCCAAAAAAAAACACATAGTTTCCCCTGAAAAGGGTACACCGCAGAGCAGACTAAATATCTCTGGGAACAAAGGCATGGAGTAGCCATTAATACTTATATAAAACATACTATGGGCGTTGACTACCCAAAAAGAACACATAACCTCCCCTAAAAAAGGGTACACCGCAGAGCAGACTAAATATCTCTGGGAACAAAGGCATGGAGTTGCCATTAATACTTATAAAATATACTATGGGCGTTGACTACCCAAAAAGAACACATAACCTCCCCTGAAAAGGGTACACCGCAGAGTAAACAAAATATCTCTGGGAAAAGGGGCATGGACTAGCCATAAATACTTATGGAACATACTATGGGCGTTGACTACCCATCAACATCCCCGAACAACCAACCATGGGCATGGACTACCACAGACACCAACGTCCCCATGAGAGAGTACAGCGCAGAGTAAAGACTATAACCCTGGGACAAGAGATGGAGCATGTACTACCCGTAAACACCAAGTACATGGGGCATGGACTACCCACTCAAAAACACCTCCCCTAGATAGGGTACACTTCAGGATACCAACCCTGACAACATGGATGGGTATTGACTACCAAAAAACACCAAACTACATCCCCAACGCAGAATACAGACTTTTCATAGCATTGACTACCCAAAGACACCAAACTACATCCCCAACGCAAAATACCGACTTTTCATATGAGCACAACAGATTTGCTATATTAAAAACACACACCACATTACTGAAAAAAAAACACAGTGTTAACTAAAATGCAAAGATGAAATAACTGCAACACAAATAAATAAATAAATGACATTAGCTCCGGTGAGCGACCTCTCACACGGGATCTGTACACAGATGTGCGCAGTCATAGCTGAATGTTCCCACACGATGAGAAGACCGATTTTCCAATAGTGAAGACAGTTCACGTATAGTGTCACAAATCCGAACAATATTGACTCAAATGTCATCTGTGTTTTGAGGCACGTTGTATACAAATACTACAAGAAACGTTGGTAGACGAGAACTCCGACGAAGAACTGAACAGCTGCTTATGGACGCGCCGAACAGCAACTAGGAAGCGCACAGAGCAAGCTGTTGTCATGGCAGCCAAACAAAATACAACATGGCCGCTACGTTTGTCGTAGTGACGTAAAGTGCGTGAGGAACGTGTCTCCTATGAAAACTGACATAGGCGTCACAGGAGCGAAGAGCATGAAGAGAATCTTGCCTCACCAACTCCTCGAAGCATTCTATAGACGTCATCAGAAGGACGGCCGGCAGGAAGGAGAGAAGATCGCTTGTGGCCAACCGTCGACCAACGGACAAAGGCATCCAGGACGGTGAGTAATTGAGTTCGGAAATGCGTCGAAAGTTTAGGCCGTTTACACTTCAAATCCTGCCACAATATTGTAGCACTTCTTTAAATGTGCTAACAAGAACAGTGCCGGACATAGAATGCTCACATCTGCACTTTTCTAACTAAATTGCAAAGAGTAGGGTTCGTGTGCTGCCTTTACTTATAGAGTACTGCAAAGCTTTTAATCCGATCTGCGCAGAAGACAGAAAGTGTATGAAGCGGGACTCGCAAAGTTCATTATGAACCACTCGACTCATACAAAAATGTCTCTCAAGTGAATGCTCGTATTACCACACCGGGCAGAAACGAGCTGAGCAGGCAGAGGCTGTTATAAAACTTCGCAGAGCACACAAAACTCAGTTTGAGGGTTGTTTGTAAACAGATGATCACGTCTAGTAGACAAACAGTAGACACAACTCTTTGGTGCAGAAGAATACTTCACTCGTAAACTGACAGCAGACTTTACTGAAACACACGCCCTCGGTGTAGGCTGTCCGGATGGACTTGGACACTGGTGGGGTCAGCAGGGCGTTACCTTAATTGTGAAATGAAGTGTCCTTGAAAGTCTTGAATTCTTGAGTTCTTTCCTGTAGTTCCTTAAGTTTTTATCTCTAGATCACGCGTAGGTTCCTCCTTTTAAAATCGTCGCCAAGTTGTAATAAATGACTATAAATAGACTGTAAATAGACCCCACCAGGAGCTCGCTGTTGGTAGCTCAACCTCAGATGACCAACTGCCTCAATAGGGAATAGAAGGGTACAGTCAGCTAGAGAGGCTCCTTGGCATTCTATGATGTCATAAGTATAATAGTATTGTCTAGCCAGAGAGGAACAGTGAAGATAGTATTTACTACAGAAACCTCTATGAAACTAAGGCCACCCCTCCTTCTGCTCCAGGATGGGATAAGGTCAACCATAGAAAGGTTCAGTTCACCCAGCCGGATATGAAATGGCAGGTGTATCTAGCCCCAACAACCAGCTAACAACAAATATGTCCATCTCATTTCAGCATTGGCTGCCTTACCAGGAGAAGCACATTGCTACCATGGAACAAGAATGCTGCAGACAATGAGGATACTATTCCAGGGCTGCCTGCTAGAAAATCTTATAGCTGGTGCTTGATCATTCAGTGTGGAGCCTGAAGAATCTATTCTGTCATATGCCAGACTTTGTGGTGTCTGAAAGGTTTTCAATAGACTGCAAGACTGTGTGGTGTCGGCAGAATCTCTTCTCTCAGTTTGTCGGGCTTGTGATTTCTTTATAATGTCTAATTCAAGTCTTTCTGACTGTTTGGTGTATGAAGAATCTCTTAGAGCCTGTCACTGTGGTGTCTTGCGTAATGCATCTTTCTAGTTGCCAGGTTCCATGGTAACGGGATGATGCATAGCTGCTAGATTCTAGAATGGGTGGTTGTAAGTTAGTTGAAGGGAGAGATTGACATGGAGAAGATGTACCTGCTTGTTATCCAATAAACACTACTTTAATTGCTACACCTTGATGATCATTCTTTACAGTCACACAGTTGGTGCCTGAAGACTCTTCTAGAGTCTGACAGACTGTGTGGTGTCTGGAAAATCTTTTCAGGTCTGTCTGACGGTATGAGATCTCAAGAGTCATTTCTTTCAGTCTGCCACATTGCGTAGTGTCTCAATCTCTAATAGTCTGCCAGACGGTGAAGGGTCTGAAAAATCCCCTCTCAGTCTGTTAGACTGTGTGTTTGAAGAATCTCTTCTTCCACTCTTACTAATAGCGTTCAGTCTGAAGACTCGCCTGTCCCAGCCTGCTAGACTGTCTGGGTGTTTGCCCGAAGAACATCGATTGAGACAATGCAACATGAACTGTAAGAGTGTGTCTTGAAACAGCTGCTCCATAATACATACCTTGCTGAACCCTACCAAGTAAAGTCCCAAGAAAGAGATCTCCCACACAGTGGAATGAGCCAGAGTCAGTTAGTCAGATAAGTGAAACCCATACTTGTTACTGACAGCATCGAAAAGTCCCTGACACACATGGACAAGTTAAGAAGATCAGTTTACTGAGGGTACATCATTAAGGGACCTTCTTCTTAAATGTTGTGACTCTGATTGGTGCATTGGCTATTAATACCTCTAACATACAGATAACACATGAATTAATGTGACAAACATGCTTTATAAACGTATCACAGTCTACAGAAATTATTGACTTAAAACTTCCTAATGCTCAGTCCCCAAACGACTGAGCTACTCCTTTCATGTCAACGTAACTGCAAATTTGTTCCCCTATAGCAAAATACACTTAGTCGTTAGGTTCATCCTCCTCTTTTACACAAAGTCAAATTGCTGGACTTCTGGCTTGACTGATGATGAATGCCCAAATCAAACACTTTCAAATTTGCTATCTTCATATTACACATAAAAGTGATTCTCCTACCCACAAATTTCCAGGCTGAGGTTTAAGAGCTGCTTATTTCTTGAATTCACAGTGGAACCACAGCTCTGATCGGTCTATTTTGGTCTACCCAAAAAGACAACGGCTCCTTTGAAAGACATTGTAACACCTACATGACATCTAGAACCTGTAACAGGGACTTTTATCTCCTAATAAATGTAATCATAAAATCTACGCTACCTTCCTAATACAATATTCACCTAACCAGCATTGAATAGTGACATGCCACAGTTGCTAAATATTCAGCATTGCATTAAAAAAATACACTTGGCATTCAGAATCTTATTATTCCTGCAAATAAAGTCAAGCCCTCTACACCTGCTGCTCAGCCTGCTCTCTGTAAACAATCCCTCAGGCATACATAAACATTCTGTGACATCACACAGAGAGGCCGAGCAGTAGGTGTCATGGAAACTAGGGAGAGAATGCATTATATCTAATACAGAATATAACAGACATCTTTCACTTGCTCACAAGGCAGGAGTCTGACGAAAGAAATTTGACCACATTACTCCAGTGTTGAAAAACCTGCATTGGAGGCTGTTGTATTGTGCTTAGAGTGGAATGCATTTATGTCATTGATGACACTGGAACGTTGTAGTGTCATCAATGACCAGTGGGAGATTTGCTGTTGGTTGGGACAGTTGTGCTGACCTCCTTTGTCTGGCTTTACTTAATAAAGAATTCTTGTCAACTTCAAAAGTGGTTCCTGTATATATATATATATATATATTTTTTTTTTTTGTGTCAATGTTTGCGACGATTGGACTTCGGATCTACAGAGTGTTTACTGCCTTCCTCAGTTATCCCATTCATTGTTGTCTCCTGACAAGGGGTCAGAAGACTCTACAAAACTGTAAGTACTGTATTTTTGAAGTCATCCCCTGATGTATCTCCTGAAGGAGGGGAGCGGCATCTTGTAACTTTGGAGACCTACCAGTTGGGCTGATGGAGCAAGGTGGATAAACAAAATTTTGTATACCCCTCGTGAAGTCACACTTCGATAACATGTAATCTGAACTAATGGAGTGGTGCATGAGACTAATCAACCTAGAATAAAAACCTGGACATACACACACACGTGGGAACTAATCTCTGCTTAAATTGCAATTATAACTAACTAATTATGTCATTTTGTCGTGTCCTGTACTAATGTGCTGCATTGATGAATGAAGCATAAATGTGCTTTTGTCTATGTATTTGTGGCCAGAAGATTGGACCTAAGTGAGTATATTACGCATACGTGTCGCTTATTTGCTAGGTAATTACTAATAGGGAATACCTTAGTAAGGGGAGAGGTAAACAGAAAGGCTATTTTTCTAAAATTAACGTTTATTTGTGTTTGTGTCCATAGCACCCTGGACCTTGATGGCCTGACGAGGCGGGGTGATCGCTGCCCCTCACACACGAGTTAGTCATGATCCGCGATCATGGCCTCATGCAATGACTCGCTGTTTAAAGAATGCTTCTCCCTTTTTTCCTCCTTTAGGGCTATTTACACCCCTAGCGCAGTCCCCACAGGAACTAGCCGCGCAGTTTGCCAATGGGCTCCTAAGGGTAGGTTTCACTAACTGACACTGTAACCTTATTACTGTACGCCTGCCGCCCCCCGTGTGGCTGAGTGGCTTCTTGATGGTGTTTTGATACTGTTTTTATTCCTCTTTTCTAGTGGCTCTATTGTTTAGTTAAACGACTGACCACCCTTGCTACGATTAGCATTCACACATGCCTTGGAAACCCCGAGGCCATGTCCTGCCACACGTAATAATGGTCTCTCTCCCCTCACCACGTTGCACGCCATCTGCCTTCCTTCATAGACACCTAGTTTAATTTGATTTACTGGGTGCGTGTTATGACTTTTGGGGTGAAGTCACAGTATTGCCTGCCAACAATATAATCACCACCGACAATGTAGCAACTGTGATATCTATTGTTTCCTTAGGTCTGACGGTGATGCAGTGATCCTCGCCTTCCTTAGACCTATATCTACCAGGTTGTATTAATAATAGCCTGTAGCTCACCCTATGGGGCATATTAGGTTTATATGAGCACCTTTTTGTCGGTCCTGAAGAATTGCCCCGCTGGGCATGAAACATGTTGACCAAAATGGAGGGTTGATATGAGGCCACACCAATAGTTACGTTGGCCCTCAGTACCCCTCCCTACACTTTTTAATAAAGTGGCTAACCACCTGAATAAAGACTTCCCTGTGGACTATCCAACTTTTTTTAAATTTTTCCACCGTTTAGCTCACTACCTCACTTTTTAAGCCTCACAAGTTTCTACTTATCTCGGCAAAGGAACAAAAGACCTCCGCAAAAGAGTGACACTCGTTGTTACCCGTCGGGCATTGCAGCGCCGGCCCGACGCAGGAGCAGGAAGCCGATGATATAAACAACATCCTAAGTAGGCTGAATGAGACATGTCATCCAGCTCATCAGTTGTGTGAGGCTTCCTTAGTTCCGTCAAGGAACTTGCTGACCACCCGGCACACACACCCCCCACACCCTTTAGCTGACTTCCAGCTTATTGTGAGAGAGACCTTATTACCTGTCATACCCCAGGGGAACAGTGTACACCCTTGCTTGCTTGCTTCCTGGACTAGTACACTGGACCCCTTTAAATATTGTCCAATTCCGTCCCCCCCTGTTGTTCACATACTTAGCGTGGGCTGCCCCCACGGGACTATTAGGATACCAAGAGTGACACTTTTTCACTGTCTTGGCCCACTACTGGGTGCCATTCTCTCCCCAGTACACCGCATCTGCGGTTCCACATCTCGTAAATTTTCTTTTTATTGACACCACAATCAGCCACACTCCAGTCACAATGGAGGATGTACCAGGCCTCAGTTTTGATGACGATGCCATTGATGAAGCCCTACGGACGGCCCCGAGTCTTATTACCCTTTCAGCTACGGCTACTTCGAGTGCCACCAATGACGACTGGGCTATACTTACTGCCCTAAAGAAAGAACTCATCAGGATCACTATGCACGGGATAATGATGACCGAGTACCTGCGAAATAAAATTGCCCCACTGGGCCTTATTGTGAATATCATACCAAGACTCTTCCTTGAAGATAATCAGTTCAAGGTTGAGTGGGTACAAGTCTCCTGGAAATGTACCAAAGACCTGCTTTTCCTCATCGTACAAACATCCAAACGATTGGCAGAGGCCCTACAAGAGAAAATCTCAGCCATAGAAGCCACAATGAGAAGCACGGTCAATAAGAATACCAAGGCCAACTTTACTAACAAACTAGCGGAGATCAACCAAGAAATGGCAGACCATCATGAATATCTCCTAAATCAAAAAACTGCCAAATTACAGAAAGACATCACCAAGTTCGAGAAGGAGAAAGTCTATCCATATCTGAAGGATGGCTTTAAGAATAAGAAGACATCCTACTCCTCTGATGAGAACACGGATAACAGTCGGCGAGGATCCACTAGTAGCGACTCCAGTGGAGGATACAACTCCAGGAACAACCGGGCTCCACAACACTCCAACTGGCAACCAGGTTACCATCAAGGACCGGTCTTTCATGGCCCTCCACACATGGCACCCCCATGGCAATACCCCTTTTACCAACAGGGTCCGCCACAATTCTTTCCTTCAAACCCTCCACCTTTTCAAGGCAGAGGCTGGGGCAGAGGAAGAGGGCGAAAGCGAGGCGGACAAAAAGGAGTACAGTGGCAGGACCAATCAACCCCCCAGACATCAGTGGAAACCAGGAGCTCCACCAGGGGCAGAAGAGTTTGACGGTAAACCTATCAAAGAAAGTTCTGACACCCATTGAGACTCAAGTCCTGGAAAAAGGACTGGGTTTTGTCCCCACTCCAACCCCTGACGTTTTTCAAGAAATGATTGAGCTCAAACAACTCTTCAGAAAGATACGCCTGAAAGCTTTCTTCCAAGACAAACCAGAACCGGATACTTCTGATTCAGGTCTACGCAAACCTTCCACCTTCACCCCCACAGATGGGATGGTCCCCCCAGAGATTCTAACCTTCGAGAGAGCAGTCCTCAACACCCTCAAGAACAAACCTCAATGTAAACAATTCAATAACCTAACCGGCTTGGAGAAGCAGGCCTGCCAGGCTCTGGGGAATGACGACACAATTGTTATAAAACAGGCTGACAAGGGGGGTGCCACAGTCATCCAAGACTATGATGCATATGACCTGGAGTGTAGACGCCAACTTTCCAACAGTACCCACTACAGACCCCTAACAATAGATCCTACCAAACGCCTGTCCACCACGATCATGAGCCTCGTGCTAGAGGGTGAAACCAATGAATGGTTGTCTAAAAAGGAAGCAGATTTCCTCATCACCACCGAACCAGTCACACCCTATTTCTATACCCTCCCAAAAATACACAAGGGGGTTACACCGGTACCAGGAAGACCTATCGTGTCAGGCATAGGATCCCTTTTGGAACCACTGTCCCAATTTTGCGACGTATTCCTCCAGCCATTAGTGAAGAAAATCCCTTCCTTCCTCCAAGACACCAGAGATGTTTTACGTCTTATTGAAGAGATGGACGGGAGGGAGAACGTCGACTTGATAGTGACCTTGGACGTAGAGGCTCTCTACACTAACATCCCCCAACAAGCCACCTTGGAAGCAGTAGAGAATGCCTTGAGATCTGAGGAGTGGACATCCTGCACCCCTATTTCTTTCATTATGGCTCTTGCGAGTATAGCCCTGACGGAAAATTTCTTCAGGTATGAATCGCAATTATACCATCAAATCCGCGGGACTTCCATGGGTTCTACCTTCGCGCCGAGCCTGGCGTGCCTTTACATGGCGTCCTTCGAGGAACAGGTCATCTATCCTGCAACAGTAAACCCCTTTCTCGAACAGCTTTCCCTCTGGCGTCGCTATATCGACGACATCTTGATTCTATGGAAAGGGGATAGGACTAGCTGTGAGGCATTCTGCTCCTGGATTAACCTGCAGAACCCATACCTCAAATTCACGGGTACAATTTCCGCCATTTCCCTCCCCTTCTTGGATCTTACCATCCGGCTGGAGCCTTCAGAGATTACCACCACTCTTTATAGAAAAGAAACCGACAGGAACAGTCTCCTCCCTTATCAGAGCCATCACACTCGAGCCCTGAGGGACAATCTCCCGTTCTGACAATTTCTCCGTATCCGAAGAAATTGTACAGCACTGTCTGATTTTGTACGTGAATCATCCCTTCTCCAACACAAACTCCAGGACAAGGGCTATCCAACCAGGTTGTTGAACCTTTCCTTTAAAAGGGCACGGAATAATAACAGAGAAGCCCTGCTGGAGTCAAATCCGAAGCCCACCAGCGATGTCATCACCTGCGTGACAACATACACCAGGCACTCAACTTTCATCAAAAAAACAATCAACTCCCATTGGGGTACTCTGAACTCTGCTGGCCTGGATATCCCCCGCCCACGGTTTGCTTTTAAAAGAACTGCTAACCTCAAGGACACCCTGACCCACACTCGACCCAAGAAGACAGGCACCCACCATGACAACCCCTTATGGGACCTGCCACCAGTGGTCGGTCACTACAGGTGTGGCAGCTGCATCATCTGTCCCCAAACCATACAAAGCAAAGTGATCAAGCTAACGCCAACGTTCACCTGGCACATGAACAGACACACTAATTGTAACAGCAGTCGTTGTATATACCTGCTCATTTGTCCATGTGGGCTGAAATATATAGGCATGACTATGCGAACTGTGAAAACGCGGATCATTGAGCATAACAGCAACGTTCGCTGTATGAAGACGCACACCAGGCTCTATGATCACTGCAAAGAAGCAGGACACAGGGCGGACAACCTTCAATGGACAGTGTTGGAATGTCATCCATCCATTAACCAACAAGCACTGTACAGACTAGAACAACGATGGGTACACCGTCTGCAATTGGATACCTGTGGCCTGAACGATTCCATCCCGTGGAACCAACTAGCAAGATGATTCTGTTCCCTGTGCCTCCGAGACTGGTCATCCTCTGTTGTGCACACTGGCACACCATAGCCCTGCACGAGTTCAACATATGCACAGGCATCCCTGATCTAAGTGTTTGCTTGAACGCGGCCTTCCCGAACATGAGCATGGCCATCATTTTTGTTTATTGCATCCATAGGCCTACTAGTCACAGGGGCACGGCAGGGAGTACTTCACCCCACCAAAGGGTTAACTACCTATCCACTCAGCCTTGCGGCACCAGTCTGGGGTCACACTGCCCTCTCCAGCCTTGCTATGCCAGAGATAGGGCCATTGCGTGCCTGAGCGAGCCAGCTGCTCTTCCATCTTCGGTGGTCCGCACTCGGGCGGCTTTACTCCCCCACTGACTATCGGACAGTCTGTCAGTCCACGCACAATGTCAATAACCACATTAATTGCACTCTCCCCATTTGGGCCCCCATTCCGAGTGCCCGTGTCAGCGCACTGACGTTGCACCAGAAGAGCCCCGCTATGCCAGTCCACACTCGCCCGCCCCCGGCCCCCCGCCCCAGGCCCCCCCCACCCCTCCCCTTTGCACGCCCAACCAAGCTGTTCCAAACCTTCAACCATACAGGCCAGTAAGACTACGTCCCCCATGAGCACCCTCCAGCGGTCTCTGATTGGCGCCTGCTGGCGCACTGTCATCGCGAGCCCGCCCCCTTCTTCCGACACCGGCCCTCCCACTCCGCATTCTTAATGGCGGATGTGTTTTGCACTCCCGACCGGCGGTTCCGCGTTGACTAGACGCCGACGGTGTGGGGGTAGGTGATACCGGCGAGTATCTCACGCCGCTAAGGTAAGCCTGCAGCCTTTACCATTGACTGGCCGCCGCTCCACCGTGACGGCACCCTGGCCAGTACCCACGTAGCGCGCCCCGCCTCACCAGACTGTCTAAACTGAGACTTCAGCTGGTTTTTCAGCAGCCCGCAGATTCCGCTTCCCTGCCTAAATTGCTAACAATGCCAGACACCCCTTGGCACACCTCCCGTTTGGTTTTTGCGAGCAGGTATAATTGGACCGCCGCTAATCCATAGCACCCTGGACCTTGATGGCCTGACGAGGCGGGGTGATCGCTGCCCCTCACACACGAGTTAGTCATGATCCGCGATCATGGCCTCATGCAATGACTCGCTGTTTAAAGAATGCTTCTCCCTTTTTTCCTCCTTTAGGGCTATTTACACCCCTAGCGCAGTCCCCACAGGAACTAGCCGCGCAGTTTGCCAATGGGCTCCTAAGGGTAGGTTTCACTAACTGACACTGTAACCTTATTACTGTACGCCTGCCGCCCCCCGTGTGGCTGAGTGGCTTCTTGATGGTGTTTTGATACTGTTTTTATTCCTCTTTTCTAGTGGCTCTATTGTTTAGTTAAACGACTGACCACCCTTGCTACGATTAGCATTCACACATGCCTTGGAAACCCCGAGGCCATGTCCTGCCACACGTAATAATGGTCTCTCTCCCCTCACCACGTTGCACGCCATCTGCCTTCCTTCATAGACACCTAGTTTAATTTGATTTACTGGGTGCGTGTTATGACTTTTGGGGTGAAGTCACAGTATTGCCTGCCAACAATATAATCACCACCGACAATGTAGCAACTGTGATATCTATTGTTTCCTTAGGTCTGACGGTGATGCAGTGATCCTCGCCTTCCTTAGACCTATATCTACCAGGTTGTATTAATAATAGCCTGTAGCTCACCCTATGGGGCATATTAGGTTTATATGAGCACCTTTTTGTCGGTCCTGAAGAATTGCCCCGCTGGGCATGAAACATGTTGACCAAAATGGAGGGTTGATATGAGGCCACACCAATAGTTACGTTGGCCCTCAGTACCCCTCCCTACACTTTTTAATAAAGTGGCTAACCACCTGAATAAAGACTTCCCTGTGGACTATCCAACTTTTTTTAAATTTTTCCACCGTTTAGCTCACTACCTCACTTTTTAAGCCTCACAAGTTTCTACTTATCTCGGCAAAGGAACAAAAGACCTCCGCAAAAGAGTGACACTCGTTGTTACCCGTCGGGCATTGCAGCGCCGGCCCGACGCAGGAGCAGGAAGCCGATGATATAAACAACATCCTAAGTAGGCTGAATGAGACATGTCATCCAGCTCATCAGTTGTGTGAGGCTTCCTTAGTTCCGTCAAGGAACTTGCTGACCACCCGGCACACACACCCCCCACACCCTTTAGCTGACTTCCAGCTTATTGTGAGAGAGACCTTATTACCTGTCATACCCCAGGGGAACAGTGTACACCCTTGCTTGCTTTCTATGATAGTTCCCATTCTGACTCGAGAGGCCTGTGACAAAATGGAGTCACTGGTTTACTGTGACAGCCAAAGGCAGAGTGCATGCGCAGCCGAAGGGATGAGAATGAATGCGAGCTGCTCGGGCCTGTGCGGAAGGCAGTTCAAGGTCGCTGTGGCTTGGAAGTCTAGATGGCTGCCAAATGATGAGAGCAATGGTTCTGAACGTGAGAATTTTATTTGAAGTTGCGAATTAAGGAAACTCGACTAGGACTATGCAAGACAATGGGGGCATTAAAAAAACCCTGACAGGAAGAAAATGTATAATGTGGAGATGAGGTTATAATCGGAGTGAGCTGGCCTTACAGGGAGTAAGGACTATCCCTGGGCACTCTTGAATGCACAAAGGTGCGTTATGCAATGTAGATTGGTACTTCAGAGGTAATTGTAGTCATAGTAGTCTTTATTTAATTCAAATTTCAATTTAAGAAAACTTTTCACATTTCAATCATATTACGTCATATGATGATGTTATTTTGCATATGATTGTCAATCATGAATTCCAAGGTCATACAAATAATGTATTCCAAAAGTTTTAGTAATCCCCGATGCATTTCGTGCAAAACTGCACTTCTTCAGGGGGAATCTGTGTAAAAGAAAAAGATGTCTGTAGGGCGCTAAAAAAGTTCAGGAGTCTAAAAAACAGTGAGTCTGTGATAAAAGTTATGAGGTTAGTATCTATGGGGCGTGACTACGGAAAGAACAAAGGCGAAATACTTCAAGGTTAAGCAATGACGTTGTTAGGATTAAGATGCGAGGGGACTGGCAACAAAACGAAAGACAAGGAAACCGTGGGTGGTTTGTCAAACACTTTATTGAAGTCTGTTTCTAATTGAAGTAATGGCCAGTGCTTGCGAATATACTCTTTGATTTTTGTGGATTGCGTCGAGAATTTCGATACAAAAGCAGAACGTGTGTCTTTGTCTGGAGACTTCTCTCTGAGTTTAAGCAGGTCTTGTCTTTGTCTGTCCAACACTGTCCTGTGCATACAGATCAATTGTGGACTGAGTTTCATTACCTTTCCAAAAATGAACATTACCTACAGCTATCTGGAGTCGCCATGGGCAATTGTGCTGCTCCAGCATACTCGAATCTATTCAAGTACTTATTTGAGAAACAGCACATTTTGAACCATCAAGATTGGCAACCATTTTTATGCGCCTACTACCGATATATTGATGTCATTTTTCTCGTTTGGAAAGGTAATGAAACTCAGTTAACCAACGCCATCGACTCTCTCAATCGAGTAAATGACCGTATTCAATTCACACACAGTTTCAACACCACAACCATACCTTCTCTGGATGTACAAATCTCATTATCCAACAACCAATTTGTCACATCAATATATACCAAGACTACCGACCGCAACAACTATTTACATTATCGCAGCTTCCATTAACCAAGTCTAAAACGCCATTTACCATATTCACAACTTCTCCGTGCTAAACGGATTGCATCCACAATTGATCTGTATGCACAGGACAGTACTACCATTATCAAGAAATTTCATCAACGAGGTTACCCCAGAGAACTCACTCAAGCTGCAGAAGACAGAGTGTCGGGCAGACAAAGACAAGACCTACTTAAACTCGGAGAGAAGTCTCCAGACAAAGACACACGTTCTGTTTTTGTATCGAAATTCTCGACACAATCCACAAAAATCAAAGAGTCTATTCGCAAGCACTGGCCATTACTTCAATTAGAAACAGACTTCAATAAAGTGTTTGACAAACCACCCATCTTCGCTTACCAGCGTTCTAAAAACATACAATCTATATTGAAACAGTTGCCAACCATCGACAACACGATTTTCAAAGGCACGATACCGTGCCATAATCGTGGACATTGCAGTAGTATTATTCCAGGCAATTCCTTATCTCACCCCACTCAAGGAACACCCATACACCTTCGAGTCAATGCAACCTGTGATTCCATGAATGTTATTGTAACCGGGGCCAGCTGTCATGCCCCGAAAAGGGGTCCACTGTAATGATGTCCGACCCCCCCCCTCTTCTCTCCACAGCCACAACAACCCCCCGGAGGGTCGGGACCCGAGATCTATTCCTGTGACGAGGAAGACGACGGCGACTGGGGGCCCTTTAAATGGACGAGCAGTCTGATGGAGGAGGAGGAGTCAAGTCACCTGTATAAGGGAGGAACCGACGGTCAGACGGGGTGTTACTACACCGGAGGAGCGGACAGGGTGGCAGAGAGCGGAGAGGCGGGAAGCAGCGAGGAGGACTGGAGGAGAGGAGTGAGGCGGAGAAGCGAAGAGAGCATAGCGGAAGTCGAGAGGACCGAGAGCAGAGGACGGAGACCGTCGGAGGAGTCTCAAGATCCAGTGGACCCAGAGACGAACCCAGGAAGTCCGAATAGCCGAGCAGCACGACCAGCTGAGCCCGGAGGCCAACCCCACGATCCGCCCAGCCGTACGCCAGGAGGGGTACGGCTAGCCGAGGTACGTGATCGCTTCCTGGGGTGGTCGAAGAAGAAGGGTAGAAGCCCCCAGCAGCCCCCCTGAGTTTCTAAGTAGACTGGCACCCCCCCTCACGTATAGAACCACGATTGTTGTTCCGGGCACTCCTTTGGTTGATACAGCGCACCCGGTGTATCCCTCACATTCCTCTCACAAGCCCCCCCCCCTCGATAGATAAGCAAAGCCTGTGTAATTCGTGAAAACACTTACGTGTCCTCTCTTTTCTGCTTGTCCCCTGGTTATCGGCGAGAGCGGTCAGAACGGAGCCTCCGGAGCACAGCAGAAGGCGGAGTCCCGTCCGTAGAAGGGAGGAGGAAGTCCTACGAAAGACCCGACGGGAGAGAAGCCGATCTCCACGTAGCGGAGCAACAAGGAAAACATGTACTGACAGTTTGTTTGCTAAAATAAAACTCTCTACAACCAAAACCCGCATATTGCCTCTGCCTGTCCCCCCTGTTACAGTTATATATATGCTAAAATGCCCTTGTGGCCTCCCATACGTGGGAAAAACTGAACGTAAAATCAAAACAAGACTGACCGAACACCGCAGTAACATTCGCACGAAGAACTTAAAGTCCTGTGTAGCTGCTCACTTTGCCCAACATTCTCATAACCTAAGCCAAATCCGTTTCCTAGTCCTTGAAGTAGTGGATAAACACATTTACAGAGACAACAATAAAAACCTACTTCAACGTGAGCTATATTGGATATACCGCCTTCACTCCTTGCATCCAAAAGGACTTAATGACAGATTGGAATACAGTTGCCACTTATAATAATTTGCTCTGTACCTGTTTGATCTCTCTTTTTGACCATTTACCCTTTCAAGAATTCGATCCTATTCCCATTCAGCTCTAGTTCACTTGTTACACTCCTTTACCTCTTAGTTGCACCTTTCCTTTACTACATTTTCTATTCCTTTTGTATTTACACCCTTATCTTTCTTCTATCTCTTCACTTCAATTTTTAATTCCCCTTAGTTGCTTTACATTTATACTATATTGTGCTTTGGTACTGTTTTACTATTTGCATATGTTTTCATTTTTGTTCCCATCACCCTCCCTACGGTCCCATCACCCTCCCTACGGTCCTTTATCCTCGCGTTCCATTCACTGTCACAGTAACTCCGTTTACACTCAGTCCGCTTTCTATGAGCACAGTTTTCACCCACATTAAGGAGCATGTACGAATGCTCGGCGTCTTCCGGGTTCCTGTAGACACGGACTGGACCTTACCGCTAGTAGTTCGTCGACTTAACCATAACTCTCTTGGTCGGTAAGTGATCGAATCTTTAGTCCCTTTCACTACGATTTTCATTTGCCCCGCATGACGGTTGGCTTCATTTTTCGTTATATTCCTCGTTATATCCCACTCACTTCACGTGATATTTTCGTGTTTTAACTTATTATGCTTTCTCCTAGACTACACTAATGAACACCCGTAGAGTTACTTTCAAGTTTCGTCGAGGCACGCCACAAATTTCCGCTGCATATTAATCACATGCACGGTTTCCTTGTCTTTCGTTTTGTTGCCAGTCACCTCGCATCTTAATCCTAACAACGTCATTGCTTAACCTTGTAGTATTTCGCCTTTGTTCTTTCCGTAGTCACATCCCATAGATACTAACCTCACAACTTTTATCACAGACTCACTGTTTTTTAGACTCCTGAACTTTTTTAGCGCCCTACAGACATCTTTTTCTTTTACACAGATTTCCCCTGAAGAAGTGCAGTTTTGCACGAAATGCATCGGGATTACTAAAACTTTTGGAATACATTATTTGTATGACCTTGGAATTCATGATTGACAATCATATGCAAAATAACATCATCATATGACGTAATATGATTGAAATGTGAAAAGTTTGCTTAAATTGAAATTTGAATTAAATAAAGACTACTATGACTACAATTACCTCTGAAGTACCAATCTACATTGCATAACGCACCTTTGTGCATTCAAGAGTGCCCAGGGATAGTCCTTACTCCCTGTAAGGCCAGCTCACTCCGATTATTCTACAGCACCTTGTGGATTCAGAAGGTGACCTCCCTGAGCACCTATAACAGTTTTACCTATTTACCCTTGTGACTTACTTCAGTTACCCAGGAGTGCAGCGGTTTCAAGTTATTGTGAGATGAGGTTATACTCATCCACCCCGGAACTGACAAATGAGGACTCGACTTTTCTTTAAAAGTTACTCTTTTAGATAGATAGAGCTAGTGAAAAAGGTATAAAAAGTGCTGATTTTACCGAGTAAAAAATTTCTTCTGATTTTCTACCAGAGATGCTGTTAGATTGCTGATGTTCCTGTGATGTAAGATTCTTTTTCTCGACTTATGATTTCTCTTTACAGGAATGGCACTTTAGTGAGGGATTTTAGTTAGGGAGTTAGGAGAATGGACTTTGGGAACTATCTGTCTTTTGCTAATACTTGCGTTCTAAACTTAAAATGTTAACGTTATTTCTTAAATTTTCTAAAATAAATTAAATTAACTGTTTTGAATTAAGCTTTCGTTTAAATGTCATTTGATGATTAAATAAATAAAGAAAGAAAATAAACCTTTAGACATGTTAAAATTGCTTTAGTAAAATTAGAAAAATGGAAAATAAAGCTGGTCTTGAGTTTTCCTACGCCTAATTTTTTACTAGCAGACCCATCGACCCTTGTGGCGATATGTCTAAATGTATATTTTCTGATGATAAAACCATGGTAAACTCGCAAAAAACTGCCGATGTATATAATATAAACGTTTAATTGATTTAGACATTTCGCTATGATACAGCAGCTCTCATTGAGATTCACTGATCCCTAGAGTAAGGTAGAGATTATTTGTACGGAAACTCACAGTGATATGGGCCCCACTGGAGAGTGAATGTATGTTTTGGTATTTCAGGGATAAGTGATATGGTTTCAGAGATTATTTTTGGAGTAGTGCTGCATCAGGGCAGGTGCTGTGACATTTGGTGCCTTTCTTAGTTATTGTTGGAGTGCCCGCTGGCTCCTAGTGCGCAACCTCCACTCCCATTGTCCTGCACAGAGACCACACACTGCCTATTTTTTCTGTGCTCAAAGTCTTCCAAGAAATGCAGTTTTAGATGTTTCGATCGCTGACTTCAGCATGCTATGTGGTAGCCACCATCTTGGATTGGGTTTCGTTGCCACGTACGAGGGAGCAACAACGCCTTGGAACCACAGTGGTGTAATTTTCTTCAGTGACAAGCACACCACTTGTCATTGTTTGGTCAGCAGCTTGTTATTTACGGTGACAAGCATACCCGTGTTATTTTATTAGTGTTGTGCACACCGTGCGGCGTTGTAGTGCAGCAGCATGTCGTTTTACGGTGACAGGCACACCCTTGTACAAGGTATTTGAAATTTTAAAATTCAACGTAGGTCTTTGTGATTTGTGGAGTACTCTTTGTGTATTCATTCTACATCTACGTGTCAGTTATTGGGACAGTGTTCAACAGCTCATCATTTATAGTGACAAGCACACCTTTTGCGATGTACTTTTAGTTCAGGACTCGAAAAATCATAAAAATTGCACTTGTCCCGCAGGTCCAGTAACGTGAAACATCTACTCGACCTAACTGAAATGCACTTGTCCTCTGACTCTGAAAGCTGAGCAAATGTGACAAGTTAACAAGATTTAAAAGCATTTTTATTACTCATTCAATTTGTGAGCAATACAGATGCCTTTAAATCTTGCTAGTTTGTCACATTTGCTCTGCTTTCAGAGGCAGAGGTCAAGTATCAGTTTGTGTTCCTACTCCAGAAAGGGTGAGTAGGACCAAAATAAATCTCATCCTTATTGAATCTGACTCACATGTGGATTTTTCGAGCCCTGTAGCTGCCTCAATTTGAAACTGTACAAGTCTGGTGTTTCTCCTCACTGTTGGCAATTAACATTCTCTGGTATTAGGCACTGATTCCTTATTTTGTCATTTTAATTTTTCTTCGCTCAACTTCAGTATATGCGCATCTCAAACTTATTCCTTGACCCTCCACAGATCTTTCTTGCTTCTACTGGTGGTGCTCCCATAAAGTGGCAAGAATTGAGGGAATATTTTTAAACTACATGGATGCAATAGAAGAAGGAGAAGAGGAGTTATCCCAAGTAAGGAAGATAAAATCTTGTTACATTCTCTTGGTCCTCAAGGTCTCAAAGTGTACAATTCTTTAGAAAAAATTACGCCCGTTCTAGAGACTCTGATGTTTTTCTTCATGCGTTGGAAGATTTAGACGCCTATTATTCCACCTCTGTGTGCATCGGCATTAATCGCCACAAAGTCTTTGGCAGGGAACAAGAAAAACAAGATACTATTGAGTAGTTTGTTTCATACTTGAAAAAGCTAGCCATTACATGCAGATTAGCCCCTTTGCATGATGAATTTGTTCGGTACCAAATCATTATGAACGTTAACAATGAGCATGTTCAAGAATGGTTGTGGGTATTTGGTGAGGCACAATTATCTGAAGTGGTTGCTTTAGTTAAGAAGGCTGAGATCGCCAATAAGTGTGCAAAGCAGCATCAGGGGTACCTAAAGATGTTGGGAAGGTTACAGTCAGTAAAGTGGGTAATAAAGCTAAGAATAAATCCAATTATCCAAAAGTGGACAGGGGGAAGGAATATAAAACCAAAGAAATGAAATGCTACAGGTGTGGATGTAAAGATCATCTTGCATACAGTAAGCGGTGTCCAGCAAACACACAAAAATGTGGTGAGTGCGGTTTGGTTGGGCACTATGCCACAGTTTGTAGGTGCAGCAAAGGTAATAAAAAGAAAGTTTCTTTGGTTGCCTGTGAAGAAGAAGATACTGGGTCTGACACAATCAATGAGGATGATCCTTCCAAGGTTGTGGATTGTGTTTTGAGAATTACAGATAATGTGTCTCTTTTGAATTTACAGTGTAAAAGTAAACCTGTATGTTCCATACGTTTTGTTGGTGTTGAGATGGTCATTGTAGCTGATTCTAGGTCTCCCTATACCATTATTGACGAGGATCCGTCGGATAAGACATTCGCTGTAGTACTTGGCTCATCCTTGTTACCACCTGACGTTGCACCAGAAAGTTTCACGGGTGAAAAAATATCTCTTGAGTGGTACATGGAACTTAGGGGCATATTATCAAGCACCTTATGGCCGCGTCATCGGCCCTTTTCTGCCAATAACGTGGCGATATTTGCATCGCGCAATCATCAAGGCAGCGTTAAGTCGATTAACATGGGTTAAAGCCACGTTAATCGACTTAACGCTGCCTTGTTAATAGGTCCCCTTTCACGAGGAAATCATCGTGAAAGGGGGCTGCAGTGGGTGTTGCGGTGGGCGTTCCACCGCAACACCCATTCACTTCGACGCTGCCACCTATTATCAAGAGAGGTGATAATAGGTGGCAGCGCCGAATTTAAGAACAGGAAAGACCTGTTCTTAAGGTGGCGAAACGAGGAGAAATGCTTCATTTCTCCTCGTTTTTGCTTTTTCCATGTGTGCTGCCCACTGGCGTAGCTGGGGGGGGGGGGGCATGGGAGGACGCTGAGACAGGCCCGTGTTTGTTGACGCTGCAGAAGTTATTTTGGTCCTAATTGTGCTGTAATGTGTCCTCAGTTCCCCATGGGGTGCGCCGTGTTGGCTACACGATAAACATGTCCCCGCAGACAGTCTGTGTCTGTCAGTGATCCGGAGTGGTAGACGAGCAGTGATGCTGCAATAACACCTCGAGGTTACCTTGTAGGTCACCCGCCTCCACGGGTGCGCTTTCTCCACATTCACTCCGGCACCCCACTCCACCCCACTTCGGCGCAAGCAGTGTCCAAATGAACTGAGCCAGAAAAGCAGAAAGACCAGTAGTCTAACAAACCAAGCCGTCAATCCACAATGTGCGGTGTGCTTTCTATCGACACACATTATTCAGGTATATGGTGCTGATGGCTGCTTTTATTTTACTGTCTTGCCTCTGCTATGTCAGATTGGTAATCTGAGTCCAGTCATACTAGCCAATGATTGCACTAGTCCGGCAGTAGCTCCACAAGAATGATGAAGTTACAGAGGAAATATCAGTAAGTGGAATAAACTGCGTAAAGGCAAAGGCTTGTGCAGTTGGGCTGGATCTATGTACTTTAAAATGTCAAATGCTTGCCGAATCTAACCAGAACCTAATATGTATTTCTTCTCAACTCTCACTATCTCTCAGGTAAGGACCAGAATGGCTGGGCTGCCTGGTCTGGTAAAAAAATGTAACAAACTGAGTATTTATAAATTCATACGGAGTTGGATTGTCACAAAAGCGGAGGCCCATTGAAAGGTGGGGGGCCTGGGCCAGAGCCCAATTTGCCCATGCCTTGAGACGTGTGAGAACCTTTTCATTAGCACAAAACACAGTTTACAACAAATCCAGAGAGTGTTGGTTTTGTCTGCTGTCACATATGTTAACTGTGTATAAAGTTAAATGCAGTCCCACCTCTCTGGTGAAAGTGTATGGGATTATGTAAATGCACCCAGTCTGCAAATAGCAGAAAACATTTTTTTAGGGAGACGTCTTGGCTTAAATAAGTAAATCTTGACAATTGCCCCACGAAGAAGTGTACCTCAGCTCAGTGGCATAACATAGGGCCCCTGGTGCGCGTGGGGACCGAGCTGCAGGGGGGCCCCCTCAGATCAATACGCTGCCCTGAGAACTCCTGATTGAACGCGGAAGGGGGGGCAAGTTTTGTTACGCCACTGCACCAGCTATCTCAAGGCAGTGGTGTAGCACAAAATGATTCCCCCAAACCCGCAGAAAGTGTTGCGCGTGCCCGAGTCTTTCATGCCTCACAGATATGTATTGAACTTGGTCTGGTTGGGGTCCCCCAGAGAGTTCCCCCCTGCACCATAGGGGTTGCAGGAGTCTGCGTAAGGCCCCTGTCTCAAGGATGGTTTTAACGTGCTGCCCTTCTTGTTAGGGATGTGTTTGTGGGCGAATCCTGGTGCAAGAATACATAGTTGCTTTTTGGTTGACTCAACTTGTGGCATATACAATGCCCTCGTTAAATTACAATAAATAAGCTACTGGGCCATGAATCTAGGTTACCCTGACCTGTTTAGTAAGGCGGAAAATGTAGGGGCCAAAGACAATGTGGGATTTGAAGTTGTTTGTAGGCTATAATTCGAGCGAAAGGGATCCTCCGTTTAATAAAAAAATGAATCAATAAATGACTTTAGTGACAGCGGTACTCTCCAAAACTACCTTTTGGATGGGACCTTGCTTCATGTTAGTTGTGCAGCCTTTTTGAAATATATTTATTGGTGAGATTTGGATGTGGCACAGTTCACCATCTAAAGGCACAAACTAACCTTTCATATGATTTATATACAAAAAGAGGCAACAGTGGTACAAATGTCGCACATCATTATCATCAGAGGAGCATTGTAGTACAGACAACAGTGGTGCTCTAAACACTATTGACACATCTGTCGCCACGATGTGTCCCAGCTAGATCCGCGAAGTTCATTGATCATAGCCCAAACCACATGTTAACAAAGAGCTCTACTAATGTATATGTATTGCTCACTTTCTGCTTCAAGCCCCCTAGTTTATGTTGTTACAACCAATGTCATATGAAATATTATTCTCTCATTCCACAGCATTAAGACCGAAAATCAATATGTATACATTAGAAGTGCTCCGCTATTTAATTGTTAACCTTTCATATGAAACTGATGATAATTATTCATGGCCTTGCGCCAGCTCATCTAGTCACACGTCAATGCACTTTTTATTTTATTGTCAACACTACATAACCTTAAGCCAAAAATTTCCCATAAAAATAAATAAGCGGGCAAGTATTTCACATAAATCTGAAGAGATTTTATTGTATCTGTGTGACTCTTTATTGTTTTTTTTAAGTTGGTCCGTTTTAATGTTAAAGTGTAAATTACTAGTTTTAAGATTTACACACAAAGAATTAACTTTGAATGAACTGACGTTATGTATATTTTGAATGTCTGAGACAGTTTCTCCGAGCCTATTACTCTGTGATGGGAATTCAGTTTCTGGCACATTCAGTTTGGTATCCCCCTGCCCCTGTCTCAGAAATAAGGAATCTTGGATTATACTTTGAAGATTGCTGCAATTTTTCCCAGTAAGTTTCAAATGGCAATTTATATGCATCTTTTAACTTGGATGATACAGCACCTTTGAGTAGGGTAATGATATGTTATACATTCCAGAGGCTGCGTCACACGTAAATGTGAGCCTTAGAAACGTTGCAGCCTATCTCAGATTACTGAATTGTGATTGACAGACTACAGGTATTTTAAACTGCACACCCCTTATTTTGTGGAATTAGAAGAGCAGTGATTGTTTTAGCCAGTGTGGCATCCCTCGATTAAGCTACCTGTTCAAAGGCGGATCAGTAACAAGCTGCTCCGCCATATACATAAGGCACTTAACATGCCAGTTCTTAGCATCTTGATCGACTTGCTCAAGGTTCTCCAAAATCGGTCCTGGAGGGCCGGATCCATTCCAGATTATTTAGATGAATACATTTATCTAGGGGGGAGAGGAGGGGAGAGGAGTTGGCCAAACGGCTAGGGCGGTTGTCTCGAATCGGGGGAACTGAGTTAGAGTCTCGTCAACGACGCTGAACATCCTGTGATTCTGGGCAATTCACTTAATCTCCCCATGCCTGACAAAAAATAAATGTGTCCTCATGTAACGCAACTAGTGCTATGTAAAGCGCTCTGATACCCGATTCGGGTCAAGTTTGCGCTATATAAAACTCTGTAAAATAATAAATAAATCTAAATGGGAATATACTCAAAATCTGACATGGATCCGGTCCTCCAAGACCAACTTTGGAGAACCCTGCTTGCTCGTAGATCCCAGTCCACCATGCATGCATCACCTCCTACCTTCAGTTCTGAGACGCTTAATCGGATATTTATGTTAAGGTTGACTCCTTCTGAAATTCTTTTCCTGAAACCCTACATTAACAATCCAAGCAATTGAAAAACAGATGAACCTCAAAGACCTGTCTTCACCTTCATCAGTCATATCATACCTTCATCTATTCAGATGGTGCTTAGAGAAGGGGTAGTCTAGCACTTATTACAGAATATATAAGAAAAAAAGCATCAATGGTGGTCATCTGGACTCCTTAAAGTCAAATGACATTGCAACATTAAGAGTGTGATTGCACATATCAGAACTAAAAGCTCCAGGCTACTGCCAGGATGCTATTGTGTAGATGGATGAATTTATAGAAGCTTCTAGAACAAGTGGTACGACTCCCATTCATAATGAAGAGTTCCTGTCTTAAGACAAGTTACCTGACCTCTTGCAAGACAGTATGGCTACACTTCCTGCTTATCAGTATCTTCTGATAGGTCTTCGGTGTTGTGTGTATATAAATAGTGAATGTGTGCATATATATAGTGTGTGTGCATGCGCGCCCATCCGTGAAAACACTTGTTAACTATTTCCTCAAACAACTGAATTATATAAAATACTTTTAAACATGGGTATTTGGCAACCTCTAGGACAGCCTATAATTAAACTGTGTTTATTGTGCTGCTACCTGTAGTAACGTACACCACTATAGTAGCTCGAGTTTAAAAGCTATGAATCTGAGGGCCCGAGTTGGCAAGGTTGTGGAGCTTACTGATCCCTTTGTGCTGAGTTTAGTTCTAAGGGCACACAGTGAGTCATTCCCTGTGAATAATTAATTTGCTGTTTTTGAAAGATAAAGAATCACAGGCTTCGTCACTGATAAGTTGGTTTTGGGTCCCCAGAGCACATCACGTGTGTGCACGTCCCCACTTTAATGGGGAGACCATGATGTTTGGTCATTTAATGTAAGCTGTAGATGATGGATCCCCGAACAGTGTCATGTATGTACATGTTTGCATTGTGCTGAGGGGATTACCAGGTAATCGTTCACGCAGCTCTCTGATGGATGTCACATGTGGTTTTTCTGAGTCCCCAGATAGATCATGCAGTCTGTGTGTTCTCCTTTGTACTGCTGGTCACCAGTGTATTCAACTGTGTAGCCTTGGACTGTGTCATGTATGTGCATGTAACTTGCATGATCGAGGTAACTATTAGCGGCGATACTACGTGTCTCTTGGACCTCTTTCAAGTGCTTGCTGTCCTTTTTCCCCAGCTCCTGATCCCCCGGGGGCGGAAAACTGAGGGATGGCCCCGGGCGCAACAAATTCTAGCTACGCCTTGTGCACACATGGAAAAAGCAAAAGGCCAAGGTTTGTTTATGTACAGGAAGGCGTCCCTTCCTGTACATAAACCAACCTCTTTTTAAAAATGCCAATTTGTAACTTACATGTGTGTTGCATGAAGCAGCACACATGTAAGTTACAAAATAGCATTTAAGCTTTGTTTATGTGCAGGAAGGAACACCTTCCTGTACATAAACAAACCTTCCCTGCCTGCGCTGGTGTTAAGTTGTAAAACGTATCGCCATCGCAGGGGGAAACGCTAGGCTGCACCATATCCTTGGTAATATGGTGCAGCCTAGCGTTTCCGAAGTGGCGAAAGAGGCGTTAAGCCAAGGCCGCTAACACCTCTCTTTGCCACTTTGTTAGTAATATGCCCCTTAATTTTGAATTTAAGGGAAGATCAGCCATTGGGAAATTGTATGTCACCCGTGAGGGGTCATCAGTTTTGGGTTGGGTAGAACAGATAAATGTAAACATTATATTAGACCCTAATAGTTCTGCACAAGCTCATAATGACCTCTATAGTCAGAAGTTAAAAGATGAATATCCTGAAGTGTTTTCAGGCAAGATTGGTAGTTTGCAAAGATTTGTACATAAAATCACTCTGAAGAAAATGTTAAACCCAAGATTCACAAATCTAGAGGTATTCAATGGGTTCTAAGAGAGGAGGTTGAAAAGAAATTAAAGACCTTATTGTATGGTGGTATTATTGAAGAGGTTGATGCCTCTGAATAGGTTACTGCCATGGGAATATACCTTGTTTTCCAGCATGCTTTTTTAACGCATGCCATTACAACGGGGTCATTACAACGACCGCGTTGTAACAACAACTTGCTCTAGGGGGTGGCACTGGATGTTGGAATAGTATAATTTACTGTGCAACAGTAGGGAAGGTGTTGGATTTTAAATCCAACACCTTCTGACTCCTAGAACAAGTCGTTGTTCTGACTTGCGGAGTAATGGCATGTGTTGTAACAATGTGGTCGTTGTAATGACCACGTTGTAATGGCATGCGACCTATGGGAAGATTCATTTATGCATTGATTTGAGAAGTCTTAACGAGAATATTACAGTTGAGAAGTTTCCCCTCACAAAGATTAATGAGTTGGTGTCACTCACTTAGAATATGAAATGGTTTTCGGTGATAGATTTGTCATCAGCATACCATCAGGTTACGTTACATGAAGATAACAAGTGCTTAACTACATTTATGACGCCCCAAGGTTGTTATCGCTTTATACATATGCCTTTTGGGCTCGCAACGGCAGCTGTCGTCTTTCAGGAACTCAAGCATAAATTGTTTGTGGGAATCCCTGGAGTAGTTTTTTTTCCAGGACGACATCCTTATTATAGGGGAGTCCAAAAAGGTCCATGATAGTAGGGTGCACATTATCATTGAGTGATTACGTGAAAGTTGTTTGACTGCAGAGTTATCCAAATGCAGATTTGGTGTCCAGTCTTTACATTACCTGGGGCACAAGATCTCGGCAAAAGGGATTAAACAAAGAGAAAATGTATTGAATACTACGAAGGATGCTTCTTTATCCCAAAAGAAGGATGAGTTGTGCTCTTTTCTGGGCCTCATAGAACTCTACAGCAAGTTTATGTGTGTTTTTTAAAAAAAACATACAATTTACGGCAGTTGTTAAAGAAAAAGCCCACCTTTCTATGGACGAAGTGCCTACAATATGATTTCGACAAGATAAAACAGGAATTGTGTGTAGCAAAGAATTTGGTACGTTTGATCCTACTCGTGCTTGTATCATCACTACGGATGCAAGCAGTAAGGGTATAGGAGATGTTTTATTGCAAAGAGACACGAATGAGAAAGAGGGCACAGTGGCATATGCTTCTAGATTGTCCCCAGCGGAAGAACGCTATTCGGTCATAGAGAGAGAGACTCTAGTGGTTGTGTGGGGATTATAGCACTTCAGAAGCTTCATTTGGGGTCTCTAGGTAGTAATAAGGTGTAATCATAAACCGTTTCTCAAAGTCTTATCTACTGAAGGGTTACTAAATGAATTGTTAGGATGTCTATATGTTTACTCATTACAATTATTCTGTGAATCACATACCTGGAGTGAAGAACCAAGTTGCTGATTGCCTAAGCAGGTTGCCCTTACCCCTAGAGAGTGCACCAGAGTCATGGGATGATTTATTTATAGCTTTGATTGATGTTCCTTTTGGGAGTGAATCTGTAGACATTAATGAATGAATGGAGTCATTCACCAAAGATGAGGTGTTAACCAAAGTCAGAACGTTTGTTGTGCAAGTTTGGCCTGAAAAAAAGTCCTTAAGTGAAGATCTGAGGCATTTTTGGGAGGTGCATGAGGATTTATCCTTGGTAGGGATAATGTTTTACGTGGTAAAAAAACGTATTCCTCCAAATGGGGTAAGAGTAAAGTTGATTAATTTGTGCCACAAGGGTCATCTGTGATTTGTCAAGAGCAAGAAGAGGGTAATTACTTCTGATGAGACTCAGACAATAGTTATTCCTTTTGTCACCCATTTCTTGTCCTGAGATGGCGTCAGAAACCTTGTTCCAAAGAGAAGGGTTGCCCAAGCGAGTGGTCATAGACAATAGTGCTCAGTTCAGAGTGTTTGTGTGGAGCAATTTTTTGAATGTAATGGTGTTGAATACAAAGTTACTTCAATGTATCATCCTAGTGGGAACGATGAAGTTGAACGCTTCAACCGTGTGATTAAAGACAACGGGCCAAATTTAAGAATCAAAATTGGTTTATAGCAGTAAAAAAAATGCTTTGGGTGTATCATACGATGCCCACTGTTACTGGTTACAGCCCTTTTACCATAATGAGGGATAGAATACCTTTCACTAAAGATAATCAGTGTTGGTTGAGACGTTCCAGATTGCATGAGTGGTCTCCATGTGAAGTAAAAAAAAACATCAGGTTGTACCAAGAGAATTACAAGAAGTATTGTGATGATAAACGCAATGCCA
Source organism: Lissotriton helveticus (assembly GCF_964261635.1). NCBI lineage: Eukaryota > Metazoa > Chordata > Amphibia > Caudata > Salamandridae > Lissotriton > Lissotriton helveticus. Next base: position 983,569,076 of record NC_136061.1, on the reverse strand, counting down.
AAGAGTTTCCCTCATGAAAAGTGACGAAATTGCCTTTTAAGGTTAGGAAGGGTGAGAGTAAGTTTTCCAAACCTTTAGAAGTTCTTGAAGTGTTTACTACCTCAGCAAAATTGTGTGATGGAAAAGTGTGAAACATGAGTAGGTTAGTGAGGTATGACAAAGGGTTGAAGGACTGGGTAGATCTTCAGGAAACAAGAGAGTTTCATTGGCCGGATTCCCTTCAAGATGAGTTTTACAATATCCCTGGTGGTGAACCTTGTCAGAATCCTCTCCCAAGTGACAGCATGTCACAAGAAAATGTAATACGGCGTCACAGTTTCCAGGGAAGTCAATCCTGCCAGAGTCCTGTCCTTGTTGAGATTGTGACAGAAGAAAATGTTAGAGAGTCTGCACTTATCCCAGAGGGTCATTCCTTTAACAAATGTGGAAGAGAGATTAGACATTTTTATAGAGAAAGGGAGGAACCCTACTATTTCTGATAGGGACAGGGTAAGTACACGTTACAAAACAAGAGGTCCCAGATTAAGAAGGCTCAATTGTGCCGGGACCGCGTTGGATGCAGGGAGGCCGTTTCCATCGACAAAGGTCTGTCAAGTATTTTTAACCCGCACAACGCTAGAACTATGATATTCAGTCCAATAAGAATTAAAAGAGGACATATCACCCGATTTCAAGCCCAGTCTACATCCAGACGTGACTGTAGAGTTGACCTATATTAGGCTTCTTGACAGCCTTCTATAAGTCGTTTGTTCTTTGTTGACAATACGGTGGCTCCAACGAAGGTCCCTCTGTTTCAAAGCCTTATCCAGTGCACATCAACATGAAAAAGGAAAGCGTAAAATGTCACCTTTCCCCGTTGTAATCTATACGGTGACATCGAGATTAGAAGGAATTAAAACCCCTAATGTGTGAAAGAAAACTGTCCTGATGAAGGTGAAAATCAACTGAATCACCGAAACGCTGCGTCGACCTCTGTTTTCTTCTTATTGTTGTTTTTATTGAATGTATAAAATATTTCTTTGAACAAACTGTATGAACTGTTTTTAAAACTGTATGAACCGTTTTTAACTTGCGAAAAGTTTTCTTCGTATAATATATGCATGTAATAAATAGATACGAATATTTTTTAAACCGTTTGGTATTGTTTTAATTTTATATTTATTCGCTGACATAACTCTGCTCTTCCACCTGATTTTGTTAATGGTAATTATTTAGATCCAAATGTGTTCCTAAGGACTTTAGCCTTCTTAATCTGGGACCTCTTGTTTTGTAAAATAGAGAGATTAGACCACCAGAGTACCTGAAGGATTATGTCACTTATGTTAATTTTTAGGTGATTTTTTTCCTTCTTCCTGTTGTATTTTCCACATGCGTTATATCCTTCATCCCCTCTTTTTGTTCTGTTTCCCATGCATTGTTATTTTAGTAGGACATTGTTATTCTAATACTGCATTATGCAGTTAAGGAGATGTGTTATATTGTGCTTACAGTATAATGTATTTATGTCATTGATGACACTTCGAATGTTGTAGTATGATCAATGCCCAGTTGGAAATTTGTTGTTGGTCAGGACAGTCGTGCTGATGTCCTTTGTCTGGATTTACTTAATAAAGAATTCCTGTTAACTTCAAAAGTGGTTCCTGTATATTTAACAGTTGCCACGAGAAGCCAGAATATAATTCAAATGTACCTGCCTTACATGAGAACTTCACACCTACAATAACTAGCCTAACTTTCAATGGGGATGTATGACGTACAACGCATGTTATTACAACGCATGCCTTTACGACGCAAGTTTTACAACGCAAGTCGTTGCAACGACTTGCGTTGGGGGGCGCTGGATAGTGAATAGTTTAATTTACTATTCCAACTCCAGTCCCTGTGGATAGTACGGAAGGTGTTGGAAACTTGCCTATCCTAGGGCGCACCCCAGCTCAATTCGTTGTAAAAGTTGCGTTGTAATGGTTGCGTCGTAAAGGTACTTCGTTGTAATAGTTGCGTTGTAAAGGATGTTCCCCTTCAATGGTCCTAACAGCTGTGAAGGTGAGAAATACCTTGTTAGAAAGGGTTTATCTCAACAAAAAGCCAAGAAATTCAAGACCCCTATGGCACCACCCTACGCCTTCTCTAGAGCATTACCACCCTCTTGGGAGATGGAGATAGAAATGAAGCTAGATATGCGGAGGTGACTTCCTCCAGTTCAGGAAAACATTCAATATATTAGTTTTCACCAAGAACCTTTTGTATTAGGCTCATCCCGAAATTCTCTTACATGTATTTCTATTTCCCCAGTCTCCTACCCACACATACAATTAATTTGTTTGTAATGGAGATTCTAATAACTTAAAGTGGCAATATGTTAAGTGCACACATGCCATCAGGGTTATGTGCTGCACTACAAAAAAAACTCTTTAATCAATAAATAAAATATACTAACAGTGCTACGGAAGGCTAAATGATTTAGTCTGATTAACTCTAGAGTCATGCCATTCCTGGTATCGTAAGCCACCTTTCTATACGTTTATTCTTTCCGTTAATATTTGCTTGTATTGGTTTAAAACTACCATGTTTCCTAATTCACATGTATTTGCTTTATTTTTCAAGTCCTGAGGCACATTGCTACAATACTTCCAGTCTCATCTAACAACCAGTTTACTACTAATAATGTACTTTCACAATAAATGATCACGCGATTTAAGGGCGTGTTTTGACAGCTCGACTGTCATTCAGTTTACCATTTTGTTACCCATGGCCATGACAGGTAGAGTCTTCCACAGGCAATGCACATCCTATATATCAGACAGACACAAACACCTACCAAAGATAATCTGGTATCCTGGACACATGCTCCTGGAAAGCCGGAGATGTGGGACCCTCCACGTACCAACGTACCAGCATGTTGATGGTCTTCGAAACCTACATACAAAAAATCAATTCGAACAGGGATATCATACACACCTAACAAAAAACACAGACCCTGAAAGAAAGCTGGACACAGCCAAACAACAACAAGCGATGCTGTGGCTGCAGGTTTCCATTTCCTAATAAGTCAATAAGTCAGATAAAATGGGAATGGGCAAAAGTTTTGACTACTTGCCTCTACCCGTGTGTATTTGAAAGTCTGTCTGTATAATGTGGAAAATTTCATAAAGCATTTTGTTTCACACATAAAATGAGGGATAAACTGTCAGAGTACGCACCATGATAGAGGACATGACAAAATCAACAGACATCACATGAAGAATCTGCCTGCGCCATTTTGTATTGCACTGTGTATGAACTTATAGTCATAGGCACTGTTAATTTTATAGCTGCACAGCACTCACTCACTTTGCATGCCTTGTTCCTACTTTCAGGAAAGTTACAATTAAATAACACAAGCTCTGTAAAGGTATCCATCTGCACGTATTTAAATTTGTTATACTTTTTCAAGTTCCCTGTTTTCATATTAATTATAACGGCCTGGAATTAAAGAGCAGCTGAGGCAAGATATGCTTGTGGAACCTGGAAGGTGGGGGTGGAAGGCTTGCATTTCTAGAATTCATGCATATATCATTGCTTTATTCTTTCTGTCACCTCTGCCCCATCCAGTGAATCTTAAAGCCACATCGAAAAAGTGTTTTGCACAGATGCAATTGAATAATTGACTAATAAAGCAAAACGGGCGAGCTTCAGTTAGCGCCACTGCTATGTACATTTCACATGCCTTCAGGGAAGCCGATGTGGCAGCGGCTCCTCTAAAGGTAGAGAGATCACCACCATTAATCTGGTAGTTTTGCGGCGGTATTCTGGCCAGGGTGGTGGGGGAGATGCCTTCCACCACACTGATGGGTGGCATGCCACTCAAAAGGATCAAGATAACACCTCACCCAGTTGTGGGTTTATAGACAGGGACATAGCTTGGCTAGTAATATTGGAGAGGTGTGGGCATCTGATTTCATGACCATCACACTGGCATATAATGCATACCTGCCAATTCACATGGTGGCACTGTGAGACGCACAATATCATAGCTGCCAAGGGTTAAGATTGCTATGTGTGACTGTTGCAAAGTAAGAATCTTCAGGAAGTCAGGTTGTAAGTTCCAGGTATATCTTTATTGGTAGTTCAGATACAGGAAGCTTAGATAGAGCCAAGATAGTAATTAGGCTATAAAGTATGCCCCACCAGGAGCAGTATATCCTTACTGCTCAGCCTGCTGACACCAACTGCCTAACCTCTGCACCCAACATTCTATGCAGTCATCACATTCCAACACATTCCTCACACCACTAGGCTGAACAGCAGGAAAGGGGTAAAGAAAAAAGAAGGGGCGTGAAATAACATCACAACATATCCTCTTCCTTTACACCTAAAAGAATGAATAAAATGAATAAAGAACAGAACCAAAACGCCAAATAAACAGTGGCGTAGGGAAGGAAAATGAGAAGCATATAATAAGCAATGGCATTAAAAGAGAGGTAGGTTCCAAGTAATATCTTTATTTGTAGTTCAGTTACAGGAAGCTTAAGATAGAGCCAAGATGTAAATAGGCATAAAGTATGCCCCACCAGGAGCATTATATCCTTACTGCTCAGCCTGCCGACACCAACTGCCTAACCTCATGCACCCAACATTCTATGTAACGTCATCACATTCCACACACCACTAGGCTGAACAGCAGGAAAGGGGTAAAGAAAGAAGAAGGGCGTGAAATAACCTCACAACAGTGACATTTTCATAATTCCAGCCTTTTGTCAATGGGAAGCACTACAATATATGGGAACTGCTCAAAATCCCAGAAATAAAAGGCAAAGATGCTGATACCAATGTGACAACTGTTCAGGGCACCAATATCACATTGTAGTAATCAGAAATGTAATAGCAATTGTGCTTGCCTAAAGGATACAACCGTGGAGACAGCTAATGAACACCCTACTTCATCATGCTTGAGTGCACAGGCCCTACCCTTAGCTGTAATTTCTAATATTTAGCTCTTTCCATGCACTTAATTTTGCTCGTGAGCAAGTGCCACTCATAATTGTTGAATGTCACTCATAATTACACTGAAATTATGAAAATGTCACACATAGCAATCTTTAATTTTGGCAGGTATGTGCTAAAATACAGCAGGGCGCATAAGAGGGGTTTAAACTAAATGAGAGAAACACAATATTTTATAAAATATTTTTTTAGGGCCTTCAAAGCAGAGATGAGAGAGAGTGTATGTGTGGTTTTGTCAGTGTGTGTATGCAAAAATCACAGGTGAAACCCGACAGACAGCTCACCATACCAGAATGAAAGCACATATACCAAATCATTCACCTGAAATTAATTATTTTTTTGGGGAGGGGCGGGGGGTAACACCTTAACTACCTCCCCTGAATCTAGGCCCCTGTTTATAAAGTTAAAGGGTGGCAGAGTTATAGGAGTCTCAATTTTAAACATGGCACATATGCACCTTTATGGAAATAAAGTCTGATGAGTTATAGGTTCACTTTGTTAACAGCTGCTATAGGTGAAGAACAGCTAAGAATTAAAGCTCATTGACAGCACAAGAAATGAATGGCTTAATAAAAAGCCAACAGACATATACTGAAAAGAAGGCTTGATTGAAGATCAGCTTACCGCCCCAATGCTGATGCACTTGGTGAACCGATCGTCTGCTTTAATGTGATCATACAGCACGTCCATTGCGCGACCCCGCAGACTGGAGCTGTGATGTGCTTCGTACACATTGAGCACTGCTGCATAAGAGAACACAGATCCACAGACAGTCACAACATGTACAGTCATCTCTGCTCAAATTACTCACCAAGAGTGCACACAGACACTGCTCTCAAACATCAGGGTTATTGGAGGAGAACACACCTGTACTCAAAGACAACTTACTAAGGGCCAATATTTAGAGGCAAAAAAAGTGCGCCCCATTCACAAACTGCATTTTGTAGTATGTTTAGTAGTACTACCATAGTACTACTAATATAAATATCTTACCACAAAATGCAATTCACAAACCTATTTGCACAGATCTCCACCCCCATCCCTCCTATCTTTTATACGAAGAGCTGTCACAAGTGTGTAGATCTTCACACATATAGGTCTGCATTTTAGTAACAAATGAGGGAGGAGCGGGAGGTGGTGGGGCTAGTGGCTAGAAAATTGGACTTACACCTAAATGGGCAAGTTTTAGGGAGAACCCACTGCTATTCACAAACAGAACTTCTACAGTGGCTACAGCTAAAAAAAGTTCTAAACAGTTGTAAATGTACTCCAGCCCAGCCTCGGGGGAAGTTCAGCACCACTCATTGCCACTCACAGGTACAGCAGCGCATTCCCATAGAAACAGATGACGAGAAATAAAATAAAAAAGAAACAGAGTTAAATGATTTTGACTTTTAAAAAAGAAATATATACATTTTGTTTAACTTGAAAAACCATAATTTATAAATAATTATGGTTAAAAAACTAAGTTATTTTAATATTAAATTATAATACGTTGTAAGACTTGCAAAATAATTATTAGTATTTAAAAAAGATTCTGTAGACACCTTAGCACATTTTAATGCATATAAAAAATGTCATCAATTAGGTGGAATTTTTTAAAATGTATTCTTTAGTAATGTTAATTTTAAATACAAAAAATACCATTCTGTCCCAACTTTCCTATGATTATATATAACGAGAGTTATGAACTTACAAACATACCATATACTATATCCGTTTCTTCCATTATCTGTTTAATGTCTCTTATATGACCCCCTTCTTTAGTCCTACTTTTGTTTCTTCTGTGTAATCCTTTCTTCTTTGAAATATAGGATGTCTTTATTGACAATAACCTCTTGTGAGCCCATAATGTTATGCAGCACTTTTATGTATTTATATATCTTAAATTGTTCAAATAAAAAATTACGAAACAAAAAATCAATTGAAAAATATTTTAAATAATTAATTTTAAAACACATTTAAGTCAATGTGCTATAATATTTGATTAATTCTACATTTTAAATATATATGTACAATTATTTCACATTCATATTTTATAATAAAATATCTATATTTTATTTTTATAATTTTTATTAAACTTCAATAAGTTCTCCTATACTTTATCATACACAGATCTCAGCCCAGGGGCAGAAACGTCAGCCTAGGTGTGAAAAGTTGCAAGTACTCACTTTATACTCATAATTAGTATTCTAGGAGGCTCCACCAGTGGGCGGAGTCATGTAAATGCACCAAGGAATAACTTTACACTTGCAAATGGAGAACAGCACAAAAGTGTAAAGCTACATCTAGGTGGAAGAACAAATGAACAGGAGTAAAGCTACACTTCTAAATTGCCCTTGTGGTTAGGGCCCAATGCGTCATGGCAGATGCAGGTGGGAAACAGCAAAAAACATCTGGTGTATCCTGCCCCGGGAGGGTGCTAGAAGTGCATCCTTACCATAGGCTACTGTCAAAAGCCAGCTGTGAGGTGTGTAGATATCACAAACACTGATGTTGTTCCTCTGAGACGGCCAGTGTATGCTGGAATACTCTTCTACGTACAGCTCCTACCAAAACATGCACTGTAATGTTTACTGAGTCATCGGAAATCATCTGAATTCAAGTAAAATCACTAAAATCAAATTAGCTACATATTGTATGAAGGGATACCCAAGCCTTTCACATCTCAAGCCCAGGAAACAGAACCCTGCATCAAACCCACAAGCGTTGGGCCACAAGCTAGGTCCTGCGTGACATATGGGTCTGGTAAAAAAGCTTTAGAGACTCTTGGGTCCCTTCTATGGCATATGTTCACTTTGGACATGCTGTGCAATGACCAGCAGAGGCAGTGGTGCCCTGTAAGAGGGTTTATCTAGATGTAATCCTTTTTGGTAAGGGGAGTGGGAGAGAGGTATGGTTATCCACTCTGCAATAGTGTATCTTACCATGACTCAAGTCAGAGAAACAGATACAAATAAAAGGCTAATATTTTTGGGTATGCTAGAAAGTACACATTTCAGGTAGACTAGATTAATATATACTGTATTTGGGATTTTTTTACGTAAGAGTTTTATATGACAATATAGGTAGGAAATATTACCATATTTCTTTAAATTTAAAGTGCATTAATATAGGGCTTACCACACCTGAGAAGGCTTTGAAGCGCTTTAACGTGAGTAGCACACGACCCGGGAGCCCAAAGTTAGTGAGTGGTCAGTCCATTAGATGTTGGGGTTAGTTTTGCATGCTCATTCCATGCATTCACTCCAGTTTATTTGTGATACGTTATCAACATAGATATGATCTTCTGACGAGGCTAGGTGAGAAGCAAATGTTTTCTGGAATTAATAGATATTGCTATGGTTTTCAAAAGAGCTTAAGACAGATAGTCATGACAATTAGAGTAATTTATAAACAGAAGAGGCAGGCAGAAGGTAGAAGGGAAGCAGAGGTGCATTAAAAAAATAAGGGATGGCAGTAAGTAAAAGTTTCATTGAAGGTCAATTTTACATGCAAGACTTTTAGTAATACCACAGTTTGAGAATTTTTGCATTTAATCTGTGGATGTAAACCTGTTGAACAAAACAGTTTTAAATTCTTCTCCTAAGGAATGTAGCTTACACAACCTTTCTAGAGGCACTTAAGAGGCGACACAGATACTTCCCACAGTAAGAAATAAAGCCAAGTGTTTGGTGAGACCCCTTTTACGAGTAACTTTCAAGCAGTGCCACAAATAAGCACATTCCGCTACCCATACTTACAATGTACAATCACCCCAGTGAAACCCTTTTTATGTACCTACTACAGCAGTACATTTAATACTATAAAGTATTGTTACAGATTGTGCAAATGATATGCACCATACATAAACAATACATATAAAACATATATTATGTAAACATCCACCAACCTAAAAATACAAGGCAATTGATAAACACATTGCAGCAAATAGGGGTGGGCAGATTTTGCGTAATCGCGTTACGCAAATCTTCGCGAAACGGTAAAAAATCTCTGCGAACACGTGGAATTGCGTGTTCGCGATGCTATTGTACTGTTTGCAATCGCTGTTTGCGTGCTCGGGGCGAAATATCTCGCAAACACGCATTTGAGAACCCGAACAAGCAAAATATTTCGCAAAGTCGCGGAATACAGAATTTTGGGCAATTTCAAGTTCTCTGTGGAACGCGAAATTAGGCAAATTCCGCGAGCGGAATGGAATTTACCACCCAGGCCTAATCATTATTATATTCCGTGCATGAATGGATGTGCCTCAGGTCTGTGTTTATTTCTCTATTACAAGTAACCCATGCCACAGCAATGGCAAAGGAAACCAAAGTATATAGGCCTATTAGAACCAGAAACCTGCATACATATAGCTACAACATTGAGGTTTAACATTTATGAATGTATAACACGCCGTGGTGGATCCGCAGACCCGACAGATCTGAAGATAAGATCTGATTGGCTGCCACCACATCAACAAAGATGTGGCGGCAGCTATTTTAGGACTTGAGTACTCAGTCCCCTGTCTCGCAAGATGGTTCACAAAACAAATAAGGGGAGGCTGGTAGTGATAACCTGCACCTCTAGGCATGGTTGAGGGGTCCAGGGGAGATCCCTTCCCGGGCTAAACACATAATTTTTTTTATCAGGACCTCGCCATGTACAGCTAATTACCTTCCATATTACATCACTCATGACATGTTCTATGACATCAGTGACAGCATTACTGCAACATTTGAAATGACATCATTGAAGACAACACTGTGTACGGCACGGGCTATAGTTATATTTAGCCTTTGTTTTTTCAATGAATATATATAGATAGGCATATATGCAGGTGATCTAGACTTCCTAACTGCACTAAATAAATGATATCTTATTGTTAAGCATGTTATTCCTCAAAACTAAGTAAAAGCTGACTTTGCATTTCACTTATTCAGCAAAATAGTGCGGAAACATTTAGTTATGCAGAAAGATACTTTGGTTTAAAGCATAACACAAAGACAATCACAGGTGGGAGTTGCCTATGAAAACCACCAAATCAATAGCAAAAAAAAAGTGTTGATTTGTTTGAAAATGCAGCCATCTGTATGCGCATGCCTTGTAGTACAAATAAATACAAATACATTTTATAGTAAAGGTCATTTTCTGAAGGAGGCAAATGTTCTCACTGGAAAAGGGTCCCATGACCCGGAGGTCAATTTCACTCTAAAAAGTTAATGCTAGGCCACCTCCAAAGAAACTAAAAGTGATCATTAAGAGATTACCCGAGGTATGAGGACAGAGTAGAGTGGGCACAGTGAATGACACCACAGAATAAGATATGTACAGGCAGAAGATAGGGAAGAGAAGAGCTAAAGGGGAAGAAGGGTAGAATATGACATGGAGCAAGAAAGGAAAAAGGGGAGAAAGAAGCCAGAAGACATACTGAAGTTGCTAAGCATTTGACTGAAGGTGAGGTAGGGAGTGGTTGGAAGAGTGTGGAGCAGAAATAAGAAGATTCCAACTTGCTGGAGTCAGGGGAGGGTAGGGGATCAAGGACTCTGAGTACCAGGGGTGGTATAGTTTGCTTTACGTTCTTCAGGGTATGTGTCTGTGGGAGGCGAACCACAACCGGCCCTGGCAAAGTGTTTGGCCGCCTCCCGCCCCACTGGGGGGGGGGGGGGGGAATGGAGTTGTCGCCGAGCTCTTTGCCGGGCCGGTTTTTGGCCGATTTTGGTACAGGGCCCTGTAACAAAAACGGCCCCCAAGGGCCCAAAACCGGCCCCCACCTGTGCGGCGCACCGGGGGATTGCCCGGTGCCCGCTATGGCCAGTCCGGGCCTGGGGGAGGCAAGGTCCTAATGTGGTGGGAGGGGAGTGCTTAGTGATGTGAGCGAGCAAGAGAAGGACACACTATTTCTATTTTTTACTTATAGAGCACCCAAATCACCCCATTAGGGTATCTCCATGCTAGGACCGCAAAAGTAAGCTGAGGAGGGACAATCAGAACAGTGAGGTATTCAACAACTTTCTGAATGCCAGATAATCCGTGCATTGACGCATGTGAATGGGGAGTTCATTCCAGTAGTGTGGGGTCAGATGGTAAAAGGCTTTCCCACCTAGGCAGGTTTTTTTTTAAATCGCAAGACTTGGAGCAGCGCTTTAGCTCCAGAGCAGAGGGGTCTGGAGGGGACATAGCTAACAAATTGGTCATTTAGGCAGCTGGGACCTAGGTTATTTAATGCTTTTTATGCCATACAGCAGATCTTAAATGTAGTCCTCTTCCGTATTGGTAACCAGTGTAGTTTTTGAAGAAGTGGGAGTGATGCGGTTCTTGGGGGGGCATTGGTCACCAGTCAGGCCGCAGTGTTTTGGACCACCTGGAGTTTGCTTAAGGAGTTTTCATTGGCTGAGATCTGCAGCGCATTGCAATAGTCCAAGCTGCTTAGGACTAGAGCCTGGATCAAGGTTTTTCTGGTTGATAGTGGCAGGAAAGGGAAGACTCTTCTGAGTAAGCTAAGGCTGTGGACACAGGCTCCAGTGGTGGAGGAGGCATGATCTCCCAATGTGAGTTTGTGGTCCAACCGAACTACAAGGTTTTTTACCACCTGTTTGGGACATGGGGTAGGACCTAATTCCTCTGGCCACCAGCTAGGAGACAATTTCACAGTGGCTTCACCAAATAGCATAATCTCTGACTTAGCTGCATTGAGTTGGAGAAAACTAACTTTCATCCACTCGGCTATGGCCTTCATTCCTTCTGCAAAGGAGATTTTAGGATTCTTTCTAATTGGGAGAATCTGCGCAGCTATCCAATCCAGAGGCAGAGTGCCTTCCTTTATGGAGCAGTTTAGGATAGAGCAGATTTGAGTCCCTTTTGTCATGAACATGATAAATCGCCTAGGCCATCTATGTGGCGGTAGTTATTATGCGTGCCTCAGGACACATTGTATTTATCCTCTTCAGGGTAAGATAGGCTCTATGGATGAAGTAATATTGGACAAATTTGAAATTCTGGAGGCACACGGTGTGGCCTCAGGATGTTATGCCAGACCTTCTTCGTTATTGGGACGGTAACATTCTCTGTCCAGCGGGATGGCAGGTCCCGTAAGGTTTGCTTAGCCAGTCGTCCCAGTGTACTGTAAAGCAGGATAATCACCTTGATGAAGTCGTTTACACTATACAGAGGGTAGTGTGTACCTAGGGTTTAGCTGCACCGTGCTTCTAGTGGGTCCTATTTCGTTGCACACACTGCATCACCAAATGCGATGCAGTGTGTGCAACGAAATTCGTTTTATTTATTTTTATGTTTACTTACCTTTTAAAGTCCGTAATCCATACATTACTAGCCCCCACCCTGCCCCTCCCCCTCCCCACGTCACCGCCCGGCCGGTACTCCCACTACCGGCCGCGGCTGGGATTCAGATGAGTACAGAGACAGGGTCCTGGTCCTGTAATACCAAATACAGGTGTAGCAGGAGATAGTACGAGTCTACAATCACAGGAATTGACTGCTCTTACAACTGTAGGTGCATCAGCAAGTGCCCCACTGAGAATATATTGACAGGGTTTCTGAGTACTAGTAGAGATACAGCTATCTCTCCAGTTTCTAATGACATGCCTGTTGCTACTGCAGTTATTGAAGTACCTCCTAAAAAGAGAGTTATTAATGTTGGGCTTTTTAAAACGGAATTCAGAGAAATTATACAAGAGACACATTACATGAATAGATTATTGTCATACAATACTGATGAAATGAGGTACTTGATAAAAGAAGCAGCAAGATGTGCAAATGTAGCTTGAAGAATTAGCTGACGACTGTGAGGTAGACATCAGTAAAATGAAAAATGTGAGGAAAAATTACAAAATGAAAAATGATAAAATAAAATAATTGGGTTTAATACCCTTAAGGGGTTATAACATTTAGATCAAGGATCTGGTTGAAAATAAGTATGGAGTGGAGTGATTTAAAGTAATACAGTGAAAGATGGAAGAAAGGTATACACAAGAAAGCTTCAGCAACAGACAAAAAAGTGAAAGGGTCAACTAATGATTCACAAATAGGGACAATTTCAGAATTTACCTTGATGGAAGTACATGGAGGGAATTATGTGCCTTTGATGAAAGGTGATTTGTATTGATGGAGCGAGATAGAGAATAACTTTTTATTCCAACTCGTGAAGTCATACTTCCATAAAATAAAATAATCCTATTGATGATTTGTGATGTATTTGTACTAAATCAACTTAGATTAAACTTATACACGCGGGAACATTAACATATGTGCTCATAAATGTGCATTACTGTTGCCTCTTTTTGTTCGTGCAAAAATAATAAATTAATTTTGTCGTTCTGTCATGTCATAACTAACTGCAGCTGTATTTTAAAAGTGGCATGTGCTTATTTTGCCTTCCTTGTCTATGAGATGTCATTCTACTCTCTATAGGTGCATTAAGGATTTCGTGGATTCTGGAAGACTGGTAGATATAAAATGCTGCTTTATTTGTTTGCTTTGTGCTAGGTAACATTAGACTAAGGGGTGGGTTAAATAATTATCAAACAAAGGGTGGAAACAGAATGAATAATATTTCCTTCATTAATTATTTTCTTGTGTTTGTTTATACATTAGAGAAATTAAGTTGACTGCTTTGGGCCTAGTTCACTCGAGTTTACTAAAATGATGAATTTATTTTCTGCACGGAGCCTGAGATGTCCTTTCTAAAGTTTTCCATCGAAGTAACATTTGTTGAACTGCGATGAGGCTCTGACATTATTCTGGTCGGACGTGGCCAAGGTCAGGAACCGGCAGAAGGAACATTTGATAACTTGGCATCCGAGGAAGTGAAATGAAACCAGTGAAAAACTATGGTAAAATTGTTGCAAGCAAAGGAAGCCTCGGAGCACGTACAGTAGAGACAATGGAGTCTAAGAAAGTGACGGAACTGATGTTTTGAAATTATGGGGTGACATGTCACTTGTCACTCATGAGCCAATGGGACATCAACTTTTGCAGAAAAATTTACTTTTGCTTAGATTAGCTTAGTGCAGAAAGGTATAAAGACCCATGCCCCGTGGATGGGTTACGCTGCTGCTTTCTAACCTTTGGATGAGGGTGTCGTGCTGTCGGACTTTACTTGGAGCACGTAAGAAACCCAAAAGACTTTACTTTATTTCCATTTATTTAGCATATTTAGGGACTTAGGTTTTGAAAAATGCTAAACTTATAATTCTTTGCAAATAATCTGAATTCTATATGATGCTTACAATATGCTTACAACGATTCTAATAAAATGCTTAAATAAAACTATATTCTTATAATTCGAATAAATAGCTAATAAAATCTTACTTTTGAAAACAAGCTGGTCTTGTCATTTCGGGAGTGCAGGTTATCATTAGCTAGATGCCATCGCAAATGGTGGCCAATTAAATATTTAGGATTTGTTTAAATAATGTCATTTATTTGCCGCAGATGTATATAAATGTATATAAGTTGTATATAAGTTTAATTAGGCCACATGATTCAGTTGGTCAAAATATGTCAGGTTTTGTTAATGGGTCCATGTTTTTAAGTGGTGATTTTTAGAGTGTGTGGTAAAGTTAGGTAGTGTATTTTATGACATATTTTCTATAGGCCGCTGGATCAATTCTTCTGGTAGCAGATTTTGATGGTTGCTATGATAATCAATGTATTATGGTATAGGTATAGGATTGATGTTTAACACATGTTGAGTTTGTTTTCCGTGCTATATGTGAGTCGTACCGGTACAGATAGTGTGATGAGAAGGTAGTCACACAGTACATTTGATCTGTTTCAGTGTAGTGGTATCGCCGTGTATCACTAGTGTTGTGGCCGTGCAACACATGTTAGGGCTAGGTGTGAATGTTGTATAGTGAGGATTATCTAAGAAATTTGAACAGCATGAGTATAGGGACAATGAGCCCGCTCTAAAACTCACTGTGATAAGAGTAATAGTATATATTCAAGCTTGAGTGAAGGGTAATTTAACGCCGGTGTATGTTTATCTATAAACAGGTGAGAGTCCTGTACGGATAACATACTTAATATCTATAAACAGGTGAAAGTCCTGTACGGATAACATCGTTTATTTTATTAACGGTGCATGATATCTATAAACAGGTGAGAGTCCTGTACGGATTTCATGTGTGATTGATTTTAGGGTTTTTCTGTTTGAAAGTGTGTGATTGTTTTGTAATTGTGTTCAAGTCGAACTTTCGAAATAAGTCACTTAGTTGTGCATTCTGGAGGGAAAACGAGTTAATTAATTACTTGTTTGAAGGGTAAAGTAAAAAGATTACTTTACTAGCAAATGTATATTCTGTGAGAATAGCGTCGTCTATTCCACGAAAAGAATTTCTTGTGTGATTGAAATTCTGTCACTTATTAGAGAAACAGACAGATGAGTCTTTCTTGTCGTTGTTAAAATTAATTTTTTCCAAAAAAGCGTTCTTAAAATGGCGCTGTGAAAAGATTTTGTGAAGGAGGGGTGAGAGTCGAGAGTGAGACGCGAGAAACCGCAACTGCTGTGTACGTCACAGAGCCGCGCTGTGATTGGGCGACATATGTCACGAGCTGTGTTCTAATTGGTTCTTAAAACTCTGACGAGTTGTAAGCTGATTGGCTTTTCAGTAAAACTCTATTTCTATTGGGTGAGCAAAGTGGTGACGTAGCTCAATCCTGATTGGCTTGTTGATGTGTTTCGCGCACGGATTGGCTGACTTTGCGGAACATCCCGGAAATATTTTACGAACAATTTTATTAATTGAATTTGACTTTTAAAATGAGTTATCAATTTAAACACGTGGAGAAAAAGCCTACGTTGCTTCAGAAACTTAAAAATTGTATTTCACCGGACAAGAAAATAGAAACGCGAGGTGGTAAATTACTTCATAAATATAAAACACCTGCAGCGTATATGGAAGGTGAATATGGTTATCATACTGTTTTGTGGTTTGATATTTGGAAACACTACACAAAAGATGATGGTGTTTTGACTTGGCCGGACGATGGTTCTTTTAATGTAAAAGTTTTAAGAAATTTAAGAGAAAAGATGAATGCTCTTGTACCAAAGCCGAGACCTACTCAATTTGAAGCTTTAGTTGAAAGGGAGGATGAAATGTTTCAACTACAAAGAGAAGCGAGTGGTATTAAAAGACCTCCTAAAATACCAAGCTATAGAAGAGAAACACATGAAGACAGAATGCGAATGTGGAGACAGGGAAGCATGAGTGATGGACTTTATTTAATTAGAGAAATGGTTTTAGGATCTCCTAGTGAAAAAAGAACTGAAAAGAAAATTAATGCTCCTGTAGAAAGTGAGACTGAAGATGCAGTTTTAGAAGAAATTTTCACTTCTAATAAAAGAAATGAGCCTTTGAGACCTCCTCAATCATGGTCTACTCCGATGGTTTCTACAGAAACTACACCGAGTGCACCTCCGATTAGTGAATCTTCTAAACTATATCCAAATAATTCTGAATCTTTTGAAACTCCAGAAAAATTAGAAACTAGGACAAATGCTGATGTCTGTATTGGAGGTAAACATTTTTCGCTAATTCCAAGAGAAAGGGAAGCTCCAAAAAACTATATGAGAGAAGTTAAAATTGAAGAAGTTGAAAATTCTTCTGAATATTTCCGATCAAAAGAAGAATTAATTCGGCAAATGACAAAAGGCATGGAAGCTGTGACAGTTCCAGTAATGATTGGTCCTGTTCAGCCTGTTTTTGAACGAAATGAAATTAACAAAACAAGTTTAATAATTCCTCTAAATGCTGAAATTCAAAAGGTTGCTGAAAAACTTTACTCAGATATATCTGAAGTTAATTCGGGAAAAACGAGAATGCCTGATCTGACTTTTAATGAAGGTTCTTTTTACAAATCACCGATGGGTGCAGAATCTGATGCTGAAACTTCCGAAATTAGAAAACAAAATACCAAACTTGATGTAGCAAAATTAAAAGCAAATTTGGAAGAGTTAATTATTGGTACAATTGGTCCTGATAGTTTAAAATTTTATCGTGATGATGAACTCCTGTTCATCTGTAAGAGTATTCAGTGGAAAACAAAAAACAAATATGATCAGTTAGAAGAACTGGCAGCAGAACTTGAAATTGATTTAAACAGGCAAAAGAATTTTGGAAAACATTATAGATTGGATTTTACAGAAAGGGATATTGAACACTTGAATTCAATGGGAAGAATAATGCATATAAAAGAATTAATTGTTTACATCAAAAAATTAGGTGAGTTGAGTAAGTGGAGAGTGAAATGGACAAGAAAGAAGGAAGATGAGAAATTAGAAAAATTGTCAAAACAGTTTCCAATGAGAGAAATTGCAGGTGGAGGGTATGTTCATGTCCCTTGGTCAAGACAAGACATTCTATTATTTACAAATGACTTTCCTAGATTAAGAGAAAAGCCTGTTGAGTGGTACCGTCAGGTAGACAGGTTTAAAAAAGTCTCAAAAGTTCTGTGGATTGATCTGGATGGATTCTTTGACATTGTTGTCCCATCAGATCTTTGGACAGAATGTAAAATTTCTATAAGTTGGCCAAAAGAGGAACCTGAACGAATTAAAGAAACTGGTGCTCCAGCTCGGATAGTAATGGATTTTTATGAAAAAGTGATTTACTGGTTAAAACAAAAAATTCCACCAAAAGAGGTTGACTGGGTTAAACTAGATAGAACTAACCAAGAACCGAAAGAATCAGTTCATTCATTTTATGAGAGGTTACTATTAGTTTTTAAACAATATAGTGGCTATGAGAAATTAGATGAAAAGGATATGAGCCATTTTATCTATAGATTCGTTTATGGTCTCAGACCAGAGGTTGGAGAAATGATCAGAAATAATATTGTTGGTTGGCAATCACTATCAGTTGATGACATTTTAAGAAAAGCTAAATACTGCAGTGATGAGTTAGAAGTGAAGCAGAAAAAGCTCAAGGAGAAAGCGATGTGGGCTCAAGTAAAGGTGGCTGAGCAACAAATTGCTAGTCTTGGAAATAAAAATACTAATTTTATTCAAACTCAAAATTCAAATCAGGGTCAAGGAAAATTTAAATTTAATATTAACAGAAAATTTAATCCTAAAGTTGAAGAATTAAAGCAGAAATTACCTTGTTTTAATTGTGGAGAAATTGGACATTGGAGAGACGAGTGTAAGAAACCACCTAGAAATTTAAAAAGTCCATTGTTAAATCCACAGATGCAGAGTGATGTTGATCTGCAGCGACAGCTACAGTTACAACAGAATTTAAATGATTTGAGTCTTCAGCGACAGCTGCAAAACCAATTGAATCAGCAGCAAAATCAAATACCGCAACCTCCTTTCCCTAATTGTGGGGGAAGTCAAAAATATAATCCAAGTGTGGGATTTCAAGGAGATGATCAGGTAATAAGAACCCAAAGGCAAATTGTGCAAAATGCTTCAGGACAATTTTTGTTAGCTGAGCAACAAGAAAGTGATTCTGATGATTACTTCTGACGGTGCCCGAGAGAGGGGGAAGAGTGTGTTATTGGAGCCACTCTTGAGGTTGACCAGTCTGGTCCATTTGTAAATGGGAAGGTTAATGATGTAGACATCACTTTCTTAGTGGACACTGGTGCTACCCGTTCTACTGTTAGATCAGTGGAAATTGAAAACCTACCTCTCTCTGGGGAAACCATCCAAGTAGTTGGAGTAAGTAATCAACAGATCAGAACGGATCTAACTGATCCAGTACCAGTTGAAATTGGAAATTTTAAAGACAAACACAGATTTGTGGTTTGTAATAGCAGTCCAGTGAATTTGTTGGGGAGGGATATATTGTGCAAGATGAATTGCAGAATATATTGTTCTCCTGAGGGAGTTGAACTACAAACAATGGAGGAAGATGGTTTGTATCGAATGACTATGATGTTGGTAGAAACAGAAGAATCGAAATTGTTTCCTACATTTGAAAAAGATAATTTACCGGAAGAGCTCAAAGAAACAGTAAAGGCTGAAATTTGGGATTTGACTGGAAATGAGATGGGTCTGATGAAACATGTTGAACCAGTCAAAATTACTTTAAAGCAGGGAATAGAATTTCTAAATATTCCTCAGTATAAAATGAAAGCAGAGACAATTGAGGGAGTTATTCCTGTGATCGAAAAGTTCATTAAACAAGGTGTTTTAAAAGAAATTGAGAGCAGTCCTTGTAATTCACCGATTATGGGAATCAAGAAATCAAATGGAACATATAGGATTGTTCAGGATTTGAGAAAGATTAATCAGATTGTCGTACCATGTTGTCCTGTGGTTCCAAATCCTGCAGTCATTTTGTACCAGATTCCACATGATGCAGAATGGTATACTGTTATTGATCTTTGCAATGCGTTCTTTACTGTACCATTACATCCTGAGAGTCAAGAAATTTTCGCTTTCAGATTCCAGAGTAGGACTCTCGCATGGTGTAGAATTCCTCAAGGGTATACAGAAAGTCCTTCTATCTTTAATGAGCTGTTAAAAAGATCTTTGGAAGATCTAGATTTACCTGGCAGGTCAACGTTGGTGCAGTATATTGACGATTTGTTGATAGCTGCTAAAACAAGAGAAAATTGTGTGACAGACACAATTATACTGTTAAATCATTTAGCAGATGAGGGACATAAAGTGTCTCCAGCTAAATTGCAGTTTTGTAAACAGGAAGTAAAATATCTAGGTCACAGAATTGCAAAGGGAAAGAGACAAGTGACAGTTGAGAGAATTAAAATGATTCAAGCAATGCAACCTCCAAGAACACAAAGACAGGTCAGAATGTTTCTGGGAATGGTTGGTTACTGTCGACAATGGATAAGTGGATTTTCGGTAATTGCGAAACCATTACAGAGATTGACTAAATCAGATGTAAAAGACCCAATTGTTTTAAACGAAGCTGAGTTTGAGTCTTTTGAAAATCTAAAAAGAAGTTTGTGTGAAGCTCCAGCTTTAGGCATGCCAAATTATGAGAAAGGTTTTGAACTATATTGCAGTGAAAGAGAGGGATGTGCTTTGTCTGTGTTAATTCAAAGACATGGGAATCTAAAGAAGCCCATTGCATATTTCTCTGCAGTTCTTGATCCAGTTGCTAAAGCCTTACCAGGTTGTTTAAAAGCAGTTGCTGCAACAAGTGTCAGTCTTGAGCATAGTGAAGGAATCATAATGGGATTTCCTGTGAAAGTTTTTGTGCCTCATTCAGTTGAAATATTACTGACAAGAGGTAAAACTCAGCATTTAACTAGCAGTAGATTGACTAAATATGAGAAAATAATTCTGGGAGCAGATAATGTCTCTATTGCAAGATGTGTGAATCTGAATCCTTCCACATTGTTACCTGATTCTGAAATTATTGATGAAAACGATGTGGAACGTGAATGCTTGGATGTTATGGAATATTGCACCAAGCCTAGGCAGGACATTAAAGATGTTCCTTTGCCTGAATCAGATTTCGTTTATTTTGTGGATGGTTCTTGTTTGAGGTCAGAAGGAGGTGTTTTAAAAGCAGCTTATTCAGTTTGTACAGTTGCAGATGTTGAAGAAGCATCATGTCTTGAAGGAATTCGTTCAGCACAGGTGGCTGAATTAATTGCTTTAATTCGTGCTTGCGAAATTTTAAAGGATTTGAGAGTTACCATAATAACTGACAGCCAGTATGGGTACGGAGTTGTGCATGATTATGGACAGCTCTGGTCTCAGAGAGGCTATTTAACTTCAGCAGGGTCACCAATTAAAAATGCAGTGTTTATCAAAAGTTTAATTGACGCTATACAATTACCTAAAGAAATTGCTGTGGTTAAGTGTGCAGCACATACAAAAGGTGTGGATTTTATCTCCAAAGGTAATGCTTATGCAGACGAAACAGCTAAATACTGTGCTAAAAATGTTCGTGCTTACAATCGGGAAAAAAGCAAAGAATGTGATTCAAATTCATTGATGCTAACATCAGTAGTGGAAACATGGCAGGAAATCAGGGATTTGCAAAATGAAGCTGATGATGAAGAAAAGGATTCGTGGTTAAAGGCAGAATGTAGACCACGGGATGAGGATGGAGTATGGACTTACAAAGATGGCAGAGTAGTTTTACCAAATTGTTTAATTGCTGACATGGCCAGATTATATCATGGCCCTGGCCATATTGGAAGAGATTCCATGATCAGAATTTTTAAAGAGATTTGGTTTAATACCAAATTTAGGACTATTGCTGAGTCTTTTTGTCAGAGGTGTTTAACTTGCCAGCAAATGAACCCAAACAGAAAGTCAATTGTAGGTACAGGAATTATGGGTTGAGAAGGTGGTCCTTTCACCAGATTGCAAATGGATTTCATTGAGATGCCCTTACACAATTGTTTGAAATATGTTCTTGTGATTGTTTGTTTATTTTCAAGATGGGTAGAAGCTTTTCCTACTCGACATTGTGATTCAATTACAGTTGCAAAACTGTTGCTTAGAGAAATCATTCCAAGGTACGGTTTTCCTGTCACTATTGAAAGTGATGGAGGGAGCCATTTTGATAACAAACTTATGAAATTAATTTGTGAAGCATTAAATATTGAGCAGAAAATACACTGTGCATACAGACCAGAGGCATCTGGAGTTGTTGAGCAAATTAATGGAACAATCAAGAACAGGATTGGTAAAATGTGTCTAGATACAGGTGTAAAGTGGACAGATGCTCTTCCACTGGTTCTAATGTCATTAAGAAGTACACCTGATAAGAAGACAGGTTTGAGTCCTCATGAAATTTTAATGGGCAGAGTCATGAGGCAAGCTTTTGTTCCAGTTGGCAAATTGTTGAGCATTAATGACAGTGCTATTTTAGAATATTGCAAGAGACTGTCTGACGTAGTGACTTCTGTGTCTAATCAGGTGGGAACTGAAGCACAATCAGATGAAAAAGTACAGACTCATGATTTGAAACCTGGAGATTGGGTCAGGACAAAAGTTCATCGAAGAAGAAATTGTTTGGTCCCTAGGTGGCAAAAACCTAGGCAGATAATTCTAGTCACTACAAATGCAGTAAAATGTAAAGGATTGAAGAGGTGGATACATCCAAGCCACACTATTCCAATTCCTACTCCTGAAAACTCTGATGAAGAGAGTGATTCTACAGATGATTCTGATTCCGAAATAGAAGGTGAAAGAAATCCAGATTCTGAAGATCGACAGAGAGGTCGACATCTGGAAAATCTGCAAGTGAATAAAGACTTGAATAAAGAAGATTTGGGAATCATTGAAATAGACTCTGAAAGTGATGAAGATCTGATTAAAAGAAATTCATCAGAAGAGTCTGTCAAGAAAGTGAATGGAGTAGAGACTATTGAAAATTTTGAAGACAGAGAAGCTGAATCAATTGAAATTTCTGACCAGGAGAATGTCGAAAAGCAGAGGATAAGCTCTGGAAGAAGGAACAATAAACTAGAAACTGGGAAGTTAAAGGTAATTGAAGAGGAGGAGGAGAACGAATTGCCAAGTACCAGTGATGGAAGACAAAGTATAGTTCCTAACGGAGTGAAACTGCAGAGTAGAAAAAGTCCTGTGTCAAGAATCGAAATTTCTGACAGTGACTCTGGAGAAAGTGAGGTGAATGATGAAGATGAAAAAGTAAAGAAAAGATCTTGGAAGTCAGAAACAAATGTTTCAGAACCGAAAAGAGAGATCTTGAGAAAAGGTGATTTGTGGCCAAGCGGAAGTGGAAAATTGAGAGTCAGGCTAATTAAAAATTCTAAGGAGCAGGTGGATGAAATTACTAGTCAAAAAGAGCCTGAAAAGAAAGCTGAAAAAGGGAGGAAAATAGAAGTAGTGTCTAGAAAAACTAAGAGTTGTGAAGCCTAATCAGAAATATAGGTCTCCTGAATGGACTTATCTGATAATTCCTCCTGTTATTGAGATTAATAGTAGCAGCCAGGAAGATGAAATTGAAGAAATTAGTGACAATGATTGAAGTACTGATTTATTAAATTGGGTTTTTAATTTTATTATTTTGGCAAAAGGCCGAAGAAATTGTGTTAGGTGACACAAGGTCGAAGAAAACTTGTTTAGCTGAGAAATTTTTTGTGACATAAGGTCGAAGATACATTGTTAGGGTAAAAAAAAAAAAAATTATTTTAAAAGGGGGGTGTGTACAAGTACATTTTGAAATTAATATTTTAAAATAATTTTTTTGTTCCTTTTTATTTTCTAAGACAAAGTTTGAAAAAAAAATGCCTTACGTTATGGAACGGAGTACTTCAAAATGTTCTATATTCAAGAGATGCTGTAAGATGACTCTGGTATGTGTGCTCGTGTTAATTCTGCTCTGGTTAGTTTTAGCTGTTGTTATTCCTTTTGAAATCAACAAAAATTTACATAAAGTCAATATGACAAGCAAAGCTTCAATTAGTCAAAACAAACATAGTGCAACAAGCAAAGTTATTGATCACAAACCTGAAATTCATCAGGACAAATCTATTAGCGATTTTTCAAGCAATACATTCACAAGGCTTTTAGGAGAATATGTTAAAGTGATGGATGCTAAAGATTGCTATGTTTGTGTTAAGTTACCTGCTTCTGTTTCTGAGGGAGTAACATATAATATGCTTCCTCTTACATATGGTATAACATGTAGTGTATTAGCTAGTTTGTTTTATCAGACTGGACGTTTAGAATACTATTATTCAAATTTTGATGAAATATTTGCGAACTTAAAAATTGAGGGTGTTTTGAATAAACATAAAAAAGCCAAACAGATGAGGGAATTTTTCTTAGTAACTAACGAACTCACTTATGAGTATGCTTATAAGAATAATCTAACTTGTAAACTAAGTACTGAAGGAAAGAATTTCCTGAACCTTGTTGAGGAGAGGAGAGCAATTTATAAAAGGAATGAATTAGTTAAGCAGACTAAATCTAGATTCTGGCAAAAAGAAGATGAGAAGCTTAATGGCAAAACTTTTGATAATGTTGCAATTCACATAGATAAACCAGTTAGTGGTAAGCTTTGTATTAGAAGAGATAATACACTTTTTGATAATTATTTTGTGGGTGCTAGTAATTGTGAAGACACTTATCAGATTATGGGAGGTTGGGGATTCAAAGGTGGCAAGGATCCAATTTTTCCTGGGATTTATTTTATTTGTGGTGATAAGGCTTATTATAATCTCCCAGATCATTGGTATGGGACTTGTTTTGTTGGAATTGTTTTTCCAAAGATATTTCATGTTGATAGAAATACAGAAGGATTGTTCAAAATTAATAATCATGTAAATAGATATAGAAGAGAAAGTTTCACAGAAATTTTAGGAGATATTTTTGAAGCAGTGATACCCATAGTAGGTATAACCTTGAATGCAGGGAAAATTAGAAAATTATCCACAATTGTCGATAGACTGTCCACTGATACAGCAGATGGTTTCCAATTAGTGAATGTTGAAGTCATTGCAATTAGAACTATGGAGATGCAAGATCGCCTTGCTTTAGATATACTTCTAGCAAAAGAGGGAGGAGTTTGTGGCATTTTACATGTACAACATTGTTGTACCTACATACCTGACGAAAGTAAAAATATTGATATGTACATTAAGAATATTACAGAAATGCATTCAGAGATAGTTCCATTAGAAGAGGAAGATTTCTCAGAGCGACTTTCAAAAAGGTTTCAAGCTATAAAAACCAGGTTTCAAGAAATAGGTGGTTCAGTTCTTGGCAAGATTTTAACACCTTTGATTGTGATAATATTTATAATAGTTCTAACAAAAATTGGTTGCTTATTACATAAGAGAAAGAAACAAATGAAAGAAAAGAAGAGAATTTATAAAATAAAAAAGGAAGAAGAAAATGAAATAGAATTACAAGAATTACATAGGGTTCGTTATGATAATTGCAGAGATTTTGCAGAAACAAATTTTTAGAATACTAACTCAAGTGAATTTGAATCATTTTCTATTTAGTTTAAATTTTCTAAAATTTGGGTATGGTGTGGTGATTTGTTAATCACCAGATGAGGGAGTTGATGGAGCGAGATAGAGAATAACTTTTTATTCCAACTCGTGAAGTCATACTTCCATAAAATAAAATAATCCTATTGATGATTTGTGATGTATTTGTACTAAATCAACTTAGATTAAACTTATACACGCGGGAACATTAACATATGTGCTCATAAATGTGCATTACTGTTGCCTCTTTTTGTTCGTGCAAAAATAATAAATTAATTTTGTCGTTCTGTCATGTCACAACTAACTGCAGCTGTATTTTAAAAGTGGCATGTGCTTATTTTGCCTTCCTTGTCTATGAGATGTCATTCTACTCTCTATAGGTGCATTAAGGATTTCGTGGATTCTGGAAGACTGGTAGATATAAAATGCTGCTTTATTTGTTTGCTTTGTGCTAGGTAACATTAGACTAAGGGGTGGGTTAAATAATTATCAAACAAAGGGTGGAAACAGAATGAATAATATTTCCTTCATTAATTATTTTCTTGTGTTTGTT
Organism: Lissotriton helveticus; assembly: GCF_964261635.1. NCBI lineage: Eukaryota > Metazoa > Chordata > Amphibia > Caudata > Salamandridae > Lissotriton > Lissotriton helveticus. The sequence goes on along the minus strand of NC_136061.1, from coordinate 983,543,641 downwards.
TATACATTAGAGAAATTAAGTTGACTGCTTTGGGCCTAGTTCACTCGAGTTTACTAAAATGATGAATTTATTTTCTGCACGGAGCCTGAGATATCCTTTCTAAAGTTTTCCATCGAAGTAACATTTGTTGAACTGCGATGAGGCTCTGACATTATTCTGGTCGGACGTGGCCAAGGTCAGGAACCGGCAGAAGGAACATTTGATAACTTGGCATCCGAGGAAGTGAAATGAAACCAGTGAAAAACTATTGTAAAATTGTTGCAAGCAAAGGAAGCCTCGGAGCACGTACAGTAGAGACAATGGAGTCTAAGAAAGTGACGGAACTGATGTTTTGAAATTATGGGGTGACATGTCACTTGTCACTCATGAGCCAATGGGACATCGACTTTTGCAGAAAAATTTACTTTTGCTTAGATTAGCTTAGTGCAGAATGGTATAAAGACCCATGCCCCGTGGATGGGTTACGCTGCTGCTTTCTAACCTTTGGATGAGGGTGTCGTGCTGTCGGACTTTACTTGGAGCACGTAAGAAACCCAAAAGACTTTACTTTATTTCCATTTATTTAGCATATTTAGGGACTTAGGTTTTGAAAAATGCTAAACTTATAATTCTTTGCAAATAATCTGAATTCTATATGATGCTTACAATATGCTTACAACGATTCTAATAAAATGCTTAAATAAAACTATATTCTTATAATTCGAATAAATAGCTAATAAACTCTTACTTTTGAAAACAAGCTGGTCTTGTCATTTCGGGAGTGCAGGTTATCATTAGCTAGATGCCATCGCCAATGGTGGCCAATTAAATAGTTAGGATTTGTTTAAATAATGTCATTTATTTGCCGCGGATGTATTCAAATGTATATAAGTTGTATATAAGTTTAATTAGGACACATGATTCAGTTGGTCAAAATATGTCAGGTTTTGTTAATGGGTCCATGTTTTTAAGTGGTGATTTTTAGAGTGTGTGGTGAAGTTAGGTAGTGTATTTTATGACATATTTTCTATAGGCCGCTGGATCAGTATGCTTTTACAGCATTTTTTCCAAAGCTCCCAAAGTAACCTGAAAAGTGGTCCAAATAGGTTCACTACTATTTCACAAAAGCTCTGGACTGATTTGAAAGGATCTGAAATCAATGTTTGAGATTTTACTCCCCCTTTTTTTTTTTTTTTTTTTTTTTAATTTGTATTGTTTTCTTGCAAGGAAATACAACAGTACAAAGTTACATAAGTAAAAAAAAATATCCACATTAAATACAAACAATATACAAAATGTATCCAATTCAAGTAATATGATTAGATCCAATTAGCAATAGGTGCCCACATTTTCTCCCCCAGAGCTCTTCTTTTAACCCCCTTTAACTTATAGATAGCATACTCGATATTATACATAAACAATCATTTTTCCCTCCAAGTAAAGAATGAGGGAGGATCTAGACTAATCCATTCCTTAGTGATACAGGACCTGACTGCCGCCATACATATAAATAAAAAATAAGATATTGACTTTAGCCTAGTAGGGGTATGCTCAATACACAATATCACCAACTCAGCAGTTACAATAATCTCACATTTGAGAACAACAGAAAGAAAGCTTTCAATTTGTTGAAAAAACGTCCTAAGTTTGGGACAGGAAAAAAACATATGTAATTCATCAGCTGCAAAGAGCCCGCAGCGACTGCAGTTCGTTCCAGTTGTCGTGCTCCACTTAACAACTTTACTTGGAGTATAGTAAAGATTATGTATACACATAAAATGCTGGGATTTCATCATCCCTGTAATCAGACAGTCTGAAGCAAATTTAATAGAAAGCAAAATATCAATATAAGGTATACCTAACTTATTTGCCCATTTTGACTGACATTGTCCTAAATCGTCCCCACATTCCTGAATCAGACTTAAATAAAGAGTTCCTATACAAGGCTTTGTCTGCAAAAGTTCTAATAGTGGAATTTTCATCATTTTAACTGGGGTAGTTGATAGGTAGCCCTGTAAAAAGCTTCGAAGTTGAAGAAATTTAAAAAAGTCATTTCTTGCCAAAGAAAAATTATTCTCTAATTCCTGAAATGAAGCAATTTGGCCATTAACGAATAAGTCTCCCAAATATCGTAGTCCTTTCTGCTCCCACCTATACATCGTTAAATCACAAAAAATGGCTGGCAGAAGACCCGACGACGTTAAAGGGGTATAAAAATTTAATTTAGGTAGAGCTACATGTTTTCGAACTTTTTGCCACACTCCAAAGGCTGCCTTCAGTGTCTTATACTTTGTTTTTTTGTGGTAGCTGGGCTCAACAACCTTAAGAAAGCTACCCTTCACTTTCTCGCCCATAGTCATTTCATAAATCGATGGAGTTTGGCAGTTCAACACTTTTGCTCTATCTCCCATGATTAAAGGACTAATGAATTGTAATACAGCAGATAAATAATAAAAAAGAAAATAAGGAACATTCCAGCCACCACACTCATTACTGAGTATCATTTTCTTGAGGGCTTTACGATGGCGTTTGTAGCCCCCCAAAAACCGAGAAGTAGTCCTTTCTAAATTTTTAAAAGAAGACGATTGAAATTCTAACGGTATAGTGCGATACATATACAACACTTTTGGTAGAATCTGCATTTTTAGCATATTAAGTCTTCCATACAATGATAAGTGTAGATGATCTAAGCGCTGTAGCATGATGTTAATTTGCGCTATCACAGGATTTATATTGAGTTCCGGTATTTTCTCTATGGGCAAAGAAATCTTGATTCCCAAATATGTAACCTCTGGAGAAGTGGAGATATTCAAAGGTGGGTTATCCCCAGAGCAGAGAATCTGCGTTTTCTCCAGGTTAAGTTTATAGCCGGAGAAAGATCCAAATTGTTTAGCAAGATCATTAATAGCCGGAAGGGCTGTCTGGACATCAGTGGTAGTTATCACTATATCATCGGTGTAGGCTAGCGCTCGATAGTTAATATTAGCCAAATGAATGGGTTTAATTTTGTGTTCAAAAATAAAACGATTGATTAAAGGGTCAATATAAAAAGCAAAAAGTAGAGGCGAGCAGGGACATCCTTGTCGGGTGCCCCTGGTGATTGAAAAAAAAGGGGAAGTGTGTCCATTATTTCGGATATGAGCTTTCAGAGCAATATACATAGTTTTTAGTGCTTTTATAAAACCTGAACCTAGTCCCTTCTTAGATAATACTTCCCATAAATAGCCCCAGGCAACCCGGTCAAAAGCTTTTTCAGCATCTAAAAATACAAGTCCAACATTAGACCGGGTTGCTTGGGACCAGTCCAGAAATGTGATCACTCGTCGAATATGATCCGCCGTGTCACGAGCTGGGATGAAGCCATGTTGATATTTAGAAACTAGAGGAGAAATAATATTAGATAGGCGTGAGGCAAGGATTTTAGAATTTTTTTTACTATCGGCGTTTTTAAGAAATACAGTGATTATAGAGTCATGCCATGATTGAGGAGCGATACCTTGTTGAGCTCTTAAACATAGATCTACTAGTTCTAATTTTAAGACACCCCGAAAATGCTTAAAGAACTCTAAAGGAATAGCATCGGGGCCTGCAGCTTTTCCTGAGGCTAAAGACATCAGAGAAAGCTCAATATCCTCCCAAGTGATTGGTAGATCCAGTTTCTCACTCTCGTGACTAGGTAAAGTTTGTTACAAGCCGAATCTCCAACAATCTTAAATTATTCATTTCTATTTCCTCTTGCTTTCTGATCTCCTTCTGTTTTCTTATTGAATAGCTCAGTGTTTCTCCTCGAACCCCACACTTGAAAGTATCCCAAACTACTTCTGAGGAAGCAGACCCCTTGCTATTAGAAAAAAACTCAGTAATCCAGGTATTCATATGCTCGACATAAGATGAATCAAACAAAAGTTTGCGATCAAAAGACCATGGTCGAAGGGTGGATAGAGCATTTAATTCAAAGCTAAGAGATATAGGATTATGGTCTGATATAATTTTTGGTAGCACCCTGTATTTCATTTGAGTAAGTGTGTTATATAATGTCTTAGAAACAAAAAAGTAGACCAGCCTGAAATATCTTTGATGGGGGGCAGAAAAGAAAGTACATCCAAAAGTTCCCCCCCTTTTTTCATACCCCACATCTATCAATCTATATTCTTGAATAATCCCCTTAATTGCCTTAAATACATTCTTCTTCCTCCCTACATATGGAGTATTGCCGTAAATATCAAATGTTTCATCCAAATGTAGATTAAGATCTCCACATAATATTACATTGGGTGACCATAAAGCTAACTCCACACTTAGATGATGTAGTACTGTGGGGTCGTCGACTATAGAGGCATATATTGAGCAAATAGTGATGATCGATCCCTCAAATTTAAGTTCAGCAATAACCCATCGTCCCAGTGGATCTTCTTTAATTCTTTTAACTTCCCCTAGTCCAAACCTCTTTAAAATAGCCACCCCTTTTATTGTGGAGCTTTGACGGGAACATCCTACTACCTCCAATCCAAGATCCCTAAGCCACCCTCTGTTTGCCCAAGAGATATGGGTCTCCTGTATACAAATTAAATCCGTCCGCATAGATTTTAACATCTGAGCCATTATACCCCTTTTTCTTTTATCATTTAAACCACAAACATTGATGGAACATATCGTCAATTTAGCCATTGTTTTGTATTAGTGCATTTACGCAATTAAGCATGTGATAACAGAAAATTCCAAAAATTGGCACCTGCCAGACAGAAATCATGAACTTAAAAACAATACATCCTTCAGTTGTATTTTCTTGCACCCAAAAGAAAGCTTTTTCCCACCAACGTCCCCCCCAGCACACCCTTCCCAACCCACCCTCTTCCCAACACCCCCCACCAGAAGCTTAAGGGCAAATGCCCTCATTGATGGAAAGTGAGTATGAGCAATGTGATTCCACCCGGGCCTGACCAGACCTAAATAGTACCCTATCTCTGGCACAAAGAGAAAAAAAAAAAAAAGAAAGAATAAATGAGAGATAGAGGGGCAAGCCACCAAGACTGAGAAAATATGTAATCATTATCCTTGTCCTATCCAATCTCTACTGCAATGCATCTAAGAATTCCTGTACTTTGATCTCAGATACAAAAAAAGTAGTTTTTCCCTTATGAACAACCTTGAGTTTAGCAGGATTTAGAAGAAAAACGTGCCCCCCTTTAGACTGTATTGGTGCCATTAGTTGTTTGAGTCTCCAGCGTTGCTGCACTGTCGCCGGGCAAAAATCAGGTCGAACAAAACACTCATGCCCCAAACCCTTTCTAGTTTTTAAAGGCCTGGCCAGATCGTACAGGATCTCGCGAAGTAAGTAGTTCTGTAAACATATAAGGATAGCTCTTGGATTTTTGCTCCCCTCCCCCCCGATCACGTTTTTGGTTAAAAGGAAAACGATGGGCTCTTATAATTTCCTTATCCCAATCCCATCCTTTGAGATCCGAAAAAGCATCCGAAAGCATCTCTACAACAAAACGACGTACGTCTTTTCCCTCTGATTGTTCAGCTACTCCCAATATACGTAAGTTATTACGTCGTGCGCGGTTTTCCAGGTCGGTCAGTTTCCAGTCAATATTTTGTCTAGTACTTTCCAAATCCTTAATTGAAGTTTTTTGTGTAGACAATTCATCTTCCACAACAGAGATACGAGTTTCGGTCTCCTGTACTCTTAAATTAGTTTCAGTACTAGACTTGGCTAAGCGACGAACGACATTCTGCAGTTTACGCACAGCTCCTTGAGTGCGGAGTCCCTCTGCTTTAGTCTCTTCTCTATGAGCCATAATCAGTCTATACATGGAGGTCTGTAGTTTATATATTGATTTTAATGTGATCTCTTCATCTCCCTCCAATAGTTCTGGAGATTCGACCTCGGTTTCTGAAGCCATTCCAGCCCCTTCCCACTGTGGTTGATTTATTAAGGCTAAGTTTTCACCTGTGAGGGGATTTTTGACCTCTACAGCCCTACGAACTGTGTCAGGAGCTCCTTCGTTCAACAGGAAATCAGAACCAAGAAGTTCTTCCTCAGAAATTTGATTGCAATCATCAGCCCAATCTTTTACAGGCTGTTGACCCTCATTAAGTAACTCCTCTTCAAAGTCTCTATCAGATGTTATTGACACGTCAGACATGGAAAAGAATTGACCACCCGATTCAATGGATTCTGCGTCATTTAAAGGTTGATCATATACCCTAGGCGAGACCCTGATTTCCTCTACCGCTTGACAAAGTTCAGCTAAGTCATCATTGGCCACTCCAGCTCCCACTCCAGCTCCATCTCCAGCTGTGGACGCGGCCGGGTTTAAAGGAGATCCAATTGAGAAAATTGCGCCATGATTCTTGGGAATAGCATCACGTAAGTGAGTAATAGGTATCTGCTCACTATTATTGTTCTTAGAGGGATTAGATGTATTCTTCTTCCTGAATAAATCAGGTATTACAGGCTCCTTAATGGCCCCATTCTGTTGGCGAGCCTGAGTCACAGAAGCATCTTTATTGAATGAGTTTGGCTCAGTCGTTGAGATTGACGCTGTTGCAGTTTTTTCCACAGCACTAGGCGTAGCATTTGTAGCATTGGCTGAATTAATTACAGGTTTTTTTACTCCTCTGCCTTTAGGCGCCATAGTTGTTCCTTAAATAGTTCAATAGCTAGCAGGTCTCTTTTGTAACAAAAATCCTTATGCTAATATCAACAAGCTTATAAGCCTTTAAGTAAGGTATTGAAAGTGCTGTAGATATATATCAATGTCTGTAACAGTTTATAACAATGCCAGTGAATTGCTTAGATTTTAAGTTTTTAGCACCAAAGATGTCTTAAGATAATATCCCTTCAATGCAGGAATACTTGTTGCTTATTGCTGTGTTGCAGTGTAGTCTCTAGTTCAGGTAGCTACAGTATCTGCTAGCACAAACACAAAGTCTGAATATTGCACCACAGGAGCTTCCTACGGGATAAAAGTGAAAGCCTTCGGCGTCTTCAGCAATTCCCGAGTTATTAGGCGTTTAACTCCTCTCACCCGCTTTCACACACCTTCATCCGAGAACTCCTGCAGCCCTCGCTTTCACCGTTGTAATCACAGCTCCCGACACTGCAATACTCCGTGGCTCCCGTCGGCGTCTCTCTCCCAGCCTCTCTCCGGAGATCCACAGGTTACAGCTCGCAGCTCCCGACCGGAGCACACGGCACACAGCCGCCCTGCAGGCTCACAGCCTCACAGCCTCTGAGCTCCGGACAAGCGTAAAAGTCCGACTAAAAAACAGAACAGCGCAGCTCAGTGGTTCCTGTCGGCGTCTCTCTCCCCACCTCTCGCCGAAGAACCGCAGCTCACAGCTCACGCTCCGCAGCTTCACAGCCTTGAGCGCCGGACAGCCATGGAAGTCCAAAATGACCGCAGCTCATCCCGGTAATGGCAGCAAGACGAGAAGAACTCGGCTCAGCACGGCAGCAGCAGTAGGCCCATTCACCAGTCAAATCAGGTCAGGTCAGGCAACGGGCAGAACGCCACGGCTCCTCACTCGGCAGCAGTAGCGGCCGCCATCTTGCTTCCAAGCTGAGATTTTACTCCCTAATGATTTGTGGTGTGAGTGAAAGGCTGCTGTTGCTTGGACAACTGAAGAACCAGCTTGGGTTGCTCATGATAATGCTCCTTCTGAAGTGTTTGCAGAGAAATACAAAGAGGTGACAGAGCATTTGAAAAACAAGGTGCCATGGTGTATGTGGAGCACTGCATGAGGTCTTGTGATCCCCTGGCCCCAGGGGAGGTGTAGAGACCTGTGTATACTCATGTGAGCGGTTTGGGGCTACCTGTGGACTGTGCAGCATTCTCTCATGAGAAGAGAAATACCTAATCTATACATGGAAGGTGTAGGGCCTTGTGGGAAATTCTGCAGGGGGTGAGAGCCCAGTGCAAAGTTTTGAGAGAAATGCTGGAAGCTATCTGGGGTGGTATGAAGGCGGTGAAGGGGTTGAGCCAAGGCCAAGAACCAATGGGAGTTGAGCATCCATATGTAAGGTTTTATGGGTGCTGTTGTGCCCAGTTATAAGTCCCAGAAGAAGTTTAGAACACTCTGCAAGATCCAATAGGACCCGATAAGATCTTTTTTAATATTCAAAGGCAGGGAGGGGCACTATCCAGAGTAATGCTGTTTGTGGGGGTGCTGTGGCTGATGCTGAGCCCAGTGGAAATGATGTGGTGCGGTGGATGACCCATACAGAGTTGTGGGTCCTGTACAATGTCCTTTGAAAGGTGTCACATTTTTATTTTTGCTAACAGGGTCCATAAAACCCTTACACATACAATATTGCATTGTTTTAAATACAAAAGGTTAAAATACATACAAACAATAATTTAATAAGAGGCTCTTCTCCCATCTAATATTTCCTACCACCAATAAAACATTATTCAGAAAGTGAAAGGCCAAGTGCAGGTTTCCATGATAAGGCTTTGTAATATCCCATTTTGTGCATGACCTCATGCAAGAACATGTGGGAAGACTGAGCTCTGTGCCACAGAATGAATGTTGTCGAAACTTTGCGTGGGAGGTGTGAGATGATTTTAAAAGTTCTGTTGGGCGGGTTGCGTACTAGCTCTATGTAAGGTTTTGTAGTAGTTATGTGGCTATATGAGATGGCATATGGAAGGTATGAGGCTACCCAAAAGTTCCTTTGGGAACGTATTGGAGACAGCGGGGGGCTCCTCCGCTAAGGCAGAGGAGCATCGCCCCACTGCTCTGTGAGCACTGTAAAGAAGGAAAAATACAATCATAATAACACAAAGTTATTTTCATTTTAATTTTAGTTCAGGATGTGGGGCCAGGCTAGGACGGGGCTGGGGTCGCAGGGAGGAGGAGTGACTGTTTCACCATAAGTGCGCATGGCAGTTTGGCTGACTGTCTTGGGCTGGCTGAACAGACATGCGCACTTATCATTTCTCGACCTGGCTGTGTTGCACTGCTGGGTTGAGAACTGTATAACCAAAGAGATTCTATCAAAATCTCAAAGCCTCTTTGGCCCTTCCTGAGCGGCCAAAGAGGCCGCTCAGACCAATCATGAGGCTGCGGTCATGCTGATGACAGCAGCGGCATGATTGGCTTAGGGGAGCATGGGAGCCTGTGTGCTTCAGTTCTGCAAGGAGTCAGGAAGAGAAGAGGACGGCGGAGAGACAGTGGCCGTTCACGGGTAAATGATCTTTTTATTTTTCCAGCCACCCCCATTCCATAGCAGTTGCCACTGAGTGAGGAGCTGTGCAATAGTCAGTTTGTGATGTGGAACACTGGGAAGCTTTACTGTCCTGCGCAGTATGTGCTACAAAATAATGGTCGTGTGTAAGGTCCCAAATAAGTGATGTAAACATTTCTGAGGACCCAACTGAGGTGCAGTTCTGCACTATCTCCTTTGGAAGGTGTGTAGCCTTCTGCAATGTTGCATAATGCACGTATGCAAGGTCCCAACATGCGTCCATGTGTTTTGTCATAAGAATAGATTAGAAATGTACGCATAGGGAGCCACCTTGACTTGGGGATGCATAAAGAGGTTTGACGTATTGATGACGACTTTGTGACTGAAAAAAAAGATGAAGGGATTTACAGTGGAAGAGCATAGTAGAGATGACTCACCTGCCTCAAGCTGAGGATCAAGTCATCCTCCTCAGCAGCAAGTCGTGCAGCATAACAGTAGCTCATTGGGAGGTACACTTGCCGACAGTGACACCAAAGAGTAGAAGGGTGAGCTGGCATCCAAGTGGGCAACAGCCTAGAAAAAAGCAATTCTACAGTGAGAAGAAAACATAAAGAGGTACATGCTAGAAGAAGCATGAAAACAAGCAGCAGCTACAAACAAGCAATTAGAACCAGACAGTGGGCCTGATTTACATCTTGGTGGTAATGGTCCGGCCGTCACTTTTTCGATGGAGTTACCACCCTCTTTATTTAGATGTTGGCAGGTCTATAGATGAAAGATCTTCAAAGTTTTCATCCTTGTTGACGGCATCATAGACAGAAGCAGCTGTCGGCAGGACTCTAGCCAAGATGACCACTGGCTAATTATGATGAGCCTTTCCGTTGAGGCAACTGTGGCGGGAGCACCTATTATTTTGAGTTGGTTGAATAGGAGTAAATGACATATAAACGTACATTTTTAACTGTTTTCCACTTCCATTTCTGTCTTGAAACCCATCATCCAGGTCCCTTCTTAGGTGCTTCGACTGCACCACATCCCAAACGACTCGATTGTCACCGGGATCTAAGGTAAGTTACTTTTACAATTGTCTTACTACAAATAGTGTGTTGACAATTGCAGTAGCCTTGTGTATTTTAGCATTGCTCTTACATCCAGTTGTTTTTCATGTTTAATGCAGTAGTGTTCATTTTACAACTTCATAAGGTAAAATGCACCTGTATTGACACCTAAAAAATACTATTGTTGTTGTGGGTGTTGTGCTTGTGGTGCCTGTGGTTGTGCATTTAATGGAGTGTGTATGTTGTGTGTGTGAGGCATGCCATATGTAACAAGAAGTGCCATATCACGTTACTTAAATATGTATTTTGGAGCAAACACAACATATATATGTATTGACATATTAATGAGCAGTACTTACCAGTGTCTACTCCAATAGGGATTCACTCAGTCAGGAATCCACCGCTAGGACACCAGCTCAACAGCAACATCTAAATAGGGTCAGTGGAACACCGCCAGCCTGACCGCGATTGTCTACTGTTAGCCAACAGAGGAGACCACCGCAGTGGTTAATCAGCACATCTAAATATGGCGGGCGGGATAGCATTAGCTTGAATGACTACTAGGAGCAGCAGCCACAGAGGGACGGCGGGAGTACCACCTAGATCTAAATCGGGCCCAGTGCCTTAGAGGAGTTATGAAGAAGCAGATCTTCAATGGAACTTGATAGCTGTAAAGTCTGTAAAAATTTATGGATAACTGCTATTCACCGGAGCACAAAAGGCAACTCCCCAGGGCACACTGCTGAAGTATCACTCACTGACTCACAAGTAGGTCTCCTAAGACAAGAAGAGCACCAGGCAATAAGAACTTATAAATAAGGCTCCCTGTTTTCCGTTTTTATTGATTTTTACAGATAAATACAGACAGAAAAACATTTGTTTTCTTGACTGTATTTATTTTTAAAAGTGTATAAAAATAGAAATTGAGGGCTTTTTGAGTGATTCTTAAATACACTTTGCCATGACTGCCAGGCCAATAACTGTGGATTGATAGGTTAGGGGGTTAAAAAAGAAAATTATTTCAGTAAAGAGGGTTAAACAGCAGTAGATATGCACAAGGTTGATACTGAAATGTGCATATTTTCATATAAGTGCATTGATTTATCTTCTGCGCATGTTCATATCCTTGAAACCTGGCAGATGTTCAAGCAAGCATGAGTGCATATTTATCAGTTAAATAAATGTGGAAATATACTAATTTCAGCATTATAGTTTCACAAAACTCAAATAAATTTGGATAAACACAGATAACAGTACCAAACAATAAATATGGATAAATACAGACGGAAATGTCACAAAAAAATGCCATAAAACTGGGATCCCTACTTATAAACAACTAGAGCTTATTTTTGTTGTTGTTTTTTTTAAAGACCTTTATTGAGCACATAAACAAAGAATAAATTTTTGCACACATCACATGGCCTGTCGTCCGCAGGCGTCGGCATCAGAGATAAACATTGAGATGTAGTACTGGTAGTGTGACATAGTCAATGAGCCGACAACCCGGGGGTCCGGCGGCGTGATGTAGGATAGGTACAGGGACATGGTGCAGTGTACATTGTTGTAACCACGAGGTCTACTGGTCTTGTAATTTTTTGCTGTCAGGTTAAACATCTCTTCGTCTATCCAGCATCTGCACTATGAGAACTGCAATTCAAGTCCATTACACAGGTTAACAGCAACAGCAACAGCAACAGCAATTATCAGGTAACGTGTGGACTGAGAGGAAGGGTACAAAGGTTTGTGTGCCTGTGATGCTACCATGTCGCGGAGTATCGTGTAATGGTATAGCTCACTAACGCATGGTCGCCACAGTGGAGTCTCGAGTCATTGCTATCTCAGCGTGAGTTTAACCCTCCTGTGTCCGTGATGTGTGAATGATTACCAGTAGCGGAGGCCCGCGTTTGGGCTCGTCCCGCCAGTGTCCCGGTGCAATCATCCCAGATACTAATTACGTCCCGTGCATGTGTTGCGTCGTGGCATGTCATGACAGCAGGGATGTAACGCAGCTTTGGGCACATGTCGTTTCATGACATAGCCACAGCGTGGTGGATCATCGTCTGTGCCCATAAAGGGCTCGGTCAGGGAACGTGACCATTAAACAAATCATTACTGAATCCAACACAAGAATAGAGGAACTAGGAGAATGGGGGGTAAGGGATCAAGTGTGTCCATAGGCACGGTATAGGGAGAAATAGTTGTAGTCTTGGCGAAGGGCCTGTGGTCCCGGGGCAGGGTGAGGGAGGGCAGCGCAGGGGGGTCGAGTGAGGGCATGTGGTCAGTCGCTTCAGTACGCGGTTGCTGGAGGGGCCTTCCTCCTGGAGACATGATTGGGGTCTGTCAGGTAGGGGTCGCTAGCTGACGCGTCGGACGCGTCTAACCATTACCCGTGACAGGGCACACACAATAGGTGGGTAGGAGCGTTCGGTTATGCGCAGGTCCGGTATCTTGTAAATGTAGGGGGGGGTCGAAGACGCCGATGGCCATTGGGGCAGCGCTTCCAGCTGTCCGTAGCGCTCCCCGCCTCCATGGCGGCGTAGGGTCCTATATGCTTAGGTTATCCCCTGTCCCTGACAGGCTATCCACGGGACCGTGTGCCAGGTCACCATGGTCGCGGAGAGTCGCGCCAGGAATCCACCCTGATCCGTGTTTGGGGAGTAGAGGGAGGCCAATACCACCTGTTGTCCATCTAGCCTACCCTGTGCCACCACGAACCTGCCTTCAGAGTCAATGTGTGTGTCTGTGACCGCCCAAGGGGTCCCAGGTATGACCCACACTAGGGCGCCACGTGCGAATGAAGAGTAATCTGTAGCATAGAGTTGCCCTCGCCACCTTCGATGCAATGCCTGTATCTCCGCCCTGTTCAGATGTGTCTCCTGAAGTAGCGCTATGTTTATCTTGTGGCGTTTCAAATAAGAGTAAATCTGATATCGCCTAGCTGGTGTGTGCATGCCCCTGACATTCCAGGTACACATTCGGATGTCAGCCGTAGCCCATATACACAGAGGTGTCTCTCCCTCCCGTCAGGTTCCGTCCCTCAGTTCCGGCATCCCTCCAGCTTCTCAACCCCACCCTCGCCCTCACATCACGCCCAGCAGTAAGCACAACATCCAATAATCCCTCTTGGTGCAGTGGGGTAGGGAGGAAGGGGGACACAAAAAGCCAAAAAAAGGCAACAATGTGATCAATACCAAAAGGTCGGCTGTACAACATGTCGCCGTCCAAACACTCTAGTGAGTTAAAGTAAACTATACAGTTCTAGGGGGGGGTGCGTGGCTGCTGCAACAACAGTCTGGATGTCGGTGTAGCTGAAGAGTAACACGCCACCCCTCCCGGGCTAGTAAAGGGTCGCCGTGCCTGTCTGGTAGGCCCAGTAGTCCACCCGCCCTGAGTGTTGCAAGTAAGGTTCCCCATCATCAGGGGTTGGGAGAAGGGCCTTCACAGGGCCCCTGTCGCTGGAGACGCCAGCACCAAGGTCCCCGGTAGAGGTGTGGCTGCCGCCAAGGTGTTGCACTGTTCAGGGTGGCAGGCAAAGCCGTGTACATAGTAAAAGAGAATGTTACTCACTGCGTCCTGATTGTGGATAGGTCCTCGGGGCAGGGGGATCCCCGCAACAGTCAGGTCCGTAGTCTGGTCACCTTAGGACAAGGCAGTGTGACAGCCATGTAGCCATACCTGCCATGCATTATGGGAAAGGAAAACTTCTCTGTTCCCCCTCAGCCGAGAAGGTCCACCGTCTGTGGGGTGACGTCAGGGAGATCTACCGAGTGCTGGGAATCCGGCAGGCCGTAGATCGCTTCTTCGTCGCTTGGGAATGTGTTCGGGCTGGCATTTGGAGCTGAGGACGGGGCCGGAGAGCTGCTGATCTCTGTGACTTTGCGAAGCGCATCTTGTTGTTCCTGTCGGATTAGGTCCGCGGGCGGAGAGTGGTGTGGTGGTCCCTGGGCGCAGGTGGGTGTCCTGCGCCTGCGGCGTCTTCGCGGCCCACGTGCGCGCGAGAAAGTGGTGGTTCCATGTGCCCTCCTGGGCTCCTCGGTTACCCCTCCATCGAGCCAGGCCTCCACCTCCTCCGGGCTGGTGAAAAAGTGCGTCTTGTCTTGCGCCACCACCCTCAGTTTCGCGGGGAAGAGCAACGAGTATTTGAGGTCCGCCTGCCTCAGTCGTCTTTTCACCGCTAGAAAGGAGTGACGTTGCCGTTGGACCTGCACGGTGTAGTCCGGGAAGAACACGACCTTGGCGTTGTCTATCCGAATGTCATCAATTTTCCTAGCTTCCCGCAGTATAGCATCACGGTCTCTGAAGTTTAGGACACGAAATATGAGCGGTCTGGGGTTGGAGCCCGAGGGGAGGGGCCTCGTGGGCACCCGGTGAGCGCGTTCCACCACAAAGTGAGGCGACAGCGTGTCCTCCGGCAGTAGGTAGCATCAGCCCCCTCCCATTTCTCCGGTATGCCCACGAGGCGAATGTTGTTCCTCCATGCCCGCCTCTCCGCGTCCACTGCCCGTTCTTCCAGGAATTCCACTCTGTTGAGCAGATCTCGGATGTGTTTGTCCACTTGGTTCACCGTGGGTTTCAGCTCCGCCACCGCTCCCTCCAGGGTGGTAGTGCGCTCCTGGAGTTTCTTGTGATCGGCCCTGAGGTGAGTTAGGTCGATCGCCACACTGTCTATTTTGGTTTCAAGAGAGGCGCGGGTTTGTTGCATAGATTCCTCCAGGCGCTCCATGACGGCAAGTACGTTATCCAACTTGGTCGTCACCATCTCCGCATCCATCTTGGACGTTATCTTGGAAAGTTTCCCTTTCGGTTCTGCGCCTCCGGTGCCGGTCCGTGTCTTCACCCCTCCAGACATGAGCCAGGCGTGGCAGTTGCTCCCAGCCCGTCTGCGGGCGGGTCAGTTCGAGCATGTGGCTGGTCAGATATCTTGGACTCAGTTCAGGCACACAAGAGCATGTGTGTATCCGTGTTAAGCCGGTGCCAGATGGTGGATCCAGTCACAAAGGGCACAGCCGAGTGTGCAAGTAGGCAGGGCAGATGGCGAGAGCACTCTCCACACATTCGCGCAGACGCGCCGGCCCGCGCGTGAGGTGGGTCAACCGGCCTCTCCCGCAACGCTCACCGAGTAGGTGGCCACGTTGCGTAGGACCGTCGCAGTGTCACTCGGCGGCCAGTTCCGCACATCAGCTCCCAGAACAGTGGCCAGATTAAGGAGATCAGGATATAGAGGGTTGTTTGTCTTCAGTGGGGGTGGTTCTGGATCTCCACCAGTAGCCCCCGTCTGCCAGTTGTCAAGTGCGTCTCTCACCTGGGCAGCCCGAGGCGTCGCATCGTCACAGGTAGGGGGGTAGTGCCAATGTCAGTAGTTCAAGGCGCCGGCCAATGGTGTCAACGGACAACGGGCAGGAGTCTCCACAGCAACCACAACCCCACTCACGCCTCAGGTCCCCGCATCGTGTGCTGGGCGCTCCGTCGCATCCCCGCGGTGGTCCAGGTGGGGGGAGGGAGGGGCATGTGGTGCAGGTCAAGCAGTATACCCTCTCAGTGGTCCGGGCGAGGCCCTGTGTTGTTTCCCAGGGGTGAAATGTTGTGGCCGTCAGAGGTCTGCTGGGGGCGGGGGGGCTCGCTTCCCAGTCTCTTCCCCCAGCACGTAGGAGAGCTCCCAGAAGTTCAACAGGCCGTGCGCTGAGGCCCAGAGGCAGATCTTTAGCTGCGGTGTGTGTGGGGGGGCGTTGTCGTGCCCAGGTCGCACCCCCCCGCAGCCACTCACCAGCGATGTCCGGGCAGCGTCTTCGCGCAGTCGCGGCTCACCCCCAGGGCCGGTCCCAGTCTTCTCTCGCGTCGCGTGGTCAAGCTCTCTAGTGGTGGCCTCGTCCGCAACCACAGCCGCGCTCTGCTCTCAGCAGGTGGGGCCACCGCCAGAAAGGGTGTAATTACCAGCCAAGGTCTGGTCAGCCGTCCGCTCAGCACCGCTGGTGTCCCACGCAGGTTGCGTGGGATCCGGTCAAGGTCTTTGTAGGCCGCAAGGTCAGGCCTAGCCGCAGCGCGGATCCCCGGCCTCGCGTGGCGAAGGTCCCCAGGGAGATCGAGAGCCGGCCCTGAGGCAGCGCCGGGCACCGCCTCCCAGTATGTGCCGGTGCGGGTCTCAGCACCCGATCGGCTCCGCAGTTGGTTAGTGGGTGGGCGGGAGTACAAGGGTGTCCCGCCAGCAGTGCACGGCAGGATCCGGATAATTATCTCGGAGAAACGGCCCGGGAAAGGGGAGCTCAAGCGGGAGCTTTACCCGTGCACGTCTTTCTCCATCTCGCTCCAAGCCACGCCCCCCATAAACAACTAGAGCTTATACTGAGACTCCAAAGCAGAAGAAGCAGAGAGTCTAAGGAAAGTTAAGTGCATCAAAACAGGCACAGAAGCCCACACAAAACAAAAATTCCTAAGGTAAACAAAGATCAGCAAGTAAGGAGGCCTCCAAGGCATCAAGTCGTCAGAAACACACTGCTGAGAGGGCAAGGTGGAGACTGAGCAAGATGGCTATGATCTCCGCCACTCACGATTCATCCCATGCAGGACCTAGCAGAATCCTCCACACAAAACAGTTCTGGATTTGAAGAATGGGGAGGCATTAACCCCTCCGTATGCTAGTGGGCTCTGTTCTCATTTAAACAACTGCTTGGGGCAGTGGCAGAGGAAAAGACAAGTGTTGCACCTGTACCAGCCACGGCCGGTGGTAGGTGTAACTGCAGGGCGGTGACGTAGGAAGGGGCAGGGTGGGGGCTTGTAATGTATGGATTTCGGACTTTAACAGGTAAGAAAACATATAAATAAATAAAACGAATTTCGTTGTGCGCACTGCATCGCATTTGGTGATGCAGTGCACACAACGAAATTTGTTTTATTAATTTATATGTTTACTTACCTGTTAAAGTCCGTAATCCATACATTACAACTCCCCACGCTGCCCCTCCCCCTCCCTACGTCACCGCCCTGCAGTTACACCTACCACCGGCCGTGGCTGACCTGTTCTGGAATTGATGAACAAATGAATGCCTTGAGGTATTGGTTTCTGAGGCACCCTATACTATTAAGGTAAGAGACAGTCACTTCGCCAAGAGCTAATCGAGTTTAAGAAAGCATTTAGCAAAATAACTTGCCTATAATTTTTCAGGTTGCATGGTTCTCATTTTGGTTTCTTCAGAAGAGTGGTGACTAATCCATATTTGAAGTTATAGGCAATCCCCTGAGGCAAAAGAGATATTAGTTCATTTGCATCAGGACAACACAATCCAGAAGCAACGTTTTGTAAAATGGCTACTGGGCAAAGGTAATGAGGTGAAGTTGACTTTAAACTCTGCAAGGCCAAGCTCACTTCAGCCTGGCTCATCAATGAAAGAGAGGTCTTCCTGTCAGGGAGCCTCTATCACACAGGAGGAGGGAAATTCTCTGAGAGCCTGTTGGTGGGTCTCTGAAAGCTAGCCTGGGAGCATCAGAGGGGTTAGTGGTGTCTGAGGGGAGGCAAAGGGCTTCTAGGGGCCAGCCAAGGGTCTCCAAGTTACTCATGAGAAAGAGATTTACAGTCCTTTCGCCAAGACTAAGGGCACTCATATGAAAAGATATTTCAAACAGAAGGCACTATCTTCTGTGGGTATGTGCAGCTTCTTGTGCACTGTTGATGACCTCTTACAAGTCAACACATAACAATATACCCAGTGTGACACCTCTTCTATTTCCTGCCCACAATGCTCCAAATCTCACAAGATCATAGCACGTTCAGTTTACCACTGTGTCCTAAGAGACAGGTAACTTGAGGAATGGATGAGGGTTAATGGCCCCAACTAAAAGTAGTAAAACAGAGATGCTAATAGCATGCTGCAAGAAAGAGGGTCATTAGCTGGAGAGGATGTGTGTCCTCACCAACCAGTAATGTCACTATTCAGTACTAGATCTCGTTAGGGCTCACTAATTTAAACCTGAGCTCAAGCTTTTGTAGCTGTGGTACAGAGCAGATAGGCTTAACTTAGGATATATGTGTAAAGCATTTATCAGAATCAAAACAGTTAAAAAGTAAAAAGCATAACACAATAAAAATCCTGATCAGATTTATCAAAATAGAGAAAAATGTAATGAACTAGTAGAAATCAAAACAACAAATAATCCAATAAGGAGAACCGGAGATATGGATGTTTAAATTTAAATTAAATGTTATCACCAAAAATCACAAAGCGCCAACTGTGGGCAGCTGGTCGCAAGAGACCAGGACAAGGGTAAATGTTCAGGCCAACGCAATAGAGCATGGGTCTGAAAAAAGGCCCAGGCAGTGCCTGAACAAAGGGTTACCTTTTGGGAGACAGTAGCATCCTCAGTGGGGCATGGCGGCAGGATGCATCCGAAGACAGAGTCATCATCAGGGAGCTGCTGGAAGAAGTCTGGATGATGTCATTGGTGAAGGTGTGAAAAGCTCCAAACGGGACAAGTGCAGAGTTCATTCCCAGGTAGTCAATGATGTTATTTGAATGCTGCTTGGCGTTTGGCTCCAGTGAAGGTTTCTACCTTAAAATGTAGTTTCTTTTCAGGAATTTTGATTCCTTCTCATGGCGAGGATGCCCGCGAGGGTTTAACATCCTCAGATGCCACTTGACGTCAAGCCTGCTGAATCGGATTTGCTGCTGCAGAGAATAGCGTAGTGGGAGCTGTGGCGCAGTAAGGCTCACTGGCGATGCACTCTCTGTGGATCGTATTGCAGGTAAGTCCCAGTCTTCTGTCAGCTGTCCAGGCAGAAATATTTGAAAACGTTTCTAAACAGCTTTATTGGTTAAGCAAGAGAAGTACACTCTGACACTTATCGAAGGGCCCCAGCACTTTAGGGACACCACTTGGGAGTCATGGCTAACTCCAGAGGAAGCAACAATGAGGGTCCACGGCAGGTCCAGTTGAAACTTCAGAGTGGTAGTCTTCTTGCAGCTTGTGGGTCCCTATAGCTTAATAGGAGGTCAGCCAGCTGACCCTATGATAATAAGCAAATCCTCCCTAGTAGTCACTCAAAACCGGTTTTGGGGGCAGCCAGCTCTCACACTGAGATTGGTGTCTAGGTGGTTATCAGGACACTGGAAGGGCCAGGCCTAGGTATGAGCTACACCTGCTTGTGACAGGATAGGCACCTTTTGAAGTTTAATTAAGTCCGGCACAGCCCAGATGACCATTCTGTCAGGGGGAAAAATAGCTCCCCACACCCAAGCCTTTTGTCCACTGTCTGGGAGCAATATATGTCTTAACAGAGGAGAGCCATTAAAAGTCAGGTGAAACTGGCCGAAAGGCACATTTGGCTAGCCAGGAAAACGTCAACTTTCTGAAAGTGCCATTTTCAAAATAGTAATCTAAAATCCAACTTGAACATTAGGATGGATTTAAATTACTATTAGAATGAGTTGTTGAATCATTTTTCTAGCTATTCCCAAACTGAAGATATGGTTTATAAGGTGTTATAATGTAACCCAGTGGTGGTCTATGGAAGAGCTAGCCTTGTCACAGTGAAAAATGTCATAGGTTTCACAAGAACTGGCAGTGAAAAGTTTCTAAAGTTCACATTTCCTATGTTTTAAATACCTACACCCTGCCGTAGGGGCATTTAGAGCCTAGTACCGTAGAGTTTACTTATAAATATTAACAAGCATTTACAATGCAACGGTCTCGCCTTTGCAAAAGTTAGAGTTATTGGCATTGTAAATGACAAACTTTTTATTTATGTGTTGGCTTTGAAAACAGATAAATAAATGGCATTGTCATTTACAATGCCAATAGCTTAATCTCTCGTAAATGCAAGACCTATTGCATTTGCACCCACACACAGAGCCACACACACACACTGAGCCACACACACAGAGCCACACACACACACACACACAGAGCCACACACACAGAGCCACACACACATAGCACAAAGCCACACGCAGAGCCACACACACACACAGAGCCACACACACACAGAGCCACACACACACAGAGCCACACACACACAGAGCCACAGAGCCACACACAGCCACAGAGCCACACACAGCCACACACACAGAGCCACACACACACAGAGCCACACACAGCCACAGAGCCACACACAGCCACAGAGCCACACACACACACACAGAGCCACACACAGCCACACGCATGCACAGAGCCACACACAGCCACAGAGCCACACACAGCCACAGAGCCACACACAGCTACAGAGCCACACACAGGCACAGAGCCACACACAGGCACAGAGCCACACACAGGCACAGAGCCACACACAGCCACAGAGCCACACACACACAGAGACACACACACAGAGCCACACACACACACACACAGAGCCACACACACACACACAGCCCCCCACACACACAGCCCAACACACACACACAGAGCCCCCCCCCCCACACACACACAGCCCCACACACACACAGCCCCACACACACACACAGCCCCACACACACACACACTCACAGAGCCCCACACACACACAGAGCCCCCCCACACACAGAGCCCCACACACACACAGAGCCCCACACACACATCACATATCAGCAACAAGTGCTCAAGCCCCTAACCAGTCTTACTGTCAACACAGACGGTTTGTCGATAGCACGCTAAGCTCCCCACTGGTTCAGTATAAGGGTGCAGGAAAGCAAAGTGGTCTTCAGACAACACTGCCAGCAACATGAGGATTCTTGGGGTTGAAGCGACTGTTGAAGACCCTGTTGCAGAAGCAATTGATGGCATGTTACTACCCCTTGTCAATAATTGACCTATCTCTAAAAGGAAGATTTAAAGGGACACCCAGTGAGTGATATCACAGTAGGTCTCTATAGCCAAGCACACAAAATCTGGAATCCATGCTGCTGGTGGTGAACAATGCTACAGGACATGATGAATATTAACACCCCCACACACACACTTATGCTGGATGACCCTTTTAACTAGTGCACTATTAGAACTTGACTTCACAGTCTCCATTATGTGTTGGGCGTCCTCTCTTGTTGCCTTGATCATGCATAGGGTAGTAAGCGCTCAATACCTTGCACGGCTCTAATGTGACATTCGGATGCAGCTATCGAACTCTGTGCCTTAAAATGGAAACATTTATTGTCTGCATCCCTGCTTTCAGGCTGCTTCACTGCCTCCTCTTACTTTTTATTCACCATTTCGCCTTCAGGGTCCCACGGGGTTCCCTTATTATTTCCATCAATGGACTTGCTAGACTAAATCACCTACTTGGCTCGGCTTCTACACTTGTGCAGGAGACAGACTCTGCAGCAATGGCACTCAGACACCCAGCAAACAGGAGCAGTTTGTCACTATATGTCTGCCTCCGGTCGGGATGAGTTTGAACTGGCTGAAACTTTACCCAGGCAAGATGAGGGACTGAAATAAACCTTTTGACCAGGCTATTCATGCCCTCTTCCACGAGCAGTCTCTCGGATTGTTACTTCATGGGGGAAAAAAGAGACTTTTGGAATTACATTTATTCATGGAGCTGTTTTGGCACCTTAGATCCACTTTGGTGCACAAGCTATACGGGGCGTGCGGATGTACAGAAGTCTAGTTGGACAGTATTAAGAATCTGATGAGCATCATGTCTCTCTCGTGTGCAGCAATCCTCTCAATTCAATTGTTTTGACCTTGGCAAAGATCAGTAAGCAGGAAGTAAAAAGCGGGAGAGGGGGCTTAAAAGGGGGATTGCCTGTATAATTAAGAGCGTGGCTTAAATTGCAAACTAAAATTCCTTTAGCGTGCCACCCTACTCCCACATTTACACAGATTCGCAAGTGCAACTGGCATACGTGATCACAGCTCAGTGCGCTCTACAGAGGGGCCAAGGATTGGATGGCCATGTGTTATGAGCACATTTTTGACCCACTGACAGACTGTGAGAAACTCGTACTGCCTTCAGCCTCAACTCAGTTGTGACCCCTGGCATCACCAACATGCGACTCAATTCAAAGCAGTAATGTGCTGCCTGGAAAAAATACCATAACACATCCTGGAAGTAGCTAACGCTCTTGGGGAAAAGATTAGGAAAGGCAAGCGAAATATAAACAGCGATGACTTGCACTCTAATTTATTTACACTATTTGTTCCGAAATCTCAGTGTTTTAGTTAAGGACATAAATACAGTCCCCGACATGGACCCATCTCAAAGTGCGTTTTTAAATACTTTCAGGTCCGAGACCAGGAGGGACCCGGCCCACTTAAAGCATTGGCATGTTCTTGCCCCTGGTTGTAGAAACGCTGAATCGCCATTATTTCAAGATAGGTTTTTATTGTTTAGGCCGAGGCGTAGGGGGACCGTGAGAGGAAGTTAGACCGAGGAACAGCGCAAAAAATGTTTCTGACATCACCCGGGAAACATTGATGTAGACATTTCCAGAACAGGCGCGTGACAGATATGAGAAATGTAAAGACATAAAAATGCAAAACAGCAATAATCGTGATGTTCCTTTTACTGCACCGAGTCCAGTTTACTCCTGCAGCTGTTGCTCTGTCCTCCACGTCACCCCTGCAAGAAAATGTTCAAATGGGCCTAAAGAAGACACGAGCCAAGAAGCTGTCCCCGGCCCGCTCTCTGGAGGGGTCCGCGCCCTGCTCCGGACATGAGGCAGAGATTAAGGGCGAGTGCCGGGCGGAGCCGACGCGTGGGCCTAAGCGATGCGGCACCGGAAGTCAGGACGCAGGGGGTCTCCCACTAACCCCACACCAGGAATGCACGCCCGGAATGAAGGGCACACCCCAGTCATGTAACACCTCCTTCCCCCGCCTCTAGGCGCATCCCTGGCCCCACTGCTCCTCGGTCCTCCCAGCCCCGCTGGCTGACCCCTTCCTCCGGAACGAGGCCCGGTTTAGCGTCTTCATCTTGAATACCCAAACGTATAGAAGCCGCTGCCTCCAGGATGATGCTAGGGTAGAAAACATACGACTAGGCTGATTACGACCATCTGTCCAATCACAGCCGATCCCCAGGGGCATGATATCATTAAACAGAAAATACGCAGATATGTATAGCAGTACAATTATGGGTTTCTACCAGGGAGTAGGTTTCGCAACAGAAGAGTAATCCGAAAACGACGTAATAACTAAGACAAGCGCAGCTAGGGAACAAAGGCAAGAAAAAGACGAGCGAAGCTAGGAAAAAAGGCAAGAAAAAGACGAGCGCAGCCAGGAGGCAGAGGCAAGAAAACTTACCGACTCAGGGGGGACGCCATGCACACCACCATCTTTCTCCGAGGCGAAGCAGAAATGCCTCGGAGAAAGCAGTGTCATTTTCGGATTTGGGGGCGTGGTTTTCTTTCTCTCCTCTTCCCATTGGCTGGAAGGTAAAATTCCAGCCAATGGGAAGAGGAGAGAAAGAAAACAGAAAGAAGCGAAAAAACACGCCCCGGAATCCGGTCTTCAACGGAGTGATGCCCCTCTCCTCCAATGGCTGGCCTCCGTTTAGGAAGCCAGCCAATGGAGAAGAGGGGCGGGTTCAAGCCCCCACATATGTAACATAAGATCTCTCCCTGCGACTGCGCAAGCGCAGCCTACGCAGGTCTCGACCTAAAAAGGAACATTTAGGCCTGGCAAAATAGGTATTCTGACAGGTTGAATTTGGAGATTTAGAACTTTAGACTTCGGCTGAAGGGCACTCCTGAAGACATGGTGTGCATTGTCTTTTTAGTGGTTGCACAATAGCTGCTTCAGTCCACTAGTGACATTTATCTTTCAGGCCCAGGGTACACTTGGTACCATATACTAGGGACAAACAAATAAATAAATGTGCCGAACAGGGATTTAAACAATTTTAACATGTTTTTAGGAGTCAGAGCATATGCACTGGGGCCTGGTTAGATGGGTCCTTGGGGACAGGGTTTAAAACCAAACTGCATCTGTCCAAAGAAATGGGAGTGTCCATGCAAAAAGAAGCATTTTCCTACAGACACTACAAACAAGTATTGAAAATCCAGAATCAATCTCTTGTGTCTTCTACTATATTTAAAGACCTAGGGCATCATTAGGTCCGTCCACCAACCTGATGTAAAAAGGGACAGCCCGCCATAAGTGCGGCGGTCCAGTGGGGGTGATTAAGATGCGCTCGCCACTCTGGCGGGCGCATCCTGCATTTTTAACATTGCGGTGGGTGGTACTTTCAGCCCCATGTGCCCCCCTGCATCCTGGAGGCCCACAACGGGCCCCCAACTTCAAAATCTGCATGCCTTTGCAGCCATGGAAAGACTACCTCCCGCCTGCATCCTGATATGGATGGTAGTGTCTAGCAGACACCGCCACCATATTAAACCCTTTTCTGCCCGGTCGACTTGTCAACCCGGCGGAAAAGCGGCGGACGGTGTTCCCATCCGCCCCGGTATCCCCCGCAATGGGAAATGGGGGGCGAGCAGGGAAGGATGTAGGGGGGATCGCCACCGCCATGCGGGCGGTGGCAATCCGCCCTACATCCTAATGGCCCTCTTAGTGTAACCATGTATTTGAAAGTGAAAAATGTTAAGGTAATTGGATGTAGATCAAAATAAATATTTAGCAGGTGAGATAACTGATAAAGACCCCTTTTTCCATTTCAACCTCTTGACTAAAATATTAAAATTCTTTGCTGAAGAAAATCTTGCGTTATGATAAACAGGGTCGACCCAAAAACAGTCACTGGGACCTGGGTATACAGTTTTATAAGAAGAGGGGTCCCCGATTGGGAGAAAAGGAAAATTCAAGACAAATTTGGTATAAGAAGAATCAAAAACAATTTCAAGAGTACCATGTTATTTATTCACAAAGTACTCAGCCTTATTATTAGGCATACA
Source organism: Lissotriton helveticus (assembly GCF_964261635.1). NCBI lineage: Eukaryota > Metazoa > Chordata > Amphibia > Caudata > Salamandridae > Lissotriton > Lissotriton helveticus. Next base: position 983,518,595 of record NC_136061.1, on the reverse strand, counting down.
TTGCATATAAAATATTCATCAATATAAAGTTGTGCCCAAGGGAGGATAGGGGAGGGGGCCATTACTACACGGGAGACCGGGATTCATCCACCCAGCCCGTGATGTGATCCACCGCTTCACTCACCAGCCGCTGGCTATTTTGAACAGCACGTAAACAACCTTACTGGGACACAGTAAACGATACAAACGATACAAACAACCAGGATAACTCCCTATTTATCAGCCGCTGGCTTTTTGAACAGCACGCTTACTATTCTTACGGGGACACAGTAACACGACCAGGACGGTCCGGTATTCTTTTTGATGCCAGCCACTGGTGGCATCAAGACTATTACAAATGGCTCACGACCCGCAATACGGGAACGCATAATTCGTTCCTCGGCAAGTTCATGTGTACGTTTGCCAGGAAACCAGCCCAACCTTCCTCTCCTGTCCTGAAGAAGACCCGTTTTGTAAGGGAAAACTCCCTACGCTTATCAGGGTCGAAACGTAGACTACCTACCCCCTTCAATACCAGCTTCTACCCCTAGCAAGATTGATACAGCTTGTTTTTTGAAGCTTGGTTATATGAATCACCTGACCTATGGTGGCATGTTTGTTTGGCTCCTGTGGGAAGCCATTATAGTATGTATTCGTAAATAATGTACTTTGGACCTGCACTTAAGTAAAGATTTTTGCTTTTTATACTACACAAATCCCTTCACCGCACACCCACCTTCCCCCTCCCCTATCCTCCCTTGGGCACAACTTTAGATTGATGAATATTTTATATGCAATGTATACCTAATAATAAGGCTGAGTACTTTGTGAATAAATAACATGGTACTCTTGAAATTGTTTTTGATTCTTCTTATACCAATTTTGAAGAAAATCTTGCAGCATAGTTCAAGAGATAATTCGAGACTTGAATATGCCAATCTCTTTTATGCTAGACTCTCCACCAACCTATGCAAAAATTTCAAAATGAGGCTCACAACCTACTTATTTTTCTTGCGCAAGTGGCATCTGGTAGACAACTTGTTAAGATCCATTCACTGGCTAACGGTACAGAAGAGTATTTTAAAAGACTTCAAAAACTGGGCCCTAAATACTTGCCACCCAAAACAACGCAATGTTTTCCTACAAGGGAATTTCTTTAGCTCTTTGGGGACAGCGCCTATGCTAATCCCCTAACCCCGTTAGAAGAGGAGAGAGGAAATGCTTGGTAATGCGCCCAAATTATGGAATGCTCTATCAGACCATATCAGAATGGACCAAACAGCGATAGTTTTGTAATTAGCTGAAAGCATGGCTCTTCAGAATCTAGTATCCTTTCAGATTGTCTAATAGCTTACATTTTCATTACTTAGTGGTATTTTTACTATGAGTGCACTTTATTAAAAATGTTGATTAGATAGATTAAGTAAGCAAACTACCTCATTCTGCACTAGTACTATTTATAGCTAGTAATAGAAGGTATTAATATTTGATATGCTATTTTACTTCAATAAGGTTTGTCTTGATGTAATGCCTTAGTTTGAGTTGCTCTGTATTTAGCTCCTCTTGTGTTTTTAAATTATTAACTATTTAGTAACAAGAGTTTTTATACTGCATTTATTTTTATGTCATCTCCTGCAATCACATCGCACCAGTTTGTCATGACTGAGCATAATCACTGAAGTCAACATACCACATCTCAGGGAAGAGGGTGTTCATCCCTTCCCAGCTGTAAACGTTCAGAATGGCAAGCCAAAACTTCCCCCAAGATGGGATGCCAACAGCGCCGCCTGACAGGAGAGAAAAGAATCACAGAGTGTTAATAGGACGAAGATCTTCAGGCATCAAAGTAAACATCTGAGATCTGAAACTTTGGGAAATGTTATGTAGCTTACACAGTTAACGGGCTGGTCCTTTAGGGACACACTGTCACAGTAAAATGTAAGCACTCACTGAGATGCTCTGAACCCCATTCAGACTGATCACTGCTGGTCTTGCTAGAGATAGACTCATGTAAAATGTCACAAGCCCTTTACAGGCACTAGCTCACTTACAGGAGATGCTGTTCCACAACTAGCTGTCACCTTCTTGTTAAGAGCGGCAGAAAGGTTAATGTTGCTAAATGTAATGGATACTTATAGGGCACACTACCCACCCTATAGGCTGCTTAAAGGAGTGGGAACAACTCTCCTAGGAAACTCAATCTGAAAGACCATCCTGAAATTGTGTTGGCACTTCACTTGCTGTAGGGTAGGTAGGAGGCAATCTGTTCTTACCACCCTGAGCCTTCGAACAGCTTTTCTGACATCCTTGCCATAACTCAGCTTGCAGCTTGATAGTGCTCAAGGGGCTGCATATCCACTGTGGGGGGCAGTCCAGGCTCACACCATCCATTAATGGAAGTCACAGCTTACATATATGTTATAGTATATGTTCTAAATGCAACTCTTCCTTGCTCTTTTAAAAAAATGCTCCTGATGAAGACCTCTGCTCACTCTTTGGAGACATTCTCTAGGAGACATGGCGCCCCCACTGCTCACCTTTGCTGTGAAGGTTCTTCCTTGCTCGCACCAAGTCAGGATCATCCGGCCCAATCCCTAGTATCCTCAAGCTGGTGTAGTTCAAGGTGGTGCCAAATACAGTTGACTTGTCCTCTATGTGTCTATTGAAGAAAAATACAACAAAAGCATTTAACTTTGAATAGTTTCTAAAGGGACAGACAAGGAGAGGCAGGCGCCTTTTCCCAGATAAAGGATTGGCCACTTCATAAGAGAAAAACAAGAGAGGCTGCTCCAAGGACTTTGGTACTAATTACCCAGTGCATAACTCTACATGAATAGACTCACCTCACTACCTATAGTTAAACAATCAGAATGTTAGTTGCAAAAACCATCAGGATACCCAGACATTTTCTTTTCTTTCGAGAATCACCAAAACATTCCACATGATGGACTCCCATGCACAGCATAACATGTAACATAGCATAAAAAGTTATGCTAAATTATTGGTAACATGTAATCATTAAGACATTTTGGGATTATTTTAGCCTGTAAGCATGTTACTATAGTGCAGGGGTCTCCAACTTTTTATGCAATAAGAGCAACTTAGGTTAAATTAAAATCATTGCGAGCTACTGATATTCTATGTGTTGTAAAAGTGACCACAGCAGACAACATTACATTAGTGGCCATCACATGCGAGATTACCAGTAGTAATCATCTCAGGGCATCAGGCAGGGTTGCCAGCAGTAATGATAAAAAAGCTTGGATTGCTTGTACACAGGTAATACTTGCCAGCTGCAGCTGCAGTGGCCCTGACACGAAAGTAATAATATTATTAATAAGTCTCCCCAAATGATTTAACACTAAATTCAGCTTAAATATATTTAGAAAATTCAGTCATTGTTTTTCTCCAAACATCAGCTTATGAGTTCTGAAAATACACACATATGAGTCTTAAATTCACTATTTTGCCACCTATATATTAATTCAGCTGAGCAAAATATTCTAATTCAGGATGCCCACAGGATATCTGCTTATAGGTAGCTGGAGAGCCAGTAACACAAAATGACTGGGCCCTCCTGAATAATTTGATAAGGGACGAGCCTCATATATCTTACAGATATTCATTGGCCTTTGCTGAATAGGGGGCCCCCTGTAGGGTTGGGGCCCGATGCACCACAGAGTTGCAGGGACCTGTCTTACACCTCTGTGGAGAGCTACCAGTAGCTTACAACCTACTCATTGGAGAAGCCTGGTATAGTGTCTAACAGCCTGATTCATGAAGCGAAATTGCGCCCGCAATGGCTGCGAAAATGCAATTGCGGGTGCAAAACACGGAATCGGCATTCAAGTACAAAATAGCGATTTCGCAAACACAGAATAGCGATTAAAATAGCGATTACGCTATAATAGTCGCAGAGTCCCGGTAGTCGCGCATTAGCGATACGGAAATAGCGACCAACCACGGAATCTGCTAAATGAATAGCGAAACGCAATTTATTCTCAATCGGCATTCATGAAAAATAAACAATAGCGGAAAACCCCAAAATCGCATTTTTGCGCAGCGCAAATTAAGGACAACTCAAAGCAGGTGGTAACCATAAAAGCCATGATTAAGTAAAATTTGAAAAACAGTTGGCCAATCACCAACAGGTCCAGGCCTGACCAATCACACATAAGGACATTCAGCAGCAGCATTAGGCGTTCCACAATGCCAGGAATGTACATGGTGGTGAGGCGGCGAAGGCTACAGCGAGCAGCACGGAGGAGACGCATGAGGCAGGAAAGGATTTACCGGCAGCGGGTTACCTTGCTGGGCCAAACCAGAGAACAGATTTATGCCAAATACAGGCTGAATGGGGAAATGATCACCTGGCTGATACAAGAACTTGACCCCCTCATGCAGCACCCAACAAGGCGAAACAATTCTGTGCCTACACATGTGCAGGTATTGTGCAGCCTGCACCTCCTGGCCTCCGGCAGTTTCCAGGGCATAGTAGCGGCTGCTGGGGGGATATCCCAGCCCACCATGTCACGCTGCCTCCACACTTTTGTTGACGCCATGCTCACCCAGCTCCACCGCCACATCACATTTCCCACGAGCCAACAGGAATTGGACCTGACAAAACTACAATTTTACAATGTAGCCCATTTTCCCCATGTCCTCGGCTGCATCGACTGTACCCACGTCGCCATCTGCCCACCAGCTGCCACGGAGTATATGTACCGCAACCGGAAGTCCTACCACTCCCTCAACATACAGATGGTCTGCAATGCCAAGACCATCATCACTGACATTGTCGCACAGTACCCAGGGAGTACCCATGATTCCTTTATCTTCAGGCACAGTGGACTCCACACACGACTGCTCAGAGGAGAGTTTGGGGAAGGACACCTACTTGGTAAGTACACTTTGTCGACAATGTCACATTGCAATGAAGTCACTGCGCTGCACAGGCAATCAACATCTGCTCCTCTCATTCAGGTGACAGTGGCTACGCCCTACGGGAATACCTCCTGACCCCTTACCTCAACCCTGCCACACCTCAGCAACGGCGCTACAATGTTGCGCACATCCAGACAAGGAACTGTATAGAAAGGACATTTGGCCTGCTCAAGAGCAGGTTCCGTATACTGCACAAGACAGGTGGGGCCATGTATTACAGTCCTGCTGCGTGCTGCCGCATTGTGGCTGTCTGTGCAATGCTCCATAACATTGCAACCAAGCGCCGGATACCTGTTGACATCTCAGGCAGTGAATCTGAAGGGGACGACCGGCCACCAGCACATGTGCACCATGCACGCGGGGAGAACCCAGCTGAAGGCCACAGACGTCGCAACCACATCACAGTGAACAATTTCTAGCCCACCCTCTTCCCCCACCCCACATATCACAATTGCATGCAAAATGTAATGATTACACAAGGCTAATGTGTGCAGCAAAATAAATATATTTGTTTCATTCACAACAAAAAGGTAATCAGTCCAACTATTTACAAATACCAGTATTGCGTCATACTGCAGTGTGCATGTACTTGGCAGGCTTAGCGTCAGCCTGTGCCAGTGTAATGCAGACAGTGTCAATGGCGCCTCCTGCGCGTAATGCCCAAGCGCCTCTGAGGCTCTTCCTCTTCCTGGGCACCTGTACCAGGCGTTGCCCTGGTGCTGCGCCTAGGTGTCGATTGGCTGCTCACGCTGGAGGCACCCTCACTGGCATCGTCACCCCTACAGTGGCCGGTAGCGCAGGTGTGTGTAGTGCCGTTACCGCGGTGGTTAGGTGCTCCAGGACCCTGGTGATGTCCTCACAGCACTGCACTAGTTGGTGCTGCTGGGTGAGAGAGCGCCGCGACAACTGGGTGGTGGCATTTGCTTACACATAATTCGACCTGCTATAGGCCGACAGCCGGCTCATCAGCTGGTGGTGGCGCCGGCTCGCTACACTGCGGTGCTTGAGCAGCGCAGCAGTGTTCTCCTCCATGGCTGCAGTCATGCGGTCCATGCGCTCTCCAACTCCCGCCACATTGCACCCAATTTTGTGCAGCTGGAGCTGGATGGCACCTTGCTGCTGTGACTGGCGCTGGTGGATACGGAGCATGCGTCTCTCAACGCTCATGCAGGCATAGCGATGTCCATTGCCCCTCCTGCTGATTGCCCGCGGTGTTGCCGCTGTCGCAGGCCCAGATCTATTGGCACCAGCTGCAGGTGGTGTTGCAGCAGGCGTTGCTGGTGCGGCAGGGACTGGGGGCACATTAGTGGGGTGCCTGGCTCTGGCTGCGGGTGGGGCGGCAGATCCAGATGCAGCTACGGTGGGGGGCCTGGCCTTGGCTGCGGGTGGGGCGGCAGATCCAGATGCAGCTACGGTGGGGGGCCTGACCTTGGCTGCGGGTGGGGCGGCAGATCCAGATGCAGCTACGGTGGGGGGTCTGGCCTTGGCTGCGGGTGGGATGCTAGATGCAGGGGCCACAACGGTGGGGGGCCTGGCTGCTGGTGTTGTTGCAGCGGCAGGGGCTGGTGCCTGGGTTTCTGGTTGTGATTCCTCCTCCTGGGCCTCCTCATCTATCAGTAGCCTCTCGCTGTTACTGCTGTCTGCGCCACCTGTGAGGGTAAGTGGATACTCATTAGTTTCATGTGACTGTCAGACGTGCTGATGTTACATGCATGCTGGGTGACATTCCCTGGATGGCTGTGGATTTGCGTACTTTGGGACCTGTCTGGCTGCATTGGGGTACTACTACATTGTGGACATACTACATCTCCCACAATGCTTCAGGGCATTCCCTGATGCTCAACAAAGGCATGACAAAGGGCCAATAAGTGAGCCTATTTGGTCAGGGACGGTCATAGGGGACAGGGTCGCAATCGCATGCCACTTACCTTGGGTGTCTTGGGTGGGGCGGGAGGAGTCCAGAGGGGTCACGCCAACGCACGCCTCCCTCTCAAGGGTGTCCTCGACCTGGTCCTCCAAGGGTGTGTTGGGTGGGACTGTCGGTCCGCCACCTCCAGTGCCCGATGCCTCTCCAAGGCGCTCCGCCACCCTCTCCTTGGCACGACCTCGGAGGTCATACCAGCGCTTCTTTAGCTCCTCCAATGACCTATCGGCCACACCCACCGAGTTCACGCTGGCGGCTATACCCAGCCAGATCCTCCGCTTGTCTTGCTCTGGGACCTTTCTGGAGTTGGTCCCGAAGAGCCGGTCATGGTTGGCCACCACCCCTTCAATGAGGTTCTCGAGCTCCTGCTCTGAGAACTTGAGCTTTCGCTTTCGTCCTGCGCTGTTGCTGGGGCCAGGGACAGGTTCCTCAGCCATGGCAGCAGATATGTCGCTATTTCAGTCGGTAGAGAAGTCGCTATCGCTGGTTTGGCGTCTGCTTTCCGACTTGCTCCCTCGGAGGTTTGCCTCGCTGTGGTGTTTGGGGGTGGGAACTGCCTGCTTCCTGGTTGTGATGTCATCACTGTGCTCGGAAAGCGACTTCCCGTTTTCCCGATCGCGCGAGAATGCGAGTCGCATTCCCGATCGCACGGGATTGCGAGTCGCATTCCCGATCGCACGGGATTGCGAGTCGCATTCCCGATCGCACGGGATTGCGAGTCGCTATCCCGACGCAGGTAGCCGGGAATAGCGATTTTTCTGCGTTTTTAGTTGGTCGCTAACGGATTTAGCGCCCGCGTGCGAGTCGCTATTTTTTCCCCGAAAAGTACATGAATGCCGTTTTGCGTTTCCTCAATAGCGAGTCGCTATTACTCGCTATTAGGGACACGCAAAACGGCCCGTACATGAATCAGGCTGTAAAATCCTAGAATGTGCCAGACAGAGCACTCCCATATGAAGGTCCAAGTTCAGCAGACAAACTAAATGTATTACATACACAAATGAGTACCCTGCATTACCATTAACTGTTGATTTAGAGATAATTATAAGTTGCACGTTAATATGTGTTATATCACAGATCTTTATCAAGTGGAATCCATGCCAAACATCAGTAATAGTAAAATAAAGACAAACTAGTCAATAGATATTGAAAAGGCCCTCGACAGTGAACTGGTCCCACCTATCAAGTGAATCTATCTTACATAATCATAAAATTAGGATTTCTTCACTGGCCACAAATCTTGGAAAATGTATACAGAGGTGTTTTGTCTGTCCATTCTTCGAAAAAACACTAAAATATTACTTTACAAAACACATCTAGAGTTGAAGGATATGATTTGAAGGTGCAATAAGCAAATTAACATGTTATACAGATGGCATCCTATCAGGACTCATTTACTGCTATGCAAAGCTTTCTATTATTCAACCACATTGTGCTGAATCTGATGACAAATGCAGAAAATAATCCCCTCTGATTATCCTAAGAAGATTCAGGGTTAATTACAAACTTCGGTCAACATGAATTGTAGACTTAAGCAAAGTTCTGGAGAAATATTTGAAAACAAACTTGCAGAGTCTGCCACTCTGTTCTCAGTAGAACCTCTCCTTCAGAAAGACTATTTTAGTAATAATTGGCAGACTATCCACCCATTTTGTTATGCAAATATTTTCTATTTGAACTCTTATGCCTACGAGCCATGCTCTAAACAAGCCTAAGCATCCTGTAGACAAACGTGGGTGAAATCGAGAACTGTCTATTGTTTGGAAACTCTCAGGTAAAAGAGTGGATGTACCATTGGTAAACATCATATCTACAGTTTATGCATGTGCCTTTATTTTGGAATAAACTCCATGAACAAATGGACAGTGACCAAGCAGTTTTTAAAATAACAAGGTCAATGTGTAAGTTGTACTGCATATTACATCGCAGGGTTTTTTCAAAATTCTTAATTGACAGATACTAAGAAGTTATAATGGGCACAAACCTTGCAGAACAACAGTTACTGCAGTTTTAATTAGCATCTCAAACATCTCTCAGCAACTTTTGAACAATAAAACTTTGAAATGGTTCTTTATGGAACAACATGTCTTACTCAAGCATAATAAAACATGGCAGAAACAAATGAAGAGATGTTATGACACAAACAGTAGCCTATGGAAAGATCCTTCCACATGCCTAAGGTAAGGCCTCTTCTGCACAATCCATATCAACTACGTTTATGAATTCCTCATCGTTTAACCCAGATTGAAACACAATCTTAACCAGCTGGCAGTTAGTAGAGTTCTGAGAAGTGAGTGATTGTTGAACTCTCATTGGCTCTTTAACAAGTGACTGGCACTAGACATCATAGTGTCGATTTCTCCAGTGAATTTATTTTCTTTACATTTATATTCTCCTCATAGGAAGACTGACCCACTGTCCTACATTTTGGAGAAATCAAAGATTTCACTCATGTAACACATGGTCTCAGAATGTTTCCCTTTATTCCTACCCAGGGGTTTCTCTCCTTTCTCAGTTACAATTCTCTGTATTCCAGGTGTTTTGCTGGTTTCTGGTCCCCATGGGTGAGATGCTGATTGTGAGTCTATATCAATGAGGCAGGAATGAGAGCAAGATATAGAAGTGTTCCTACAGCAGCCCACCAGGCAGCACGGTACCATCTAAAGGGCACATTTTGGATCAGTGCTAAATGGGAAATCTGGCACACGCAGCGTTGGCAACAAAATGTACATTCCGAGTTGGACACACATTGAATCAGTGGGTGTTCCATACTCAAATTCCTTTAGCTATTACTGGAAGGACCTTGAGCTGGGAAAACTTTTCAGAAAAAGGGAAAACATGAGGTTTTACCAGTCAGAAAGAATAAACTGCACGGTACCCCCATTCTGACTTGTAAAACTGTTTTGGTTTCGCCAAAGGTAATACCGTAAACATTCAACAACGGTATGTCCCCTCAGAGGTTTTACCAGCTTAAATATCGGGTAACCTAGGAATGAGGGATAAGGTGTTAGCGACCAGCTCATTAAAGATGCTCTGTGGGCATTTTACTATTTGATGCAATCTAAGGCACAATGGCATTCCGCAGCGTTGTCTATGTTAGGACATTTATATGTGTTTTTAGACCTGCATGCAATATAGGCCTGGTTTAAATTTTAATACAACAAAAACAGACTTAGGAATTTGCATTCATATGCTGCCTAGAAGCAGAAAAGTGGGTCAACTTTACATTTTTTATTTTTGTAGCTAATAAGTGGGTGCTCATGTTGCCATGTTGTTTTCACTCGTGCTGATAAATCCGAGAAGGAAAATTTCCTTTCTAGGGTGCACACATTGTTTGTAAGCACAGCAGCTGAAGAGACAGCTACGAAGGAGATAAGCTTGTATGTTGCGGCATATAGGAAGAAGGTAGGGAAGTAGAAGGGAAACATCCTTTACAACGCAACTTTTACCACGCAGTGCCTTTACGACGCAACTATTACAACGCATGTCATTACAACGCATAGCGCTGGGGGGCGCTCTAGGATAGGGAATAGATTTAATTTACTATCCAACACCTTCCCTACTATCCACGGGGACTGGAATTGGAATAATAAATTAAACTATTCCCTATCCAGCACCCCTAAGCATTATGCGTCGTAAAGGCATGCGTTGTAAAAACTGCGTTGTAAAGGCATGTGTGGTAAAAGCATGCGTTGTAATGTCATACATCCGAAGTAGAAGTAAGCTTCCACATATGCTTTTGAACACAAAGTACTGTTCAAGATTTACACATACTGATCAGGAAGCCAGGCATGAGCTGATCCCTCCTTGATCCATTAAAAGCCTCACCTAGAAAAGGTATATAATGTATTGGAACTAGGGGTGCACTTAGACATATTAACAAACAAATAAAACCCATCAGAAGTCTGGTTACAACCAATTCATTTAAAGCAAGTAGTGTAGGGATGTGTCAAGAAATATGAATGAGGCATATCTGACATTTGTCCCTACATGTTTATTTATTGCTGAGCTGTTTATAATATCAGAATTATTCTAATGCATTTGATTTGTAAACACAATGGGCCAGATGTATCAAAAATTGGGGGATGCGGACTTTGGGACAAACGCCGTGAGGCCAACGGCCAGTTCCACCTACCTGTCCTGGGCAAGCGGACCACCAGCGGACCATCATTCACTCCCCCTCTGTGCCCTGAGAGCGGCGGCGGCAGCTCCTTCCACGCCGGACCGGGTGACAGCGGGAAACTACAGCTCCCAGCTCCACCAGTGACGTGAGCTTCGCACCCGGAGGCGCTACAAAGTGCGAGGAGCACCTCCCGCCCCGCGGGACGCGCGCGGGCCACGTCGGGAGAAGCCCGGGACAAGGGCGGGACCGTCTGTGGCCGTCCGGGGCTGGACAAGGCTGGGCTGGGCCACCCCCCTGTCACTGTGTGCTTCCTGTAAGGTACTGCATTCGGATGTGCGATCTATTGTTGAACTATTGAAGGCTACCTAGCAAGTCTGAATTGACTGTCCCTTATATCCTGTGGGCTTAGGGGCTATTGACCATTCAGGCCTCAATGGGCAAAAGGAAAACAATGGAAGGGGGGGGCATGTGGTAAATAAGAAAGGAAAAAAGGTTAAGAAAAGTACACACGGGGCGAGTAATTGTGTCATGGATAGAATAGAGGTGTTGGTCTCAGAATGTGAGGAGATTCTAGGGGCTAACACAGTAGGTGCAGAAGTTAGTGTAGAACAAGGAAAAAGCAGAGTTGTAAGTGATGATCAGCGTAGAATCCCTTCAATGTTTAGGAAACAGGCACAATCGACTACTAATCCAATTGTCCATGCCGTTCCTGCAGATGACATTGTAAATACTCAACAGGTCTCGTCTTCGCTGCCATTATCCAACTGTGATACTCCTAGGGCTGCAAATGGTGATCAAGATATTGACAATGTCCCCCCTACCCTCTGTGTAAACAGATTTGCTGTACTTGAACATATGTCTGAGGGATCTACCATCCAGGAGGTGCAGCGTTGTGACATTTTGGGGGTTGACCCACTGGCAAGTAGATGTGGCTGTAGGGAAGTAAACTTGGAGCTACTGCGGAAAATAGAAACTCTTCAAAACGAGGTAGAACAATTGAAGAAAATGGTGACAATCCTAAACACCAGGGGTATATCCCTGGCACTCCACCCTAGTGTACCGCCCCACTACACCCCTTTAGTACCCTCCTCTTATAAGGGTGCCCTAGTCAACAAACCACCAAGCAATAAACCACAGGGGAGCGGTGACACCGCTTCACAGAGGGTGCGTGACATAAGGAAAACAATCCCACTAGTGGCGCCGGATCTGAGGGTGGGAAAAGTTCATGCTGACCCATCCAAAACATCGATAGCACCCACAGCACCTGGGGGGCGATACATTCCTTATGACCAGAAGCCCCCTGACCAACAAACCCGGGATCTACCTAGGGACATAACCAGGGACTCAAGGGCAATAGTTTACATGGTGAAAGTGCCTAAAATCCAGGATAGCCAGAGCCACGAAACTGGCGATTCCCTTTGCAATAAAGCAATACACTGGCTTCGCCATGTAAGAGGTTGTAGATCTATAATCCGTGAAGATATACAGGGTGTAAGGAGAATTACTTCGCGAAACTCTGTCTTAGACTGTATTGAGTTAAGGCTGAAAGACCATGTCCTTGCCGACAATCTCCTAGCGTTGGAGTTTCGCACCTCAGCTCCCGATCATTCAAAAATTCAAATCAGACATATGCCACTTTGGATGGAAGCTAGCACTGAAGATAGAGAGGTTTCTGGGGATAGGAGAAGTGGGTCAGGGCTGAATAAGGTCGATTGACTATCTCTCAGGAATATCGAGATCAATGCCACCACAGTAATACCAACACTCCGTAGGGACCCCGACTCACCAGCACAAATTGTAAACCCCGGAACCATATCGGGACACTGTCCTGATGTAGATAGCGTTCAGCTTAGACCTGGTGCCTCCAACTCTTCCCCTGTAGTGGAACTAATAGACAATAGATCTAACACAGCAACCCTGAATATTCTCTCATGGAACGTAGCAGGGCTCGAGAAGAAACTTAAACTTCCGGAATGGCACAGATTTGTGGGAAAATACGAAGTGTGCATTTTCTAAGAAACATGGAGTCTAACACCACTCCACAAATCAGGTTACACATCGTATTGCATTCCCGCTATTAGCTCTGGTAAAGGGAGGCCATCGGGGGGGTTACAAATCTGGATAAGAACTGCCCTTAATTGGTCAGTTATTCCCCATACTGGTCACTCTAGTGACGTTTTACATCTTACCATTAAAGGCTCGTCTAATGGCCCAGCACTTGAGCTTTTTAATATATATGCTCGAGGCTCTCCTGGTGCTCAATCATCCCCCGTTATATCCGTCCTAGAGAGCATGTTAGTAACTATACCACCCCACTCTAATATAATCGTAGCTGGGGATTTCAATGTAACTTTTGAACCCCAGAGTGTAGGTGATTTAGTAGGAACTGCTGAAGAGGATGCTAAATGGGACATCCCGCCTCTTGGTCTTGATCCAATTAAAATGTGGTCCCAGCGTGCTATCCAAATTAATGCCCTCGGTTTGGAATATGACTTAAGAGCTGTTAATGGGAGAACACGCTCCGACCAAAATGGCGCAAATACCTTCAATCGATTATGTTCCCCTTCTAGGATAGATTACATCCTTTTGGATGTACGATTATGGCGTGATCTGGTCGATATGAAGGTAGTGCCCTCTCTAGATAGTGACCACAACCCACTCTGCCTACAGTTAAATAACATTTGGCAGCAGCCTGGGCTTAAGGCTTGCAATCGCCCCATATTGGCAAGTAGAGAGGCAACCCCTTCTAACTGTAAGCGTCGCCTGAAATGGCACAAAGTTTCCCAACATGAAGGAAAACTATTAAGTATTAGGGAGGAGGTTATGGCCAAGAATAGAGAATTGGCAATACTTTACAGTGGCATGGGGGACATACCTAATTTTTACTTCAATAGTTTTTATCAAGGTGTGATAGATAAGCTGAGTTCGTTTTTTATTCTAGAAGGGAATTCTGCTAGAAAACTTGATCAACCAAAGCCTAGCAACCCTTGGTACTCCAATAAATGTAGGGAGAAAAGGGCAGCCATAGGTCTCAGTATCAGGATGAAGAACCCAACTGCAGTCAAAATAGCTAGGAGAGAGTATGCGAGGGCCTTGGTAGAGGCCGAACGAATTTGGGAGGAGGCTCACTGGCAGGAATTGAAGGAGGCATCATTGCAGAGGGACCCCACCCTATTTTGGAATATAATCAACCGTAGGGACAGGAAAATAGCGGACCCTATGCCTAATCACATCACATGCCTCCAATGGCAGGAGCACTTCTCTAATCTTTACTCAGGGGAAGACTGCTCAGAGCCCCTATCTATTGAAACTGGTGCAGTTAGTCGAGAAGACTATGAAATATGGGATAGGTTTGATATCCTTGAGGTGGAGCAGCAATACACAGCATTGCCCCAGGAAAGGCAGCAGGCCCGGATGGCCTTCCCGGGGACCTGCTCCGGCATGATCCCACGCCGTGGGCCCAACTCATCCTCCTCGTTATGAACTTGATAGAAAGAGGATACGCCGTCCCAGACTCCTGGAAAGGAGCCGAGGTGGTCCCAATATTTAAAAAGGGGAATAGAGAGGACCCTGCCAACTACCGGCCAATCAGTCTAATTGACGTGATACAGAAGGTGGTTGGCAGGGTTCTTCTCGTGAGGATCACAACCTGGATTGAGGACGGAAATATCCTGTCACATCTCCAAGCAGGTTTTAGGCAGAAGGTAGGAACAATGGACCAGGTCCTCAGACTCTTCATGATCTACTGGAAGTAAGTCCTCCTGGGGAAATGGACTTTGTACCTGGCTTTCATAGATCTGAAGACCGCTTTCGGCCTAGTCCCCCGTGATAAGCTCTGGAAGGTGCTCCAGCACCTGGGTATACCATCCTATATCCTTGACTTTCTAAAAAGATTGCACATGGGTAATTATGCGAGAATTAGATGAAGAAGCCAAGGGGAGGTGACAGAGAGAATCGTGGTGAACAGAGGGGTACGGCAAGGATGCGTGTTGGCCCCCACCCTATTTTTGCTTTTTATCAATGGGGTGGTGTCCTACCTCAAGGAGGAACCAACAGACGCTCCAGTGTTGGCAGGGGAGAAGACACCCACCCTCTTGTTTGCCGACGATACTCTCCTAATTTCTAAGTCACCGGGTGGTCTACAGAAACTCCTAAATAGATTTGATTCATTTTGCAAGGAGCAGGGATTAACTATTAACACCAGTAAAACTAAGCTGATGACAATCAACCACTCCAAACGCTTTAGGAGCAACATTACTCTAAACGATGTCCCACTAGATGTGGTTGAGTCCTTTGACTATCTGGGGATTAGAATTTCGAAAAGCATGAAGTGGTCCTCCCATTTAGATAAGATGCTTTTAAACCATAAACGGGTGTCCGGGGCAATCATTAGAGAGCAGCATCTTTCTGCAAGCAGACCAGTTGCCCCGGCGCTTGCTATTTATGACGAGAAAGCCCTACCCTCGGCCCTCTACGGGGCAGAACTCTGGGGCATGGAGAATATTGGAGATTTATCCAGGTCTGAAAATAAATTCTTAAGAGACCTCACCTCACTCCCTACATCCACCCCCTTGAATCCCTTGTTCTATGACACAGGAAGGAGGCATATCCAGGATATTGCTAGGCTTCGCCCCCTGCTCTTTTGGGCCCGCCTTAAGAGGTCTTTCGAGCTGTCCAATTATGCTGCGGCTTTCGACGAGTTGTTGACAGCTGATACAGGGCGCAGGATAAAATGGTTGACTCACCTAAGACATCTTGCTGGCCTCATTGGATTAGGTGAGGCTTGGGCTAGCCAGATTCCACCATCCAAGCAGGACATAAAACGTGCTTACTGGGACTGGGTGTCGAAACGTGATCTATCCATTCAGCAGCCAGGGAAACTCACTGAGGGGTTCTTCGAACATAAAAACATCTGTAGATTGGAACCCTATCTCGACTTCATTCAGGTCCCTAGGGACAGGACCTTGTATATGAAGATGAGATTCGGAACCCTCTAAGTCAATACTGTGACATCATTATGGAAAGGGTCAAACTCAGTTCCTGCACCGTGCCCATGCTGCGCACATTCGGATGAGTCTATTGCTCACTTTTTTCCGGCATGCCCGGCCTACAAAAATGCTAGAGAAAAGTGGCTTAAGGCAGTGTGTAAAGCATTGGGTTTTATGAGTTTTGTGGCTGCACTACGCATCCTGAAAAGCGACACCTCCTCTCTGACATTAGTTTGCGGAGTAGCCAAATATTTGGGGCATGCTTGGTTAATACGAACTAAAGCCTTAGGAAAGAACGTAGCGGGCCCTTAAACCTGATAGATATGGGGCAATTGACTTTACGTGACATTTTAACGCTTGGGAAACACTCGTCTTTATTCCCTTCCTTTTATGCATTTGTGATAATGAATTCATGAATTTAATCATCAATTTTATATTGTATATAGTGTGGTTTTTAATGGTTTTATATCATATGGTTATTATGACATTTTTGCTCTTTTTTTTTAAATGTGGCAATCTAACCTTGTGATTTTATATATGTAATGCTTTTATGATAAAATTTTTATCGAATAAAGCTTATCTACTACTATCAAAAATTGCATTTGCTAATCTTAAATAGCGAATTTTACCGATTCACTATTTAAGAAAAGCAAAATGCAATGTATGTAGGATTTGCAAAAAAAATTGAGAATCCTACATATTCCTTAAAAGTGACTCGCAAATTGCGATTCACTATTAACACCATCAGTGCTGCAGAGATCTCTCCTCCATGTTGATGATCTATGAATCCCATTGTTCATGACGAGCTCAGCTCGTCATGAGCACACAAGCAGTGTACTGCATGACGAGCTGAGCTCATCATGAGCATGGAAGGGGTTAAGGAATACCTTCCCATTCATTCCTATGGACCAAATAGGTACTCGCAAATTGTGAATGCAATTTCACGGTTGATAGGGGGGCCAAAAGGCCAGCCTGTTGCACCCCCCAAAAGGTAAGTGTGCACATGTGGCGCACATACATGCCCTAAGGGCTTGAAAAATGCAAAAGACAGCATTTTTTATGGAAATTGCATATTATCATCAACTTGAAGTTGGTGGTAATTTGCGATTCCTTAAAGGCAGGTTACAAATCTTTGTGGCTTCCTGCATTTCATTTAAGGAATCGCAAATTGTGATTCCTTAAATGCATTTGCAAAATAGGGAAATGCAATTTTTGCAATTCCCTATTCTGTGAATGCCTTTTACATCCCAAAAGGCTTTTTCTCATTCGCAAACGGGTCGATTCTGAGGATCGGCCCGTTTGCGAACAGGAAAAACGCTACATACATCTGGCCCTATATAGTTCATAATAAAAAATAATAATGTTCTGTCTGATTTCGTGGGTGAAGAAAGGGCCTCCATGTTTATACCACCTGTTGATGACAGATTCTTTCACAAACAAACTTCCACTCAAGTTTAACTCAATCAATCAATCATCCATTTGTATAGCGCACTACTCACCCGTGAGGGTCTCAAGGCGCTGAAGGGGGCGGGGGGATAACAGTTACTGCTCGAACAGCCAGGTCTTGAGAAGTGTTCTGAAGGTCAGCAGGTCCTCAGTCTGAGGCAGATGGGTGGGGAGGGTGTTCCACGTCTTGGAGGCGAGGTGGGAGAAGGATCTGCCGCCAGTGGTGGTTCTGTGTATGCGTGGGACGGTGGCGAAGGCGAGGTGGCGGAGCGAAACTGGCGATTCGGGGTGTAGAAGGTGAGACACTTGTTGATGTATGCTGCTCAGGCGTTGTGGAATGCTTTGTGAGCGTGGGTGAGGAGCTTGAAGGTGATCCTCTTGTTGACGGGGAGTCAGTGCAGGTCCTTCAGGTGGGCAGTGATGTGGGAGTGGCAGGGGATGCCGAGGACGAGGCGTGCGGAGGCGTTCTGTATATGTTGAAGTTATTTCTGGAGTTTGGCTGTGGTTCCAGCGTAGAGAGCGTTGCCGTAGTCCAGTCTGCTGCTGACGAGGGCGTGGGTGACCGTCTTTCTGGTTCCGCTGGGGATCCATCTACAGAACTTGCATAGCATGCAGAGGGTGTTGAAGCAGGAGGAGGAGACAGCGGTAACTTGTTGAGAGTGAAGAGTCCAGGATGAACCCCAGGTTGGGTGCGTGGTCAGTGGGCGGCGGTGCGGCTCTCAGCGCGGCCGCCCACCAGGGGTCGTCCCAGGCAGAGGGGGAGGTGCAGAGGATGAGGACCTCCGTCTTGTCTGAGTTCAGTTTCAGATGACTGTTCTCCATCCAGTCGGCGACGGCCTTCAGTCCTTCGTGGAGGTTCGTTTTGGCGGTGGCGGGGTCCCTGGTGAGTGAGAGGATCAGCTAGTTGTCGTCGGCGTAGGAGAAGATGTTGAGGTTGTGCGAGCGGACGATGTTGGCGAGTGGAGTCATGTAGACGTTGAAAAGGGTAGGGCTTAGGGATGATCCTTGGGGCATGCCGCAGATGGTCTTGGTGGCTTCAGAAGGGCAGGGAGCTTAGTGGATCTACAGGGTGTGACTCCAACAGTTTGTAGGCAACACAACAGCTGTTTACAAATTACAGGAGAGAAATCACATTAGATAAGACACCAGCATTCATTGCATGTAGGAAAGAGATTATATTTAGGTCTCTTTACAGGACAGAAAGGAAGAGTACTCACAGCCCCCAGCCCCCATCGGTAAGCTGCACGGAGCGAAGGTACCGCACCATCTCTAACTTGTAGGCCTCAGGCAGTGGGATTCTTGCCACATAGCAAGTGATCAGAAGACCTGTGTAGAGAAAAACAGCAATTAATCAGCAGTCACTGGGGGGTTATTGTGGGCTTTCTAAGCATTTTCAACAAAGGGTAATAGGAAAACATGAACAAAGTGAGATGGATTGTGCCCAGCAGGCAATGAGGCATTTGGGCTTTCGGGTCTGCAAGATTCGTTATACAAATTTTACTAGAAAAAAATGCCATGACGTGGAGCAATAAACACCAACTCCAACCCAATGATGTGTGGGAAGGATCTTAATCATAAACATGCGAGGAGCACGATGCTCATGGGAAATTTAACAGACCAGTCCAGTCTCAATGATGGGGATTTTTATTTCGGGGGGGGGGGGAAGAGTGAGTGTATTTAGGCAGGGGGCAATCATCATGAAAGTAGAATGGAGGGCAGACCATCCCCCCACGACGAAAGACTGCACTGCCAACCCACTACGCAGGGATACTATGAGCCTCATCCTGGCCGGACAAGACCAATGCTTGTCTCATGGATAACAGCCCGAGGTTTACTGCCTAAGCCCAGTGAAAAAGAGAACAGCCCAAGGCACACTGATGGGAAGAACAGCCCAAGGCCTGCGCAAGACAACAGCAGACGCCCGATGACAACTTTACTCCAGGGATGAAATTTATAATCGGACAATAATCGCCTTCAGAGAAAGGCCACTACTCTGAAATGCACTTGGGCCAGGCTTCACAAACATCTGAATTTAAGGAGCTGGATTGAATAACAATATAAAGATATGGAAATAAAGGATGACGGATGAAGGAAATATTCGTAGAGAGTATCTATGCTAATTTACTCTATTTATATTCTGTGAAAGAAAATAATTTGACTAAATCAAATATGTCCAACAAGAGACACACTCTGAAAATAATGCACAATATCCACATTGTTCTAATTGAGCCCTCAGTGCAAGGAAACAGTTCTTGACAGCACACAAATGTGCTATAGTATCTGGTACTTGGCACAGACCAAAGTGAGGGGTGTTCACTGGAAAGCCTAACCAAGGATATTTAAAGACCCATTCCCAAGAGAAACAGTCCATGACCCACTGCCAAGAAGAACGGCCCATGACCCTCTGCCAAGAGGAACAACCCATTGCCCCAATGCATGAGTAATTGACCAGGCCCGCCCCAATGGCAACTCACCAGGCGTTGCCCCAGGGGCAACGGATCAGGCCCTGTTGCAAAGGCAACAAGAAACATTGTGGGAAACCAGACAACCAACATCACTGGGGGTACAAACCAGACATATATATGGGGCACCAGAGACCTGCATTAGAGGCCCAGACCAGCATGGTCATTGCTGAAGCAAAATAACCATTGCATGTCAGAAGGGACATTCTCATTGTGGTCAGTATCTGAAGAATTAGAACAGCTCAAGCATACATGGGAATTATATTTCACTAACCTAGAAGCGAGTCAGACCTTCATAAACCCAGAGGAATTCAAGGGTGGAGGGGCACAGCAGAATACTCCTTCACAGAGGTGTTGAAAGATTATAATAGCCCCACTCATAGGGAGGATGAGACCAATCCTATCGCAGGTTTAACAGTACAAATCTATCAGTAAACAGATGAATGAGACATATTCCATCTCAAAATTAGCAGCCCAGAGGAATTAGACCAGGAATACTCATTATGGAGCCCCCTTGACCTTCACAGGTTGCCCCTGATAAACAGCATGACTGGGCTGCTGTTTACTTGTTTGAACACTAACACTCAAAAAGATGCTACACACACATGCAAACATATATTTACTCATTACCTGAATTAAAGAAAAAAGAGGCTCAGAAGGAGTCCTCATCTTTAGGAACACCTTCATATATAATGACGTGCAACTTACTTAAAAATATATTAAAGTCTCTTCAACATTTAAAAAAAGTGAATTTCTTTAACATGGACGATTTTCCCCTTAGTACATCAGATTATGTCACTGCATTGATTGGCACTTATCAGAAGTGATAGTTTTCAAACATGAATTTAGAAGCATTCATGCCCTCCTTCCAGGTCTATCGACAATGTCATTAGTAAAACATGAGGCACGTCAGCTGTCACGTCTACCCTCTATGTGACCGAAGTTATTATACATTACAACATTATAATTTATTAAAGCAAATACTGGACACGTTTTTTGTACATTGCATATCCAGAACGTATGTATTTCAAGGTCTTCTATGCGATAGTGAAGAAACAAGGAGTCAAGGTGAAATAAAAATTGTCTACATTCACACAATATGAAAGTAGGGCAGCTGGGATTGACCCCTGCTTTCTGGTTTCATATTGCACAACTCAGCCACTAGTTGGTTGTCTCTCTCCTTGTCTCATTTTACATCAAAGGTTAATGTTTTGCCTTTAATTCTTGGTTCAGGAGGGTAGACTGCAGGTAGAAGTATGTAGCAGCATGAAGGCTTAGCTTGTTTTAGGCACGGCGAGCTAAGAGGACTTGGAGATGAGCCAGAACCAGGAATCTGGCTACCCTTGACTTCGGTGGCTCACCCACCTCTATCACACAGTGGACAGAGGCAGAGGAAGGACATGATTTGACCATGATCAAACAATTTAGTGAAGCAGGAGTACTAACACCACAGTGCAGGACTCCTTGTTTCAAAGCCCATACATTTCTCATTACACCACATTTTAGTGAATGGACTTTGAAACTAGGTAGTTTCTCCTCCATGGGAAAAATCAAATGATTGCTGGACTGGAGTCACATACTACCAGTGCACAAATTGATTATGTTCTTTCTATCCCTTTAAAAAAAGGAGCTGAGAAAATTATTGCCCAAGAGCATACAATTTGCATCAAATGAGGCTGGGATTAATGAAACCCATGTATTCTCGTCCCATAGTTTCCATCTTGCTCATTACAAAACAAAGTGTGAGTAGTTCCAACAGTGAGACAAAGGAACTACTCTCACCAAAGAAATGCCACTATGTTGTTGAACCTGCCCAGACTTTTAATTCAGAGTTCGCAACCAGCATATTTTGACAAAGTGGTGAAATCAGGATTAGATTAGAACTATCCCTGTGCCATTGTTAAAACATTCCCATTTTATTACGTCCAGTTGTGGAGGTTGGGGAGTTTGTGCCTGCTCACCTCAGTGAATCATTTTCTTGGTGGGTCTTTGTCAAGGATTTTCATAGCACTCTCAATTCTAACTGAGCCTGTTTCACTAAAGACATAAAGAGATTGAGACACCCAAGATTCCATTTCACTACAGTGCAATAATTAAGTTACTTCTTGCGTGCAGTTGACTCACCAAAGATAGCAATAACCAGCGGAGGAGAATTACTCTATGGTTAACAACTCAGTTACAGATTAACACAATATTGCAAATGGCGTGTCTCTTCTATAGACTAGGAGTATGATTTCAGTATGGACTGAACTCCTCAGAATAACTCAACGACTAACAGCCCCCACCATGTACATGCATTGCTGCCCCAAAGCCCAACATACACCCACCTTCCACCCTGTTGGCATCTTTTTTTTTTTTTTTATATTTTTTTATATTTTTAATTTTTTTTTTTTTTTTTTCAAAGGCAGAGGCAGAACAAATACAAGGACGGAACAAGGTACAACAATACTGAGACAATGACGCTCAATGACAAAATTCAAAACATATAACTCAAATACTGTCTCTTTAAAGATGTGATCATGATTAAATTAAATCCAATTATCAATAGGAAGCCATAACTTCCTAGCAAATAACTTTTTTCTTCGTCCTTTCAATTTATAAACTGCATTGTCCATTCGATAAGTATCTAACAGCTTTCCTAACCATTGCTCAAATGATGGTGAATCAGCGTCTAGCCATCTTGAGGTTATACAAAAACGGTAAATAGACATTCCAATGAAAAGAAAATGCTCTTGATCAACAGATAAACTCTCGGATGGAAAATATACACCAAAGATAGTGACAGAAGGACATAGTTTGATGTTGACATTGAGCAAATTAGTCAGAAATTTTTCTATCTTATTTTTATATACAGTAAGTTTGGGACAGCTAAAGAACATGTGGCATGAGTCAGCTGCTAAACTTCCGCACCGACTACAGTTGATGCCTTTCGTCGCTTTCCATTTAGCAAGTTTAGCAGGTGTGTAATACAAATCCAAAGAGGCCATATAGTGTTGGCTTTTGAGAGAGCTGTTAATTAATACTGTATTACTAATCTCAAATGCCCTTGCCAGATCAATCCCTTCTATTGATAGTTTCCTCTCCCACTTCTGGGCTTGTTGATCGAGGTCATCATGCAGCCTATTAATCATTAACTGATAAATTGTGCCAATACGGGCATCCTTCCTACCACTCTCCAAGACATCATTAGACCCCATTACATCACTATAAAGAAAGTTTTTTTTTTCCAAGAAACTGCGGATTTGTAGATACTTAAAAAAATCATTTCTAGAAAGACCAAATGTGTTTTGGAGTTCGGAGAAGGACATTAAGGTCCCATCTAAGTACAATTGCCCAATTGAGTGAATCGATCCCAGACGAAATCGAGGAATAGGGATACTTTGCGGAACCCCTGAAGTTGAAATATTACAACATATAGGTGTGTAGAAATTATATTTAGGAATAATCCGTAAAGCTTTATTCATTTGTCTCCAAGCCAGAAAAGCAGAGAAAAAAATCTTAAATTTCGTTTTTTTATAATAGCTCGGCTCCATAAATATCAGTAGTGATTGACGCACATGATCACCCATAAGCATTTCAAAAATAGAAGGTGCCTTACAAATTTCGTTAGCATGATCATGGAATAATAAAACTTTGATAGTTTTAAGAGTAATGGCCCAGTAGTATATCCTAAAGTTCGGAAATCCTAACCCAGCACGCCCTTGCGAGAGGGTACACCACTTAAGAGATCTTCTTGACCGGCGGTACCCCCATAAAAATCTAGACAACATCCTATCTATTTTATTAAAAAGAGACATAGAAAAAAATAAAGGGATGGTACGAAAAAAATAAAGAAATTTTGGAAAGATTAGCATCTTAATGATATTGGTCCGTCCAAATAGAGATAAATGTAAATTATTTATCCTTTCTAAAGTCCTGTTAGTAGATAAAAGTAGAGGGTCCAAGTTTAATCCAACAATGTCGTCTATTTTGGGAGATAAAGTTACCCCGAGGTATGTAGCAGTAGAATTAATTGGAAGATCAGTGGGTGTACCTGTTTTAGAATGTATGATTTGGGTTTTTGAAACATTCAGTTTGTAGCCGGAAAATTTACCAAATTCGCTAGCAACTTCGATTATTTTGGGTAAAGCAATGGAAGAGTCAGGGGTTACGATGGCCACGTCGTCTGCGTATGCTAAGACTTTGTGGTCTACTTCATGCAGTCGAACTGGAGGAATGCCAGGTTCTGCAATTAATCTGTTCAAATAAGGTTCTAAATAAAGTGCAAATAAAAGTGGAGAACAGGGGCACCCTTGTCTGGTCCCCCTAGTGATGGAGAATGGTCTGGAAGTATCAGTACCTAGTCTTATTACTCCTTTTGCATTAAAATAAAGTGACTGTACAGCTTTAATAAATTGTGATGGGAAACCCTTCCATTCTAGCACCGACCAAAGGAACCCCCAGTCTACTCTATCAAACGCTTTTTCGGCATCGAGTAAGATCACTCCGACTGGGGATTCCTTTGCTTGGGCCCAATCCAACAGTGCAATAACACGTTTGACATGATCTGTGGTATCCCTATGTTTGATAAACCCGTGTTGAATATGAGAGACCAGACCGGCCATGACATCATTTAATCTATTGGCAAGAATTTTGGAATATATCTTGCTGTCTGCCGTGATGAGGGAAATGGGACGATACGAACCAAGTTCCTTTGGATCCTTGTTCTTTTTTACAAAAACAACAATAATGGCAGTCGACCAAGAATCAGGAGGGTTATCTTGGAATGCTACATTAAAATTTTTTAATAATTCTGTCTTCAACAGATGTCTAAACGTCCTATAAAATTCAAGGGGGATCTGATCAGACCCCATGGCTTTGCCGGCAGCTAGACTCAGAATAGCCTCTTCGATCTCTTCCCAGCTTATTGGCCTAGCAAAGAGATCGATATCATCTGTACCCAGTGACAGTTGATTGGAGTTTTGGAGATAGTTTATAGGATTGAGAGTCTTATCGACTTCATTGTTATAATCGTTATACAACGTCTTATAAAAACCATGGAATGCGTCTAATATTCCTGCCTTATTTCCTTGAAGGACCCCATTAATGTCTTTGATACATTGTATTTCATTAAAAGAAGATTTTTGACGTAGACGCTGCGCTAAGATTTTCCCCGTACGTTCGCTAAGCTCATAACGTTCTGTTTTATATTGTTTAAATTTTACGGCTACTTCTTCAGCAATATGTGTACGGAGTCCTGAACGTTCAATAGTTAGTCGAATTTGTGCATCCTCTATACTAAGATTGTTTTTACAGGCGGTAGATAATTCGAGCTCCGCCAGCCTAACCTTATTTAGCCTGTCCTTGAAGTCTTTTTGATTTTTTTGCCTTCTGTAGTTAGCAAAGCTAATAGTCTCCCCCCGTACAACGGATTTAAAAGAATCCCAGACTACCTGTGGAGAGGCAGAATCATTATTTATGGAAAAATAATCTTTAATGATTGTGACCATGAACTGGAGGTATTCTTCGTCTAGTAATAAACTCCTCTGGAATGACCAAAATCTATTTGAACTTTGACAGTCAGTAGGGAATTGAATCTCAGCGATGATGGGATTATGATCTGAAATGACCTGTGGTAATATTTCAATACGAATTTGCTCCAGAAAAACTGAAGATACAAAAAAATAATCTAAACGGACAAATTTTCGATGGGGGGTAGAGAAAAAAGTATAACCAGGGTCATTATAGTAAAGCTTATTCCAAACATCGGTTAGCCCGTTACATAATACCAGATCTCTAAGAGCTTTATACGCTTGAATCTTACGACCCACATATCTCTTTCCTAGTTTAATATTCCAATCGGCTGGTATATGAATATTAAGGTCCCCACACACTATTATCGGTTGTGTCCAAGTAGATAACTCTGTGTTAATAAGATTGAATAATTCAGCGTCATCCAAATTTGGGCCGTACAGACAACATAGAGTGAATCTACAACTACCAATTTTTAGTTCCGCAAGCCCCCATCTCCCCCATTTATCAGAAGATGTTTTTACGCACTTCCCTACTCCCTTTCGCATACAGATAGCAACGCCTCTCTTGATACCCATTTGTTTAGATGTAATCAGAACTTCTAATCCCAGATTATTCAGGAGAGAGCGTTTATCCCATGAAATGTGAGTTTCCTGAACACATAACAAGTCAATATTCAGAGTTTGAAGCATTATACGAAACATAGCAATCTTCTTTAAATCATTGAGACCATTAATATTAATAGTGCATATTTTCAGCCTTTTATACATTTCCAAAACAATGTAAAAAAACGATTGTTGGTCATCATCACAAACATTTGCTCCTCCATATTATGCTTTGTATGCATTGTAACCATCCCTGTATTGAGCACCTCAGCCTTAGTCACCATCCCTGTATTGAACACCTCAGCCTTACACCCCCACCACCACCCGCTGCCCATACCCACCCCCACCCTGATCCCCGAGACCCCTCCCCCCACCCTCCCCACTATAGGAGGCACAGGAACTATCAGTTCCTGAAACATATGGATGCCGTGTCCCTGGCTCCTAGCATCTTTACCAAAAGAGAAGAGAAGTGAAAAAAGAGAAATAAGAGAAGAGGAAAATTCAGAATGAAAAAAAAAAAAAAAAAAGAGAGTATAAGAAGGTTTAGGAACGAAAGAGCATAAAAGTCCTGCATTAATATAATAATTATTACTCAGTATAATTCCAAAACATAAATTCTGAAATTTTCATACTACACGTCTGAGTTCGTCGAGATCGTTCAAAGAGAGTCTAAATACTCCTTAGCTTTAATTGTAGAAATGAAAAATTTTGTTTGGCCTTTGAATATAGTTTTAAGTTTTGCAGGGCCTTGAAGAAATACTGCGACTTCCTTCTTCTGAAAGTCAGGAATTAGTTGCTTCAATTGCCAGCGTTGAGCCACAGTAGCTTGACAATAGTCTGGTCGCACGAAAAACTGAATGCCAAGACCATCCGCTTTCTTATCTGGTCTTGCCTTAACAAAAATAGCTTCACGAGCAAGGAAATTATTGAATGACACCAAGATGGCCCTAGGATAGCTTTCTTGGCCTTGTCGCGGTTTCCTTGCGGTAAAAGGGAATCTATGAGCTCGTTGTATCTCCCGAGCCCAGTCCCAATCAGTGATTTCTGGGAAAGCATCGCTTAGTAGGTTAATGATGAACCGCCTCGGGTCACCTCCTTCTTTATTTTCAGGGATTCCCAAAAAACGCAAGTTACTTCTACGGGCCTGGTTTTCCAAACTGGCTAACTTGTCGGATAAATCATTTTTTTGCATTTTGAAGTCTCCCACTTCTTGTCTTTGAGCCATACATTCCTCTTCCAACACGGATATCCTGGCCTCTGCTTCAGTGACCCGATCCGCAGTCTCTGAGCATAATTTAATTGCACGGCGTACTGCATTTTTGACTTTGGCACATGTCATTTGCGTGCGTTGATTCTCAGCCTTACTTTCAGCCCTATGAGTCATCATAGTATCAAATATCGTTTTCAGTGTGATCTCTTCATTATTATCTGTTGGCAGAGTTGGGTCAGGTGAGCCATTATGATTAGGCCCAGGAGTACCGTCAACAGCAGAAACATTAGCTACCAAATTAGGAGATAGAGAATTCACATCGTTTGGTGGCCTGAGAACAGTCTCTTTACTCGCTGCACGAAAGGATCTTTTCTTCTTCAGCCTCTTTTTAATGATGGTAGCTGCATTTGCATTATCAGGGCTGAAGCTACTCTCTCCGGCGGAAGATAAGCTCTCACAGCTGAGGTCTGCCCAATCTTTATTTACACCTGTCGCTTCATCAGATGAGAGATCTGAGAGAGAATAAAAGTTTTCAGGAAGTTCCTGGTTATATTGCTGCATGATAATTTCTTTTTCAGATCGCAGATCGCTAGGTAAATCGTTTGATACCAAAGATAATGATGGAAGCGAGCATGACCGATTGGAAATGGCTCCACCGGGGACTGCAATTCCCATAATGCCCTTCCTCATAGAGTCAATCGGTATTGAATCCATTATCAGAGTTGAAGGAGTATTAGTTTTATTCTGCATGCCGCCGCTAATAAATGGTTGGCTAGAAAGCTGTCTAGCTGTTAAATCAGTACTTTGATTATCCATGCCATTATCTATAGTTTTCTTTTTAGCGGCGTGCTTCTCAAACAGGTCTGGTAGTGTTTGTAAAACATTAGATTTAGTAGCAGCCCCCTTGTTGGTGCTCTTACCCGGTTTTGTAACAGTTTTGCCAGGGATCAGTGGTGTTGCCTCTGCCATCGCGACCTCCACGCTCACTTGTCCCACGTCCTTCGGCTTGGACCCAGTGTCGTTTTTCTTACTGCTACGTGTTGCAATGGAGGAGGGAAGCGGCGTCCTCCTTTTCTTTCGTGAGCCCCCTCTACCAGGGAAAACGCTCCTCTGTGCCCAACAAAGGCAAAGTGTAGCGCGCCACAGCGGAGACCGCCGTCGGAGCTCAGAGAAGTTTAGTAGCATTCGTGAACACCGCCTATCACGAGGATAGTTTGTTGCAAATGGTAGTTTGTAGCAGTTTATTAGAGCTATATGCAGATATAGCGTAATACACTTCCACCAGATTTCCGCCGGTTTGAAAAACTCTAGCTCCGAGGCTAGTCTGAGATCAGTCGAATCCAGAAGGAATCAGCATCAGCCACCAGAAAAGCAGCCGACGCCTCTCTGCAGCTGCGAAGCTCCGAGTCAGGTCCTGGAGGTAGTAGGCGGAAATGGAAAACGCCTCTCAGTCCCCGCACAACTCGCGGCTCCGTATCCGTCTCTGAACAGCCCAGCCCGGGGCAGCCTCTGCAAACAACGGTAGTGGCTCCGACCGACCGGCCAGAATCAAATTGCTCTGCAGATAAGCAGGTAAGATGCCCCCGCTTTTAGAAGAATCGACGGAAGTCGGATAGAATCTCGAAGTCGACTCTTATGATGATTAGACAGGAAAATTAACTGGATATCTTCTTCCCTTCACATCGAAACGCCAGGAGCGAGGGAGCTAGCTGCCTACACAGCCTTCCCCACGGCAGCCATCTTGCCTCTCCTCCCACCCTGTTGGCATCAATGCAGTCTTCAGACACAACAGAGACCATACTTTTTGGCCCCTGGGGAAATGTTTGTGAGTACCCATGAATTGGTCCAACACCAATTCAAGAGACCTTAACAATTTCAGACAAACACCAAACCTGGGAGATAATCAGACCATGTCTACCCATGGGAAGGGGGAGGCAGACCAAGGGGAACAGACAAACTCCATCATTGGATGGAATTCATCACAAGGAGGATAAAACAAGTATAAGCGACAGTAAAGGGGAAACTAATCCATCCTAATTGAGTCAGGTCATCTCCACTCAAGGAAGGCAGGATATGTGGAGGGTCCAACTGATACCAAAAAGGGCAGACCAATACCATTTTGGTGGATGAGGGGTTTGCACATCCATCCCAAGGGAGACTGACTACTTGGCTGGAGGTGGTTGAAGGGCAGACCCATTTTATCCTGTTGGGGTAGTAACAAACTAGATCCATCTTAGTAGCCACACCCATTCAAGGGACATCAAATCATCTCTAGAGGGTAGGAGGGGACACATACAAAATAAGGAGAGCAGACAAACTCCATCATAAGGAGTGGGCAAAAATGCTTCAACCACAAAAGGAAAAAACTGCACTCACTGGGATGAAACTACTGAGCCATGTGGAGATAGGGAAGCATATAAGGCAATCCCAGGGGAAAAGGTATGAGCAAAGCTCCATCTTATGAAAACAGGCAGACTCTACTCTATGTAACATTGGAGAACTTCATGCAGAAAGAACAGACCATGTATTTCTCTTATTCCAGAAAAATATATTGCTGCACATTTCTCCCTAATAATAGTATAAGTATAATAGCATTTATAGCAAATGTTACCACTCTCACATTGCAGGTTGTTGAATGTTCGCAACATAATCAGTTTGAATCAGGTCACATCAGGTGCCATCTTGTACCCAAAACATTCTACATACCAGGTAAAAGGAAGAGCGGCCCTCCATAGTCTCCAGCCCAGTGCCCATCCTCTGCCTGTAGAGAAGAGTAGAAAAGCATGCCGTTCTGAGCAGCCTCCAGAGCTGAGTGAACCGGTGGCAAGTCCTTGAAGTATGGCTTCTGGAAAACAAATCAGAAGGGAAAACAGTATTATTCAGCAGAGCAGTACCTGATGTACAATGAGAACGGAAACACTCTACCTGCAATAGACCACAACTTTTAGAGGAATGGTGGCTCTTAGAGATAAGGTTATAGGCTGCCGCCCTTTCAGAATGAAGCTCTGAGTGATTGTGGGTGTTCAATTCTATGACAAGACTTCAGGTTCTTTGATGATGAACCTTCTTTACTAATTTCTCCAGCAGCAAAGTTAAAACACAGAAACAAAAGAAAAAAACATGGTGGCTTGAATGGCCAAACAATGAACTAAGTTAAAATTCTGTGCCTTCTGCAGCACATTACATCAGAAAGGTACTGATTATATCAAAGGCCCCAGTATAAATAGGCCTGATTGATAGAGACCTTCCTCTTCTTTGCTGCTCTAGCAGAAGATAAGTGCCTCTCAGTTTTTTACAATTGTCTTTATTTAACTTCAGTGCTTGTTTGTTTCAAATACAGTATTGATTTCTGTGTTTAGTGTATGCTTCAATTCTTTTCCAGGATTGTGTGCCTAATTTGGGCCGGTGTACCCTACTTCTAAATGCAGGGGAGTGAGAGTACTAATTACTGTATATTGTCGCTGGACGGGGGTCTCTCTGGAGTAAAGTGTGAATAAAATTTGCTTTTTGTTCTAAGTTCTTAACTTTGTACTTCTGTTTCCTATTTCTTGAAGTTTAATGTTTTGCCATTAAATTGTCTTATTTGATTTACTGACTTTTCCTTCTTATCTTGTCTGAAGCAGACAAGGGTTTATTTAGTTTATTGGTTTACAAGGGTTTTGTAACTGTCTACCTGTTCAAAAAGATGCTGTGGTTGGTTAATCAGCAAGAGCGTCATGATAGGATTGGTGAGACGTCATCACAAAGCAGCTTGGTATTGGTTGGTTGTTGACAGAGCCGAGCTGGGATTGGATATTGCTCACTACTTCATTTGTTGAGATTTTAAAGTGATTTTTAGATTGTCTTTATTTTTTATAACCAACTTTATTTTTGTTATCAAGTTATTTTTATTGGATTTTCAAGGAAAATAACATTATAAATGATAATAACAATAATGATAATAGTAATAATTATACTGACAATTATAACAAAATAGAAAGCAAAGAAGAACTACAAAGATAAAAAGATACCATTTAAGTGGCAGTTGGAATTGCAGTTATTTTAGAGATACAGGTGGTCGATATAAATCACATTCTACAGTCAGTCTATGATAAGGTTATGTTGCAGGTGTACAACTGAGAACATAAAAGTTATATACGATGCATTATAAGGATATCATGTTAGGACATCAAATACAGTAGTATAGTAAAGACATTCCCATATCCTAGGTGCAAAACTAATGTCAAAACATCAATTAACAAGAAACTAAGACATGTCTGCCCAAATCGAATCCGGCTGAGTACTATAAAGACGTAATGGGACAGCGTGAGGCAATTCCTATGTGGAACGATCTTTATGTGGAGGGACCAGCGAGAGGACTCATGTTTGTGGTCGAGATCCATAGGGAGGGTGTTAGAGCAATGGTAGTCATCAAGAGGTTCAGTAAAGTGTGTGTGCTAGTTGGTTGGTACTTATGAGTTTCACAGAGGGTTGTATTTAAATGAAAAGGCATTGAGGGATATCCATAACTTCCGATGTGGTGGGCGCCATGGCGAAGAGTGTAGAGAGATATTATCAACTCCTCTTAGAAAGGACAACCATTCTTGCCACATTCTGAAGGAGACTTCTTTAGAGTTCTTCCATTTATTAAGTACTGTTTGCAGGCAAGTGTAAGCATTAGATCTAACAGATAGCGGTCATTCTCATCCGGTAGCATTAGGTCTAGAAATCCCAGAAGGATATAGGAGAATTCCCTGGGAGGGTCGATATTGAATGTTTTGTTTATACACTTATATATTTTGTCCCAATATGTTAGTAGGATGGGGCATTGGAAGAGCATGTGAGCTAAATCACCAACATGTGCATTACAATTCCAGCATATAGGGCTCTGGCTTAGGTTAAGTTTAAAGATCCTTTCAGGGGTCCGATATGTTCTGTTTATTAGCATAAGTTTTGTTTGGGATACTACTGGAGAGATTTTATTTGAGAATTGGAGTTTTATGTATCTTGTCCCAGTCGAAGGGAATGTTTCTAGTATTATATTCAGATTCCCATGTCATCTCCCTTTTCAAGTGCGATTTTGGGGATAAGAGTTTGAAGATTTTAGATACAGTGTGTCCTGAATTCAGTAGCAGGAGTATCCTTGGGAGATTCGATGGGTCGGTGGGTATTATTGTACGTAGCGTTAGCTGTGACTTTAGTTTCAGAAATTTATTAAAATCTAAGGAGTCTAAGCCAAACCGTGTTTGTAAATCGGAGAAAGGAGAAGGGAGTTTACCTGTAAAGAGATCTTTGACTATGTTTATTCCATTTTTTTACCATTTTTTCCAGAATAACAGTTCTCCATCTACCTTCAGGTAAGGGTTACACCATAGAGAGGCTAAGTTGGATTTGTTGATTGTTTATTCATTGAAACTTTATTGAAAGTTTTGTGGCAAGACACATTGTATCCCACAGTAAAGATCGCAAGTGCATTGGAAAACAGCAATACCTGACATCACCATGGCAAGGCAACATACATTCCGATAGATAGACCATTATTATCGAATGTATGACGTTACAATGCATACAGTTACAATGCGTGCCTTTATAACGCAGTTTTTACATCGCAACATCCTTTACAATGCATACATTTACATTGCATGGTATTACAACAAAACATTTTTAACTACATTTACAACGCATTGCATTATATCGCATTATACCTTTACAACGCATACCATTACAACACATACCATTACATTGCATTTAAGGTAAGTGTTGGATAGTGTAGGGGTAACAATTACTATTCTAACTCCAGGGGGTGCAACAGTAGGGTAAGTGTTGGATAGTGTAGGGGTAAAATATAATATTCTAACTCCAGGGGGTTGCAACAGTAGGGAACGTGTTTGATAGTGTAGGGGTACTATGCTTTGTAATGGTATGCGTTGTAATGACATGCAATGTGATGCCTGCGTTGTAGTGACATGTGTTGTAGTTTCATGCGTTCTAGTGACATGCAATGTAATGACTGTGTTGTAGTGACATGCGTTGTAAAGGATGTTGCGACGTAATGACTGCGTTGTAAATGTAGTGCGCTGTGATGACTGAGTTGTAAAGGTTGTTTCCCATAATAATCACACCAGTGCCCCCAAATATGGCTGTGCTTCTGAGGACAGCCACAGCCTATGAAAATAGTTTCCCTTTGTGTGCACACCAGTCCACCCTCTAACGTGAGCTCCTGATAGTCAGTGGTACCTGCTGTTTCCAGGCACAGGCCTCATCCCGCTTGGCAACTAAACAAACCAGCCCCAAAAAGGTCCGATCCGCCCTTGGAGCCTCATATTCCTCTACTACCCCCAACAGCACAGTATGAGGGGTAAAATTCAAGGTGCTGCCCATGACACCAGAAAGTTCACGGCCCACTCCCTCCCAGAAAGGCAGCAGCAGTGGGCAATCTCATGCCACGTGGAAAATATCTGCATCTGGTGACGCGCATCTAACACAGGTGGTTGGGGTGTAGACGCTGTGGGGCAAGATAGGTTGCATGGAGATAATTAAATTGGATCATGCACAGTCATGCTGAAATCGCCAGTTCCCGGGGTGCCATGCAGGTCTCTCTCCATTCATCTCCATCCAACTCACCCACCCAAGCCTCCCACCTCCATTTAGCCCGTTTCAGGTCATCTGGAGCGTGAGTCACCAACAAGCGTAAAAGCCTTGAGGTAGCCCCTTTGCCTGTGTGCCTAAAGAAAATCTTCACCTCCAACTGATTATATTCAGTAAGAGGGTCCTCCGGGATAGCGTGAGCCCGCATGGCATGATAGAGCTGGAGATTGCAAAAAAACTAGTAGTTAGACAAAGAATATTGGATCTGCAGGTCTTGAAATGTTGTGAGGTTACCCCTTGTAGATATCCCCCAAATAGGAGCTCAAAATCTGATCCCACGGTACAAAGCCCTCCAGTGTTGAGAGCTGACAGTGTCACGTTCCCCACCTTAGAGGGGTCTTTCCCGTAAGCCGACGGTCCCATCAGAGAAGTCGGAGAGCCTTCCTCCAGCAGGTTAGAGACACGTAGGTACAAGAGGGCAATGTGGCAGGCAGACGCGACCATTACAGCTGGTCTATCAAACCATCTATGCTCAGTGCCGGGTCGTCCCACCTGCCCGTGAACCATTCATTAATTGCCACCATCTGAGCCACGAGGTCCAAGCCACCATCAAAGGGGGATTTGCGTAGCATCTGGAACGCTACCCCATGTCTGCCACGCGCCCATATAAACTTGACAATCTTGGCGGTCAAGGACAGGAACCATGTTTGAGATATGGAATAGGGATAGATACTGAGGACGTACAAGTAGCGCGGCAGGCATATCACTTTAAAAAGGGTGGTACGACCCACGGGATTCAAGGGGAGCGCTGCCCGCGACCCAAATTGCTGTTTGGGCCAGCCCTTGAAAATTAAGGGTCCAAGCTAGGTCTGGGAGATGGGACACATGGATTCCTGACTATTTGAAGGAGTTGTGTCGGACAGGGATTTTTGGACACCAGATCCGCTCATGGGCGTCTCTCCGCTCCTCCACCAGGTAGTATTTACCCTCGTTGACACGGAGGCCGGAGTCATCGCCATATACCCAAAGTAGGGACAGAGATTTTGAGCGAGAACACAGCGGGTCTTTCAGAAATAAAAGGATGTCATCGGCGAAAGCTCGATGTGATCTTCGAAGCTGTTCCCCCACCGCTAGCCCCAAACATTGCATTGTATAAGTCATGCCAGGGGCTCTATCACTAGGGCGAATAGCAGTGAGGACAGTGGACAGCCCTGACACACGCCAGGCGTGATGGAAAATGGAGAAGACAGGACTCTGTTTACCCTAACCTGGGCGGTCAAGTGTTGTAGAGAAGACATACCATGAAACGAAACACTTCCCCCAGTCCGGCCCATTGTAGGACTCCATCTAGAAAGTCCCATGAGACAGTGTCAAAGGCCTTGATAAAATCCACTAACAGAAGCCCCAATGGGCTGTTGAGGATCTGTGCCCGAGATAGTGCTGCATGGACCCTCCTGATACAGTGGAGTGTGCTGCGGCCCGGCATGAACTCGCACTGATCTGGATGAATCAGATATGGTAGGGCCTATGCCGCCGAGTTGCCAGGATTTTGGTATAGATTTTGATGTCTGTATTAATGAGGGATATCAGGTGATAGGCTGAATACTGGTCTCAGGTGAGGCCCTCTTTGGATAGGACCACAATGGTGACACAGTCAAGGTCAGGTGGGAAAGACTCCTGTTGTAGGCAGCGATTTTCAGATTGTCTTAAGCCAAAATAATGGGAAACATACTGAAAAAGCCTAAGGTTTTGGTTATATATTCTACAGAGGGTTCAGAAATTATGTGCTGAAAGGATGCTTGCATTTGAAATGATGAAGGATACTGGGTTTCCTGCATCGGGATTTCTGAATGGCATGATTACACAGCTTCTTATAAAGACTTAGAGCCAGATGCAGGAAGGCAAATACTGGTCAGTAACAGCCGATTTCGGCCGTTACCGACCGGTATTTGGAGTTTGGGATGTAGGGGCATGTTAAAATACAGATTCGGTAATTTTACCGAATCAGTAAAATACCAGGGGCCAGATGTAGGTAGGAATCATTTACCGATTTTTAATTACCGAATTTTACCGATTCGGTAATTAAGAATCGGTAAATAAGAAGGGGGGTATGTAGGAACATCCAGATGTTCCATTTACCGAATCGGTAAATATCTGTATTTACCGATTCGGTAAATACCGACCGGTAATGCTCCATTCATTCCTATGGGCTTTGAAGTCCATAGGAATGAATGGAGCATTACCGGTCGGTATTTACCGAATCGGTAAATACCGATTTTGACAAGGGTGCAGGGGGTGTCACTTTGACACCCTCTAGCACCCCCAAAAATGGTTCGGGGGCCATGTGGCAGGCATACCTGCCCTAAGGGCAGGTCTGCCTGTCATATGGCACAGGTGTGCATGCACACATGTGCATGCACACCGGAATCGGTATTTTACCATCAAATATATTTGATGGTAAAATACAGATTCGGTAAGGGTTGTGGGACTCAGAAGAGTCCCACCTACATATCAAATTTAACGAATAGGTAATAATACCGATTCGGTATTTTACAGATTCGGTAAATTTACCGATCAGTAAATTTACCGAATCTGTAAAATAAGTGGCCCTACATATCAAAGCTCAGATACCGGTCGGTAACGGCCGAAAATACCGATTTTCGGCCGTTACCGACCGACCTACATCGGGCCCCAAATCGGTATAATTACCGAATCTGTATTTTGACATGTAGGTAGCACTGTAATCAGTTCTACAGGGGTTTAAGAATTCTTAATTTACCACCAACTAGAAGTTGGTGGTAAATAATGAAAACCCTTTAAAAAGCATTTCTTTTGCTTTTTAAACAGTGCCATGTTGCAGACATACATGCCCTCATGGCATGTATGTCTGCAACATGTGCACTCATGCACAATTGAGGGGTGCAACAGGGTGTCAAATTGACACCCTGCCACCCTTCAATGTTTCCCCCAATTACCGAATCGGTATTTACCGATTCGGTAATTGACATTCATTCCTTTGGGCCTCCAGGCCCATAGGAATGAATGTCAATGACCGAATTGGTAAATACTGATTCGGTAATTACCGAATCATACCGATTTAAGAATCGGTAATCTGGGATTACCTACATCTGGCCCTTAGTGTTCCCAGTAGAGCGTACTTTTGATATCAAAAAGCTAGATTTCCTCAGACAAACCATGAGTGTCATGAAGCTGATGCCCAGACCTACAGTTTGATGTGCTAAATAAATGGGAACAGATGGCATCAGAGAAAGAGAGAAAGAAAATGTCAAAACAGGTAAAGGGTTCCGGGGTGTGGCTAGTCATCTGCCCTGAACTACGTGGCACACCTAACATCTGCTGCTGGGCCACACATCTATGCCCTGGGAGTCATAAATGATGAGCTCCCTCACTATTATGAGGCATTGTATTGCCGCCCAGCGGAACTCCCAGATGACCTTCAGAATCGGTTCCTGGACCGCCTGTTACTACATGTGTTGCCATATGAGGCCTGAGAGGCTATTGGGGGCCCGGTGATGGTGCATCAGATCCGATATACCATCAAGGAAATGGCCACTGGCAAAACCCTGAGTCCGAAAGCCTTTCGGTAGGGTTTTATTTCATATTTACGGGCCTAGTGACCCCAAGGCTGGAGGCACTGTGCACTGTGTCCTTAGGGTGAGCTGTCTAACTGACTCTACAAGGAGTGCAACCTGTGATCCCCCTACCAGAAACCAAAACCTCAGGCATCCCCATTTCGGCATTTAACCCACTATCCATGCTCAAATTGGATTTGAAGATCCCGATTAAGGTGCCGGCATGCAGACTACTCCCTTACATGTCGGTCTTGGTACATAGAGGCCAAAATGGTTTCATACAGAACCTCGACCTCAGGAGGCTGTCCCATGTTCTATACCACCCTGAAGTGCAGGCCTCGCCCTGGGGAGATGCTCGTGTCAGTGGACCTCGAGAAGGTTTTCGATTCGGTACAGTGGGACTTCTTGCTGAATGTCATGTGCAAAATGGAAATAGGGAGGGCTAGGCCAAATGAGTTTCCCTTTTATACTCTAAACCAATGGCACGGGTGTAGACTGGCTTTACAATTTCCCTCTCATATGACATCTTCAGAAGTAAAAGTCAGTGCTGCCCACTATCTACCCTGCTTTTTGCCATTGCCATTGAACCCTTGGTGGAGTTATTCAGAGGGGAGGGTTGAGACAATTGAGCAATAGTGGATGGCCAGGAACACATCATCTTACTCTATGCAGATGATCTCCTGCTGTACTTGTCCAATGGCCATAATGGGGCGCTGGAAGTGATTCAAGGCCTGGAGGAATTTGGAAACCTATCAGGCCTAAAGGTCAACCGTCTAAAACATGTATATTCCCCTGCAAACAGGGCAGTCCCCAACCCCCAGGCTTCCCTTTGTGACTCACCTGGGCACCTGCAACCTTTAAATATTTAGGAATTCAGCTGTATCACTACCTGGACAATTTGGCGCGCGGGTAACCTGGGGAAAGCACTCCGCTCCCTTAAGGA
The DNA here is from genome assembly GCF_964261635.1 of Lissotriton helveticus. Lineage (NCBI taxonomy): Eukaryota > Metazoa > Chordata > Amphibia > Caudata > Salamandridae > Lissotriton > Lissotriton helveticus. Next base: position 983,480,300 of record NC_136061.1, on the reverse strand, counting down.
CTGTGTCACATTTTGGACGTCCCTGCAGTTGCTGCTCATGGACCGGATATAAGTATCCAAAATGGTAATGCTCCCTTGCCTGCTGTACTTCTTCACAAACCTTCCAGTTAAGATACCCCTTGCGTGGTTCAGTCAACTAGATGTCCTCCTCCGTGAAATAACATGGGATGGAGGTCGCCATAGGGTGTCACTTGAGGTTCTGTGGTACCCACCGAGAGATGGAGGCCTGGGGGCACCTGACTTTGAATTATACCGCTTGGCGGCAAAAATGCATTGAGTGAGCAAATGGCTAGATGAAACCCAGAGTAGCAAACTAGACCTAATGGGCCTCGCACCACACCAGGGAATGCTATTAGCACGACTGCTGCATCCTGCGGTGGCCATTCCACAGCTGGGCATCATATTGCATAATGCTCTTTATAGTTGGTGCCGATGATTGGTGAGGACCCCGAGGGCCCCACTTTATGGCCCTACTCTACCACTGGTAGGCCTGCCACATGGGCAACCAGTCGTTTGTATTACTGCTGCCCAGCTCTTGAGCGGGACGGAAGCTGGCCTGGCAATTGTGGGTGATTGTTGTATCTTGGGTGTCCTCATGCCACCGGAGGATGATGAGCCTGGAGTCCTCTGGAAGGTACTTGGTAGTCCTTGCAAATCTCCTGAGATGGAAATTAAAAATCTGAATGGCACCTGGCACATAGTTCAGGACTTGTGCAAGAATAATACAATTGTTGTTCCATGTTGTCTGGTGGTACCAAATCCAACAGTGAGTTTATTCCAAGTTCCATCAGATGCAGAATGGTATACATTCATCGACTTATACCACATGTTCTTCTTGATTTCTCTTTAAGATGACAGCCAATTCTTTATTGCATTCCAATTTTTGAATAAAGTTCTCGTGTGATGTAGGATCCCACAAGGGTATGCTGCAAGTCCTTCTATTTTTAATCAAATCCTTAAGAAAGATCTAGAAAGTTTGAGATTAGCTTCCAATTCAGTATTAGCGCATTACATAGACAACCTATTGGTCACATCTAAAATAAAAGCCTGTAAGCTTGATATAATTGCCCTATTTCTTCATCCAGCTGAGAATTGGCATAAAGTTTCCTCAACTAGAAGGCAGTATTGTAAAAAGGAAGTAATGTATCTTGATCACCATATTGAAAAGGGTGTGAGGAAAAGTCTCAAGAGAAGCATTTCTGCAATTCTGAAGATGAGCCCACCAACCACCCAGAGGGAGGTTCGGATGTTCCTAAGAATAGTTGGCTACTGTAGTCAGTGGATTCCAAACATATCCTTGGTTGAAAAACCTTTAGCAAGGTTAACATGCAGTGATATACAAGATCTGGTACAATTTGACAAAAAATGCTGTGATGCATCTGGAAAACTGAGAGCCCTTGTCATGCACCAGCACTTCTCAATGCCTAACTAGAGTCTAACCTTTTTTCTTTGTCATGAAATGGTTAGATGTGCACTTTCAATTCTTAACCAAAGCATGGTGGGTTGATGTGCCCAGTGTCTTACCTGTCTGCCATATTGGATCCAGTAGCTGTAAGTCTTTCAGGTTGCTTGAAACTGGTTGCAGCTGTTTGCTTTGCCATTGGACAAAGTGAAGGAATTGTGATGGGCCATACTTTAATTGTATATGTTCCACATTCAGTAGAGATTTGTTTGACCTGAACGAGGACTCAGCATATGATTAATACTGGGCGCAATCACTATGAGCTAGGTATACTTGCAGCAAAGAACATTTCAATTAAGGGATGTCATTTTATTTACCCAGCTCAACTGCTTCCTATTTCAGACAAATTGTGAAGACAGGGAAACTGATGATTGTGTAGAGGTTACTGAGTTATCTACAGAACCAAGACCAAATATTAAAGAGACACCCTTAGAAATGGCTAATATGATGTTATTTCTTGATGGTTCTTGTTCAAGAGACCAGTATGGAGCACACTGCAGTATCTTCCATTTCTGAGACCATGGATGCATATTCTCTGCTGAATGTTACTTCAGCACAAGTGGCAGAACTGGTTGCGCTGACAATAGCTTGTTCCCTGTCTGAAGATTTAAATGTAACAATGTTCATACACAGCCAGTATGGTTTAGGCGTTGTGCATGACTTCAATACAGAGGGGCTTGTTGACATCTTCCAGAGCTCATACTAAGAATAGTGTTTACATACTGGATCTTTTAAAATCAATACAGACGCCAAAGGAAATTGATGAGGTCAAATGTGTTGTCCAAAAGGCTGGAAAGGATTTATGGGGTAATTACGAGGTTGACAGTCTGACGGACCCCCAAACCCACAGTGGCGGTGCGGCTCCACTGGCGGTCCGACTGCTGTCTTACAAGTTTGGCGGTCGGACACTCATTGGACCGCTGCAACCGCCGGGGGTCCTCTGATTCTCTGGTGATGGCGCAGCAGTCTGAGGTTGCAATATGCTGGCAGTGCCACTGCGGCACCGCCAAGCATATTGCGCATTTCCTCATGCCACAATTTTCATGGGGGTGAGCCCACCATGAAAAGTGTGGTGGTGAGAAAACTGAGGGGCTCTACAGGGCCCCCTTTTACCTGAGGGCCTGGCGGTGCATGCCAGGGGGTGCATGTTGTGCCCCCACTGTCAGTATACACCCCCTGTTTCTGCATGGCATGGACTGCACAGTCCATGCCATGCAGGAAAGTGCTTTGGTGGTCCCACAGCACTGCCTTTCTAAGGCTCACATATAAATGTTAGAACGACACTGCTCTGAGAGCGCCAAAGCACCACCCACCAAACCAGGTGACAACTCCTAATCTGGCGGGCGCTGAGGAGATGAATATAGCAGTGTGGCAGCAGCCCACTGACACACAGGTAAACTCGTAATCAGGCCCTTAGTTACACTTGGGAACAACTATGCGTATCAAATGGTAAAGCCTATGCATTAAAAGATGAGACAGTTGAGCAGCAGGATGATGATGATGATGATGATGATGAATCAAGAATTAGTACAATATAAAATGCAGAAAGTGTGAACTGCTTCTTCAGGAGTTTAATCCAAATGTCTTTGAGTGAACTGAGAGATCTCCAGGAAGAAGCTTCAGATGATGAGATAAGGAAATGAGAAAAATGGGGTTACAAGAAAAATTATCAAGATTTGTATGTCAATGCTAAAAGTAAATATATTCTTCCTGATTCGATGTTATATACAATGTGTAAATGCCTTTATAGTAAGCTGCATGTAGAGATGGTCTGGTGTGAATATTTATAAAGTACTGGGATAACATAAAATTCAGACATTTAGCTGAAGATGTCAATAGCAAGTGTACGATAAGCCAATTAAATAATCAGGGTAGAAGGAACTGAGACAGTGATGAACCAAATTGGCAAGTCACAGGGGCCACTTTCAAGATTTCAGGCAGACTTTATTGAGATGCCAATTTATATTGGGTTAAAGTACATCTTAATGAATGTCTGCCTGTTTTCTAAATGGGTTGAGGTATTTCCCACCCAGAGATAAGATAGCAAAGAGTTGTTGAGGAAATTGATTCCCAGGTTTGGCTTCACCACTTACATTGAGATAGATCGTGGTACTCATTTTAAAATGAAGTTTTGCAAATAATCTGCACAGCATTTCAGATAAGGTAGAGATGTCATTGCCGTTATTGTCTACAGTCTTCTGTTGAGCTCGAGAGAGCGATTGACACACTCAAGAATATATTGGCCAAAGTCAGTTCTTCAACTGGTTTGAAATGGCTAGATGCACTTCCTCTAGTTCTAAGTAGCATGAGAAGTACTCCTGACAGAAAGACTAGTTTGTTGCCACATGAAACCATCATGGGAAGAGTGATGATGCTTGCCTATGTTCTTATGACTGCACAAGTTTCAATTCCTGATGACTTTGTTCTATTTCACTGTAAAGGTATGGGTGATATGCTGAAATCTGTCTCTCATCAGGGCATGTGGTAAAAGAGGAGTCAAGGGACATTCTTTGTCACAGTTTTATCCCAGTAGACTGGATAACGGTCCAGAAGCATGTCAGAAAGACCTGCTTAGACAATTGGAAGTGACCCTAAAAGGTGATTCTGATGACAAATACTGCAGGGAGGTGCACTGAAGTGCTTCAGTGGATCTACAATGCACATACAAAGAGAGTGAAAGCCATAGAAATGGCAAATGAAGGGTCAAGCAGAGAGTCAAGCTCAAAGTTGAGCTAGAGTTTCCAGCGTGGATATGGGGCAAGGGAATTTTGAAGTTGGTGAAGAAAACTGAAGAAATGAAGTTGTGAAATTTCAGGTCAGTGAAAGCTCTGAGGAAGAACCTGAAACTTCTGGGGTCCAGTTTCAAAGCAAGGACCAGAGTGAAGAACTGTTACAGTGCAAAAGTCAAAAGCCTGAGTGGCAGCAAGAAGAAGAAGTCTCTGATCCAAACAATGAAAAAGTGCAGTTGAAAACACTAGTTGAAAGGACCTCTAGAGGAAGAAAGAAGGTCAGAGTGAACCACGCATGTAAAGTGATTCAGAGTTGAAGTTCAAGCCCAATTTCCTTAAGAAATAAAGAGAATTTGACAAATATTGAATTGAGGAAGGCTGAAAATATTTCAATAAAAAGAACTTGCAAAAATAAACACTGAACCAGAAGAAAACCCAAAGAGACAGATAGAATCTAAAACTAGTGGGAGTGAATCATCAGTGACCGTTAGATTAAAGAGAAGGATAGTACAAAATAGAAAGTATGCTTCAGCTGAGTGGGGGTGAAGGAGAAAGAAGAAAAAGGAGAAGGATAAGAAAAATTCAGTGAAGCATTGCCGGCACAAGCTTGAAACTGAATCTGAGAGTGTAGTAGAAACAGAAGAGGAGCCACTGTGAAAGAATTAAAGAGTCTGTTAAAATAAGGATTGAGATGAAAGTCTGTTACTGAACAAGACAGAAGATTCTAAAGACTCAAGACAGAAGATTCTAAAGACTCAATGACTGAAATAAATATTTGAAAAATCATTTTTAAAATTAGCTTTTGAAGAAAAGATTATTTTTGAGTTTTGTTTGAATATTGTTTTAAAGAAATAAGAAGAAAAGAGGAAATGTATTATTGTTTTAAAGAAAATTGTTGTTGCTTCTGATTTTTGAATTTCACAATAGATTTTCTTGTCTCATTTGGAAGATGGGGTACAGCAGATGCTGTAAAATTGTTGGGGTAAAGATATTATTAATAACTTTATCAGTTTTAATTGGCATGTTGGTGTGCTTACCATCTCCAATAGGATATAGGATATGGTACTAGCAATCAATTAACCACTGTTAAGAACAGTTTGAAGCATGATATAATGGAACATAAAAATAATTTAGTCAGTGGTTTTCATGGTAACATATATGTTAGAATAATTTATGACTAGGTGAATATTATTAAAATGAGGAAGTGCTACGTTTGTACTTTTCTTCCTACCTCAGCTAGTGAGCGTTTTATTTACATACAGTTTCAAACATCATATGCATTCTCCTGCATCGGTTATGTTGCTATATTTCATAACAATAACTTTCTTTCCCCTTATTTGCTGAGATTAATATTTCTTATATGTTCCAAATAATAGTAGAATTATAGATTCTTACATCACTAACATTACTGATATATCGTTTGCTATTGACTATCTTGAAGAACCTGGTCTGTGGGAAACTATAGGTCCCTGGTGTAGTGAGCTTGGGATAGGTTTTAGTAAAGCTGGTGAAAGGCTGGATAATTTAGGAGAAAATACTTTATAAATAATACCAACACCTGTGATCATTATAAAAGTTTGTTCAATTGCCTTATTTCTTTTGCTGACATTTTCTGAATGTGTGATTAATAACTGTCAGAACAGAGGTAAAAATAGATTGTTGAAGAGAAAGATCAATGAAAATGGAGATGGAAAGTATTAGGGATTGTGTCTAAAACCAAATGAAGATGGCAGAGGAGAATTCCAGAAAGCAACTGAAAGTGATGCCGGCTTTTCCTGATTAATAAAGTTGTATTAATGTGTTTCAGTGAATATTAGCATACTCAGATGGGGAGAGGGATGTTAAAGCATTTTAGATTAATATTTTTGTGAATAATTAAGGGTGATGAATATTGATTTTTACAAGGTGTTGTGTGCACATAATCAATTAACATGGTAGTTTAAATAAGTTTCCTATGACATATAGAAGTGTATTTAATAACACGCGTTAGTTGTGCCACATTTTTCTGAAAACTCCATTTTAGTTAACATGGACTCTATTCTGATGCTGCATTGTCACCTCACTCCTGTTCTTCCCTCTCCTATTCTGTTCCCCTGCTCATCTTTACTCTCCACAGCCTCTGCAGAGTAAAGACAAGATGATGTCATAGAAAATGCATATGTTCTTAGTGTGCAATGTATTGTGAATTAACTTTCGTTGTGTTCCTAATGTAACTTCTTAGCATAAATTGCTGCTGCGTAGTCTATTGTTGAGAATGTTGCATAATATTATGCTGACATAACTGGATAGAATATGTTCAATTTTGTTAATTAAAAGTGTTACAAACCTAACTGCGATGCTGTGAACTCTGACCTGTCAAATACTGGTTACTTTTGACCAAGCCACAATAAAACTGGGTTTCCTTCTAATTTTGTAATAACACCCTTAACCTTGCCATAATATGGAATTCAGTTCGTCAGAGAGTCAAGCATCCTTGGTCCCACCAGATGTAACCCCACAGACTGCTGACAATTTAATATGAAAACCTGTGGAACGTCCTGGGTGATAATGTGTCTAGACTGTGCCCAGACATCCCTGCTAGCATGAAAGCTAGCAGCTACAGGCCCAATCTTCCCTACTGAGAACAGCTGCATCATTGCTGCCACTAAGGACTGGAAGAGTGTAACTGAGTCTAGCAGCCACCCACTCTGCACTTTTTTGCTTCACTTAAACATTACTGTCTGTTACTGTGTAGAAATGGGTCTGACATACTGTGTTTGCCTTGTGTTTTAGGGTCTTGTAGCTGCGTTTTATCTAACGAGAGCACGCACCCCACCCCGCATCTCTGCCGTATGTAGCCATTTTGCTTACGGATGTAAGATCTGAAGAATCCCATCCATGGGATGTTTGGTTAAATGTCTAACCACTAGTTCTGTGGGCGCCCCAAGTTAAGAGTTTAGGGTGCTTTCTGTTTTTTTCACATTGATCAGGTCGTACAGTGCAGATTAACTCAATCCCCCCATGGAGCCTCTCCCCACTCCTCCAATGCCCCCCTCCTCTTGGACTACATTTTGTCCCAAATACTGGTAATTTCTCTTAAGGGCAATGAATAAAGTCTCAACAAGAGCATCAGCCTTCTGATCCCGTGAGGAAGGTTCCAAGTTAGATAGGGCTGTGGTTTGTTCCCCAATGCACTTCCACAAACCTCCTCATTCCACGACTTGGGCTGGCTTACAGCAATACCTCTGGACAATCTAATGGAGGACACAGACTTCTTTACTAAACAGCTTCAATACAGACTTTGGCATGGAGGCGTCAGTATTCCAGCTAAGCCCAAATGAATCATTTGCTCGCTCAAAGGACCTAAAAAATGTCAACTGTTCTTTCAGCTTAACAAACATTTCTACTCTCAGGGCAGCCCTAAGTGTACCCTCTTCCCCCCAAAGGAGGGAATTACACTACCTCAAAACCACTGCCAGGGATAAGATATATGAGGAGAGTAAAGCATGTGGGGCGGCCAGGGAGTTTAGGTTACAGATTTGTGCAGGATTCGACCTTCAGCCTTATCGAAGGAAAGCTAATAGCTCATATTCAGCACTTCAGCAGCGTAGGAAAGAGGAGGACTTTTGACCCTGAACACTGTGAACAGATTCTGAAGACCAGCCAATCAGATGGCTTGAGCTGCAATATAAGGGGGGCAAAGAGAGACGCCTAGGAGAAGAATTTAAGATTAACAAATTATTTTCATTAGGTCTGTTCGTTGGGAGATCATCCTTATATGTATGATCGGAAGGGCCTCCCCAACCCCCAATTTGAGCTTCAATATGAATATCTGGGAGTGTATAAGCTTCCCCAGACCTTGATTTTTTTACATATCATCGCCCTCTGAACCATACTTAGTTCATCACCCAAGGATTCTTCAAGCCCAACATCCTGGCTTAATCCCTTAGAGATGTCCCCTCGGGCAGGTGTAATGGTGGGAATGCAGTTTTTCTTAGATCTATTCGGGGAAATATGGGCCTGGTTCTGAAGAGCAACTGGAGCATCTGTAGCTGTATTCAAGGGGAAAAAAGCATCAGGAGGTTGCCGAACTAGGCCATCCTGGCAATACTCATTGGTCTAAGACCAGTCCCTAACAGGCATGCAATAACCCCCCTGAGATTTCACATAGTCTGAGGAAGGGGGCATTACTAGATGAGAGGTAGGGGCCAATCCCTCTGGGATCACTGCTGCCATCTCAGGTACAATCCGGGATATCTTTCGGAAGAAGCCGGTGATAGCTGGATGGGATTCATAACGATGTTGCATACTTAGACTAGTCATTGATGTGGTATGGTCATACAATTGTGCTTCTACCTATTGACATTGTTATTGTTTAATTAGTATTTGTATGCAACACAACAAGCCATTAGTATGGCACTCTTACAATTATGTTTATACCTATACCTCCTTTTAGAATCATATTTATTCTTAAACACACACATTTATATAATACTTATAATCTTACCTATATATTTGGAATTATATTTTTAATATTTATTCTTATAACAACACTTTTACGTACACACAAACAAATATAGCCATGTTAAGAAGCTTCTGTAAAGCTCTCATATACTTCTGATAGTTTCTTGACGTTTGAGGAGGCCCTGAACCTGATGAACACAATGAATATTGAAGAAGATTTGGGAATAACCAGGCGCCAGAAGGTACTCAAAAGCAAAAAGCAGTCACAAATTGTGCTCCAACTTTTTGTGAGAGAAATCACATTTTGGGAACAAACCTATGTATTACCCATTCGCTGTGGGTCACAATCTGCCCTACCTCATGTTGATTTACTCTAATTGAATACCATCACAGGGATGGTGTCCTGCTGAGGTCAGCAAGGCCAGCATGTCTGTGATCACATTTAAATAAAGTACTTTTTAGGCTGAGCCTAGCAGGGTGCATGCGCTGCTCTGCGAGGCATGGTTTAGTCAGTACATGGGCTTCAAGCCGGGCCATGGCTTGTCATTGGTTGTTTCTGGTGCTTTTCTAAATTCCTTACTTTTGAATGGCAGTTAGTGCCCATTTGTCCCTCCTTTTGATCTGTCATTTCCTCCCATTGCAACTGGCCCTGTTACAAGGCTCATTTAGCTTCTGTCCATTTCAGTTTGTTTCGGACACTATTTTTTCGGGTTGCCTGCCACGTGTTCTGGAAATGTTGCAAATGCGAGCTTCTGACCAGTGTTACTGTTTTCCCCTCCAACCCACTGTTTCTCCATGTGTTCTCCCCTTCGCACTTTAGCTTTCACTTATGATCTGCAGAGACCAGGGGCGTAGCTAGAGCTTGTGGCGCCCGGGGCTATCCCTCAGATTTCCGCCCCTTGGGCTATGTCGCCAATTAAACCGTCATCAGATTATGCCGGACTCAGATTAACCGGCTGGAAAAGCCCTTCCGGAATGGGCTGCATTGTTTCCGGGGACCATTCAGCAGCCCCCATCTGGCCCTCAGCCAAAGAATGGTGGAACATGTAATCACCAGGCGACAGAATGCTCTTTAACAGCGTATCTCATACAAGTTACAAGTTACATTAGAGATTAAAACAATTAGATAATTTATCAAAACACCTCATCTGACACTTTTCTTGCATGTTGGGTGCATTAGCCTCTCACTTGTGCTCATTAGTTATACACGAGTTAGCACCTTTAGAGGAAGGGTACTGAAAAAGAAAATACACATTACTCATTAGTTCCCATTAGGTGCCTGAAAGACTATTACATACAAATACGGGCTCACAGTGGCTGGTACTTACTGTCTTGGGCCACGGCCCGGCCGGCCACAGATGAGTCTGAATCAGTCCGGACTGTGGAGCTGCAGGCAGTGACTCTGGTCTGCAAGAGCTGGCTGCAGGCAGGCAGGCTGAGGTCAAAATTACAGGAAAGGCCGCAAAACACCACGGGCCACGGCAATTCAGGTGTGAGGAGAAGCCCAGGGCAACGGTACCAGCAGCTGCTGGCAGCACTCTCAGACCAGTCAGGTCAGGTGCATACACGCGTCGCATGCCACTCGAGTCCGGCGCAACTAGCAATCTTCGTGGTTTTTATTCATCTTAAATTCTATTTTGACTTTCTCCCTCACATTAAAATGTGGAGTGCTTTTGCAGATATGTGGATGCCATTGGAACTACTGGCAATTTTAGTTAAACTCCACGATTCTAACTATGCACAGGTTCGCTGGGGCATGCAGGGGAATAACACGGACAGGTTCCCTGTTTCTAAGGGTGTACGCCAAGGGTGCGTTTTGGCACATACCCTATTTTCTCTAACTATTAAAAAGGTTGTTCAATATTTCTCTACCCACCCAACAGATGCCCCCACATTAGCCGGCATGAAAATACCTTTGCTCATGTTCACAGACAATACTTTGATAATTTCAAAGGCCCAAAAGGGGTTGCAGCCTGCCCTGACTAGATTTGAGGAGTTCTGCTGTGATTATGAGCTTGTGGTTAATGTGGAGAAAACCTAGTTTATGGTCCTCCACAAACACAAAGCTATTAAAGTGAGAGTCTTCATGAATAACATATTCTTAGAACAGACTGATGTTTTTACAGGTCTTTGGATAACTTTGGGTAGGAAATTACATTGGAAGCCACAGATTGATATACTGGCGATAAAACATGCCCAGCTAGCCGCTGTACTCATAAAAGAACAGAGGCTTTCGCAGACCAAGACAATTGGCCCCGCCCTAAAGATTTATAATTCCAAGATCAGTACCTCCATACTCTACGGTGCTGAACTTTGGGACTTTGACAATTTATCACCCTTGACTACAGCTCAAAACAAATTTGTGAGAGCTATTGCAGGCCTCCCGCAATCAACACCGCTTAAGCCCCTTTACTTAGATCTGGGCTGCCACACTATAGAGGATACAGCACGCTTTAGACCGTTAGCATTCTGGAGACGGCTTTGGTCAACCCCTGAGTTGTCTATGTATGTCAAGGCGCTATCTGATGTTCGGGGGGAAGACCGTTCATGTAAGATCGCCTGGTTAAGTAAGATAAAAAGTTCATTGACTAATATGTGGATGAGCAACTTGTAGGAAGACCCAGCAAGTGGCCCATTACCGTTGAAAATGATTTTATGGCAGCGTATTGGAAAATGGTTAAGACCAACCAGTCTTCATTTACTTCAGGGCCCACTTTGTCCGGGGCATTCTTGGAGTTCAAACAAGTTACTGAGTTTGAATTTTATTGGGAACTTATCACCAAACTAAGTGACAGGAAGTTGTTCCACCAATTTAGGGTGGTTTCCCTCCCAATGAATTAATTTACAAGTAGATGGCATTCTTTGACGGATGACAAATGTTATACATGTCCAGCTCATATTGAAACGTTAGCCCACATTTTATTTGTATGTTCAGCTTACAAGTTACCAAGAAATAAATGGTTGAAACCAATTTACTTGAATCTGGGAACAAGGTTTAGCATCGAGGCGCTAAGGATCTTGAAGACCAACACAAACGAGCCCTTAGTGATTGCTGTTGCTACATTTTTTATTTGGATGTGGGCCATCTGAGCCACTACGATGAGGGTATACTAATTCTTGTCAGACACAACTCATAACCCTAACCTCAGTGGAATGGTGGTGTAATTTTACTTCCACCACGGGTGGTCGTCATTGATACCCAAACAAGGTGCATGTTTTGTCTTTTGCATCAAAGAGGGGGTAATTAGTATCTGCCAATAGTTGTGTAAATAATTGCTTGTTGTGTATTATTGGCTGCGCATTTTACTTACACCTTTTATTAACTTTGAACTATGTTTTTTAACATGATATGTTTTTATATATTATGAATTTCCTCAGTCACTCTTTGTATTCTGTCTTGAATGATTATGACAATCGAAATAAAGACTAAATTGACTTGACTTGAGTTTAATAATCATTATTTGTGAGATCTCCCTATTGGAAATCCTATTTAAAATGGGTTGGACCATCAGATAATTATAGATACATGAACTTTGGATAATACACTGCAGCAGGTAGAAATTTATCAGTACAGCAGTAACCAGGAAGGTTAACTATTCCTGAACACAATGTGTGTTTTGTGTACCCTGACCGAGAACGGTGGATGACGGGATCAAATACTGTTCAATGGGAGAGGGTCTACTGCTGGTGTGGTATATTGTAGTAATTTGGAAGAACAGAAAATTGTAATGACTGTATCTGCTTATCTGTGATTATGTTAAATGCCAATAAAAATATGTTTTTAAAAAAATCAGTTGCTGTGGAAATAAAATAAAACAGTGTTCATGTGGTCTCAGATGGAGTTATGGAACAGGCCGAGAGATATGACATGCCCAAGACTGCCTTCTGGTAGGGAAGTGCAGCCTGCACTACTGCCACTGTGCCATGGATGCCCAGCTGGTTCAGGGCTTGTGCACCAACAACTCCCCAAAGTGGTATCCCAAAAACCCAGTGATGAGAGCAATTATCGGCTGCCAGACAAGAGCGCTGCAATGTTACGACTAGGGTAGAGGGTCGAGGGGGTCTGAGGGATAAGGGGATACTGCATGTGGCTAGGTGTTGGATAGTGGAGGAGAAAGGTATCAGCAAATGTGAGAGAGGGGCTATGGAGAGATGGAGAGTATTGTGGAGGGTGATATTGAATCATAATCATGCGAGGTTGCATGGTGAGGCAAAATCCATTTTTAGGTTGAGCCTACTTAGACAGCAACAGCGATTGCATTGTCTGCTGCAAGACATAGTGTTGCTTATCAAGAATGTAGATATAGAGCCCACCCATTGCTTACTATTGGTTAGCTTTTCTTGTCACTCTTATTTGCCTACTTCTTATTCGCGTTCCAGCCACGCCAATCTTGTGTTTGCCCCTACCCCAACCCAAGCAGCATTGCCTCTTTACTATTTCTTTAATTGACTGGCATTGTGGTTCCACTGCTTGCATTTTAAGTAATTCTTTTTAGGTCTCGCATGCCCTGCGTAGGCAAAAAGACCTTTTCCAATCGCTTTGGCTTTTCAGCCAAAAACGTGCACGCGTTCCATTGCCTTCTGATCCCGTGAGGAAGGTTCCAAGTTAGATAGGGCTGTGGTTTGTTCCCCAATGCACTTCCACAAACCTCCTCATTCCACGACTTGGGCTGGCTTACAGCAATACCTCTGGACAATCTAATGGAGGACACAGACTTCTTTACTAAACAGCTTCAATACAGACTTTGGCATGGAGGCGTCAGTATTCCAGCTAAGCCCAAATGAATCATTTGCTCGCTCAAAGGACCTAAAAAATGTCAACTGTTCTTTCAGCTTAACAAACATTTCTACTCTCAGGGCAGCCCTAAGTGTACCCTCTTCCCCCCAAAGGAGGGAATTACACTACCTCAAAACCACTGCCAGGGATAAGATATATGAGGAGAGTAAAGCATGTGGGGCGGCCAGGGAGTTTAGGTTACAGATTTGTGCAGGATTCGACCTTCAGCCTTATCGAAGGAAAGCTAATAGCTCATATTCAGCACTTCAGCAGCGTAGGAAAGAGGAGGACTTTTGACCCTGAACACTGTGAACAGATTCTGAAGACCAGCCAATCAGATGGCTTGAGCTGCAATATAAGGGGGGCAAAGAGAGACGCCTAGGAGAAGAATTTAAGATTAACAAATTATTTTCATTAGGTCTGTTCGTTGGGAGATCATCCTTATATGTATGATCGGAAGGGCCTCCCCAACCCCCAATTTGAGCTTCAATATGAATATCTGGGAGTGTATAAGCTTCCCCAGACCTTGATTTTTTTACATATCATCGCCCTCTGAACCATACTTAGTTCATCACCCAAGGATTCTTCAAGCCCAACATCCTGGCTTAATCCCTTAGAGATGTCCCCTCGGGCAGGTGTAATGGTGGGAATGCAGTTTTTCTTAGATCTATTCGGGGAAATATGGGCCTGGTTCTGAAGAGCAACTGGAGCATCTGTAGCTGTATTCAAGGGGAAAAAAGCATCAGGAGGTTGCCGAACTAGGCCATCCTGGCAATACTCATTGGTCTAAGACCAGTCCCTAACAGGCATGCAATAACCCCCCTGAGATTTCACATAGTCTGAGGAAGGGGGCATTACTAGATGAGAGGTAGGGGCCAATCCCTCTGGGATCACTGCTGCCATCTCAGGTACAATCCGGGATATCTTTCGGAAGAAGCCGGTGATAGCTGGATGGGATTCATAACGATGTTGCATACTTAGACTAGTCATTGATGTGGTATGGTCATACAATTGTGCTTCTACCTATTGACATTGTTATTGTTTAATTAGTATTTGTATGCAACACAACAAGCCATTAGTATGGCACTCTTACAATTATGTTTATACCTATACCTCCTTTTAGAATCATATTTATTCTTAAACACACACATTTATATAATACTTATAATCTTACCTATATATTTGGAATTATATTTTTAATATTTATTCTTATAACAACACTTTTACGTACACACAAACAAATATAGCCATGTTAAGAAGCTTCTGTAAAGCTCTCATATACTTCTGATAGTTTCTTGACGTTTGAGGAGGCCCTGAACCTGATGAACACAATGAATATTGAAGAAGATTTGGGAATAACCAGGCGCCAGAAGGTACTCAAAAGCAAAAAGCAGTCACAAATTGTGCTCCAACTTTTTGTGAGAGAAATCACATTTTGGGAACAAACCTATGTATTACCCATTCGCTGTGGGTCACAATCTGCCCTACCTCATGTTGATTTACTCTAATTGAATACCATCACAGGGATGGTGTCCTGCTGAGGTCAGCAAGGCCAGCATGTCTGTGATCACATTTAAATAAAGTACTTTTTAGGCTGAGCCTAGCAGGGTGCATGCGCTGCTCTGCGAGGCATGGTTTAGTCAGTACATGGGCTTCAAGCCGGGCCATGGCTTGTCATTGGTTGTTTCTGGTGCTTTTCTAAATTCCTTACTTTTGAATGGCAGTTAGTGCCCATTTGTCCCTCCTTTTGATCTGTCATTTCCTCCCATTGCAACTGGCCCTGTTACAAGGCTCATTTAGCTTCTGTCCATTTCAGTTTGTTTCGGACACTATTTTTTCGGGTTGCCTGCCACGTGTTCTGGAAATGTTGCAAATGCGAGCTTCTGACCAGTGTTACTGTTTTCCCCTCCAACCCACTGTTTCTCCATGTGTTCTCCCCTTCGCACTTTAGCTTTCACTTATGATCTGCAGAGACCAGGGGCGTAGCTAGAGCTTGTGGCGCCCGGGGCTATCCCTCAGATTTCCGCCCCTTGGGCTATGTCGCCAATTAAACCGTCATCAGATTATGCCGGACTCAGATTAACCGGCTGGAAAAGCCCTTCCGGAATGGGCTGCATTGTTTCCGGGGACCATTCAGCAGCCCCCATCTGGCCCTCAGCCAAAGAATGGTGGAACATGTAATCACCAGGCGACAGAATGCTCTTTAACAGCGTATCTCATACAAGTTACAAGTTACATTAGAGATTAAAACAATTAGATAATTTATCAAAACACCTCATCTGACACTTTTCTTGCATGTTGGGTGCATTAGCCTCTCACTTGTGCTCATTAGTTATACACGAGTTAGCACCTTTAGAGGAAGGGTACTGAAAAAGAAAATACACATTACTCATTAGTTCCCATTAGGTGCCTGAAAGACTATTACATACAAATACGGGCTCACAGTGGCTGGTACTTACTGTCTTGGGCCACGGCCCGGCCGGCCACAGATGAGTCTGAATCAGTCCGGACTGTGGAGCTGCAGGCAGTGACTCTGGTCTGCAAGAGCTGGCTGCAGGCAGGCAGGCTGAGGTCAAAATTACAGGAAAGGCCGCAAAACACCACGGGCCACGGCAATTCAGGTGTGAGGAGAAGCCCAGGGCAACGGTACCAGCAGCTGCTGGCAGCACTCTCAGACCAGTCAGGTCAGGTGCATACACGCGTCGCATGCCACTCGAGTCCGGCGCAACTAGCAATCTTCGTGGTTTTTATTCATCTTAAATTCTATTTTGACTTTCTCCCTCACATTAAAATGTGGAGTGCTTTTGCAGATATGTGGATGCCATTGGAACTACTGGCAATTTTAGTTAAACTCCACGATTCTAACTATGCACAGGTTCGCTGGGGCATGCAGGGGAATAACACGGACAGGTTCCCTGTTTCTAAGGGTGTACGCCAAGGGTGCGTTTTGGCACATACCCTATTTTCTCTAACTATTAAAAAGGTTGTTCAATATTTCTCTACCCACCCAACAGATGCCCCCACATTAGCCGGCATGAAAATACCTTTGCTCATGTTCACAGACAATACTTTGATAATTTCAAAGGCCCAAAAGGGGTTGCAGCCTGCCCTGACTAGATTTGAGGAGTTCTGCTGTGATTATGAGCTTGTGGTTAATGTGGAGAAAACCTAGTTTATGGTCCTCCACAAACACAAAGCTATTAAAGTGAGAGTCTTCATGAATAACATATTCTTAGAACAGACTGATGTTTTTACAGGTCTTTGGATAACTTTGGGTAGGAAATTACATTGGAAGCCACAGATTGATATACTGGCGATAAAACATGCCCAGCTAGCCGCTGTACTCATAAAAGAACAGAGGCTTTCGCAGACCAAGACAATTGGCCCCGCCCTAAAGATTTATAATTCCAAGATCAGTACCTCCATACTCTACGGTGCTGAACTTTGGGACTTTGACAATTTATCACCCTTGACTACAGCTCAAAACAAATTTGTGAGAGCTATTGCAGGCCTCCCGCAATCAACACCGCTTAAGCCCCTTTACTTAGATCTGGGCTGCCACACTATAGAGGATACAGCACGCTTTAGACCGTTAGCATTCTGGAGACGGCTTTGGTCAACCCCTGAGTTGTCTATGTATGTCAAGGCGCTATCTGATGTTCGGGGGGAAGACCGTTCATGTAAGATCGCCTGGTTAAGTAAGATAAAAAGTTCATTGACTAATATGTGGATGAGCAACTTGTAGGAAGACCCAGCAAGTGGCCCATTACCGTTGAAAATGATTTTATGGCAGCGTATTGGAAAATGGTTAAGACCAACCAGTCTTCATTTACTTCAGGGCCCACTTTGTCCGGGGCATTCTTGGAGTTCAAACAAGTTACTGAGTTTGAATTTTATTGGGAACTTATCACCAAACTAAGTGACAGGAAGTTGTTCCACCAATTTAGGGTGGTTTCCCTCCCAATGAATTAATTTACAAGTAGATGGCATTCTTTGACGGATGACAAATGTTATACATGTCCAGCTCATATTGAAACGTTAGCCCACATTTTATTTGTATGTTCAGCTTACAAGTTACCAAGAAATAAATGGTTGAAACCAATTTACTTGAATCTGGGAACAAGGTTTAGCATCGAGGCGCTAAGGATCTTGAAGACCAACACAAACGAGCCCTTAGTGATTGCTGTTGCTACATTTTTTATTTGGATGTGGGCCATCTGAGCCACTACGATGAGGGTATACTAATTCTTGTCAGACACAACTCATAACCCTAACCTCAGTGGAATGGTGGTGTAATTTTACTTCCACCACGGGTGGTCGTCATTGATACCCAAACAAGGTGCATGTTTTGTCTTTTGCATCAAAGAGGGGGTAATTAGTATCTGCCAATAGTTGTGTAAATAATTGCTTGTTGTGTATTATTGGCTGCGCATTTTACTTACACCTTTTATTAACTTTGAACTATGTTTTTTAACATGATATGTTTTTATATATTATGAATTTCCTCAGTCACTCTTTGTATTCTGTCTTGAATGATTATGACAATCGAAATAAAGACTAAATTGACTTGACTTGAGTTTAATAATCATTATTTGTGAGATCTCCCTATTGGAAATCCTATTTAAAATGGGTTGGACCATCAGATAATTATAGATACATGAACTTTGGATAATACACTGCAGCAGGTAGAAATTTATCAGTACAGCAGTAACCAGGAAGGTTAACTATTCCTGAACACAATGTGTGTTTTGTGTACCCTGACCGAGAACGGTGGATGACGGGATCAAATACTGTTCAATGGGAGAGGGTCTACTGCTGGTGTGGTATATTGTAGTAATTTGGAAGAACAGAAAATTGTAATGACTGTATCTGCTTATCTGTGATTATGTTAAATGCCAATAAAAATATGTTTTTAAAAAAATCAGTTGCTGTGGAAATAAAATAAAACAGTGTTCATGTGGTCTCAGATGGAGTTATGGAACAGGCCGAGAGATATGACATGCCCAAGACTGCCTTCTGGTAGGGAAGTGCAGCCTGCACTACTGCCACTGTGCCATGGATGCCCAGCTGGTTCAGGGCTTGTGCACCAACAACTCCCCAAAGTGGTATCCCAAAAACCCAGTGATGAGAGCAATTATCGGCTGCCAGACAAGAGCGCTGCAATGTTACGACTAGGGTAGAGGGTCGAGGGGGTCTGAGGGATAAGGGGATACTGCATGTGGCTAGGTGTTGGATAGTGGAGGAGAAAGGTATCAGCAAATGTGAGAGAGGGGCTATGGAGAGATGGAGAGTATTGTGGAGGGTGATATTGAATCATAATCATGCGAGGTTGCATGGTGAGGCAAAATCCATTTTTAGGTTGAGCCTACTTAGACAGCAACAGCGATTGCATTGTCTGCTGCAAGACATAGTGTTGCTTATCAAGAATGTAGATATAGAGCCCACCCATTGCTTACTATTGGTTAGCTTTTCTTGTCACTCTTATTTGCCTACTTCTTATTCGCGTTCCAGCCACGCCAATCTTGTGTTTGCCCCTACCCCAACCCAAGCAGCATTGCCTCTTTACTATTTCTTTAATTGACTGGCATTGTGGTTCCACTGCTTGCATTTTAAGTAATTCTTTTTAGGTCTCGCATGCCCTGCGTAGGCAAAAAGACCTTTTCCAATCGCTTTGGCTTTTCAGCCAAAAACGTGCACGCGTTCCATTGCCTTCAATGGCAAGGCATGCACGTGTGGCGATTTACTTATGGGAGCGAGCGAGTGAATCGCGAAGGCCCCCCACCTCCCCCCTGCTGCCGCGCGCGCTTGTTTAGTTTTGCCAAGACCGTCCTGTAACTGTGAGGCAACTCGCTGTTGTGTATATTAAAAATGGTTTTGCTGTGTTTTTTTTACAAATAATGTAGCCCTTTCTTCATTCATTTTACCAACACATCTATGTAAATAAGTTTTGGTGTGGTTCAGATGCGACTTATCAATGTATTTTCCACTCAGATGTCCTTGTTGCCCACTAAAAGTTGGGGACCAATGCTTTACAATTTGCTAACAAATTTATCATCTGGCTCCACTCTGGGGCAAAATGGCGTCGCAGCACTCGTTTTGCGCCGAAGCTCTCCCCCGAGATCACAGGCCGAGGACTAGAGGCATGATTTTCGGCTGCAGGGGCCGCCAAAACTATTTTTTAACCAACCGTAAATTGGTCTGAAATGGTATAAAGTATTCCCGGTCTTACCTGCCTCTTTTCCACTGATCCATCTTTGTTGTTGGTGCCACTGCCGCTGACTCAGCCATGCTGTCCTGCCACCATACTATCGCTGTAGCCGATGCGGGCAGGTGCTGCCACGGGACAGACTTTGGGGGGATGCAGGTGCAGTTCTACCGACGCTTCAGAGGGAGTCATCCTTGAGGGCCCTGGAGTGCCCAGAGAGGCCAGGCCGGCTGCTGGGCGGGTTTATTCGGTGAAGCCTCGGTGTTTGGCTCCAGCTGACAGATTTGGCGGATTCATCTCCAGCGTTCTCTGGAACAGACTGAACAGATGGTGGCTTCCAGCGGACTCACCGCTTTGGATAAGTAATGAGGGTAAGCAAAGGAGGCACAGGTGCCCATTTTCATTTCCCCCAATGTTTGGATATTCATTGCAAATAAAGTTCATTAAAGGGTGGGGAATGCCAAATGAACGTTAATGCTCTAACGGGTGTAAATTGTCTCATTCTATCTAACAGCTACAATCTACGTTGACTAGCTGGTTGCTTCTGGGGGATACAGCATCAGAAGGTACAAAGCTTGCTGCAATTATTGGGCCCCATTTAACAAGGTCAGATTTATGGGGGTAGCAGGACTAGACGGGTGCTCGCATTCCGTGGAGCTTAAACCAGCACATCTCATAACCAGTTACTCTGTTCCCCCACTTTATCAAAGATGCCACCTAAAACATCTGCCAAGGGAGGAGCGTTATTGAATACCGGTATGTCATCATTATCAAATATTGGCTCAACACAAATAGGGGTGAGGAAAAACAATCTGCACAGAAACGGGGATGCTAGCATTGACAACAAGAGGAATTCCGCCATGTGTAATATTGTGACCCTTATGAGTGAACATGGGCCAGTGCTTCCTTCTGGATCTTCTCAGGGCAACAACAAGGCACTAAGGTGTGATGAGGTACTTTTTATATGCTTTTTGCTTTACATTGGATTGTTATTGCATTGATATACCACTTATTGCCCTTGACAAGGCATTGGAGTGATTTGTGGTATGCAACTCCGGGATTGTGGATAATTTAGTAGTTCTTGCTTATTATGATAGTTGGCGCTATGAAGGAAACAATTTCATGCATTTACTCCAGCTTCTTTGTGGTGGATTAAATTAATAGGAGTTGCAAATGTCACTTGAGCGCAGCATTGTCGCCCTTTTATTTTTGGGTGAAAAAAATACTGGTTATTTGTTTATGTTATACTATTCTCTAACAGCCAAGAGTGAGTAGGTGAAACTAAATGGCGCACAAGCAGAACACTTAGGGGTGCACTTAGCTGTATGTTACTACACTGAGAGGCGCCATGTCAATATACCACTACATCAAAGGAGCCAGTTGACTTGGCCAGTTTATATTGTAATTGACTACTGCCTCAACACATCACCTTGTCTTTACAACTACTTCTACCCTAAACTTAACACAAACTCTGACCCTAATATTACATCATTTCCTGAAACCTAAAACAAACCCTAGTTGTAACCCTAACCAGGCTCCAATCCTAACCACACTAACCCTAGGTCCGACCACCACAAACCCAACCCACTTCCATAAGTATAACCCACATCATACCCCTGCCAGCATTAATATAAACAAGCATTGGCATAGCCAATAGGTCTCGCCTTTGGGACCTTATAAGTGTTTAACCATGCAACAGTTAATTTTGTTGCACCAAGGATATTGTGCTGCATAAGTAAATACTTATAAGGTCCCAAAAGCGAGACCTATTGGCTATGCCAATGCTTGTTTCTTTTGTGTGCAGAGCTCCATTAGAGTGCGTGGGCCTCATTTATGAAGGCCTTGCGCCACTGGTACGTATAAGGCCCTGTGTGTTTTTGAGCCGTGTCCCTCGTATAGGTCTCTATACCTGCATTCCGCTTTGGTCTCATTGCCGCCGGGTTCTCCCAGCTCTCCTCCCTCTTGCATTTGCCTGTGTGCTTATTCCCATTGCTTTCCCCCACGGCGGGAGGGTGTTGCTTTTGCTCCCACAGTTCTGTGTTGCTTTTGAATCTTCTTGCTGTCCACCCTTTGTTGCTTTCCCATTCTCTCCCTTGTGTTGTTTTGCCGTTCACCAGACCCTACCCCATGTTGATTCCACTCTCCCCTGCCCACACGCTTTAGAAAACATTTTGTGAGTTTTATTTTATTTTTAGTTACTTATCCATCTGGATAGGTAAAACACCTACACAATTAAGCAGACAGCTGCGTCAAAGGCTTGTTTTGTATTTTTTTACTTTGGCCATGCTGCACAGCATCACAAGTGCTTTGCAGCGTGGCTAAAAACCATTGGCAAAGCCAATAGTTCGGAAAGGTGAGACTTATTGGCTTTGGCAATGCTCGTTCACTTTTTAAATATGTGCAATGTTTGAAATGGACTGATCGCACACATTTCAGATGGCTGTGGCTGTAAGGTTCATGTTGCTGGAGAAACTTGACTAGGTGTGAGAATAAAACCTTGCTTGTGCCATAGAAAGACCCTGCTCTATGGAATATTTGTGTGCACATTTTGTCACTGTCACATGGATTCGCAGTATTAAACGCCGGCAGGGACTGCATAAACAACAAAAGTCACAAGGCAGGGACTGCATAAACAACAAAAGTCACAAGACGACATAACCAGGAACTTGAAAACCGGATCTTTAATGTTAATGACAGAGATCCTTCATTCTGCTTAAATCCCAGGGCTGCAGAGATTATTGACTGAACAACAAGTTATTTGTTATTTATTTAGCCGTTAGCTGAACGCTGACAAGTGTTGATAGATTACAGAAGCAAGGTACACAAGATGAAAAATGTGGTCTGGGTCACCCAATGAGGTCAAAGCAGGATGCCTGAAATAGAACCCAGAGACGCATACATCTGAGCCCACATGACGTCAGCACCGTACTTTCACGCATTATATCAGCACAGCACTTACCTGCATGAGCTCAACATAAAACATATGCTTGTATGGGCGTGGGTGGACAAAAACACGAGAAATTCCCCTGTGGCTTTATAATTTTACATTCGACATGGTTCAAAAAACATTTCTAAGTAACCTGATTAGATGACACAGATACCATAATTTTATATCATTTTCATTATTTTCTTTATTTTTTTATATATATAAACATTTTATTTTCTTCATATAGTTTAAGTTAAGTATTTTCACTGTATCAAAAATCATTTCACAATTTATATAAACATTTAAAAATTATACAATACACTTTACAGATGATTAAGAATAAGTGAATTAATTTAGTAAACCCTGATAACCACGCATATACCAACAATCACTCTTTATACATACATCCCACAAAACATACTACATTCAACAACTAATTTCTGCGATGGAGGATATGAAGAAAAGAAAATGTTTATATATATAAAAAATAAAGAAAATAATGAAAATGATATAAAATTATGGTATCTGTGTCATCTAATGAGGTTACTTAGAAATGTTTTTTGAACCATGTCGAATGTAAAATTATAAAGCCACAGGGGAATTTCTCGTGTTTTTGTTGTATTTTTCCTCTCTTTTCCCTGGCTAAAAATAAAATAGAGGGGGTCCCAATTTTTTGCTGCTGGGCGTGGGTGGACACTAACAAAGATTGTCACACCAAAGCTAAAGCCGCCTCTGCCTGGACCTGTATCAGCGGTGACTCAGGCCAGGGTAGCCCTCACTACGTACCCGCACATCAGAGCTACCACAGATTACATGACACACACATGGGCTGGGTCATGCTCTGCCCTCGAGCAGCTGCAGGCTGCAGCACCTTTAATTAATCCCTCAGGCCGCGCCCGGCCCTCTGGGTGCCAAGGGATACATTGTAGGGTAGTGTACGGATGATTCACTACATCTTTTCTAACCCTTAAAAGAAAAACAAGGCAATTAAAGGATAATCAAGAGAGCAAAAAGCAAAAAAAAAGAGACATAAAAGCTTATTCAATAACTCAGCACACAAAGTCTTTCAGGTTCTGACTGGACCGATGATTAACCCTCAGGTGATACGGAGGGACCTGGTTGGAGGATTCATTGCCATTGGGAGCGGGTTTTTCAGCAGCCATTTGTGATCCTTCACTTTCTCCTGCTTCTCTTCTGTCGCGACTACAGGGCTTTCCTCTCCGACTGTTCTCGATGGCCTCATCACCCACCTCGCATGTCATGACTTCATCTAGGCTGTCGCGGTCTTTTAAGGGACTCTCTTGAACCATGACACATTTCTCAATACTTTAACTCCTCTTCTTTTTACCGTGATCATGGTCCCTCGTACTCGAACCACCTGCCATGTTTCTTTCTAAAAGGGAGTCCAAAATTTCCACCCCGGGTGGTGGTCCTTGATGACCACAAAGTCACCTGCTATAATGTTAGGCTCCGCCGTTCACCATTTCTGGTTAGCGCCTTCCTTGTTGGCTTTCCTTTTTGTCTGGGAAGCCAGAGTATCTAGGATAGCAGGCTTTCACTGTGGGACGGTCATCACAAGATCTCAAGTGGGCATTTTCTTTATACGATCACTCGGGGCACATCTAGTAGTGCTGTGTGGTGTTTGAAGATATGCTATCAGAAACTGAAGTAAGCAACACCCAAGATCCTCCCCCTGCTGCTCTCCAAACTGAAGTGCCTTGTTGTGACTTCTCATTAATCTTCCCACTTCCCTATTTCCTTGTGGCCATTGAAATGCAGTGGATCTCACCAGTTCTACAGCCGGGAACTTGGTGTAGCTGTCTATAATTACCAGCGTGATCCTGTTATTAGGAAAGCATAAAAAGTCCATGCTTACTGTCGACCACGGCTGCGTACACAGACTTTCCGTGATGACTGGAGCTATAGGAGGTTCGCTACTCATGATGATACTTGAGTGAAAGTTCTTTTCTTTCTCCTCGACCAGCCGGTCCATCCCCGGGAACCGCACCTTTAATTTTTAGTCACTTCTTGGTGTCCCTAGTATGCCAGCTCCACTGTGCAGGTCCAAAGCCTTCAAGGCAGAACAATCTGATGACCCCGCTGTATAAGTCTTTCTTCACTTTCAGTCAAACTCATCGCAACATTTCCACAATGTTGTCTTACTGCCTGTTCCTCTTCTGTGAAACTGCAGAGGCCGTATAGGAAATTCTACCAGTGACATTTCCGGAGCGCCTCTGTTTCCCTCATGCTTCAGGATCATCTTCCTACTGTATCTAGGGGTTCATGGCCAGGGGATGGTATGACAATCAGCCAGGTTATTGATCCTGGGCTGATAGATTACTTCAAAGTAGTATTGCTGCAACTGGACAGCCCACCTTCTGTGTTGTGCCTCCGACTAACGGTACTAATGGGTTATGGTCGGTGAAGACTTGAAACTGGTGTTCACAGAGATACAGGTGGAAGTGTTTGCAGGCCTACCTAGTTGCTAATTCCTCTCTTTCTATTTGAGTATATCTAGTTTCCACTGCCGTCAGAGCACGGCTGGCATATGCAATAGGTACCCATTCCTTTGTCCCTCCATTGCATGAGTACTGCTCCTAGACCCACAGGGCTTGTATCCACAATCTGTTTGGCTTTCCTTGTGGGGGTGAAGTATGCTATGATGGCGTCATGAAGGAGAGCTTTCTTGATGTCTCCAAATGCTTGCATAGCCTTGCCTTTCCAGTTGCACTGAACATCCTTCTTTGTCAGGGTCTGTAGGGAATCTGAAAGAGTATGAAAGTATACACAGGATACATCCTGCAGGTAGTGTGCACTGTTCCTAATGAACATTCTGTTCTATTTTAATCAATTAAAAAAAAATGAATCCAATTTACTTGATTGATTCATACATGACATTTATCGTTCAGTAATTCAATAAATCATAAATACACAAGAACTTAAATTTACATCATTATTATGTGTAATACATAATATTCATTTACACATATTGCATACATTGCTTTTTTCTTATTGGAATGATTTGTATAAGTATGCTGTCATACAGTGCTGGTACCATAAAAGAGTAGCCAAATAGGGAATGAACCTTTGTTAGTAATTGGTCATTCCCCAAAAACTGCGTACTTCTGACTGATTCTGGGGAACTGCCGCAGTCCTGATGGCCTTGATCCTTCTGAGGATCCACCTGCAAACCCTCTTTGGAAAAATCGGTACCTGAAGAATTCAACCTCATTGGAGTAGAAGGAACACTTCTGGCGGTGGAGGGTCAACCCGCGCTCCACTAGCCTCGCAATTTGGCCCTCAGCCTGACGTGCTGTTCCTCAAGAGTGTTGGAGAAAATCAATCTATCGTCACTCACACTGATCACTCCCAACAGGCCAGAGAGGGCCTCACATATAGTGTCCTGGAAAACTTCAGGTGCAGATGACACTCCAAAACGAAGGCGCTTGAACCTCCGCAATCCTACATGGGTGGGAAATGTCGTAATATATCAACTGGACTCCTCCAGCATCAGTCGGTGATATAGAGAATTGAGTACCGTTTTAGAAAACCATTGGCCCTCGTTCAGGTCAGCTAAAATCTAGTCAATTGTCAGGGTTGTGTGCCTTTCTCTTCTCTGCAAATTGCATTGTTATTTAGTATCATATCCACACATAATCTTATATTAGGGTTTTGGGGAGATGACCAGTGGTGACACTCTCTGTGACTCCAACCATTTCCAACCGTTCAAGTTCTTTTCTACAAGCGGGCAAAGATGAAAAGGCACCAGTCAGTGTTGCAACGCCACTGGCCTGACGGTGGTGTCAATGTGGAGTTTAACTTGAATGCCTTTCGAGCATCCCAACCCCTAAAACAGTTCGGGAAAGTCAGCTAGAATGTCTTCAGGAAGAGATTGATGAATCTGTTTGGCAAAAAACACCAGGCCCAAGTCCCCCGCTTTGCAGGTATCTTGTTAGGCCCATTAGACCCCTCCACCTCTATGACTCCTTGCAAGGGTATAGGGTCTGATCCCTCATATGTGTAGATCTTGGCCTTGGTCAGTGTCATTTCAGGTTTGGGACCGGTAGGAGGAATTTCTCAGCTTCAATGGCGTACACTGATGCCCTCGTGTCAATGAGTGATGTGATCAGGGTTCTGCCAACATCGACTTGGCACATGGGAGGGGGTCTTCGCCTTTGATGATTTTACCCTTTGAAGGATATTGTAAATACCTCTTCATCATCGTTATCGTCATGAAATGTGCTCGTCTGAGCACTGTGTGCAGGTGTTTGGCTTTCTCCTCCCTCTTCTAAAGATAACCGCCGAATGTTGGCACTCCTCTGGCTCCATGCGCTTCCATTCTGTCTTCCATTGGAGTTACGACACACTTACCCAAAATTATTTGGACGACCACAATTCAGACAGGGCTTGCCTTGCATCAGGCAGCCCCTCATGAATAGCTGGCCAAATGGCAGTTGCTACGTATCTTCTCATTCATTTTGGTGCCCCCGGTATCATGGGGTCACCCTGATCATTGTTCAATTGCTTCCACATGCTCCTCTTTGACTTTTACGACACTAGACTGTGGAAAATGACCAAATTTAGGTATATATAAGCGGCGTTCATTCATGTTCAACACAGCCACTGTTGAAAGTAAAGTGAGAATCGTGAAACAGTGGCCACGCCATCTTGTCCCTTTTAGGCCCCATCATGCTCGTAAGTGGCAGCCATTTTGTGTGTTGTGGCCTCTCTGCCCACTGCCAATAGCCTGCCCGTCTCTCCCCCTCACTCCCCGGCCTCGCAAGCATTCCCCCGCGCCCCGACAGCCCCCGGTCTCTCCTGCTTGGGCCATAAGCGCACCTCTAACGCAACCCTGTCTCCGAGCCACATCCCGTGTTGAACCCCCTCACTCAGGCCCTTTTTGATAACCTCTTCCTCCCTGCCCGATTGTCCGGCCTGATCCCAGGCCATCACCTAGCCCAACAGATGCAGTTTATTGCCACCTACAGTAGGACCTCGCCTCACATCAAAGAAGCGGGGATTAATCAATGCTTTCGCACCCCGAAGATCCGACTGATCACACACATCCCCATTCCCAGCGGAATGTCCAGCTGCGCGATAACCACCACATGCTGAGATCGGGGTGGGAACTCTACTGTAGATGTGTGTGGGAACGGGCCTGGCCCGGGGATTCCGAGGATGTCTTTTCTGTCCTTCAAAGAAACATTACGGATGCAGTGTATGTAATAAAGCCATAAACCTGTGTATAAGAGACCAGGCCTCAGAGATGCGGTTAGAGCACCTCGAGAAGATACCCTGTTGTCTGATTTGACGTGTTCTGCTCCGTCGGAATAAACTCCTGTTTCCTGCCTTCTGTCTCCAGCGCCTGCCTCTTTGTTTGGTAATCTCGAATGGTATGAGAGGCGGCTAACGCCGGGCAAACACTGAAGGGTTCTTGGTCGAATTCGGCCCTACCTTTTCACAATTGGCGTCCCAAACGTGGGGCCCATCAGTGACACGTGGATCCAGTGGGAGAGGTCCCAACGACAGAGTGAACGACTGCAACGATCGGGAAGTGCACCTGCCCGATAGACCCTCGTCTGGCAGCCGATCATCCGAACTTCACTGGTTCTGAGCAGACCTCTCTCGAGTGATCTACGGTCCTGACTGGGAACCATCAGGAGTGCCACAGCAATTACGGAGAATAGAGGACGATCAGGCGCTGGAAGCAGAAGACGAGAAACTGTCCATGCGGTCCGGGTAAGGTCGTGTAACACGACAAATTGCGAATTGATTGTTTGATTGTTTGAAAATACTAGTATTACTCATTTGATTGTTTCTGAGAGATTCTCTATCTGCAAACAAGCACAGAGTCGCAATACTCTGTTTAGTCTTTGCAGATAGTGAAGGGTAGGTAACGCAGGCCTTTGCCCCCATTGTAATCCGTCGTGCCTGCTTCCCTCTCCATTTGATTGATTGTTATCCAAGCATTTACTGTTTTGGATTTGGTTCTCTTTGGATCATTCTCTATCTGAAAACAAGCACAGAGTCGCAATACTCTGTTTAGTCTTTGCAGATAGTGAAGGATAGGTAACGCAGGCTTTTGCCCCCATTGTAATCCGTCATGCCTATTTTTATCCCTCATTTGATTGATTGTTTATCCGAACATTGATTGTTCGGAATTGGTTCTCTTTGGGTTATTCTCTATTCACAAATAAGCACAGAGTCGCAATACTCTGTTTAGTCTTTGCGGATAGTGAAGGATAGGTAGTGCAGACTTTTGTCCCCTTTGTAACCCTGCATGCCTATCTTCGCCCCGTTTATTGGTAGTTGGTTCAGCCCGGACCGCTTATTAGAGGTAGATCATCCGGCTCCACCGGAGGACACCCCTAATAAAAAGGACATATATATAAAAATACGGATTAGCCGTTGTATCGTGCTAGCAAACTATAACATAAAAAAATCGTTAGGGAAAACAAAAGGAATCGAACAAAATCAGTAGGCCACTGATGGGATCTTTTTGACCCCGCTAAAATAGAAACATTAGGAACAACCCCTCATAAGAAATATGAAACTAGTGAGAAGAACCGAGCTCGACGCCATGATGGCCGCAAGACAGCTCGGATCCATCGCCCACCCCGCCCAAATAACGACAAACCCTATGCAAATATTATAAATATATACAACACTCCAGCAAAGTAACATGTTAAAACTTTTTATTAAACAACTATTTAAAACTTTTTATTAAACAACTATTTACATGGCAGCCGGCTGCAACAACAAACCCAAATGCATTTGCCGTCTGCTTGACACTGTTCCTGTTGGGCTACTTTGAGCTACTTTTTAGTAGGCTTTGGGCTATAAAAAAGTCTACAAAAGCCATCAGCCGGCGAGGTAGCGTCGGTGGCGGCCCGTTGTGCGAATAGGCCTGAGGCTACCCCACGCGCCGAGACCCGTCCCCGGACCATCCAGAGGTGATGTCCAGCAAGTTGTGTGCGGGGGATGCCTTGCAGATGGCTCCCCCCTTTGTTGCCTGGTCCAGCCATCTCGTATACCTGCGCCAGGACATGGCGTGGGGCACCCGCGGAGAGGCGGCACGGACGGCCCCCTCTCCCCCGCCCCCCCAGGTGGAGGCTCCTCTCCCGCACTAAGACTGCCATTAGTGTTCCACTCAACGAGCCCCCGCGGTTGACTGGCCGGGGGACCCGCTCCGGTGGCTGTGGTGAAGAGCAGCTGCTGGGGGGGGGGCTCTCAAGATGGCGGCCGACACCCCGGATTTGGGCCTGGTCCATTAGGATGGCTCTGGGCTACCTTGGAACTCGGATGCTTGCCTGCTCGGGCATGAGCCCCACCCTTGAAGACGTCCTCTCAGTTTTAAAGATTCTACGAGAGTCGTTGGCCCTCGACTCCCGCAGGCTTCCGGTGGGGGCAACCGCCACTGTTGCTCGACTATCCCCCATGGATATGCCGCTGCCCCGGGCGACCGCCGCCTTATCCACATCTGGTGCCAAAGGAAAGACTGATTCAACGCATCTGTGGAGGGATACGCCTGCTGTCCCGCTCTCCGGAGTGGCCACAACGTTGTCACAAGATGGTGGCGCTCTCATGCTGACACCAGCCCTTGTCCGAATTACTAAGAGACACTGTAGGCTACCAACTCGATCAGCTCCGGTGGGACCTCAGCGTGACCCGGTAGGGAAGATTTTGCCTTCCTCGCCTTTAAGTCGCGGTTTATGCCGCCTGTCCTTTCTGCTGGCGTTTATGGAATTTTCTTGAACTGCCAAAAGGGATTCTGGTCCGGCCGCTAGTTATTGGAGGCATTTGAACTATGCTCTGGACCCGCCTGGCCTCGACCAAAATGGCGCCAGTATGGGCGGGACTTGCAACTCCTTATGACGATTCTAGCTACT
Organism: Lissotriton helveticus; assembly: GCF_964261635.1. Lineage (NCBI taxonomy): Eukaryota > Metazoa > Chordata > Amphibia > Caudata > Salamandridae > Lissotriton > Lissotriton helveticus. Next base: position 983,449,869 of record NC_136061.1, on the reverse strand, counting down.
TAGCCGTGATGTTACGGGGGATGTATGCGGTCTTTGTGCACATGGCGGGTGGGGAAGTGTACTGACTGAGCATGCGGACAACCCTATTGATGTCGTTTTTTTTCTATTGATTATTGTATTATTTCAGCTCCGAAGTAAATGTTACTCATGATACTCGCCCATGGTATGCGTATGAACGATTTTATTGTAACTGATCCTGTTTTACTTTCAATTATAAAATCAACCTTCACTGATCCTGCAAACGTTTGTCACGTCTAGTTTTTCCAATTAAATGGCTAGCTCGTTACGTACTCCTGTACTACGGTGTAATATCTCCTTACCTCATGCGTTTCCCGTCTGCCCCGTGGCCGGCCTGTATGGTTGGAGGCCCGTATCTGAATGCTGACATTTTGACAATCAAGGTTTCAAAAGAAAAATATATGGAACTAGCATCGTAACAGTCATTTAGATTGATAGGGTTGTTTTTTTAAATACCATGCTCTGCGAACAGGAACGACCCTATACCACCATAAACCTTTTCCTTTCCTCGAATGAAAACATGAATCCGTCACCCCCCCACCTTATACTGAATACCCCTAGCCTTTGACCCTCTCCCACACGCGGTCTGCACTACCGCCCTCGGGCGATCTATGTAATGAACAGACTACCATTAGTTATCTTTGCCGCACTACCAGTTCCTCTGGGCTTCAATGTCAGGATTGTACCACCGCACGTCCGACTGACACCCCTCCTTTACCTCAGCTTGGATCATCATTTGCTAGATGTTGGAAGACCCCACCGTGAGTATAAGCACGACTGGACTAGTGTCCGACCAATTAAAAAGGAGTAAGTATTTTTGAAGCGAGGTTACCAACAAAAATTGTCTACTATTAGGAAGGAAGGAGAACAGAGAGCTCAACCCCCAAAATGAATTAAAAAGAATACTGAGAATACGCAACATGCATGACAAAGTCCTTTTGCCCAAAATAGCTCTGTGTTCTGTCTTAGGTTTCCGTACTTGATGTATGTACTGTCGCACCCTGTCTGGTATTTGTGTGTACGTAAAATATGAATTTATGTTTTCTCTCAGCTTGTGTTTTATACGTGAAACCAACCCATACTGTTCTATATGTGGGTGCACTGAATAAACTATTATTATACACGTTTTTCTCTCTCTCTCTCTCTGTATGTTGTACTTGTACTAATAGCCTATTTGGTGCACACGACTCTCTCTCCCTCTGAGGGCTCCCTTGCTCCCTTTTGAATAAATGACGACACTGTGCCTCGCCGGCCCAGGTATAATTGGCTTTAGACACGACAGTGTTTGAACAAATTGACAGAAACAAAACGATCGTATTTTGCCATATTACTACCTCTCCTTTCTGTAAAATGATGGAACTTAATTGGCTGAGAAGGAAAGGACAGGTAAGACGACTAATGTCCCCTAATCTGACCCTTAAAAGGGAACTATATGTCAGTGGCTTTGTTTTAAGTGCTTTAGTAACACCACCCTCATCATTTGGATTACCACCGCCCATTGCACAAAAGTAGAATGTCCGAAACGTCCCCGTTTTTCCCAGAATGGTCCCAGTTCTGTAACCAGCCGTCCCAGAAAATCTTAAAGACTGTAGCTGATGGCCTTGTTTTTTTAAGATAAATCGTCCAAAAACTGATAAAAGATTAGCCGTTGCTGTCAGTAAAGAAAAAAAATGCTTAACGTATGTCCTTCCCTGGAAGAGGTAGCTGTAAGCCCATGATAATAAGCACTTCACACTTTTTATGAATTAGCAGACCTTGAAGAAAGATATAGCTCAACAGGATTTGTTTTAGAAAAACACAAGTCTCTACTGGAGGAGCCGGTTTGAATTCGATGAACCATGTAATTGTTGGATATCAGACTTCTTGCCACGCTTGCGAATATGACAGGAATAGACACCAGACAGACATGATGTTTGAAAATAGAAAGATACTTGCAGACCTGCACCACAGCCATGAGACATGAGTTAACAGCCTACACCGATGTAAGGGTTACTAAGCATCCACCCTATCGTGACCAATAAACGTTTCCCCGACTACTTGGGGTTGAAAGAGAAATTAAAGTGTGTAAACATTTTCCCCTGCCAGTTCTTTAAGACTTGTTTTTTTGTAATCATTTAAAGATAACGTGCGGTCGTCGGAGGAGAGGGGCCGGATGTGAGGCACAGCCTGGCTGCAGATCGGGGAATATCTATGACCTCGACCAAGGTGGAGACACAGAGCAAAGAGTTGCGGGACAAGGCACCATTCTCAACGTGGGAAGTGAAGGAAAGAAGGGCTGTCCAGAAGCCCATGTTGATGAGCTCGTGCCGAAAGTCCCAGCCCATTGTGCCCGACCGATGGGCCCACTTGCTTGAAATTTCTGCCCTCCTTGGTCCGTTTCAGACCCGATCCCACTCCACCCTCTTTTCCCTCGGCCTCCCAAAGCACGCCCCCATCACCCCCTTTTTTTCATGTGGAGTTTTTGAACTTGACTTAAAGAAGAAACACAGCACAAAAGATAGAATAGGGTTTGTCCCGAAAGAAGAACGGAATACGGGTACCCTGACTAAAGTACCTATGTTAGATTAGTTAGGTAACAGGACAAACAGGACTGTGGTCCGAGAGCAAAGAGTGGCCGCACCCTGCAACGCGAAATCTGAATTCGAGCTGGACGCATAGCTCCACCGCCGGTGCTCAACAGTGCCAACGAAAGAAGAAAAGCAATGAGAGCCTACCAGTGATGGCTCGCTGTAATAAGACACTGGAAAGACAAACCTTTTTTTTCGAACATTGCCACCCCTTGACTGTCCCTTGTATTAAGTCGAATTCCTCTCCCTACCGCTTTGTATTGATTATTACCCAATTGAGCTTTCGAAACCTTACATCGGTCACTTCCAACTGTACATGGAAGGCGTTAACTCTGTATCTTGATGATTGTAGAACACCAGTTATGCACATGAACATGCTGTCTAGTTTTGACCCCCATGGAGTCCAGACCTCAAGTGATAATAGCCCTTATCCTGCCAGAACATTTTTGTATGACACCATGTTTGTATTCAAACGAATCTCCTACATCGTCTAATGTAATATCCCCGCCCCCAAGGTCTAACGTATGACGCAGCTAATGTAATTTTGTATGCACTGTCTCCCCGCCCACCACATTGACTACATATGGTTATGTACGATTCTGTCTGCATTGATAGCAGAATTATCTCCATCTGCCTGTAATGCATATGGGCTACCAAAGCGAATTGTATAACTAATGTCAGCTTGTACATCCTTTTCTATGACATGGACAGGAATGAACTAACTTATGATAAAAACTGGGGACTGTGGAAAATGACCAAATTTAGGTATATATAAGCGGCGTTCATTCATGCTCAACACAGCCACTGTTGAAAGTAAAGTGAGAATCGTGAAACAGTGGCCACGCCATCTTGTCCCTTTTAGGCCCCATCATGCTCGTAAGTGGCAGCCATTTTGTGTGTCGTGGCCTCTCTGCCCACTGCCAATAGCCTGCGCGTCTCTCCCCCTCACTCCCGGGCCTCGCAAGCATTCCCCCGCGCCCCGACAGCCCCCGGTCTCTCCTGCTTGGGCCATAAGCGCACCTCTAACGCAACCCTGTCTCCGAGCCACATCCCGTGCTGAACCCCCTCACTCAGGCCCTTTTTGATAACCTCTTCCTCCCTGCCCGATTGTCCGGCCTGATCCCAGGCCATCACCTAGCCCAACAGATGCAGTTTATTGCCCCCTACAGTAGGACCTCGCCTCACATCAAAGGAGCGGGGATTAATCAATGCTTTCGCACCCCGAAGATCCGACTGATCACACACATCCCCGTTCCCAGCGGAATGTCCAGCTGCGCGATAACCACCACATGCTGAGATCGGGATGGGAACTCTACTGTAGATGTGTGTGGGAACGGTGTGCAGTCTAAATATCGAGTTTTTTATTTCGAATGGACATAATATCGACTCCAGAATATCGACATGGCATTAATATCGAGGTAAGTAATATCGAAATTATTTTTATCGATTTTGATGTATGTTAAAAAATATCGATAGCTAAAATATTGAGTAAGTAATATCGTCAGTAAAAAATATCGATTTTTTTAGTAGTTAAAAAATATCGAAAGTTGTGTTATCGACAGTCATGATATCGATTGTCATGATATCGACTAATAATATGGATATAAATAACATCTATTAGTTAAATGTACACTGTTTTTATGTTTTATAAATACATTTATTGTTAAAATATATGTTAATTATTTATTTATTTATATAGAAATAATTAAAAAAATATTTAATAAATTTAAAAAATAATTCAAATACTATAATAATTTCTAGGAGCGGGTAGTGGGTTTTTAGGGGAATAGGGTGGGAAGTGTTTTAAATATAATTAATTAAATATGTAAATGTATTAATTGGTATTAATATTTAATTAATTGTCAATTAAATTTATTTTAAATATATTAATTAAATATGTAAATTTATTAATTGGTATTAATATTTAATTAATTGTTAATTAAATTTATTGTAAATATATAATAGTTAATTGGTAATTAATTAAATGTCATACCTTAATTGTTAATTATGCTCATTTAAATAATTTATGTTATGTAGCGGGTTGTGGGTTTATAGGGGAATAGGGTGGGAAGTAATTTAATTATAAATAATTAAATATGTAAATTAATTAATTGGTATTATAATAAAATTAATTGTTAATTAATTAAAGTATTTAAATTATATATAATTAATTTGGTAATTTATTTTATTTAATTGCTAATAATGTAAAAGTAAATATTTTATGTTATGTAGTGGGTTGTGGGTTTATAGGGGAATAGGGTGGGAAGTAATTTAATTTTAAATAATTAAATATGTAAATTGTTATTTGGTAGTAAAATTTAAGTTATTGTTACTTAAATCATATATTTAAATCCATTAAAATTTAATTGGTAATTAATTTAATTTATTAATCATTAAATATGTAAATTCATTAATTGGTATTATTATTACATTAATTGTTAATTATTTAAAATATGTTCATTATATATAAATTCATTGGTAATTATTTTTATTTAATTGAATTATTGCTAATAATGTTAAAGTAAATATTTTATGTCATCTAGCGGGTTGTGGGTTTATAGGGGAATAGGGTGGGAAGTAATTTAATTTTAATCAATTAAATATGTAAAATGATTTATTGGTAGTAATATTTAATTAAATGTTAATTAAAAAATGAATGTTCATTAATTAAAATATAAATGGTAAATTTTTTTAATCTAATTGATTATTAGCTAATTATGTTAAATTAAATGTTTTAATTTTCTGTAGTGGGTTGTCTGTTTATATGGGAATAGAGTGGGAAGTAATATAATAATAAATAAGGAAAAAATATTATTTACTTAAGGTATACAACGTTTAGCACACAACGTTTCAAATGCAATACCTTTACAATGAAACTTTTACTACGCTAAAACCATAGCAACGCATGTATTTTGATCTAATGTTTTTATTATGCAGGTATTTTTACAACGCATACCATTAAAACGTAAGTGTTGGTAAGTATATAATTATATTTTAAATCTTATAGCTTTGGATAGTTGGGTAATGTGTTATTTTTGGGGTTCAGGGTCAGTTTTCTGTGTTTGGGTAAAGGAGTTTTTTTAGGGTTCAGGCTCAGTCTTCTGTTTGTGGATTAAGGGGTATATTTAGTGTGCAGGGTCAGTTTTCAGTATTTGGGTAAAGGGGTATTTTTAGGGTTTAGGGTGAGTTTTCTGTTTGTGGGCAAAGGGGTATTTTTAGGTGTCAGGGTCAGTTTTCAGTTTGTCGTTAAAGGGGTATTTTTAGGGTTCAGGGTCAGTTTTCAGTTTGTGGGTAAAGGGGTATTTTTAGGGTTCAGGGTCAGTTTTCAGTTTGTGGGTAAAGGGGTATTTTTAGGGTTCAGGGTCAGTTTTCTGTATTTGGGTAAAGGGGTATTTTTAGAGTTCAGGGTCAGTTTTCAGTTTGTGGGTAAAGGGGAATTTTTAGGGGTGAGGGTCAGTTTTCTGTTTCTTGCTAAAGGGGTATTTTTAGGGTTCAGGGTCAGTTTTCAGTTTTTGGGTAAAGGGGTATTTTTAAGGTTCAGGGTCAGTTTTCAGTTTGTGGGTAAAGGGGTCTTTTAAGGGGTGAGGGTCAGTTTTTAGTTTTTAGCTAAAGGGGTATTTTTAGGGTTCAGGGTCAGTTTTCAGTTTGTGCGTAAAGGGGTATTTATAGGGTTCAGGGTCAGTTTTCAGTTTGTGGGTAAAGGGGTATTTTTAGGGTTCAGGGTCAGTTTTCTGTTTTTGGGTAAAGGGGTATTTTTAGGGTTCAGGGTCAGTTTTAAGTTTGTGGGTAAAGGGGTATTTTTAGGGGTGAGGGTCAGTTTTCTGTTTCTTGCTAAAGGGGTATTTTTAGAGTTCAGGGTCAGTTTTCAGTTTGTGGGTAAAGGGGTATTTTTTGGGTTCAGGGTCAGTTTTCAGTTTGTGGGTAAAGGGGTGTTTTTAGGGTTCAGGGTCAGTTTGGGGTTTTAGGGTAGAGGGGTACAGGGTAAAAATAAGGTCAATTTAAATTTTCATTACATTAATTAAATTTTAATATATTTTATTAAATTATTTTCTATTATTTTACATTCAATAATATATTATATAATTATAAATACTTATGTTGTAATGCTATGCGTTGTAAAGGTATTTGCTTTGTAAAAACATTTGTTGTAAATAAATGCGCTGTAATGGTATTTGCGTTGTAAAGTGTTGTTGTAAAGGTATGCGTTGTAAAAGTATGTGTTCAAACGTCATACATCTTTTTTTATTGTATTTTATTGAAAAAAAATTACATTTAATTTATAATTATCAAAATAATTATTGGTCATTAGTTGTAATTTAGTATTAATAGGTAAGTTATAGAAATAAGGATAGTTATTTAGTAATTTTGATATATTAATTATGTTAAATTAAATAGTTAATCAGTTGTTAACAAAATTATATTGATAATATTTTGTTATTTATTTATTAATATATGAAGTATTTACTTTCCCTACTGTTGCACCCATTGGAGTGGGAATAGTAATTAGTATGGGTTCAGTGTCCAACATCTTCCATGACTTTACAATTGGTGAAATGGGAATTGTAATTTGTATGGTTTTAATGTGTAGTATGGTTTTGTAAGTTTATAATTGGTGCAGTGGAAATAACAAAACATTTTTTATATAAAAAATTATTATTGGTAGGATACTATAATAAAGTTTTTACATTACATAGAACAATTTTGTTTTAATTATAATTATTGTTATTGTAGTACTGAAAAGATTAATACATTTTTACAAATATTAAAATTTAAAATGCTTTTTTATATAGAATATTTCATATGCAATTTATATTTATATACAATAATAAAGAAGGAAACATACACAGGGTTAAATGCAATAAATGAAAAACAGTTTATTAACATTTAAAAAATAAATTGTAAGTAGAGATTTATTTTTTAAATTAACAGTTTTTATTATCAAAAAATATATATGAAGTGCATATATATGTTTTTAACACATAAATGATATTAACATAATTTTATATTTATTAACATATATTGTAATTTAAATAGTTAAAGAAACAAATTGGTAATATGTACTTTTCATTTAATAACAATTATTTTATTCACATACACATTGAATATATTGTCATAGATAAATATGTACATTTCTTTTGTAACAGTTACATTTTTGTTTTTTACAAAGAAATCATATTTTTTTTAAATTAATATTATGAATATTGAAAATATTTATAATATTAATTTTTACATAGATAAACACAAAAATACATTTTTATATACATACATAATGTTTCAACTAATATTTGCTATTTTTATAAACAAATTATTTGTAACAAAATTAGAGATGCAATTTTTTTAACATATACATTATTTTCATAATGTATATATAAATCATCAAATATTATTTAAAGTATCAGATAACAGTTGAATAATTATTTGAAAGGAATGAATATTTAAGAAATAATTTTCTACTATTTAAAAAATTATTTATACTTAATATAATACTCACTGTATCTTTTTTAAGTGTTGCAATATAGAAATTAAAGAGGATTTAGCTGTATACAGGGACTACTTTTTAACCGCGTAATGTTACGTAGGCTTATTTGGTGCTTCAACAGATCGCGGTTGGATGCTGCTTCGCGTTAGAGAGGGTAAGTTTGTTTTAATTGTATTTTACAAGTTAATGAAGTTATTGTTAGTGTATGTGTGGTGTGTTTAGGTTTATGTAGATAGGGTTATTAAGAGAAGATTGTGTGTTCGGTGTTAGGTAGAGTGTACGATATTTGATTTTTACCGCGTTTTAGTTGTAGGTGTGTGAGGTGAGGTAATATGTTTTAATGTTACTAAGATAATATGTTTGGTGTACAAATATGTGTATTTATATATTTATGGGTGTTTTTGTGTGGGTGGGTATGTATTTTATTTTTTCCAGGTTATCGTCGCGTTTTAGTGTTTTTGAGGAGGTCCTTCATTTTCGATCAGAGTTGTGTGACGAGTATTATATACTGTTATTTTTGCACACTATTTTTTTGGATTTCAAGTTTTCCTGGAGCGTTTTTTTTCAACATTACTTTTTTCGGGTTTTCTATAGTATCTCGTGTCTATTACATTGGAAAGGAGTCACTATGGATTTGCTTGTATTTTTGCATTTTTTTTTGGGCTTTCATGGATTGTATGGGTTTTTGCAATGGTGTCGTATGGATTCTTTGGAATTGGATTACGTTTGAAGCTGCAACAGAAATGTAAGTATTTTCTAATAATTTTATGGGTGGGGAAACTGTTTTAAATTTTGCTTTAGTTACGTTGTATGTAACATTTTGTAAATACATTATCTAAATACATTTTATATATGTTAATATTGTGTATTTGATAATTTAATTGCAAATTGTTACATGTTAAAATCAAGGATTTTAGAAAAAAATGCTTCTTTAAATGTGTATAGTTATGTACTTTTTTAAAGAATAGTTTTGGCAATCATTGATAGATATTCTAGTCCTTTGCTAGTTGGATAGAGGGTAACTTGACTTTGGAGTGTGTTATACATTTTTTTAGTTTCTTTGGTGAGTTTAGGTCCGATCAAAGTTACTGATTGCTCCATTCGGAGCTCCTGGTAACTCTGTTCTTTTTGTAAGGATTGTATTAATTTGTGAAGGGTAGGCGTTCCTCGGCCTGTAGTTGCTTGGAAGGCATTGTGCCATACTTCAACTGCATTGTTTGTTTTAGCTTCCTTATTTAGTGTGCTAAGGTAGACATTCCACCAAGCTATTTGGTATTTGGGTTGTCTTCTATGGCCTGATCTGTGTAGCCTTCCTACCCATGTGTCTTCGAAGTAGTCAAGCATTGGGCTTAGTCTTTCTTCGTTTCTTTTATAGTAGGGGCTGTCTATTAATAAGTTATAGTGCTCAGTTACATCTGTTAGTGGAACATAGGCTAGGGCGATGAGTTTTTTTATTTGATAAGCAAAAGTGCTATCGGTGGCGTATTGGATACTCAAGGTTGATTTTTGTAGATGTCGCCAGATACATTGATTAAAATGGTAATAACAACCTTGTATTGCTGTGTGTGGGTATGTTTTAAGGATGCTGTTTATCATTGCTTTTTCAAAGTCAATGATAATTTTTTGTGGAAAATAGTTGTTAGTATGTTGAATGACTTCAGTTAGTATTTCTTGATAGGTAGCTTTCTGTTTGTTTGGTAGAAGGGCATAAAGGAATGGAATATTTGCATTTTGGAAATGACCATGGATGGTGTATAATTGATAAAAAGGTTTGGGGCATACAGAAAAAGTACCGTCCATCATCCAAGTTTGGCATTGGGTAAGTTTAGTCATGTTGTTTGCTGTGGCAAACACTATAATTCTTTTATCTTTAGATTTGTTGTCATAGAGTATAACATTATCTTTATTGTGAGTTACAGAGAGTTCAGGGGGAATTTGCACTTCTTCAAAAGTTTTTGGTGTGGGAGGAGTAGTGCATGTTGCTCTTTTTTGTCTAGCTACAGTTCTTTTAAGGGATTCGATAGATGGTAATTGGCTAGAAGCATGTTGGGGAAGTACACTTAAATGGTGTTTCAGAATAGCAGTTGTTGGTTGATCAGTTCTAGTACTAGCTTCTTTAAGGGAATCTAGCATTTGTCTAATCTCTATTTCTGTTACATTGGGTGGGTGATTATGTTCTTTAGTATAAGTAACAGTAGTTTCCTGAGTTATAGCTCTACCATAACATTTGTTGGCATAATATTTTGTACACTTCCAAAACACTTTCAAATCTTTTTGTTTCTCTTGAGTGTAGACATATCCCATGTAACAAAGAAGCATTTTCCCTTTTTGTGAATAAATGAATTTAGCTCCTTCAGTCATGATAGTATTGTACTTCTAGGAGGTAATTAAAAGAGAATATCATTACAATTTTAGAAAAAATAATGTTGTATTCTAATAATACAGTTTAATACATTTTTAATTTACCTGTAATTCTTTTGATGAATTCAAGTAGTTCTTTTCAGGTGTTGATGTTCTTCAAACTGTTATTTTCTGTGTATATCTTTTTGTATCTGTGGAAGTTGAGAAAATGTGTACAAATATTTTATTACTATTTATGATATTTTGATAGAGGTGTTTTAGCTAGTTTCTATTTAGTTACCTATCTATTAAATGTCGAATTTACATTTCAATTATATACTTACTTATTTATAATTAACTTTTGATGTCCAGGTGTTGTGTAGGTCTTCTGTATTTTCTTTTTGTCTGTAGGATAAGTAGTAAAAAAACAAAACATATTTTAGGTATTTGGCTTTTAAACATAGGTTTGAGGTTTGAGAGTTACATTTTTGATGGCTAATAATGTAGTAGTACTTACTTTAGATAGGTGTAGCTGTCTTTATGTTGAAGTCAATCAGTTTTCTTTCAGAAATCCTGCAGAGTTTCGTCTTCCTTTAGTTAGGAGATGTAGCCTGCATTTTTAGATTGCTGTAATCTTGTTTATATAGTATTCGTCTAATTGTTTCTAAAATAGGATTGGTTGTTTAAATTGATAGTCTGTTGTTATTTGTGGATTTGAATTTTTTTATCTGTTATGCTAATTGCTTTCCTTATATGGGTGACGCCAATTAACGTTTTTTTAATGTGTAAGGCCTTATTTAGTATAGGTAATGTTATTTTTATATTTGTAAAGTGGAGAAATATATATAATTTCCAGTAAGAAATGTTTAGTCGTTTGAAACTGTGTTTATGTATTATAAAATGTATGTTTGTATTTATTGTGTGTTATAAATGTTAGGAAAATATATAATATATTTTATACATTTATATGAACAATATTTGAATAATTATGATTAGTATGACTCAATTTTAAATAATAAAGTGATTTATTCAAGGATGTAGTAATGTCGATATTTTTAAAAATCGATCAATTTGCTATCTATATTTTTGTATTCGATATTTTGACTGTTTTTCATTTAAATATGTGATTATCGATGTTTTAGAAATCGATATTGTTGTTAGTCGATATTGTTGTAGTCGTTGTTTTTTGTAGTCGATATTGTGGTTTCGATATATTTGTGGTTTGTTGTTTAAGTATAGGCAATCGATAATTTTTTTATCGATAATTTGTCATCGATATTTTGTGCAGTCGATATACGGTCTGTCGAGGTTATGTCAGTGATCCGTGGGAACGGGCCTGGCCCGGGGATTCCGAGGATGTCTTTTCTGTCCTTCAAAGAAACATTACGGATGCAGTGTATGTAATAAAGCCATAAACCTGTGTATAAGAGGCCAGGCCTCAGAGATGCGGTTAGAGCACCTCGAGAAGATACCCTGTTGTCTGATTTGACGTGTTCTGCTCCGTCGGAATAAACTCCTGTTTCCTGCCTTCTGTCTCCAGCGCCTGCCTCTTTGTTTGGTAATCTCGAATGGTATGAGAGGCGGCTAACGCCGGGCAAACACTGAAGGGTTCTTGGTCGAATTCGGCCATACCTTTTCACAAGACGTGGACGTGGCGGAGGTGCTGCGGGCATGGGCGGACTCCATCTTACTGGCCCAGGAGTCTGTGAGTTCATGCGAATGAGCCATGATTAATATGTCATCCAGCATGATGCCAGGTTGCCTCAGAATCAGTTTTCTGAGGGTGGACGACATTTCATCCAGCTTATCAATCTCCATGCAAGTGCTTGTCAATTTACGTAGTCTCCCAAAAAAGGCATCAACAGACTCGCCTTCCGCCTGGCTGGCTTGCCGTAATTTGAATCGTTCGTAATCGGGGTTCAATTGTGGGTCAAAATGTCTATTGAGAGCATTAACAGCCACATCAAAGCCATCGTCTGCCCCTGTGTTGGGTAAATTCTCAAATAACTCATACAGTTCATCGCCCCCCATACGCCACATTGTAGACCGTTTTACCACTCCATCAGTCTCTCGCTTCATGCAAAAGTAATGCTGTAGCCATCCAATCGATTGGAGCCACCGTGGTGCAGCCATTGCAGGATCTGCCAACTGGTTGAACGGGGGTTGCGCAGTTACTAGAGCATGCGTGCAGCGTTGGGGCACTGGATCTGCAGCTGCATTGTGGTGCGGTGACGACAAGGTAGTATCCTGCAAAAATTATTTAGTTTTAGTCCGAGTCTGTAATGTCCCCTTTCTTTATTTTCCCTATCTTTGCGTTCTACATGTACTTTTATTTGGGGGGGTTGTTCAGTTTTTTTTTTAAGCTTGTGCTTGTTGTTTGAGGCTTCTGGGGCAGCTGGCAATTCTTCAGTTTCCCCTCATGCAGACGAGCTGGTATGACCACTCCCTGGACCTGCCCTTGCTGCCTGGCGCCGCAATACTATACAGCTTTTTCTTGAAGTCTCAGCTGTCGCATGCGCACTGGGCTCACACTCCCCTTCAGGGAGTCCGCATGGGTTGCCAGCAGCTCACCATGTGCTTGCTGCTGGGGATTACACGGGCCGCACATGCCTCTGCTACTGTGCCCACACGTACCTGTGAGCACCTACTGATTTTTTTTTTGCAAATATTTTTTTATTGCAGCAAAAACAGAGAAGCGTACAGTATATTCAATCCTCTCCCCTTGGTACTCAGTTGAAGTGCCGCCCCCTCATCCCAGTATCACACAGCCATTCAGCTCACACCCCGGGGGTTGAGCGGCAATATCACGGGGGAATAGAAACTGCGCTGGAGCATTCTGTATATGTCTATAGCCACCAAGCGGGTGGGGAATGGCAGGGCTGCTTTTTGGTCCTAACGTTCCCTCCTCCCTGTCCCAAGCCCAGTTAAACCAAGAGCCACTTTTCACCCACCTTGAACAAACCCCCCCCTCCCCCGCAACACCCTCATCCCCACCTACCCCTCCACCCTCGTCCAGGACCACCCCTATCCGCCCTCCCGCCCCCGCCCAGGCCCCCCACACCCCCAGGCGTGCCAGAGTATCACCTAATCAAGTTCTCAACCCTTCCAGCAAGACCAGATCCGGACCATAGCACCAGGATTTATCAGCGGCCATTCGTAAGTCCTCACATTGGAACGCAAAGGTAGGGAAGCAGCAAAGCGGGCCTAAGCCGTCCCCCCGTCAGGTGGGCGCCCCGCCGGAGCCGGACTATGCACCGGGGAGTCCTCCTCTTCCATGTCCAGGAGCGTGAGACCTAGGACCATCCCCTCCCACGCCCTGGCTCTCTCCAGTGCTATGTCGTTGCCTATCCTGAGCGCGTCCCGCAGGCGAATCTCACCCTCACATCTAGCCCATTTATGCAGCTCAGCCTTCCAGCGCTCTACTACGGGGCCCCGGGACACCTTCCATTGGGACGTGATGGCCCGCTTCGCCAGGAGGAGCCCCAAGTCCAGAAACTTGCTAGTGACTTTGTTTTTTGATGTGTGTGGGAACCAGTGTAATATGCAATGCGCCATGGTGAGTTGCAGGTCCCTCTCCGTCACCTCCCTCAGAACCTCCACCACTTCCTCCCAAAAGGGCCCCAGCTCAGGACAGGACCAGAACATGTGCTGGAAGTCGGCGGGATCCGCCGGGCAACGCGGACAGGACGCCCGGTGGGCCGGGAAGTACTTATGCAATTTGTCAGGGGTCAGGTAGGCCCTATGCAGGACATAAAAGTGCACCAGCTGGAACCTCGCGTTGCGCGTGCCATTCCGGGCCCCCTCCAGTATGCCATTCCATGCCTCCTCGGGGATCTCAGTCGCCAAATCAGCCTCCCAGTTCGCCTTCAAGGCCATCAGTGGAGCGACGGATTCCGAGACCATGCGACGAGACAGGCACGTGACAGCCTTGACCGTCCCCGTCATCATCACGATGTACTGGCAGCCCAGGGACAATGGCGGCTCCGACATGCCCGCTCCCCAGTGTTTGCGGATCGCCGCCGTTAGAGCCGCATGAAGGAGGAAGTCCCCGCCCGCCAGCTCAAAGCGGTCCTGGAGGAGGTCGAAGGGCAATATCGCCCCGTTTTCGTACAGATCACCCATGGATGACAGCCCCTGCTGATCCCATCCGTCCAGCCCGCGCCACGAGCCCCCGTGCGGAAGTGCACCGCAGAATCTAAGAGGGATCTCAGGCGCGTACGGAACCACAATACCGCATCTCCTGCGATATCTGTTCCAGCATTTTCGGGCCGTCGCAAACTCCTGAGTGAGGTGGAAATCCCCCATCGGAAGTCCCAGGACGATCCGGGACAACACCTGGACCGGACCCACCGGTTCTCCCGATCCGTCCGCCCCTCTCCTGGCCCGCGCTACCCACTGTGTCAGCCACTGCAGCTGCGCCGCCAAGTAGTAGAGCTCGTAGTCCGGCACTGCCAGTCCTCCGTCCGCTCGAGGGTGGAGAAGTGTGGCATGGGCCACCCTGCGCCTGCCCGCCCCCCACAGAAAGCCGATGACCATCGATCGCAGCCGTCGAAAGTAGCTCGCCGGGATCCAGATCGGGAGGGTCCCGAAGAAGTAAAGCAGCCGCGGTAGGGTCACCATCTTGAGTAGCGCCACCCTCCCCATGAGTGATAATGGGAGCGTGCCCCAAAAGTCGAAGTTCCTTTTAGTACGCCCGATCGCCGACCCGATATTCCCCTCAAGTATATCGGCCCTGTCATGGAAGATCGAGGTGCCAAGGTATCGTAGGCTTCTCTCTTCCCAAGTCACGCCCTCCGTAGTTTGCGGGCATGCTCTCCGCGGGCGGGCCGGGAATAGGTGGGACTTCGCCCAGTCCACCCGGAGGCCCGAGATACTGCTCAGCGATTGCAGGAGAGTCTTAGCACCACGCAGGGAGTCCGCCGAGTCCGCCAGGAACATCAGCAGATCATCTGCGTATAATGCGATGTGGTGTACTTGGCCATAGACGTCCAGTCCCTGATACGCCTGGCCCATCCGGGCTCGCGCTGCAAGGGGTTCGACAGCCAAGGCAAACAGCAAGGGGGAAAGAGGGCATCCCTGACGGGTGCCCCTGCCCACCCTGCACATCTCAGAGATAACCCTCCCTGTAATGACTCTCGCCGTCGCGTTCTGGTAGAGCAGCCTCGTCCAATCTACGAAGCCTTCACCAAGGCCCAACGTTCGTAGAACATGGAAGAGATAAGGCCATTCCAGGCTGTCAAATGCCTTCTCCATATCGACAGCAAACACCACTGCCTCGTCGCCGTCATAGGTGTCAGCCTCTAGAATGTGCAGGAGTCGCCGCACATTAAGCGCCGTATTGCGGGCCGGGATGAAACCCGACTGGTCCGCATGTACCAGCATGGGCATGTGAGGGAGCAATCGCGTCGCCAAGATCTTGCTCAGAATCTTGTAGTCCAGGTTAAGCATGGACAGTGGGCGGTACGCCGATCTGTCCCACGGCTGCTTGCCCGGCTTCAGTAGGGGGACAATCAGCGCCTCCCTCGTGGTCTCGGGGAGACAGCCCAACCGCTTCGACTCGTTGTACAGCCACGTCAGCCGGGGCGCAAGGAGATCCGCGTAGGTGAGATAGAATTCCATAGGGAATCCGTCCGTGCCCGGCGTCTTATTCCTTGCCATGCTCTTGATGGCGACCCGCACCTCTCTCTCCTCGATCTTGTCCCCGAGTCATTTCGCGTCCCCCTCTCCCAGTTCCGGCAGGTCAAGACCCTCCAGAATGGTCTGGAACTCCTCCAACGAAGGGAGGACCCTGCTGCGGTAGAGTTCCGTGTAGTAGTCGTAGAACAACGCGTTGATCCCCTGCTGATCAAATCTCGGTGCCCCCGCGTGGTCTCTGAGCTCAAGGATGACCGAGCTCCGACGGGCCGGGTTGGCCAGCCAGGCCAGGAGAGCCCCCGGTTTGTCGCGTTCCGAGTGTGCTCGCGTGAGGTAGGCCTTGTAGTCAAAGCACCGGAGGCGCTCCACCGTTTCCGCCACCGCCTCTCGCGCCCCCAGCAGAGCCTCGTGAGTGTCCGGCCGCTAAGGCCTCGCCCTCTCCAGCCCCCGCAGGGTCTCGTCCTCTTTCTCAATTTCTTCCAGTAACGTTCTCCGCACTCCCGATGACGTCGCAATGCACTGGCCTCGTAGCACAGCTTTGAATGCGTCCCATTCCGTCGCAGCCGAACCCGCCGTGCCCGCATTCACCTGGAAATACTCTTCGATGCCCGATGCAATTGTGGTCCGGAAGAGCTGATCGTTCAGTGCCTCAGGGCGGAGTTTCCAAGCCGGGATCCTCGGGTGGATTTGCGACCAGCGCAGCCGCACGAGAAGCGGGTTGTGGTCAGAGATCGTGCGCGTGAGATACTCACTGTGGCACACTTCCGCGTGCACGTCCTGTGAGCACAGGAAGGCATCAATGCGGACGTGCAATTCGTGGAGAGCAGAGAAGAATGAGTAGTCCCTGTCCGCTGGGTGGTTAGCCCTCCAGGAGTCGACCAGTCCCCACTGGCGTTGCCAGGCGGAGCGCGCGAGTGCAAGTCTACCAGCTGGTGCATGCTGTAGGGGGGGGTGGGATCTGTCCAGGGCAACGTCGGCCACACTGTTAAAGTCGCCGCCCAGGAGCAAGGGCTCCACTAAGAACTGGGCTAGTTTTTTGGACAGAAGTGAGAGGAAAGCAGGTTGGTCCACATTCGGAGCGTACAAGCAACCCAGGTTAAGGTCCCTCCCGTCCAGCTTGCCCCGCACCATTATGTATCTCCCCTCTGGGTCAATTACCTGTTGTGTACACGCACCTGGCGAATGCCCGCTGACATCCTTCAGGATCCGGTGGGTAGGGACCATGTGGCGACTGCCCTGTCGAATTACATAGATCTGAACTGGGGGTGCGATGATCCACCCTACTCCACTAAATGGGAGGCCCTGAAGGCAGTGGTACGTGGAGCCTGCATGGGACTCACATACGGGGTTCGGAAGCAGTTGTTGACTGAACTACGGGATGCGGAGATTGTGCTCCAACGCACCCAGTCCCGACCGGATCCTGGCGACTTAGATCAGCAGGCGGAGAAGGAGGCGCAAGTGTCGGTACACGACATCCTTACCCGGCTTGACAAATTCACATTAGGCCAATACAGGCAGCGCCTCCATCGCGAAGGCGACAAATCTGGCCGCTTATTAGCCTGGATCCTTCGTCGTGAATTTGCGCCTGAAAAGTTAGTTGCCCTAAGAGACTCGAGTGGGGATGGGGTCCATTCGGAGTCAGATATCCTTGAGGTCCTCAGTTCCCATCTGCAGACTGTGTAAGCAGCTGACCCCTTGATTACGGAGGACTCCTATCGACCATATCTTCGAGACTTGGACCTTCGGACCCTGCCTGATGCGGCGGTGAAGGACCTTGAGGCCAAGCTGATGCTGGGCGAGATCGGTGCAGCGCTGGCCGCTCTCCCACGAGCTAAGACCCCTGGCGGGGACGGTTTCCCGTCTGAGTTTTATCACACTTTCGGGGACGTTCTGGCTCCTCTCTTATTGCAAGTTTACAATGAAGCTCTGGACACTGGCGTTCTTCCACCCACCATGAATCAAGGGGAAGTCTGCATGATCTTGAAACCGGGCGGAGATAGTTGCGACCCGGCGGCATTCCGTCCTATTACCCTGATTAATACGGATGCTAAGATCCTCACTAAACTGTTGGCCGCTCGCCTGGCCCCACACATGAATCGCTTGATCCACTCAGACCAATGTGGATTTATCCCAGGCCGTAACACGGCGATGAATTTACGCCGCCTGACTCATGTCCTTCACGAAGTGCGGGTGAGAGAGGGTCCTCATGTGCTTGTGTCAATCGACCTAGCCAAGGCCTTTGATACGGTACATTGGGGATATCTGATGGAGGTGCTCCAGAGGACGGGGTTCGGACCAGGATTTTGCAGTTGGATCCGGGTGCTTTACGGGGCGCCCCGCGCTAGGGTTCGGCTGGGATCAGCCTGTACGGAGGAATGGTCCTTAGGAAGAGGGACCCGCCAGGGCTGCCCTCTCTCCCCTCTTCTGTTTGCTCTAGCGATACGAGCGGGAAGCGTTCCGCTACCTTGGCATACAAGTGGCCGCGACTGAAGAGGCCCTGCTAACTTATAACGTCGACCGAGTACTCCAAGCTCTCCGCAAATCTGTCACCTTTTGGAACACGCTCCCTCTTTCCCTTATGGGACGATTAGCGATTGCCAAAATGGTGATGCTTCCCAGGATTGTGTACGTGTTGCAGAATACCGTGTGTCAATTATCTCCCAGAGTGTTTCGCACACTCGACTCGCTCCTTACCTCTCTGCTCTGGGCGGGCGGACGTAGTAGAGTCGCTCTGCGCACAGTGACCCGGATCTGGGAAGAGGGAGGCCTTGAGGCTCCGAGATTTGACTTATATTACTATGCGGCGCAACTTCTACCAGCTGCGAGGTGGTTCGCTGACGAGAGGAACTGGGAACTGGCACTCCTGGCGGGCGCGGCAGACGAAAAGGCTCTAAGGGAGGCCTTGATGCAGGGGCGGGGTGCGGATGAAGCTTTGCCATATGTGGTGCGTCACACAGCAGGAATCTGGCAGCGATTCGTCGAGAAGGTTTTGAGACGGGCCCTGTGTCATAGGGAGCTCCCAGTGTGGATCTTGGCCCCGGTACTCCGATTGGAGGAGAACATGTCCTACCGAGAGTGGCGCTCTGGCGGTTGTGAGACCCTTGCGGACCTCTACCCAGATGACTCATTCGTGTCTTTTGAACGGGCTACGGAGTCTTTTGGGTTAAGTAGGGGGCAGTACCTCCACTATAGAGGCCTCCAGGACGTAGCCAGAACAACGTGGCCCCAGTTCCCGGAAGCGCCTCCGCTGACCTATACTCTTGACATCATCTTATCCTGTGGTAGAGGTAGGAGACTAGTTTCCCTGCTCTACTCAGCCATGCGTCAGGATTCGACCCCCCCGACCGCGCCGTCCTGGGCCGCCTGGGAGGCGGACTTGGGGGTGGAGTTGGAGCCGGGACAGCGTAAACGGATCGGGCTCTTGACCCGTAGGGTCTCCTGTAATGCCCGTTTCAAACTTATACATTTCAATTTTGTCCACCGTACCTATATGACCCCGGTCTCCCTGAATCGCATATCTGCAGATAGGTGACACAATTGCCCTAGGTGTGGTGCGCAGAAAGCGGGATTTTACCACCTAGCGTGGGAATGTCCTCTAGTCAGTACCTTCTGGAGGGAGGTGGTGGACCATATCAGTCGTGCTACAAAACTTAGAATTGCGCTGGACCCGCTCCACTGTCTCTTGGCTCTAGTACCCAAGCCTAAAAAGAAGAAGCTGTCTTATAAGTTTTTGCAGTTACTACTGGTCTTGGCGAGGAGGCGCGCAGCCATAACCTGGATGGGTCAGAGGGCGCCCGAGATTTCCCTCTGGCTGAGAGATGCCAGAGAATGGTCCCTGGCTGAAGAGACGCACATGCAGCGCACTTGCCGGGATGGGAAATTGCAAGATGATCTGCTTGCTTGGAGAATGATGTGCATGGAGGGGTTGACAGATGATGATTCTGATGCCACCAGCGCTGAATTATTCACCCCTGATGAGTCTGAGACCGAATATATTGGAGAGGGAGCCGGGTCGGAGGGCCCGGGTCCGTTGTAGTACTCCACCGCTTGCACGATAATATTCCTTGGTGCGTATGACTGTGATTTGCTGTGATCCCTACAGGACTTTTTCCTGCATAATAATGACTACGCCTTGTTGGGCCTCACGTTGATAACCTGATTCTTGCAATACTTTCCTGATGATGCCATGCACGGGGGGTTTTGTTTCTTGTTCTTTATGTTTAACAGTAAAAAAGAAAAATTAGCGAATACAAAGATATAGGCGTATCCTTAATGCACGACTGAGTTTCTCTTGGCCCGAGCTCTGATTTTACGCCGCCCAGCCTCCGGGATGTGGGCCTCTATGGCTGTGTAGTATCCTGGAATTTACATGTCAATAATCTTGCATTTGAGTTGCTTGGATGGCCATGAGAACCTGTGCCTTTTTGTGATTCGCAATAAACATATTTTTCACAAAAAAAGAGTATTGTTTCTTGAATATGATGCTATATTTTAATTTTGCTTTAGTAAACTGAACATATTTCTGCCAGCGTCAGTACTGTATACAAAATACAAACATTGTGTCACCGACCAGCATACCATCGTACCTTGCAAGGTAGTCCTGTGTGAAATAAACAGATAGAATGAAAACAAGATAACCCTTTACTATATTCTCCTTTAAGAGAGATCTTTAAGTCTTACTGATCCGCTATAAAGGGAGTCCAGATTCAGTTCCCTTTCTTCCTGGTCTTCCTACCTTTGCACAAGAATAACGAGGGTTCAAGATTATAAATTGCCAACAATCATGCTAGCCAAAAGATGGTGGACTTTGATCGAGCCACACCAACACAATATATAATAAAAATACGGCTATGGCGACGAACATAAAGAGCTGAGCCGAGCTGAGCCGAGCTGAGCTAGGGACCTCTTTGTTATATACACCAAAAGTATACGCTGGGGGGTGAGTGATACTTTAAAGTTTCAGACTTGTATTGAGGAATTTATTCATTTCTGCTCGAAGTGGAATGAGTGAGGGACACATACCAAACTTGTGAACCAGATCTGTACCCAAACAATGACATCTTGAACATCTGGTACCTACGTAACCTCCCCCTCCCCATTTAGCAATCTTACCAGGAGTATAATATAGCTCGTAGATGGTTTTATAGTGTTGTGCCTCTAGATTAGCTGACAACAATATAGAATGTCCTAGCTCCAGGGATTCCAGAAAATAGTTGTCTATGACCCCTAGTTTAGTTTTTGAAGAATCAAAAGAGGGAGGGAGAAATTAAAGTTCTACTTAACTTCCTCCAAATGAATATGTAAAATCAAAAGGAGTGGAAGAGTTGTGTTGAGACAGGGTGAGGGCAAAACCGAAATTGTTGTGAGACCCTCATCTGTGTTGTTCCGCCAAAGGCATGTCTCCCGTTGGCGTACTTAGCCACTGATCGTTACATCATTAGGTCATTTCCTACACCAGGAGGGATTGTCTCTTGAATTTGAGACCATATGGGATCCACCATGGGAGGAAAAAAAGTAAAAAAAAATCCTCTTACTGTCAGAAAGGACATATTTTATTAAGACGATCAAAGGTAGTGGCATGATTACAAAACGCGAGATGTGAAAAAAGAGGTATTAGGTGTCTCTCACATCTCTCTCTGGAAGAATCAGGTCAACATGTTCCAGTCAACTTTGCGCCCTATGGGTCGATGGCTTTCATTGGGACTGAAAGGTTGTTTCGTAGGATCCCTTCATGATGTCAAATTAAATCAAATCAAATGGGACACTTTCCCTCCATCTTTTGAAGTTGTTTTCTTCTTTTTATGTAACATAGGATTCTTTGTCCATTCCTAGAAGGAGGCAAAAAGACATGGAGAACAATGTGTTATGTATTAGAATCTAGTACTGCTGTTGTCCCATAATTCTAATAATGATTTGTATAAATGTGTATTTTTACTTCATTAAATGTGAACACCTTCAACCCTTTTGGGGCTATTCGTATATTTGAGCATATGTAGTAATTGCTCATGTATTCCATATTCGGATGGATCTTAATTTGGGGGAGGGCTCTATTATCAAAGCCTCCTCTATGCGAAATTTGGACTACTTATGCTGTGTAGATCTCACTGTATTTTGAAATGATAAGGAGTATGAGTCTAGGTAGATGTAAACATAGACATTGCTTTGAAAATGAACAGTACTGGTAAAGAAATTTGTGTTACATGTTTTTTTAAGAGGGTGAAGTAGTAGAAAATTTCCAATTAGTACCCTTTTAGAAACTAGTAGAAAACTGTCTTGTAAGGCTTCTGCAGCATACCTTAGTTTCTGTTTTAGAAGGTCTTCATAGGTCTGGGCAGAGGTGCAGTATTACAATTCCTTTCAATAGAGGAGAAGCTATAAAAATGGAGATTGGATGGTTATAAATAGATAAAGGAGTGAAAGGGGTTTCAAAATTACTCCGCCTATTGTGGAGACTTTTAGAGAGTCGCCCTACAGTTGTAGTTTCCCCTTTACCTTAGTCCTTCAGTGTGCACTCCACGACACGTCTTCTCCAGCCTGCATCTTAAAGCAACTGGGGAAAGCTGCCAGGTTTTATAGCAGTGTTCCTTGCCCGGTGTTACCAATCAGTAAAACAGGAAGACGGGAGTGTTTTTTTAATCATGACCCCGGGGGGCTTAGAGTGGTTTTGTCATGCCCCTCAGGGACTTAGAATGACGTTATCTGATCTTGAAACAGAGGTTGGTGTTTGCTGGTGCCCCTGGGGTACATACGATAGCGACCACCTCATGTGCTATTCGAAATTCATTAAGATTGTACTTTTGTCTAAACATTCGGTTGTACAGGTGTAATGGAACCTTTTTATCTTATAGAATAATCATGAATTCAATGGTAGTTAAATGCAGGTATCATTTATCGAGATCAAAAAAGCAGAAAGAGAAGAACACTTTCTAATCATGACCCTGGGGGACTTAGAGCAGTTTTGTCATGCTCCCGGTGAAGTTAGAACAATGTTATCCGATCTAATAATGGAGGTTGATGTTCACTGGTACCCCTGGGGTATCAGTTTTAGTTACTAACTCATGTACTATTTTAAAGTCATTAAGATTGTACTTTTGTGTAATCATTCAGTTCTAAAGGTGTAATGGAACCTTTTGATCTTAAAGAGTGATCACAAATTAAATGGTGGTTGAATGTAGGTGTCACTCATCCTAATATATGCGATGTGCATTTTTGGGAGGGAGTAAAAGTATGATGTGCATGGTTCCTTTATGCACGAGAACTCTACCTATTTTTTAGATATCTAGCTCATTAGTGCAACTTTTTCTACCATGATACTGATGGGTCTCCTAAGTTGGTCTGTCGGGTCTTCTGTGATGATTCTATAGTGTCTTGTGTCACTGAGAAGGTCCCTGTTTGTTGTAATCTGTTTTCTTCAATGAGACTACTCCACCATCTTTGCCTGCTGGTTTTATTATAATACTTTCATCTTGGGTCAGAACTGTTAGGGCCTGACTTTCTGCTGTAGTCATGTTGGTAAATGGTCTCATTGAGGAGGTGTTTATGTTTTCGATTTCCTTAAAGAAGGCTTTCACAAAAGTCTGAATTTCTACTGGTATTGTGGAATTTGGGAAGTTGAAATTGGACTTCACTCTCAGATTAGTGTCTCCATCGTCTAAGGGTCCTTCCCTATTAGAAAAAGAAGGCTTTTAGTTTCATTTTGCCTATAAATTCCACCATTTCACCTTGTAGGTGAAATGTATCGTATTTTGGTGTAGGGACAACCCCCAATCCTTTGTTTAGGATAGAAAATTTGGGTGTCTGTCAATATCTTCTCAGTTAGATTAAATATTAACCAGTGTTGTTGCCTGTTCCCAGATTCTGTTCTCTGGTCTTGCTCCTTATTGTCATTCCGGTGTTTGTCTCCTCCCACCTGACTTCTTTTCTTCTTCCTCGCTGCTGTTGTTCGCACCTCCCTAAAAAAGGTGGTCTTTGTAAGGGAAGGAAATTGTGAGGGAAGTTCGGTTGTGGGTTTCCTAAGTAGGGATCCATCAAATCTCCGAATTGAGAGGTAAAAGGTTGGAAAAATGGCTTGGGTTGGAAAGGTCAGAAACAAGAAGGAGGTACCCTTTTTCAACTGGAAAAGGGAGGGGGTGTATAATACTACAAAAATTAAAGAGCTCCCGTTTCCTGCTTTTGTACAAAATGAGGCTAAGTGCCTCTTACAGTTCTTAATGTGAGATATTTACCATTCTATTTTTTATTTAGTCGGTCTAAAGTAGGTTACCAAAAAGGAATTCATTCTGTATTTCAAAACAACATTAATAACAATTAAAACAGGAAAAACCCGGACATTTAGAGTCTATTCGTTATCTATTTTATTTGCTAAAAAGCATGAATTCATTGCACATAACACATCATTACAAACATATCAATTTTCATATAATAAAAATTGGAAAGGTGTCTGCCAATGTTGTTGCCATCCCCGTCCCCTTCCCCAATTCCTGCCTCTAAACCTGTGACTTCCCCTGTTGTCCTCACTGGTGCCCCAATTGCTAAAGTATGTAGAGCTTCCTCCTGAGGAGTCATAGTCTGTGGTGTCTCTTTGTCCTTCCTCTCTGGTGGTTTAAAATCATACTTTGAGTAAGAGTAGACTTTCTCTTGAGAGATTTTTATTTTAATTCTTTCCTAGTTTTTGTATTTAACTTTGTGTTAGGAAATCATTAATTTCTGACCGATCTTTATTGATCTCTTCAAGTCTCTTCTTGTAGACTGTGATATGCACCATGCTTATCAGTCTTGATAGTTAATGCCTCAGATAGTCTTGTGGCTGTTTTTATTATCAAGACCAGCCAGTCCCTGGTGCACCTGAGGATATGGTGGTCCAGTCTTTTCTGAAAACCTTCTTAGATAGGAAGATATGTGGGGATTTTCGCACCCATTTTGGTGCAGCATTGGCCCTCAAATACTCAGTCATCATGACCCCATAGATGCAGTTTTGACCTGTTCCTTTTTAAGATCTGTGAGTGATTCACAGTACAACTTCCTCGTTAGTGTATGATAACCCTTGGTTATCTGCCATTGAGTAATTTGAGAGTGACACTGTAAATGTTGAGTTTCTTTTGAAGAGAAGGAAGGAGAAAAAAGAGAAAAAAGGAGAAAGGGACTTTCTAGAGGAAAGAGATCAGCATAACGTTGTGGAAGATCAACTTCGTCCTTGTGGGTCCCTCGTTATTTGTTGAGAGGGTTTCTTGTAACTCGTCTGGTGTTTTATCTTGTATGTAGTAATCAATAGAACCCCCTGTGATTCTGGGCAAATCACTTAATCTCCCCATGCCTAAAAAAAAAAAAAAAAAAAAAAAATGAAAGTGTGTCCTCATGTAACGTAACTGGTGCTATGTAAAGCGCTCTGATAACTGATTCGGTTCGGTTCTAGTTCGCGCTATATAAAACTCCGAAAAAAATAAAAATAGGAGCTAGCTACACTGATAACGCTCATGTTGTGTGTGTCTTAGGAAAACATATTAGTTTGTAAGAAGGTCCTCACCCACCAACCTAGTTTGTGGCATGCTTTATCATCGGGCCCCACCCGAGGCACCGAGTGTGCCTCAGGTGTGCTGCGACGCCTGTTTACAGTGGAACGGGTTGTGTTAAGTCAGTGAGTAAACAGGCGTCGCAGCACACCTGAGGCACACTCAATGTCTCGGGTGGGGCCCGATGATAAAGCATGCCACCAACTAGGTTGGTGGGTGAGGGCCTTTTTAAAAACTAATGTTTTCCTAAGACACACACAGGAAGCTATCTCCTATTGATTACTACATACATTCCCTGGGGAAGTGAACTAGCTACCCTAGTTCATCACTCTCCTTTGTGATTGATAATACTGTTTTATCTTGTATCTCAGGATGTGTAGGAGTGTCATTTGTACTCTTAATCCTTATCTCCAGCAGCAGTCTGCTGCTGTCATAGCTCAAGAATCAAAAGAGGGAGGGAGAAGTTAACGGTCCACTCACCTTCCCTTAAATGAACCTGTAAAATCAAAAGGAGTGAAAGAATTGTGTTGAGACAGGGGAAGGGCAACACCAAAATTGTTGCAAGACCCTCAACAGTGTTGTTCCGCCAAAGGCATGTCAACAGCTGGAGTACTTAGCCACTGATCGTTACATCATTGGGTCTTTTCCACCAGGAGGGATTGTCTCTTGAATCTGAGACCATATGGGAAAAAAAGTTAAAAAATACCTCCTACCTTTAGAAAGGACACATTTTATTAAGAAGATCAAAGTTAGTGGTATGATTAAAAAATGTGAGATGTGAAAAGAGAGGTATTAGGTATCTTGAGACAGCTGGGTTAGAGAAAGGAAAGGCCTCCAGTTAACTTCTGAGTGCTGATAGAGGCCGCTTCCACCAATCCTGGCACTGCTCTCATGCTGGTATGAGCAGCGCCAGAATTGGCATGGGAGTTTGGAGCCTGCCCACCTCGAAGAGAGAAGGCCATCAAGGAGGTCATCTCATTCGCAGGTATGTGCTTTTAATTTTTAATGTCCCTCCTGCCCCACCACCCTCGGACATGCAGTATATCCCACCCATTGCAAAATCCAGTTGCTAAATTCCACCCAAAAATACAGCACATTTCACCCAGAGTTGACCCAATGCCGAGATATTTAGTAGTCATACTGAGAGCTGCAGTGTGAAAATACACACCCAGTTAGTTCTGCCTTTATATATTCCAGCATTCAAACTCCGGGGACCTTTGGTAACATCTGCATCACCTCAAAATGTATTAAATGTTCTTGGACAGGACAGGGGCAGAAAACGACTGTCGCCAAGTACCAGGCTGTGGCAGGATTGTGGGCAGAGGAAAGCACTGACATGGGTGAATGAAGGGATAGCAGGAGGGGCGGGATTGGGGCAGAGTAAAGGGCTGACATCAAAGTGCAGGGCTGTGGCCTGAGTGAAGCACTGGGCAAGGAAGAGTAAAGGCGTAAACGTGTTGGGAGCAGCATGAAGGGTTGTCTAGGACTCTGGCCAGAGTGAAGATCTGGACAGAGTGAATGAAGAGGTAAAGGGAGGGGCATCTTGGGGGCAGAGTAAAGGACTGATGTCAATGTGCTGGGTTGGGTCAGCACTGTGGGTAGACAGTCGTAGACTGAAAGTCTTGGGAATGGTGAATGATGGGACAGAGTCAATGAGTAGGAGCACCCAATCGGCCAGGGCAAAGGCTACAGCTGGGAGCAGAGTCCAGGGATAGGGGTAGAACAGGGCGTGGCTAAATTACAGCATCAACACCACCAGGTCTCAGCAGAGACTCAGTGTGCGAGCACTGCTGTCCGGTCTGGACACAGCTATCTCTACACCAAGATGGCGGCTAACGTTGCAGAGATGTTCGCTTTCTAACTACTGTAAGAGGAGCGCAAGCACAGTGCACCACACCCACTGCACACAAATCAGGTTAGAAACCAGGACAACCACAGGCCGGAGAAGGAAGATCCATAGGAAGGCTTGCCTTGCCACAAGGCGTCTAGAGATTGAAGGGACTGTAAGTCAGCGGGCTGCAGGGTTTTCAAAGGCAGGGAAATGAATAAGTGTCCTTGAACTCACCATTGCTGCGCTTGATCTCCACATAGATCCCAATCTGCAGCTTCCTGTCTGTTAACTGGTCCATTGCCGCTGTGAAGGGCAGTCATATGGGCTGGCTAACTTTGAAGAAAAAGCTCGCCCATCCATGCTGTGTCTTCTTTACTAGACACAGATCTAAACTTTACAGTGACTTACCTTGAACAGGGCAGTGTGCCTACGCAATAGCAATGGACCAGGACATTACTGGAATATGCTTATAAGTGCACCATGTGCTATTAAACTTGTAAACAGATTCTGAGGAAGAACATCCAAGATCTCTATAAAGTATTTTTTACCCCCTCCAAGAGGTGATGTGACTTGTGTAATGTGTTCACAAAACTTATTTCTTCCCTGTGCCGTCCCACACCTCCTCCTGCCTTCACAGGCATCAAGCCCTGTGGGGTATGTGGGCGTGGGTCCAGCAATATTTAATCTGAGGGGGCTCACATTTTCAGAGACAGCGTATGAGAAGATAGGGCAGGGATCAGAGAGACAGATGGCCACGCATGATCTGAGTTACCAGGGTGCAGACGGGCAGTCGTGAGCAGAAGGACCATGGAGCACAGTCGGCAGTGAGGGTGCTGGGGCTGCACACAGAAAATAGGACAGTGAGAGAGCATAAACAGCATTGGGTGAGTAGAGTTGAGTGTATATGTGCTGAAGGGACATTGTGTGTGTGTTTGTGTGTCTGTGTTTGTATTTGTGTGTGTGTCTATAGGTGTGTGTGTGTGTTTGAGCTTTCATGCAAAAAGGGCCAGTGTGTGAACAGAAGAAATAGGAACAGTGAAGGGCCATTAGCAGATTAGCAGAAGTGCCTGGAGTGATTGTGCAGAGGGCACAGGGCACAGGAAGTGTGTGTGTGAGGGGCAGAAGCAGGATGCAGTGTATGGACAGATGGGGGGTCTAATCTGATATGCTCTTCACATTCTCATCCCTGCTATTATTTCATAATAGGGTTCTTTGACCAGTACCCCATCAATAACTATGTAAAATGGCTCTATGTCTGCCATGCGGGGTCCACTGAGGACTCTTCCATAGTTCTACTCATGTAGTTTTAGGGTGAAAGGATTATCCCTCAGATTGCCGCACCTGGCTGATAGCGGGAGGGGGAGGGATAGGGGAGAGGGCTGCTGAAAAAAGGACGTATTTGTTCCGGAGCCCCCAATGAAGTCAACCATGTAGCTTGGCTTTGTCGCGCCAAAAACCTCCAGCTTGTTATTGATATATAGAAGTTCATTTCACACAAGGCCTAGTGACTTAGAGAAATTGCACACTGCTTTTGTGTTCTGGCAATCTTGGCATACTTTACATCATAACGTTAGACATACTACATTATTCCATCCCATTATCATGTATTTTCAACCTTATTCCTCATCACCACATTCAGTACCTTCCAGCCTGGGTTGAGACCCCCTAGCTATGTGCGTGCCCATCCATTTCTGGAACTTTCCAACCGTTTTAAGATCTTCTTATAGTTTCTCATTGTTCAAATGGGTGTAATTTATAATATTTATATGTTTCCCTCATCTTCATTGCTTGATTTTGCTCACGCGGAAGTATCACTCATAGTTGTTGGAGTCTGGCCCTAATGCTACATCCTCTCACTGGGACACCATGTTCGGGTCTCTGCTTTTTATGTCACAACTTATTGAATGCTGGGAGTTGCAGTCATGATTCACTTCAATTGAGCCTACTGGACTACAGTACAAAATGGCAAAGATTTCTAAAAGGAAAGCTCAGGACTGGAACAAGATGTTTCTGGTGGCACGGGCTCCTCTGATAAACCACAGACCTCTCAGGTTCTCCATTTCCAAGCTTGAATAGCTCATCCTGTCCATATGTTTTCATTGCACTCAGGGGTTTCCAGTCCTGTTCATCCCATCATAAACCCAACACTACAAGTTCCAGAATGCAAAGGAAAAAAAATGCACCGAGTGAGCTCCTCACGCTTGGATCTGGAAAACTCGAGAGAAACCTAAATCTACAACACTGCAAGGAATCATTTTCCAGCAGCTGCCCTCCCAACCCCCTCACATACACGCTACTCTGACAGGCATTATGGATCAAGACACTTAAAGAGAGGAAGATGTTAAATCAATTTTTAAGTGACCTCGAAGAAGGCTAAACTGCCTGCGATTGGCACGCTGTTTGCAGTAGAAATACAAAAAATGTTAGTTCAAAGAAAACACAGGTTTTAAATATGAAAAGAGGCCCAATGACTTCCTCTTGTCCAACTCCACATTTCCCCCACTATTCCTTTTCAGTGCAAATAATATTTTGACATGTCCACGCTCAATTTACTTTCATATTTCATTACACCAAATCAACTAATCGTGTTTAAGTTCCAGAATAGCGTGCTACTCACCGAAAAGCGCTTTGCCGCTTCTTCGGGGGAAGTAAGCGCTATATAAAAACAATTACAATACAATACGTGCCATTAAGCAAATTGAGAAAAGGCAAAACGGAAATCATTAAAATCTGGCCGAGCCAGTGGCGTAACAAAGGCCCCTGCAACACCAACAAACACAAATGTTTTTCAATAAAGCCGAATCAAACCGGCTGCATGTCATTTGGGACATGTTCATTACCACCACAAAGAGTTTATTTTATTGTACATAAACTCACTCAGTGTCAACCGTGCCTCGTCGCTTGAATATACGTTCCGCCTTCTGCCGCTGTGACCTCCCTGACATCATCAAGCCGGCCTCGATAATCATATACCACACACAGACCACCCATCGACGAGTAATGATAGGTGTTCAGCAAGAACAAAAAACGCACTGGTTCCAATGTTCCTAAAACACGCTTTTAACTACTTTTTTTTAGGTTCTTTAAAACAAGTTCAGCAAGCTGCTACAAATCTACCTGCACTCTCCAGACTCGAGAGCGCGCGGTGGTGGCGCACGTCACTGCAACGCTTTCAGCGCAGGGGGGACTGGCCAAAAATGATTTCCAGAGACATCATTGGTAGCGCTTTCGCACGCTACCACTAATGGTTCTGGGACCCACATACATGGCGGCTGCCGGCTGCGCAACACTGATGGCCCATGGCGGCGGCCTTCATAATTTATTTGGGGACACTGTCAGTGTCCGCAAATATATTATAAAGGCCGCTGCCATGGGCCATCAGTGACGCTCTCCGCCCCAAAATAGTGCCGCCTGGAGTGGACCCCCTCCCCCTAGCTACGCCAGTGGGTGTGGGGACGGCATGGGAGATGAAGTGAATTACAAGCAACACTGAAGCTGAACATGCCCCGAAAACATGAGCATAAGCCTGCAGCACGGCGCCCGCAATGACCAGCTGTGGGCCTGCTTGTTGTAAATAATAAAAAGGTTACCAAGACACATAATACACAGACAGAAGTGGAAGAGGACAAATCCGGCAGGCATACTCCATGGGAGTTAACAATTGTAAAAAACGTGGACAAACAAGGAACATTAACCGCTCAGAAGAAACATTTGTTAAAGGAGACTAGCATAAGCCAATCACTCTGTGGGGTCTAGGCTCGACCTAAACAAGCATTGGCATAGCCACTAGGTCTCACCTTTGGGACCTTATAAGTGTTTAGTTATCCAGCACAATATCCTTGGTGCAACTACATCAACTGTTGCATGGCTAAACACTTCTAAGGTCCCAAAGGCGAGACCTATTGGCTTTGCAAATGCTTGTTTTCCTATGTCCGCCCCATGAAGTGATGGATCATACCAATTTGCAGACAACTTGGCGCGAGACAGTGTTCCACCACTCTTAGGCTACTGTGAGCTTAAACAAATGAGGAAATTGTGTGGCCAGTGGGCAAGTATTTACGTAGCAGTTGGGTCATATGAGAAAAGACCAGGGGCCCGATGTAGGTAGGACTTGTTTACCGAATCTTAATTACCGAATTTTACCGATTCGGTAATTAAGAATCGGTAAATAAGAAGGGGGGACATGAAGGAGCATCCAGATGTTCCTATTACCGAATCGGTAAAATTTCTGTATTTACCGATTCGGTAAATACCGACCGGTAATACCCATTCATTCCTATGGGCTTTGAAGCCCATAGGAATGAATGGGCATTACCGATTCGGTATTTACCGAATCGGTAAATACAGAATTACACAAGGGTGCAGGGGGTGTCACTTTGACACCCTCTGGCACCCCCAAAAGAGGCTCGGGTGCCATGTGGCAGGCATACCTGCCCTAAGGGCAGGTCTGCCTGTCATATGGCATAGGTGTGCATGCACACATGTGCATGCACACCGGAATCGGTATTTTAACATCAAATTGATTTTGATGCTAAAATACCGATTCGGTAAGGCTTGTGGGACTCAGAAGAGTCCCACCTACATATCAAATTTACCTAATCGGTAGAAATACCGATTCGGTATTTTACAGAATCGGTAAATTTACCGATCGGTAAATTTACCGATTCTGTAAAATATGTGGCCCTACATACCATTTCTAAAATACCGGCCGGTAACGGCCGAAAATACCGATTTTCGGCCGTTACCGACCGACCTACATCGGGCCCCAAGCCCCCACAGCTAGGCTTTATGCCTAATAAATAAAAGCCTATTGTTGGGATATACCCAAAAGCTGTGCGGATAAACAGATCCCTTGCTGTAAATTGGTGCAGTCATCTGGCAATACTTATACATACTAGCACATTAAGAGCATTCATGGGCAGTTGTAAATTCAACAAACTGGAATTGTATACCATGGAACTGATGAAAGGTTATGCTAGCTTTTCCTAAGATTTGAATACGTTGTCGTGCACGCTTTCTTTCTGATAATCACATATCGATGCAGTTAAGACCAAGTTTTGCTAGGGAGAATCATGGTGCAGCAACTTGGAATTAGGATTAAATTCCATGAAAATCGATCTCGCCAATTTAGTATGAGATTTTCTCACATTGTGTAGTTTTTTTGTTTAACCTTTTCATTTATATTTGGTTATATGGTATTATGTATACTTGTAAGGTGCATTGCTGAAATAAAGCACTTTAAAGTAAAAGTAAAAATGTAAAAAAAGTTTCCCATGAAATTTAAATCCAGTCATAGTTTTAAAAATAAGTAATTTATCACATTGATCCTGTTTAATTCGTCATCCCTTTTCTTGTTTGCTTTCCATAGATGTGTGGCATGGCGGTGTCAGCCCAGTACCTGTCGGCATACCTGACACAGACGAAGAACAGCCAGGCAGAGGTTGGGCGACTGCAACTCTACGAATTCCTGGATGTGCTAGTACTGTAAAGTCTTTTTTGAACCCTTCACCTGAGAGAGACTTGACGATTGCAAAAAATGGTAAACCTGTAAATTAAAGGTGTAAATGTTCCTCATTGTTTTAAAACAAATGCTACTAAAAAACAAGCGCGGTAGGCTGCCGGCACAACTTTTCTTGTTTGCTCTCCATAGATGTGTGGCATGGCTGTGTCAGCCCAGCAGCTGTCGGCATACTTGACACAGACGAAGAACAGCCGGGCAGAGGTTGGGCGACTGCAACTCTATGAATTCCTGGATGTGCTAGTACTGTAAGTTCTTTTTTGAACGCTTCACCTGAGAGAGACTTTATGATTGCACAAAATGATAAACCTGTAAATTAAAGGTGTAAATGTTGCTCATTGTTTTAAAACAAATGCTACCAAAAAACAAGCGCGGCAGGCTGCGGCAGAAGGGGGAGGATCGAGAGCGCCTCACGCGGCAGCAGCGGGGAGGAGGGGAGCTGCGCGATTCCCTTGCGAGAGCGATAATTGCTACCATATGGCGGTGCTCGCTCCATAAAGGGAATTGCCACACGTGCACTTGTTGCCATTGAAGGTAATGGAACGCGTGCACGTTTTAGCCTGAAAAAGGCAATCGATGGCTACAGGTCTCTCTCGTAGGAGACACCTAAATAGGACACATCATCATTCTGAACCAATTCTCTCTTGTTTCTTTGCTTCACTACAGCAAACAACAAGAACACCCAGCTCCTACAAAGAACACTAAGCACTCAAGAACCAAAAACTCTAAACAACAAAATATATTGCAATCCCCTCAACAGCGCAACCCTATGAAATCTCTAGTAAGTCTCTTTGAATAGGAAAGGAATCACACAGACACCACAGGAATCACTCCTCTACATAATTAATCGCCTCCTAAAGATCCCAATCTTTGCAAAAGATCACACAATACAAACCCATCAACTTTTTCACTGCACCAGACTAAAAAAACACTACAATCACATCCCTTAGTTGCTCTGCGTTCTCAAAAAAATTATCCCCACCAAAACTGCTCATTGATCAAAGCACAACTAATGTGCAAGAAAAACTAAATATCTTTGATCAAACAACAGACTCAAGATCTGGTCTCCTTTTCATCCCTGGAGCTTGGCTGTGGACTGACATAGCACCAGTACTCCATGATACAATCCATACAGCATATTGAATCCAAATACAACAACAAAATAATCGCCGAGACAAAACTAAAGGAGGATCAGTTATCACATAAAATAAATCAATCTCAGCCACCAGAATTAAATTACTATGACTTTCAAGTTGTGAAACATTATAAATAAGTTGCAACTGTACCTCTACTCTGTCTTGCGCTTTCCTCTTAGTGTTCAGACCACTGCCATTTAATGGAGACTTCACAGATATCCTCTTGGACGTCACATCAGGCATATCTATCAAATTTTGCAATCTCTGCACACTAATTAAACATGGGGTTTGCAACACCAAATATGTCCCTACCAAATAACATCATAACTAGTTTGGAAGCTCACAACATAACACCAGCTTATCAATGTGCCTACTCACAAAGGAAGACACATTTTGGTAATTGTTTTGGCCAATCCAGAATCAATCAAGACCAAGGGAATCAGCCCAGTTGCCTGGAATGATCTGATAACCACTGCATCTCTTTCACCTATGAACACTCATTAAGACCTGACAACAATTCTGATTCACACTCGAAAACCTACAGACGATGGAACAAACTAAATATGCAGGACCTTCAAGGTCAACCGATGGAGATATTAAATCCTGGGGAAACAACTGTATGATTGTCTTAATAATTCCACTGAAAAACTCCCCAAAACCCAAATAACAACCCAAAAAAAAAAGACACCATAGATAAACTACAAAAATAATACGAACAAAATGGCATTTCTTTTCCCTCCTGCACTAATCGCATAAATCAAAAAGTCCACTGGACAAAATTTACCTCATGAGACTCAAAAGAATTTATAGATCCACCAAAGAAGAAGAACCTCCTACTCAAACAGGATTTCAAATAACAGGTGCTCCACTAACAAAGGTCATAAAACGCTATCAGAATTCTGCAATCCTGATTGTATATCAGTCGCAACACCTCAATCACAAGGGTTCTATGGAATAATGACAGATCACTTTGTCAACAAAGCTTAACGATTTGAACTGTGTTAAAAAAACAATCAGGGAGGGCGCGGGACGCGGTGGACAAGATGGTCGCTCCCCCTTGAGCTCCGCGATTTCGGCGGCGCTTTGCTGACGAAGGACCCGTCTCCAGCTAGCGTTTCTGGGCAGAAATGGCTGTTTTCGGCGTCTGAACTACCCCCCTGCTGCTGGGTATGTTTCTAAGCTGCCACATGCATTTTTTGGTGTAGAAAAATGCGAAAATGATGTCTCCTCGAAAACGGCCGCCATTTTGTTTTTTTCTTTTCACTTGTTTTTTGTGGGAAAAAAATTATGTGGCTTTTGCTCCCTGGATTTGGCCATCAAACCATGTTTTCTACATCTACTATTGTTTTATGAGGCATTTTTTTTCTCTTATCCGTCCATTGCTGTTTCCTGAACCTGCTTTTTACCTCACACTCTTTCTTCTAGTTTGGTCACTGGCTTCAGGGTTCACTTTGTGATTCGCTTATTTGTGGTACCATCATTACGCCACTTCCTGCCTCCGGCTGCATTTTATCCGTTTTTAAGGTGTTTTTTTCCTGCTTCATTGATGCGGCTTGTTATGTGATTTCCTTACCTCGCATAAAGTAGAGTTGCCTTTTCTCTCACACTGCGCTTGTTCCTTCAGCACTGCAATGATGGAGCACGCACACAATTCCAAAGCCTCTAGTGCAGCTCCTGCTACACGCAAAGACCCGGCTTCAACTGGTAAACGCCTCAAGAAAGACCCTCCTTCTCCTTCCAAATCTCCATCTCCTGTTACTCTTGAGGATATTATGGAGGAGCTTCGCCTCATTCGCCCTTTTATGTCGGATACTACTACCACTTTACAGAGATTGGACGAGAAATGGTATTAAACCCAACCCGATGAATTTGCTCGTCACCTTGGTCTTTTTGGTGTGCGGGAACCAAAGGAGCAGGCACGCAGCTTTATCAAAGTCCACCTCTCTATCCGTAACAGTATTCAGGAGGTCCCCCACCTCCGGCCAATAGTCCCCTAGTGTCGGGCACCCCCACAGCATGTGGTCCAGATCTACCTCCGATTCTAGACATCTCGGGCACACGGCATCGAGCACCTGGAAGTGTCTGCGTAGCCTCTCCGGGGTCAGATATGCCCGATGTAGCACGAAAAAATGCACCTGCTGAAACCTAGCATTCCTCGTCCCTTTCCAGGTCCTGTGTAACACTTGCCCCCACACGGTGTCCGGGATTTGTTTACCTATGCTGGTCTCCCAACGCGATTTCAACTCAACCAGAGGCACTAGTCCTTCATGCAACATTCTGTTGTGGAGGCAAGTCACCGCCTTGACGGTGCCCGCGGCCATCACCACATACTGGCACACCATCGTCACCTCCAGTTCCACCAGCCCTCCCCCCCAATGCCGCTGCATCGCTGCTACGACCGCCGCGTGCAACAGGAAGGTTCCGCCCGGCAGGCCGAATTGTTCCTGTAAGGTCTGGAATGGGACCAGCGTCCCGTCCGTATAGAGGTCTCCTACCATCTGCAAGCCCAGTTCCTCCCACGTCAATAACTGGGACCAATCACCCCCGTGAGGCAAGGCAGTCAGCATTCCCAACGGTATCTCCGGCGCATACGGCCAGCGCTTCCCAGCCCTCTTCAGGTTCCTGTTCCAGCACAATCTAAGCGTCCTTTCCTCCATCGTAAGATCCCGCCCAGCCAGTCTCTGTTGCATAACGATAGATGACAAGACATGTCTCTGGATGCCGATCCCTCGGTCGTTATCTGGCCCCCGAAATTATCTAGCTACGTTCTGTGTTAGGACTTGAAGCTGCGCCGCTAGGTAATATAATTCGAAGTCAGGGACTGCCATCCCTCCCTCACTCTTGGGTCTCGTCAGGGTAGACAACGCCACCCTCCGGCGGCCCTGGCCCCACAGAAAGCCGGTCACCAACGACCTCAACTCCCGAAAGAGTTTCTGCGGGATCCATATCGGCAACGTTCTAAAGTAATAGAGTAGTCGCGGGAGCGCCACCATTTTCAGCAGTGCCACTCGACCCAGTACGGATAGTGGGAGAGATGCCCAGAAGTCCATACTGCCCCTCAGCGCCCGGATGCAGCGCCCCACATTCCCCTCAAGGAGGTCCGCTGCGTTATGATAGATGCGCACTCCTAGGTAGACAAAACAAGAGGGTTCCCACACCACCGGTCTTGTGAGCTGCGAGCAGTGCGTGGTCTCCCGCAACGGGAACACACAAGTCTTAGTCCAGTTCACCCTGAGGCCAGATAGCCTCCCGAACCTGCCCAACATGTCCACCGCGCCTTCCAACGCCCTCCCGGAATCCGCCAAGTACAATAACAGGTCATCGGCATATAACGATATATAGTGTGACTCAAGCCCCTGCACAATGCCGTCATAGGCGACGCCCGATCTCGCCTGCGCCGCCAGCGGCTCCATTGCTAAGGCAAATAGTAGAGGGGACAATGAGCAGCCCTGCCTCGTGCCCCTACAAACCGGATAAGCCGGAGAGACCATAGTCCCTAGCCGCACCCGCGCCTTAGCCGAAGAATAAAGCACCCTCGTCCACCTCCGGAACCCCTCCCCAACTCCAAACTTCATCAACACGCCATCCAGATAATCCCATTCCAAGCTGTCAAACGCCTTTTCGATATCTACCGTCAACACCACCGGGCCCCGTTCCGCTGTAGCTGCATCATCAATGACCCCGATCAACCGACGGATATTCATCGAGGTGCTCCTGGTCGGGATGAATCCCGCTTGATCCCTATGCACCAATGAGGTCATCTGCGGTAGGAGCCTGGTAGCTAGGATGCGACTCAAGATCTTGTAGTCTACAGTCAACATGGACAATGGGCGGTAAGAAGAGACATCCAGCGCATCCCTGCCCGGCTTCAACAGCGGCACTACCAGCGCCTCCCTCATAGAGTCCGGCAACCGCCCCAATTGGCTCGCTTCCGCATACACAATCTGCAGCCTGGGTGCCAAAACTTCTATAAATTTAGCGTAGAACTCGATCGGTAGCCCGTCCACCCCTGGGGTTTTGTTCCGCGCCATATGACCAATTGCTCCTCTAATTTCTCCCAGGGTGATGGGGCCCCCCATGTCCCGGGCATCCTCCACATCCAGTAGCGGTAAAGTAATTCGATCTAAATAGTCACCTATCTCTTGAGCTCCCGCTTCAAGGTGGCTGGCATACAGTCCCGTATAGTAGGACTGTAAGCGCCCCAGGACCGCTGACTGCGAATAGACCACCTCCCCATCCTCGCGTCTGACACTCATTATCGGACTCCCTCTAGGGTTCGGATCAGCCAGCTTGGCAAGGAGCGTACCCACTTTATCCCTCTCCTCATGCACTCTGACAGCATACAATTTATAATCATAACACCGCAATCTTTCCGTTTCAGTCGCCACCACCTCTTTAGCTTGCAACAATCGTTCCTGCAACTCCGGCCTCTCGGGTCTCTGCTGTTCCACCCCTCTCAACACTTCCTCCGCCTTCGCAAGGTCATTCAGCACTGTTCCTCGCACGGTCAGGAACCGTCCCATACACACCCCTCTCACCACCACTTTCATAGCCTCCCATTCAGTCGCTCTAGTCGCCGTTGACCCAGCATTAACCGTAAAATAGCCATCTATGCCCTGGCGGACCGTGTCACAGAACGCCGGATCCTCCAGCGTCTCCGGACGAAGTCGCCACGAGGGGACCGCCGATCTCGCCAGTCGCCATTGCATAGAGAGCAACAGGGGGTTATGGTCCGATATGGTCCTGGATAAATACTCAGAGTGAGTTACCACACTCGCCAGGGAATTGCTGCAGAGCACTGAATCCAATCTAACATGTAGATCGTGTAGTGCGGAGAAGCAAGAATAGTCCCTAGTCTCGGGGTGTTGCGCCCTCCACACATCCACCAGGCCCCACTGTTCCTGCCAGTCCCGCCTATGAGTCGCTAAGCGACGCACTGGGGAGTCCACTAGAGGCGGGTGCGACCTGTCTAACAGCACATCAGAAATGGAGTTGAAATCCCCTGCCAGCAATACAGGGCCCGCCAAATAATACGCCAGTGAGCGCGATAATCCTTCAAAGAAACGCGCTTGATCAATGTTGGGGGCATAGATGTTACACAGCACCACCTCCCTACCATACAGCCGTCCCTCAACTACCACATAACGACCCTCTGGATCTGTTTTCTGACTCGTGACCTGAAACGGCGTGCCCGCCCTAATCCATATCAACACCCCCCTGGCGAATGCTGAATATGTCGTGCCAAACACCTGACCCCGCCATCTCTTCTGTAACGCCCCGCACTCCTGCTGCGTCAGGTGAGTCTCCTGAAGCATCGCAATCTGGACGCCTCGCCTCACTAAGTAGGCATGTACCTTGTGGCGCTTCACCATAGTACGAATACCCCGGACATTCCATGTGACACATTTCAGATTAGGTAACGTCCCCATAAAGCATCAATCTCAACAATGGCGCTAGCCAATAAAAGTTACCCGCATTGCAGCAATTGAACAGTCCCCGAAAAACATGTCCCCTAACACCCATCAACCCCCTCCTCGCCCCGTTCCAAACCTTAAACACCCAACACATCACACTAACCTGTGGTCGTCACCACAGAAGACCTTAAGGGTCTGACGAAGGCTGTGGAACCCCAAACCAGGACGGCAGAGCAACCACCCCGCGCCCGTAGCCCCACACTGCTAGAGCAGCCCCATACCTGGCAGTCCAATAGAAGTCAGGAGCGTCCACGCCTCCAGGCCTCATAAAATGTCCAGCGGCCACAATCCTCACCCATTAAATATACCATCTGATGTCTGTGGGGTGACCTCCAGCCCCTGCACTCCTCCCACCTCCGAGTCATCATCACCGGTCTTCTCCCCTTCTCCTTCCGAAGCCGAGCCTCTGGAAGCGTCCTCTCGCTGCGATCCTGTGATGCTCGCCGTGGCCTCTAGCGCACTCTGTCTATCGGCCAGCATTTGTGCTTCTCGCTCGGCCCGTTGGCGCCTATTCCGGGAGCGGATGCGCTGTGACTTCCTGACCTTAGCCGGTTGCTGCCGATCCCTGGCGGGCCTGTGCGCCCGATCCGTCCCCGCACGATACAGTTCTAGCCACGACCATGCTTCATCGGGCGTTTGGAAAAAGTGAGTCCTGTCATCAACGATGATCCGCAGCTTGGCCGGAAAAAGCAAGGAGTATTGGATCCCCTCCTCTCTCAGCTCTTTCTTCACCGACAGAAAGGAAGCCCTGCTCCGCTGCACCTCCTGCGTGTAGTCCGGAAAAATCGTCACCTTGCTGTTATCCACCTGGAAGGGCCCTTGGGATCTCGCCCTTTGGATCAGCAGATCCCGATCTTTGTAGTGCAGCAGTTTGACCACCATCGGTCGGGGCGGTCTGCCCTCCAGGGGCGGCTTGGCAGGCACCCTGTGCGCCCTCTCCAGCGAGAAGAAGGGGGACAGGCCCTCCGGCGCCACCACTGTCCGAAACCAGTCCTCCATGTAGGCCACTGCGTCACCCTTCTCGATTTTCTCCGGAAGCCCCACCACCCGCACGTTGTTCCGTCGGTTGCGTCCTTCCGCGTCCTCCGCTCGACGCTCCAGGACCGCCAGACGGCGAACAACGTCCTCAAGTGTATGTTCTGCAGTGACCACTGCTGGCTTCAGTTCTTGGAGCAATTGTTCGTTTGATTTCACTCTGTCAGAGAGCTTGGCGTGGTCCGCTCTCAGCAGGCCAAGCCCCGTCGCCACCTGCGCTATGTCCTGGCGCAGCTCTTCCTTTGTGGTAGTGATCGCGGCCAATATCGCATCAAGGCGGAGATTCAGCCTCTGTTCCTGTGACGAGGGCCCTGTTGCGACACCGTCATCTGCCTCCTCCGATCTCCTGTCTCCCCGCTCCGGCGGCGCGGCGGCTCCAGCTCCCTGCGCGGCCATCTTGAGCGCGGAAACCCCTCCGTCCGAACAGCCCCCACTGATGGCGGCCGGCGGCGGCAGCTCCTCCGGCCGATCCGATCCTGGGCCCGCCCGGTGTCGCCCAACGAGATAACCGAGCAAGCGTAGCACACCTATCTCCAGGTCAAGCGGGACCATGCAGGGCCAGCCGTCCTTCGTCCACTCTCTGCTAGCAGCTTCCGGTCCAGAGGTCGCAAGCCCTTCCGATGAGGCGGGCAGCCGGAAGTTCGTGTCCCCGGGCAAACCAAGCCCTCTGCCCCCGGCAGCACCGATCCCTGTGGGTCTCTGCCAGAGTGACCAGGCGACCCCGTTGTGCCAGGACGGGCCCCGCGGCAATCTGTTGCTTCAGCAAAGTCTAAAATAATCAGCTCACGCCCCCTTGTTTGGAGAGGGTCGATCAATAATGGTAGGAGGTATATTCTATGCTTCACAAAGCAGGGATAGTCAGCTGTTCCTCTTAGAAAACAAGTTAATCAACCGGCAAAACACGGGGCATAAACTGGCAGTCTCTGTGTGGTGTTACTGCATGTCCCGTAAATTCCATCCGGAGAACGTCCCCATCACCTGCAGTAAAGACGCAGCCCTCCTTGCAAGTTCGTGAA
This sequence comes from Lissotriton helveticus, assembly GCF_964261635.1. Lineage (NCBI taxonomy): Eukaryota > Metazoa > Chordata > Amphibia > Caudata > Salamandridae > Lissotriton > Lissotriton helveticus. Next base: position 983,408,312 of record NC_136061.1, on the reverse strand, counting down.
ATGCCCCTAATCGGGCTGGGAAGTACCGGCCACCCTATTCACAGCGCTCCTCAGGGTCTAAAGACCGCGGTGCCGGTCCGGCGCTCCCTCGCCCTCCACTGGGCGGGCCCACCTCTGGGAATCAGTCCTCTAGCCGCCTCCTGGCCTGCCCGCACCCCTGACTGACCAAGCGCCGCGGGCGGCCGCACCTCCAGTGCCCCGACAGCTCGCTGCTCTTCTCTGCGCCTCAGCGGCTCCCGCTGCGGTGTACTCAGCGGCCGGGCGGCCCCGCAGCACCACCGTCCGCGCGGCTCGATCCCAGGGCCAGCGCTCCAGGGGGATCAGGTGGGGGAGGGGCGCCGCTATCTCCCGGTCACTGCGCTGTCCTTCGCCGCCGCTCAGGACCAGCACCCTCCGTCCGTCCCCCGGCTGTCCGCCTCACGAGGGTCCTCCAGGTGCCTCCAAAACAGCCCCGCACCTCTCTCCGCTCAGCTCCCGGAGCCTCACTCCGTCAGCGCCGCCATCTTGCCTTCTTGGCCAGCGAGGCCGATCCGGTAGCCAGGTCCGTCTCCACGCGGCGCTCAGGGTCCCGACGGGGTCCGGACGTTCTCCTCCAGGTCAGCGACCCACCAGGACCTCAATCTCAGCTGCCGGGCGTTACGGGGCTGGATTTCGCAGGAGAAAAGACGAGACTCGGCGCGGAGCAACTCGCTCACGCGGCCATTCCGGTCGGCGTTGAAACCACGCCCCGGGTGTGTTATACTCTTCATCTATTAAAGATACAGTTAAATCCAACCATAAGGATATTCTTTCCAAGCTTTCTGCCCTTATTGAACGATGGTCCCCTTTATTCCTCTCCAGGTGGGGTCGATTGGCAACTGTTAAGATGATGCTTCTACCTATCATTCATTTTTATCTTTCTATGCTGCCTATTTCTCTTCCTGCCTATTTCTTCACTCAGATTAATCATATTCTTACTCGTTTCCTCTGGAATAATCGTAAACCCAGGATATCCATATCTCGCCTTCAACAACCAAAGCATTTGGGTGGCGTGAATTTTCCAAATCTTGTACATTTTCATTCTGCCTTTACTTTAAAGCAAATCTGGCCATTCCTTGCCGATTCGCCCCCCCCCCCTCCTCCCACTGCATGGAGTGCTTTAGAGCAAGCTCAGCTTTCACCTTTCCCTTTTCACGCTGCTATCCATTTATCTCAACCCCCAAAACGTTTCCTTTCTCCCACTTTTAAGCTCTCTAGGGCGCTTTCCCTCTCATTGTTTCGTTCCTCCTGGTCTCAAGCTCATTTATATTCCCTTATCCCATTATGGTACAATCACTCTCTGAAGATCAACAAGAAGGCCCTTTTCTGGAAGGAATGGATCAACAAAGGCATTAGTTCCTTACTGGATTTCCCTACCATTAGCTCCTCATTTCAATTATCTAACAAATATTCTTCCCAATTTCCTGATCTCAATTTAGCCCTATCTGCCCTCATCTCACATCACACTACTTTATCAGATATTGCCCCACCTGATTCCACTCCTTTAACTTTTACTACCCCACATAAAGCGTCCACCATTTATAAGATCCTCTCCCGTTCTATCTCTGATCGCCCCAAATCCAAACCTGAACTTGCATGGGAAAAGGATCTCGCACAGGATTTTTCCTTTCAAATTTGGGAATCTATCTTATCTAAAATTCATACTGTTTCCCGTTCAGCTACCACCAATCAGACTCTGTATTTTTTTTATAATAGACGTTTTCTTACCCCAAATTATTTGTTTAAGTTCCAAGTCTTTGACTCTAGCCAATGTTGGTCATGCTCTCATCCGGATGGTACTTTGTTTCATATGTTTTTTCAATGTCCCTTGGTTGCATCCCTTTGGCAGTATATATGGTGTAAGTTGAATGAGATTCTAAACTCCAATCATATGTTTGATATTGTTCACATTTTTCTAGGTGGTTCTTCTCCTATTTTGAATGTTTCACGTAATGTTCGTAATTTTATAGATTTGTTTATAGCCATTTCTTTGCAGATAATTACATCAAACTGGAAAGACACTTCGAAGATCTCTTCTACTGTCTGGTGGAACCTTTTATGTCATCATCACAGATTCGATCATGCACATGCTACGACTACCTCTCTTTTAATTAAAAGAGATTTGTTATGGTTACACTTAACTGATTTTCTTTCCAAACGCTTACCCTGATCGGCCTCATCTTTCCCCTTTATCTTTCTTTCCCTTTCTCTATCTTCCTACATTCTGCCTCCCTTTTTTCAAGCATTTCTTTCATTCTTTTCTTTTCCTTTTTCTTCTTCCCCTTTTTTCTTTCTTTTCCTAATCCCATAAAATTTAAAAAAGCATTTTCCCTTAGTATATTTCTTATATTTCCCCATTTGGGGTTCTCGTTTTTATATTCCACATTCATATTGTATTATCCCATTTTTTTCTTTTCTTTTTCTCTTATTGATTGTGTATCTGTATTGATGTTTTACTTGGCTTATTTATTCAATAAAGCTTTCTAAACTAAAAAAAAAAAAACAATCAGCTGAAAATCAGAATACATAAAGAAAGGTGTCACCTCAAAGAGGCTCAACTCTTACCTCCTTTAAGCTAGTATCTCTTGTGGAATTCTAAGATGTGGTTAACGCCACTAGCTGGCACAGCATTGCATCCATGCCCCCTGTAAGAAATTGGGTTACTGGTTGACTGTGGGGGCGAGCCTTGTTCAAGCACCAACCACAATCCTCGTCAGGGTAATGCACAAGCAAACCCCAAATTAACCTGTACTCAACCCCCTGGTAGCTTTGCACAGAGCAGTCAGGCTTAACTTGGGGGCAACCTGTTAAGTATTTGTGCAACACTTCAAACAGTAACACAGTGAAAATTCCATACAAAAAGATCCCACACCAAGTTAGAAAAATAGAGCAATATTTTATAAATAAAAAAAGATCAAAATGACAAAACTCCAATCAATAGAGCCAGAGCTGGCGGTGGTTGGTGTGACACGAAGAGCAGGCTGTGCGTCACTGATGGGTGGGCTGGAGCTTTGCGTTGTCGCTCTGTGGGAGAACGATGCTTGCTGTGTGACGAAATGGGCTGGCGGCTGCTCGTGCTGATTTTCGGTGCACGTAGCGTGGTTCCAGTGCAAACGGGCCAATTCACAGTTGCAAAGAGCTCACAAGCTTGATTTCAAGAGCATGTGAGCCATACCAAGGGTCCAGGACCTGAGAGGCACCACTTGGGAATCAGGAACTCATTAAAGGTGGTCCAGAAGCTGTAGGGGCGTCTGTTTTGTCTCTTTGGTTTAGATCAGAAGGCCACAGACTAGCCTTTGGAGGCACTCTGGGGGTCCTGGGTTCAAGATAAAGTTGAAGGTCCAGTTCTTTGACCCCAGACCAGAGGGCAGCATGTCAGCACAACGGGGTAGCAATCCCTGTAGAGTAGCAGTCCAGGAGAGTGGCAGTCCTTGTAGCAGCACAGCAGTCCTTCTTCCTGACAGAGTATGCAGGGTCCAGCAGTGTATCAAAGTAGTGGTGTCGAAGGTCCTTCTATTATACCCAGTTGTGCCTTAGAAGTAGGGAGAAACTCCTGTAGTCATGCCTCTTTGTAGTGCCCTCCCGTCCCTGTCCTGGCTCCAGACTAACTAAGGAGGGTATGTAACCCTTTGTGTGGAGACAGGACACAGCCTATTCAGGTGTAAGTGAGGCTGGGCCCAGCTTCTCCCTCCCATCCTGCCAGTGATGGCCCATCCAGTCCAGCCTAAGCTCATATTGTGTGTGGCTGTCTAGTAGGAATACAAAACGCCCAACTGCCAACTACACCCAGTAATGTGGCCAGGGACAGGCTGAAGGCACCAGATGGCTAAGACAAGAACATGCCAACTTTATAAAAGTGGCATTTTTAGAATTGTAATTTAAAATCTAACTTTACCATGAATTAGGAATTAAAAATCCAGGACCCCCAGGAAAACAGATGGGAAACAGTAAGAAGAGCTGTTACAGGTGCGGCAGCCTGGCGCACGAGGCCCACGACAGGAAATGCCCGGCGTTTCGCGCCAAATGCCTGTTCTGTGGGATCGTAGGGCACTATGAGAAGGTGTGCCGCAGGAAGTCTGCCAGGAACGTGGTGAAATTTGTAGACCAGGGACAAGACGATGTGGGAGAAGACAACTATGAAGAGGAAGACACCGTGCTCTGCATCTACGATCAAGTTCTCTGCGTGGACGCCAAGAGATCGACCAAGCCTGTGCTGGATATGACGATCGGAGAAGTACCAATAAGCATAGTGGCAGATACAGGCTCGCCCTACACAATAGTCCAAAGGGCGGTATGGAACGAGACGTTTAAGCCAACATTGGGCCCGGAACTCGAACGTCTGGACATAAGGCCAGTCACGTACAACAGAGATGGCATACCCATGGTAGGGTTCGGACCATTGAAGTTCGAATTCAGAGGACGCAGCGCCTTCTGCAAACTGTATGTCTCAGAGAAGGGACCATCAGTTTTAGGATGGCTGGACCAGGGCGACCTGGGCATCAAACTGGACCCGGGAGGGAAAGTACAGATATTACTCACCGAACCGGAAAGTTGGCCAGACGTAGACCGGTGGAGGAAGGAGTACCCCAAGGTATTTGGAGGCACTGTGGGAAGGCTGGAGAAGTTTGCACACAAGATTGTACTCAAAGCAGGAGCAGTACCAGTGTCACACAAGGTGAGAAATGTACCCCTCGCCGTGAAAGAGGCAGTGCAGGAAGAACTGCAGGAGTTGGAGAAGAAGGGCATAATCGAACCTATCACGTGCGCCGAATGGCTGGCGCCACTCGTGGTGGTGATGAAACCCAGTGGGAAGGTCAGGTTATGCGTTGACCTACGCGAACTCAACACGAACATTGTAGTGGAGAAATTCCCCTTGCCTCGGATCGAAGAGATGCTAGCCAAAACCAGAGTAATAAAGTGGTACTCCACCATTGACTTAACATCAGCATACCACCAGATCGCGTTACATCCAGAGAGCAGGAGATTGACGTCCTTCATCACCCCCTTTGGATGCTACCAGTTTTGTCGCATGCCGTTCGGACTGGCATCGGCAGCAGCGGTGTTCCAGAAACTGATGCACCAACTGTTCAAGAACATGGACGGCATCCAATACTTTCAGAATGATATCCTAGTAATGGGGCGAGACAGGATAGACCACGATGCCAAGCTAACCAAAGTACTGAGAGTTCTGAAGGAAAAGGCCTGACGGCGGAGTGGGAAAAGTGCCGCCTGGGCATGGAATCAGTGACCTACTTGGGGAATGAAATAGGGGTGCAAGGAATCACACCAAAGACTGAGAACGTGAGAGCAATTTGCGACGCACCACCCCCCACGAACAGAGAAGAGGTCAGGTCATTTTTAGGCTTGGCAGAATACTATAGTAAATTCGTTCAACATTTTGCAACAAAGACCCACCACATGAGACAACTAACCAGGGAGAAGACACCGTTCTGCTGGACGGAAGAAACACAACAGGAGTTTGAAAGCATAAAAAGAGATGTTGTAGGAGCCGTACCCCTGCAAGGGTACGATCCCCAAGGTCGAACGGTGCTCACGACGGACGCCAGCGACAAGGGACTCGGTGCGGTGTTAATGCAAGACCGAGGACAAGGAGAAGTAGAAACATTGAGTTTTGCATCCTGCACACTGAGTGACACGGAAAAAAAGTTCAGCATCATAGAAAAAGAAATGCTGGCCGTAGTGTGGGCAATGACAAGGTTCCGACAATTTCTATGGGGTACACGGTTCCAGTTGAGGACCGATCACAAACCGTTGGAGAAGGTACTCACTACACGCCAGTGCCACGCCCAGAATTGCTAAAATGACTCTGAAGCTTTTGGAGTGCAGATACGACGTGGAGTATATCCCGGGCAGTCGGAATAAAGTAGCAGACTATTTGAGCAGGGCCGCAGCCATGGAAACAGAAAAGGAAGACAAAGAAGCAGGAGAGGAGATGGTAGCATTGATGGAGGACCAAGAAAGAGTCATCAGCAACCAAGAGTGGGACGAGGCCTATAAAGAAGATAGTGACATACAGGAGGTGAAGGAATGCATAGTGAACGGATGGCCAGAAAAGAAACACCTCAAGGAAAATCTACGGAAGTGTTATGAATTCAGGGAGGAACTGTCAGTAGACGATAAAGGAGTGTTCGTATACAGAGGAGACAAGGTCGTTCCCCCAGCAGGAATCGTTCAGAGATTGCTAGCGATACTCCATGAAGGACACTTGGGAATTGGGAAGATGAAGCTACGGACCAAACAAGGATACTGGTGGCCAGGAATGGACTTGCAAGCGGAACGGTACGTCAGAGAATGCATCCAGTGCCAAGGAGCGGACAAAACACTTAAGCCTTTAAGACCAGCGCTGGGGAAGTTTGATTCCCCGAAGAACCCATGGGAAGAGCTGTCTATTGATATCCTGGGCCCAATCCTAGATGGACAAGGAACCCAAAAGTATGTGTGTGTCCTCATAGACAGGTAGTCCAAGTGACCAGAGGTGAATGTGGCAGAAGTGATGGACACAGAGACAATTCTAAGATTCCTGGATGACACATTCGTAAGAGAAGGCATTCCCAAGTCCATATTAGGTGACAACGGGCCTCAGTTCACCTCAGAGAAATGGATCAAATTCATGGAGAGAAATGGAATCCTGTCCAAACACACTTCCATATACCACCCGGCTGGGAATGGACTAGTCGAGCGCTTTAATAGAGTGGTGATGGGATCGGTACAGGCAGCCATAATGAATGACAAGGATTGGGAGAAGGAAATATGGAAAATGATATGGGCGTATCGGATCACCCCCACGGGGACAGGGTATAGCCCCTTCCAAATATTGAGGGGCCGGACCCCTTCACGAGGGACAACAGAGTGTGGAAGGAGAAAACAGTGACCAGCCAATGGTCCCCAGCAGTGGTTCATGCAAATCTGGAAAAAGCACAAGCAGTCTATACCATGTACTACAACTCACGAAGGAATGTGAGAGACACTGGATTGGAGAAAGGCGAATGGGTGAGAGTCAAGCTGGCGACATTGCAAAGAAAGGGGGACAGCAAGTAAAGTAAGCCCCTTCAGGTCAAAGAGGTATACAATAGAGCCACCCTGTTAAGTGATGGCAATGTATGGTCGCAAGACCGGATGGCAAGATGCAACAGAATAGTACAATGGGACTTTGGTGAGCAGGAGCAGGAAAGAACAGCGGAACCTGAAAGGGGAACTGAGCTCTCCAACTTGGACGTGGACACAGAAGAGGGAGGCCCGAATGAGGAACAGGACAGTAATAGCGACCACAGAACAGAGATGGAGAGGAGTGCAAAGAGATCAATGGGAAGCCCATCTGGACCGAGGCCAAGAGAAGGTATCGGAGAGACTCAGGAGAGAGAAGACACAGACACCCCGGTAAGACGCACCCGAGGGGGGAGAGCGGTGGTGAGACCATCCAAGTTCCAGGACTATGATATGAGTGATGGACTATAGTTTTCATATTGTTTCGTTTGTATAAAAAGGGGAGATATGTAGTGTTAGTGCTCTAGACGGCGCACGTAGCGTGATGACGTCTACGCGCCGTCGGCCATGTTGGGGATGCGCGCGCATCCCAGAGAAAAGAGCGCGAGTGCCGAAGCCGGGAGATAGCGGCGGCTCGGCGCTCTCTGATGCGAGTTAGCAAATAAAGACCCTGGAATTACACAGTGCCTCCTGTCATTATTGGGAGCAACCACAACATTACAGTAAGCCGCCTCACACTCCAATGTGCACTTGTCTTTACACGCCATTAACAGACTGCGCTCGAGCGCGTCAATTTAAGTAAGGCTAAGCAAACATTGTATGCCTTTTCTGCTTCTCTCAGTCTATAAATTACTGCCCACACCCTAAATGCACCGATTTAGCACTGTTTTGCTAATAAATACACACCCCTTCACACTACTCATAAAACTTTCCATTAATCTTTATACACCATACATACATTGGGTATTATTGTTACACATATCCTCACAAATACATCTCAACCATTACCAGATACATCAAAAATAATATTTTCGGAGTATACTTCTCTGCTCAGAAGCAGCAAACAAAAGAGAAGGAAATGGAGGTCACACACACTGTTTATATGGGACTGAACATTCTTTTACCATTTTGATGTTATTAAAGTTCTAACTGGAAGCTTTAAATCGTTTGCTGCTCAGAAGGCGTAAATAAAAGTTATATGCATAATGTTAGCCTCCTGCCTTGACATAAAATTATACCCCGTTTTGAGACCTAGTCCCATCCTTCTCCGTGAATGAGAGAGAGAGACATACATACAATACAGTCTGTGATCTCGTACAAGTGTTGAGACTGTAGGAAGGCTGAGTGCAGGGCTGCTGGGTAGGGGTGTACTATCGAAGACACATTAGGCACAAGCACAAACTGGGTGCTACCATGTCTTTATCCATCTCCTGGACATAAATTCTTACCATCTGCCCCTAGTACTTGAGTTCAGGGATCTTGTAGATTTTGTAGCGCTGGGTGTACATCCAATCGAGTCCATGCCCACCAGCACCTCCATTGCTACACCAAACAAACTCTAAGCATACTTGCCTCCTTTGTTGATACCTGGGCACCATCTAGCAAGTAGAGTCCATGGCTGAGAGTATCTGGTTTACATCGTGTTACGGGGTTTTATATAGCGCATGCTGACCAAAGGTTTCTTGGCGCTTAGAGGGGATAACCTGACCCAAAATAACTATGCAACAGGTGGCCTTTTAGTATCTTGTTAAACTTCAGGTAGTTAGATTCCAATATAAGGTACAGGGGGCGGAGTTACAAAGTTTGGGGGTAAGTAGGAGAAACACCTGTCCATTGTTCTCAATTTCTTGAAGCGAGGAAGAGTCAGCAGGTGAAGGTCAGAGGAGCTCAAAGAACCGTTAGGAATATAGTAATAAAGCCTTTCATTAATTCATTCCGGGGTTCGTTTTTAACATGACTTAGTTAAAAGCAGTGCAGAGTGCCTTAATCTGTACTCTTTGAGGCACTGGTTAACCAGTGTAAACTACTGTGGACCAAAGGTGTAGCAGCATGGGCCGAAAGAGGGAGTTTAAAAATGAGCCTAGAGGCATCGTTTGTGACCACCTGCAGAGCATGTAAAGCAGAGGTCAGAAGGCCAAGATAATTGGCATTTGAGAAGTTGATGTGAGAGATTTGCCTCCCAAATCAGTGTACCTAATGTCTGGTTTCACAGAAGAGGGGCCAGCTTCCTAATCGAACAAGCAAGCTGATACAAGTTGCGACAACAAAGTTTACTTGGGACGAAATAGATATCTGGCAGTCAAGTGTCACGCCAAGACTTTTGGCCTTGTTAACGGGGAAGGGGCGACCACCCACCTTTGCAAGCCAGGGCCGACCCGAGGCTGCCATTGGCGCGTGGATTATGGCCTGTTCAGTCTCACCTGGGGTCAGTGTTATTGTATTTCTGCACATTCAGGCATAGATGAAACGCACCCTTGACTGAGTGTCGAGTTGGAAAGTGGTGGAGCCACCCAAGCTTAAGATCAGCGGCGTCATCGGCATAGTTGTAAACTTTTCATTCCCTGCAGGCAAAGGGCAGCGATAAGTGGCTGGACAAATGCATCAAAAAGAAGGGGAGAGAGGCAAGACTGTTTTGGGGACACTGCAGTTCAAGGCAGTACTATGAGAATTGAACTGTCCCATTTGAACAGTCTGGAACGGCCCTGAAGGAAGGAGGCAAACCGAGCAAGAGCTCACTGGCAAATGCCAGCAACCCCCAACTGGTTAACCAGAATACTGTGATCCGCCCTGTCGAAGGCCGCCGAGAGATCCAGAAGGATCAAGGCAGATGCTCGGATGGCATCCACCTCTCACCTTAGATCAACAATCTCCCTCTGTGCATTGAAAGGGTCTAAATCCAGATTGACATGGGTAGAAAACAGTTTATTGAGTGCAGAAAGTGACTAAGGCTGGGCATGACATTGGACTCTAGTATTTTGGAGGGGTATGGCAGGAGAGAAATCGGTCTAAAGTTCTTGGGGAATTAGCCCCAGGTTTTTAAAGAAGGGGGATCACAACAGCCTTTTTAAAAGAGTAGGGGACGATAACAGAGGAAAAGAGTGATTGGCCAAATTGAGCAGGTGGGGCTGATGGTCTCTGATAGTTCACAAAGAATCATAAGATGCAAGGATCATGTGGGTAACCTGTTTTGACTTTGCCCATGATGGAAGAGATACTTTCAATATGGAGGGAAAGAAATACAAATAAGTTGGCTGGGTAGAGTAGAGACCTCTATGGAAGCGACGGAGGCAGCACTGACATTGATCTCAGTCCTTATCTGTGAAGTTGTCTCTTCAAAGAAAGAGCTGAGAGTACTGCAGTGTTCCTGGGTAAACTGGGCCTCCTGCGAGATATTTTTACAGTTGGAGAGCTCATGGAGGATTTTGTGAGTCTTTTTCTGTATGTTGGCCACCTGAATGATACAGTATGTGAGTAAGACAGCTTTAGCAGCTTGGGCCTGGGATTTGCATTTCTTCAGCTCAGTTTGAAATAATATTTATAATCAAGGTCATACTTCCTACGCTAATTCCTGTCAGCACAGCGCAATGATAACTTTGCCACCCTTAGTTCATTATTGAACCAGAGGGCATGCTTTGCGTGGGGGCGCATGAGTTACTGAGTAATAACGAGTCGCTGAGTGATAGAAGCATGTTGGGTTAGCTGCGGTAAGAATCCACAAGTTAAAGGATTCAGCTGTCTCTGCAACAGAAATGGATGTCAAAGGCAACAAGTTCTCAAGGGTGGCAGCTATTTTAGTTAAGGCAAAAGGAACAATTGATGGACAGAATGCAGAACAATGCAAACATTCACCCCCAGTCACAAAGATCTGGGATTCATCTATCATTCTTTTGCTCACTACACCACCCCAGTTTGGACTCAGCCATATGTAAATTAGTCTTGACCCTGTTCCTCATGGGAACTGTCCAGCTCTAACTGCCAAGCCAGGTCCTCCCTGGACAGGAAGCAAGAATCCAGTGACCGGTTTCGGGGCATCACCACTCATCAACCAGGCTAGCTTGAATCCAGTGGTGCAGTGAGAACGGGACCCACATCTAGGCATACCCTTCCACTTAGGGTGACAAAGGCAAAAGGAACAATTGATGGATGGAATGCTAAACAATGCAAAAATCACCCAGTCACAAAAATCTGAGTTTAATCCATCATTCTTTTGCTCACCACGCCACCTCAGTTTGGACCAAGCCATATGCAAATCAGTCTTGACCCTGTTCTTCATGGGAACAGTCCAGCCCGAACTTGCATGCTAATCCTCCCTGGGCAGGAAAAAAGGGTCCTATTTCTGGTTTTGGGGCATCACTGCTCATCATTAGGGCTGGGCGTAGTTTGTGAAGTAGCGCTTCGCGAAGCTACGCGAAGTGCACTTTGCACTAGGCGAGCTACCCGTAGCACTACGCGAACTGCGTAGTAGCATGTTCGCCCTGTGCAAGATGCTGTTTTCAATGATTGCACCGTGCGGACAAGCATCCGGCATTGTGCAACCATTGAAAACGGCATCTTGCACAGTGCGAGCTGTAGTTTTCTGCCGCTCGAGGAGATTTTTCCTCGAGCGGCAGCTTTCTCAACGCGGACTGGTAGTTTCTCATCGCGAGCGGTGGCGAGCATACGCGACCACTTGCAATGAGAAAACAGACCTCCCCGCGTTGAGAATCTCTCAGGGAGGTTTATTTTCCATGCTCGCGATCGGCAACTTGATGTTGCTGATCGCGAACGAGGAAAAAGTCCTGCCAAGATGTCTTTTTGCTTGCTTGCGGTCGCCAACTTGTTGTTGAGGACCACGAGCAAGCAAAAACTGACCGCTGCACTACGCTACGCGTGTTCGCACTGTGCTACGTGCAGCTCGCGTAGTGCGAAGTTGCACAAACTACGTTACCGTAGTGCTTCGCCCAGGCCTACTCATCATCCAGACTAGCTTGAATCCAGTGGTACAGTGAGCACAGGACCCACGTCTAGGCATACCCTTCCCACTCAGGGAGACAAAGGCAAAAGGAACAATTAACGGTTGGAATCCTGAATAATGCAAACATTCACCCCCAGTCACAAAGATCTTGGTTAAATCCATCATTCTTATGCTCACCACGCCACCCCAGTTTGGGCCCAAGCATATGCAAATCAGACAATTTGGGTAAGTCTACCTTGCTCCACAATCGCAAGGTATGAGTAGTAAGCAAGGGGTTTGAAATGATGTGTAGCTGACGCTGTAGTAGTTTTCCACAAGAAGTATTTATTGTAGGGTACAGAGAGCCGTCCCAGCTGGCACAGCCAAGGCACAAGCTGTAACTGCCACTGAGGGAACACTCAGGATATGATGCTCATCAACACTCTAGATGACATAACAGTATTCTAGCTGATCTCTACCAGCCTCATGTCACCACACCTTCCTCCTTTTAACAAAAATATACTGATACGACGGAAAAGGAAAAGAGGATACAGAAAGAAAAAGGGAAAATAAAACTAAAGGTCAATGTAAGTAAAACACATTTAAACTTATACATAATCTCGTAATCTGCTTGGTCTGGCAAGAACCCAGGTACTCTTCCTGACACCATCCCCTCCCGAAACATTGTCAGACTTCACATTTCTAGGAGAAAAACAAGGATCCTTAGCCACACTTGAAGTGCTCCACCAATTTCCATTAGCCAAAGTCACAGCCTTCTAGCGAATATCTACAACCTGCTGAGAATCTAGAAATTTAGAAAGACCTTTTCTTACTGAGACAGGGTTTTTTACTCTCACCCAATCTCCCACACAAATATTGTGGATTTCTTTTTGGCCAGTAGGTTCAATGTTTTTAACATATGTCTCAGATAATTTTTGTTGGCAGATTCCCACATACTCCTCATGTCACCACCATGATGGAAAGATTTTACCATCCAAAAGGGATAGACCTGTGAAGAAGCTTTTCTCCCTCTCATAAGTTCGAATGGACTGAAATTGGTGGCAACATGAGGCGATGTACAGTATGACCAAACTAGATCTTTCACAGCTTGAAAAATACAACACTTGGATCTGAAAGCTGCTTGAACACACTCCACAACAACGCTGTTAAATGTCTCAGTTTTGCAATTGCTCTGCAGGTGATAAAGAGGGGTTCTGGTGTGTTTAATACCACAAACTTGTAGAAAGGAATTCATCTCGTGTGAGACAAATTGGACACCGTTGTCTGTCAGAATTTCCTCAGGATAACCTTCCCTGAGAAAAATCCTATTCAGTCTTGGAATTGGGTGCCGCTCACTAAGCATTTCCTAGACTGACTGAGGATTTCTTGCTGAAATTTCCTTCCCGCCTACCGGACCAGCCTGCCTCCCCACCTGTTCGCACTCGCTGGTGGGAGCGTTCTCTGCAGTCGGCAGAAGCACACACTGCTCCCAGCGGAGTGCGTTGTGGGTTGAGGCTTGAGGGGGCATTAATTTGGAACTACTCCGCCCGGGGGACTGCGAGGACCAGCAACCCCTGAAGTAGCGCAGCTGGTGCCTCTTCCCCCGGCGGCCCCGCCCTTCAATCTCGCCCTATTTACTTTTCGCGACACCCGCTCCGCGGGTGCCGCTCACTAAGCATTTCCTAGACTGACTGAGGATTTCTTGCTGAAATTTCCTTCCCGCCTACCGGACCAGCCTGCCTCCCCACCTGTTCGCACTCGCTGGTGGGAGCGTTCTCTGCAGTCGGCAGAAGCACACACTGCTCCCAGCGGAGTGCGTTGTGGGTTGAGGCTTGAGGGGGCATTAATTTGGAACTACTCCGCCCGGGGGACTGCGAGGACCAGCAACCCCTGAAGTAGCGCAGCTGGTGCCTCTTCCCCCGGCGGCCCCGCCCACCATCCTCACGGATATTAGTGTCAGGTCCGCATCCGCGACGCGGGACGCGCGCGAGGAGAAGCCCGGGCCAAGGGCGGGCCCGTTTCAGCCCGTTCCAGACTGTGAGAGACTGGACTGGGCCACGGTATTTGTGTTTTTCATCTCTTGATCTTCTGATTTATACTCTCTCATTGCTAAAAACTCCAGCTATATATACTTCCATTCTTGTTCACTGCGAAGTTTAGCCTTATTGTTTCCTTAATATTACTGAGCTAGAAACGTATAGAGCGTGATCATGAACAGAGCTACCAGGAAGAGAAAGACAGAAAAAAACACTGACAAAATTACTGACATAACTGGCCCCATTGATGCATTTTTAAATAAGACAAATGCAGTTATTGACAATACCATTCAACTGATAGAACGAAGGGTGTCACATGAACTGGAGGCTGCAAGGAGAAGATCCTCTATGGGTCCCCTCGCTTCAGCACTAACTCCAATCCTTAAGGGGCCGATAATTCCCTTGTTGAATCAAGCAAGTGCACTAGTTCACACAGTTCCAAACACCGTGGACTTGTCCGCAACACAATTATCATCAGGGTCCGATTCGGTGGATGACTTAGAAAAAACACCGGATTTACAACTTCTACACAACCAAGACTTAGCTGTGGAACCTATCTTAACGGGTGAAAGGGAGGGCGCCATACCCAAGAGGTTAGGTAGTGGGTTGGTTATACAGGAGACTCCTTCTGCCCCACCAAATATTGCCTATCCCTGCAACCCGAACAAGAACAGTCATATCACTGTAGTTCCGCAAATCCATTCTTCCACCGATAGAGTGGTTCTCAACACGCTCCCACAGATCACTAAACCACCGGGGAACCTAGATGAAATAGGCGCTGTAGGTGGTTTACATAAACCTTGCACCACATGTGTGTCACTGCATGATTTTCTTACTAACAGCCTGGGGGAACTGCTAAAATACCACCTGCAACCCTTAGAAAAAAGTATAAGGATTATCGAAAAACAACTTGCAAAACTTAATACCCCTGTATTTACTCAAAAGTCATTGGGCACTTTAGATACGGGGGAGGGGAAACCCAAAGAGTTAAGTAAAACGGCTCAACCGCTTATTTCATTAGCGGCCTGCCCAAAGCCTCTTGCACACGATAGAATAGCAGACTCCAACACCAACAAAAGTGCCAGTTCAAACCCACAAAAAACACCTAAACCCCCGACTGCAGATGGGAAGGGTCAATCTGATATTATCAGTGGTAGTGTACAGCCTACCCCGGCCCTCGTGGCCCTAAATACCCAGTTAGCGAATTTCAAGGAGACCTTACAGTCATCACAGAAAACTCAGCCTTCCCAATTCCAGGGTAGAGAGAGAAAGGGTACTAGGCATAGGCGCCCGTTCCATCTGCCGCCTGAGGCTACCCCTTACACAGTAGTTTTAACAGGGGTGCCAGAATTGACAGATGGCTCGGACGAGCCTCCGTGGTCATTGAGGAACAAAGTTCTGCAATGGCTAAGTCAAAATAGACCTCTCCAGTCATCACACCATAGCAGAATAACTTCTGTGAGAAGAGTGCACTGGATTGGGGACACGAAAAAAAGTCTACAGGGTGACTGTGTTATAGTCAACTGTGACGATCCTGCCATGGTTGACTATATCTCTTCTTGGCCAGCCCTCGAAAAAAGGGGGGGGATCGACGTACAGCGTCTTTCCTTCTTTTATCCCCCTTTAAATACCCCCAATTATGCTGTTCCGACTGGCTGGGATGAAGTGCAAGACTGGCCCTGGACACAGGTGGGTCACTCGAATAGAAACAGGAATAGCAATAATTACTGGTCCAGAGGCTGGGATTCTCGCCCCTGGTACCATAGTAGAGGACACTCAAATCCTGACTTCTGGAGGGGGGTTCCCACAAGGAACAGATACGACTGCTTAGACATGGTCGATTGACCAACAAAGGTCATCCCCGGGGCTTTAGTAATCTTAACCCCCATAAATAAGACCCAAGATGTCCTTACTCAGGCAGAAAGTACTAATTCCGTGTCAAGGAGCCCACTAGATCATGCTAAGGGGGGTGGAAACCTGTTAGGCCTACACCTAATCGAGCAAACTTGTATGCCACTAACTGACCAAGGACTTGGGTCTACAGTCGAAACTACCTGTATGTCTGCACACCAATGCAGAGCAGATAATATCCTAACTCAAAATGAGTCTGGAATTATGCCCGTGGGTATTGCTCCAGCAATCAGCCAGGAAGAACCGAGTCCATGCAACGAGGGAAAAAAAAACCTGTTAAAAATAACATCTTGGAATATTGCCGGGCTAGCTAAAAAAGTGAGGAACCCGTTATTCCTAACTTTCATGGAAAGGCAGGACATAATTTGCCTGCAGGAGTGTTGGGATTTAGATGAAACCCATGTCGAGGGTTTTAGCACATTCTATGTCCCTTCAATTCAGGGTACTCGAGGTAGAGGCTCGGGGGGATTGTGCATCTTTACCTCTAACCTCTGTAAGACAGAAAAGTGTATTCATGAGGTTAGTGGCTCAAAGGCAGGGGTTGGGAGCCTACTACAAGGTCTGTTTATTAAACTAAATGGGCGTTCTTTCTTCCTAATAAACATCTATAGTAACGCGCCGATTGTGGAGGTTAAAACCTTTATAGCGGAGCTTGACTCACTGCTAAGGAGAGGTGGGCAGGGGGCAGACTGCCTTCTCATAGCTGGGGACTTTAACTGCCACCTATGCCCCTATAGCCAAACAAAAAACTGTGGTATTTTTGACTTAAGGGGAGACCCGACCACGCATTTTGAACACTCCATAGTAGGCAACCTGCTAAACCAATTTATGCACGATTGGGATTTGGCCTTCGCCAATGAACTATGTGAGCCATCTGTGTCATTTCAGACTACTTTTTTTGGCCGCGGAGCAGGTACTGTAATTGACTTTATCCTAGTCTCAAATAGGAATCAGGGCTGGGTGGTGGGTTTTGATATGGAGGATCTAGCAATAAGCGATCATTTTCCTATCAGCACTTCCCTTAGTCTAGGAAATTCGGGAACCACAAAAACAAGCACGATGAGCACACTTCATGGTCGCTCAGTGGCGTTGGCCAGAAAAAACGGCTACGCCATAAAATGGGCAAAAATCGATCCCACAAAGTTCCTGAAAGACTTGGTTCAGAAAGAAATGGGCCAGTTTTCCATCTGCCTAGAATCAAGCTCTAACCCCGAGCAAATAATACAGGCGTTCGACGGGATTACCGCCACAATAAACGCCAAGTTAAATAAGAAACAAAAGCTAGGGGAGGCAAAAAGACTACATGGCTGGTTCAATCGAGCCTGCACCAAAGCACATAAAGCCCTCTTACAGGCCCTAAAGACAGTCCCAAGGGATAGTGGCAGAGTTAAGGAGGCTAGGCAAGCATACAAGCAGACCTTAAGAACCAGACAGTTAGACCTCAAAAACGCAGCCTGGGAAGCCCTTATTAAGGCAAGTGCCCTAAGGGACAACACCATGTTCTGGAAAGAAATCAATGCTCCCTTCTTTTCAGACAGGAAGGAAGATTCTTTGGAAATTGGCATACCAGAAGATACCTGGGTTGATTATTTCACCTCCCTCTACAAAAAAGAATCACTTGCATTGCTGGAACAAGATGAGTTGGAGGTAGAGCGAGAGATCCATTCACCGTCTCACAGAAATTTCCCACTAAATATAATGTTTACCCCTGCTGAGGTGGAACAAGCGATCTGCCAGAGTGCTAGTCAAAAGGCCCCTGGGCCTGATGGAGTTCCCATTGATTTATTTAAGGGGAATGTGGATCTCTGGGCCCCCTTACTAGCAAATGTCATGAACGCTTATACCATTTTAGGTTTCCCCAACACATGGCACGAAGCAATACTCATCCCAATATTTAAAAAAGGGGACAGACAAGACCCAAAATGTTACCGTCCCATCTCCCTGCTAGACAACCTAATGAAAGTAGCAGGGAGGGTTCTCTTAACTAAATTACAAGCGTGGTCTGAGAGCAAGGGGATTCTCTCAAAATTCCAATATGGATTTAAGTCCGGATTGGGAACCGTAGAGCAAGGTCTAAATCTGTCCCTGATAATAAATAAATATATTGGAGTAAAAAAAGGGAATCTTTTCCTAACATTCGTTGATCTAACCTCGGCGTTCGATTGTTTAGATCACGGAATGTTGTGGAGAACCCTGGCCACAATGGGGATAGATAAAAATATTTTAAGTTTTATTCAGGAGTTGTACAGAGATGCAGGCGCTACGGTGAGATTTGGCAAAAATGGCGAGCAAACTAGAAAGTTCCCCATAGCAAAGGGTGTCCGCCAAGGCTGCATACTTGCGCCATTTCTATTCAACTTATATATTAACGAGGTAGCAGTCTCGTTAATTGCTTTGGAGGTGGACTACCCAAAGATAAACGGTCTCCCAGTCCCACTATTGCTATACGCTGATGATGCGGTGATTATGGCCCGCACTCAGCGGGGACTCCAAAAGGCGTTAATGGGTTTTGCAACCTTCATGAGTTCTAGGGGCCTAAAAATAAATGTGGGGAAAACGTTTACGATGTCTTGTATCACCAGTAAAAAAGTGCCTGACTGTAAAACCTTTGTTAATGATTCAAAGATAGCTGTGTCTAAAACGTTTTCTTATCTGGGCATTATTTTTAATAACAGGGGGACATGGTCCTCAGCGATCACCTCCCGGAATTTGGCTTTTGCACGCTCGATAGGGGCAGTTAAACAATTTGCCAAAAAACTAGGCGGGAAACCGGTAGACACACTACTTAAGATATACGCAGCTAAGTGTGTGTCTACGGCGGTTTATGGGGCGGGGATCTGGGGTTTTGCGGATCCCTCTCAAATACAAAGGGTGGAAAATGCTTTTTTGAGATACCTTCTAGCAGTCCCGCGCTCCACATCCACCACCATATGCCACAATGAACTTGACAGACCCCACATTAGTGATTTGATAAAGATAGCGCCAGTTATGTTATGGTTCAAGATTTGGACATGTGAGGACACGACTTTCAATAGGGAAGTAATTCACGATTGCTTGGGGCAAGCCGAGGGCATCAAGCAGCCGTGGTTGGCATATGTGAAGAAATTTCTGAATTCTATTAACCAACCAGAGTTATTTTCAAATCCAACATCATGTGCCCTAATCTCAAAAAAATCACTAAAAATGTCATGCCTTGGCCTATTGGAGGACAGGAGATATTATTTAGATGGGCACAAGTCCACTATCGTTGCCCATCGCCAGATCCTCCATGATCAAGGTCTTCACCCTTATCTGGCGCCCAAT
Source organism: Lissotriton helveticus (assembly GCF_964261635.1). NCBI lineage: Eukaryota > Metazoa > Chordata > Amphibia > Caudata > Salamandridae > Lissotriton > Lissotriton helveticus. The sequence goes on along the minus strand of NC_136061.1, from coordinate 983,389,106 downwards.
TTCTCATCCTACCACAGAATGCTTTTAGCACGAATGAGGACGGAATCTTTTTTCAGGTTAATAACGTTCCCCGTACCAAATGATTGGTCCGGGAACCTGATAAAATGCCCGTGCGATGGTGTAGCCACCCAGTCTAACATACACTGTATCCTCTTCTGTCAGTATTATCAGTGGGGGAGGAAAAAACTTCTGATACCACTGTTAAAGGCATGGGGTCTGAGAAGTTGCAAATCTGCTCTCCATCGATTGTATTTGCTTCAAGATGAGCTCACCATTGTAGTGATGATAAAATTCTTGTCGTTCATTATAAAATGCAGAGGAACCATGAGAAATGATTAGGAGCATGAGGGTTTGCATGAGTATTATTTTGTGCCTAATAACATCATATAATACACAAATATGTTTATATTTACCTCAACTGCTCCTTTGCTTTAATGAATTTATCTCCCCATTAAATGTTTTTAATGAAGTTTTTAATGGTTTTTAGATCAGATTAATTGATAAGCCTAATGAATTGTATTTGTGTAGTGTCTTTTAAATTCATGCAATTTTTTCATTGTGTTTTGTTTGTATTTTGTATTTATGCCCGCTTTTATGGTGTTTGTTAAATACCGAATAAAGCTATCTTTGAATCTTGAATCTTGGGTACACTAATAGGTTCAACCTTAACCCACCTGGACAGATGATCAATAAGAACCCAAAAATATCTAGAATTGGCAGGAAGAACATGAGAAGGTCCAAGAAAGTCCATACCTAACTTTTGCCAGGCTCTACCAAGACGAGGTACAGGGGATTCAACAATACCCTCTAAGACAAGAACTTTATCACTAGCGGTGCATCATGCACATTGTGTAACCAACTCATCAACCTGGGTGTCCATCCTAGGACACCAAAAATCAGATCTGACTTTTCTTTTGGTAATGGTAGCACCAAGGTGACCTGAAAGAGCGGCCAAAATAATTTTCTCTTGGTACCACATGGGAGGCACCAGTTTGTCGCCTCTGACTACTTTTCCACTCTCAACCGAAAGCTCATTACTAACTTTCCAGAACATCTGGAGATCAGAAGAAAGACATTTCTCTTTTGGCCAACCTTTCTTGATAATTAAAGCAACTTCCCTGAGCACAACATCCCTATCAACTTCAGTTATCCAGTCATCTGCTACAAAAGATAAGCTCTACTGATTAACATTTGCCACAACTTCTACTTCAGTTTCCCAGTCTTGCTCATCTGTGTCCGAGATGGGAAGCCTGAAAAGGCAATCTGCTCTGCTATTCCTTCCCCCAGGAATGTATTCTACACTGAAAGTGTTCTCAATTAGTTTGGTAGACAACCTGGCCAAGCGTGCAGTAGTGTGTTTAATATTTTTCCCAGACAGAATGTCAACCAAAGGTCGATGGTCGGTCTTGATAATAATAGATCTACCCCACAAGTATGGCTTGAATTTCTCAATACTCCAGACACAAGCCAGCAGCTCTTTTTCAGTAACGGAGTACTTCTGTTCAACAGGGCGAAGAGTCCTGGAGGAAAATCCCAATGTGTGCTCTTTTCCCTCAAAATTATGTGATAGCACAGCTCCAAGACCATATCAACTGTGACAACAGTTTGCCTATCTTCGACAAAGGCTTGTAGAGCCGGAGCTTTAGCAATATGATCTTTGATGGATTGAAAACCTTTCTCACACACTTCTGACCATTTGAAAGTAGCCCCTTTCTTTAGTAGTGTTCTGAAACATCCAGTGGTTTTGGCAAAATCCTTCATAAACTTTGCATAAAACTCACAAAGACCAAGAAAGGACATGAGTTGCTCCTTGTTCTGAGGAGCGGGTGCCTCAACAATACTCTTGACTAAGCCTGGTCTAGGTTTTATACCATGTTCTGAGGTGATATGTCCTAAGTATTCAATCTCTTCTACTTTGAAGGTGCATTTGCTTTTCTGTAGCGTCACTCCTCTGCTTTCTAACACACTGAAGACTTGATCAATAACTGAATCATGCTCAGCTTCAGTTTTTGTGAAAATAAGAATGTCGTCTTGGAAGACCACTACATGAGTATTATGATTGAACTTTTCAGTCATGAGTCTCTGAAAAACAGCGGCTGCAGAGGCCAGGTCAAAAGGGAGGTGGCAAAACTGAAAAACATCATCAGGAGTAACGAAAGCTGTAAGGTGTCAGTACTGAGGATGTAATTCGACTTGGTGATAAGCGGCTTTAAGGTCCAGCTTAGTAAACCATGAAGATGGCCCTACTTTAGCGATGAGATCCTCAATACGTGGAAAGGGAAAACCGTCGCCCCAGATGGCTTCATAGAGGCTCCTCGAGTCGACACACATCCTCAAATCCCCAGACCTTTTCTTGGCCAAAGCAATAGGAGAAGGCCAAAGCGTAGACTCGACTTTCTCAATAATACCTTGATCGCACAATGTTTGTAAATGTCACCTCTAATGCTTGAGGGAACATTGCTTAATCTACGTTTGACTGGGATGACATTATCCTTAGCTCTAATAGAGTGTTGAAAATTGGTGATCTTACCAAGACGGTCCTCAAAAATGTTGCTGAACTTGCATTCCCAATTACTGCTCATTTGAATGGTGGACAGAGAATCAGTGACATAAGTGAAAGAAGAACTTTGATTAGGTTGTCTGTCGATCAAAACAGTCTTAGCTCGACCAGGTTTGATAGTCAATCCAAATTCAGCTTGATGAAGAAGACCAAGAACATTGATTCCAAGTCTTGGAACATACACTTTACCTTTGATGGATTACCCTAAAACACCAATAGTAGCCCAAAAATAGCCCAACAATTCAATTCTACTACCTTCAAAGGCTACAGTGAGAATATCCGGAGGCAATAAGCTCTTTTCAGACCAAAACCTAATATACTTATCTTGTGACACAATAGTAATGCGTGCTCCTGTATCTACTAGCAGTTGAATTTGATTCTTTTCAATAGTGACATCAACCTCAGGGTCAGGAATATGTAGTAAATTTTGCTTTTCATTGCAGTTTTTAACTACTAAAACATATTCCTGACTAGTGACATCTTCATCATAGAAATGATCACTTTCATTGATAACACATCGTACATTTCTTCTTCTGCCACTCATTCAGACTTTGGCAAAATGGCCCATTTTGCCGCACTGGCCACAGTGTTGGTTGATAGCAAGACACATTTTGACGAGCCACACCTATAACAATAGATTCTGGGATTGGATTGTCTACTTTGCGTGAAAATTCTTCCTCCTCTAGGCATGCTTGGTCTTCTGATATTTTCACATGTGATGAAAGGAGGTTTGACAGTAGGAGGTTGGGTAGAAACAACACCAGAAATGGTGGTATTGGATAGAGCAGTTTCGAGTTGATTTGCATCCTCCATTGAACTTTCGATGCTCTTGGCAATATCTTTGCAGGTAAGTAATCTCTCTTGAATCTTTTTACAGTAGCATCGTGCAACAAGTTGATCTCTCACGAGTTGAGATGTGAATTTATCAAACTCACATTTTGAGGCTAAAATGTTTAAAGCTGTTATAAAACTATCTATACTTTCATCAAGTTTCTGCATCCTTGTGAAAAACTTGAATCTGTGCACCACAATCTTCTTTGTTTTGGTGAGGTACTTATCCAATTGTGCGTTTGGACCTTCGACCCCCAGATGATAATACATGAGATTCTTTTTCCTCTCAGGTCTATACCTTTGCCCATCAATTGCACCTAAGTACGCCATAAACGATCTAACCCATCATTTCCACAATAATGGTGGATCACCGGGTTCTTGCAGAAATGGTGCTGGCGGAGTGACACTTTGCATGTTGTAAGAGTACCTGTGGAGTAAAAATACTTCAATATATAAATTTAAAAAAAAAAAGAAGAATGAAAAAGGAAGGGAGAGGAGAAGAAAGAAAACAAAGCATCTTAAAATTTAACAAAACTGCTTAATGCCATGTTTTGTACAGAGAATAACACTTGTGCTTAATGACTTGTTTTGAACAGAAAATAAAAATAAAATGTCACTGTATTAGAGAAACAAAAAGTGTGTGTGCGACAAAAGAAGAATGTGGAAAACTGCCGTGCGTATGAAGGAGTGAAGAGGAGGTCTTCAAACAATGAGCTCCGTGTTGGGATTTCGTTGCTGTGTTTAAGAGGAGCTCAAAGGTCAGAGCGCGTGCAGTGCTTGTTGCTCAAAACAGTTCAAGAGTGAGAATCACTGTGCGCATCAGCGTGAGAAAAGAAACAAGTCTTCACTTGTACTCCATGAAGAAACGCCGTTGCCCAGCAACCAGATTGACACTGGTGCGCGCACAGGGCTCGAGGAGTAAGTAAGTAATTTATTTATTTGTACATGATTAATCAAAATCTTTACAAAACAATAAAACATTGCTAAAAATTGTTAAAAGTTCATTGTGCACGGTATCCTCAGTTTTATAAGTTTGATTCATATCAGTTCATAATTGTCCATAAAATGTTTTGACGGTCATCAAGCGCTCTTGTGTCTTTTTTCTGCTAAATCAAAAAACTTTACGACCAACAGTTTAATTTTGTTTTGGTGGGGTTAAAGCACAGTTTAACAGCCTGCCTGCATGTCCGGACGCCATGTAATTTGAAGGAGAGCCTTAATAAATTGTACCTCAAGTCCTTTAGTTTAGGACAAATGCACATCACATGGGCTGTGTTTTCCTTGTCAGCTTTACACAGGCGGCACTGCTGCGAGAAGTTTTTTCTTACCCAGGGTGGTAAATGGGGGATTACCGGTATTACTCCGAGGCGTAATTTTACAAACTTTTTTTTCGTTTTTAAATTAATTCCAATGTTGAAATATGCTTGTGCCTGCATTCCTTTATAGTCACTAAGCGTGATCCAATTGTGTGCTCTTTATGTTAATGCCTCCTTTACCTTAATAGAAGAGATGATTTGTGCTGATTTTTTTGCGACTTTTTTGCAAGACAAGAGGTCTGTTGGGGTGCCCCAAAGGTCGGACAGATCCAGGACTTGAAGTGAATCAAATAGATAATCTCTAGCTGAAGATTTACGATGTCAGAGCAGCTCATCCCATACGTTGGAGTTTAGAGAGCCAACCTCAGCGCTGCAAATCTTGTGCCAGCTGGTAACATACGCACTCCGCCTTTCTGGTGTTTGTTTCAGAATAACGAATTCTAACTGGATTTGTGCAGGTGAGATGTATCTTGGCAGGTTAAAGATAGCCCTGTATAAGTTAGCTATTACTATGTCCAGTAATGCGGCGTCCTTCCCTTGAAGGGATTCACTCCCATATGTGAGAGTCAGCTGTAACTTTGCGTGCAGAACCTGAAGAAGAGGGTTGAGCGTTCGGTCGGGGAGTTTGGCCTGTAAAGATTTTATGACCAGGTAAGTGACGGTTCCCTTTCCTCATAAGGAGTCCAATTGAGGTTTAAACGAGTTCTTGGAGTCCAGAATTACTCCCAAATATTTGTAGGTGGTTACTAGGTCCAGCCCTTCTCCGTTTATGTGCCAATTGATTTTCCTTTTTTTTTGTAATTCACTGCCATAACCTTAGATTTGTTGAAATGTATTTGCAGGGCATTCTTTTCTGAAAAGGAGTGGGCTACATTCAGAAGATGCTGGAGGCCTATTGGTGTCTGGCTTATCAGCACCAAGTCGTCCACGTACAGCAGATTGGACAGTGGAATTTTCCCTAGTTTCGGTGCATGACAGAGGCATCAATCAAGTTCCCCTGGTAGGTCAGCAAGAAAAAGGTTAAATAAAATCGGTGCTAGCACACAACCCTGTTTTAACCCTTTTGTTGTCGGAATGGGTTTGGAGAGGTGTGTGCCCGCTCCTAGTTTAACTTTAATCCAGGTGTTTGAGTGGAGTAATCTCAGCACGTCTAGGAGATGTTTAGGTATTTCCCAGTTGTCTAATTTCTGCCAGAGTTTATTGCGATCCACATAGTCGAATGCAGCAGTGTAATCAATAAAGGAGAGGAATAGGGTATTTTGTATCTCTTTTGCTGCTTCCATCAGCAGGGTCAGTGCCATGATGTTGGTTGTGGTCCCTTGACCCTTGCAGAACCCTGTTTGGTTGATCGGTATTACTGAGTTTTCAGATGCCCATAACGATAGCTCCTCCAGTATGGTTCCCGCAAAATACTTAGCCTCCACGTCTATGAGGGCAATAAGCCGATAATTGTTTGGATGTTTCTTATTGCCATGTTTAAGGATTGGGCTGATTACTGACCCATGCCAGGACTCAGAAAGAGTCTGGGTGTTCTTTATGTTGTTGAATATTGGTGTTAGCTCTACGCGCCAAAATTCCGCATCTGATTTGTACAGCATTGGTGGAATGCCGTTTGGCCCGGGGGCTCCTGTCGGTCTGCCCCTGGCTATTTGCCTTTTGATGTCAGCTGTTATGGTGGCCAGATGTCCAGACTTGGTGTGGATAGAAGAACTTGGATCAGGCATTGATTTATCCATTCGAGGTGGTAGCATGACTCCATTTGTGCATATTTCTTGGGTCATGGCCGTTGTGTAGTAATTGTCTATTTTTTCCCTCTGAGCTTCTTTGCTGAGCTTTTTTGTCACCACCTCTTCAAGGCTGTCTTCATTGTTAAAGTGCTTGAATAGGTATTTTGTCCATACTTCCTCTGTTATGTTTGAGTTTAGGCCGAGATGGTCTTGGGCCTTAGATTTGAAGTCACTTCAATGTCAATACCTGTGGTGGTTCAGTATCCAGAAGTGAGTTGACTTTTATTGTGGCTTCTTGGGGCAGATGGTCACTTAGGTCGCTTGTCCCTATTTTGGAAGCCGTTACCCTGCCAAGCATATTTAGAGATGTAAATGTGTAGTCCAGGTGGGAGGATTGCTTGTCGGAATGAAAAGTTGCGACCAGTGGATTGTCTTTGGCTCCTAAATTAAGATGTTCTAGTTGTCGAAGTAGATTTTTTGAGCAATTTGTAGGTTTGTTAATTTTTTTGGAGCCCTGTCTTGGCACTCCCCATGCAGCGCTAAGTTCTTGGTTAAGGTCATCATCTGGATCCGAACTGATGAGAAACATGTTAAAGTCCCCTGCCAGGATGAATAAATCGGAATCCTCTTATCCATTATTTTTACCAAAGCTTGTATCCGTTTGTTGGCAGCTTGTCGTTTCTGTTTTGGGTGGAAATAAGTATTGAATATTATTACATCTTGAGGCTGGTTATGTAACTGGAGTGAGATCTTTGCCATCTGTATTGCGCTTGGAGGAGCTATTTGAGATTCTATTGTCATAATCTCACCTATTGTTGCTATTCAGGCAAAAATCATTAGACCCCCTGATCTGCGACCGAAGGTGGAGCTTTTGTTTGCTGGAAGACAACAAGATGTGAACTAAGGGTGGGCGTAGTATGCGTAGTGGGGCTACGCGAAGCTACGCAAAGTGGGCGAGAAACTACGCCCACCTACGCACTTCACGTAGCCCCACTACGTGCCGCCTGCCCGCGCATTTCTCAAAATGCGCATGCGCGGGCGGCCGCGCATTGCTATCCAAGACGGCGGCGCGAACGAGAAGAGGGAGCCTCGGGACGCAGCGGACAAGGTAAGTGCTTTTTATTTACTTTTCTTTTAGTATTTACACAAATTAGGTATGTAGGGGAGGGCAGGAGGGAGGCGGGAGGCAGGCAACTTCGCTACACCCACGGAGTGGGCGTAGTGTTGCCTGCTACGCCTACTTTGTAAAGGGCGAAGTAGGCAACACTACGCCCAGAAGTCCTTCGCCCAGGGTTAATGTGAACCCTTGCAGCTCAAATGCCTTTTCCTCCCAGGTTTCTTAAAGCAGTAGCAGGTCAAATGAGTTTAAATATTGTAGAAACTCAGGGTTGTTGCTATTGCTAGCTAAGCCATTCATATTCCAAGTGCATGCACTGATTTGCCTGGTCTTTTCTAAGAGATGATCAGAGTTCTTTCCCCTTTGTCAATTTGTGTGGTTGACTGTGTTGATGGTTTGTTGGATCGACTTCCAGTTCGGGAGGGTGACCGGCAAAGCGTGACCACAGTGCCTTGGTTCTTGTCCAGAGAAGAATGATTTTGTGTCTTGGGGGTGCACTCTTGGAGAGGTGCTCCTAGCACCTTTTAATACTGAGTTGGTATTTTTTCGTGACAGTGACCTGGTAGGGGGTAAAAAAGGTGTCGGATAGAGAGGTTGCTTTTCGAATCTCAGATTATTCCCCCATTGTTTGAACGTTGCTTCTTCCTCCAAAATATTCTTAGCTGTCTCGGTGGAGTTCCAGGTTGCTTTAGTTGTTTCTGAGCGTTGTGAATCATTGCTTAACAGAAACTCTATTTGGAGAAGGTCAGAGGAGCTGATGTTTCCTAGGCTTGTAATCGAATGTAAAAGTCTTAGTATGTTTCCCCTGTTCAGTATATCGTCCCTGCCTCGGGACGTGTATTCAGGAGTGAAGAAGATGATGGTCGGACTGTCCTGGTAATGCACTGTTGTTGGCTTTGTTGGTGGTCCCTCACGGCCAGGATGACCGGACTGGGAGGAACGGCTTGGGCTGCCAATGACTAGGCAGTTTGGTTGCGCACTTTGATGGCTATCTCTCCCAGGTTCTCTTGTGTTGTTAGTTGATCCTCGTATTGGTTGCTGGGGTAGCTCTGTGTTACTAGTCTTAGCATTGTCCTGGATTTCTATTGTTGCAATGTGTTCAGATGTTGTTAGATCAATGTTATGTGCAGGTTGGGTAGTTTTTGCTTGGGTAAGCCTCCACTTGCTTTTGCTAGGTCGAGGTTTCTGGATGGCATCACCAGATGGTTTTATCAGAGCCGCTGGTGGGCGACAGTGGGCGATGCTGGAGGACTCTCTAGATCCTTTTGCAAGTCTAAGAGTAGAAGTTGTTCCATGTCTGTGGCTTTTCTGCAACGGGTGGCTACTGCTAAAGATGGATTTAGTTGCATTTCTGTACGAGATCTTGCTTCAGTTAGGAGCCTCTTTCTTCCATTCCTTTTTTCTTTCTGCGAGTATTGCAGGAGGCCTGGGCATTGACTAATACCGAATCAACTGCGGTTGCAGTGGGGTTCATGAGTTCAGCTCCATATCCTCTGATAGTGATGGTAGAACTTCTCTGCCCTGTGAGGATGGATTGCTAGTTGCAGTCTGTTCGGATGCTGGTTGAGTCACTAACATTGCTAATGTTGCAGGCAGTTCTGTGCTAAGGTCTGAGGTTTGTGGAACTGCTGATTTTAGGTCGCATATCAGGTCCCCTAACATGGATGGTAGGGTTGATAATTTGTCTATGATCGATTTTCAGGAGCATGGTGGTGGTATCGTTTGCCGCTTTTTGGCCCCTCTTTATGAGAGCGTTTAATTCTGATATCTTCCAGTCAATTCCTGAAATAGAGTTGGCCATTGTCTTTAGGACAGAGAGCTGCAAGTCCATTTTATGTGATTGAAATTCTAGGGCTGTGGCTGAGTCTTGCAAGGTATTTAGGATTGTTGTCCATACAGATTCCGGGAACGGATTTCCGGTATTGTTACTTTTATCCAATCTTGGGAGATTGTTTACTTCATTGGGTGAATTGAACCGGTATAAAATTGTAAGAAGCATCTAGTTCTTCCCATTCCTGCATGGCTATAAAGGTCATGTCATTGTTCATGGAATGGGAATCATTGTATGGTAGGAAAGTGCAGTGCAGTGATCTGCTATGTGTTGCTATTTGTTCCCAGGTGTCTGCTTGGGTTGTTTGAGGTGTCTTAGTTTGAGTAGGAAAACTGTTGGTTGGTTGGGAGAATTCTTTTTGCGTTTTTTCTTCCCTGCGTTCCTGTTCTTTAGTCATTATTGGTTGTTCTGTCTGTATTACTCGGATTGTCTTCATTGGAATTGGGGAACTGCTATACAGTTGGGGAAGAAGTGAATCTTGTACTTTTCCGCCATTGTGAATCTGAACCTTGGTTTTGGCTGATGAGTCTAGGTTTTCTGGGTGCGGTATGCTTGCTTGGCTTGGATGTGTCTCAACCCGACTGGCTGAATTCGAGTGGATCGCTATTTCGGCGGACTCAACCGTCTTTGGTGGGCTCCGTAAGTTGTCGTTAGCGATCCTTTTTCGGGAGCGTTCCAGTTCCAAGTTGCCACTCCCCTGGTTCCGGATGATGTTAGTGTTACAAATGTTGCCTCAGTGATGGAGTGGTTGTGAACCCCGGCGAGCCATAATGGATCTGCTAGATTGCTGAGGGTACCGCTGCAATCAGTTTTGCTTGATAGAAGTGGTGTTTGCAGTCCTTTTATGTTCCCAGTCTTGGATTAAATGGCTGTCCCAGATTCTTTTAGCAAGGAAAACGTTGTATATATCTTTGGTTGGTGGGTGCATATTTTTTTCCTCACTGGCATTCCTTCAATGGTTATAAGGTCGTTTAGGTCCTCTGATGATGGCTTTGGTGTAGAAGGCGATAATAGCTGTGGGAATGGCTGTGATATCTTAAATGAAGTCAGTGGTCTCGGTGGCTGCTGATGAGCCATAGTTGGACTTGAGGTGGAGAAATTTGCCATCGATGGTACGTTGTCCTTTTTGTTTTCGTTTTCATTTGAAGTTACAATTGAAATTAAAGTTGAAGTTGCAAGTGGAGTTGAGGTTGCCGTGATGGGTCCTTCTTTGTGTATGTTATGGACGGTGGGGTTTACTTCCTGAGGATTAGCTACGTGTGATGACATTGTTGGCTCAAGTTTCCTTTTCCTCGACTTGGACTTAGAGTTGGATTTTGGTTTGAGTAGGGTTTGCCTAACTCTACCGGATCTCATAGCTCCTGTGTATTGTTTTTGTGGATGTTTTTTTTTTAGTTAAGTTGAGTGTATTTGATTTGGTGGAAGGGGCCTAGCTCGGGGCTTCTCACTTAACCCGACTAGAACCCAGATCTTTGGCCCTTTAATATTGGTCCTTAAGCATTAGTAGTGTAATTGATATTAGTATTGGCAATGTAATTGCTGTTGGAGCCTCAGTGCTTGACTCAGTGCTTCATTTGGAGTTCATTAAGGTCTTGATCTCGTCCTGATCAACCCTCTGGGAGAGGTCACTGAGACGAAAGAAAAACATTGGAGAGGTTAACAGACCCATGATATAGGAATTATGACTGGCCACCCCAGTCTGGCATGGCAGAAACACAATCTGAGCCTCAATCTCAGTCCGGGGGCGCTGAGAGGCACTGGAAGGCGCCGGGAGGCACAGAAGGCTCTGGGAAGCACTAGAAGGCAGTTGGGGGGCACTAGGAGGCAGGCAACAGTGAGCGGTGTGGCAGCTGGGATGTTTGAGATAGCAAGGGCGGGAGGCAAAGCGCGCTGCTGGGAGGGCAGCTGTTACAGCGTGCTCGGTTGGCTTTAAGCTATCGCACTCCCCCGCCCTTTTTAGGTTTCGCCCTGGCGTTGCAACTGCGTAGCAGTTGCTCCACCCAGGGCGAAATTGCATGATCCTACATATGGGGCTTTGGTCCCGCCTCTGTCTCCCATTGGCTAGCTCCATAAATGGAGGCTAGCCATTGGGAGACAGAGGCTGTCAATCACGCTTTCCCGTGAAAACGCGATTCGGGGGCGTTTCTGTGTCTTTTTTAAGTGCCGCCCCTTTGTCCTGGGCCGCGCTGTGATTGGCTGTCGGCCCGGGACACCCCCCGTGACGTCATTCCCCGGGCCGTGCTGTGATTGGCTGGCCGGCCCGGGACCTGAATTGTTTTTTTTGACTCGTCATGTTTTCTCCATTTCCACCGTGTCTTTTGCAGGGGTGGGCTGTGCACTGAGGCCGCTGATCAGGTAAGCAGCATTTTTTAATATTTATCCTGTTCCCGACCCCCCCTCCCGCTCTCCATGTGGCCGTTCCCGCCCCGGCCCCCCCTCCCGCTCTCCGTGTGGCTGTTCCCGCCCCTGCCCCCCCCTCCCGCTCTCTGTGTGCCCGTACCACTTGTAAATGCTTCTTCTCAGGCTGGTATTACAGGTACGGTTTCTCCTTCCAAAACTACTACATTTGCATGTTTGAGATTTGCGTCATACAACGCTAAAAGGGGGTGGAAGTGCCATTTTCAAAAACGCGCTGAAAATAAAATAATAATAAAACAATTGAATTATTTCCGGGCAACAACAGAGTGCCGAGCCTCTGCAGGAATCAAGACGAATGTGCATTGTGGGTGGAAGTGACAAGTTTTGTTATTTGTTTTGTCAAAGGGAGGCGTCGCACTGGGCTGGGATCTGCATCTTGTGTCGCGGGGTGTTTACACCACCCTCGCCCTGCAGCTTAGGCGGCCACAGCTCCTCCTTCCTGGGCAGGGCACCTCAGGGAGCTGCTGTTTTCACTTTCGCTTCGGAGTTTCGCTCTCTCCCACTTCCGTGCGCGTTGACCTCAAGCACAGCGCTGCTGGGGCTGGAGGTGGCGTCGAGGCGCTGCCTTGTGATCAGTTTAGAGGTTGTTTCTGGTTGATCTGTTCGTGTTACCGGGAGGCCATGGCGGAGGGGGATGCCCCTGTCTACGGGGAGACCGTCGTGACGAAAGATGACGGACTCACCTTTGTCGGGTGGCAACACCTGAAGCCTCTACGCTTCACCTTGAAACTCCTGGAGGTGGTGAGGACGGAGCCCTGGAGGGGTCTACCATGAGGGCATTGTCGCCAAGAGGGCCACTAGCCCTCGCCGGGGGCGCGCCTCACCACATCTCAGCGCACGCCTAGCCTACCCAAGCAAGACCACACCCGAGTGCTCACTTGCTCTGCCCCTAACCACCACCAGCGACCTGGCACAGCTACCCACCCCGAGGGCCCCCGCCTATCGACAGGGCCCTTACCCAGCTAGAGTGCAGCTACCCATCCAAGTGCCCCTATATCCACCGATAGCCCACCTGGCAGCATTCCTTTACACCGCTCCACACCTGTTCTTTTACTTCAACCCTCGGCCCCACCCCATACACTCACATTAGCAATCAGACCCCGCGCCGCCCTCCGCGGACCGCCCCACCTCACGACATAGAGCCCTCTGAGTGAGCCATGGGCCGACCCACTCTACCCACAGCGAGACCAAAGCACGGGGAATGAGGGGCGTACGGCACTACACACGAAGGAGAAATATAAAAGAGCAGTGCTGCTCGCGTTATATTACTGTTAAAAGTAAGAGCCCGGCATATTGGCTTTGCCAGTGCTTGGTAGTTGTGGCATTGTTTCCTTCAGCATTGACAGGGCCGGCTTTAGCGCAGCTGGCGCCCGATGCGACACTCTGTTTTTTAGCGCCCTCCTCCTCAGATTCCCTCACTAACACCCGGCGAAAAGGGCCCCTCGTCTCTCCATAGCCCCTCTCTCGCATACATTTCATTTGTTTTAAAGCGCTGGTAAAGGCTGGCTTTACTGACCCACTCTGCCATCCACTTTAAACACAGCGGCAGGCATATTAACCCTCTGCGCTACCATATGGTGAGCCAAATCTGCCAGATTTGGACACACAAGGAACTCTGCATCAGCTGCTTTTAAACTGTACATAATTGCCAAAACAGTGCCCACACCTGAGGTCAACACTGCGGTCGCACTGCCCTAAAGCCGGCCCTGAGCATTGATAGTGGCGTGTGATTGGCAGTGTGATATTATTGGTTGTGCTAGTGGTATTGGTACCTTTAGTGTTGATGGTGGTGTGTTATTGGTAGTGTTAATATTGGTTGTGGCATTGGTATTGGCTCCTTTAGTATTAATGTTGGTGGTATTGACAAAGATGATATTGGTGGTGGTGAGTTATTGGCAGTGTGATATTATTGGTGGTGGTAGTGGTATTGGTTCCTTTTGTGTTGATGTTGGTGGTATTGGTGTTGTGTGTTATTGACAGTGTAATATTATTGGAGGTGGTGTTGGTTCCTTTAGTATTGATATTGGTGACATTGAGGATGATGGCATTGGCGCTTGTGGTGTGTTATTGGTAGTGGTGATATTATCGGTTGTTGTAAAGATATTGGTGGCATTGAGGATAATGGTATTGATGTTTTCTTGATGGTGATGGTATTGATGGTGTGGTGATATTATTTGTTGTGGTATTGGTTCCTTTAGTATTGATGATATTTGCATTGAGTATGGTGGTATTGGTGGTGGGGTGTCATTGGTAATGTGATTTTATTGGTTGTGGTATTGGTTCCTTTAATGTTGATGTTGATGTTGGTGGTATTGAGGATGGTGTTATTGGTGGTGAAGTTGGTTCCTTTATTGTTGATGGTTGTGGTATTGAGGATGATAGCGTTGGTGGTGGTGTATTATTGGTAGTGATAAGGAGCAAAGCCTATTCACACTACCTCTCTTTGTAGTCATCCACGAGTGCTCCTTTCTGTAAACTGGCCAGTAAATCGTATCTTCAAATTTGCTGTGCATTCAAAAACAGAGGTCAAATGCCAGGCTCTGTCGTCTGAGAAAGTTCGGAGTTTGCTTTTCTTTCCCCAACTTCACAGTTGAGAGGATTTATGTGACAATCTTGCTGGATACTGAGGGTAGAAACATTTTAACCCCTAGCATACAACGTTTAAATGAACTGTGCAAGTATTGCAGAATATATCAGAATTGGGCACAAATGAAGCAATTTTTTTTTACTAACTCTGAAGTATGTTGGAAACAAATACTTTAATGTGATCAAAACAAACCAATACACCAGGAGATGCCATTTCCATACATTATCGTTTGTAGGCTGTATAGTTTTTTTAGTTAAACTGTATGTCTGTTCAAATGTAATGGTCATTTCAGTTGAAAATGTGTTCTATGTAGTGGCAGTGTGCTACCACACCATGCATACTCCACTTTACCCCACTCCACTCTACTCTGTGCCACCCTACTCTACTCTGCGGCACTCTACTCTGCTCCACCCAACTCTACTTTACTCTGTGCCACTCCACACCACTGCACTCTGTACCACTGCACTTTACCACACTCTGCAATCCTCTGTGCCTCTTTACTCTGCCCTTCGGTGCTCTTTGCCAATGCACTCTATGCCACTACTTTACCCCACTCAACTCCGCTTTACGCTACTCTACTCTGCGACACTGTACTCCATGCCATTGCATTCTACTTTGCATCACTGCACTCTACACAACTTTACGATATTACACTCCAAGCAACTGTACAGCTCTGCACTCTACTCTGCACCACTCCGCACCACTTCACTCCACTCTGAAACAACCTACTCTACCCTACTGAATTCGCCGCCACTGTACTGTACTTGACTATACTCAATACCGCTCCACTCTACATCACTTTGCTCTGTGCCAATGCACTCTACGCAACTGAGCTCTATTCTGCACCACTGTACTCTCTCTCCTCTCTATGCCTCTATACCCCACTGCACTCTTCACCAAAGCCAAAACATACATAATACCATTCCTCAAGTTCTCTATTGGGGGGATTATGTGCTCCAGACAGCTCGTATGCCTTGTCTCTCTCCACCATAATTCGCCCAACTTCAACATCCACTGAGAGCGACTGGGCATCATCCTGTGTGACCTTGTCGACCCTAATGAGTCAGTTGACCTGGTCCAAGCCGCTGAACCTATTATACCATGGGATCTGATTGTGGGCAGATAGTTGGTGGCCATCCCAGCTCCTCCCACCTCTCGCCGCTCGGTGGTGGGGGACGAGGGACCAGCCCTTGTCTGGGTTTCTCAGTTGATTGCTGGGGTAAAAATGGGGGAGGGGTCTGACTACTATCTTTGTGCCAACGTTAGCTAGGTTCCAGTTGCATATGTAGTCTGTGATGTGTGGATTCCTAAAATTGACCAGTACACATTCACCGGTTGAAGTTTTGGGAGTGCGCCCTACCCATCCCACCCTTCTGACCATAGATATTTCAGTACTCATGTGTGGAGGGAGGGGTCTATGCGCATTAAACAATGTTATTTGGTGCTTGAAAAGCGGCATATTGCAAAACCTTTCCACGGTTGCCAGCAAGTGGGTTTGGGGAGTGTGCCTCTAAATAGCAGCAGAGGAGAAACTGACTGGGCTACCATGGGAACAGATCATAAGATTTAAATAGTCATCTGCGCTCATCAAGATTTCCAGTGGAGTCGGTCGCGCGGGCCATACTGCAGCTCCTCACTTACGCAACACCCCCGCTCCAAATGGATGTGGCTGCCAGTTATTAACTACCTGAAAGCAAGACCCTGAAGTTTGGATCAAAGGTTGGGCTTGTATCTTCTGCTATCAAAAAGGGGTTCACCCTATGTTTTCCTTTCAACATGTTTACCTAAAATGCATTTGCAAACACATACTGCTAATGGCAATGTAAATGACAATGCCATTTATTTATCTGTTTTCAAAACGAATACATAAATACAAATTTTGTCATTTACAATGCCAATAGCTCAAACTTTTCCAAAGGCGAAACCATTGCATTGTAAATGCTTGTTACCTCTTGCCTCCAGTTTTCTGCCTCGACGTATGCCGGTCTTGAGTGCTGACTCCAGTGCTAGCTCCAATGCTCTGCGGTCCGTGAGTAAACCCGCGCCCCCTCAGCGCTACTTCAGCTCCTCAGCTATCTGCTACAGTGATGCTGTTGGTGGAGCTTTTGGGGGTTGCTCTCGCTCTCTTGCACTCTTTGTCTTTTTGTCAGATCTACCCTCTGCCCTCTGCCTCTGCCACATTTATTCCTGGTAAATGTGTTTTTTTCCAGTTAATTCTCCATGGTGCTGGCAGGCAGGCAGGCAAGCTCCTATCACCGCCGTGCCGAACCATACGTAGGTAGTCCTCAGGCGAAGAAGGACTGAGTATAGGAATGGAGGGGGGGCAGTCGCTTTTCTGAGAGCCGCGAGTCTCGATGGCCCCCAGCCCCAGCCCCTGAACTTGATTACAACCGATAATAGCGGTGACTGCGTTTTCCGCTGCATTTTCCGTGCTCAGCCTCTGCTCCGAACCCGCTTCCTGCTCTCTGCTCTGCTCTCTGGCTGCTACGGCTCTCTGCCAAACACGGACAGGGATTGAGGAGAGGCAGGTGAACGCGTGTGCATCAGTAGAATGTAGGAGACAGCAGGAGCACAGTACTCTGCCAGTAGGCCCAAACAAAAGTCCCAAGAAATGCTTGAAATGTCACGGGGGGTCCCTCCAAAACACGGGACAAACAGTGGCAAATGCAGGCACAGATGTGAGGCTGAGGCAAAGCAGCAGCAGTTGGCAACACAAAGCAGGACAGGCACTTGAAAATAAATAAATAACGGGCGCGGTTCTCTGTACCATGTAGCGCAGTAGCGCAGTAGCGCCTTAGGTGGGGAGATAGTGAACGAAAAAATTGTACTCACAGTTGTACTCCCATAATAGAGGCAGGAAGTACCTGTGACACAATTCATGAAGGTCATCAGCAAGTGAAGATGGCCATGGATAGAAAATCCCGTCTTCTGTCGCGAGTGAAATGAAGTGTAGCTGACGCTGTAGTAGTTTTCCACAAGAAGTATTTATTGTAGGGTACAGAGAGACGTCCCAGCTGGCACTGCCAAGGCACAAGCTGTAACTGCCACTGAGGGAACACTCGGGATATGATGCTCATCAACACTCTAGATGACATCACAGTATTCTAGCTGATCTCTACCAGCATCATGTCACCACATGGTTGTAATCAAACTTGGAAAGACAGAGAACTTTAGAAGAAAATGGTCAAAACCGACACATGGCTCCACAGATTTGATACAAGAAAGAGATATTTTGGGACCATATTAAATCAAGGATGTGACCTTAGGAGTGAGTAGGATCTCTGACATGTTTGATAAAAGAGAGACAGGTTATGTAATCCACAAACTCCGCTTCTTTAGTGCCGTAAGGCAGCAAGTAGAACCAAGAGTTAAAATTGCCTACTACAAGCATGTGCTGACAAGATGAGCAAAAGGTGCTACAAAATTCAAAGAGCATGCTGTTCAGTCCGAATAACTTTATTTCACAAACACAGTGTAGGCATAAAAAGTATACTACAATAAAAAGAAACATTTGCAGTGTTTCACAACATTACAGAATGGTTAAAATGTATACAAATGGTGATATCAAAATACAAATTCATAATTATTTACACAATACAATAAAATCAGTTCATTGTTCGGTATATAATTTTAGAAAATTGTACATCTCTTTTTTAATGCAGATAGCAAAAAGGACGCAAAGAGAACAACAAACAAAAGGGTCAGGTAATAATTGGAGGTAATAAAGGGCTACACAACACTGTCTGAACTTAATTTTACGCATAATGGGGATAATAAATCGCTTCCGTTCTTCACCATCAAATCTACAGAAAAACAAGAGGTGTATGTCATTCTGAGCAGATTGCTGATCACATGGACAAAATGGGAGGTCAGAAACAGCATACACATTATGGGGAAAATTTAGCATTAAAGGTATATAATTCAGACAAAATCCCACCAGAATATACCTATGTTGAAGATTAGTGACGAAGGTTAAATATATGGAATTCGTATCCTTTTGCATTATGCTAGGAGAAGTCAAATATATCTTTACTGTTGACAAATTAATATTTTTCGCCTCCCTTATGATCTGCCGATTAGAAAGCAATTGCATTTTTAGGTCATTTTTTGAGATAGAACAACAAGTAATAGGGTCCAAAAAAAGGCGATGTAGCCCAACCGCTTTCAATGTGGATTCAACATAGGTTAACCAAGTGATGTTACCCACCCCATCTAATTTCAGAACATCCTTTAAAATGTCTCTTGTTAAGGCAAGGCTCTCTTTTCGCCATACTGAATGCCACATAAGAATTGGCACCACTGCAATGGTGTCAGTAATGTAAGGAGCTGTCAGTTCCATGTGGCACTTATAGTTGGCACATGAGTTTGGTAAAGATAGAACCCTTTTTAAGAAATTATCTTCAATTATCTGCAGTTTTGCACAATCCCTTGTTCCCCAAAGAGCTGCCCCATAGGAGGCAGCAGACACAGTCTTTGTTTGATACACTGTTTTTATCATATCTATAAGTTTTCGGCCAGTTTTTTTAATGAATTTTGTTAGTGCCCCAATGTTCTTCTCCATCTGGGACCCTGTTAGCAATCATCGTCAGCCAATTAGTTTGGGCATCAAACGTAATCCCTAAATAATTAAAAGAGTCAACAACTTCCAGTTTGCCCCGTCAGTAATGATTTGTGAATAACTTTGCTGTTTAGTACCTGCCACTAAAATAAAAGATTTCGAATAATTAACCTTCATATCTAGGTTATTCATAAATTGGGTATACTCCAGAACTAGGCGGCGCAGTGCATTGCCCATACGAGCTAAAAGCACTGCGTCGTCCGCATAAAATAAAATTGGCAACGGTGCCAGGTTTATATAAGGGACATCCGGGTTGGAACCTGACAGAGCAGATTGTATGCCGTTGGTATAAAGAGCAAATAAGAAGGGAGCAAGGACGCACCCGTCTTACGCCTCTTGCAATTTTGATAGATCTAGTACACTCGCCATCCCGTAAATAGCGAACACATGCTGTGGCACCCGAATACAGGTCACGAATAATATTAATGATGTTCAGGTCAATTCCCATGGCCTTTATGATCTGCCACAGCCTAGGCTGTGCCACACAGCCAAAGGCTGCGGACAGATCCATGAAGGCCAGGTGGAGATGACCTTTTTTTGCAACCGTGTATTTCGCTATAATTAGGTTCAAGTTCAAACACTGATCCACAGTGCCTTTCCCTTTTCTAAAGATAAACTGGCAAGGAATAATGATATTTTTTTTCCAGGGCCCAATCCTCTAATCTATTTAAAATCAAACGGTCCATTAACTTTGCAGTAGAATCAATCAAAGAGATTGGTCTACAGTTTTTCGCAGTTGACCTGTCTCCCTTTTGATATATTGGGACAATTACAGTTGTCTTCCATGATGGTGGTGCACAGGTTTGGGCAATTTTATTAAAAACATTTGTAAGGAGTGGGGTCCACAGGTCTTGATTATCTAAAAGCAGGTCAATAGGGACTCCATCCGGTCCTGGTGCTTTTGCTCGTTTACATTGGTTTAGGACTTGCTTAGTTTCAGCAAGTGTAAAACTAACAGGAGTCTCATTACTTTCTATAGATTGGGAATCAGATTGTAACGTTGGCATATCACCCCCTCCGAAAAGCCCTTCAAAGTGGGTCACCCATTCTTCCTGATCTACGTTGGTATCTGTGGTCATAGCCTGTTCGTCTTTTAAGAACAGAGCATTGATCCGAGACCAAAATGCTTGCAAGCTTTTTAGTTTTGCTGCCTTCTGTGGGGTTTCCCACCATTCTTCTTTTAAGGTTTTAAGCCTGATAATTCTTGCTTTTTATAGGCTGTACGTAGACGTTTAACTAATATTGTGTCTCGGGGTTTGGACTTCAAAGCTACATGTAAACTTTTCAGAGTTTTATCAAAATCGTCATCAAACCGACTATATTTTTGCATCGGCCATTACGAATAACGCAAGTTAAATTATTTTTAACATCAGATACAATCAGCTCAAAAGCCAAAATAACTCTCTCATGTAAAACTGAATCCAAGCAAAGCATTATCTAAGCAAGGCGGTTGGACACTAGGTTGGCCAAAAAACTCAGTGTCTATTTTTCCCCATTTCAGGACAATCCCGTTTTCCCTTGCAATTACGGGGTTTATAGGGAGTTTAAAAGCACAAGCGGCTTTCTTTACGGATTGCATGAGAAAGGGTATTGCAGCGTGATCACTAAATGGGTAGAACACTATCTCAAAATGAGAAAAAAGGCCTTTTATAGAGTCAGAGACCAACACATAGTCAAGAGTGGAAGTAGAAAAATGATTTAAAAAGGTAGATTCTAACTGACCAGTTAAGTTTTCAGACTTGTTTAAAAATACAAGAATATTTATTATTTATTATTTTTTTTTTTTTTTTTTTTTGAAAACCTTTATTGAACAATGAAAGCTCACAAATACTGGCCTACAACCCCACGGGCTGGCCAGAACAGAATGGTCAAATAACCAGCATACAAAAAGAAGATCTGCACAGGATATAACATCAGGAGCACTGGTGAAGCAATAAAAACCATCGAGCGTTCAGCAAGAGCAGGATGATAAAGGTTAATTTTCTAGCACGGGGAGGGGACCAAAGGAACAACGGGCCGTATATGAGAGTACAAGGGAGGGACCGCGGCAAGCCGCCATTTTATAAACACAACGTAAGAAAATGAAGCCATATAATCAAATCTAGCAAAGGACAGAAACAGAATCAGACCATCAAATAGCGACAGTGGCAACAGTCAATCGTGCTCACTCACCTCCGCCCCTACCCGAACAAAGAAGACGTGGTCAAAAAGCCCCATCACAAAGACTATGCAATACGCACCCCAACGGAAAAAGGGGACCTCCATAAAGGAGGAAGGGAAAGAGGGAGAAAAGACAACAAAAGGAACACCCGCCAGACCATGCACCCCCAGGGGGAAAAACAGGACAATAAAACCGGCATGCGATGTAACAGAAACACGATACCAGAATAGGCAGCGAACCACAATCAGCCACACACCGGAAGAAGGACAGAAAACCCCCGGGGGAGATACGAGGTGACAGAGTCCCGAAAAAGTGAATACACAAGAGCCATAGAACAAAAAAGGGGAAAATAAGGGGGGAAAAAGACCCCCCGACACAAACAGACCCCCCCACCCACCCCTAAGCCCACCCTGCACCCCTGCAGAAGGCTACGGCCTACCCCCCCCGCAGCGTGCCTGTCGCCCTAAGCAGAACCCGAAATTTAGTGGAGCAAGAAAAGTTGGAATTAAAAGACAAAAAAAAAAGGGGGGGGGGAAGGAAGGGAAGGAAAGAAGGGAGTAAAGACATACAAACATACACACGGGGGAGGGCCAAAGACAGGAGTAAACGCACCCATCCACCCGCCCGGGTTAAAGGTCCAAGTCCTCGGGAAGCCAAAGAGTATCAGGCCAAAGTCCAGGAGCACTAACCAGTTACACAGAACCATATAAGGACACAGAGATCATCCAAACCGTTCATGAGCTACCGCATATAAGAGTCCGTTTTCATCAGCCCTGACCCTTTTTATCCAAAGCAGTAAGGGTCCGATCCAACGAGGACCCTGCCAGAAAGAACAGAAGGCAGGCAGCAGGAGAGTCCAACGGCAGTCCAAAAAAGTCACAGGAAGAAAAGCACGGAAGATCCAGGAAAATCACAGAATGTAGCAAACGATGCAGGCACAGTTCCAAGGATATATCCATAAAAACCGACCCATCCGGGCCGGCACAGGAGACGTCATCGGGCAGTGGTGATTGAGAGGGACCAGGAGAATCATGAAAGTCCGGCAAAACAAAATCCAGCTCCCGGGCCAAGGGCAGAGGAGGCAGCACAGGAGGAGAAGGCGCCATCAGGTTGCGCACCTCCGGGGCGGCAGCCGGGGCCGAGTCCGCCAGGAGAGTGCCAGCCACACCCCGCGATATCAATGCCTCATCCGGTCGTGGGGGCCCGGGAGGCCCGCAGTGAGGAACCGTCTCCAGAGCCAGGAGTGGCGCGGCCACCGAGAGCCGCCAGGATAGCAGGATGTTCAAGATCCCCTTAAGTGCAGGAAAACCTTCACAGTATCCGACACCCGGGCCTTGCGGCGGGCCCCCAGTGCTCGTCCGGGCCCGGCCCAAACAAATGGGATTGGTCGCCATCTTGAGAGCCCGAACAGGCCGCGCGGCCAACAACCTCCGCCGGGGCGGCAGTCAAGCAGATGAAGTCCCGCCGACAGGCAGAAGAACACCCCGGACAGGAAGGGGGGCCACCAGAAGAAGGGGATTCGCCGGCCCCCCAATGTCGCCAGTCCCGTTCTCCGAGTCCGGGCGGCAAAGAACAAAATGGCCGGACCGGAGAACAAAGGGGGAGGAAGCTGAACACACGAGGAACCCCAATAATGAAGGGCAGCGTCACCATCCAAGGCTGCCGCCACACAGGAGTCTCTCAGCCAGGAACCTCCGGCTCACACGAACAGCGGCCCTCCAATCACCTCCAGCGCGCCCCGAAGGGCAAGCCCGCAGGCTGCATCCGGCCCAGGAGCCGGGACGAAGAACCAGGCCAGTCCGCCCTCGAGTCCCGGGAATGGTCGGGGGCACTGCACCGGACCCACAGCAGCCAGGACAACCGGAACAAGTGGTAAGTGCCTGCAGTGCGTCGTAGTAGTACCACACAGCAAGGAGGGCTTCCCGGGGCAGGATAAATGCAGGATAAATGTGAAAAACACAGGCGGGCGAACGGAGCCGAGCTAAAGCGCGGCCATCTCGGTCGCGAGCTAGGCTCCTCCCCCAAGAATATTTATTATTAATAATCTATTCTAGGTATTACCATACTCCGTGTGACAAAAGTGAAAAACGCTCTCCCCGTCATCATCCTGTATTCCACAAGCTAACACATTTATCTTATCACATGGGTGAGTGTTAAAATCCCCAAGGCAAATTATATTACAAGGTTTGGTACATTTATCTTGTAGCTCATTAATATCCTTTTCCAACGGGAGCAGCACATCTGCTTGATTACTTCCAAATTTGTTATTATAGAAGTTGATTAAGAGCCAGCAGTAATCCACACAATAATCAATTAAAATAATATGATAATAAGGTGACTTGTTAAAAAATGACTTCACTTTAAAAGAAAAGGCATTAGACAGCAGCGTCAACAAACCACCCTTGGCCTGAGCAACAGGTGACGGTATAGCAGGTGTATAAAAGGAGCAATACCCATTCAAGAATATTGGATCCATTTCCCAGGTCTCCTGAAGGCACACTATGTCAATAGATGTCAACAAAGACAACCAGTCAGTATAAGACCTTTTTTGGTTGTAACCAGCAATGTTCCATGACATAGTTGCTATAGATCCTGAAAGATTCTCTCGAGGTAGTGGGAACTTTGACAGGTTTAAACTGTCTTGATGACTGGCTAATGTCACATTAGAATTTATAGGAGAGAGAGTGTGCGAGGGAGACTGCTTTTGTAGATCTAAAACACCATCTCCACTAGGTAATATAGCTTCAGATTCCAGTCAATCACAAACAGACACGCCTTCTTAGGCAGCAAATCTATTCCTTAAGGGGAACGATCGAGTAAGGAGGGAAATGGCGAATTTAACGGGAGATGTGAGGGCCTCCAAAAAACATTAGATCTAGCAGTAGACGGGGCCGGACTGGGAACCAAAACCGGCCCTGGCAAAGTGCTCATTCGCCCCCGCCCACCACCCCCCCAGGGGTTGGAGGTGCCGTCGAGCTCTTTGCCAGGGCCGGTTTTCAGACAATTTTGTTACAGGGCCGATTTTGCAGCTATGCTGCTAAAAAGGCCCTGTAACAAAAACGTCCCCCAAGGGCCCAAAACCAGCCACCATCCGTGCGGCACACCGGGGAATTGCCCGGTGCCCTCTACGGCCAGTCCGGCCCTGGCAGTAGACAGCTGTTGTGAAGAATGGGGTTTATAGAAAAAACCCAGAGGTAGAGCAAAGATTTGCAAGTGAAATGATGGCGTATTAGGTAAGACAGATAAAAGTTCACCCACAATATAATGGTTATCAAAGTTTACTACGATACAGTATCCTTTGATACTTTTAGGAGCTCTTCCTACCCAGGAGACCCTCCTAGCCATAATGATGTTATTGAGGGTATTAACATTTTCCCCTAGGTAGATAACAAATGCTTAGATTTATTTATTAGCTGCTCCGTATTTTCTGTCACATTTGATTTCAGTTCTGGGATATTAGCTAGCACTATAACATATGGACAAGCAGCTGGAGGAGATCTAGTCTTGACTTGGTGTCGCCACTACCATCTTGGTGCTGAGAGACTCTAACTTCTGAGCACGATGGATTTGACTTTTCCTCCAGACAAATTAAAGGAACAGATGGGATTAGATGTGGGCGAGGAGCTGTCAAACTAATGGACGTCTGTGCTTCACCTTGTGGTCTTAAACAACCAGTATTTTCGAGACTACCTTGTGCCACTGTCTGTGTCCAACCATTATTTTTGTGTACATTGGGGCTCAACATTCTGGGAGTATCATGTGTAGAGTCTGAAAGAGCTACAGGAGGCCCCTTTGTTTGGCGTCAGACATGACTACCCACACTATTAGTAATTACATTTGGCCTGTTAAATGATGAACGAATGGCAGAAAGGGATTTAGGGAGTGCAGGGTTACACAAAACATTTGTTAAGATTCCAGGTGGCCGATTGATTTTTCCCAAAGTATCCTTAATAGTGCTAAAATTAGATACAGCAAGCATTTCAAAGTTGGTTAGTCTTTCCTCTATCAATATCAATCTATCGAGGATTGGGGATAAGGATGACGAGTTAAGAGCCCCCACTTTAACCAACAAAACTTCATAGGCATCGGACGGGGGAGCACCCAATAAATCTGCATGTAAAGTTGGGGGTCAGATGGCCAATAGATCACCAAGCAGATGAGACAGACTGTGGAAAAGTTGAGCGCTACAGCCAGGACTTCAGCTTCTGCTAAATGGGTGGTTGATAGCAGAGCTGCATCCAGTGAGCGCCGCATGACTAGCCCTACTCATTGTATACCCGGGTGGCAGGGCAGCAACAATGTCCAAGGTGGAGGAAGATTCGTGCCAGGTTTCGGTTAAGTACAGGAGGTCCAGAGCATCCTCATCTAGCAGAGTGTTAATATCTGTGAAGTGCCTCTCTAAGAATTGGTATTGAGGAGGGCAGCTCGCAAGAAGTCCATGTGGGGTAGCTCGACTGTGACTTGATGATGTGCGTAGTATTAGCATGCTCATATGGAAAGGAATTTGACTCATTCTTATCGCGTAATAGTCCCTCGTGGGCAAGGGACTCAGTAGCAGAATGATATGAGGGAAAGGAAAACCAATCGGTCTAAGTTTCAGAAAAGTGCCTGGCAAGTAGCACATGAACCCAGCAGGGTTTCTGGCCCATGGTACCGGTCGGGCTTACCTGTGGCACGCCCACTACGTAAACGCACCAGACTGTCCTTTTATAGTCCTAATTGAAGCAACTATACCGCTAACCTTCAAAATGGCACTCACAGATGATAAGGCAGAGCATGCAATAGAATCTGTGTAAATTCAGGAAACATGCGAAAGTACAGTAAAGAGTATTTTTAAAACAACCTTAGAATCCTAATTTTTTTTAAAATAGCAATTTTCACAGATTTAAATAGCAATCTTGACAAAATGCAGCATTTCGGGCAAAGATCCCACCTCTGGTTTAGGTTCATCTAACACACATGACTGTACAAGCAGATACCAGCCGCTCCACCTGCCTTCCAGAAAGTCTGTGAAGTAAGACAGGAGAGATATACTGGGTCCTGATTAGTAAAGTGCACATTTTAAGGAATGCCAGACCCAGACTTCTGACCATTGCCCAGAAACTGGATAATACTGGCCCATCCAGCCACCAACTGTACTTCATATGGACTCATAAGAAAATTGTACACCATCCCAGTGGTGCTTTGCTAGGACCAGACCTAGAAACTGGATAAAGCCACCCCGTACAGTAAACTTCAAGGAGGGAATCGTGTAGCCGAGTGTGAAGAAATTGTGGCCCCTGAAGAACCAGAGCAAGGCCTAGTGGACTGGAGCCTGCACAAGAATGTCACAAAGAAATTCGCCGCCCAGAAGCCTCAAGGAACTTGTTGCCCTGCTGGCTATAAGTGAAGGTCCATGAACTTCAGAATGGTGTATGAGGCTGAAGACCTCTAGGAAATATTCTAGGGCAGCAAGTGTTCTTGAGCCTTCATCACCCCCTCCTGGTCTTGCTTGGTGAACTGTTGCCACTTTTTCTTGTGAGGAGTAAAACCAAGGTCATTCCTACACCCGTCCTCTAAACCATAGTGTAGAATCCTGGTACTGGAACTGTTCACCCCTATTTCTGAACTATTGTAATTTTCCTACTAGCCCTTGCAATTTCTGAGTTATCACATCTTGTAGATACTATTGGACTATAGCTCAATCACATTTACCATTGCCATCTG
Organism: Lissotriton helveticus; assembly: GCF_964261635.1. Classification (NCBI taxonomy): domain Eukaryota; kingdom Metazoa; phylum Chordata; class Amphibia; order Caudata; family Salamandridae; genus Lissotriton; species Lissotriton helveticus. The sequence continues at coordinate 983,362,234 of NC_136061.1, read as the reverse complement.
GTGAATCTTCACCACAACTGTGTCAAAATACACATCAGACCTACAAATGGTCTTCACTAGAATGTGTAGTATCCAAAACTACTGACCCAAAGTAGCTTCTTCACTGAGCCTCCTTTTCCATGATCATCACATTTGAGAGCACCTTGAAGCATAGTTCAGGATGCACAATACACAACAACCTATCTAGTGTATGGTTTAATAGAGCTTAATGCTGCTCAGTCTACAAAAATAAAGACTTATATAGGAAAACAAGACACAGGCTTGACTCTCGTCATTAACGCCTTAGCTGCGACCGTTATTTCGGCGCAGTGCTGGGCGTTCCAAAGAGTGGGCGCGGGCGCGTCAGCCGTTGAACGTTCGCAGCACCAGCCAGGTAGTTCTCCGAACGTTCAGCGGCCGACGGCAGCAGCAATGGGGTTAATAAAATTGTCACAGCAAAAAAAGTGTTTTTCAGTATTTTTAATAAAAGCAGATCAGTGCAGTGATATAATTTCCGGTGCTAGTGAAACAAACCAAAATACACTTTTTATGTAAAAGTTTGTATTTCTGCTATAAAGTGGCTATCAACACCACCAGCAGATGAGTGGAAGGTCCAGTCTGAGACAAGAGCGGTTCTCTTCAGTCACCATGGCACAGCAATTCCTTATAGCTTGCAACACAAATGGGGATGCAGAAAATGATGGGACCCAGTGGTTAGTGCTGCACTACCCTATTAGTACTGGTAGCTAGGCAGGAGATGCTTTGATGTTGGGTGCACAGTCTAGGGACTCAACGCCTGTGGACTCCTGCTGCACACACCCAGTCGGCTGCAACTATAGCTTGGCAGCATGGGCACAGCTGTTTCACAGCACATAATGCAATTACAGTGTCTCGTCCAGTGAAAAATGCTGCATGTGCTTACACCCTCTCCAGTAGCACATTGCAAGGCCTGCCCCATCGCAGCTCGCCCTTCTGAGGCTGGTGAACATGCCCTATGTAGCAGAAATTGTTTCACAATATTTGATGCAAGAGATGTATATCACTGGGGAAGACGGCTATAGCGAAATATTCATGAAAGATGTTGATGGAAGAGAGAAGTAGGGTCTGTTGCTCAACCCTCCTGTTTTTAATCGTGTGGTAGGGAGACCCTAGTAAAAATATTTTTTGCTTACCCACATAACATTTGAATGTAGGTCAGACAGGTTGACAATGGGAGTACATAAATGTTAGAGTGGAAGTGAAACTAGAAGGCATCTAGTTTCATCCCTTTGAGGCACACATTTTTATTGTCTTTCCCAATGGAAAAAAGACTTCCACTCCGTTCTTTGTATATTACGTATATGACTTTTTAATCGGTTAAGTTTTCTCTTCTGTTGATCAATTTCATTACATTTACATGCATTTCAGGCAATGTCTTTTCGTGGTATCCAATGCATTTCGGGCATTGAGTTCATGCCCTTCATCAGGGAATCGACACTGTGAACATAATGGGGTAACAATTACAATGTTGTTTATGGTGACCGTAAAACATAATCTCTGCTGGAAACTACGTTAAGTGGTAACTATACATTGTGAAAACATTAAATGTCCAGTGATATCAAATGGGGTTCTGCATGTGTGTGCAATATGGTTCAAAAACATAACAAGCAAACATTATAATGCAAAAGAAAACGACGTGTCACTCACAAGCCTTTCCTCATGAGTTTTGGTTACCTCTGGAGGAAAGGCTTGTGAGTGACACGTCGTTTTCTTTTGCATTATAATGTTTGCTTGTTATGTTTTTGAACCATATTGCACACACATGCAGAACCCCATTTGATATCACTGGACATTTAATGTTTTCACAATGTATAGTTACCACTTAACGTAGTTTCCAGCAGAGATTATGTTTTACGGTCACCATAAACAACATTGTAATTGTTACCCCATTATGTTCACAGTGTCGATTCCCTGATGAAGGGTATGAACTCAATGCCCGAAATGCATTGGATACCACGAAAAGACATTGCCTGAAATGCATGTAAATGTAATGAAATTGATCAACAGAAGAGAAAACTTAACCCATTAAAAAGTCATATACGTAATATACAAAGAACGGAGTGGAAGTCTTTTTTCCATTGGGAAAGACAACAAAAATGTGTGCCTCAAAGGGATGAAACTAGATGCCTTCTAGTTTCACTTCCACTTTATAATCCAAGACGCCGTTGGACCCTCGACGTCACCTTTAGGAGCACCATAAAATAACAACCAATCTTTTTCACAAATATTACAATAACAGTAGCTGTGCATCTATCCGATATCTAATTAATGTTTCAAAGTACATAAATGTTGACATAGGTGGTATCAAAACACACAAAAGGTGATGGGTGGATGCTTGCAATGATTCTACCCACTGTCAATCGCTCAAGGTAGCATTCAAACCCATCATCCTTTTGCCCACTATGCCACCTCAGATTAGACCTAGTCATATCCAAACCAGTCTCGACAATAATAGCAGTCCAAACTGCCAATCCAGTTCCTCCCTGAACCGGAACACAAGCACCCCAAGACCAGTTTTGCCCTGATCGAGGGTCTTTAGTCAGGTGCAGCTTAGTTCCAGTGGCGCAGTAAGCAAGGGACTTATTTCTGAGCATACCCGTGGCCACTTAGGGCGGCACATCAAACACTCAAAAGGTGATGTAAGCATGCTTGCAATAATTCTAACCACTGGCAATCACTGGGGGTAGCGTTCCAACCCATTCTTTTGCACACCATGCCACCTCAGATTAGACCCAGCCATATGCAAATCACTTTAGACTCTGGATCAATCCAGCCTGAACTGCCAAGCCAGGTCCTCTCCAACCTGCAATACAAGCAACCCAAGACCAGTTTCAGTCAGGTGTAACTTGGTTGCAGTGGCACAGTGACATAAATAACATAGCGTCACCCAAAATAAGGAACATATGACTAGGAGTCTGTTCAATCAGTGGACAGTAGGACTCTCGAATGCTTCACAATGCAGGATATGGAACCCACTGATTAAGCATACCAAGCAGGGTAGGTGAGCATTCATCATCTTACATGAGTACATGAATGTATGGTAATTCCAAAGAGGTGTGGATATTTTCTGCAGGAGTTTTGTACTTCTTTTATGTTTATGTCTGTTTACAGAAACTATACAACAGTCCTTTAAGACTCACTCTTTAGTGTGTTAGCTACCTGTGTTGTACCTGGCCTGTATCAGTTAGAGGATCATGTGATGTTCCTTCTGCCGCTGCCTCCGGCCCTAAACTTATTATTTGTGTTAGTGCTGTAACTGTTTATGTTGTACCTTTACTGTGTTGTGAAGCTCAATATAAAACTTTCCACTACACAAAAGAAAAAGCAAACCACATTGCCACTGCTTGTTTTAATGCATAATGTGAGTGTTAAGAGTGAACACTCCCAAAATATGCAAGCAGACTTAAAATGTTGGTGTTACGCGTGAACCAAGAAGTTTTTGAAATATGCGTTGCAACGGAATTCGTTGTAACGTCATACATTCCACTGTGATGCACTCTGCGTGAACAAACTACAGCACGTGCTGGCCATGGAAGACCGCCAGTAGAATTCCACCTAACTTTCAGGAAAAATGTATTCAGGTTGCTGTCAAAGATGCCACTTGCAACCCGGTCTACTTTTTTTTTACCCTCCAGCAATCTTTAAGAGCACAACTACAAAATACAACTTTTGTGTTAAAAAAGAAACAATGGCTGAAGGTGTCACACAATCCTTTCTGAAATCGATCTCAGTACATGGGCATAAATAACTTCGTCGCTCTACTCGTAGTGAAGTATCCCTCAAAATGTCACTGGTAAGGCATTTAAATGTCACACATAATAAACCCATGCAAAACATAGAATGCCACCCATAAGCAGTCCAAAAACGAGGCAGCTTATGGGCACCTCTAGCCGTAACATCAGGAGAAACTAGCAATAGAGAGCACACCCCTCCCTCGTCTGGTACTCACGTCCCCGCACTCATGCTGCTCCAGCTTCAGACTGCAGGCACGTACCTGCCAGTATCGAGGCACTTGCTGTATATATAGAGCCACGCTGACTCCTCGCCTCTGTCTGAGTAAACTATGGCGCTGTAGTTCGAGCCTGCAGCTACCTAAGCTTTTAACCACAGCGCATCCATATACATGACTTCCTTTCCCATCTCCTGAGCAAACTTGCCTCACTGGGGCCTCGCAGGCCAATCAGAGCGCTGCACGGCGGGGTTAAATACTAGCCAGCTTTGGAGTTGATGTCTGTACAAATAATGGATGGGGCCAGGGCTTTGACATGATAAAAATAATAATTAGGGCTTCCGGTTTTATGGTATTTATTTTTTTCACTCTTCTGTCTGTATTTGGCTATATTATTGATATTTACCCATATTTATTTAGTGTTTTGGGAATAAATGGAGTCGTAAAATTATATATTTCCACATTTTTTTAACTGATAAACTTGTACGTAGAAAATGATGCCTGCCGACTTTGAGCACATTAAGCAGCCAAATACAACAAAAAACAATACACCCATGGGTAAATATTAACAGTACATGTAAATATTTGTTAACATATTCCTGTATTTCAGATACTCCCATCCTGTTTTTTAACCCCCCATACTCTATCTGTTCAGCTGCTGGCCTGGGATCCATGAAGGACAGCATAGAGAGTTACTCACAAGAAACACAATTTTCTGTGTTTGTCTGTTTAAAAAAATAAATACAGGCATGAACCACATTGTTTTCTGTCTGTATTTATCTGCAAACATCAGTAAAAGCATGAAACTAGGAGCCTTAACAATAATAATAATAATATATTCCATAAATTATGGGTTAAGGTGTAGCATCAGGAAGATGGCTATGTCATGAGGAGTGGAGTCAGACAGTCAACTTCTACATTTATTTTTCTAAAACTGTACCCCAAAAAATTGGTATCAAGGTCTGTGATAGTGAACTGTGTGCTCATTTAATTGGTGCAAACAGGCTATATTTAAAATATTGGTTCAGGGTTATGGCACATTGTACAGATATATTGAACTCTCTGCAATTCAGGCAAACAACACCCATTGAGCTAAAAGAGCTACGCACCCTCTCCATTGTATGTATGTCTTAGCCCGGGTGTTGAAGAGAGAGATAGTTCCAACACAAAGAGTGGGCAAAACAAAGATTGATTCTTAAGAGTCCTATTTGTCACAAGTACCTACCTGTGCCAACTAGAGACCCCCAAATCTAACAAACACCATGCACTGTATTCAATAGATGCAGAACGCCACATATATTGTATAGATTGTATGTTATATTCTCTTCCCCCTCATAAAAGGAAAACAAACAAAACAACAAAAAATTAAATATAACAAACAAAGCTTGTTTCATTGGTGCAAATAAAATTCTCTAAACCTTGTGCGTATAGAAACATTCAGAAGTGGTCTGAGATTAGCAGAATCAGTAATAACATTATTAGTAGGATTGTGTTCTAGAGAATATACATTTTCAAGTGCATGAGAATCAACATTGGTATGAGAGCTAGAAACAAAGACAACTGAACTTGTAATTGAGGCTCCAGAACGTACCGAGGTAGTGGGCTCCTCTGAAAGTTTGTCGCCAAATGTTGAGGATAAAGATGCTTCCAACACAAAGAGCGGGTAAAACAAAGATTTACACTTAAAACTGAGGAGTTTTCTAGACAGAGACCATCTCTATGAAAGCCCCCGCAGCGACTGCCCTTGAGAGTCGTTACCTGGAGCACCACACAGAGATAAGTTCCAGAGTGCAGAACGTGGGCATATTACCAATTATAACAAGTCACATGTAGGTCAGAGTAAAGCATTATTAGCCAAGGATTGTACTGTAATCAAAGATGATATCCGGTAGTCCAAGTGTAGAAAAGGTAAGTTGCTTTATTAAGATGTTAAGATCAAAGGTGTAATGAAGAGCCCCACCAGGAGCAGTGATGGAGCAGGGGGAGAGACAAACATTTTTGTGTACCCCTTGTAAAGTCAATCTCTCATAACCATAATAGCACTAACAGAGTGAAGCATGTAAAACTAATCAACAAAAATATAAGAAACAATCACGCATTACACGTGGACTGTTTTGCAGAAAAATAATTTACTAAATGAATGAAAACAAGTCATACTAATATAAAGCTGTGATGCTATATATATATATATATATATATATGTATATATATATATATATATATATATATATAGATAGATATACAAAAAAATCTAAAATACGTATGTATTTTGTGCTTGAGTAGAAAAAGTCCTTTTGTGGCAAAATGAAAATATAAATGGTGAGTAAAATAACGCATATATGTACGCTTTTGCTAGGTAACAACTAACTGGGAAATTAGGATGGAGGCAGGTAAACTGAAGGGCACAAATTCTGAATCTAATTTCTGTTGTGTTTATTTTCGTATTAGTTCCCATTGAGGCCTGTGCAGCCTGGTCTGAGAAAAATGGCTGTTTACTGACACAATGGCAATACTTTGGGAAAGATGGCCCCCACGCATGTGCTGTGAGCTGAACATGTGAATAGAATGGCGTGTGCACGGAGTGAGAGATGTCACGGTCAGCTTGGCCTAGGGAAAGGAAGTGTGCCAAAGGATGCCTGAATCTAAAAGCTTGAGAAAAGGAAATGTAATAGAAAACAATATCGAAAAGTGTTGCAAGAAGGGAATGACAAGCACAAATCTGAGACGAATGCCATGAGAAAGAATTAAAGTATGACATTGCTAAAATGCAAACTGGTTTGAACAAGGAGTTCATGAGGTGATCATCACCACCCCTCTAATGGACCAATCAGAAATTACTGTGGAACCTAAAAGTTTAAATTTTCAGTTAGATAGTTAGAGAAAAGGGTATAAAAGAGCTTGTATGAAAGAGAAAATAAGTTGGCTCCATGAACTTTATTTTGCACCACGACATGCTTTCGGTTTCAACAATTTATGGTGCTAGTGACTTTGCAATATTTTTGGACTTTAATTTTATTGGAGCAGAGATTATCGATTGCAGAGATTTTAAGTCAGAAGGGAGGCATTGAGAAGAATACAGAGACAGACAGTTTAGGGAACCTGTGCGACTCTGTCATTCGCCAATGACAGATGGGTAATTATTTATTTAACATGTACTAAATAAAATGGTTACATTTTGCTTGTCCAAATAAATTGCTAAATTTCCTTTCTTAAATGAAGTAGATAAAATATTGAAAATTTAAAGTCGAGTCTGTCTATTTTATTTTTAACATAAATAAATGTCATGACAAAATTAAAATTCTTAAACATTTCTAGGATTACTGTGATTGAGCTGGTCTTAATCGCCATCAACTGACTTCTACTAGTTGGTCCATCGACCTAATAGCGGAGTATCTTGATGTATTGTTTTCCTCATAACAGGTTAGATGATATTTCGAAATGTATATAATGTTTAAAGTGTAAATTCGAGGTACCACGCTAGGCAGCAGCTCGCCTTCTTTTCACTGATTCAGGGGCAGTAAGTTGTGTGAAGTGTGTGACTCGCAGTGCTATGGCCCCCACTGATGAGTAAAATATAATGCTCCTGGGTTGAGTGGGATATGTTTAGAGCGTTGTTGGAGAGCTCCGCTGGATCAGATTTCTTGGTAGCAGAGGTCTGGTTACTATAGGTCAGTTTGGAGATTATTGATGTTTTATGTTTAACACTGTATGTTGAGTTTGTATTACGTTATATGTAGTCGGAATTTTGATACTTCTGGGAAGTAGGAAGTTGGTTGCCCTGTATGTAGGCAGGGGGAAACGGTGTCAAGTGAAGTCGCACAGTGCATTGTCTGATTTCAAAGTGGTAACATCGTCGTGTGTTATCTTTAGCGACATTTTCCGTGTGAAAGTGGTGAATGTATAGCGAAGGCAACCTGTAAAATCTCAGCCTTAAGAATAGGAGTCAATTGTGAGCTCCGACTAAAACTTATCCCTGGGAAAGTAGTAGGTTATCCCCTAAGCTTGAAAGAAGGGTAAGGTAGAGGGAAGAGCTACTTTATAGGCGGAACTAAATTCTGTGGTAGAGAAGAGGTAAGCGCTGTCTACTGGAAATACAGAATTCTTGTGAGTTTGAATAATCTATCTCTTTGGTTTTAGTGAAACAGACAATGGAAATGTATGATCGTATTGAGAGAGAAAAGTCAGTGAAAATTGATTATTATTATGAATAAGACAGGGAGAAACCTTCATGGTTCAAGAAAATCAAGAATCTGTTTAAAAAGGACAAGGAAATAGTCATGAGAGAGGGAAAATTGCTTCCTCCACCGAAAACGGAAGCGTCATACATGATGACCAAATATGGCTATCATACTTGCATATGGTTGGAAAACTGGGCGAAATACACCAAAGATGAGGGAACATTGGCATTTCCAGAAACTGGTTCGTTTAGCACAGCAGTGTTACATAATTTAAGAGAAAAAATTATGAAACTTGAGCTGAGACCTAGACCAACTCAGTTTGAGGCTTTAATGGAATGGGAGGATGAGATGTATGAAAAGGAGAAAGAAAGGTTCAAAGATATAAATGAAAGATGAGGAAATTTCAAAGGATATTGGGGAACCACGCATGAGAGTAGAATGAAAAGATGGAGGTGTGCTGATATGTGGGATGTATGTATCCAGTACGAACAGTAGATGAAACTGTAGGAAGAAAATACACAGAGAAATGAAAACATCAGTTATCAGAAAAGAGTGGATGTGAAATGAGTGATACTAGGGACGAGCGGCTGGAAAGCATTCTAAATAGAAGACTCCTGCCGTATCAACCAACTTCTGCAGCGGTGATTCCAAATGCACCACCAATGAAGATTGGAATAACAGAAACCCCGAAAAGACACTTAGATGTAAAACATATCTCTGAAAGGCAAGAATTAATAGAGATTGAGAAATCAAATACTTCAGAATTAGAGAAATCAACAAAAGAATTGGCCGAGAAAATTAAGGAGTTAACTAAAAATGTTGAAGCTGTAAAACTGTACGTGTAACTATAGGTCCTGTAATACCAGTTTTGGAAAACCAGAAGATAGATGAGCATTCGTTAACTTTCCCTTTAAACTACAGCATGCAAAAAGTGAGAGAAAATATTTACCCAGATCTGAATGAAACCAAGAGTACAATTAGAACCAGACCCTAGATTTGACTATGAATCAAAGTCCAATATATCGGATACCTATGGGTGCGGAATCAGCAACTGAGACTCCAGAGAAAAGTGTAGCTAGTATAGATTTAACTAAAACTCCAGTAGGGCCAAAAGCGGAAGAATTAAATGATTGGGTTAAAACGTTACAAAAGAAAGATTCAGAGCCTAAACTTTTAGACGTGGTCAGATTAAAAATAGATATGGAAGAACTGATAATTGGAACAATTGGAACAGAAACATTAAAACATACCAGGATCAAGAATTAATATTTATGAGTAAAAGTATAACATGGAGAGATAACAATCTACATGACAGATTAGAGGAAACAGCGAATGAATTAGGGGTCGAATTTGCAAAAATAAAAATGTTACAGAAACCTTACAGAGTAGATTTCACTGAGAAAGATATAGATAATTTGAACACAGCAGGGAGAATAACCTAAATAAAAGAATGAATTGTATTGCTGAGGAAGTGGGGACATGTAGATCGATGGAGAAGTAGGTGGACAAAGAAAAAGGAAGAAGCCAATAACAAGATACCTTTAGCTTTCCCTGTTAAAGAAAAGGAATCAGTGGTAGCAACAGAATATCCTATGAGAGAAATACCAGGAGGAGGATATGTGCACGTACCGTGGAGTAGACAAGATATATTATCATTTACAAATGATTTTCCAAGATTGTGAGAAAAACCTGTAGAATGGTATAGGCAAGTAGACAGGTTTGTAAAGGTTTCAAAAGTATTGTGGGAAAGATTTAGATGGATTATTTGACATAGTTGTACCAGCAGATTTATGGACTGAATGTAAAATTACTATAGATTGGTCAAAAGAAGAATATCCAAGAGATGCAAAAACAGGTGCGCGAGGTCCAGAGATAATGAGAAAATATGACCAAGTCATTACATTATTGAAAAACTAAATTCCCCCAAAAGAGACGGATTGGCAAAAAATCGACAGAACTATACAAGAATCTAAAGAATCTGTACATGCATATTATGAAAGATTACTGCTAGTTTTCAAACAATACAGTGGTTATGAAAATATAAGTGAAAAAGATGTGAGTCATTTTGTATATAGATTTGTGTTTGGGTTGAGACCAGAAATAGGAGTTATGATAAGACACCATATGATGTGTTGGCAGTCCAGTTCTGTAAGTAGTCAAGAGAACCAAAGTGACTCTGATGAGTGAAAAAGGCAAAGAGAAAAAGAACTGTGCTTAAATTTAAGAAAATAAATATGGTACATTGAAAGAAAAGTCAACAAAACAAAAGAACAAGAGACATAATTGAGTAAAGGATTTAAAATAATACATATTTTTCGTGTGCAAAGAAGTGAAAATACATTATAAAGAAGGACAACTGTAGAAGGGTACCTACTGATTATTTGACTATTTAAAAACAAAATGCCTGGAAATCATACTAGTACATCTAAATGTGATATGTTACGTAAATGGTGTAGAATGTGGTTAATTTGTACAAGTTTATTAATGCTTATATGGCTTATTTTAGCAATATTGATTCCATTTTGAGCATTTATATGGAGAACAAGATCATAACAAAAGTGAAAAGACACATGATTTTAAGAGTAATGTGGAGCTTGTAGATAAAACTGAGCTTCACGAAGATAGATCTATTAATGATTTTTCAAAGAATGTTTTTGCTAGATTGCTGAGAGAGTATGTTGAAACCATGGACGCCCAAGACTGCTACGTCTGTATGCAGTTACCCGCATCTGTATCAGAAGGGGTAACTTTCCTTTGACTTATGGAATGACTTGTAGTGTAATAGCTAGTTTATTTTACAAAACTGGTAAATTAGGATATTATTATTCTGATGTTGATGAAATCTTTGCTAGAGTTCCTGTAGTACATAGAATGAACAAAGTGAAACCTGCTAACGTTTTAGGTGAATTTTTCATCGAAATTAATGAATTGACTATAGAATATGCTTTCAAGAATAACTTAACATGTAAATTAAAAAGGCAGAGAAAAGTAACTTGTAGTAAATTGAAAACACCCCCATTGAAATGTGATGAAGAAAATTATGTTAAGAGTGATAGTAATGTAGCATTGGGAATAGATCTTCCTAAACAGGGAAAACTGTGTATTCAACCAGACAATACGGTATATGATCATTATTTTGTAGGTGCAAGTGATTGTAAAGACACTTATAGAATATTAGGGGATGGGGATTTAAAGGGGTAAATTATCCTGTTTTTCCTGGACTTTATTTTATATGTGGAAACAAAGCTTATTATAGATTGCCTGATCATTGATATGGGACCTGCTACGTGGATCTGGTCTTTCCTAAAATTCTCCATGTAGATAGAGGAACTAATGGAATTTATGAGATAGGTAAACCACTAACACGTAGGAGAAGAGAACATTTTCTAGAAATAGTAGGTGATATTTTTGGAGCACTGATACCAGCAGTGGGTATATCATTTAATGCAAACAAAATTTGAAAATTATCAACGATAGTAGATAGTTTATCTACAAGTACAGCCGGAGGATTTTTGATGATAAATACTGAAACAGTTGCCATGAGAGCTATGGTGATGCAAAATAGACTTGCTCTTGATATTTTATTAGCAAAAGAGGAGGAGTCTGTGGAATATTGAAAGTGCAACATTGTAGTACCTATATTCCTAATAAAAGTCAGAACATTCAAAGATATATTAAAAACATTACTGAATTACATAAAGAAATTATTCCACTGGAGGTTGATGGTGTTTTAGAAAAAACTTGGTAAGAGTTTTTCTACTGTAAAGAAACGGTTCGCTGAAATAGGTAGCACATTAGTTGGAAAAATACTAATACCAGTAACAATAGTAATAAAGATAGCATTAATTTTGAGACTAGGGTGTGTTTGTATTAGGAAAAGAAAAGCTGAAAGAAAACTAAAAATAAATATAGACAAGAATAAGCAAAGAGAATGTGAGATGGGTGAATTTGAGCTAGAAGAGCTTAAAGAAAGAATGTATGAAAATTCAAAAGGACGAACTATGAAAGATACTTAAGTCTAAACTGAAGAACCTGAAACATGTTCATAGATAATTTAGTTGGGATGATTTGTGGTGATAAATCACCAAAGGGGGAGTTGATGGAGAAGAGGAGAGACAAAAATGTGTGTGTACCCCTTGTAAAGTCAATCTCTCATAACCATAATAGTACTAACAGAGTGAAGCAAGTAAAACTAATCAACAAAAATATACGAAAGAATCACACATTACACGTGTGAAAACTAATTGCTGTTTTGCAGAAAAATGATTTACTAAATGAAGGAAAACGAGTCATACTAATATAAAGCTGTGATATATATATATATATATATATATATATATATATATATATGCACACCAAGTTTGCTTCAGTAGAAGAAACCGGAGGGACACAGCAGGGGAATCCAAAGAGAGAAACCTTTATTGCAGAACAGGCAGCATGGCGCGTTTCGGCAGTTGTAGCCTTAATCATATGCTTTACATCCAGGAAACTGCATCGGTCTGCTATTTAAATGCTAAATCGTGCTCCCATTGGTGGAAGTCCAGCTGAGCCTTATACCTTGAAACGTCATGGCAGCCTACATCGGTGGACTACGACTCCCAGAGAGCACCATCTTGGCTGAACGGGAGAACGTCTTCAAACGGACTCGTGAAATCCCAAAGTGGGTGCTGGTAATGGTAAGTAGCGTGAATATGTGCAGCTAAAAGTGTCCTGGTACTGTGACTGCATACATATATATATAGTAACGCTACACTCCTTCAAAGTATTAAAATACATGAAAGAAATACCGCACTCCCGGGGCAGTTTCAGCTCATTTATTCAGCGTGACCTCACAAACAGACGCGTTTCGGCGAAGGTGCCTTTGTCAATGTTACCGGCACAATTGAAACGCCATGTTTTTAACCACACTATCAGAAGTAGACATAAGGGAAGGACTAACACCCAGCTGTTAATGTGAGAGCCATTTTATCACGGATACATCACTCGTAATTAACATCTTCTAACGCTACAAAACACAACAGTCCATTTAACAATTGTGCTTAAATCACCACATGCACTAATGAAAAGTCAATTCATTAAATTAATAATTTATTTAAGACAAATTAAACATAGTGTAGATGAAAAATGACCACTATATCTGTCATTTGGCATAGATGTAAGTTCAATAAAGCCGTGGATCGGCTATTATCCTTCCCTAAGACAACAATAATCAGAAATTCTAATTTTAAATGTCATCATAACAAATCTTTTTACCCATATACTGCGTAAATCACTCATTTCGAGCACGTTGTAAATTCATTTTAGTACAATACGTTCAAATTAATTTTCATTTTCCAGCTCTCTGTCGTCAGGGTGTCATTGCATTGCCCATAGAATACATACATCAGAAACAACAACTACTGTTATTGGTGTACATTGTGATTAAAATCCAGATACCTCTCAGCAATAAATTTACACCAGCAGCATAGTCACCAAATCACTTCTGACCTAGATGTACAGACAATGTGATGCTATATATATATCCGTTGTATTTGTGCATATGGCTGAATAAAACTCACTGTTGCCAGAAGTGATTGAAAAGACATTTGAAAGTGTCCGTTTTTCTTTACGTGGTGGGTTCAAGCACCAGAGCGGTAATTGTGTATATATATATATATATATATATATATATATATATATATATATATATATATATATATATATATATATATATATATATATATATATATATATATATATATATATATTCACGCTCCTCTGTACCAAAAATGACGGGGCACTAGGGTGGGTGCCGCCAACACGGTTGGTACGCCGTGTATCAATACTGCTCCACGCCTCCTCCCCAGCCGGGAAAGAAGGCACAGCACTCATGGGGTGTTAAGTTTCAGTAGCTTTCTTTATTGCAAGCGCTCCTCACAGACGCGTTTATATATATATATACAAATATATATGTATGTATGTATGTATGTATGTATGTATGTATATAGATATATATATATATATATATATCAATGCTCGAAGGTGTCCACCTTTGAGTAGCGCGCGAACAGCAGCTTGGTTTATGTACTTGGACAACCCCATGGAGCGTAATATATATATATATATATATATATATATATATATATATAAAAATATATATATATATATATATATATATATATATATATATATCTCAAAAGAGTTGCCTGCTGTAGTAAAGGCCCAGCACCAAGTAAATTCAGCCATTCATCTTTAATGGAAGGAGCGTGGTGACAGGTCAGCTCTGTCCAACAGAAGCTTTGCAGCCCGACGCGTTTCATGAGTCCATAATTTCATCAGGGGCTCTCTGCTAAACTGCACAGCACACAGAAATGTTTCAAGGCACTACTTTTGATGATATGTTCCCACCCATTGGGCGTGGTCGCCGCTATGGCCTGTGGTACTTGTAGTGCTCGATTCTTCTCTAGTGAGCTGCCGTGTTTGTTCAGTTCAATTTGTGTATACTTACATCCAAGTGGATTGTCGTGAAGAGCTGAGCAGTGTCATTTCAGCTTCTTTATCCTCCAAATATATATAATCAAAAATACGTGTGTATCTGTGCTTGAGTAGAAAAAGTCCTTTTGTGGCAAAACGAAAATATAAATGGTGAGTAATATAACGCATATATGTACGCTTTTACTAGGTAACAACTAACTGGGAAATTAGGATGATGGGAGGTAAACAGAAGGGCTAAAATTCTAAATCTAATTTCTGTTGTGTTTTTTTCGTATTAGTTCCCATTGAGGCCTGCGCGGCCTGGTCGGAGAAAAAATTGCTGTTTATTGAACCAATGGCAACACTTTGGGAAAGATGGCCCCCACGCATGCACTGTGAGTGGAACATGTGAGTAGAATGGCCTGTGCACAGAGTGAGAGATGTCAAGGTCAGCTTGGCCTAGGGAAAGGAAGTGTGCCAAAGGATGCCTGCATCTAAAAGCGTGAGAAAAGGAAATGTAATAGAAAACAATATTGAAAAGTGTTGCAAGAAGGGAATGACAAGCACAAATCTGAGACTAATGCCATGTGAAAGAATTAAAGGATGACATTGCTAAAATGCAAACTGGTTTGAACAAGGAGTACATGAGGTGATCATCACCACCCCTCGAATGGACCAATCAGAAATGACTGTGGACCCTAAAAGTTTCAATTTTCAGTTAGATAGTTAGAGAAAAGGGTATAAAAGAGCTTGTACGAAAGAGAAAAAAAGTTGGCTCCATAAATTTTATTTTGCACCACGACATGCTGTTGGTTTGAACAATTTATGGTGCTAAGACTTTAAAATATTTTAGGACTTTAATTTTATTGGAGCAGAAAAGATGCTCGAATGCAGAGATCTTAAGTCAGAGGGGAGGCATTGAAAAGAATAGAGAGACAGACAGTTTTGGGAACCTGTGCGACTCTGTCATTCGCCTATGACAGATGGGTAATATGCTTTTCTAATTATTTCTTTAACATGTACTAAATAAAATGTTTAAATTTTGCTCATCTAAATAAATTGCTAATTTTCCTTTCTTAAATGAAGTAGATAAAATATTAAAAATGTAAACTCGAGTCTGCCTATTTTGTTTTTAACATAAATAAATGTCATGACAGAATTAAAATTCTTAAAGAGTTCGAGGAGTACTGTGATTGAGCTGGTCTTTTTTTTTTATATATTTCTTTTTATTATTATAACACAAGTGGAAAAATATACATACATATCGGGTGTCATGAAACAAAATATAGCACAGCTGTGGACGGGCAAAGGAAGCGTCACAATGATGTATAGTCATAAGCTACAGAAAAATCTAAGTTTACATGAGTCAGAAGCAAATCAATTAGACAGCAATGACCGTAGGCACCCAGCAACAGCCCCCGCCCACCAGGGGCACAGGATATACGGAGCAAACACGTGACACCCGATATGTTGGGCAAGGATCAGGAGAATACGCCACAGCCCTTGTGAAAAAGGGAAAGGGAGATGAAGTGGTCATAGAAAATAACAAAGGAAAAAAAAAAAAAACCACAACCCCCCACCCTACAACCCTGCAAATGGCTACGACCTAACCCCACTAGCAGCGTGTCTGTCGCCCCCTAAACTACACCCCAAGGAAGGGAAAAAGGTGGAGGAGGAGAGTATAACAAATCAATTCGAGCTCTCGGAGTCCCATCCCCCCGCCAAGAACAGACATCCCCTGCCAGAATATTAAGCAAATTATAGCAAATCAAAAGGCAATGCGCAGGGGAGCCATAGGCAGAAGAAGGACTAATCCGCACGATCCCCGGCACTATAGAGGCAGCAAATCCCGTCCCGAACTCGTCAGAGACTTAAACATCAAAGACTTAGAACCACGTCTGGCCTTCACTCCCACAGATATAATCCAGCAAAAACAAAAGAAACATTGCATCAAAGTCTAGTCAGGATTAGCCCCAACCCTCACATTCCTACAACAGCAGAGCCAATACAATAGAACAATTTACAAGGGACAGAAGCATCTCAAGACAGTGTATCGCATATCCCCACCAGCCCTAAAATCAGAAAATGTCAACACGGAGGAAGCATCATTTATCCTTGGCCAGTCCTGCTTATACCGCCAAAGCCCACCAAATTACCATTCTCCAAGTCCATAGCTGTAGGGAATCGGAATGCCAAGGCAAGCCCAGGCAGCAACACAGTCACAACACCTTGATGCAACCGGACCTCATACCATCCCGTTTCCTGCAGGTACGGTGGACCCAATCTGGCACAGAAACATATCTTCCACACTTCCTTCGGCAAAGCAGCGCAGGGGGAGAATGTCTCAATGTCCAAACGCAGCTGGAGTAGCACCAAAGTCACTAGCAACATGACGTGGAGAGAGGTTCCATCACTCAGGGCCAATCTAGAACCCACTGATTGGCCAGGGCATCCGACATCGCGGGCTTGAAATGGCACGAAGACCAGTATCTCTGGCCCTCCAGTATCAGTGACGGACGCCATCTTGTTGCATCTGGGTATTGAGTAAGGCATCTCGCTGTGCATCAACGGTCCCGCCGATCTCATTCGCCCAGCCGCGAGAATAACATCATCCATCTTACTCCCCAATGATCGGGCATCCTGCTCCAAAGTGTCGTGAAGGGCAGTTAGGGCAACCATAAGATCGCCAAGGTGTAGTTCCGCCCCGTGCCCCCTCTTCGCCATGTTCCCCCTCAGCATATGTCTCGCATTAGGTCGAGACTCAGTCTCCCAGAAGCTGCACTCTTCCCTGCCCACTATACTCCGGGGCAGCACTACTCTGGAATGGGGCCGAGGCACACACAATGGGGCACCGGGCGTCATGTAACCACCGTCAGGGTCACCAAAACCGATGCAATGTGACCAGATCGCGGCCACCGATGGAGTCAGCCCTGCTCGATCGCGGCTCGGCGCAAATTCGGGATCCTCCCGCCGAGAGCGGGACGAGTCTCAAAGCGCTGCCCGGCGGCGAAAGATCAAAATATTAGGAATCACTCGATCCACACAGGGGCACAACGACAGGCTTGTACTCGATTCGTGCCTCCAATCGGTCAGTGCGAGCGCTGAGAAAATCGGTCATTCCCTGCCACACCGGAGCCGACCGGCCCCTTCCAGCCTCCGGTGGCCGCTGTTGTGCACTTGGTGACCGGCCTTACAGTCCAATCAAGGCCCCTGTCAGAACGCTGCTGCGGGCCGCAGACGTCGTTGGCTGTTTCTCCCTGTAGAAAGCAGGCAAAATTCTCGGGATTGCGCCATCGATGATTGGTCGTGGTCATGCACCCGTTCGTGCCATTTTGCGTCAGGATAATAAGCAGGATGGAAGCACCGGAGGAGATGGTACTCGGAGCCGAGGGACTAGGCGGCCATCGCGGTCGCCGGCTTGGCTCCTCCCCCAATTGAGCTGGTCTTAATCGCCATCAACTGACTTCTACTAGTTGGTCCATCGACCAAATAGCAGAGTATCTTGATGTATTGTTTTCCTCATAACAGGTTAGATGATATTTCGAAATGTATATAATGTATAAAGTGTAAATTTGAGGTACCCCGCTAGCCAGCAGCTTGCCTTCTTTTCACTGATTCAGGGGCAGTGAGTTGTGTGAAGTGTGTGACTCGCGGTTCTATGGGCCCCACCGATGAGTAAAATAGAATGCTCCTGGGATGAGTGAGATATGTTTAGAGGGTTGTTGGAGAGCTCCGCTGGATCAGCAGCCTTCCTGCTGCTCAGCCCATTCTCCAACTGACCCTTCCCATCAAACATTCCACAGCATCATCACTCACCAACATTCCACACCACAGTCTCACAGGCTGAGCAGCAGATGCAACACATCTCCTTTCTTTACAGGAAAAAGAAAACATTTCTATAACCCCCATGCATCCCACAAAAACTGTATGAAAATGTAAGATGCACAGACATACAACACATTAGATGAAACAATAATAAAAACAATTCCATGTAACCTATACAATTTAAAGTTGGTACATGGTCATGCAAGCAAAACAGAAAAAAGCAAGAATAGGATTGTTCCTACTCCATGAATATGTTAAACATCAACAATAAAAATGTCATCATAGTAAATTCAATCTGATTCACGCCAACAATGGAAAAAGTACATGCAATATACATCAGGATGGTGAAAGTCCATGCATGTAACCTATAAAAATAATGTAAATATAAGTAACTCAGGAATTGAGTAAAGCACCATGTAATCCATTACTTCTCTATACAAAAATAAATATACGATCACACACATCTTCACACATCACACACAACTTCTCTCTGTCCACTATGCAAGAAAACAGATCACACACTCTATCCCACCCCACCTCAACTACCTGACCCCCAAACCACACGCATACCGGCTGGCCAGGCTGGCACGAAATGCAGCCAGACGAAAGTACATATCTAAGCTTAGCATCAGAGAACATAAAGTGCTGCCAAATAACATGGCAAACAACATACACTAACTCTCTCACTAGCATCGCCGATAAAGATTACAGATAAAACGGGTGACTTAAACAACGTGCAGTCATCCCCCTTTGGTCATTTCAATCAAAACTGATCCCACACCACACATTGCAATCAAAACCGGTGACTGAAACTACACACAGTCATCCCACACCACACATTTAAATCAAAGCCGGGTGACTTAAACTATGCGCAGTCATCCCAACAACGAACACCTTTACCAAGAATGGGTGACAAACTACGCACAGTCATCCCAACAATGAATACCTTTAATGACACTCACCACACAATCATCCAAAGTGATCATATAACAACTTAACAAAACAGAAATGATTCCCATGAACACGGAACCTGCACTATATGGTAGTAGTACACATACATACACGTCTTAACATTGTGGCAAAAGAATTACTATGTACTATTCTGGCTATAAAGCATGACTTGAAAGAGAGAACAGGAGACTAGCAACCCAGTACGCCAATGAAGTGACTAAACTTGCCCCCAAAAAGTCCCTGGTGAGAGTCATTTCGCTAAATCATCTTTTTACTTAAAATAAAGAGCTGCTGATAATGAAACTACACGTTCCATTGGCAAATGTCTGAAATGATCAAGCTTACCTCTTAAAGCCCTGCAAAATGAGCTTCTGATCTTGAATGAGTAAGTGCTGATGGAACCCTTCAAGACTGTAAAATATTCGCCGATGTCTCTGAAATTCGGATACAGCTATTATATCCAAATTCAACACAAAGAACACCAGGTACCTGTTACAAGTTTACAAGTCTCTCAAGCAGTACAGTTTGCGGACAGGAATTAATCTGCACCCAGCGATCTTAAACACGAAACCTTCAAACACTGGTCAAAAACTGCACTCCATTAAATGCTGAATGGGTCCCAGGGGGACTTGGCATGAGCCGGTGTCCCCCTAGGATTTTTTGCGCGATGGGATATCCCGCACAGCGCGATTGGCTGTTGGGGAAATGGGGAGGGGCTGTTTTGTGCGCAGGGGAGGGAGCGGGAGGACGACGTCACTCGTCAGGAGTGAGGGAGCGGTGGCGTCGTGTTTTTTGGAACAGCTGTGAGGAATTCCTGTCAGCGTTTCTTGACAGTTAACGCTGTTCCGGCTTTTTCAACGTCGGAAGGTGCTGAGAGGCGATGTCGGCGGAAGACATTGCCAGAGAGGCAGTCAGAGCGCTGGTGGCGGTCGGGCGCACGGAATTTTTGCGTCCTGGAGCCACTAATGATTCTGTTGATGAGGCAAAGCGCCCGAGGAGATTGGCGGTGGAAGGGGTGAGTCGTGCTGTGGCAGCATGTATGCCCCTTTCTGGTCGACCGTGTGAGGCGGTTTGCGAAACGTTAATGCCCAATATAAAGGCTCGACGAGCGCGCTCTGTGGGAAGGGGTGCTCGAGGCAAGAAGGCAGTAATGCGCTCCGCATCCGCCCCAGGTATGATGAGGGGAGGACAGGTTCTGCTGGCACCTCAGGCAGGGAAAAAAACCAGGAAAAAGGAGTGGGAAATTCAGCGCTAGTGAGAAGAGCAGTCAGCAGCACGTTAATATAATTGATGGGGCGTGTTTGGATATTTCTACTTTAGGAGCCAGAGTGCCTACACAGTCGCCAGGAATAAGAATTACACACCAAGAGGCAGCATTGTCAGGAGGTTTGCCTGCAGTAAGTTATGTTACAGGGCAGGATGATGACAGGATTGACATAGCGCCTGAGGCTTGGTCTAGAGGCCCTGTGTCTGCCTTAGTGGATTACCCCACGGACAGTGATGAAGAGGAGGAAGGGCAAGAGGATGTTTCTGGGGCTGGGCTTGCTGGTTGCGGTGAGGCAGCTTTCCCTATCAACGGCATGCAGGTTCATGAGCGAACAGAGCTCCAAAACGTTCTTCTGTCTCAACCCAGAGGCCCCCCGAAGGTGAATTTCGGACTGGTCCACAGTCATGAGGACGAAGATGTCAATACGTCGTTATATGACTTTCAGACAGATGAAGGGGCTTGTGGGGGCACTGCTGGTGAGGCACATTCTTCATTAGGGGGGGTTGTGGTGCAATTGGGGCCAGTAACATGGACTGTGAGGTGGTGGAGATCTTTCCAGACCCTAGGCCACCGCCACGTCTTCCACAGGTGGAGTTTGACTCGGATATGGGTCCACAACAAGGGCAGTGGGTGTGGGTGAAACATGCTGCTTTGCCCAAGAAGGTGTTAGCTGGAGCAAATAAGGATCAGGTTAAAGGTAAGTTGAGAGCGGTTCTTCGCTGGAGCGGCGGGAATCTGGTAGCAGACTCTGGTTGCAGATCTGTGGCTCAGAGTTCTATTCCTATGATAGCGAAGCAAAGTGCGGCTTTGGGGACATCACAATATACCCGAAGCAAATCTGGTGCGGATTTTGGGTCATCGGCCGGGTGCTCGCAACAGAGGCCTTTGTCCAATTGGGTAAGATGTGATGGTGACTTTAGAAATGGCTCCATGCCGAGCTCAAGTTTGGTGGATAATGAATTTAATGATGTTTATGATGGTGAATATGATGGTTTTGACAAAGAAAATGTGGAGAATCCAAGGGAGTGGGTGTCAAGGGAGGCGGCTCCTGGTTGGGGCGGTCAGGAGTTTGGGGTGAGGGGGGGGTCATCTCACATCTTCTAGTGTGTTTCAGAGAACTGGAGCGGTTTTCTCTGCTGATCGGGGAAGGCGTGGTGGACATCATCAACGTGATGGTCTTAAAGAATTTCAGCAAAGGGCTACACAGCTGCCATCAGGTAAGGAAGACTGGTGGGCTGCATGGACACGGCCTTTGGCGAGCGGCCCACGTGTGGGGCCTGGGGGGGTGGTACGGAAGGGATTGCAAAGGTTCAAACAGAGTTGGGCACGGTGCCACAGGGTGCACCGCAGTCAATTGTGGGGTCTGGGGGTCAGATGGAAGGGGGTGGGGGGGTAAGCCCTGTTTCGTCTTTAGGTAGTTCTTTGCAGAGTGAGAGTCAGGGGTGTGGTCGTACAAAATTACCTTATATGGGTGTGGCCATGCCCTTGGGCACGCACTTATCGCAAAGGACGAGGCAAAGAATTTGGAGTCATGACTATGTCGATATTTTCCGACTCTTACATAGGGATCTGCAGGCTAGAGAGGGATCGAAGGAGGAAGAGCTGGAGTTGTCTCGCCGCCCAAAAGTGCCTAAGACAATAGAAAACTGAACGGCTTCTTTCATAATCTATGCAAGTGTATATTGTGAGCGGTATCCAGAGAGAGCGGTGGCATTGTTCAAGTACATAGACATCATCAGGAGGGCACATTTGCAGGCGGGAGGCTACGCCTGGTTGAATTACGATGAAGAGTTTAGGGCCAGAGTGAGTCTGTTTAACGACAAGCCATGGGGGAGGTGGACCAGGAGTTGTGGCTCCAATGGATGTCAGGGCATCAGTCATCAACCACGATCCATACGGCCAGTGGCCTCCCCATAACATATCGGCCCTTTCTTCAGCATCCCGCTCCACTGGGGGCGGCTGGTTTGGGAAGGGGACAGTTGCCTGCCATGGGAGCGTGTTGGGGCTTCAATCGGGCTCTTGTGTGCGACAATATTGTAAATTCAAGCATGAGTGTGCTCAGTGCGGGGGTAGACATGCCATTTTCCAGTGTTTTCCCAATCAACACCAAGGGGACCACGGGAGGGGGCAAAAAGGACGAGGGACCCTGCCACCTCTTGTACCAAAAGGCTCCTACCCCAGTTAAGCTTCGAGCTATGCTGAACTATCTGGAGGCCTACAGCGGTTAAGTTGCTCTGGGGTTTTCGGTTAGGTTTCCGAATTGGGTACCAAGGTCCTCGCATACAGCGTTGGGCTGAAAATTTAAAATCAGTTAAGGAGTTACCTCATGTGGTCCGAGCTAAACTGGATAAGGAATTGGAATTGGGCAGAATAGCGGGTCCTTTTTAGGTTTCGACCTGGCGAGGGGCAAAGCCCCTCCCAGATCGAAATCTTTTGTTTTCAGTAGTGAGGTTCGGACCGCCTCTGTTTCCAATTGGCTAGCTCCATAAATGGAGACTAGCCATTGGGAGACAGAGGCTGTCAATCGCGCTTTCTCTCGAAAACGCGATTCGGGGGCGTTTCTGGTGCTTTTTTAAGCCCCGCCCCTTTGTCCCGGGCCGCGCTGCGATTGGCTGCCGGCCCGGGACACCCCCGTGACGTCATTCCTGGGCCGCGCTGTGATTGGCTGCTGCCCGGGACACCCCCGTGACGTCAGCCAATCACAGCGCGGCCCGGGACCTGGCTTGTTTAGCGTTTCCCGGGCCGATTTTTAATCCCAATCCACCGGTACACGTGTAAAGGCGTAATTTGAACCCAGTCCATGAAAAAAGGGAAGAGAGAGTAACATATTCTTCAGGTGAATACGTGGGGGAGGGAGTGCGGCGCAACTCTATGGAGTGGGAGCGCTCAAGTTACCAACTAAAAAGGAACCGTTACTGGGACGTCATCAGCGGGTATGGCCGTTTTATAAAGCGCCTGTAAAAGAATCCTCGCTGTCGCTTCCAGGCGCCCCGAGGCTCGGGTCGGAGCTGCGCAGAGCGGGCGGCCTGGAGGAGTATGGGCGTGGCCATGAGGGCGGGAGAGACAGTTTACTCAGTCACGAGTTCTGGCAGCACACAGCGGCATATTTTGGGAACTGCGTCCGCGTTTGTTTCCATCACACGGGCCTGGCGCGGCCCCAACTGTGTCAGGGGGCACAGCCGCGTGGCCTGGAGCCGCACTGGACGCCGCTGCCGCCGGGGGGCGCGTGCTGCGACCGCGCGCACGGGAGGGATTCTGGCGGTGCTGTAGGACGGGGTGCGAAGTAGAGAGTGCCGGTGTTCGCAGGGAGGCTGTAGGGTGTGCTGTTAACAGTGGAGCCATTGGCTGGTGTGTAGGTGGGGCGATGGTACTGTGGACAGAGTGTTGAGGACGCGGCTGGTGTGGCGCTATCGATGGTGTGTGTTTTTTATAGGGTAATGTGCAAAGTAGAACTGCAGGTGAGGGCCTAGAGTGGAACGCTGTGAGGTGTCGAGGGTGACATTGGTGTGTATAGGTGGAGCTATAACGGATGCATTGCTGCGGTTGGTGTATTATGTAGTAGGTAAGGCGTGTGATGCTTGTATTTTTGCAGGTAGTTGTAGAGCGCAGACGTGTGGGGGGGATGTCAAAGGTAGTATTGTTGTAGGTGAGCAACTGGTGGTGGATTTTAGAAGTGCATCTGCCTTGGGCGGGGTGGAGAGGGTGGCAGTGTTCCAGTTTTTTATTATTTAATGCGTTTTTATATAGCGTGGACTTTACCCGAAGGTGTCAGACCGCTTCACAGTAGGAACAGTAATGATACATGAGGAGAAAATTACAAGTGAGCAAATTAGAAAATCAAACGTTACGTTACATGAGGCAATAGTGACAATTGTGAGCAAACAAGATACCAGAGGTAGCCAACGGTACATTACAAGAGGGTGGATTTGTGAAAGGAGTGTAGCCGTTCGAATTGTAGGACGGGTGTAGTGAGGAAGTACTGCTGTAGGTGGGGACTAGAGGGCGGGTTGTTGTCGGTGATGTGTTGTAGCTGAGAGGTGGAGGGTGGATGTGTTGTAGCTGCTGGATGGAGGGTGGTATTGCGGGCTGGGGCTGCGTTTCTGCGTGGGGTGTAGTTGTTCCTCTTCAGTGACAACTAAGCTTAAGGTGAACATAGAGCAGCGGTGGGTTGGTAAGGACGGCGATATCATCACCTACCTAGACTGCCTTGGGGGGCTTGCCTACTCTCTAAACCCACGGAAGGGGTCTGCTTAAATGTAGGTCCTTGTCGTGGGACTGAAGCACCTGATGATTGTGCTGAGGTCTGCCCGCTGCGGTGCCCTTCGCAGCTCAGAGTGTACTCTCTGCCTGGGCGAGGACAGGGCCGGGCCCTCCCCTTCCTTCTGTAATAAGACACCAGCGCAGACAGCGGGCGGTGTGCAGAGCAAGCACACAAGTGTGGTTCATATAAACACAAGAGGATCTCCGTTCCGCCACAAGCGGGTGCACGCCCACTCAATCCGCCAACAGGCACGCTTTCACTTATAACCAGCGCAAACGCATATTCCTGGCTGTGGCAGAGCTGGCCTTTGCTCCGAGTGCCCCCGGCACTTCCACCCCCCAACCTCCCACCTACAAAACCAAATGTGGCGCCCCTCCATTTGTCATCTTTTTAAGTGTATGTTGAAAAAAATGGGAGCGGTAGGGTGAAGATAATGCGGGCAAGAGAAAGGAATGCCATAATGACGAAAAGCAGTTAAAATGCAGACCAGGGATTCCCTCACTACCACCATTTGACAGTGCTCACAAGTCTCCATAACTATTGTCTCTTAGATTCATTTAGTTTTATAGCGCTCACAAGCCTGTCAAACAAGTCTGTTCTGCTGCATGCTTTTCCTGAGTGCGCCGCGCGTGCCCCTCTTTTGGTCTGTTGCTGCCAGCTGGAAGGGAACAGATTAATTATTGATGTGTTAGGCACACCTGCGAACAATTTAAAGTGCACAGGGGATTAAGGCTCTAAATCTGTTTGTCATCATTTTAGCACCCTCTACCCCCTGCAAACTTTCTCTCAGGCATGTTTTCATTTAAATGTTTTTGAGGCCATTGAAAAGAGAGCTTTAAGATTTCACTGTGGTCAGAATTTGTGAACAGAATGTGCAGCAGGCAGCCTTCCAGGGCGCCTGTAAAGTAAGAAAAGTGGTCGATTGGTCTTCAGACATTGGCTTGAAATATTATCAGACACATCTTGGATCAGCCACAGGAGTATTTTTGTTTCATCTTCTGTATGGGGGACTATTTTACACCTGATACATATATTATGTTACAAAAAAACTCACAGGTGTAAGGTGGCGCTCTTGAGCACTCCTATGTGCAGAATAATTTTGCAGACAATTCAATCAAAGTAATCCAATGGAAAGAAACAAAGTTTTATTCATGAAAGATTAAGCTATTGACATTGTAAATGACAATGCCATTTATTTATCTGTTTTCAAAACCAACTCATAAATAAACAATTTGTCATTTACAATGCTAATAGCTCTAACTTTGGCAAAGGCGAAACCGTTGCATTGTAAATGCTTGTTCTCACTGCCCCCTGCCTAATTTGATGGTCTCGCCTTTGGGGGTTATTCCAAAGAAAACCCAAGGTGAGTTTCGGCTCATTCACCATCTGTCCTGGCCGGAGGGTCAGTCTGTAAATGACTTCATCTCGGCGGACGACACGGCGGTGTCATATGTCTCAGTTGATGATGCTTTGCGTCTGGTTCGCTTGGCTGGAGTGGGGGCGCAACTTGCCAAATGTGATATTCAGGCGGCGTTTCGGTTGTTGCCTATCCACCCCATGGATTTTGAGTTATTGGGAATGTATTTTGAAAAGGCATTCTATGTAGATCGGGTGTTGCCCATGGGATGTTCCATTTCGTGTTCCCTTTTTGAGACTTTTAGCAAGTTTTTGGAATGGTGTGTAATACGGAAATCTGGGCATGCAGCAGTTTGTCACTATTTGGATGACTTTTTGTTTATTGGACAGACAAGAGGTGAGCAATGCAACAAAGTTTTGGCTTGTTTTCAGGAGATGGCAGGTGAATTTGGAGTGCCATTAGCTCCGGAAAAAACAGAAAGTCCAACGTCGAAGTTAGTCTTCTTAGGCATAGAGATCGATACTGAAGCAATGGTAGCTCGTTTGCCCTTGGCTAAGGTGCAAGAGATTAAGGCCTTTTTGCAGAAAGTTCTAGGTGAAAAGAAGTTGCATCTCCGATAGGTTCAGCGTCTGTTGGGGTATCTTAATTTTGCCTGCAGAGTGGTGAGAGCTGGAAGAACCTTCTGCAGACGTCTTGGTTTTGCGATGTCGGGGGCTTCCTTACCGCATCACCACATACGACTGACGAACAAAGTGAAAGAATATTTAGTCATTTGGTTGAGGTTTTTGGAGGAATTCAATAGTGTGTCGATCAACTTTGTGGAGGAGGACACAGTGTGGCAGGTACAGATTTTTTCCGATGCTTCGGGGGCCCAAGGTTTTGGGCTATTTTGGGAAGGGCGCTGGTGCGCTGAAAATTTGGCCGGAGCGTTGGTTAGCACAGGGCCGTAGTATCGCCTTCCTGGATTTTTCCCGCTTTTGGTAGCATTGCAGGTGTGGGGAGAGGAGTTCAGGGATCGCTGTGTACTATTTCACATCGACAATATGGCAGTGGTAAGTCTGGTTAATGGACAGAGAGCGAGAGATGTGAGAGTTCTGCATTTATTACGAGCTTTTATGTTGCAAATCCTTAAGCTGAACATTGTCTTTAAGGCCAAACATATTCCTGGGGTGAACAACTCAATTGCCAATGCTCTGTCTCGTTGCAATTGGCAGAAGTTCCGGGAGTTGGCGCCAAGACAAAGACAGACAAAAGATGGCGATCCCGTCGACCATTTGTGACCTGGGGGAGTGAGAATTGCAGAGCTGGTGGAGCATTCCATAGCTAAGTCCACGAGAAGGAGCTACCAACAAGCGTGGTCTGAATTTTTAATTTATGCTTTGGCACATGATCGGGATGGCACAGCAGTTGGAAATGAACATTTTATGTTAGATTTTGTGTTACACTTGATGGACAAAGGTTTGTCTCATACAACGATTTCCGGCAAACTTGCAGGCATTTCATTTTTTAGTCAGTTATTGTTAGGTAAGGTAGTACAGGTTGGGTTTTTGTTGCGGAGGATGCTGAAGGGTTTTGGGAGAAGCAAGGTTCATGTTAAATCTTTGAGAGAGCCTATTACATTTGACCTGTTGAGGCGGATTTTAAGAGTTCTGCCTAGTTGTTGTTATAGTGAATGGGAATTACTTCGGTTCAGGTTGTGCATGGTATGGTTGTTCTTTGGCGCGTTCCGGATTTCGGAACTATTGGGTTTAAGGCACCAGTCTGGGATCCAGACATCGGATATCAAAATCTTGGATGAGAAAGTTTTACAGATAAGGCTGAGACAGTCAAAGACAGACCAAACAGGGGTTGGAACTTGGATAAAATTGGGAGGGAGTGGGGTGGTGGGTTGTTGTCCGTTGGAAGAGTGGGGGTCATTTTTAAAGTCAAATGTTTATCGTTCTGGGGTAATTTTTTGTCATGATGATGGAGGGCAGTTGACTTGTTTTCAGTTTTTATCCGTACTGAGAAAAAGTCTATCACTGGTGGGAAAAAATCCAAAATGCTTTGGGACCCATTCTTTTAGAATAGGTGCTGCTACGGAAGCTGCCAGACTGGGTTGGGGGAGGGAGGAGATACAGCGCTTTGGAAGATGGAAATCAAACTGTTGCTACAGATATGGGAGGTTGTGAAATGTTCTCTACCCCCTTCCTTTTGTATATTAGTTAATGTTGGTTTTTGTATCACAGGTCGAGTGTTGGATTTCCCCCGGAAAAAGAGGACATGGATTGTGGGCCATTTGTTAGTTAAATGGTCATCAGTTTTTGCCGAACAGCAAATATGTGGAAGGGGTTTTGGTTTGTATGGAAAAGAACATGAGGTGTTGTGGAAAGGGGTGGGGGGCATGAAATGGAATGAACTATTTCCTTTGCTTACCAAACTGGCTGCTGCTTGGGAAATTCCGGATCTACTCATAATACACCTGGGAGAAAACAATTTGGTGGGATTGTCAGGCCTAACCCTGGTAAAGCAAATGAAACTGGACCTAGCAGTCCTTAAAAATAATTGGGTGGGAACAAAGATTGTATGGACAGAATTTGTTTATAGGCACAATGGAGAGGGGCCCGTTTACATTCGGCGGTGGAAAAAGCCCGTCGCAAATTGAACAGAGCGATGAAAATCTGCTGCACAGCAATGGGCATAACTGTTCTTGCACATGAGCATTTTTCAAGCGAGATGCTCCACTTATTCAGAGGCGATGGTGTGCATTTGTCACAGATGGGGCAAGCGTACTATCTTATGGAACTACGGGATGCCTTGGCAAAATTGTGGTGTGTTTTTAGGGGATAGGATAGTCTAGGGCGGACGTATCCTTTCTCTCTGGGGGGTGGGGAGGGTAGGTGGAAAAGGGAGGGAAAAGTTGGAAGGAAAAAACATTGGATTGGTATTAAAACAGTTTTGGAGTTTTGGCAATTAATGAAATCATTGGGGAATGGTGATGTAAAAACCATTTGGGGAAAAGGTTTTGGAAAAATTATACAATGGTGTTTGTTTAATAAAGGTAAAGTCCGGAGTCTGTCTTTGGCTGTCCTAATAATAAAAGTGACCTTTTATGCTATATAGCAGAGTTGTGTGGAGTGTCCTTATTTGCGCGATGGGTCCCAGGGGGACTTGGCATGAGCCGGTGTCCCCCTGGGATTTTTCCCGCGATGGGATATCCCGCACAGCGCGATTGGCTGTTGGGGGAATGGGATGGGGCTGTTTTGTGCGCGGGGAGGGAGCTGGAGGACGATGTCAGGAGTCAGGAGTGAGGGAGCGGTGGCGTCGTGTTTTTTGGACCCGCCCTTAACTTTTGGGAGGTCGGTGAGGGTTTTTTTAATATATGTGTCTGTTTTGTCTTAGTTAAAAAAAAAAATGAATGAGATGTCACTCTAGGGCAGTCTTGACAGTTCTCCTTTTGTGTTATATGTTTATTTAGGCATGTTTTTAGGGGATAGGATAGTCTAGAGTGGACGTATCCTTTCTCTCTGGGGGGTGGGGAGGGTAGGTGGAAAAGGGAAGGAAAAGTTGGAAGGAAAAAACATTGGATTGATATTAAAACAGTTTTGGAGTTTTGGCAATTAATGAAATCATTGGGGAATGGTGATGTAAAAACCATTTGGGGAAAAGGTTTTGGAAAAATTATACAATGGTGTTTGTTTAATAAAGGTAAAGTTCGGAGTCTGTCTTTGGCTGTCCTAATAATAAAAGTGACCTTTTATGCTATATAGCAGAGTTGTGTAGAGTGTCCCTATTTGCGCGAGTGTCGGCTGAGTTCAACTATGATGAATCAAAATGGCAGCTCATAAGAATAATGACGCTGGGTGGCTCCTGGCGTGTACGTAAGCCACACATCGCAATCTTTACTCTGGATCCCAGGAAATTAACATCATTACCAGTTGCGCAGCACATCTTCGCTCGAAGACAACAACGGTAAAGAAGCACTCGTGAGTCAGGAGTCTTGTACACTCGCGCTAGGGCTCGAGCATATTGAATCTGAAGATTTTCCACACCGTCGTGACCACCATGAAAGTCGAAGAAACTTTTCCCAACGACCAAAAATGGCCGCCAGTGTGTCATTTTGTGTTTGTTTTCAATAAAGATTAGGCCTTCTGTCTGATGCCGACGTCAGATGCAGCGCCTTCACGTTTTGTCTCTTGCTTAAAATGAATGTTGTAGCAACTTTCAAAATCTGTACGGTTCGCGTGCATCCCACACTGCAAAACAGTGCATTACCAACTTCCAACTGTATTGCCTAGTGGAAATGTGCAACAACAACCCAAAGTACTCACTGTTAATGACAAACTCACAGCCAGCATTTGATATTATTCGAGGGAACAAAACAATGGGCTGATCCTCCACATGCTCCTCGCCTGAATCTGCAGCAAGGGGCCAAGTTTCCCAAACGAATCCAGCCTGTAGAAATAGACTGCTGTGAACAACACTTCCTTGTAAGCACTGCAATCAATTATAACATATGAATCGATGTGAGCAATATGTCAGCTTCTAACTGATGGACTACTACTTTGAAACAGACAAACACACGCCCAGTTGGTAGGCTCTCGATGGAACAGGACACTGGTGGGGCTGCAGGGCGGTCAGGAAACTTAAGACTTTTTAAATTAGATACTTGTTCAGGTTCTTCATTTACTAAGATTCAGTTAGTTTCACAGCATTTTTTTGGTGAAGCTTCATTCCTTGTTTGGTTTCTCCATTCATCTAGATTGCACACGTGGGTTCGAATCCCATCCTCGTCGCCAAAAATATTGTAATCAAAGACGATATCCGTTAGTCCAAGTGTAGAAAATGTATGTTGCTTTATTAAGATGTTAAGATCAAAGGTGTAATGAAGAACCCCACAAGGAGCATCCTTCCTGCTGTTCAGCCCATCCTCCAACAGACCTTTCCCATTTAACACCATGTGCGCTGCGGGTTTTCCCCCTATGCGCTGACTTTTTAAAAAACCCGCGGTTCATGACGAGCTCAGCTCGTCATGAGCTTACGAGAGGCGTACCTCATGACGAGCTGAGCTCGTCATGAGCGTCGAAGGGGTTAACATTCCACAGCAGCATTACTCACCAACATTCCGCACCACAGTCACACAGGCTGAGCAACAGATACAACACATTGGTTTTTTTTTTATCTCAAAATGTTTTTTGGGGGGTTTTCATAGGGGTGAAAACACACACACGTTGGGTACAATGCAAACATCTTGTACAAAATATCTTGCCCTTCTTAAACAAGCACAGGTTTATGTTATAGAGGGTTATGTCATGATCATATTCAACGCATTGTTGATGGCTGTCAAAACAGAAAAGAGAGGAGAGGGGTGTAAAGGAAAAGGGAGGGGTGTGGAAGATAGGGGCATTAACCAAACTGAGCAGGTCATAAAATATTATTGACCGAGCTTTATATTGTACCTTTTTTGAAGGGTCCCCTCGAACATTGTTTCCTTAAGGAAGGAAATAAGAGAAAGAATTTGCATTGAGATAGAATGGGAGATATTTTGTTTCTTGAGGAGAATTTCTAAATATTTTTTCCAACAGCTTTCAAAAACGCTTATAGAAAGG
Source organism: Lissotriton helveticus (assembly GCF_964261635.1). Taxonomy (NCBI): domain Eukaryota; kingdom Metazoa; phylum Chordata; class Amphibia; order Caudata; family Salamandridae; genus Lissotriton; species Lissotriton helveticus. Next base: position 983,330,387 of record NC_136061.1, on the reverse strand, counting down.
GCAGTTGTGGGGGCATTCTGCCATTTGCTTTGGATCTCTGCTGTTAACTGGTTGTTAGCACTGCTAGAGTTTATTAGTCTGTACGTTTTGGCTGCTGCATGTAGTAGTGTAGATAGTTTTATTAGGAGGTTGATGAGGTCAGATTCGAGCATGCTGTTGCATTTGCTCAGAACTACCTTGAGTTTTAAAAAGTTGTAATAGATTATGTTGTTTGGGTTATGGGTAGCTTGTATCTCGGCAAACGTATTGGGCAATTTATTGCTGGGGATTTTCCTTCTATTTTAATTGTTGTATTATCTCAAAGGGAGGCATATTCTGATTCCTGGATTTTCCCAGAAAGTTTTTTATTACGGGCTTTAATAGCCCACGCGGTGTCCTGATAATAGATTGGGAATGTTGAATTTGTAAGCTTTTCATCATCAATATAGATATTAGAGAGGATGGTTTTATCAGTTATTTTTAATGTGTAACTGTAGGGGTTTATCGTCAGCACTGGAGCTCGTCCACCATGTGGCATGTCTAATTAGAAAGGTCATTTGATATTTGAAGACATTTGGAATATTACGAGACCGCCTTTGAGCTTGTTAATTTTTTTTAACTTGTTACGAGAAATTCGGCTTCTCTTATTTTTCCACAGAAAAACATATATCAAGAGATTTAAGATTTTAAAGAAGTTGGTTGAGAGTTGGAGTGTATCATAGAGGTGATAAAGGGAATTTTTGTGGAGCAATCATTATCTTGATGCGTTTCACTCTCCCTCTAGGGCGGAGGAGCCCAGTAAGCCCAAAACAGCAAGTGGAAGAGCTTAAAGACAGTGGAAACTAGTCTCACCTGCATCTTTTGGTTCTGTTTTCCAACCTCCGGAGTCCACTCACAGTAGGGATATTAACTCTGCTTTTGCTGATTACCATAGCTCTCTCTCCTTAGCTTTTCATAGGATCGACCCCCTCAAACATGTATCATCCAATCCCAGCAGACACTATGCTCCGTGGTACTCTAAGGATTAGAGAACTGAGAAATCTATATGTAGCAGATTAGAAAGGAGATACCATCAGATGAAAGCTTCCTCCGACAAAGATGCCTATGAACTAATGCTCACCAGATATCATAGGAGAATCAGAGAAGCATGCAAACGCCATATCACCAATAAGGTTGATCAGGCGGGCAACTCTGCAAAAGTACTATTCAAGGTTCTTAATGAATCCCCTAAACCAAGTGCCTGTACAATCACAAGAACTATGGGACTCCCTTGCAGATTTCGAGGAGAAAATAAATAAAATCTACCTAATCTTTCCAAATCTCACCTTGGGGCTGGAGGATTTTTCCATCTACAGTTCTCCTGCTAATGTCACTGTCCACCTGGAGAAGTTTGAAGCCATCTCTCAAGCTCAAGTGCAGGGTTTGTTAGAAAAATCTAAATTGGGCTCCCCCTCAGACCCATGTCCTTACCCCTATAGTATCTAGCCTACCTACTTCTCTCACACCATCCATCGCAAGCCTTTTTCATTTTTCCTTAGAATCAGTCGAATTTTCACTGGTTTGTAAAGCTGCACAGGTCTCCTTGTCCTAAAAAAATCCAATGCAGACCCAAAGAATCTTCCTAACTACCGATCTTACTCTTCTTCCTCTGTTAGGGAAGATCATGGAAAGTTTGGTAAATAAACAGCTTGCTGCCCATATGGAAGAACATGGTATACTAGACCCTTCTCAATCTGGTTTTAAGTCACAAATGCTGTTAGACTTTCCCTAGATGCTGCAATTCATCTATGCTGGTATTGCTCAATTTGTCAGCTGCCTTCCACACTGTCTCCCATACCATCTTGGTTCTATGCTTTATGAGGTAGGCATCTATGAAAAAGCTTTAAACTGGCTCTGTGATTTTAAGTAATACTGGACTCAGACAATCTCTTTAGACACTTTTAAGTCTTGTACCATGCTTGTCAATAAGGGCGTCCCTCAGGGTTCCTCCTAGGAGGCCCACATTACTTAACATCTACGTGGCATCCCAGCGCACGTTGTTAAATCGTGCTGCTTGCAGATCTTATCTAACACCCAAATAGTCATCTCGTTAGGCATGATCTCGATAGGGTAAAACTAGGATTCACTGACTGCATGCGGAAAATAGCTATCTGGATGACACTCAATTACCTACAGCTGAACGGTGATAATACCAAGACTTTGCTGTTTGGGAAAGCACAGTCATTGCGGTCCACAGATTGGTGGCCATCCGGATTGGGTCTACTCCGAATCTGAGGAAACATCATAAAACAAAATGGACGGAGTGTTGAAACTTTTCAAACACTCACCCCCATTAACAGTTCGGGTTTAATCTATTGTTATCTTGCTCACCACGTCATCCCAGTTTGGACCCAGCCATATGCAAATCAGTCTTGACTCTGCTCCCCATGGGAACAGTCCAGCCTGAAGTGCCAGGCCTGGTCCTCCCTAGTCTGGAAACAAGCATTCTGGGACCGGTTTTAGGGTATCACCCCTCATCGGCCAGGCCAGCTTGAATCCAGTGGCGCAGCGAGCAAGGCTCCCTGATCTGGGCATACCATTGGCCACTTAGGGCGCACTTAACATAACCCGAGGAGAACAGTCAAAAATCTTGCCATCATGCTCAACGAGACCCTTTCCATGAAAGATCATGTATCCTCTGTCTGTGGCACCTGTTTTGCCACCATGTGCCTACTTAAGAAGGTGTTCCCGTGGCTCCCTTCTAGCTGCAGGAAAACCTTTGGTCATGAGTTGTATGGACTACAGCAACACCCTGCTTGTGGTGGCCAATGAAGCAATGCTGTCAAAACTACTGGTGGTGTAGAAAACAGTTGCACGTCTGGTGTGAAATCTCCCTTCTGGTACTTCTTCTGCTCCCACTCTAAGAGCCTTGCACTGGGTGCCGGTTAGGAACTAACCCTGTATTAAAACTCTGCTGTCTCACGCATAAGTCGCTGACTGGTAAATGCCCAATTTATCTTCAAAGGAAACTCAGTTCCTATTGTCCCACTAGACACCTCAGATCCAAGGATAAATTCTTTCCAACGTACTCCGCATCCGTACTTCAAGATTTGGTGGGCGGTCTTTTTCGTACCTCGCCCATTTCTACTAGAATAAACAACCCCTTCACATACGTTCATGCACAACCTTTGTTAAATTCATGAAACTTCTGAATACCTGCCTATTCTAACTAGTCTTTCTTCTCTGTGTCAGTTAAGCACTGACATACACCTTACGGTGTGAGTCGATGCGCTACTGCAAGGTCTAATAACAAAACTAAAACTATTGTACCTGCCTGTCTAATTTCTGTATGAGTTATTCTTTGGTTGAGCAATTTGTAGTTTGAGTCTTTGAGGATTAGTAGTTGTAATATATCCAGGTACAATTGGCAATTACTGAGTGGTGGAGGGGGTTTATTCTGGGTTGTATAGCTCACTATAATACTCGGGAAAAGGTACTTGTCAAGGAACGGTTTGTTAAGTACTCGATGAGGGAGAGGGAGGACAGAGAGTTAATCAAGCCTTCGGTGAGATAATATTCTGTAATTAAGTCTACTGAGGGTATTGAACCTTATTTGTCTCTCAAATGCAGGGCTCATGATAGATTTTTAATTACACATTTCAGGATAAATCTTTTTCAGCACCTATTGGCGGTACCAGCATGCTTCACAGAGACCGCAGATCAGAAAGGACCCTGCGGCTGCGACAATAGGTCTCCGCAGGATACCCTACATTTTGTTCTGCTTTGCCCGTATTACACATTCCCTAGAAAACATTTTTTGGAGGGCCTTTTAAAGAAAGCTAGATTTAGGCAGGCACGTGTTGCTCTGGCATTTTTAAAATTGGCACCATATCCATTTACTCTTTTTAGTATTACACATTTTTTAAGATCTGCTCTTAGACTAAGGGTCTCAAGGGACGGTTAATGAATTAGTGTTTTGCCTTTTACACCTTGCTGTTTTGTGATAAGTAATTTGCAGTATTTTAAATTTATTGCGCCATTTATGAATTATTGTCTTGCTTTTAAACCTGAATTTATTGTGTGATATATGTTTAATGGTTTTAAAACTGAGTTAGGGTACCTGTCTTCCGAAATGTTTTGAAGGAATAAGATATGATGTCTATGATGAAATTGCACTTTGTAATAATTTTCCCAAAAGCTGTATACTGTAAATGATATCTCTTTTATTATATATGAATTGTGTCTTTTATGGTATTTTTTATATGCCGAATAAAGATTCTCTCTCTCTATTCCTGGAAAGTGTTATTGTTTTAAAATTTAAGGTAATTGGCTAATGTTCTACCAGCTTTGTTTGTATCTATACATTTCCTCATCTTATAATTTTGAAATCAAGTGTGGGCTGGGGTTCTGATTACCTTGTTATATTCATATTTCAGGGTTATGAGCTTGTATAAGATTTCCCGGTTTCTAGTACTAGCCAAATTATTTTCTAGTTGTTTTACGGTGGTGGCTAGCTCATTTAGTTTCGTGGTTTTATTCCTGTTGATCATAATACTAATAAGCACCCCTCTGATTGTTGCTTCCATAGAATCCCATAGGGTCTCAGCAGAGATTCCATCACTAACATTTTCTTTGAAAAAATTCTTAATAGCTGTGTTTATTTGGTCTTTTAGTGTACTCCTGAAGTAACTCCTCGTTCATTCTCCACTGTTTCTCCCTGGGAGTGCTTTGAGATATTTGAAGCTCAAGTGTGATGCAGGCAGGATCCGAAAGTAATATCGGTTCAATGGTGGGGTTAATAGCATTAGGAAAATGACCCAGGATATTGCGGCATAGATTTGCAAATTTAGCGGCACAAAAATGGAAATTTAGCATCACAGAAATGGAAATTTCGCGGCACTTTATTTTACTCATAATCATTCCTTTTCAGCCTTAGATCCATGAAAACTGGTTTACCAGGGAATTCCATTGTGAAACTGGCATGTTTAAAGTGTCTGCAGCTCTACGGAAGCACAGCTCCAATCTGCATCTCGTGAGAGGGGGCTCTATTTCTCCCTGGGGTGTTCTAGCACCCATGTATGCACCCCTGCCGGGGCACCCCCCATCTCTCTTACCTTGAGGATGCCGTAAAATACCACTCTGCCTTGTGTGCTCCCCTGTTGTATTCTCCCACCTGCTCCACTTCACTCTTTTTTCAAGTTTACTCCCTTCTGTGCTCCACTTTGCATTTTTCCTGTCTGCTACTTCCCTCACCTGCGACCGTGTTGCTTCCTGCCCCGACTCCTTGTTGCTTTCCCTTCATCCTCTTTAAAAAAAAAATCCTTTGTATTTTATTCCAGTTTTAGTGATCGATCAAACATTAATCGGTAACTACAAAGAAAAGAAGCATCTGCATCGGGGATGATGTGCCAGCATGGCTAAAACATCGACAAAGCAAATAACTGTGAATTGATTGCAAAAGGAGTCAATACCTTTTCTCTTCAAACCGCCTTTCAGAAGAAGTGCAAGTACGATATATCAATCCCTTTGAATGGCTGCATATTTTTCATTTATAGTTCCGCTGTATTTACCTGTATAAAATGCAATACAATTCTGGAACAGAAATTGAGGCTTCAAGAAGCTCATTTGTATGTCCACAGTTACCAATTTCCGTTTCATGTCACTGCTGGATGGTGAATCGGGTTTTTTATTTCTCAACCTTCTTTTCAAACATTTCATCACCTCATTAGCAACATTTCTCTACATTCTAGCTCACCTTTTGCTCCCGACACCTTTCTTTTGTTTCACAGTGCTCCTGCTGCTGATTCTCAACACTTCACTGTCTGAGTCTTTAAGGCAGAGGCTAAAATGGCCGCCAGATGTTGCTGTTGCATGTACCAGAGCTTTCCTTGCATTAGCCGCTCTAGCCTCGCCCTCAGTTTGATGCCTTGCAACTCAGTACAACATTAAAGGAATGCGGATACAAATTAAAACGGCACTGTCTAGTGCCGTTTTAGTTTGTCGCCGCATTCCTTCAATTTCACGGGCACTTTTGTAAAAATCGCAGTATTTTTACAAAAGTGCCCATTTCATGGCAAATCACGAAATCCTGGAGGGTCTGATTAGATGTAAAGATATTGTGAGCTAGGATGTAATTGATTCTGGAGGGCGTGTTGTGAGGGTGGGAGCCGAAATTGAATTTGCTCCCTGAGGGATTATGCAGGCACCCTATATCATTTAAGCAGTGTTCTTTGCATAGATTTCTCATCTGTTTAAGTGATTTGTTGGGTCTATAATAACAGGAGGAACCTCTGTGCAGTAGATTGTCCCAAGTGATGTTGAAGTATCCCACTACTAATACCCCAGAGTTATTTGGTATTTGACATAATCTTTTGTTTCGGGTGTTCCAAAACTGGAAGTCCCCCATCCGCTGTGCTTGCGGAGATAATAACTATATAAAAGGTTGATGTGTTGTTGGCTACTTTCGCAATTAACCTACTAATGATGGACAACAGAACTCTCAGATTTTCCTGGGGGACTTCAACCTCCACTTGAATGACCTTGATGACCCAGAGGTAAATAGCCTCAATGCATTCCTATCCAACCTTAACCTGTCCCAAATTTGTGATAATCCCACCAATGAAAAAGGTTCAACCTTGGATCTAGTCATTTCCAAAACGGACTCCACGCAGCTGGAATCAATCCTCCCCTGTGACTGGTCTGACCATCACATCATCACTTTCCATAGCAATGAAGCTATTAAACCACTCTCTGTACAACCCACAAGATCGAAAATCTGGAAGACAAATCTAAATAACGTAAATTCGGTCTCACTCGTAACCGCCTGTCCGACCCCCTTGTCCCTACCTGATGGATTAGAGGATGTTCATGATCTGACTAATCACTACTTCCACGCTATGAACTCTGCATTAGACAAGCTAGCTACCCTACAATTGAAAACGGTCACCTCTAAAGTAACAAACCCCTGGTATGATGGTAGGCTAAATGAAGACACAAGATCGCCTAGAGCAATTAATCAACAATGGAGAGCTGCACCATCCTCCGACCACCTCAAACTACTAAGAAGCACAAGAAACTCCTATTACAGAAAGATCAGACGATCTAAAGCTGACTTTATTAGCAAACAATTAGACTAGGCCAAGAATCGTCCCAAAAGATTATTCGAAATAATCAAATCTCAATCTAAGGGCATCGCCCATTCCCCCCAAATCGATTCAGAAACACCCCCAATTGCGAAGAATGTGCCTCCTTTTTCACAACCAAGACCGATAACATAAAGATTGAACTTTTTAATGATCCACTATCCCATACTGACCCACACATGCTCACCTCAATGACCTCAATGATGACCTTGCTTACTTGTCCCGCAAAGCATGACCTCCTGGATCGCCTTCAACCTCAACAGCGAAGAAAATATCCTAAAAACGCTCATGTCTCTGAATGCCTCCAATCACTTTATTGACCCTTTCACAGCAACCCACCTAAAATACTTCATTCCAATGTTAGTGCCCCTATGGACTAGGATCATAAACACTTCCCTTCTCCAAGGAGCCATCACAGATATCCTCAAAGCTGGACAGGTTTACGCCATCCTGAAGAAACCCTTGGCGGACCTGTCTGACCCGAATAACTACCACTGACGGCTCCACGCGGCGGCGCCTCCTGAGGTGAACGGAGCGTCACGCGCGAGGAGTGGCTCAAACTGAGGTGAACGGAGCGGCACGAGCGAGGAGTGTCTCAAACGGAGGTTAACGGAGCGTCACGCGCGAGGAGTGCCTCATACTGAGGTGAACGGAGCGTCACGCGCAGCACGTGCCAGCGGTGTCTGTCCTGAGGGGTGAAGCGAGCGCCACGCGCGAGGTGTATCTCTAGCTGAGGTGACGCACGGCACGAGTGACCACGGCTGCAGCCTGTGGAGGTGAAGCGAGCGTCACGCGCAGCGCGGCACGTGCGAGCTGAGTTGAACGGAGCGTCATGCACAGCACGTGCCAGCTGCATCTGTCCTGGGAGGTGAAGAGAACGTCACGCGCAGTCCAGCACGCGGCAGCAGCTTGTCCCGCTGAGAGGTGAGGCAGCGCGCGCGTCAGCAACTACTGATTACTGTTGGTCTCGAGGCTGTTTTCACCCGAGTTTCTTATGGATGGGCACATTGTTCTAGGCAACCAATGCACGTACCTGCTGAGAAGCTAAACTAAATAAGAAATTTTTCCTTGATGTTGCGATGAGCATGTGATGGGCGGCGGTTTCTGCTGGTAGGATGGTATGAGATTATACACCTGCCCTACTAAGTGGTGATTGAGCCCGTCAATTGCTGAGCGCCTCAGGAGGGCGGGAAGGCTCACACTCTCTTCAGCGCAGCAAGTCCTCTGCTGATACATCTTCGCAGCAAGTCCTCTGCTGATACATCGTTTAGACCCTTTACAGCTGCGCAGCAAGTAGTGCCAGCTGCATCGTTTAGGCATTTTACAGCTGCGCAGCAAGTAGTGCCAGCTGCACCATCTAGGCCTTCTTCAGCTGCGCAGCAAATAGTGCCAGCTGCACCGTTTAGGCCTTTTTACAGCTGTGCAGCAAGTAGTGCCAGCTGCACCGTTTAGGACTCCTCTCTCCGTGGGGACATTTCTGTTTGAGTCAGGACTCTTGCTGCATTCGCAGCAACCTTCACATTTTGGTTTCGGATTAGGATCCAATAGTGGTCTGCTGAGATTATGGGCGTACAATGCGGGTGGTGCCAATGTGCTTATGTTTCAGGCTGATGCTAAGTACAGTGATCAACAATAGTCACTAGGTGTTAGTTTGTGATCTGCTTTTCTTTGACAAATTGTGCACTGTGATGGTTTTGACAGTAATCCAGCTGGTCTTTTCATATTCAATCATTTCACGTGTAAATATTATCCTGTGCCAGTTGGTTTCACTCACACCTAGATGAAGGGCCCAACAAATACCCACCTCTCTTCCCGGAGAACACATTAGTTCAGTTTCCCACTCCCGACGCCTGGAATATGTGTCCCCTTTTAGTCCTTATTCCTCTCATCACCACCGCTCTCCTAGTAACACCAATCAATACACCAGTCTCATACCCCCCCGCACTCCTTCTCTCGTTCCCATAATGGCCACCTCTCGAGTTAAGGATGGAATTAACTGCTACAAATTCATCTATCCTCCTGGCCAAACTAAAGCTGCAGTAAAACGATTTAAGCATAAGACTATTGAACGTTTCCCTGATTCCCTTTTTGTTGACCAATTTTACAACTGTCGTTCTGGGAGGCGCAAAAATGATTTCATTTTCTTCACTCACGACACCCCTTCTTGGGCCTCCAGCCTATCTAATTCCCTTAATGTCTCCTCCTCCTCCTCTATCCCTCATGGGAAACAACTAAAGATTTTCCCCTCTGCATATTTCAACGGCTCCCTCACCATCTCAATCTATAACAACGGTACTGTCTTGATCCAAGGCAAAGACACCTGTCTCTCTCTCTTTGACCACCTCCTCCCCTCCCTACTCCCCTCCTCTGCGACCAGGTTTTCCCCTGACTCTCCATCTAGCCCCACCCTTTACTCCCTTTCTACTCCCCTGACCCCCCTACACTCCAATAGGCTGCACCCTCGGGAGGCTCAGGTCAGCCCTCTTCCCTCCCCCTCCCTTATGCCCCCCTCCTCCCCCTTTCCTCCCACATCACAGTTTGCCCCCCCTTCGTCACGTCAGCCTTACCACTAGGCAATAAGCTCCTCGTTCAATCTGCACCGTCCCGGTACCCCAACCTCATTTCGTCCCCCCTATTCCTATCTGTTACTCCTTTTTTTAGTCCTCCCCTCCGCCAACCTCCTCCCCCAGCAATCTTTCCATATGCTCCCCTCATTCCTCCCTCTCCCCCGCTTCTCTACTCCCTCCTCCCCTCTCTTCCTTCCCCGATTTCTTCACAATCCCATTACATCTCCCTCCATCCCCCCACTCCGCCAGCAATGCTGTGCTGCCCCCTTACCCTCCTGGTAACCCTTTCCATCTCCCCCCATCAGGCCCAGCAGAACCATTTCCTCTCGTCAACTTCCCCTTCTCCCAACCCACCCACTCTACCAGATGCCGGTTCCCTCACAGCCACCTCTCCTAGCCAACAGGACCTCTCCAATCACCTCCCCTCTTTTCCCCCCAAACCTCCTACACTCCTATGACACCTCACAGTCCTCCCCTCTCCTTCTTCCCCACCGTCTTGTTCCGCACCCATCTCCTCATAAACATGGCCTAAATTCCTTTCTTTCGTGCAATGCCACCAAAGACAACTCTCCCCTTACCTCTGATACTCCAACCCCCGCTCTCAACCTCCACCTTTCCCGACCTTTGAACCCTATACCTCAACTCTCCTCCTGTCCTCCCACCTCTCCCTGCCTTCCTCCACCTATTTCATCCCCTCCTTTTGCCATCGAAACACCTAACCTTCCGTGCTCTGCCCTACTCTCTCTTGAAAATAAGCTATGCTCTCTTATCACCTCCCAGCTTGTAGCTTCCATTTCACTTCTAAGCTCTAAGATTTCAACTTTCCCCTTCACCTCAACTCCTTTGGAAAACTCTCACCCTCCCACGAGATGCACCTCGCCCCCTCACCCCATCATAGCCAAGCATATCCTGTCGTCTGCAAACATCGCTCACTCACACAAGCCCTTGAACGCCACCCCTCTTCAACCAGCATCTCCGAGTAACCCAACTACCTACTCTATTCCAACCATCTCTTCTGTCAGAACCAAGCTTCCACCTAAACCCTTCCGTGCACCCTCATATAGGTATAATATCCCTGTCACCCTTCTTAGCCCCAGTGCCCCCGTCACCAAAATAGTCTCGACAGAACTGCGCTGCCTACTCCACAACTGCAGATCTGCTATAAAACACAAACTCGAAATCTCTGATAACATCACTCTTCACAATATTGACCTGTTATTCCTAACAGAGACCTGGTTCAACGATACCTCTCACTCTATGTTTGATCTCCTTCTACCCACAGGCTACTCTATTTTCAGGAATGACAGACCTATCAAAGTTGGGGGAGGTGTTGCAGTCATCTTTAGAAACTCCCTTCAACTCAAGGCTTTTCCCATAAGCGCCTTCCACACTTTTGAATGTCTATCTCTTGAGCTTCAAATGGTTGGATGCTGTGAACAGCAGGCCTCTTATTTTCAAACTAAAATTTCAATAATTGAAGCAAATATTACCTCCGGCACTCAGTCAAAATTGAGTCTGATGGACACAGTGTACTTGAGTACATTCACTTCAGTGTAGTCCTCACTTTTGAGTTTCCACCATATTCACTTGTAGGGGACACTTGCAGCCATTCGCAGCGTAAAATCAGTATCTCCCACAGATCCTTACTCTCCCATCCTGTTAGCACTAGGGGGCAACTACCATCAACCCACTAGTCTAAAGGGTGTTAAATGCTTCTCTTTCCAAGGCAATAGTACTTCTCTCCTGGAATAAGGCAAAAATTATATCCCTGCTAAAAAGAAAACAGCCGGCTGACCCCAGGGAACAGTCTAATTACAGACCAATATCTTTGCTGCCAGCTCTGTCAAAAGTGTTGGAAACGTTTGTAAATTAGAAGCTTCTCTTTATCTGGAAAACAATAACCTGCTTTATCCTAGCCAGTCTGGTTTCAGACCAAGTTTTTGTATGGAGACCCCGATAATAGAGGTCACTGAATACATCAGAGGCACCCTGGTTGCTGGTGGGAATGCACTGCTGATCATGCTGGATCTGTCAGCGGCCTTCGACAGGGTCCTCCACTCCAGGCTTCTAGCATGTCTCCAATCTATCAGAGTGGTAGGCCAGGCCTTCAACTGGCTTGCATCCTTTTTTAGTGGCAGAGGACAGGAGGTATGGGTCCCTTCTTTATCTTCAAAGTCCCCGGAACTTACAGTGGGGTGCCTCAGGGCTCCGCCGTGAGCCCCAACATGTTCAACATTTATCTCATACCACTAGCCCAACTGATGGAAGTCTTGGGGGCAAACGTGATCTCATACACTGACAACACACAGCTGCTTTTCTCCTGTGAATAGGATAAGAGATTGCAGGTGAATCTATTAAATCTTGCCTAGCAACTGTATTTCACTGGATGACCATCAGTCAACTAAAGTGCAATGAAGACAAAACCGATATTCTCTTCTTCTGTCAAAATCCCACGGCAACATGGCAGATCTTCTGGCCAGACGGGTCCCCACCTCTCCCTTCCAGCCAACCCAGCAGCCATCCAACTAACATATCAACAATACTTGCTTCATTCAGTACGTAGCACATATATGACAACCATAAAGGAACACAGACAATATCGTAGTGGCATAGAGAAATATAACTGCAACAAAAAGGAAATAAACATAAGAACACAGCAGCTCGTCCTTGGACCACTTGTAAAGGCGCAATAGGCACCACTTGCGTTCCTATGCGGTGTGCACAGCAGTGACGGCTGCTTGCATTGCTTAGTGAGGAGGCGGGGGTGGCAGGAAAGCAACAAAATGGAAGACATAATTAAAAGTATTAAAACCACAATTACATGCCACACCAACTGTCGCCACCTTTCCTCTCTCTCCCGATCCTCGACTCCAGCTGCACACTTCGCAGGCACCCAGATGCCAAACCTTATCTACATACCACTGCCCCCTGAACTGCATACTCAACAGCTGGAAATCGTATTGGTGCACCTGCAGCAGCCAAAAGGCTGACTTCACATCGCATTTTGCCATTTGGACCCTCTGGCCTGCCTTGACCACTAGTGACATCACCACGTCCACCGATGAATAGGACATCAACGCCATGTCCTCAGAAATGAAATCATTGACCAAACCCCCTTCAGGCCAGGACAAATATTGTGTTAACTGGAATTGCCCTTTTTCCTTCTTGTTTTCAAAAAGGGGGTGGTGATGGACAGAGTATCTGAGTTAATCAGAACACTCCTACCCAGTCAACAGATCAGGGCTTGATCCATCACCGTTTTTTAGCTCACTGCACCATCCCAGTTCAGAACCCGGCTATATGCAAATTAGTCTGTCCCTGGCCCAGTGCATCATGGGAACAGGGCAGACCAAACTACCAAGCCAATTCTTCACTGGAAAGGAAACAAGCTTCCGGGGACCGGTTTCTGGCATTACAGCCGTCTTCGGCCCAGCTTGCTTGAATCCTGATGGTGCAGTGAGCAAGGGACTCACATCTGAGTATACCCTTCCACACTTATGGTGGCCAAAATATTTTCAAAAAGGGGGTGGTGATGGACAGAGTATCTGAGTTAATCAGAACACTCCTACCCAGTCAACAGATCATGGCTTGATCCATCACCGTTGTTTAGCTCACTGCACCATCCCAGTTCAGAACCCGGCTATATGCAAATTAGTCTGTCCCTGGCCCAGTGCATCATGGGAACAGGGCAGACCAAACTACCAAGCCAATTCTTCACTGGAAAGGAAACAAGCTTCCGGGGACCGGTTTCTGGCATTACAGCCGTCTTCGGCCCGGCTTGCTTGAATCCTGATGGTGCAGTGAGCAAGGGACTCACATCTGAGTATACCCTTCCACACTTATGGTGGCCAAAATATTTTCAAAAAGGGGGTGGTGATGGACAGAGTATCTGAGTTAATCAGAACACTCCTACCCAGTCAACAGATCAGGGGTTGATCCATCACCGTTTTTTAGCTCACTGCACCATCCCAGTTCAGAACCCGGCTATATGCAAATTAGTCTGTCCCTTTTCCTTCTTGAGCACCATGCCAATTGGGGACACGATCAAATTGTCCATCAGCCAGTCCTGAAAGGGGCCTGCCATTTTGCCTTCTCCTACCTCCTTACTCATTTAATCCTGGACTACCTGCCTATATGCTCCTTGTCGCCCGCCTCCTGTCCCAAGGGCCCGAGGCTGAAACTCCATCAAAACCCATCCTGCACTATGCCTGCATCCGCAACCCAGTCGTAGAAGCTCAGCCAGTACTCCAACCTGTCCAATTTAACTGGTGTAAGAGCCTTTTGCACCAGATCCCTGTGCCCCTCCGTCTCCCTCTGTGCCCAAATCATTGCTGCTTCTGCTTTGGGCCAGCACCTTCAGAGTGCTGTTACCACTGTCCTGCGTTCTGTCCCTGAGGTCCCCAACAGAGCCAAAAAAATGTATGAGCATCTGCCTCCCTGAGCCACACCAGTTGACTCCATTTCTTTTACCGCGTTCTGTTGTGATTCACTGGCTGCCTGTAACACGCCAGGCAATGACACCTTAACGTGCCCTTTGCCCCCCTTTCTTTGACCAGTGCTCCTCCACCTCACCAAGAGCACCCTCATCTTGCACCTCGCCTTCCTCAAAGCTATCCACCTCATAATCAACCAACGTCTCGTCCCAGTGTCCTCCACCCTTACCCAACTCGGGCCTGCAGTCTCCCCCTGGTGTGGTACCATTGATTAACGCTGTTTTGGGGGCCAACGGTCAATGTCCAAGGGGGCCGTGACAACCCCTCCATACTGCTCAGCCGTTGCTGCCTGTCTGAGTCTCTCCCCGCTGTGCTCAGAGACTGCACTGAACCTTCTTGACGGTGCTGTTGATGAGGTCTCACTGGACCTTCATCTACCAACTGCTGATTGGTCCCCTGCTGACATCCGATGGACCGAGCCTGGCTATGCAATCACTTCTCCTTGGGGCACGTGAATCGCACCAGACTCTCCCTAGTCTGCCAACCTGCTGCTCCTCGTGACCTGCAAAGAAGACAACAGGACTCATGTACTGGCTCCCTGCGCCCTAGCGACACGGCCTTCCGGTCTCCTCGGGGACCCACAGCCAGCTGCCCGCTCCACGATTACACTATGCGTGCAATCCTCCGTTGGCTACAGCTCCTCCCTGCTTCCTCCTCACCCTCTCCTGACCTATCCTGCCACAAGCTCCATGTCTCAGTGGCAGCTCCTCTATAGGGGCGCTTGGGCTCCGCCCGCCTGCATTCTCGCAGTGCGAGAAGGCAGAAACATAAATGGTAATAACTACAATTTTTTTCTGCCTTCTCGCACTGCGAGAAAGCAGAAGTTCCTGGTTGGGGGTGGGCGGTCCTGCTCGAGGGAAGGGGGGAGTGGCTTGTCCACTGTTGTTCATACTGACTGTTTGGGCAGCCTGAGGCCTCCCAAACAGTCAGTATGAACAACAGTGGACAAGCCACTCCCTCTGCCCTCGAGCAACACCACCCACTCTTCCTGTTCTCTATACATAGAGAAAATGACCCGGGTGGGGTGCGTCCTCACCAATCAACGCTGCGGTGGAGGGGAGGGAGGCTGCCTGCAGCCTTCCTGATGACGAGCACTGCAGGAATTCAAAACTCAGGACGGCGGAAGTCGGGAGTCTCGAGACTTCAAAAGCAGGACAGTAAGTTAAACCCCTCCCGCCCCCCCCCCCCCATCCCCTCCGCGGTGCGACAACCCCATTTCCACCCCCCCACCCACCCGTAATGCTGGCCGCGACTGGTGCTGGGTGTGGTCCTGTGAGATGGCACTGCACCCAGACTGCGGACACACTCCAAGTTTGCTCTATCAATAGCAAGCTTGCATATGGTCTACATACATTTCATTTTAGATAATTTCTACGCAGCGCTTACATGTAGCCTCTTAGCGCTATGTCCTTTTAGTCTTTTTATGAAGTGAGGACTTCGCTTTAGGGATGGAGAGGATGAAATCCCCCAGTATTCAAACATTTATCAGATATTTAATGTTGAATACCTTTGCCAGCTAGTAAATTGGGTCAAGCATGGCAGCTGAATGTTGGCTCTATGTAAAGTATTACTGTTGAGAAGTCTGTCTCTTCATTTACCCCCTGCTGTACTGCGTGTCGGCCCTGCAAGTCTCCGGCCATATTCCACGTGTTAGGTGGTTTCAGTAAAGCACAATATTTAAAATAATCTATAATCCCACTGCACATCAGTGCACAGTGGCAGCTACTGACCTTTGAACGTGGTGGGCCAGAACAGCTACTCTAAATTTCACAAAGTAAACATGCAGAGCGAGCAACATTGAGTTCACACTCGGGGGTTTTAGGACTCTTTCACAGGAAGGTATTGGAAAACTTGGAAACAACTAGTACATTTGGTGTTACAGGTTTCAAAGTTTCCAGGCCATTTTGAAGAGGAGATAATGAAATCTAGCACAATTTGAAAAAGTATTTGTAAATATTAATAACCCTCTTCATCCGTTCTGATTCACTGTGCATTTTAGCAAAGTATATGGGGAAAAAGGAGATGGGTCCTTTCAGGTCACAAACGAGCTGAGGCACAAAGCTGGGCAGAAAGCTAGGCCGAGGGCAGCTCGTGTTAGTACTTCCTGGGTCACACACAGTACAGATTTCACAAATTCCTTACTCTAGCTTCTGTGCATGGTGATGACCTGCAGCCCAAGATCAGACAGTGCGTTTTATCACTCGCAGTTATTTAGGGGGGCCCTCAGAAAGCGCCAATATCTAACAACATACAGGTGAGTGGGAGTTGTGATGTGGGGACCCGGGCCTAGATATATTACCAGTGCACTTTCAATGCATGCACTTTTAAGAGATAGTGCTTGCCTTTGTACGTTTTAACGCTTTAAAATAATGCTACTGTTTTGTCTTGATTGATTATGAGAAACGAGCACTTAGCAGCCACCTGGTGTAAAGCTATTATTGAGCCCAAAAACTGTTTATGTGCAGTCATGCAAGTATGAATGTTTTGGGTCACAAGTTAAGCAACTGTAAGTCTTATTACCTTACTGCATCCTGATCTTAGTTTTATTTGATTGTGCAAGCCTGATAACCTTTACTATCAACTTCCCAACACTTCTGACGGGCAAGTGACCTTGAAAGTCCAGAAGAACTAGGGTAGTCAATTATATGTTTAGCTTCCTTCTGGGGGGCTTTGGAGAATGGGGGATTCTTCACTTACCCAGCAAATATGAAGGGCCAGTAGGGTTGAGTACATGGCGAGTTACGTCATTGTTATCCAATTAAATAATACTGATTGTATCAACCTCAGAAGGATGAACGGTTGATTGTTACAGCCAGGATTTGAACCTGTCCCCCAATTAAGCATGTCATAGGTTGAGAAGGTGGAAATGATTGCAACGTAGGTAATATTGTGCAAAAGGGGGTAGACAGAGGTATACTGAAGGTCCATAGCATCTTAGTAGTCAGTAAAACCAGTCCAGAGCCTTCCCACACCAGCACCCCCGGGACTGGCAGTCTGAGGGAGACTTGATCACATGTGGACCATAGCCTCATGCCTCTCGAGGCCCTCCCTGCTGTAGTAGAGCCTTCAAGGGTAGTGGAGGGCAAGTAGGAGTGTGGGACAGTCAGTTACATATCAATTCAGTCATCAGTGGTGCCGCAGAACAGTCAGATGTGGCTCGTGCAGGTAAGGATGGGGTGGCGAGGTGGGGTGAGTCAACAGACGACGGCGAGGGATACTAACATTAAAAAAAATAAAACCACCTACCTTGCGTTCGCAGTATCGCCGACTCAGCGATGTGGTGAATGCAAGGTAAGTGGCTTTCTTTTTTAAATTTAAATTTCACTCTTCAGGGTCTGTCGATTTCCTCTCCACCCCGCCCCCCACCCCACTGCTCTTGCCTGCACGGGCCGCTCCTGAGAACAGTGAATCAGAACGGATGAAGAGGGTTATTAATATTTACAAATACTTTTTCAAGTTGTGCTAGATTTCATTATCTCCTCTTCAAAATGGCCTGGAGCACATCTAAAACTTTGAAACCTGTAACACCAAATGTACTAGTTGTTTCCAAGTTTTCCAATACCTTCCTGTGAGAGAGTCCTAAAACCCCGAGTGAGAACTCAATGTTGCTCGCTTTGCATGTTTACATTGTGAAATTTAGATTAGCTGTTCTGCCTCACCACTTTAAAAAGTCAGTAGCCGCCACTGCTCCTGACCAACCCCGGGATCCTCCTCATCACTGCAGTCCAGAAAAGACACCACAATAGCTGATGCTGGCCACCGGGCCGCCTAGATCCCCCCCACCCCGTGATTACTGGCCTGCCCACTCTTTTGCTGCAACAGGCTTTGATGTGACCTATTTGACATTTTGTATTTATTTCAACATGGTGTTCAGTTTTCGTTTTCTTTTCAGCTGCACAGTCGCATGTTTTACTTTCTTACATACACTTTGCCGCTGACCGCGTGACCCGCAGGGGAACATGGGCGGGGCAGCGCCTTAGTCCCATCCGGCATAACTCCAGCCGGCACTGGTGAGGCGCCCCGCCCCGCGTCTACCATCCACAGGCCAGGGGAGGGCCTACATGTGGGAGGGGCGAACCCCCCTTTATCTACCGCGGTGGCCAAGGCTCGGCCTCTCTCATCCGCAGTCTCCTCGCGGCTCAAGCGCTGTTCACCCTCGGCTCTGCGCTGTTGCTGTTCTCGTGTCGGGTTGCGTCGATCGATTCAAGGTATGTGCTTTAACTAGCCTCCCCCCAGCCCGGTCCCTGGGTATGACCAGGTTGATGGGGCCCTGTGGTATCGTCCACGGGGGGGGTTGGTGGAGCTGGTCGTGGGCTAGCAGCCGCGCGTGTGACCTTGGTTTAGCGGGTGAATTATGCAGAGCGGGTAAGAGACCGGCTCCAGACTGCCGGGTGCTCCCGAGACGTTTCCTCATAGATCATTGTTAAAGTCCGAGGTAGCGTGGCTGAGCGGCCTGAGGCGGGCTGAGAGGCCTGAGACGGGATTAGGGCTCTAGGCGCTCATCATGCAGAGCGGGTAAGAGACCGGCTCCAGACTGCCGGGTCCTCCCGAGACGTTTCCTCATAGATCATTGTTAAAGTCCGAGGTAGCGTGGCTGAGCGGCCTGAGGCGGGCTGAGAGGCCTGAGACGGGATTAGGGCTCCAGGCGCTCCGGAGGCGTGAGGGCAAATCCCACCGATGCCTAGTTCTCTTTTGGCGCGTAAGAAATTTTATGTCGGTTGGGACCATAGAGGGTCGCCATTACTAAGGCACGCCGCAAGGCCAGCGTCAGTCCATAAAGAATAGGTAGGCGGGTTAGCGCTATTAATTCCGCTAACATGGTAACTCTCGATAAAGCGGAGTAGCGCCATATTATGGGGACACTAGTGAGCGGGTTGGCTAGATATATCGCTGTTAAATTCCGAATCGCGTTGAATTACTGATCCCCGACACTGGGAGCGGGTTGGCGCCATTTATATCGCTTTGAAATTCCGAAATTCCGAGCGCTCCGGAGGCGTGAGGGCAAATCCCACCGATGCCCAGTTCTCTTTTGGCGCGTAAATTTTTTTATGTCGGTTGGGACCATAGAGGGTCGCCATTACTAATGCACGCCGCAAGGCCAGCGTCAGTCCATAAAGAAAGGTAAGGTGTGTTAGCGCTATTAATTCCGCTAACATGGTAACTCGCGATGACGCGGAGTAGCGTCACATCATGGCGACACTAGTGAGCGGGTAGGCTAGATATAGCGCCGTAATTCTGAATGGCGTTAATTACTGATCCCCGACACGGGGAGCGGGTTGGCGCTATATATATCGCTTTGAAAGTCTGAATCGAGTTTAATTACGGGGTAATAAGCAGCGCGTTACTTTCTGATCCCGAATTTATGATAATGCATTTCCGCGGTAAGGCTGTTTTAAGTCCATAATGGCAGGCAAATGCCGTTGGGAGAATGCACCCCCCTAACAAGCTTCCGGGGACCGGTTTCTGGCATTACAGCCGTCTTCGGCCCAGCTTGCTTGAATCCTGATGGTGCAGTGAGCAAGGGACTCACATCTGAGTATACCCTTCCACACTTATGGTGGCCAAAATATTTTCAAAAAGGGGGTGGTGATGGACAGAGTATCTGAGTTAATCAGAACACTCCTACCCAGTCAACAGATCATGGCTTGATCCATCACCGTTGTTTAGCTCACTGCACCATCCCAGTTCAGAACCCGGCTATATGCAAATTAGTCTGTCCCTGGCCCAGTGCATCATGGGAACAGGGCAGACCAAACTACCAAGCCAATTCTTCACTGGAAAGGAAACAAGCTTCCGGGGACCGGTTTCTGGCATTACAGCCGTCTTCGGCCCGGCTTGCTTGAATCCTGATGGTGCAGTGAGCAAGGGACTCACATCTGAGTATACCCTTCCACACTTATGGTGGCCAAAATATTTTCAAAAAGGGGGTGGTGATGGACAGAGTATCTGAGTTAATCAGAACACTCCTACCCAGTCAACAGATCAGGGGTTGATCCATCACCGTTTTTTAGCTCACTGCACCATCCCAGTTCAGAACCCGGCTATATGCAAATTAGTCTGTCCCTTTTCCTTCTTGAGCACCATGCCAATTGGGGACACGATCAAATTGTCCATCAGCCAGTCCTGAAAGGGGCCTGCCATTTTGCCTTCTCCTACCTCCTTACTCATTTAATCCTGGACTACCTGCCTATATGCTCCTTGTCGCCCGCCTCCTGTCCCAAGGGCCCGAGGCTGAAACTCCATCAAAACCCATCCTGCACTATGCCTGCATCCGCAACCCAGTCGTAGAAGCTCAGCCAGTACTCCAACCTGTCCAATTTAACTGGTGTAAGAGCCTTTTGCACCAGATCCCTGTGCCCCTCCGTCTCCCTCTGTGCCCAAATCATTGCTGCTTCTGCTTTGGGCCAGCACCTTCAGAGTGCTGTTACCACTGTCCTGCGTTCTGTCCCTGAGGTCCCCAACAGAGCCAAAAAAATGTATGAGCATCTGCCTCCCTGAGCCACACCAGTTGACTCCATTTCTTTTACCGCGTTCTGTTGTGATTCACTGGCTGCCTGTAACACGCCAGGCAATGACACCTTAACGTGCCCTTTGCCCCCCTTTCTTTGACCAGTGCTCCTCCACCTCACCAAGAGCACCCTCATCTTGCACCTCGCCTTCCTCAAAGCTATCCACCTCATAATCAACCAACGTCTCGTCCCAGTGTCCTCCACCCTTACCCAACTCGGGCCTGCAGTCTCCCCCTGGTGTGGTACCATTGATTAACGCTGTTTTGGGGGCCAACGGTCAATGTCCAAGGGGGCCGTGACAACCCCTCCATACTGCTCAGCCGTTGCTGCCTGTCTGAGTCTCTCCCCGCTGTGCTCAGAGACTGCACTGAACCTTCTTGACGGTGGTGTTGATGAGGTCTCACTGGACCTTCATCTACCAACTGCTGATTGGTCCCCTGCTGACATCCGATGGACCGAGCCTGGCTATGCAATCACTTCTCCTTGGGGCACGTGAATCGCACCAGACTCTCCCTAGTCTGCCAACCTGCTGCTCCTCGTGACCTGCAAAGAAGACAACAGGACTCATGTACTGGCTCCCTGCGCCCTAGCGACACGGCCTTCCGGTCTCCTCGGGGACCCACAGCCAGCTGCCCGCTCCACGATTACACTATGCGTGCAATCCTCCGTTGGCTACAGCTCCTCCCTGCTTCCTCCTCACCCTCTCCTGACCTATCCTGCCACAAGCTCCATGTCTCAGTGGCAGCTCCTCTATAGGGGCGCTTGGGCTCCGCCCGCCTGCATTCTCGCAGTGCGAGAAGGCAGAAACATAAATGGTAATAACTACAATTTTTTTCTGCCTTCTCGCACTGCGAGAAAGCAGAAGTTCCTGGTTGGGGGTGGGCGGTCCTGCTCGAGGGAAGGGGGGAGTGGCTTGTCCACTGTTGTTCATACTGACTGTTTGGGCAGCCTGAGGCCTCCCAAACAGTCAGTATGAACAACAGTGGACAAGCCACTCCCTCTGCCCTCGAGCAACACCACCCACTCTTCCTGTTCTCTATACATAGAGAAAATGACCCGGGTGGGGTGCGTCCTCACCAATCAACGCTGCGGTGGAGGGGAGGGAGGCTGCCTGCAGCCTTCCTGATGACGAGCACTGCAGGAATTCAAAACTCAGGACGGCGGAAGTCGGGAGTCTCGAGACTTCAAAAGCAGGACAGTAAGTTAAACCCCTCCCGCCCCCCCCATCCCCTCCGCGGTGCGACAACCCCATTTCCACCCCCCCACCCACCCGTAATGCTGGCCGCGACTGGTGCTGGGTGTGGTCCTGTGAGATGGCACTGCACCCAGACTGCGGACACACTCCAAGTTTGCTCTATCAATAGCAAGCTTGCATATGGTCTACATACATTTCATTTTAGATAATTTCTACGCAGCGCTTACATGTAGCCTCTTAGCGCTATGTCCTTTTAGTCTTTTTATGAAGTGAGGACTTCGCTTTAGGGATGGAGAGGATGAAATCCCCCAGTATTCAAACATTTATCAGATATTTAATGTTGAATACCTTTGCCAGCTAGTAAATTGGGTCAAGCATGGCAGCTGAATGTTGGCTCTATGTAAAGTATTACTGTTGAGAAGTCTGTCTCTTCATTTACCCCCTGCTGTACTGCGTGTCGGCCCTGCAAGTCTCCGGCCATATTCCACGTGTTAGGTGGTTTCAGTAAAGCACAATATTTAAAATAATCTATAATCCCACTGCACATCAGTGCACAGTGGCAGCTACTGACCTTTGAACGTGGTGGGCCAGAACAGCTACTCTAAATTTCACAAAGTAAACATGCAGAGCGAGCAACATTGAGTTCACACTCGGGGGTTTTAGGACTCTTTCACAGGAAGGTATTGGAAAACTTGGAAACAACTAGTACATTTGGTGTTACAGGTTTCAAAGTTTCCAGGCCATTTTGAAGAGGAGATAATGAAATCTAGCACAATTTGAAAAAGTATTTGTAAATATTAATAACCCTCTTCATCCGTTCTGATTCACTGTGCATTTTAGCAAAGTATATGGGGAAAAAGGAGATGGGTCCTTTCAGGTCACAAACGAGCTGAGGCACAAAGCTGGGCAGAAAGCTAGGCCGAGGGCAGCTCGTGTTAGTACTTCCTGGGTCACACACAGTACAGATTTCACAAATTCCTTACTCTAGCTTCTGTGCATGGTGATGACCTGCAGCCCAAGATCAGACAGTGCGTTTTATCACTCGCAGTTATTTAGGGGGGCCCTCAGAAAGCGCCAATATCTAACAACATACAGGTGAGTGGGAGTTGTGATGTGGGGACCCGGGCCTAGATATATTACCAGTGCACTTTCAATGCATGCACTTTTAAGAGATAGTGCTTGCCTTTGTACGTTTTAACGCTTTAAAATAATGCTACTGTTTTGTCTTGATTGATTATGAGAAACGAGCACTTAGCAGCCACCTGGTGTAAAGCTATTATTGAGCCCAAAAACTGTTTATGTGCAGTCATGCAAGTATGAATGTTTTGGGTCACAAGTTAAGCAACTGTAAGTCTTATTACCTTACTGCATCCTGATCTTAGTTTTATTTGATTGTGCAAGCCTGATAACCTTTACTATCAACTTCCCAACACTTCTGACGGGCAAGTGACCTTGAAAGTCCAGAAGAACTAGGGTAGTCAATTATATGTTTAGCTTCCTTCTGGGGGGCTTTGGAGAATGGGGGATTCTTCACTTACCCAGCAAATATGAAGGGCCAGTAGGGTTGAGTACATGGCGAGTTACGTCATTGTTATCCAATTAAATAATACTGATTGTATCAACCTCAGAAGGATGAACGGTTGATTGTTACAGCCAGGATTTGAACCTGTCCCCCAATTAAGCATGTCATAGGTTGAGAAGGTGGAAATGATTGCAACGTAGGTAATATTGTGCAAAAGGGGGTAGACAGAGGTATACTGAAGGTCCATAGCATCTTAGTAGTCAGTAAAACCAGTCCAGAGCCTTCCCACACCAGCACCCCCGGGACTGGCAGTCTGAGGGAGACTTGATCACATGTGGACCATAGCCTCATGCCTCTCGAGGCCCTCCCTGCTGTAGTAGAGCCTTCAAGGGTAGTGGAGGGCAAGTAGGAGTGTGGGACAGTCAGTTACATATCAATTCAGTCATCAGTGGTGCCGCAGAACAGTCAGATGTGGCTCGTGCAGGTAAGGATGGGGTGGCGAGGTGGGGTGAGTCAACAGACGACGGCGAGGGATACTAACATTAAAAAAAATAAAACCACCTACCTTGCGTTCGCAGTATCGCCGACTCAGCGATGTGGTGAATGCAAGGTAAGTGGCTTTCTTTTTTAAATTTAAATTTCACTCTTCAGGGTCTGTCGATTTCCTCTCCACCCCGCCCCCCACCCCACTGCTCTTGCCTGCACGGGCCGCTCCTGAGAACAGTGAATCAGAACGGATGAAGAGGGTTATTAATATTTACAAATACTTTTTCAAGTTGTGCTAGATTTCATTATCTCCTCTTCAAAATGGCCTGGAGCACATCTAAAACTTTGAAACCTGTAACACCAAATGTACTAGTTGTTTCCAAGTTTTCCAATACCTTCCTGTGAGAGAGTCCTAAAACCCCGAGTGAGAACTCAATGTTGCTCGCTTTGCATGTTTACATTGTGAAATTTAGATTAGCTGTTCTGCCTCACCACTTTAAAAAGTCAGTAGCCGCCACTGCTCCTGACCAACCCCGGGATCCTCCTCATCACTGCAGTCCAGAAAAGACACCACAATAGCTGATGCTGGCCACCGGGCCGCCTAGATCCCCCCCACCCCGTGATTACTGGCCTGCCCACTCTTTTGTTGCAACAGGCTTTGATGTGACCTATTTGACATTTTGTATTTATTTCAACATGGTGTTCAGTTTTCGTTTTCTTTTCAGCTGCACAGTCGCATGTTTTACTTTCTTACATACACTTTGCCGCTGACCGCGTGACCCGCAGGGGAACATGGGCGGGGCAGCGCCTTAGTCCCATCCGGCATAACTCCAGCCGGCACTGGTGAGGCGCCCCGCCCCGCGTCTACCATCCACAGGCCAGGGGAGGGCCTACATGTGGGAGGGGCGAACCCCCCTTTATCTACCGCGGTGGCCAAGGCTCGGCCTCTCTCATCCGCAGTCTCCTCGCGGCTCAAGCGCTGTTCACCCTCGGCTCTGCGCTGTTGCTGTTCTCGTGTCGGGTTGCGTCGATCGATTCAAGGTATGTGCTTTAACTAGCCTCCCCCCAGCCCGGTCCCTGGGTATGACCAGGTTGATGGGGCCCTGTGGTATCGTCCACGGGGGGGGTTGGTGGAGCTGGTCGTGGGCTAGCAGCCGCGCGTGTGACCTTGGTTTAGCGGGTGAATTATGCAGAGCGGGTAAGAGACCGGCTCCAGACTGCCGGGTGCTCCCGAGACGTTTCCTCATAGATCATTGTTAAAGTCCGAGGTAGCGTGGCTGAGCGGCCTGAGGCGGGCTGAGAGGCCTGAGACGGGATTAGGGCTCTAGGCGCTCATCATGCAGAGCGGGTAAGAGACCGGCTCCAGACTGCCGGGTCCTCCCGAGACGTTTCCTCATAGATCATTGTTAAAGTCCGAGGTAGCGTGGCTGAGCGGCCTGAGGCGGGCTGAGAGGCCTGAGACGGGATTAGGGCTCCAGGCGCTCCGGAGGCGTGAGGGCAAATCCCACCGATGCCTAGTTCTCTTTTGGCGCGTAAGAAATTTTATGTCGGTTGGGACCATAGAGGGTCGCCATTACTAAGGCACGCCGCAAGGCCAGCGTCAGTCCATAAAGAATAGGTAGGCGGGTTAGCGCTATTAATTCCGCTAACATGGTAACTCTCGATAAAGCGGAGTAGCGCCATATTATGGGGACACTAGTGAGCGGGTTGGCTAGATATATCGCTGTTAAATTCCGAATCGCGTTGAATTACTGATCCCCGACACTGGGAGCGGGTTGGCGCCATTTATATCGCTTTGAAATTCCGAAATTCCGAGCGCTCCGGAGGCGTGAGGGCAAATCCCACCGATGCCCAGTTCTCTTTTGGCGCGTAAATTTTTTTATGTCGGTTGGGACCATAGAGGGTCGCCATTACTAATGCACGCCGCAAGGCCAGCGTCAGTCCATAAAGAAAGGTAAGGTGTGTTAGCGCTATTAATTCCGCTAACATGGTAACTCGCGATGACGCGGAGTAGCGTCACATCATGGCGACACTAGTGAGCGGGTAGGCTAGATATAGCGCCGTAATTCTGAATGGCGTTAATTACTGATCCCCGACACGGGGAGCGGGTTGGCGCTATATATATCGCTTTGAAAGTCTGAATCGAGTTTAATTACGGGGTAATAAGCAGCGCGTTACTTTCTGATCCCGAATTTATGATAATGCATTTCCGCGGTAAGGCTGTTTTAAGTCCATAATGGCAGGCAAATGCCGTTGGGAGAATGCACCCCCCTAACAAGCTTCCGGGGACCGGTTTCTGGCATTACAGCCGTCTTCGGCCCAGCTTGCTTGAATCCTGATGGTGCAGTGAGCAAGGGACTCACATCTGAGTATACCCTTCCACACTTATGGTGGCCAAAATATTTTCAAAAAGGGGGTGGTGATGGACAGAGTATCTGAGTTAATCAGAACACTCCTACCCAGTCAACAGATCATGGCTTGATCCATCACCGTTGTTTAGCTCACTGCACCATCCCAGTTCAGAACCCGGCTATATGCAAATTAGTCTGTCCCTGGCCCAGTGCATCATGGGAACAGGGCAGACCAAACTACCAAGCCAATTCTTCACTGGAAAGGAAACAAGCTTCCGGGGACCGGTTTCTGGCATTACAGCCGTCTTCGGCCCGGCTTGCTTGAATCCTGATGGTGCAGTGAGCAAGGGACTCACATCTGAGTATACCCTTCCACACTTATGGTGGCCAAAATATTTTCAAAAAGGGGGTGGTGATGGACAGAGTATCTGAGTTAATCAGAACACTCCTACCCAGTCAACAGATCAGGGGTTGATCCATCACCGTTTTTTAGCTCACTGCACCATCCCAGTTCAGAACCCGGCTATATGCAAATTAGTCTGTCCCTTTTCCTTCTTGAGCACCATGCCAATTGGGGACACGATCAAATTGTCCATCAGCCAGTCCTGAAAGGGGCCTGCCATTTTGCCTTCTCCTACCTCCTTACTCATTTAATCCTGGACTACCTGCCTATATGCTCCTTGTCGCCCGCCTCCTGTCCCAAGGGCCCGAGGCTGAAACTCCATCAAAACCCATCCTGCACTATGCCTGCATCCGCAACCCAGTCGTAGAAGCTCAGCCAGTACTCCAACCTGTCCAATTTAACTGGTGTAAGAGCCTTTTGCACCAGATCCCTGTGCCCCTCCGTCTCCCTCTGTGCCCAAATCATTGCTGCTTCTGCTTTGGGCCAGCACCTTCAGAGTGCTGTTACCACTGTCCTGCGTTCTGTCCCTGAGGTCCCCAACAGAGCCAAAAAAATGTATGAGCATCTGCCTCCCTGAGCCACACCAGTTGACTCCATTTCTTTTACCGCGTTCTGTTGTGATTCACTGGCTGCCTGTAACACGCCAGGCAATGACACCTTAACGTGCCCTTTGCCCCCCTTTCTTTGACCAGTGCTCCTCCACCTCACCAAGAGCACCCTCATCTTGCACCTCGCCTTCCTCAAAGCTATCCACCTCATAATCAACCAACGTCTCGTCCCAGTGTCCTCCACCCTTACCCAACTCGGGCCTGCAGTCTCCCCCTGGTGTGGTACCATTGATTAACGCTGTTTTGGGGGCCAACGGTCAATGTCCAAGGGGGCCGTGACAACCCCTCCATACTGCTCAGCCGTTGCTGCCTGTCTGAGTCTCTCCCCGCTGTGCTCAGAGACTGCACTGAACCTTCTTGACGGTGGTGTTGATGAGGTCTCACTGGACCTTCATCTACCAACTGCTGATTGGTCCCCTGCTGACATCCGATGGACCGAGCCTGGCTATGCAATCACTTCTCCTTGGGGCACGTGAATCGCACCAGACTCTCCCTAGTCTGCCAACCTGCTGCTCCTCGTGACCTGCAAAGAAGACAACAGGACTCATGTACTGGCTCCCTGCGCCCTAGCGACACGGCCTTCCGGTCTCCTCGGGGACCCACAGCCAGCTGCCCGCTCCACGATTACACTATGCGTGCAATCCTCCGTTGGCTACAGCTCCTCCCTGCTTCCTCCTCACCCTCTCCTGACCTATCCTGCCACAAGCTCCATGTCTCAGTGGCAGCTCCTCTATAGGGGCGCTTGGGCTCCGCCCGCCTGCATTCTCGCAGTGCGAGAAGGCAGAAACATAAATGGTAATAACTACAATTTTTTTCTGCCTTCTCGCACTGCGAGAAAGCAGAAGTTCCTGGTTGGGGGTGGGCGGTCCTGCTCGAGGGAAGGGGGGAGTGGCTTGTCCACTGTTGTTCATACTGACTGTTTGGGCAGCCTGAGGCCTCCCAAACAGTCAGTATGAACAACAGTGGACAAGCCACTCCCTCTGCCCTCGAGCAACACCACCCACTCTTCCTGTTCTCTATACATAGAGAAAATGACCCGGGTGGGGTGCGTCCTCACCAATCAACGCTGCGGTGGAGGGGAGGGAGGCTGCCTGCAGCCTTCCTGATGACGAGCACTGCAGGAATTCAAAACTCAGGACGGCGGAAGTCGGGAGTCTCGAGACTTCAAAAGCAGGACAGTAAGTTAAACCCCTCCCGCCCCCCCCATCCCCTCCGCGGTGCGACAACCCCATTTCCACCCCCCCACCCACCCGTAATGCTGGCCGCGACTGGTGCTGGGTGTGGTCCTGTGAGATGGCACTGCACCCAGACTGCGGACACACTCCAAGTTTGCTCTATCAATAGCAAGCTTGCATATGGTCTACATACATTTCATTTTAGATAATTTCTACGCAGCGCTTACATGTAGCCTCTTAGCGCTATGTCCTTTTAGTCTTTTTATGAAGTGAGGACTTCGCTTTAGGGATGGAGAGGATGAAATCCCCCAGTATTCAAACATTTATCAGATATTTAATGTTGAATACCTTTGCCAGCTAGTAAATTGGGTCAAGCATGGCAGCTGAATGTTGGCTCTATGTAAAGTATTACTGTTGAGAAGTCTGTCTCTTCATTTACCCCCTGCTGTACTGCGTGTCGGCCCTGCAAGTCTCCGGCCATATTCCACGTGTTAGGTGGTTTCAGTAAAGCACAATATTTAAAATAATCTATAATCCCACTGCACATCAGTGCACAGTGGCAGCTACTGACCTTTGAACGTGGTGGGCCAGAACAGCTACTCTAAATTTCACAAAGTAAACATGCAGAGCGAGCAACATTGAGTTCACACTCGGGGGTTTTAGGACTCTTTCACAGGAAGGTATTGGAAAACTTGGAAACAACTAGTACATTTGGTGTTACAGGTTTCAAAGTTTCCAGGCCATTTTGAAGAGGAGATAATGAAATCTAGCACAATTTGAAAAAGTATTTGTAAATATTAATAACCCTCTTCATCCGTTCTGATTCACTGTGCATTTTAGCAAAGTATATGGGGAAAAAGGAGATGGGTCCTTTCAGGTCACAAACGAGCTGAGGCACAAAGCTGGGCAGAAAGCTAGGCCGAGGGCAGCTCGTGTTAGTACTTCCTGGGTCACACACAGTACAGATTTCACAAATTCCTTACTCTAGCTTCTGTGCATGGTGATGACCTGCAGCCCAAGATCAGACAGTGCGTTTTATCACTCGCAGTTATTTAGGGGGGCCCTCAGAAAGCGCCAATATCTAACAACATACAGGTGAGTGGGAGTTGTGATGTGGGGACCCGGGCCTAGATATATTACCAGTGCACTTTCAATGCATGCACTTTTAAGAGATAGTGCTTGCCTTTGTACGTTTTAACGCTTTAAAATAATGCTACTGTTTTGTCTTGATTGATTATGAGAAACGAGCACTTAGCAGCCACCTGGTGTAAAGCTATTATTGAGCCCAAAAACTGTTTATGTGCAGTCATGCAAGTATGAATGTTTTGGGTCACAAGTTAAGCAACTGTAAGTCTTATTACCTTACTGCATCCTGATCTTAGTTTTATTTGATTGTGCAAGCCTGATAACCTTTACTATCAACTTCCCAACACTTCTGACGGGCAAGTGACCTTGAAAGTCCAGAAGAACTAGGGTAGTCAATTATATGTTTAGCTTCCTTCTGGGGGGCTTTGGAGAATGGGGGATTCTTCACTTACCCAGCAAATATGAAGGGCCAGTAGGGTTGAGTACATGGCGAGTTACGTCATTGTTATCCAATTAAATAATACTGATTGTATCAACCTCAGAAGGATGAACGGTTGATTGTTACAGCCAGGATTTGAACCTGTCCCCCAATTAAGCATGTCATAGGTTGAGAAGGTGGAAATGATTGCAACGTAGGTAATATTGTGCAAAAGGGGGTAGACAGAGGTATACTGAAGGTCCATAGCATCTTAGTAGTCAGTAAAACCAGTCCAGAGCCTTCCCACACCAGCACCCCCGGGACTGGCAGTCTGAGGGAGACTTGATCACATGTGGACCATAGCCTCATGCCTCTCGAGGCCCTCCCTGCTGTAGTAGAGCCTTCAAGGGTAGTGGAGGGCAAGTAGGAGTGTGGGACAGTCAGTTACATATCAATTCAGTCATCAGTGGTGCCGCAGAACAGTCAGATGTGGCTCGTGCAGGTAAGGATGGGGTGGCGAGGTGGGGTGAGTCAACAGACGACGGCGAGGGATACTAACATTAAAAAAAATAAAACCACCTACCTTGCGTTCGCAGTATCGCCGACTCAGCGATGTGGTGAATGCAAGGTAAGTGGCTTTCTTTTTTAAATTTAAATTTCACTCTTCAGGGTCTGTCGATTTCCTCTCCACCCCGCCCCCCACCCCACTGCTCTTGCCTGCACGGGCCGCTCCTGAGAACAGTGAATCAGAACGGATGAAGAGGGTTATTAATATTTACAAATACTTTTTCAAGTTGTGCTAGATTTCATTATCTCCTCTTCAAAATGGCCTGGAGCACATCTAAAACTTTGAAACCTGTAACACCAAATGTACTAGTTGTTTCCAAGTTTTCCAATACCTTCCTGTGAGAGAGTCCTAAAACCCCGAGTGAGAACTCAATGTTGCTCGCTTTGCATGTTTACATTGTGAAATTTAGATTAGCTGTTCTGCCTCACCACTTTAAAAAGTCAGTAGCCGCCACTGCTCCTGACCAACCCCGGGATCCTCCTCATCACTGCAGTCCAGAAAAGACACCACAATAGCTGATGCTGGCCACCGGGCCGCCTAGATCCCCCCCACCCCGTGATTACTGGCCTGCCCACTCTTTTGTTGCAACAGGCTTTGATGTGACCTATTTGACATTTTGTATTTATTTCAACATGGTGTTCAGTTTTCGTTTTCTTTTCAGCTGCACAGTCGCATGTTTTACTTTCTTACATACACTTTGCCGCTGACCGCGTGACCCGCAGGGGAACATGGGCGGGGCAGCGCCTTAGTCCCATCCGGCATAACTCCAGCCGGCACTGGTGAGGCGCCCCGCCCCGCGTCTACCATCCACAGGCCAGGGGAGGGCCTACATGTGGGAGGGGCGAACCCCCCTTTATCTACCGCGGTGGCCAAGGCTCGGCCTCTCTCATCCGCAGTCTCCTCGCGGCTCAAGCGCTGTTCACCCTCGGCTCTGCGCTGTTGCTGTTCTCGTGTCGGGTTGCGTCGATCGATTCAAGGTATGTGCTTTAACTAGCCTCCCCCCAGCCCGGTCCCTGGGTATGACCAGGTTGATGGGGCCCTGTGGTATCGTCCACGGGGGGGGGTTGGTGGAGCTGGTCGTGGGCTAGCAGCCGCGCGTGTGACCTTGGTTTAGCGGGTGAATTATGCAGAGCGGGTAAGAGACCGGCTCCAGACTGCCGGGTGCTCCCGAGACGTTTCCTCATAGATCATTGTTAAAGTCCGAGGTAGCGTGGCTGAGCGGCCTGAGGCGGGCTGAGAGGCCTGAGACGGGATTAGGGCTCTAGGCGCTCATCATGCAGAGCGGGTAAGAGACCGGCTCCAGACTGCCGGGTCCTCCCGAGACGTTTCCTCATAGATCATTGTTAAAGTCCGAGGTAGCGTGGCTGAGCGGCCTGAGGCGGGCTGAGAGGCCTGAGACGGGATTAGGGCTCCAGGCGCTCCGGAGGCGTGAGGGCAAATCCCACCGATGCCTAGTTCTCTTTTGGCGCGTAAGAAATTTTATGTCGGTTGGGACCATAGAGGGTCGCCATTACTAAGGCACGCCGCAAGGCCAGCGTCAGTCCATAAAGAATAGGTAGGCGGGTTAGCGCTATTAATTCCGCTAACATGGTAACTCTCGATAAAGCGGAGTAGCGCCATATTATGGGGACACTAGTGAGCGGGTTGGCTAGATATATCGCTGTTAAATTCCGAATCGCGTTGAATTACTGATCCCCGACACTGGGAGCGGGTTGGCGCCATTTATATCGCTTTGAAATTCCGAAATTCCGAGCGCTCCGGAGGCGTGAGGGCAAATCCCACCGATGCCCAGTTCTCTTTTGGCGCGTAAATTTTTTTATGTCGGTTGGGACCATAGAGGGTCGCCATTACTAATGCACGCCGCAAGGCCAGCGTCAGTCCATAAAGAAAGGTAAGGTGTGTTAGCGCTATTAATTCCGCTAACATGGTAACTCGCGATGACGCGGAGTAGCGTCACATCATGGCGACACTAGTGAGCGGGTAGGCTAGATATAGCGCCGTAATTCTGAATGGCGTTAATTACTGATCCCCGACACGGGGAGCGGGTTGGCGCTATATATATCGCTTTGAAAGTCTGAATCGAGTTTAATTACGGGGTAATAAGCAGCGCGTTACTTTCTGATCCCGAATTTATGATAATGCATTTCCGCGGTAAGGCTGTTTTAAGTCCATAATGGCAGGCAAATGCCGTTGGGAGAATGCACCCCCCTAACTACGGAAGACACGGGGTTAGTGCCGCAGCAAAAGTTTTGAAAACCATTGCGTGAGGGATCGGGTTAGTCCCTCCAGGCCTGCGCGGGAAACGGCGGGATGCACAGTCTATTGAAGTGCACACAGGTCTCACCTAATTTAATTTACCACTGAGGTAGCCGCTGTTCGGGTTGGGGCCAAATTCTAGGCCGCCGCCATCACCAGTCCTTTGTCCTAGGCCCGTCGGATACTCGGCCCGGGGCTCGGTTCTTCAGCAACCGGTTATCGTTTTAGTAACCTCGGTGTTGGTACTGCTCAGCGCCGGGATTAGGGAGTGGACAGGGGATGTTTTGAGGAAGCGAGATGGCTTGTATCCCGACCTGGCGCGAATTTCAGGGCCGATCCAGTGGGGTTCGCGGGTGCTCGTGCAGTCCTGGTCCACGCTTTTCCCGCTGGCAACGGGACTCGCCCGGAGCGGCTATTATTTTACACCCGGCCTGTGAGGTGTCAGCAAATAAGAGACTGTTGAGGGGCTAAGGACAGGGAAATGTGTAATATCGTGATGTCATTCTGCGTCAAAGATGTATGTTGTTACTTCTGCCTTCCTTGGCTTTGTTTCACCTCTCGCAGCGGGTCCGTCAGGGCTTTCAGTCTATCCGTACAACGAGGCATACTTCAAGGCGCAATTAATAAAGAACGCCACCATGAGCAGTTAAAAACCTCATCAACATTCAAATATTTCTGGCTACTAGTACCGCGTGATCTTGGATGTACCAACGTAAAATAGAAGCATACAAAAAGGCATCGACTCCGGCCAGAATTTTGTTTTTTGTTTTAGTATTATTATTATTTATTAAATTCCCAGTTTTGGTCGAACACAGCATTTCCACTACATTCTGTGTCTCCATGGCACGCTACTGCATAGCCAGCTCCCTATCACCACCTTCATCTTTAGCCAGATTCTTACATGATGACTTATGAACGCAGTTCTCCGGAAAGGAAAAGTCAAAGACCAAAGGAGCAGAAGTCCTAAAGGAGTCTTGACTGGTACACTCCCCGTGCGGGGGCTTGTTTATGGCTGTGCAGTAATTTTAAAAGTACTGCCTTGTTCGTTCTCTATCCAAGGTTTTCAGGCAACAATGAAAGTAGCAAGATAACTCTGTGATAATGCACCCAGTTAAGCTACTATTGCAGCGGTTAAATGAGTGTGGCGGTTCTATTGTCCCTAACCAGGGCGCTGCAGGAAAGGCGTAATAATGACACATATTGCTATTCAATGATAATTACAATTTGATTTGTTTTAGGGAGTGCCCCATGTTTCACCTCTGCCGAATTTAAGTGCGGTAAGTATGGCCTGATGTAGCAGTGGGTAATTTACAAACCTCAGATGGCTGTGTGCGCCGGAGGTAGAATCAGTCAGGTTACTTTGTAACAAAAGTGACGAACATCCAATACACCTTATTGTAAGTCGGCTAGAATATAATACATTGGTAATAGGAGCAAATGCATGTGTGTTATATTTGGGAAGGGGCAATACATCCACGAAACTCAACTCGGGCCCTAAGTGTAAGTCACTAGTGACATGTGGATCACTGCATAGCTCGAAGGGTATACAATCAACTCAGTGGGCCATTATGCCAATAAACAGCCTCATCCAGGACGGTGCAAGAACAGTGTCCGCCCGATGTGTAGTTGCCCTGAGTGTATATACCTTGAGTATCAACTGGTTGGAAGCAGGCAGGTTATACATTGCAATTCACTATTATTCCGCAGGACATAAACACTCTAAAGCACAGGCCAGGACATCTCTCTCAAGGGAAAGTAATTCAGTTCAGGTTGGGATGGAGTTTGCAAGGTGAAGGCTATAGTAACCTCTTCACCTGATTTAATTTGACTAACAACATCTCCTTGTCACATTACAATGTAGCTCCATTCCCAAGAATAATGCCGGGATGTGCAGCTGTTTCTGTAAAAGTATGCACACAATGTGAGTAAAGTTCGCACAACCCTAAGGATTACCATAACCGATCTTGTTGTTTGGCACACCCACTCCATGAATGGCCTTTAATAAGTTATCGATAAGGAACAAATACTGTTTCCCGTAATCTTGTCACCCTAATATGCTACCTCACTAGACTAAAATGCAGCTTCTATAACTGAACTGTCATGCCTTATCCTAACGTGAAGGAATATGCTCTATGATGGCATTACTCTTTGCATGCTACTACCCCTCCTGTCTTCTCAAAGCAGTAATGCATTGTTTTGGAAAATCTGAAACGTCATGAACAGGGTGATTTCTCGAGGTTACTTGGTGAGCTCAAATTGAGGGCATTCCAATTCAAGGACCAATGGGCTGAAAACATAACACCATCCAATTGTGCAAAGAGATCCCGTGTGGGTGTAGGGGGATGGCAATGAACGACAATATGTAATTACATTGTTTGGATCAACACACAACCCGAGATGTCCAGTCGGGATCAGCAAAACTATGCGAGGAACCCAATATGAGCTGTCAGAGGTATCACACTAGGTGAACACATCACGTTAACATCTTTGTCAAGTGACCCCAGAAACTTGTCTATTTTCTCCCATATTCGTGCTTACCAAAATTCTGCTGGCACCATCCATATTAGATGGAACTATTCGGCTTCAAACTTGGAAAGACCTCCAGCAATTATGCATAATCACACCATGAAACTGGAAGGACAATTTGACTGTTAAATATATCTGCTAGACTGTGCTCCAACTATTCCAAGTAATGATCTTGCATTCAGTGGCGGCTGGTGACATTTGAAAGTGGTAGGGCGTAAAATGATAATCATACATACATAATGAATTTTGTAGTGGCACTGACATATTTTTGGTAAGGTGAACTCACTTTGAGCGTTTATACTCAATTTATAGAAAATATGAACGCAAAATTGTCCAGAAATATCTGCCACGCTGTGTGTATGCATCTTTTTTTATCCTTTTCAGAGGCCAGTTTCATATAATACAAGCAGTTACTAGAGTGGCAACCTTGCATGAACCATATCGATCAATAAAATGCTAGTGTAGCAGCAAGCAAGATTGGGGGGCCCGCCTAGCTAGCCTAGTAGCAACATTTGAAAAAAAAAACGATAACTCTAATCACCAGTCTCTTCTCTTTGTGTGTGACTTTACATCTTGTACATTTGCAATTTTTTCTGTTTGTATCTTTTAACGCATGTAATAATCCTTAGTCCTTATGTTTTGCAACTGGTTCTTATGTAAAGCACTCAGTCTCTACCTGCTGGCAAACCTGCCCGATGTAATGCGATGGCACTGCTGGTAATATTGCACCGTAATCTTTTCAGAAGTGGTCACTGTTGCAAAACTATTACAAGCAGTTCAGGATGATTTAAATTGAACACAAGTACCTCGTATTACAGGAAAGTGGGAGTCCCCAGGTACACAAGACTTATAAGCAGTATAATGAAAAATTCCACCATAGCAGAAGGCCAGCAGATACACAGTTTAGTTAAGAAGGTGCACAAAAACCTTGAAAACTACAAACAGGCAAAGCAAAAGGCTGCCATTGCAACTTCTAATACACTAGTTTATTTAGATTTCGAAACAGTTTTAATGCGGGTTTTTGCAGCTTATTTCTTAAATCTGTTCTATTTTCTGACTACAAAAGATCAGTTGTGTCTTTCTTCCTTCAAATGCAGGAAAACCTGCAACGTATAGCAAAGTTGAACTGCATCGATCTGTCCGCTTATCTGAAAGCAAGGTCACAAGTTATCTATGTTCCCAAGGAGACGGCTTCTAATTTGCATTTTCTAGCCCAATCTGCCACGTTTCCCTGATCTATACATGACCAGCTACTGCACTCACAAGTTTTCTGACGTTCTGGCATGTCGAACTGCATTAAAAATACAATGAATAAAAATATAAAAAACTTACCTTGGCTTCCCGCGCTGACTCCCGACTCGAGTCCCGAGACTGGATGCAGACTCCCGCCGTCCTGGATTTTGAATGTGGGCTCTCGTCATTGAAGGCTGCAGGCAGCCTCCCTCCCCTCCATGGCAGCCGGCGCTGATTGGTTCGGCCGGCTGCCCTAACTGCGTCATTTCTCATAGTCTGCATCCTGCAGAACGGAGAGTGGGAGGAGGCTTGGGGGAGCGGCTTGCCCACTGTTGCTAATACTGTCTGTTGGACAGCCTCTCAGGCTGTCCAAACAGTCAGTATTAACAACAGTGGGCAAGCCACTCCCCCAAGCCACTCCCCCCTGCCCTGAGGCTCGAGAAACCAGGAAGTTCGGCTGACTGCTTTGTCGCCGTGCGAGAAGGGCAGGCAGAAACAAATGGTAGTTATAAATAAATAACTACCATTTGTTTCTGCCTTCTTCTCGCACGGCGAGAAAGCAGGGGGGGCGGCGCCCAAACGCCCCCATGGGAGAACCGCAACTGCTTGCATTGATTGCCATGACATCCATTGTCATAATCAATCCCATCAATTTTGCTTCCTGGGACAAATATCACTGGTTTTCCATTAGCATCAAATAAATCATGCAAATAGTCACCCACCGACCCCCTGTATCCCATTTCCGAGGGAAAACAGCTACCTTATTGCATATTAAGCAAAACAAGGAAAGGGAACAAAAATGATATTTTGAAAATAACCTCCTTTCAGTTCACAGAGTGAGATAGAGTTAAGTAATTAGACTTCAGGCAAGCAAAGAAATAACTTCTGGAAAGAGCCAGAAAGCGAATTTCTGAGTGTTAAACTTCGAACTGGGGTAACCGTAAATACGTATAACCCCTTGAGTTTACAGTACCCCTATTAATTTGGGGCAGCCGAAGGGAATGACAGGTTATGAGCTAATCAAACACGCAAAGGTGACAGGAGGAATGCTAGCAATTGTCTAACCACTGGCAGTCACTCGGGGTAGTATTTTAAAATGACATGTCGCTCGGGGTGGTATTTTAAAATGACCAAGGAGGTGTCTGGGAAATAACCCTGGCTTACAGGTTTGAGCTATTTGCATAGTAACTTTGGAAGCTTTCATAATATTATTAGATAAGATATCTTGAAAGAAGGAAAATTAGAGACATAGAGTAAGGAATTATTTTAATTTAGAGGGAGACTCACGAAAAGGTAAGACACACGCGTAGAATGGGGGATCCCGAAGTTCAAGCTAGAACAATACCTGGCGGGGAGGGGTGGTCCTCCCAAGATCCTCATCATCCACCTGGGTAGCAACAAATTGGTCACACTGGGGAGGAGGGCCCTGATTGAGGCCATGCAGAGGGATTTGACAGCAGTAAGCAACAAGTTGGGAGCCACTGAGCTGCTTTGGTCAGAAATTGCCCCCGCTGGGTCTGGAGGGGAGCGAGATCGCCGGTTGCGATAGAGCAGTCCCGCAGGAGGGACGACCCATCCATGCAGAAGTTTATGGAAAAGAGAGGCCTGGGGGGCATTAGACATGCACTCCTACAAGAAAAACAGAAGGGTATCATGCAGAAGGCCTGGGTAGCGATGGGCAACCGGTTCAGGAGCGGGCGAGATCCTGTGGTCCGTGGGGGTCCCTCGCAGGGCTAGATCACCGGTTGCAGTAGAACATTCCCGCAGGATGGTCTTCAGATCCATGCAGAAGTCATGGGAGGAGAGGCCTGGGTTTCATTAGGCAAGTACCAATACAAGCGAAAACTGAAGGGTACTACGATGAAGACAGGGTCACTCGTCTAGATTGGGAGTCGATATATTCCTCCTGGACGTACAGGTTTGAGCCATTGCATAGTAACTTTGAAGCTATTGCAGAATAATTTTAGATAAGATATCTTGAAAGAAGAGAAACCATGGACTTTGAGAAGGCTATGATTTTAAGTTAAGGGAGACCCAAGAAAGACACGTGCATAGAAGGGGGTAACCTGAAGTCCATTTGACGGCGGTAAGCAACAAGTGGGAGCCACTGAGCTGCTTTGGTCAGAATTGTCCCTGCTGGGTCTGGAGGGAGCGTGATCGTCGGTTGCGATAGAGCAGTCCCGCAGGAGGGTCAACAGATCCATGCAGAAGTTTATGGAAAGGAGAGGCCTTGGTGTCCTTAGACATGCACTCCTACAAGAAGAACTGAAGGGTATCATGCAGGAGGCCTTGGTAGCGATGGGCAAGGTTAGGAGCGGGTGAGTTCCTGCGGTCTGAGGGTGGCACTCGCAGGGCTGGACCACCTGTAGCTGTAGAACATCCCGCAGGATGGTCAACGGATCCATGCAGAAGTTCAGGGGAAGAGAGGCCTGGGTTTCATTGGCAAGTACCAATACAAGAGAAAACGGAAGGGTACTACAACAAAGACAGGGTACACTGGTCTAGATTGGGAGTGGACATATTCCTCCCGGACGTACAAGGGTTACGAAACAGCGACGGGAAGTAGCTAGGTGGGTGGGGGGCTCTGTCATCGACGGAAGCCTCCTCCAGAGCTGTGGCGGAGTTACAGGGCGATCTGGAAGCAGCCGGTTACAGTAAGGGTACCTCTGCGGCAGAAGGGTACAGTAAGGGTACCTCTGCCTGGCACAGTAAGGGTGCCTGAGCCAAGGACCAGGAGCCGAAGGAGGTTCCGGGAAACCACGACGGCGCCCCGTTAGTCCTTCGGGCGGTCGGGGGGCCTGAACCGACCGGGGGTGTGCCACACCGCTCCGCCCGACAAGGCGGGGCGGGAGTATAACGAAGTTGGTAATGTGCTGCACCGTCAGAGCATCGACTCGCCGTGCAAGATGGCTCCTTAGGCATGCGGGACAGCGAGGGGCTGCCTGCTTTGGATCGCCTGTAAGATGACCCACCTTAAAACGTCATACGTGTGTTGTATGAAATAAAACTGCAACAGTTCTTTCCCATAAATATGTCTCCAGAGTTTCATTGGGGAGGAACGGTGTACATGTTCAAGCGGGCGGGAGTGAATGGCGGTGTGGGCACTATGCCGCTGACCGCGTGACCCGCAGGGGAACATGGGCGGGGCAGCGCCTTAGTCCCATCCGGCATAACTCCAGCCGGCACTGGTGGGGCGCCCCGGCCCGCGTCTACCATCCACAAGCCAGGGCAGGGCCTACATGTGGGAGGGGCGAACCCCCCTTTATCTACCGTGGTGGCCAAGGCTCGGCCTCTCTCATACGCAGTCTCCTCGCGGCTCAAGCGCTGTTCCCACCCTGAACCCTGACCCAGCAGCTTGAGCGGCGGCGCGAAGTAATAGAATGTTGTATAATTTTTCTTTGTGTTGCAGGCGGAGTTACAGGGCGATCTGGAAGCAGACGGGTACAGTAAGGGTACCTCTGCGGCAGAAGGGTACAGTAAGGGTACCTCTGCCTGGCACAGTAAGGGTGCCTGAGCCAAGGACCAGGAGCCGAAGGAGGTTCCGGTAAACCACGACGGCGCCCCGTTAGTCCTTCGGTCGGTCGGGGGCCTGAACCGACCGGGGGGTGTGCCACACCGCTCCACCCCGACAAGGCGGGGCGGGAGTATAACGAAGTTGGTAATGTGCTGCACCGTCAGAGCATCAACTCGCCGTGCAAGATGGCTCCTTAGGCATGCGGGACAGCGAGGGGCTGCCTGCTTTGGATCGCCTGTAAGATGACCCACCTTAAAACGTCATACGTGTGTTGTATGAAATAAAACTGCAACAGTTCTTTCCCATAAATATGTCTCCAGAGTTTCATTGGGGAGGAACGGTGTACATGTATAAGCGGGCGGGAGTGAATGGCGGTGTGGGCACTATGTGTTCTTAGCTTTCTTTGGGCACATTGGCATATTTTTGTTATTATCACTTTGTATTTTAGGCTAGCCCTTCCTCGATCACACCAACATTTTGTAACCTTCTAATTTCTCATTATTGCCTATCAAAATATTTTTACTACAGATGCTGAATCGAATAGGCTTCAAACTTTTCATTTTTTCAAACCGCAGTCCATCCACCATTTCTAAATTCTATATGAGGTGTGTGTGCTTGATGGCTAAATGCACGACACATTTTTATTTTATGTTTACTTTTCGTATCATTACATTTTAAAGCCTTTTTACAGATTGCATTTCTACACAACTGCTCATTGTTAGTGTACTCCCTGCAGGTGTTAAGACACACTTTTGCGTTTTCTTATTTATATTTATTTATGCAAGCAATGTGTTTTGCATACTGCCGTCTTACCACTTTTCACAGACACCATTAAAAACCTGTGCCGCCTGTACCATGTACGTTCTCTGAACTGAGTGACCTTTGGGGTCTATAGTCATTCACCGATACTCCAACGGCCGCATGAGAAAAGTACCTTTAGAAAGGCTGTTTTCTGTGCATACAAATATTTTTGCCTTTTCTGGCACGTATGTTTAGTATTCATCCAAGTCATGGGCATGTTTGTCCTAATCGGTTATTGTATTTTCCTAAATTACTGAATCTCATTTCAAAGGTCACAACCTGACCTACTTTGAAAGTCAAATCCTGCAATCTAGCAATGCCTAATCTCATCCCACCAGCCATCTCCATGAACTTGAATACCGCCCCCCAACAATGATCACACCTAACTTCAGCTAATTTAATCCACTTCAAAGACACTGGAGCAAATTCATGGAATCATTTCCTTCATAGCACAAAACTAATCCCAAAAACCAACAGCAAATAACCACTGAATTAACCACTAATCTTGGGTTCCGGTGCGGTGTTCTGCTTGGCGTAAATCTCTTAACCTCTTGCGTACTCATGACGAGCTCAGCTCGTCATGAGGCACAGTGGCGCTGTGCTCATGACGAGCTGAGCTCGTCATGAGCTCCGCGAAACGCCCACGTGGGTATAATTCCCGGCTGCGCTGAGCATTCCATTGAAACGGGCGTGGTCATGATGAGCTCAGCTCGTCATGAGCACAGCGCCACCATGCAGCGTGACGGGCTGATTTCGTCATGAGCACCGCAGCTCCGCGCGTGGCCCCCCCTGACCCCGTGGAAGGGGCTAAAGGATTTGTCATGGGGCAGTAAGTGCTATATAAATGCAAT
This sequence comes from Lissotriton helveticus, assembly GCF_964261635.1. NCBI lineage: Eukaryota > Metazoa > Chordata > Amphibia > Caudata > Salamandridae > Lissotriton > Lissotriton helveticus. The sequence goes on along the minus strand of NC_136061.1, from coordinate 983,288,725 downwards.
TCATTTACATTACACTGTTGCTGAGCAGAAAACACATGAAATCTCTGCTTGCTTTTGATTTGAATGTCGAGCTGAGCCAGCGCTAGGTATCTGGCTTGAGTCTTCAGTGTCTCACCCATCTTTTCAAGTCAAGTCAAAAAAGCTTTATTTCGGTTATACAACCATAAAAAGCACAATACATTTTACATTTCATAGAGTAAAAATAGTTGTTAAAACACAGACACTGTAGTCAAGGATAGGTATTCAAAGCATCACAAATTGCTAAAATTATAGAATAGTGGATTCATGTTATGATGTTAACTATCACTGTCGATCATTCCGACCCCTCAAGGTTTAACTTACATAAAGATCCAGGTCACATTCATGGGAATTATAAGACTGTTAAAAACAAATGCTAATTTTTCCATTTAAAATTAAAAAAAATTAAAAAGAAAAACATTAAAATTACTTTGGCAAAAGAAAAATATTTAGCACAATTCTCTAAATAGGACTATATAAAACATTAACATTTATTAGCGGGAAGGCAGCATCTAGTTACTATCCAACTCTTTCCCCTTAAGGAGACCTCTGCATATACACCACATTGCAAAGAGAAATTTCGAGGTGACAACTGCTAATAATGGGAGTGTTTCATATTTAAGTAGCCTAAAGACCTCAACGTAGTTTCTGATCCCCAGATTCCTGCAGAGTTAGAGGACCCACCTCGATCTGGGCCTAGTATAAGCAGGACAGAACAACATTACGTGGAGTTCTGTTTCTTCGGAAGCGGAGCAGCCAGGGCAATCAGCTTTGGTTGCACCCTTCCATTTGTTCGTGAATGCATGGAGCGGTAGCGTACCGTGCCTAAATTGTAAATATAATTGTTTTGCCATAAACGGTTGAATGGTGTCCAGTGCCAATTCTAGTTTGTACTGCTGCTTAACATCCAGAAACCGTGAGGTCAGGCCGCAAGAGTTTATACTCTGGGTCAACAAGGCAAGTTTGTGTTCTTTAAAAACAGCGACTAGGGACTTTTTGGGTATAGTGGGGCAAGTTTCTTCTGGAGTGTCCGACATATTTGCCCGTCCCAGTGAAAAGCATACATTCCTAACATAAGACAGCCAAGGTAAATTGGCTGCTCCCAGTATGGACATAACATCCCTCAGTTCCTCACTATAAGTAACTAACTCGGGCGTGCTCCATATGCGACGCCAGAAAAGGAGGGGACGAGAGGCAATGAAATCAGCAATAGGGCCAATACCCAAGTCCATCCTAAGTGGGGTTAGGGGCGTGCTTCTTGGGAGACCCAGCAATTGCCTAATAAAGATATTCTCTGTGACCGAGAGAGTATGGGATAAGCAGTGACCCCAGAGTTCGGCTCGGTATAAAGAGGCTCACCTCGCTTGGGTTTTGTAAATTTCTGCCAGGGGACCAACTACTTTTTGGGTGCAATTTTTGTGAACTTTCAAAATGCCACCCATTGATTGTGTTAATTTCAGATTGGCCTTCTTGATTTTGGTCCCTCAGTCCATCTTGTCATTAAGAGTGATGCCTAGGTAGTCAAAAATGGGCAATCTCTCTAGGGACCTACCATCCAATTGGGGATGCGCAGTTAGTAGTTTTGGCATGGAAGACCATGTATTTGGTTTTCTGAACGTTTATCTCCAGATTCCTATTCCTGCAGAATGCACTAAACTCATCCAATGCACGCTGCAAACTCATTGATGATTTAGACAGGAGCAGCGTGTCATCGGCAAACATTAGAGCCGGTATTTTATAATTTGCTACCGTTGGGGAGTCTATGTCCTTCGCTGCCAAGAGGGTTTCGATTAGGCCGTTTAGGAAGAGGGAAAAGAGGGTTGGCGCTAGCACACAGCCCTGCCTCACCCCTTTCTCCACAGGAAAAGGAGCAGTCAGTTCTCTTTTTTTGCTATATCTTACTCTCGCGTAAGTACCTTCATGTAAGCGCTTCATTAATTGACAAAGGTAAACCGGTGCTCCCATGTCGTGGAGGAGACCCCATAACTGATCTCGCCGGACCATGTCAAAGGCGGATTTAAGGTCCACAAAGGTTAGATAAAGGCTACTCCCCTCCAGAATAACTATTTTCCAGTGGATTAATTGCAATCTAAAAATCTGATCGATGGTCGAGATCTTGGACCTAAATCCTGCTTGTAAGGGGGTTAAAACATTTATCTTGTCCATCCAAGATTGCAATCGCCCCAGCAGAACACGTGCAAATATCTTTTGAGAAATGTCAATAAGGCATATTGGCCGATAAATTTCTGGATTGAGGGGGGAGCCTTTTATAAATATTGGAATAATTTCCGCACCAGCCCAAGTTCGGGGAAGTGCCATACCCTGTATAATGGCATTAAATAGAATCTGTAGATAAGGAACGCACACTACCTGTTCATTTCTGAACAGGTCACCAGGAATTCTGTCCAGTCCCCGTGACTTGTTGGGAAGTAATTTTCTCACCGCCCAGGTAACTTCCAGCATTGTGCATAGTGGTGGATCCGTGTTTAAGGGGATTTGGTGTATGTCTGTTAACCTGTGTGCTGCAACTTCATCCGTAGGTCTAGAATATAGACCTTTCAAATATACTCTCCAAGCTTCTTCCCCCAGATTTGGTTCTATAGCCGAGTTGCCTTCGGAATGGCCAGTTTTGACCAAGTTCCAAAAGCTTCTCATGTCTCTGGTGTCCAAAGCTAACATAATTGCTTCCCATTTTTCGTTCTCGCAAGCTGCTTTGGCGTCAGCTATGATATTTTTATAATGTGACCTGGCGGTTCTGGTACGTAAGGGGTCCTTGTGTTTAACCCCAAGCACCAGTGGGTGTTTAGCATCCCTACACACTTGGTTAAATCAGGGGTGTTTAGGTTTTGTGGCAAGTTTATTATTATTTCCATAGTTATAGAAAAACTCTGCCAACTTTGAAAACATATCCTGGTCATTCATTTTTATCAATAATAGAGATTCATGGCCTTGATAATTTTCAGACACACAAAAAGCAGTTTCTAAATAAGGAATAGATTGTGTGTACAAAGAGGCAATTTTTTCATTAGATGCAACAAGGGTCCCCCAGAGTACTCTTCTACCCCCTTCTGTTGCAATTAAATTGGGGGTGGGGGTATGTTGTCAAACCCTGGCCACCCTTAAGTTGGGGATAAGCTATCGCAAGTACCAGTGGGTTGTGGTCACTTTCATATCGAGATTGGACCACAAAATCCTTAATTCTAAACCAGTTCTCAACATCTACCAGAATGTAATCAATTGTAGAGGCCTGCCCCAATTTATTAAACGTTGGGTTTCCCGGGGTATCTGAGGGGAATTGACCGTTGCAGGCCCTTAGTGAGTAGGTGAGAGCAAGTGAAGTCACTTTAAGATTAAAGGGTGTCCACCCCCTTGTTGTATAGATGTTCCAGTCCGGAATTGACCAGACAGAGTCTTCTTTGCTAGTGATGTTAGAGCTTATGCCATTGAGTGGTTCAAAGTGACAATTAAAGTCCCCTCCCTACAATTTTGTCGACAGACTCTGGTAAAGTAAGAAGAAAGGGCGCCAAGGAATCTAAAGTCTGTGAGCTTTGGCCCATCCTCACTGGGCGAGAATATACATTGATAACGGCCAACTTAAGTGTGTCATCAAAGGAGAGTAGAATACACAGAATGTCCAGAGAATCTGTGTCTAGGACTTTAATTGTACAATCCAGGAGAGCAGCAACCCAAATGCAGAGGACCCCCGAGGGTCTTCCTCTAGGCCCCTGCAAGGCTGGGATAGAATATTAATCAAAAACTGGTATGTGGAGGGTCAAGGGGTGTTGTTTAACGACCTGTCACCTTATGCCCCTAATATCAAACTTACAATAACCACAGAAGGTGACCAGGTCAGGGGAGGTGTGTCGTCATGATGATGACTGAGGATCACAGGGTGGTGTGTATAGAAGAATAGAAAAGAGTCACTGATGGCTCTAAAACTCCCATCTGACCACCCTCATGGCGGAATTTCATCATGTGGGAATTATAGATCGACTTGCGCACCGTCCAAACCCATAGGTAGTGGTGCGAAGGTAAATGTCGGTACATTGGCCATAATCGTGCTCAAAAAGATTCTTGCTGATAAAGTGCAGTGCTCAAAAAATAATAATGTGGATAAAAATGACTACCTAGATCAAAGAGAAAACTTCATGAGAATGTCTAGGTGTCAAGAATAAAAACCCGTCTAGTTGTCAAAGCATGGGACAACATTATGACGATGTGGAATGGTCAACATGTTTCAGCCGAGATGAGAAGTACTCCGGCTTTCGTCAGGACCTTAATAAACAATACGCTACTGCAACAAAAATAGTACCAAAGTGTAAAAAAAACATTTACAAAATGTATGAACATCAAGTTACTGTCTGGATACTGTTATATCTACCAGGAACTTGGAGCCCCAATGTCCACTGGAGACAGTCTGAGTTCTTCTCCCTGTCAAAGAAACAAAGATATACAGAAACTACTCATTTACACACATCAATCCTCATGACCACCCAGAGAACAAGCAAGACAAACACACACACAAGCGGCAATAATTTGCATCCCGCATTTCATATAAGCATCATGGCTTCATCATTTAAAGGCATTTCCTGTAAATGATACTCACCCAGCATTGTGTGGGTGAAGGCCTCTCCTCGCCCGGCAACCGCTCGGGAAACAGAGGCCCCGCTCTAAGTGTAGAAAGTAAAGGACACAGTGAATCAACAGTTCTACAATGTCCAGCCAATTAGCACTACACACTTAACCCAGAAGACGTGTGGGACCAACTGCCTCTAACCTACCCCGTGCACCAACCTTTACCGTGAAATAATATGTGATGCTATATAGCCTAAGAAAATAGCCAAATCACCAAAAGTGTGCTATTCTATATAACCCTCGAAGGAGAGGTGTAATGGCCAAGTCACCTAACGTGTGCTCTAGCTACTGCCGATGGTATTCAGTAGTACAGACCAATAGCTAGCTTAGGTCTCAATAAAGAGAACCAAGACAGTCACAAGGACTCAAAAGCGCACTAGAGTCTCCTCCAGAGCGTTAGGCTCTGTTGGCAACGTGAACAATGCTAAGGAGTAAGTATTAAAAAAGGGCTCCCAAAGAAACCGGGCTTACCTGTCCGTCGGTACCTCGCGCTCGCATCGAGCGGAAGTGGAGGTACCGACTGGACCGCCCTCGCTGCTTAAATCCCGGAACTGATCGGGTGCGCGGGAAGTGACGCTGACGGCAAAATAAGTCCGCCCCTGGAAACCGGTAAAACATAGAGGTTCCCATGACGAATAGTCCTGTAATGTCCCAGCGAGCGTGTCAGGACAGAGTTAGCCAAGTTGTACTTTCTCATGCGATCATTATCTATGTTGTCGCAAATGGAAATTACCAAATAGGTAACAACAATCCCACTGCGCCTGCGCTCCTATGGTGACATTCACCAATGTTGGACTCGGTGTCCTTGCGCATGCGTGATGTTGACAGCTTCCGTGATGAATCTAACCACGAGAAAAAAAATATGTAGATGTATAAAGAATGGGGCCAAAGCAGAAACACCTGCCACATAACCTGTCCTATATAATGGTACAGTGGACCACGTCTCTTGAAAGAGACATAGCTCATGGTCGTCAATATATTTACCCCAATCAGGAAAGTCTATCCTGTATGTTTCCTGAGGGCTCCCATGATGTTTTTGGTAGAGCTCCCGAGTTTCCAGTGGCCACTACAACCTCTAAATTTTTCCTAGGGAGACCATGATCTCAGGTGTATCACAATTTTGGAGCACAGCTGTCTGGGTAGCTATACCTTCTATTGATTCAGCTGGAGGATCCAGTCAATCAACTAGGTCTAGACTGCTGTATCTATTACTAACTGGGATGTTAAAAGACAGGATTGTTTTGGAGCCCCGGTCCATATTTGGCAAGATTTCAGTCTGGGCTCTCATTTCCTATTTTTTGTACACACCTTCCATTCTTTCTATCAAGGGACTGGGAGGATAAAAAAAATAACCCAAAAGGTGTGTCTGGATATCACTGATCTCTTTAGAGTGGCCCCGATTCAAAATGTATTGTACCACCCTGGTGTCCCTAAAATTAATCAGGACACAATACCCTGGGATATCTTTTCGCCTCTGTCCCAGCCAACTAACCCGCCTAGCAAATAGGATTTCACACTGTATTAAAGGTGGGAGCGGTCTATGTTTGTTTAGCTAAAAGTTTACTTTATTTTTTAGTTCAGGATACGTCTCCCCTCTACCTGTTGCCAACTCCGGTACACCAGATAGGACAACGGTGTAGGGAGTTGAAGCCAGGGCAGGCCAGGTTTAGTTGGGCTTTTGTTCAATTGCCAGTTATTACCATGATCCCCTCTACGATTGCTTAAAGATTTCTGTTCCACCTGCGGGCCTAAAGTTGTTGCCAAATTCATAGGGCCATAACCAATATCCCCTCCTTAGATGCCCCTTGTTGTAGCACATCTGGGGCTATGATTTTTTGATTGCAGGGGATAGGCCCCGTTGGGGTTTTAGGGACTGGTGGAACGATAAAGGCAGATGTAGTCTGGAGGTTGCTTTGATTAGTAGAAACATGGTCAGTAGTTTTGAGGTTATCCTGAATTTTAAAAATAGTATCTATTTTACTCCCCCATGTATCAACCAAAGATGTAAGCTTCTCAATGTGACTCATACCAACTTCTAGCTCAGTTTGTACAGGGCTTCAAAGTGTGTTTTAAGTTCTTTAGCCAAATTTAAAGCCCATATTGGCGGCTCTGCCACTGCTAGACTATTTCCACCAGTAATGTGGCCCTCTGTCTGCACCTTTGATGCTATACTCATGGAGTAGTGCGCTTGTTTCCCCCCTTGTGGACTTTTTGTTTCCTCTAGCCACCTTTCCTGATGGTACCCCCCATTTCAGATGTATTTAGATTTTCAGGATTGCTTTTTCGAGTGTGGGCCTTAGGAGTGATCGAAAGATTTACTGTTTGGGGTGAATCAAGGGCTCCTGTTTCCGAAGTCATTGGGGAACTTGGGAACATGGGCGTTAAAGAGAGTCGTCTTTCAGTGCATTCTATCTCATTAGATACAGCCCCAATTGCCTGCCGTAGCATTTTATCAATGGCGGTCGGTTTTAAAGTGGGCGTACGCACAGAGGCTTTCTGGCGAGTATTAGGCCTTGTTGGTGGAGATGTACTGACCCCCATGCTATACTATAACTAGGCTGCCTCAGTAGGAGTGAAATACAAAGGCGACTAGTAGAGTTGGTCAGGGAAGCACACTACCTACAGAGCTTTAAGTACTGTGGTAGAGCCCTCGCTCTTTCCGCCCCCCCCCCCCCAACCCCCAACCCCCAACCCCCAGAGAGAACTCCAATTTTCAGAAACAATGTCCCAATGACAAAACATTAAACATGTAAACTCACATATCGCAACTTATCAGGGGGGTAGACCCCGGCCCAGCCTCGTTCAGTCTTGGACAGGCTCAGACGGGCCCGCCCTTGGCCCGGGCTTCGCCGGCACGACCTGCGCACGTGCCGGGCTGCGGGGGTAGAGCTTTATGCGCTGAGGTGGACCGGTGCCTCCCCCTCGTCAGCGGGTCCTGGATCAGCTGTGGCTGGCCCTGATGCACCCTGGTTACTGTGGTTTACAGGGCGGTCGAGTTGGTTGGGCAGGAAACAACAGCAGGAGAGCACCTCCAGGTGCAGCGTTGCCGGGTGTCAGCACCCGCGGCAAATTCCTTACAGCACCAGTGAGAGGGCAGAAAGTCGGTTGCAGGGACCCATCTGTACACCCGTATCCTAAGGCCATTAGCTTTTAAGAGTCGTACCGCTGACAAGGTTCATGTAAAATCAGAGCAGGGCAATGCATTCAAATATTTAACATTTCACTGATTGTCTATTGAAAGGCTGCGACCTTTCAGGTAAATTCTAGACTTAAAGCAACACCCAGGGCTGGACTGACAGGAAAAATCCCCTCTTGCAAAAATGTTTAAACCAGCCCTTCATTGCATGAGGTGAGTACTAGAATTCGGCCATGGAGCAAAGTGGAGTTATGACATCCAAACCTGCTATGAAAGCAATCATCTAGTCTGCAGCCTAGTGGGAAATGCCTGAATGGCACAATTTACCCGCCTTGCCTTGGGCCGATCCATGATAAATGACACAACCCTTTCCTGCTGTCATTTTGACACAGAATACATATATTGCGTACTCCCATGCTTTCCCACGATTCCCTTTCCACATTTTATGCTGTGGATCAATTGATCTCTAACACCAAAAATATAAATACATGACCTCAGTACCAAAGTCTCTAAACTGGTGGCCCCTCAAGGCACGCTTCTTCAAAAGAGTCTGCATTACATATAAAGGAATATGAGACGTTATTTTGCATGCCATTACTACGGGGTTATTACTTAGCAATAACCGTTAGTACGCAAGTTTTTAGATTTCATACTATTACATTGAAAGTGGTAATGTATGCTAAGTAAAAACTTGCCTAGGTATGCGAAATAACGTGACATTTTGAAAACAGACATGTAACCCCCTTTTTTAAATGTTTAAAATACAGCACTATAATAAATAATAAATAGAAATGCACTAGCCTACACATCTAAAACTCTAAAACACTACCAAAACACTTAAACACTACACTACCCTAAACTACTGAAACACCACTATATTACCCTAAACCCTAAATCACTACCTCCTGCACGACCCCCAACACTACCCAAAACTGTAAAACACTAACTTACACTACACTAACACCACAACACTACCCTAAACCCTACAACACTACCCCCAGCACGACCCTGCCCCTAGCTCCAGTCCTGTCCCTACTCCCAAACACTACCCTGCACGACACCACCCTAAAACAGTACCCTACATGACACTAACATCAGAACAATACTCTAAACCCTACAACACTACCCCCCAGCACGACAACACTACCCCCAGCACGACCCTGCCCCCAGCTCCAGTCCTGTCCCTACTCCCAAAAACTACCCTGCACGACCCCGACACTACTCTACACTACACAAACACAAGTACACAACCCTGAACAAATACACAACACTGCACAACCCTACACAACCCCTACACGACCCTACACAGCCCCACTTACCTCTTACCACGTGTGGTTCCAATCTTCTCCCCCTTCCTGCTTCCTCCGGCTTCCTCTGTCATGGGCTACGTCCTCGCCTGCACCCGGAAAAACAGCAGCCGACCTGGAAAAGCACCAGCAGCAGACCCTTGGAGCAAATGGCCACCGTGATGACCTCCAAGAGTGGCGCCCGCTCCCTACGCATGCGTTGTACAACGCATGCGATGTAACAGCACACGTACTAAAGGTGATGCGTTGTTACTTCGCTTGCGTACTAACGATTGCGTAGTAACGGTATGCGAACAAATGTCTGCGTACTAATGGATGCTTCCCCATAGAAAGCCCTCCTATTAACACACCTAGCTTACCAGCAAACATACTCACTATGACAGGGGAAGAATTCCTATAAGTAACTCAACCTACTTCACACCCCTTCTTTTAATTAAAAAAATTAACTCAGACATGTTCCTTCTCAAGAACTGCCCACAAGTTTTTGGCACAATATTCCAACTGTAGAAGGGAACTTTAAAATCCCGAATATCGACGAGAGAGTGATAAGCGTGGCTCAAATCTACCCGAGTGACTTACCGCACTCACCTATAGTTACCCAGTAATAAGTCAGCCGGACAGTGGAGAAGAATGAACAAGGTAATTTTATTAGGCCACAAACTCCCATATGAGAGGGCCCTGTCCGACCTCACCCATAAGAGTGCGCCGAGAGGACTGACCCATCCCAACACGGTAATACATTATATCAGGATACAGTAGAGTAAAACACGCCCAGTGTGGAAAAATACTGAACCCCTGGAAGAGCGAACAATGGCCTCACACAAGAGGCATCTGCACCTGCGATGGTAACATTTCTTATCTCGGCCCAAGGCCGCGGAGCCGGGCCTCAGCGTCTCCAGCATATGAGAACACCACTGATAATGAATTTGTTATAGTTTCGGTCACAGTTAGCTGAGAAAGGAAAACTACTGCATTAGCGTTTCTTTTCTCTATTCCTAAGTGAGGGGTGAGTGAGTGCGACTCGCACGCAGAAAGAAACACTTCCAAAATGGTGGCACACAAGCTAAGCTAGGAAAACATGATAGTATAACACGCATAAATGAATATTAGATGAAGAATATGAGCAAGAATGCATAAATGAATATACCATTGGTTAGACACATCCTGCTAACTCATAAATGTAAATGAAAATGAAAATGTAAATGTAAATGGGCGGGGCATCGGGAAATGAAACCTATCAGACCCTCCTTTTAGCAGGATTGTGGCTAACATAAGTGCTGCCTTTATTAACCAAAAGAAGGGTCTTCACAGCAAATGCTAGGGGCATGGAAGCAATTACTCGAAAATATCATCATCAATGAGCATTAACCAACGAATATCGTGAAGTTCCAAATCATTAGAAACAGGATATTGTCATGTTGGTCGTTTAGAAACTCGGATATTGCTGGCACACATGGAACAACAAGGGGGAAGGCAATAAACACAGAGGCAACAAGTCAGTAGTACACCAACGATCCCTACAAGCCCCATCAAAATCTTCCAACCCCAGGAGGAGAAGACACTCCACAACCATGTCTTTAAGGACCAAGTACCTGTATCCTGATGAAGATCAGCTGCCAACCTATGGAGCTTCTGTACCGCTAAATTAACAGTCGGTGCCGAGTCTGGAATGTAAACACAACAGGAGGTCCCGATGACGCGACAAGCTCCACCCCTATCTGCGAGGATGACGTCAAGCACCATCCTGTTCTGGATGTAAATAATCTCATAGCCTGCATCTCGATGGACATATTGGCAGCAATATCAGCCTCCGTATTCACTACCTTCTCCATTACCCTCGAGAGACGCCTAATGGCTCTGCTGTTAAAGATAGGACCCCAGAATGGCAGTAAACCCTTGGAAAAATCTGTGAATTGCTGCCCAGAGGTGTCAGTCTGATCAACATCCTCAACCTGGAGTGCCCTCCTTTTACGCTGACCGGGCATGTTGGCAAACCTCCGATGAGTTTTATGATAATCCAAAGGTGCCACATAGACAGGGGGGAGTAAGTAGGCTAAGTAACAGACCCCACCCCAACCCTCAGGCAACCACAGGTATCCATTACTCCCGCAGACAAAATAAATATTCGGGGGAGTAACTAATGAAGGACTGAGGGGCAGGCGAATTGAAGCAGTCACATTGCAGGAGCTGTCCCCCACCTTAATGGGACCTCTCCCAAAAATACAGAAATAAGGTGAAGGCCCAACAACCGCCAGGGGCACCAGAGAACGACCACTACTGTTTGTCGCAGGGGGATGTCTATAGGCCAAGGAGGAGTTCAACTGCAGAAAACTTTCCCTCACTTTGTCAGTGTCGTTGGGTGTCACAAATCGTTCTACCTTCTTCGAGCACGTCTCTAAGAATGTCTGATCAAAACTTCCGTCAGTGAACAACCGTCCAAGGGAGGAAGTGGGCATAGGGCGTACTCGCATTGTCAACGTTGACCCAGTACCAGGCAATCGGGGAGTCAGAAAATCATGCTGCTGAAAGAATTTTACCATACCAATCAAAGTGTACCAGCCCACACAACTGTTCACAGGTGTCAAGGGAAGTGCCAGGACCCACGCCTGCTGCCGAGCCACCCTGAGACGCACCCACGGACCCTTCACCTGCTGTACCTGCAAGTTCACCTGCCTCCAAACCTGCCCCGCACCCGCCAAGACAAACACCAGCAGCAACCACCTCAAGTGCATCCTGCTCAACACCCGCTCCGTCCACAGACACGCCGTGGAACTCTGGAACCTCCTCGACGCTCCATCACCGGACGTCGCCTTCCTCACGGAAACCTGGATGAACGCCTCCTCTGCACCCGACATCGCCATCGCCATCCCGGACGGGTACAAGATCATCAGGAGGGACCGCATCAACCAGACCGGAGGAGGCATCGCCATCATCCACAGGAACACCATCCGCATCACGACCGACGCCAGCGACTCCTTCGCAGCAGCCAAACATCTCCACTTCCAGATTCACACCGACCCTAAGACGACCGTCAGAGGCACCCTCGTCTACAGACCCCCGGGACCACGCACACAATTCAGCGAAGACATCACAGACTTCATCAGCCCACACGCCCTCCCCTCCGCTGACTACATCCTCCTAGGGGACCTCAACTTCCACCTGGAGAACAACAAGGACCGCAACACCACCGCCCTGCTGGAAAACCTCGCTAACCTCGGACTCAAGCAACTGGTCAACACCCCCACCCACTACGCCGGCCACACGCTTGATCCCGTCTTCTCTTCCAGCAAGTACATCACCTTCAGCCACGCCACCGGACTCCACTGGACCGACCACAGCTGCGTCCACTTCAGCTTCAAAAGAACCACGACCCACCACCACCCGCAACAGGTACCTCACAGGAGCTGGAGCAAGATCACCGCCGACCAGCTCACCACCTCCCTCAGCCAGAGCCCACCCGCCAACACAACGGACCCCAACGTAGCAGCCCGCAACTTCACACAGTGGCTGACCACCTGCGCCGACGACCTCGCGCCACTAAAGAACCCTCCCAGCAGACCCAGAAGCAAGAAGGCATCCTGGTTCACCGACGAACTCAAGGACTCCAAGAAGACCTGCCGCACCCTCGAGAAGGCCTGGCTCCTCGACCGGACCACCGACAACATGACCGCCCTCAAACACGCTACCCGCAAGCACCACCAGCTCATCCGCACCACCAAGAAGAAATCCCTGAAGGAACGACTAGACAACAACGCCCACGACAGCAAAGAGCTCTACACCATCGTCAAGGAGTTCTCCAACCCCAGCACCGGCACCAACGACATCACTCCATCACAAGACCTCTGCGACTCCCTTGCCTCGTTCTTCCACCGCAAGATCGCTCACATCCACAACAGCACACCACCCACGCACCCAACCGTCGAACCAACGCCCCCCACCGCCACCCTCCACACCTGGACCACGGTGACCACCGAAGACACAGCCCGCACAATGAACACCATCCACTCCGGATCACCGACCGACCCCTGCCCACACCACGTCTTCAACAAGGCCGACTCCACCATCGCACCCCAACTCCGGAACATCATCAACACCTCCTTCAACACCGCCACCTTCCCGGAGAGCTGGAAGCACGCCGAGCTCAGCGCCCACCTGAAGAAACCTACAGTGGACCCCACCGACCTCAAGAACTTCCGCCCCATCTCGCTCCTCCCTTTTCCTGCTAAAGTCATCGAGAAGATCGTCAACAGACAGCTGACCGCCTTCCTCGATACAAACGGATCCATCGACCCCTCGCAGTCCGGCTTCAGAGCCACAGCACCGAGACCGCCCTCATCGCAGCCACCGACGACATCCGGACCCTGCTCGACAAGGGGGAAACAGTGGCCCTCATCCTCCTGGACCTCTCCGCTGCGTTCGACACTGTCTGCCACCGCACCCTAGTCCAGCGCCTCAGCAACATCGGTATCCAAGAGAAGGCACTGAAGTGGATCATCTCGTTCCTCGCCGGAAGAACACAAAGAGTCCGCCTCCCCCCGTTTCGCTCCGAGGCCACCGAAGTCATCTGCGGCGTCCCGCAAGGATCTTCACTCAGCCCCACCCTCTTCAACGTCTACATGAGACCTCTTGCAGCCATCGCACGCCAGCACAACCTCAACATCATCTCTTACGCCGACGACACCCAGCTGATCCTCTCCCTCACCAGAGACCCCGACACCGCCAGAACCTGCCTACACGAAGGGATGAAAGACGTCGCCGAGTGGATGAAGGACAGCCGCCTGAAATTGAACTCGGACAAGACAGAAGTCCTCATCCTGGGATCTTCGCCCTCCGCCTGGGACGACTCCTGGTGGCCCCCAGCCCTGGGCACCGCACCCAAGCCAACCGACCACGCACGCAACCTGGGCTTCATCCTGGACTCCTCCCTCTCGATGACCAGACAAGTCAACGCCGTCTCCTCATCGTGCTTGAACACCCTGCGTATGCTTCGCAAGATCTTCCGCTGGATCCCGTCCGAGACCAGGAAGACTGTCACTCAGGCACTCGTCACCAGCTGACTGGACTACGGAAACGCCCTCTACGCCGGAACAACAGCCAAGCTACAGAAAAGACTCCAATCCAGAACGCCTCCGCCCGACTCATCCTGGATGTCCCCCGACGCAGCCACATCTCCAGCCACCTGAGGAACCTGCACTGGCTCCCCGTCGACAAGAGGATCACGTTCCGGCTCCTCACCCACGCACACAAGTCTCTCCACGACCTGGGCCCCAAGTACCTCAACGACCGCCTGACCTTCTACACGCCCACCCGCCAGCTACGGTCCACCAGCCTCGCCCTCGCAGCCGTACCACGCATCCGAAGAGCCACCGCCGGAGGAAGATCCTTCTCTTACCTGGCTGCCAAGACATGGAACTCCCTCCCCATCCACCTTTGGCTGACCCAGGACCATCTCGCCTTCAGGAAACAACTCAAGACCTGGCTGTTCGAGCAGTAGCATACCCCTTCCCCCAAGCGTCTTGAGACCCTCCCGGGTGAGTAGTGCGCTATACAAATGGAATGATTGATCGATTGATTGACCTATCCTTCTTGTATGCAGCGGAAGGGAGCAACCCACAGACCCAACAATCTGTCACATTATACACAGCATGAGCATGATGTAGAGTTTTAATGAAAACATTATCACAATAGCCCTTTCTCATGCATTGTTCACCATAATCAACAGTAATCATATTATGCTCCGGCAACGTTGAAGGAGTGGGAACTAACTGATGAACAGGGTAAGCTTCATCCAGAAAAAACAGTATCCCAAGAATTATTAGAAATATAATGATGAAGATCACAATAACCACTATTTTTCCTTTTCGGGGCAGAGCATGCCATGGTGAATCTGGTTCTAGTCTACGGGGAGCTGCAAAAGGCTGCTCCTCCTCTGGAAAAGGACAGCCAAAAGGATACATATCACCTAGCTTAGAGTACAAAACTAGACTAAAACAATACTACAAAAATGTTCCAGAAACTCCAAAACCGGCCAGAGGGGTTCTTCACCCTTGAAAGGGATCTTCTCCCTGTGTCCGTTAAAGCCTCACAGGTAGACTTCTATTGTTCAATCCCTAATCCCTCGACGGAGTCACACAACTGTAGCAACTCAGGAGCACTGAACCTGGGCCCAGACGCAATCCTAGTGTTCCATTCAACAATGTCTCGAAGCGCACCAGGGCTCTTACCAGCAGTCCATCCCTACCATTGAGCTAACCTGTTCAACATTGTCCACATCTATTCCCTAACTCAGCCCTTCTTCCAGTGCTCACTTTTACTTCCTCTCTTTTCTGGGCCACAGATTATAGCGAGTGCTCCCTCGCACTTCAGGATCTGTGAACAGAATGGGGAGATCAAAAGCAGAGGATGTAATTTCCGGTATTTGCTCACTACGATCAGGGGGGGCCTCACTACTTGCTCTCAGAGCTGGCCTCCTTTGACTCTCATTTGGCTCGTCACCCTTCAGTAAGGCATCCGTAAAGGGGACGTAACGAGGAACTGCCTCGGTCTCGTGGTCAGCAACGCCGCCTCTCACCCATTCATCATAAGGCAGTGGGAGTGGAACTCTCTTGACATGCGAGGCATGGGTCCACGCCTTCCGGCCCTCAACTCGAAGTGCGGTGCGTGTGGTGAGGAGCACTTGCCTTGGCTCCGACCACCTGGGCTCCAAGCAGGACTTCCGTTGGTATCTTCTTATCACCACCCAGTCACCGGGTTTGATGCTGTGTCCAGGCCCCTCCGGCAGCGGCTACAGGGTGTCTGCTACCTGCTGATGAATAGAACGGAGATCTTTAGTCAAGGCATACAGGTAATCTATCAACAAAGAATATTCAATTTCTGAAAAACATTTAGGTCTAGGGACACCCCACACATTGGCGGGCCTGCCGAATATAACTTCGTGGGGGGAAACGCCTGTCTTGGAGTTAACTGTCACTCTGGTGGAAAGCAAAGCAAGAGGAAGTGCGTCTGGCCAGCGTAGCCCTGTACTCTCCTGTATCTTGGCAATTTTGAGCTTTAAGGTACCATTGAATCGTTCAACCAAACCCGCGGCCTGGGGATGTTGGGCTGCGTGAAATTTTTGAGATATTTGTAATCCTTTACAGATCTGCTTCATCAGTTCAGCATTAAAAGATGTGCCATTATCACTCCAGATCACCTGGGGCAAGCCGTATCTCGAAAAGTATTCTTTAATCAGCATCTTTGCTGTCGAGATGGCTGTACAATCTTTAGTTGGAAAGGCCTCCACCCACCTACTAAATGAGCATACCACCACTAGGACATATTTTAAGTTATTTACCCTCTCCATCTCAATATAATCCATTTGTATGACTTCGAAAGGGAAAGAAGGAGGGGCAAAATTTCCAACTGGGACAGGTGTTCCTTTGCCAGGATTATGTCTTAAACAAACCATGCATTGCTGCACTAAATGTGTTGCCACTTTGGAAATGTTCGTATTACTCCATACTGGGTCTAACAATTTGCAGATCCCTTTTGCACTAATGTGCGCTGGCCCGTGGGCCATTGTCACCACTGGGAGGACATATGCATCTGGGAGTAGCCATCGTCTTTTGTCTGACACATCCGTCCAACATTCATCCGAGTCCAACCTCCCCCACCATCCTTCCATGCCCTCAACTTGTCATCAGTTGCTTTTTCCTTTATGTTCCGCACACTCTGTACAGTGTTCGCGAACATATTAACGTCCGGTACCCACCTAGCTGGTCCTACCACAAACATTCGTGGGTGCTTTGTGTGCACTACACTTGATCACAGCCAGTCTTTTGAGAAGTGTCAAAGCTGTCAATAGTCGTAATATCAATGGGCCATTCTGAATCTTCTGTCCGTGTGATGTCAAAAATCCCCGTTCTGCCCACAGGCGCCCATAGCTATGTGCCACGCCAAAGGCGTATTGGCTGTCAGTGTAAATATTCACATCCAATCCTTCACTCAGCTCACACGCACGCATCAATGCTATTATTTCTGCAGCCTGAGCTGAATGGTATGGAATCCTAGAAGTCTCTACCACAGTTTTCAAAGTCGTGACTGGATATGCTGCAGTTGAGGTACCATCTGCAAGTTTGAAACAGGAACCATCAACATACAATTCCCCATCAGGATCATCTAGGGGGGTGTCCGTCAAATCTATCCTTCCCTTTGTCTCCTCCTCTGTCCTAAACAAACAGTCATGCACTCCTTCGTCCTTTTCGTCTGAAGGGATAGGTATCAATGTGGCCGGGTTCAGCGTAGCACATCGTTTAATCGTCACATGGGGTGCAAATAACGTCATCTCATAACCAGTAAGACGAGCACTAGTTAAATGCTGCGTCTGTGTTCTGTTCAATAAAATGTCCACAGCATGCGGTACCATTACTGTGAGAGCTGATCCCAGGACGAGCCCTGCCGATTGTCTAATTGAAACTAAAGCAGCCGCTGTAGCCCTCAAACAACTCGGCAATGCTGTCGCCACATTGTCAAGCATTGCAGAGAAGTAAGCGCACGGTCGCTGTTTCCCGCCAAAACATTGAGTTAAGACAGACAACGCGCAACCTTTCGCCTCGTGTACGTAAAGCACAAAAGGCTTCTGGTAATCAGGTGTTCCCAAAACAGGTGCAGAGCATAAAGCAGTTTTTAGTAACTCAAACGCTTCTTGACATGCTGGAGTCCAGGGTAGGGGTTCGCGCACTTCTTTAGTAGTCAGATACAGAAGGGGTTTTGTTAGTAGGGCGTAATTAGGTATCCACTGGCGACAATACGAAGTTATGCCCAAGAACGCGCGCACCTCTCGCTGAGTGTTAGGTACAGCCATGTTAGTTATCGCCTTAATGCGCTCCGGCGTCCGCCTCCTCCCCTCCTTCGATAGGAGATGACCTAAGTAGGTAACCTCCTGTCGGCAGTATTGAAATTTAGAAAGAGACACCTTGTGTCCTTTGTGAGCCAAATGGTGTAACAATTTAACAGTGGACTCTCGACACCCTTCCTCAGTGTCTGATGCTATGAGGAGATCATCCACATATTGTAATAAAACATTACCCTTCGGGAGTTCCAAATCATCCAATTGCGCCTTCAAAGCTTGACTATAAATGCTGGGACTTTCCGTATAACCTTGGGGAATTCTACAAAATCTAAAACTTCGGCCAGCCAATGAGAATCCGAATAGGTAACGGCTATCTGGGTGCACGGGGATACTAAAGAATGCATTCTTCAAGTCCAGAACAGAGAAATATTTAGCAGAGGGAGGAATCATTGCCAAAATCGTGGTAATGTCAGAGACCACCGGATACTGGGGCTCATCCACCTTGTTAATGTGGCGTGAATCAATCACAAAGCGATAGACATCAGGTGTACCATCACTGGAATCTGCAGAGGGCCTCTTAAGGATCGGGAGAATAGGACTATTACAACTGTTGGAGTCCCTCTCCTCCACTACTCCTGAACGAATCAAGTCCTGTATTATTTGCAACAAAGCCTTCTCTCCATCCCTAGATATCTTATACTGAGGTATCTGAGGCAATCGGGCTCCCATCTCAACCTTTATCGACACAGGGGCAATATCCATTTTACCCACATCAGTATCGCTGCTAGCCCACAAACTCTCGGGAATCCCCTCAAACTCAGCTGGGAGGGGCTCATCTTTTGAAAAACACTGCTGCGCACGCGCGACAGTAGGACCCAACGTGAGGTACACACCATCTGGAGAGCAGTAAATGGTAGCATTCAATCTTTTCAGCAAATCCAAACCTAGCAAGTTCTCGCCACACTGTGACGTTAGGAGGAAAGGGGAATCAATAGTAAAAGGACCAATCGTAAGAGCAAGTGGTTTAGAGATGGGGCTAATCACCGGAGTACCTGAGAACCTTACGGAGATATTATTCTTGCCAGACAGAGCCGCCCCTGGGACCTGAGAACGGGCCACCGAACTATTCGTAGCTCCCGTAGCCACTAAAAATTTCTGGGGTGACCCTAACAAATCTGCTGTCACGTAGGGTCCTCGTTGATCAATATCCACAGAAACCGGTCCCATGCTCTGTCCTACGCTGTCCTAGTTATGAGAAAATCCAGTCAAATCGTCCATAGCATAAGCATCATTGTAGTACTGTCTGTCTCTACCATTGTCGCCCTCGCTCTGGAAGTGCTGTCGGTCCCTGTCTCCATCAAAGTAATTCCCTCCCGGTCGCCTACCTTCATCAGACTGTCTATCATTCCTGCGAAATTCACCCCGACCACGTCCCCCGCCTTGTCCGGCAGTAGACTGAAGTTCTGGGCAATCTCTCCACCAGTGCCCCTCCTTTTTGCAGTTAGCACATTGATTTTGCCCCAGACGCTCTCTCTTCTTTCCCCTTCCATAACCACTTCCTCCTCGACCAGCTACCATGGGCGGGGCTCCCCGTCCCCGACCCTTCGCTACTTGCTGCAGTAACACTCTTGTCTTCAAATCCTTCGCCTTCTTCTCTTGTCTGTCTTTATTCTCATTCTCCCTATGTTGATAATACTGAGTCATGCTCAGAATACCAGAGGGGGTGGACGTCGTCCACGTACTCTCCGATGCCTGCAATCGACCCGATATTTCCGGTAACAAATTTGTTACGAATCTATTAACGAAAAGGCACAGGCCGCCATCTTGGGAAATGTCTTGACCACTGAAATCCATGAAAGTCTCTTCAAATCGAGTGAAAAAATCTGAAACCGCCTCATCCTTTTTCTGTCTGCATGCAGTCAACTTATCCCAATCCACTTTCTTAGGAGGAATATGGGAGTGCATATATTTTATTATGCATCCCGGTAACGCTAGAATTTCAGCCTTCGGCTTCTCCCCTGGCTTTCGCTCCTTGTCCCAGTCTTTAAGTTCCTCCCAGGTGCCACCCAGCTCTTCTACATGATCCGTACCCTTTACCTGTCTCCACATATCCACCGGAACCAACAGTCCAAAAAACAACTCTATGTCTGCTAATGTCATGACCGTCGAGGACGCTGCTTCTGTCAACTCTTTGTAATAGGCAGTTGGATTCTTTCTCGAGTCGGGCAACTGGGTCTTCAGTGCTAATACCTCGCTCCTTTTCCAGGGCGTATACACCCATTGTTCTTGGAAATGAGCATCGACGCGAACTCGAGTGACATTATTAGTGAGCGGGTCTACAACCTCAGGTATTTCAGGGTGGAAAATAGGGTGTACCTCCCGCATCGGATGTACCCCAGGGAAACGAGGCTCTCCCGCCGACGGCAACTCATTTCTATACTCTAACAAGGACCTCAAACTGCGTAACACATCCTTCATACCAGTATTAGCTCTGTAGGCATTATTCTTAATGTCATGAAGAATCGCCGGTGCTTCTCCACCATATCCCTGTTCCCGCAACGCTATCAATGTCGTCGACATATGCCATAAAGCATGCTGTTGCATCAGTGGTTCATAATCTTTCATCGTGGACCAAATATCTTCAATCGAATAAATATTATTCCTAGCCCACTGGCAAGCCTGATTAGCTATCACCGTTTTCTCATCCAACCCGACAGTAGAACGCGTGAGCAACTTCCGCACCTGAGTAAGCAGCCCACTTCCCTTCAACCCTGAGCCGGGGTCACCAACCCACCTTGAGGGGTAGCGCCAGCAGAAACAGTAGGGAGCGCAGAGGGGGCCACCGAGAAGGCAGGTGAGCTCGCCGCCAAGAGGGAGACCAAGGGCGCCGTCAATGAAGAAGTGACAGAAGACAAAGCTTGTTCAACATCACTCAACAATTTTGGAGCGGAAACGGAGGAGGTGGTGGGGGCGCCAGATAAAGGAGAAGCACCTGCCTGCGGAATCGAAACCGCCGCGGAAGAAGCAGAACCCGCCAACACAGGGTACAAGGATTGCGGGGCATATGGGGGAGGGGGGCAAACGTTCAAAATGTCCTCCATCTTATCTTGTTCTTCCTCTCGAACCACATAGCTCCTACTATCCTGTAACCTGAAAAGCCTGTCTGCGCGCTCAATCCGCTGCTCATTCTCTCTCTTAGTATGCTCTCTCGCCTTCTGCACCATTGTCTGTGCCGCTCTCTTTTGAGCTACCTTCTCTTCCCTCAACTGTCGCTCTTTTACTTCCTTCTGCCACATCCTCAGAGAATCGAACATACTCTGGTGACTGCGCCTAGCAAACAATCGGTCTTGTAAATAATATAATTTTGCCACATCAAAAGAACCGGTAAAAGGCCACTGCAAATCCACATTTCCCTTCGTATATCTGTGCCACAAAGTGTTAAACAAAATCGGAGGCAGGTTTGACGTACATCTCGAAATTAGGGGAGCCCTCCACCGGGGCGGGTTGGCTCTCGGCCAGTCTAGCGTCCGAAGAGCCACAGCAGCACCCAAGGCACCGCAGTTTACTAAAACATGGCATCGCCACTCACTGAACCTCACACCAACACAAAACTTTCGCTTTCCCTGGTCATACAATCACAACGAGAAATTCACACCCACACGCAGTTGCACTTCCTATTTCGCCAACACAATCCCTGCCAAACACGTGTTATCAAAAAATGGGACGAGGCCCATCGACCAAGTCCTGGGGAACCTGGACCCTTCCGCAGACCGAACAGTATACATACCGTTCTGAAATTGAGGAACACATCCGCCTCCCGGGCGGCACTACAGATCGCTGCGCACTATGCCACTTGAGAACCGGGACCCGCACCCAGCGAACCACACACCCTAGGGGTTTGGGTAGGTCCCAAAATTCATCCACAGCAAGCCACGCCTCGACAACAGTACCATCCGGTCGGATGACAAACAAACGTCCACCCAATCTCCACTAAGTCTGTCAGGGCGCCACTCGCACCCTGAGTTCCCCGGAGCACACTAGCCCCAGGAGCACACCAGCTCCTCCAATCACCAGAGACACACCGGCCTCATGGAGCATCCCCGCTCCCTCAATCAACAGTCGGACCACTCACCTTCTATGCGCAGTACCGACTTCTACCGTTCTCCACCACCGGCTGCCAGGACCAACACGGTCAGCTCCAAAGTTCCGCCTTCCGGACTCCGGCGCAGGATCATGAACCGGGACCTCTCCCGATCAGCAGGGCGGGGCAGCGCTGCGAGAACCAAGCTTGGCATCAAAGTGGGTACCCAGACCCACCGTGCCGACCAGAGGGTCCCCGGTCTTCTGCTACCCACTTACGGGTGAAAAAGATCCTTATCGCGGAGTCCCTGTTCGGGCGCCATCTGATAAGCGTGGCTCAAATCCACCCGAGTGACTTACCGCACTCACCTATAGTTACCCAGTAATAAGTCAGCCGGACAGTGGAGAAGAATGAACAAGGTAATTTTATTAGGCCACAAACTCCCATATGAGAGGGCCCTGTCCGACCTCACCCATAAGAGTGCGCCGAGAGGACTGACCCATCCCAACACTGTAATACATTATATCAGGATACAGTAGAGTAAAACACGCCCAGTGTGGAAAAATACTGGAACCCTGGAAGAGCGAACAATGGCCTCACACAAGAGGCATCTGCACCTGCGATGGTAACATTTCTTATCTCTGCCCAAGGCCGCGGAGCCGGGCCTCAGCGTCTCCAGCATATGAGAACACCACTGATAATGAATTTGTTATAGTTTCGGTCACAGTTAGCTGAGAAAGGAAAACTACTGCATTAGCATTTCTTTTCTCTATTCTTACGGGAGGGGTGAGTGAGTGCGACTCGCACGCAGAAAGAAACACTTCCAAAATGGTGGCACACAAGCTAAGCTAAGAAAACATGATAGTATAACACACATAAATGAATATTAGATGAAGAATATGAGCAAGAATGCATAAATGAATATACCATTGGTTAGACACATCCTGCTAACTCATAAATGTAAATGAAAATGAAAATGTAAATGTAAATGGGCGGGGCATCGGGAAATGAAACCTATCAAGAGAATGTCGTTACTACAATATCAAGGGACAAAATATCGAAAAGTAAGGGCACAGAGTGCTATACAGTTCCTACGAATGTAGTAAGATTGTGTATATAGAACAACAAAACTTTGAAATACAGAGACTGAGTCTTCTGAGCTGCTTTTCCGTGAAATGATTGAACTATTGCCAATTTTCAAATTTTTCAACAGAGTAAATGATTAGTGTATTGACATTTTTAACAATGCTTAAAACAAGGTATCTAGTCTGTTGTACTGTTTTGTTTAGAAAAATGATTTGTCGAGGGATGTGACAAGCCCAAAAAAAAGCATCAGTGCTCTGGACCTACCCCTGTCGTGTTCCTCAACCAGATATAATCTCAACATTGTCCTTCTAGTTCTAATAACCCTGTAAGGCTAGGTGTGAAATACATTAATTTGAATAAATCAGTTTTGTTTCAGCGACCATATTTTTCTTTGCTATTGAAGGTGTAAGCATATAATAATATGAAACAGAATCTGTAGGGACATGACCAGAATAATAAGGGAACTTCTTTGAATATGTTTTAGAAATACCCACAGAAGGTGTCGGGCAGTGTTCCCTCTGTATATAGTTGAAAACAGCTTGTGGATTACTAGATCTGTGTGTATAGTGATGTGGATAACTTCATTTCACCATAATTTGCAGAATTTCAATATAAATCCTCATTCTCAAACGCAGTTACAATTGTATTCAGATAGAATTGTAGAAACATCCCATTCATCAGAAATAGATAGAACCTGGGGAAATATCTTTATCCCAAACAATACCATCATGGACAGGGAGTGCAGTAATGTTCCCCAGGGACAAGTCTCTTCAGACTATGTGATGGAGATTGGAGCAGAAGCATCTCAGCTACTAGTTCTGCTGAAGTTGATTTGGGAGATAGTGTCCATTCAGGAATATAAAGAAAACTGTAATAAATTCAATCCAGAGGGAAAGAAAAAATAGTGAACGATTAATCCAACCAACAGTAGGACCATGGATGAATCAGATAAAGGAACAGTGCATGTGTACCATGTATAGAGGAATGTAAAGAATCAGAAGAAAAATCATCAATGTTGACAAAAAAAAAGGAGCCATCTGAGTGAAAACAAGGATCTCATCAGGCGAAGGAGAGCAGGCAGGCACCTACAAAGGTGGTTGGCAGTATATAACGTCAGTGCAAGAAGCAGCAGTGGAAAACATCAAACTCGCATAAGAAACCCATCCTGTGTTGTTATCATTAACTGGTATGATTAAAAGTTCAGCATCGGTAGACCCCATCCGTGGTATAGAAAGATTAGGACTGCTTAAAGCATGTAGAGGGACTTTGTTCAGGGTTGAGGGAGGAACTACCCTAAAACCCCTGTGGCTTACTGGGTAGAACTGGCTGCATGGTGTACCTTGATCAAAACAATTGAAACTAGTTGGACGGGCTCTGGTGCACAGTAGGATGGGCCAAACTCTTTTTATCACCAATCTTCTCTCGGATTAGATCCCCAACTTAAGGAATCCAGACAAAAAACCCTGGTTCATCAGTAGAAGAACATTTGGAGTTCAAATTGAAAAGGCTGATTTCAAAAGTTGTCAGTTGGAGGGATCCTCAGGAACAGTGTCCCACCCCACCACAGAAGCCCACCTTCCAGCAGCTCTGTCTCTGACAATAATATGAGCAGAGTAGTCTTAAAAAAAGGGGGGGTGAAATTAGGGTTAGTACACCAGGGAAGACCACCTGTAGGAGAAAAGACAACGGACCATACACTATGTGCCTAAATGCAATTAGCAAGGCCTCATTAGAATCATATCAACAGGAAATTATTTGTAAATAACTTTAACTACCCCACAGCTGTGGGTTTGAGAGAGTGTGTGTGTGCGTGTGTGTGTGAGTGCGTGCGTGGGTGTGGGTGTGGTTGTGTGTGTGGTTGTGTGTGGTTGTGGGTGTGATTGTGTGCAGTTGTGTGTGGTTGTGGGTGTGGTTGTGGGTGTGGTTGTGGGTGTGGTTGTGGGTGTGGTAATGTGGTTGGGTGTCGTTGTGTGTGTGTGTGTGTGGTTGTGTGTGTGGTTGTGTGTTGTGTGTGGTTGTGTGTGTGTGTGTGTGGTTGTGTGTGTGGTTGTGGTTGTGTGTGGTTGTGGTTGTGTGTGGGTGTGGTTGTGTGTGTGTGGTGTGTGTGGTTGTGTGTGTGGTTGTGTGTGTGTGGTTGTGTGTGTGGTTCTGTGTGTGGTTGTGTGTGGTTGGTTGTAGTTGTGGGTGTGGTTGGGTGTGGCTGTGTGTGTGGTTGTGGTTGTGGGTGGTTGTGGGTGGGTGTGGTTGTGTGTGTGTGGTGTGTGTTTGTGTGTGTGTGGTTGTGGGTGTGGTTGTGTGTGTGTGTGGTTATGTGGTTGTGTGTGTGGTTGTGTGTGGTTGGTTGTGTGTGTGGTTAAGTGTGTGGTTGTGTGTGGTTGTGGGTGTGATTGTATGTGGTTGTGTGTGTGGTTGTGGGTGTGCTTGTTTGCGTGGTACTGTGGTTGTGTGTGGTTGTGGTTGTGTGTGGTTGTGTGTGTGGTTGTGTGTGTGTGGTTGTGTGCGTGGTTGTGTATGTGTGGTTGTGTGTGGTTGTGCGTGTATGGTTGTGTGTGTGTGTGGTTGTGGCTGTGTGTGTGGTTGTGTGTGGTTGTGTGTGTGGTTCTGTGTGGTTGTGTGGGTGGGTGTGGTTGTGGTTGCGTGTGGTTGTTGTTGTGAAAGGTTGTGGTTGTGTGTGTGGTTGTGGGTCTGTGTGGTTGAGGGTGTGTGTGGTTGTGTGTATGTGTGTGCGTGGTTGTGTGTGTGGTTGTGTGTGTGGTTGTGTAAGGTTGTGGGTGTGTGCGGTTGTGGGTGTGTGGTTGTGGTTTTGTCTGTGTGTGGTTGTGTGTGTGTGTGGTTGTGTGTGTGTGGTTATGTGTGTGTTGTGTGTTTATGCATTGGTCGTGAGGAAAGGTTAGGCAGGGAAGGGGGTTGCTACAGAGGAGGAGGGTTGCTTGTGGATGGGGTGGAGGAGCATGCTGTAAGTCTTACAGAGCCATGAAAGAAAGGAACAAGCAACTTAATGGCCCGTGACTGAGGAGACAGATGGCGGCTGAGGCGCGTGAACTGAAGGCTGTAGCTAGCCAGCAGCATTTTGAAAACTCACCTACTAAAGTCTCTCCGAGCAGCGCATGCGAGCTGACTCATCGAGACCTAAAAATGGACAAAAGGAATCCAGACACCGAAAACGGAGGGCATTAGGAAGAGCAGCTAGCATGTTTACCCATGGGACAGTCTACAGGGGTGGCAGGACATAGAATAAGAACGGAGCCAGGGTTTACTCTTCACATACAAGCTGTGGAACTTCCCACAAGTCTTCTATGCATGGCGTGCACTAACTTGACCAGAGTCCAAGTGCCACCAGTCATGGCAATGATAGTACTCCCATCCCCAAAGTGGCCTCTTGGGGTTGGCTTATGAGGATGCAGAGCATGGAACTGCTTCACCAACTGTGGAGCATGCACATTCTCAGCCGGCTCCCAGGAATTATACTTTATACAGGAATTATACTTTAGGCTATAACCTTTCCAGGCAAGGAGATACCATTATTTGGCACTCAGTCACCAGGCATCCAGAATGCTGCAAACCTCATACTCCTCGTGCCCATAGACCAGCAATGGAAGCGGTTGTGGTCTACATGTTTGTGGTGCTGGTTTTCAATAAAGATGTGTGAAACACAGTGTGTACTTTAAGCTGCACGGGTAGCTTTAACTGGAAGGCCAAAGGGTTGACTTGTCGCACTATGGGATACAAGCCGATGAACTTGGGATGGAAAGCCTTCGTCTGCTTAAATACAATGTTTTTGGTTGATAACCACACCTTGTCCCCAGTGACATACTATTGCCTGGGTCAGCGTTTCTTATCCGCTGCTTGTTTATAGCATTTCTTGGATTAGTCCAATTGCTTGTGTATATGAGCGTGGGTCTGTAGAATACGCTTGACACTTTTGGCCACTGCTGGATTTGTGTTTGCATTTTCGGGATCATGAATTGGGAGATACATGGGATAAAAGCTGTACATTCTATAGAATGGTGACACCTGTATAGAAGAATGATGAGCTAAATCATAGGCGGTTTCTGCCAGCCAAAGAAGATCCACCCAGGATTCTTTGGCGGAGGGTATATAACACCTGAAGCCCACTAAAAAATGCCCCAGTTTTGTAAGACAATCCGCCACTACAAGTATGGTGGTGTAGCCTTGATCGTTAGGTAAGTCTGTGATGAAGTCTAAGGACATATGTTCCCAAGGAGTAGAGGGCGTTGCTAATGGGAGCAAGAGGCCTCTTGGCTTCCCATCATCATTTTTGGCCCATGCACAGATCTTGCAGTTTTTGATCCAGGTGTCAATGTTGTGCTTTAATGTAGGCCACTAGAAGTTCCTTTTGATGACTATTTTGGTCTGCTGCTCCTCTGGATGTCCTGCACAGGGATGCTCATGATTCCATTGAAAGACTGTCTTTTGCAACTCTACATTGGGTAGATACAATTTTGAGTCATGAATTGGTAACACCTGCCTGACACGCCTCTTTGGGGCTTGTTGTATCCAGGATGGCCAATCCAGGATCCTGAAGTACTCTTTTACTTGATCAAGAACCTCTTCTTGAAAAGCAAATTGAAGACTTTAGCTGGGTTCAGAATGGATCTTGGAGGTTCAGTGCTGGGTAACTGAGTTGTCTCTTGTTTAGTTAGATCATCAGCTTTGCGGTTTTCAGTGCCAGGCCAAAAGGTGAAGATGAAATCGTACTCCGCGAAGAAGAGCATCCACCTAAGCTGGCGAGGAGTTAACACTGGCAGTTTTCATAAACTGTAAGTTTCAATGATCCATAAACAGTGTTACAATTTGCCAAGCACCCAGGAGGTAGTGTGTCCACTCCTTGAATGCCTTGTGAATAACTAAGAGCTCCTTCTAAGCTATTGTGTAGTTCTTTTCTGCAGGGATCAATTCCTTGGCCATGTATGCCATGGGTTGTAGTTGTTCTCTGCTGGTATGTCTTTGAGATAGTATGGCTCCTACTGGCACTTCTGAGGAATCCACTTCCACAATGAAAGGCAAAATTGGATCAGGGTGGACCAGAATGGCCATGGTGGTAAAGGCTTTTTTTTACCCGGAGGAAGGGGTCTTGGGCATTTGCGATCCATTTAAAAGCAATGCTTTTCCTTAGCAGCCAAGTGATTGGGGCTACTGCGTGAGAGAAATGGTTGTTATAGCTCATGTAAAAATTGGCAAAGTCAAGGAAGCATTGTATGTCCCGGATGTTTTTCAGGAATGGCCCATTGCTGGACAGGTTGAACCTTTCTTTCAGCCATCTGGAGACTTCCCTAAGAGAGTATGACCCCTAAGTACTCTACCTGATTGACAAGGAATTCCCACTTGCTTAACTTACCGTATCAGTGGTGTCTTTGTCAGATCGCTAGAATGGTAGTGATGTGCATTGTGTGTTCTTGCTCTGAGTTTTAATAAATGAGGATATTGTTGATATAAACTATGACAAAACAATCCAGATACTTGCTGAACATTTCATTTAAGAAGACCTGAAAGGCTGCTGGTGAGTTGCAAAACCCGAATGGCATCACAGTGTATTCAAAGATACCATAGCGTGTTTTGAAGAAGGAGTTCCATTCGGCGCATGTGACCCAAATGGTAAGCTCCCTAAAGGTCTAACTAGGTAAAAATGACTGCAGACCGTCAATAAACAGCTGACTACTTTCCTCGAGGCAAACAACTCGCTCGACCCGTCCCAGTCCGGATTTCGAGCCAACCACAGCACCGAGACCGCCCTCATCGCAGCCACTGACGACATCAGGACCCTAATGGACAACGGAGAAACTACCACTCTCATCCTCCTAGACCTCTCAGCTGCCTTCGACACCGTATGCCACCGCACCCTGATAACCCGCCTCTTCAACACAGGGATTCAAGGAAAGGCCCTGGACTGGATCACCTCGTTCCTCTTCGACAGAACCCAGAGAGTCCACCTACCCCCTTTCCGCTCAGCGGCCACCGAGATCATCTGCGGCGTACCCCAAGGCTCCTCGCTCAGCCCAACCCAACCCAACCTCAATATCTACATGAGCCCCCTCGCCGCCATCGCACACAAACACAACATCAACATAATCGCCTACGCCGACGACACCCGACTAATACTCTCCCTCACCAAAGACTCAGCCACCGCCAAAATCAACCTCCAGGAAGGAATGAAAGACGTCGCAGAATGGATGAAACTCAGTCGCCTGAAGCTGAACTCAGACAAGACGGAGGTCCTCATCCTCGTACAATCCCCTTCCGCCTGGGACAACACCTGGTGGCCCAAAGCGCTGGGCTCCGCACCAAAACCCTTGGACCACGCACGCAACCTGGGATTCATCCTGGAGTCCTCCCTCACTATGACCAAGCAAGTCAACGCCGTCTCGTCATCTTGCTTCAACACCCTGCGCATGCTCCGTGAAATCTTTCGTTGGATCCCCACCGAAACCAGAAAAACCGTCACCTAGGCCCTCGTCACCAGCCGAATGGACTACGGAAACGCCCTATACGCAGGAACCACAGCCAAACTTCAGAAACGACTCCAGCGCCTACAGAATGCCTCTGCATGACTCATCCTCGACATCCCCCGCTGATAAGCGTGGCTCAAATCCACCTGAGCGACTTACCTCACTCATCTATCATTCTCATATAATAAGCCAGCCGAACAGTGGAGAAGAATTAGAAATATATTTATTAGGCCATAAGATTCATCTGCAGATGGGCCCCGTCAGGTCTACACCCCAGGGAGTGCACCGAGAGGACTGACTCATCCCATCAGGACAATACATTATAACATAGCATGGCAGGGTAAAGACATGCCCAGACTGGAAAAGTACTGGGCTCAGCAGAGGGCGAACAATAGCCTCATACAAGAGGCATCTACTCATTGAAAAGCAACATTTTGCTCTCAAGGCCACGGAGCCGAGACTCGGCTTCTCTAGAGCATGGAAACATTTCTGCAAGAAAAATACCCAAGGCGAGAGATGCTGAAACCAGGGATTTTCTGCTCATAAGGGAGGGGGGAAAACTGTACCATGAGACATTGGAGCTGCAGAGCAAATGTCAGCATCAGAAATCTCTCTCTGCCATAGACAAGCCTCTCTCTCTTATGAAAGAAGTTGAAGCTTGCATATTACAAAAATAGCTCAGTGGGTTGCAGCACATGAATAATAAGCTGTAACTGCATATTGGTTAGACACATTAGGCTAACATATTCATAACCTCATTAGAACATTCTGCAACAGGAAAATTACTATCTATCAGACCCTCCTTTTAGCCTATTGTGGCTAACATAAGTGCAGCCTTTATTGCTTAAAGGTAATGTCTATACAATTCTAAAGGCATCACTCATCAATCAAAGGGAAACCAAAAAAAAAAAAAACCACAAGTATAACCAATAGTATATCATCATAAAAGATATCTGGCTTCGGGAAATGAAATACTAGGATGAGCATGATCACAGAAGTAGTGCAGGATACTATAGGGCAGGAAATGCAGAGGCAACAAGTAAAAGAACAACCCCTGCAATACCTACTAAGACAATAATTATTCTCTGGGTGTGAGGTACCCTCCCTTTTGACTAATCTAAGCATATGTTCTCGGGTACCATTTCTCTATAACACTATGTCATGATCGGACTACTTAAAAAATACATCACAGTTTAAGTCATGAGCAGGAATTAATGCAAATAATATCAAACAGTCATTATCAGGGAAAACACCCTATTGAATTCTATAATGAGGGCTCACTCGCATTATCAGCGAGGACCTATATCTAACATCCAGGAAGTAGATCTTTATCGGGCTGAGAAATGTTTTTTACTAAACTACTCAGAGTATACTAACCCTCACAGCTACTTCCATAGGGCAAGAATACAAGCAACAGTTTTCCACCCCTGTGTGTGTATGAAGGCAATGACCCACACACCCAATAATTTGCAGTACTATAAATAACATGTGTCTGGTGCTGCATTTGAATACCACATCATCCTAATGAACTTCCCAGTGCTCCTCTTTGTGAGGAGCTAGAGTACCAATGACATTCTCAGGTGGCATTGGAATAACACCCATGAGGGTATGCGCCAAGCAAAAAGAAACTAATTCTCTAGAGACTGGAAAAGTACTGGGCTCAGCAGAGGGCGAACAATAGCCTCATACAAGAGGCATCTGCTCATGCAAAAGCAACATTTTTCCCTCAAGGCCACGGAGCCGAGACTCGGCTTCTCTAGAGCATGGAAACATTTCTGCAAGAAAAATACCCAAGGCGAGAGATGCTGAAACCAGGGATTTTCTGCTCATAAGGGATGGGGGAAAATTGTACCATGAGACATTGGAGCTGCAGAGCAAATGTCAGCATCAGAAGTCTCTCTCTGCCATAGACAAGCCTCTCTCTCTTATGAGAGAAGTTGAAGCTAGCATATTACAAAAATAGCTCAGTGGGTTGCAGCACATGAATAATAAGCTGTAACTGCATATTGGTTAGACACATTAGGCTAACATATTCATAACCTCATTAGAACATTCTGCAACAGGAAAATTACTATCTATCACCGCCACAGCCACATATCCGCCCACCTGAGAAGCCTGCACTGGCTCCCCGTCAGCAAGAGGATCACATTCAGGCTCCTCACCCACGCACACAAAGCACTCCACGACAATGGCCCAGAACACCTCAACAACCGCCTCTCGTTCTACATCCCCACTCGCCAGCTACGCTCTGCCAGCCTCGCCGTCGCCACCGTCCCACGGATCCGCAGAACCACCACCGGAGAAAGATCGTTCTCCTACCTGGCAGCCAAAACATGGAACTCCCTCCCTACACACCTACGACTGACCGAGGACTACCTCACCTTCAGGAAACACCTCAAGACCTCCCCCCCCCCCCCCCCAGCGCCTTGAGACCTTCACGGGTGAGTAGCGCGCTCTATAAATGTTCTGATTGGTTGATTGATTGACTTAACTTGGTCTAGGAGCACTAGAATAAGGGGGAGTGGGTACATATTCTTAACCGTGACCTTATTCAGTGCATGATGGTCAGTGCAGGGGCAGAGCTCACCGTTAGCCTTTGGAACAAAAACAGTGGGCAGGCTGCCGGGGCCTCGGACAGCCTGATAAACCAGTTTGCAAAATACTTATCCAAGTAGTTGTGTAAATCGGCGTTCTCAGTCTCTGACAGAGCATGGATGCAACAATTAAGGATCACTGCTCCTGGCATCAGAACAATCTGGCAGTCTGATGTGCGGTGGGGTGGTAGCTGTTCAGCTTGTTGTTCATTAAAAACTCGATGGAATTGAGAGTATTGCTGTGGGGTTGTTCCCCTCAGTTTTGGATTGTAAACAATATTCCGTGCAATATGTGGACAAGGCTGTTATAGAATGGGAGGCCCAGTCAATGCTAGGGTTGTGTACCACCAACCAAGGTAGTCCCAAGATAAAACTATATTGAGGGGCATAATGATGTTAAACTGATTTTTTTCTGAATGGTATTGGTGTCCAAACAGAAAACTCAAGTACAGTTCAGAGGTCTGCATGGTGATAGGCTCTGAAGCCACTACTCGCCCATCCACTGTTTGTATAACTTCTGGCTTTTTTCTATGTTCACAGGGCAAGTATAACTTTTTTGTTAAAGTTGAATCAACAAAGTTGCCAGTAGCCCAAGAGTCTAGCAGGATCACAACATTGTGACGTTGACTAGGCCCAAGCATCAGTTCCATTTGTAGCATAAAATGTGCTACGTGGTCACCAATTCGGGTATTCAGTGAAAGGATTCTCAATTGGCTCAAAAGATTCCCTTCTTTGTCCCTTGAGCTGGTTAGTTTTCCACTGAGATTTCAGCGGTTGTCTTTGCTGGTGCTGTCCTATGAATTTGGTTTTTGGTTTAGTGGGACATTCTATAACAAAATGCCCCTTCTTACTGCAGTACATACAAAGTCACCCTTCTGTCGCAGCTCTTTCTCTTCCTTAGTTAGAGTTGGGCGAACAGACCCTATTTCCATCAGTTAACTTGCATTGTCATAACCAGTGGCTGTAATTGTGGGCCTTGAACATTCAAAACTAGGTGGGAGTTCTTCACTCCTCTTTTCCCCTTTTCAGCCAGCCAATCTGTGATCAAGTCTAAGTGTAAGATTGATACGCTCAGAATGTCTGTGGATGGGGGTCTATCTGTGCCAAAACATTTTTAACTCATCTCGGAGTCCTTGGTAGTAAACAAATTTCTGCTTTTCTTCAGGACAAGCGGTTTCTGCCACTAACTGGTTATGTTGTATTAGGTATATAACCAGGTCTAGGTTACCCTGTTTGAGCTCTAAGAGCTCCCTATTTGCGGATAGAATGGTAGCTCGCGTATCGAACACTTTCTTGAATTCTTTGACAAACCTTTTCCAATCATAAAGCATAAGGCTGTCACTCCTAACTAGTGGAACTGCCTTTGGCAGCATTTCCTGCCAAATAAGACATAGGAAAAGCGATTCGGTATTGGGCATCTGGAAATGATGCAGGGCTACAGGTGAAGTGCAGTTCTATCTGAGTGAGGTACACCTGTACCTTTAGAGGATCACCTGAGTATCTTTCTTGGGCAGCTAAGGGAATTTGGGTTGAACTGTGACTGAAACATTGGTAGTAGTGACCGTCTTTGGATCTACACTTACCCCTGTGGTATCTGTGTGAACCATGCTTGGGTATTTCCCTAGTGTAATATCAAAGGGGCTCCTCTCTGCTATGTCTGTGTTGCAGCTGGGCGTATTTATCCGCTAAAACTGACATGGCAACTTTTGACTGCGTCAACTCTTGTTGGACCTGGACCAGGGCCTTCATTACATCGTCCAAGTTGGCCATTATAGCATCAAGCAAGTCAGGAGAAACCGTAGTCATGGTTTGCTATTCTATCAAATGGGTCTTTGCGCTTCTCGGTGCTTGCTTGCTGCTTATAAGGGTCCACCTCCAGGCACCACCAAGTCTGATGCCATAATGGCACAGATCACTGGAGTGGCCAGGTGAGGAAAAGGGTGTGGGGGAAGGAACCTTGGGGAGGGAGACCTGTAATACAGTCGCAACCGGTAAGAGTGGTGTGGGATGAGTCGACATGCGACGACGAGGGGAAATAAAATGTAAAAAAAACTTACCTTGCACTTGCCGCATTCCCGCCTTGGTGATGTGGCGAACGCAAGGTAAGTGGTCTTCTTTTTTTAAATTTTTTTTTTCCATGTCATCTCCCCCTATACGCTGCTCTTACCTAAACCAGCCATGGCTGCTGTAAGAAAAGAACAAGGCTTGTGAATAATCCAATACACTCCCCTAACCTTTTGTCATACCCACCACTAACTCCATTAGGTTAGTACCAGTTCTTATTAGACGTTGCTCCCTAACTGTAGTTTGTTTGGTTCACTTCATAGAGAAAGAAAGGACGTAGATATAACCCAGGAGCAACATTAGGAAACCACACAAATATATTAACTTCCTAGTAATTAACCAAGATGCACCCACCTAATCTACAGCTCTGTTCTTGTTTTTTTTCTTTCCCTTCATCCCAGGGGGTCTGCAATAGAAGATGACCCATTCCTTTAATTAGCTTCGATCTATAGACTTTTACAGTACTTTTGCCATAAACAACGTTAAGGGGGACCTGCCTCTCTTGTCACAAGCCTTTATCGGTATGTTGTTCTACGCGCTATGTCCAACCATGAGCAGCTTTTCGCAGCATGAGCTGCTTTTCCAAAATTAACACGGTCTTTGTGCCTGAACAATGTTCATTAAAGTGCCACTGTGCTCTTACAAGTGAGGTCCGTCCGACCTCTTAAGTGACAGGGATAGATAAGGTGATGGCTGCTTCACTTCTCCTTTTGCGGAAGCAGCTTGACACAGCACAGGCATTTCTTTGGCCAGCAGAGTGCAGTGATGCACGGAGAGCACGCTATGACCGCTTACTGGATCGTTGGATTTGTGGAAGGAATAGCAAGCAAGCGGGCGGGGCTCCCTTTCATAGTAAAAGCACACACCCAATATGGCTGCAGCTCGCGCCTGCTGGAACATGTAGTCCCATGAGCCTTATTGCTCACTGCAGGGTACAGAGTTCACTCCCTGCAGAAACAAAGCAGGCAACAAAGAACAGCATAAAAAGTAGAACATTAAAAAAATGACAAAAGAAAACCAGACAACAAGAATGGAAGGCAGTATGAACAGCAGCTAGCATGTTCACCCATGATATAGTCTACAGGGGTGGCAGGACATAGCATAACAATAGAGCTAGGGCTTACTCTCAACATACAAGCCATTGATCTTCCCACAAGGGCTTCTATGTATGGTACGTACTAACTTATCCAGAGTCCAAGGGCTGTTCGCCATGGCCGTGACTTCACTATATGCTAATCCACTATAGGCTATTCTACTCCACCCCACTCTACTGTGCACCACTCCACTCTACTCTATTCCACTGTGTGCCATGACACTCTAATGTATGCTATACCACTGTATGCCATTCCAGTCTACACCACTTCACTGTTCTCTACTCTACAGCACTGTACTCTACACCACTCCACTGTACCCTACTCCCCTTTATATCACTCCACTGAACACCAATCTACTGTATGGTATTACTGTCTACAACACGCAATTCTACGCCACTCCGCTGTGTGCCCTCCACTCTATGACACTACACTCTAATCTATTCCACCCTATTCCACTTTACTCTACACCACTCCACTGTACACTATTCCACTATACGCCAGTTCCACTCTACATCATTCCATTGTGCGACACTCCTCTGAACGCTATTACACTGTACACCACTCCACTCTATGCCACTCTACTCTACGCCACTCCAACCTACACCACTCCACTTTACAGTTTTACATTCTATGCTATTTCACTGAAGGACACAACACTCTACGCCACACCACTCTACGTTATACTATATGGTAGTCCACGCTATGGTAGTCCACGCTATGCCACTCCACTCTATGCCCCTCCACTCTATGTCCATCACCACCCCCTTTTGTACCTCCACTCTATAGCACTCCACTGTATGCCACTCCACTCCACGCTATTCCATTGAAAGCCACTCCAGTCTACATCACTTCACTCCATACTATTCATACTATTTCACTGTACCCCACTCCAATGTATGCCACTCTATTCTATCACACTCCACTATACACCACTAAACTCTATGCTATTTCACACTATGCCACCCCATTCTAAGCCACCCCACACTATGTTATTACACTGAGTTCCATTCGTGCAATGCCCATTGGGCTCAAAGGGCTACAACCCCCCCCACCCCCATCGTGTGTGTCAGCCTGGGCTGAGACAGCTTCCCGGGAACACACAAAGCCGCACCTGAGTACTTCACAGGTCTTTAAAAGACCATTTACGTGTTAATGAGGCTTTGTTGCTTTTCACCCCTTCTTAGAGCCCTGCATCTCCACTCTGCGTATTGCTGGAAGAGCCAGCAACCCCCAAAAAGTTTTGTAGCCCCCCCCCTGAAATTTGGAACTAGTTGGCCTCTGCTGAGTGCCATTACAATCTTTACCACTACACTGTACCCCGCTCCACTCTACAACGCTCCTCTCTATGATAGTCCAGTCTACACCACTCGAGTATGCTATTTCATTCTTTGTCGCTAAAATCTATGCTATTATACTCTAAGCTACTCCACTTTACAACATTCCACTGTATGCTATTCCACCGCACTGTACACCACTATACTCTATGCCACTCCACTGTACACCACCCAACTTTACGCTACTCTACTATACACTACCCACTTTACGCCACTCCACTGTACACCACTCCACTCTACGGTATTCCACTGTATGGCAGTGTACCCTACTCCACTCCATGCCACTCAGTGGCTGCTCCACTCTATGCCGCCAGTACTTCTCCCTACCAAACCTGACATACCTCCTGAAACATGCCATAATATGTTCCCTGCCCCATCCTCATCGCGCTGCTTCAGTAGCCACCCAGATCCTGAAGGAATGAGTGCCAAAGGTCCCACAGCAACCTAAGAGCCTTTCACAGTATTGCAAGGAGTTCGAATATAGTCACCCTTTCCCCAGATTCATGCAGGAAGACCTCCCCGAGCAGGCAACCACTGACACCCTGCAACCTCTGGCCCCACCAAACCGGGCACAAGTTGTGAGTGGGGTAATACTGCAGTTTCACTGTCTTCCACTGAGACCTCTGATCTGTTTTTGACTTGAGCAGAAAGAGTTCAGTGCCATTCCCTGTCCATCTGATGTCTACCCACCTCAAACCCCCCATAGAGCTCCCCCAGAAACCTTGACACCCAAAAGGCTCCGAAGAACATCCATTACATCAGAGTGGAAAATAGGAAAACCTCCCTCTCCCCATCACAAATCGCTGGCACAGAGTGTACCACCTTCACGAACAGGGGATGCGACAACGTGTTCCCACACTGCTCTGCTCCCACACCAAACCCTCAAGACTCCGCTTTCCCACTTCCCTGGCAGACAGGGTATAGTCCCAAAACAGTTTGTCCATAAAGGCAATACCCACCAGTTTCTCTGTTATGGTGACCCTAGGCAAGCCCCTGTCAATCAAATCCAAAATGAACTGCTCCACATTCTCATCCCTGCTCCAACCCACTGGCCTTCTCTGCGCACTGCTCTGTATGAATTCGTCCCACGCCTGTGCATAAGACCTCCTCGTAGACTTCGCCAAGGACCCTACAACCAGCTGGAACATCCTCTGTCCCCTATGCTCCACTTATCTGCTGGGAGCTATGTCTTGTTCCTGTTGGCCTCCGTGGCCAGCCCATGTAACCTCTCCCACTCTGCCGCGTATTCATTAACATTTGCTGCATTTTACATGTGCAGTGTCTGTCCATCGCCCCTCATTAAGTTGTTGTTTGTTATTTTTGTTTGGTGTGCAGCTGGATAAAATGGGCAGCTGCAGTCTCAAGCTGGGCCGATCCCTAGAACGCACCATTTTGGGAAACTTTGTGGCAATTGGAGCAATTTAAAATTAATTTGGGCCTGTAACATTGTACATAACAGAATAAGACTTAAAGAGATTTTACATTTGTTATGCAAATTATCTACTAAAGGAAGGAATTGTGGGGTAGGTTGAGCATTTTAAGGCTTAAACTCAACCCATCTTGGAAATAAACCGTCCATTTTGCCTCAAAGCAACTTTCAACTGCTGGCATTGGCCTGCTGCCAGACATTTCAGTACAAGTCTTAGTGAGAGCCTAACCGTTACTTTAGTCTTACATCATACTTTTGGCCAAACTTTGAAGATAGAAGGTTGCCGGGCACTGCCATCTTGAGAACCTGGGATCCCTATATTGTATTGTATTGTATTGTAATTGCATTTATAATGCGCTTACTACCCCTGATGAGGCGTCGAAGCGCTTTTTCGGCGAGTAGCACGCTACTCCGGGATCCATAGAGGATTAGTGTTGAATTAGTATATTGAAACATGCAAGTACATTTTAAGTGGTGGATAGGTTAGACAGTAATTTGTATTTGGAAGGATAGCAGAAGGATAAAGGAGGACAAAGGTTTGTATATATATATAGCGCTTGTTGATGCACGCTATTCAGGAAGCCTACAAAGGATTAGTGGTGAATTAATATGGTGAAATATGAAGTAATTTCAGTGGTGGATATTAGTCAGTTACTTGGAGTGAGAAGGATAGCGGAGGGATAAAAGGGGAAGAAAGATTTGCATTCATATAGCACTTGTTACCCCTGATGGGTGTTGAAGTGCTTTTCTGGCGAGTAGCACGCCACTTCAGAACACATAAAGGATTACTGTTGAAAATTAGTATAGTAAAAAAAAAGATATATATATGAAGTAATTTGAGTAGTGGATATGTTATTCAGTTATTTGG
Organism: Lissotriton helveticus; assembly: GCF_964261635.1. Lineage (NCBI taxonomy): Eukaryota > Metazoa > Chordata > Amphibia > Caudata > Salamandridae > Lissotriton > Lissotriton helveticus. Next base: position 983,249,782 of record NC_136061.1, on the reverse strand, counting down.
ATAGTATATTAGTATAGTTTAATATGGAATTTGAGAAGTGAACATGTTAGTCTGTTAATTTCGATTGAAAAGGATAGTGGAGGGATAAAAGAGTGAAAGATTTTTTTTTTTTAATTTTGAGGTCTTAGCAATAGGAGGAGGCTTTTGGATGAGTAAAAAGGAGTGTTGCAGGGGAGGACTCAGTGGATTGGGCATTGCTGAATGAGAAAAAGGGCAGCATTTCTGGCCCTAGTCCTGACCAGTCTCGAAGAGGCTCAAACAGGGAAATGCCCTTATCCTCTCCGCCCTTCGCCTCGACGCCTGGGTTGAGACACCCTAACCATGGCCTTTTATAGCCCTAGTAATCAGGTGACCCCTTCAGCCAATGGGGTCCCTAGCCCTAACACTATCCAATCCCAACACTAGCCCTAAAATATAGAACCAATAGGAGACCAGGACCTCACAGCCAATCTTAGCCCTAGTCCAAGCACCCAATCAGTTCAAAAACCCTGATCTCTACATCCAATAAAGGCCTAGCCCTACCAGTAGTCCCAAAACAGGTCCATGCAACCAATGTTACAGGTAGCCCTAGTCCCTACTTCCAATAGAAAGCCTAACCCTACTTTAAGACCCACACCTAGTCCAGCAACCAATCACACCAGAAGCCCTAATCGCTACTTCCAATTAAGGGTCTAAACCTAGCCCTAGTCCCACCCTACTCCCAACAACCAATAATATAAGAGGCCCTAGTCCCTACTTCCAATAGAAATTCTAACCCTAGCCCCAACCCCACATTGATTGAATCACAGGTCTAGAAACCAATCAGAACCCTCAAATACCCAACCAATGAGGACATCAACCCTAATCCAATAGAAACACCAAATACAACCACCAATCAGTGTAGACATGTACCAACCACTAGCACACCATATAAGGTCCCAGCGACCCCAGACAAGGTTTGCTGGCCAGGGAGTTGGAAGCTGCTTCTCCTGTTCAGAATCTCCTAGGAGACAGACAGGCTCAATCCACACTTTGGAATTCAGCAGGTAAGGGCCTCACTGACTTGAAATCTAACAATACTGTTTGAATAAAACTTTACTCCCCCTGCTGGCCAAAACACGAAATGCACAGGCCCTAGTAAAACACAGTTTAAACAGCTCACAGAAGCACACCCTCTGATGTAGAAAATCCCCGTTGTGGGGTGGGGGGGGTGGAAGACAGGGGGCTGGTTTCACTGGCTTGTGAACACAAAATGGTGGTTGGGAGTGCACTGTTTTAACATACAGGTCTTAGCACAGAGCAAAGGAGAAATTTGGAGGGAAACAGAATTGTCACCAAGGAATGAGAGGGACAATCTACAGAGGTTGGACTTCAAATCCCACAATTCAACACTCTAAATAGAGGCAATCATGGGCAGGGAAAACCACTAATTTAAAACACAACACAGGTGATAAAATATGCAATTACAGGCAGGCTAAAACTATAATTTTTAACTGTAACAACCACAGTCAAAGACAGTAAACACAGGCAAAGAAGTCTACAAGTGAGTAAAGCCGAGAATAATAAGTGGAGCGCAATATGATGAAGCTTCTCTAATGGAATAGCCATCTGTTCAGTTACAAGTATTTTTCACTAGATTCAGTTGCCTTATATGGAACTGAGCAATAGATTACATACAGTATGTCCAGCAGGAAAACAAGGGAAATCCTACAAGTTAAGTACTTATAGAACTGAAACTCACAAACCCCTCTAGACAAAAGTAACATTTCCAACATGTAATTGGATATTTAGCCATTGCTCTTTAAACAGAAGTCCAAATAACACAATAGACTGCAAAAAAGCTACAGTAAGAAACTATGTGCAACTTATGAACTTATCTTTGCACAAGGGTTAAAGTGATTTTACAGAAGTGTCAAAAAGCATCTGCTGGACTTAATGCGAAGTGGAACATTAAAATCCACAAAGCAGCATTTCTAGGAGAAATGTGCATTCTGCTTTTCTGAAACCTGCTTTTACTAAGCTGCACTTATCGTGACAGATGCAAGTGCAACACCAGCCTTCTGGTCCACAGAGGATAAGGAACAATTGTCTTCAAAGGTCTGGCAGATGGCTAGCAAGGAGAGAAAAACAAACTCTTTAAAAAACGAATGTACAGGAGTTTTTTTCACGCCTGCCCGTGTACATGCAATTAAAGTCAGTGCTTAATTTGAGCAGGTGCTTTCCGGTGCTCAGCACCGGCACTTAATCATCAACACCGGTGCTTGAGCACCTGTTAAGGACACATTCATCTTCAGTATGCACAGGAAGATAAAGTGATTCGCCGAGAATCACAAAATGTTGTTGACGCCGAGACTCAAACCTAGTTCCCCGAAATGGAAAAGATTGTTCTAAAAATGATATCCTATGGTGTCAAAACAGCTTCCTTGGAGATTATTCGAAATCCCACAGAAAATTTGCCTGTGCGCCAATACGTGGACACCTGAAACGGGTTTAGTAACAGACGCCTTCAAATTAAACCCAAGGAACTTAAAACACATTATCAGGCCGACATTGAACGAATGTACGGAGGAAAATAATGGAATGCTTCCAATGTCTGAACACTATTTTGCTGCCCCAAGCCAGCGCAACAGGGAAATACTTGAATTTAATCTCTCAACAATTGAGACAGTAAAATACAACAATTCGAAGGCCATTCCTCTCCTGAAAGTATTTTTCAAAGCAAAAGGACCACAGCATCGTTCACTAACCCCATCAGTAAAACGTTAAGACGGGTAAACTTGAGTCGTCTGTCTCTGTTCTTAGCAGAAGTTGTGGCGTCTGTAACCCTAATGATTTCCCCAGTCTCAGCACTGGTGGCCAGATGCTGATTTGGAAACCACATTTTTTAAATCCGATGTATAGATCTTATGTTATTGTTCTTTTTGTAAGATTGTAAGGGGTGGATCTATAGAGGGATCAGTAACATTACTGTACATATGAAACGGTGACTTTTAGGGGAGACTTTTTAAACTTCTGATATTTAAAAAGAGTGTTGATGTTGTGAATTTGTGTACATTGGAAACCTGTTTACAAATGAAACCTTTCTTAGGGTGTGATCGAAGTGTCCTAATGCTGTATAGTTGTGTTGTGTTGGTCGAGAGTTAACCTGAAGACACAGAGCGCCTTTTGCCATGCATCCATGAGAAGAAAGAAAAAGCCTGGCTCCCCAGCTTGGCCGCTCTGGCACTAACACCACATCTTCTCCCCACTTGTAGGGTTTCATGGCGTCTGTTTTACGCTGCGCTAACAGGAGAAATGGGCTGGTAGAAGCTGCCTCCTGACAAGAGCTCCGGCACTTATTATTTTACAAATTAACCACTGATTAAAGTATATGTCAAATTAATAATTAAAGGTTTTGCTGAAACTCACTCCTTACAGCAGCTGGCCTGATGATAACATCATAGAAAAATACGGCATCAAAAACTAAAACATAGTGATGGATAAAATGCCTGAATTCGTCTCAGCCAAATGCCACCTCAGTTTGACCCAGCAATATGCAAATCAGTCCTGACCCTGCTCCAATGGGAACAGCCCAGCCCGAACGGCCAGGTGAGGTCCTGAACCAGACAAAAGGCGACCTAGGACCAGTTTGTCCCTTATTCAGTTACATCAGCCAGGGATAGCTTGGTTCCAGTGGCACAGTGAGCTCGGGCCCATGTCTGGGCATTCTCATCACACTTAAGGCATCTAAACAAAGAGATTGATGGAATGTTTGAATTAATCTCAGTCTCTGGCAAACACTCGGACACATCCCAATCCATTGTTTTTCGCCCACCATGCCACCTCACTTTGGACCCAGCCATATGCAAATCGGTCTTGACCCTGCTCCGTTGGAAACAATTCAGCCCTAGTGCCAAGTCAGGTCCTCCCTGAACCAGAACACAGGCAACTGGGGACCTATTTTGCCCTTATGAGGGCTCAACAGCCAGGTATATAGATCATAGAAAATTACATCACTTGCTATGGGATCCGAATTAAAAAGGACCATGCGGCTTGTGACCTAGAGGAATACATTTTAGGGTATAGGTGATTGACTGTTGTGCACATTGGCCATTTTTAATATCAATAACACATCTTCATCAACTGCGGTGAGATCCAGAGGCATGGATGTTGAACTCTAAAAGGCGTTTAGGTACTTGTCGATGATTGTCCTTCTAAGGGAGCTGGATTCCATCTCTTAACAGCGTTCTGCCTCTTAGCAGCATACCTGCCAGTGTAGGGTGACCAGATCTTGAGAACCAAAAACCGTGACATTTTGCAAAAATAGAAGAAGGACTACAATTTTACATCAACAGTGCTGCGTACTGACAACTCTTTATCAACATAGGAACACAGAAGAAGCACTAAGAAAATAAATAAAATGTAATTTCTAAAACCAGCTTAATACCTGTGAATTAAATTGCTTCCTGTTAACAGCTGCTAACTAGCACACCTTTAGAACACCCAATAAGTGCTTCTTCCTGGTTTCAGTCGACCCCCTCTGAAAACCAGGACATGAGCCAAAATCTGCCAGGACTGCTGGTGAAAATCCGGGACTGTCCGGGCAAATCCGTGATGCCTGGTCAACCTATGCCAGTGCCACACCTCCTACTGCTTTTTAGGTCTCGCTGAGCCAGCGCATGCGCTGTCTGCGAGACATTTAGTAGTGGGCTATGAAAAGTCCTACCACATGCTTTTTGCTGGCATGGAGTGTGCGGTTACGCGCACATGCACAAGCGGAGGCGCCATCGCGTGCGCACCACTCGCGTCGGTTTCAGATCTTGCCTGAGCCAGCGCATACGCTCCTCTGGCGAGACTTTTAGTAATCGGGCTTCAGGAAATGCTACCACAGTTTTTTGAGTGGCAAACAGCGCGCGATTATGCGCACAGGCTCGAGCAGAGGCGCCATATGGCTTTCCTCTCGCTCTCCCAAGTGAGCACGCCTCGATCCGCCTCTATGTCTTTCTCGCGCTTCAACGCCACTCCCCCTCCCCCACCACAGAGCGCGGGTCTTGTTGCTCCTTCTCTTTGGCTCCCTTACTTGGCAGTGAAAGACGGTACTAGAAAGCGCGCTTGTTTCTCTTCTCTCCCACTTCCCTCGCTCGTTGTCTTTTCTCTTCTTTTCCTGAACATTCTCTATCAGTTTTCTGCCCGCACTCTTTTAAATGTCATTTTTAGTTGCTGAAATTGCAAATGCTCCTTACAAACGCTGGAAAGTGGCACCATGTTTAGTCTGCAATCGAACAGGCAAGCAATCTTTTTCCCTGATCGATACTTCTCAGCTGGTAACTCTGCCTTTTGGCGGGAGGCGAGTATAAATGTGCAAAACAATACCTTTTAAAGGCAGCTTTATCAACTACTTGAGTCCGGCTATTGTATACTACAAAGGCCTACCCGACAGTGGCTTGATGGAGATCTTACTTACAAAAAACTGTGCTGTTCAGACCATATTCACATGTTGATATTCTCGACACGTGCTATGCAAATAAAAGGCGGCCATCGCTTGGGATAAATCACAACCGCCTGTATAAATAATTACAATTATTGGTGTAAACAGACAGTACCGGAGCTGTGCAAAATACAAAACTACCTTTATAAATGTTACTGCCACCAAAACAAATCTCAAATATCAGAAAACGAAAACACTTTTTTCCTCGGATGGGGACTGCTGCTTCCTGCTTTGCTCTTAATTTGCACCAGCCGTTACACTCCGCGGGTTTGCCGTAAGGTTTGTTCTCCCCCGGACAAGAGGCCTTGTACTTATTTTTCTGTTCGCGTTTTCCTGTCCAGGTGATCATCTCTGGTGACTTGAAGCTCAGGTGCATCATCTTCCCTGAACTGAAGTAAATGCAAGACTTTTAAATCTGACCACTCTTGCAGCATGTGTTTTTTGGTCTTTGGTTGATAAAAATTAATTATCCTACTCTGACCCTGCACAAGCGTAATTATCTGCAGACGGATGGGCTAGAATTATAAATAAATGCATGGCTTGCATCACTAATAAACGTTAAAACTTGAGAAAAACAATGAAAACCATGAAGAGTAACAGGTACCAGAAAAGAGAGCTAAACAATTCACCCTTCCACAGTCACCAAAGTACTAAAAACATAACGGAATGCAGCAGTCCAAAAGTAAGATTTAAAAGTGCAAGCACTGGCAAATCCGATATGTCTGGGCTTTGCCAATCCTTTTTTCTGAACGCAGGGAAGCGCAAAGTGAAGACGTACATAGGGCTGCCAATGTTGTATCTTCTAAACAGACAAATGTCGTGACGCATGCGCTGTGAGTCTTGTTTGTGCCTCCGTGCATGGGTATTGCATGGGTAAGGCTTCCAGTTTTCTGATTTTAGTGATTTATACAGATAAATGCAGACAGAAAACAATCTATTTCCTGTCTGTATTTATTTTTAAAACCCAAAAAACAAGCATTTGCAATACAATATGTCTCGCATTTACGCGGGTTTGAGCTATTGACATTGCAAATGATAATGCCTTTTAATTTTTTTTTCGTTTTCAAAACATAAATAAAAGGCATTGTCATATACAATGCCAATAGCTTAAACTCGAGAACTATTGCATTGCAAATGCTTTTTTCATTTAGCGTGCACAAGCACACATCTCCCGCTTCTCCCCCTCCCCACCACATATCGCGTCGGCCAATGCTTGTTTCACATTCTGATGCGGAGCACATCATTTTACGTTACGTTACTGGAGAGAAGAATTTAAAGAGAAACTTTCAATGATAGACTTTGCTTTTACAAGTAAAAAACAGACAGAGTTTAGGCTTGCTGCCATAAGTAGCAGGAAGGACGTTCACCACCCCACCTACCCCTTCCCAGGGCACAAGTCCTAAAAAAAAGAAGTGGGGGGACGCTGTCACCAGAAGTGACGTCACAACAGGAAGTGACGTCACAAAAGGTGTCTTGCACCATCGTGCTCATTGCCTCCCCTCCGCAAGGATAATGGTGCCCTCTCGAAATTAACAAACCCAGTGGCGCACCGGCGCCGAGATCCGCGGGAGATGGCGTGCAATTTAGTATTCGCCCCTTGCAGTTAATGAGAGACGCCAAAGAGTGAAGTCCAGCTGTTTGGCAGGGGGGACGGCGTCCACCGGTGAAATAAGTGGAGGGACGCCGTCCACCCGCGTGGTACCCCGACTCGAGCCCTGCCCCTTCCCTATCCGACCCACCCCTAGGCGAGAACTTCAAAGACGTTTACTGTGGGAAGTCTCACTGGACACATTGAGCGTTATAAGGGATCCCGATCGGCTCCCGTATTTGCACGTGATATGGAGAAATCGGGTAACTACTAGTGCGGGCTCTAGGGGATGCTCCCTGGTCAGACTGGGCCGACCCTCGTCCAGCCGTGGACAAGTACCTCTGATACCGCCTGTGCAGGGGCCTGGCACCTGCCGCTCCCTCCCAGGGTGGATGCGGCCCTCACCGCCTCCCGAGAGCCATTATACGCTCTCTCTCGGGGTAGGGATTATTTGGGCACTCATTACTCATGCTTGATTTACTGAGTAAGTATGAGGCCTAACTTTTCTTAACCCCTCAGTGGCCATTTCACAATGGGACACCATATCCCTTGTTACTGTGGTGCACTGACCAATTGCGTAACAGAAAATAAAGAGGCCAACCTCTCTGCAGAGCGGTCCGGGCCCCTCCAGCCCCCCATGTGTCTCAGATATTCACAGACCTTCATCTAAATGGGTATCCCAGCGCTGCAGGTGCTAATGGGTCCCAAGTTTTGAACCGTACCCCCATGTTTGACTGATCACATGCACTTGACCAGCAGAAATAATAAGAAAAAAATCTGCTTCGCCATATGCCTCGGTACTATAAAAATCTCATTAGAGTGAGGAATTATATATGACAGTGCAGGAAAAGTAATTTTTATGTGTACTAAGTACTACAATGCCCAAGAATATGTTGTGAGTCCACTCAACCAATCATGACGACACAAATACAACTGCTTCAGTGCTTACGGATCTGCAACACGTTTGGAATGCTTCTTAACAACGTATACAACCCCAAGAGATCACACATCAGTGCAGGCGTCTATGAAACATAATCACAAAAACGTCACACTACATATCAACCCTTCCACCACCCCACACATACACATTCCTACTCAATTCACTACACCATAGGCAAATTAAACCTCTTCACATTGTATAATGCTAAACGCAAATCTACAAACCTTTGCCAATTAACAACTCAGGCTGTGACCTACACATGACACATATACAAGCTTTCTCCCAAACAACTCGTTGTTAACACATTTTCAAAACTTACACTGTCCAACTCACACTTCACATTACAAAGCACACCCAACAGCAGACAACAAGCCTTTCACCCACCGTACTCCATACAACCTATTTTATTAATAAAAATCATCATTATTATTATTATTATTATTATAATTGCATTTATATAGCGCTTACTACCCCTGACGAGGCGTTGAAGCGCTTTTTCGGCGAGTAGCACGCCACTCAGGGACCCATAGAGGATTAGTGTTGAATTAGTTTAGTGAAACATGCAAGTACATTTTAAGTGGTGGATAGGTTAGTCAGTTATTTGGATTTGGAATGATAGCAGAAAGATAGAGGAGGAAAAAGGTTTCTATTTATATAGCACTTGATACCCCTGATGGGGTGTTGACAGACAATATTCAGGAAGCTCATAAAGGATTAGTGGTGAATTATTATGGTGAAATATGAAGTCATTTCAGCAGTGGATATTTGTCAGTTAGCGGAGGGATAAAAGGGGAAGAAAGGTTTGCATTCATATAGCACTTGTTACCCCTGATGGGTGTTGAAGCGCTTTTCTGGTGAGTAGCACCCCACTCCGGAACCCATAAAGGATTACTGTTGAAAATTAGTATAGTAAACTATGAAGTAATTTGAGTAGTGGATATGTTATTCAGTTATTTGGGTAGAGAAGGGTAGGTGGCGGGATAGAAGAGGGAAAGAGGTTTGTATTTAAATAGTGCTTGCTACCCCTGATGGGGTTTTGAAGGGCAAGTAGCACGCTACTCTGGAATCCATCAGGATTAGTGTTCAATTAGTAAGGTGAAACATTAATGTAATTTTAGTGGTGGATATGTTAGTCAGGATCTTCTGGCAACCGGTAACCAATGCAGGGCAATCAAGGCAGGGGAGATGTGGTCTTGCCGTTTGATGTCCAAGAGTAGTCTGGCAGCCGAGTTCTGAATCCGTTGTAGTCTTTTCATGGTCGTTAAAGGTGATCCGTGGTAGAGGCTTTTGGCGTAATCGAGTTTGGACAGAACAAGTGAGATGGTAGCTTGGACCTTGTGTGAAAATACCTAATGAGAGAACATTTGTTGCAGCGTTTTTATAGTGACAAAGCTTGATCATGCTAGTTTATCCACTTGGGCATTCATTAACAGCTTGAAGTCCATGGTCATTCCGAGGTTTCTTACTTCCTTAGATACTTTAGACGGTGATCCCAGTTCATTAGGCCATACGGCAAGCGGGTTGTAAAATTTCCAATCGCCACACGTGAGTATTTCAAGGCAGGTGAGATGTGGTCTTGCGAATTGATATGCAAGAGTAGTCTGGCAGCTGAGTTCTGAATCCGTTGTAGTCTTTTCATGGTCATTAAGGGTGATCCGCGGTAGAGGCTATTGGCATAATCGAGTTTGGACAGGACAAGTGAGATGGTAGCTTGGACCTTGTGTGAAAATCCCAAATGAGAGAAAATTTGTTGCAGCTTTTTTATAGTGACAAAGCTTGATCTTGCTAGTTTATCCACTTGGGTATTCATTAACAGCTTGAAGTCCATGGTCATTCCGAGGTTTCTTACTTCCTTAGATACTTTAGACGGTGATCCCAGTTTATTAGGCCATACGGCAAGCGGGTTGTAAAATTTCCAATCGCCACACGTGAGTATTTCAGTTTTTGAAGCATTCAATTTGAGATGGCTCCAAGTCATCCACTGATCCACGGCTCTGAGACAGCTGAAAATTGGTGATTTTCCAATGTCTTTGGGGCATTCCAGTTGAAGGAGAATTTGAGTGTCATCTGCATAGTTATAGCATGTGAGGTGAAATTTATTGATCAGTACTGGTAATGACTGCATGTAGATGTTGAAAAGCATGGGCGAGATGATAGAACCTTGAGGGACCCCTGCTTTTGTGGAGTACGGTTTGGACGAGAAAGGTGGGGTATGGATGACATTAGTTCTGTTTCGAAGGTAGGATGTGATCCAGTCTAGAGCAGATCCCTCTATGCCAGCTTCATAGAGTCTTTGTTTCAGAGTGTCATGGTCAACCGTGTCAAAGGCAGCTGATAGGTCCAAGAGGAGTAGCGTAGCAACCCCGTTGCGGTCAACTGTATTCTTCAGGTCATCCCAGATGGCACGGAGGGTAGATTCAGTGCCTCTTCCCGGACGGAATCTTCTTTGGTAGTCTGAAAGTATGTCATTCTCTTCAATGAATTGTGACATTTGGGCGAACGCTGCTCTTTCTATCAGTTTGCCCAGAAAAGGTCCATTTGTAATCGGTCTGTAGTTGTCAGGGTTCAGCGGGTCCAAGTTTGTTTTCTTCAGTAAAGGGCGTATGTGTGATTTGTTTTAGTTCTTCTGGAATTAATCTGGTAGTTAAGGAATCGGTGATGATTCTTCTTACTGCAGTAGCAGCAGAGGTTGTTAAAAAAATTGTCTTGAAAGTTTGTGGTGTACAGGGTTCAGAAGGGATGCTGTGTTTATGAGTAGAGTCCCTCCCCCTCACTCTCGGATGGCGAGCAAAGTTTCAGGTGTGCGGAGACGCTGAGCCGGGACGCTGCAGGCTTTTCCTTTCGCCCCGGTAAAACATTCTGCTGTTCGGTGCTGCTTCTCGTCGAAATGGAGCCAAATGGAGCGGAGAGCTGAGGGAGTCGAGGGAATCGTGACGGCTTTTGGATTAAGGGCAGTAAGGCTAGAAGTCTGCCTTTTCACCCTTTTTTACCCTTAACTCTGTCGGTCCCTTGTTTGCTGAACAGGTGAAGGCAGTTAAAGTTGGAAGTCTGCCTTTTAATTGTTTGTTTGTTTGGACGTTTGAGCGGCAACCTAAGGAGGAATTGTACGAGGAATTGCAACATGAGGTAGGAGACTTAAATGTGAGTACACTGCCAGCAATTGATGATGGTTTCTTCTTTTAAGGAGAGTGGGGCGAGAGTGGGGCGAGAACTGTTAAGCTCAATACACTGCACCTTTTAAATTGAATTGGGGGGTCGTGAGGCTGAACAGGGTGCACTGACCTCTGGCTATTGTTCCGCCGCCGCCAAAGCTGCCCTGCTGCTGCTGCCACCACCGGCTTCCTGGCCGGAGTATCTGGACACCTGTGCTGCTGCCTATCCTGGGACTACAATTCCCAGCACCACCTGCGGCTAGGACGGTGCGTACATTGTTCCTGCGCCCAGTGGCGCATATAATCACCTGGGAGCTCCGGGGAAGCGGGGGCCGTGAGGCTGAACAGGGTGCACTGACCTCTGGCTATTGTTCCGCCGCCGCCAAAGCTGCCCTGCTGCCCCTGCAAGCGCCGGCTTCCTGGCCGGAGTATCGGGATACCTCTGGCTACTGTTCTGCCGCTGCCAAAGCTGCCCTGCTGCCGCTGCAAGCGCCGGCTTCCTAGCCAGAGTATCGGGACACCTGTGCTGCTGCCTTTCCGGGGACTACCATTCCCGGCACCACCTGCGGCTAGGACGCCGCCTACGTTGTTCCTGCGCCCGGAGGCGCATATAACCACCTGGGAGCTTCTGCGTTGCGGGACATGCGCGGGCAGCGCCGGGAGAAGCCCGGGACAAGGGCTGGACCGTCTTATGCCGTCGGAGGCCGGGCTGGGCCACGGATTTATTAATCACTTTTTGGCTAATGTAAGTTCGTGGTCATACCTGGTTTACCTTGAATTGGCAAAAACTTGGCACATAGTTAATTTGACATTATCTAGCAATATACATGCTCATGTTTTTTCGTGGGGTTTAGAATTGTTTGGACTTTAATTATATTGGTAAAAACTGTTGATTTGCAGGGGGCACATCCGGAATGGCAAAACAAAGGGATGATAGCGAGAAGGGGTTAGTTGGGACCTTAGATGCCTATTTATTAAGAGCTGAAAATGCCATAATTCATCAAATAAAGCAAACAGAGCGCAGATTGTCCTTGGACTCTCAAATGCCACAAACGCCCCATAATGGCAATACTATTTCAAGCCCTAATATCATTGATTGTCCCGTTACTGAAAGTTTACAAACTAAGGGGCTCATTAGGAGAGTAGGAGGGAACGTCCGCATGGGCAGCGGCGTTCCCTCCGTGAAGATTAGGATGTGACCGCCAGGGTGGCGGTCACATCCTCTATCTTTAACATTGCGGCGGGTGCAGCTTCAAGCTGCACCCGCCGCAATGTTAAAAATGCATACATTGCATTTGTATGCAGAAAGCGGCAGGCACCGCGCGGTGCCTGCCGATTTCTGCATACAAATGCAGGGGGGTACCATGGGTACCCCCCATGTGCACCCCCACCCCCCCTTCACCCAGGGGGCCCGCAACGGGCCCCCGAAGTCAAAATCCGTATGCTTTTCCACGGCGGAAAAGCCACCGTGGAAAAGCATCTCTTTTACACTATCCTAATATGGCTGGCGGTGTCTGATAGACACCGCCAGCCATGTTACAGCTTTTCCGCCGCGGTTGTAAGTCAACCGCGGTGGAAAAGCGGCGGACTGAAACCAGGACCCACCAGCCATCCTAATGTGGCGGTGGGTCTTTGGTGGGTCCGCAGAGGATTTTCCGCATCCTCCGGGCCGGCGGTGGCTTCCGCCGGCCCGGAGGATGCGGAAAAGCCTCCATCCTAATGAGCCCCTAAGGGTGTATTTTATCATCGCCTAAATCACCAAGTATTCAGGAGATTTTAGATTCTTTAGAGCCTTCCCCCGTCCTTATTTATAAACCCTGCGTAGTGACAAGGGCACAAAAAAACAAGCAAATACATGGAAATTGCCCTGCCCCGATTACCAAAAAACAAAAGGGCCAAGTACTTAAAAAAAAACAGAAACAGACACAGCACATGTCAAGACTTTCAGTAAGGAAGGCCTCAAAGGAAATCCCAGATCCTTCAATTGACCCGGTATCTGAGATAAGCAGAGATATAGTTTTTGAAGATACACAAACTACACTCATACCATCAATTGTAGAACAGGGCTTGGATGGGGTTTTTGTGGGCTAAACTAGAGGCGGTAATCTGCTCTCATTTAACCCCTTCAGTGCGGATGACAAAGCCAGCTCGTCATGAGCGTTACCTATGCTACGCGCATGACGAGCTGGCTTTGTCACGTAACGCGGGTTTTTTAAAAATCCAGCGCGCAGCGGGAAAACCCGCTAGCGCGCATGCGGTTAAAACCGGTGCTTCACAAATTGACGACCATTGATAACAGACTGTCGCGCCTAGAGAATCAATATCCTAGTGCTTGTGCTTCACACCCCGAAATAAGACCCAGTACAAATAGACCCAAAGGAAACATTGTTAACATGGATGTAGATAAATCAGACGCCCTGGGGAAAAATACAACACAGGATGGGTACCGAAGGGGAAATCCTGGGATTGCAGGTCTAGTTTTAAATACTAATGTGATAACATCGGATGACCGGACCAAGGATGGCCCCCAGGTCCCTAGTATTAATAAACCCATAAGGGATCGAAATATTCAAAACAAAGACACAGGAAATATGGCCGCAAATGAGGAACATCATCTACGCTACTTGTCCCAGAATAGCCCTGATTCGATTCTTAATCTACCTCCTCAAACTACTCCCTACATTTTTGTTCTATCAAATGTCCCCCCGTTAGCTCCTGGAGAAAGCGAAGATTGGCCCTCTCTGAGGAATAAGTCCTTACATTTCATAAATGCTAAAACAGGTATAAATCAAAGCTCCCTGTTTTCTGAACTTAAGATGGCTCGTAGGATTAGATGGGCTGGCCCTGCCAAGAAAACAATGGAGGGAGATTGTATCGTCTTGACCTTCAGGCCCCCTGGCTTGGTAAGAGTCATAATTGACAGGGTAAATGAGCAGAATATGGACAAGTCTAGGGTTTTGATACTTCCTCTGGGGTTTTTCTATCAACACCTTGTAGGGCGATCTAGCAAAATAGAATCTGTATCTCAAATAGGGCCATAGTTATTTCCATCGTTTCCCCCATGGTATCATCCAAACCGTTTTGACCCCTTGAGTTCCTTGGCTGAGGTAGATTGACTCCAATTAAAGAGGGGTGAGGAAAACGGCAATATAGAAATAACTCCCCCCTCCCTGATCCCTTTGACATTAATATCGACTCGCAGATGTCTTTTGGTACCATTAATAAAATCAATGGTTTACTAGAAGACAGCGAGGAGGACTGGAATATGATCCAAGCTGACCATATAATAGATAGGAATCGGTCGACTAAAACCACTAGTGTGGCAAATAGCCAGCCAACTGGTGGAACTATTCGTCTGATTTCTTGGAATGTAGCAGGCATTTTAACTAGGCTATCGGATGGGGCTTGGATAGAATACATCAAATCCTTTAACATCATTTGTCTCCAAGAAACGTTGAGTAGAGAGAATCTTTACTTAGATGGTTATAATACCCTGACTGTTGCTGCTGAACCGTCCCCCTCTGGAAGAGCAAAGGGTGGCTTAACGACTTCAATTTCAATATGTAACATGTCGTCAAGGATAGAAAAAATATCTTCTTCCCCATGGTATCAATTGATCTTGTGCACCAATTTGACTGTCGTGCCTTTGCTTATGGTTAACTGGTATTATAACGTCTTTGATACTCACACGTCTGTTATCATCGACACTTTGCAGGTGGAAATCACTGAAGTGACTGGGAAAATTTCACCTTTATGTATTATGTGGCTTGGGGATTTTAATTGTAATCTATGTCCATTTTGTGGGAGTCACGCCTGTGGGTTATTGGACATCGATGAACAACCTCTGACGCATTTTAAGCACACTACACAGGGAGATGCTTTAAATAACATCATTGTGGTAAATAACCTCTGCATACTTGACACCCCTACTGATAGGGTAATGGTGCCAATTCCAACTTTTCAGGGAGCTAGAGGGTCGACGAGCATAATAGATTTTATTTTAATTTCTAGTCGCTATGCCTATTTAGTTGATGATTTTAGGGTAGAACCTAATCCTGCTAGCGATCGTAACCCCCTCACTTTATCATTGAGTACACTGATACCAAGGACAATGGCCCTAGAACAACCAATGACATATAATTATACCCAAGGGGTTAGAATAAAATGGGACAAGATCGATCCCAAGAAAATGGAGAAAAGGATCCTTGAGGATAATTCATTCTGATCCAGAGCAGATAGTGCAAAATTTCGAGGCCCTTTGTAAGGGTGTGGCCACAAATCTACTCAAACCGGCCAAGAAAGGTGTTACCAAAGATAAGAAATGGTTTAATGGGGGAATGTTCCAAAGCGCAAATAGCGCTGAGGACGGCTCTCCATGTGGTACCCGGGATAAAGATATGATCAGGAATGCAAGGCAAATGTACAGAAAGGCAGTTGAGAAGAGAAAAATAGAACTGAAGGAGAAGGCCTGGTATGACTTGGAAAAAGCCAGTGACCTGCGAGATAGCAGGTTGTTTTGGGAGGTCATAAACCATCCACTTTTCATCAGTGAAGAGAGGTTTATGGTTTCGAATATAATCGGGGAGGCTTGGGAGACCCACTATTCAAAGATATTTAATCCCAAGGGTATTTTAATAGCAAATGACTGTGAGGATGATGTTCCTTTAAACGTTGAGTCCAGAAAATATTGAGCGACCTTCGGCTGAGTTTGCTGTGGCAAAACCCAACAAATGCAAGGTTTCCATCCCGTAAAGAGTTGAAAGAGTTATACTGGAACATGTTCACGATAAAACTTTTTTCAACTATGACAAGCACTTCCTTGTCTAGGGTTTACCTAGAGACTAAACATGTCCCTGCCTATGAGAAATATTGGGACCTTATAACGGTCCCAGGCGACAGGAAATGGTTCCTATCAATGCATTTACAGGCAAATGGGGTGCAGGTTCAAGTATGAATTGTCCGTTCTGTGTAACACAACTGGAATCCATTGGTCATGTTCTTTTTATTTGTCCAGTATATCGGAATGTAAGGCTTAAATGGCTAAAGCCGATTTGCCAGTCATTGGGGGTTACTTCAGGCATTGAAGCCATACGGATTTTAAAAACTGATGAGAAAGAGCTAACCATAATTGCCATCTCGAAATTTTTACATGTCATGTGGATAATTTGTGCGCATAGAATGAAAAATTAGGATGCAAAGACCTGATCAATTAACTTGGTTTTATCATTACTTGATTTATAAATGGTGAAGTTTTATGGATATAACTGTTTTAAATGAATTTTATATGAATTTATTTATTAAGGTATAAATGAATTATGTAACTTTGGACGATTTCATGGGGTATTTGTATTTTGTAATAATGTTAATGGACTATGGTCACTGTTTCAAATTGTATATGTCTTTTATGATCATGAGATCGAATAAAGACCACCATGACTTGGAGTCCTCGCGACAGCTCAGCCTATCGCTCTTGTTGGAGGAGGTGGAGGAGGCTTTGAGAAAAGGCATCGTCCTGAAGGCCCCAGGGCCAGACGCCGTACCATTGGATCTGTTTAAAAATAACCCTCAACGTTGGGCACCCCTATTGTTAAATGTTTTTAGAGCAACTATTGTGGGACGTATTCCATCGTCCTGGAAAGAGGCGGTAATCGTCCCCATTTTTAAGAAGGTCGAAAAAATGATCCCTGTTGCTATTGACTGATCTCCTTAATAGATGCCTCCTGTAAACTAATGGGGAGGGTAATATTGGCGCGATTGGAGACATGGGCGGTTACATCTGGCATCATTGTGTACTCCCAATATGGTTTTTGGAGAGGCATGGGGACCACAGAACAGTGCCTAAATTTAGCAATGATCATGGGTAAGTACATGAAGGCCAAGGGTGTTTCAATCCATTTGGCCTTCATGGACTTATCCAGTGCTTTTGATACTGTATGCAGGGGAAATCTCTGGTCATTAATGGAGTTGATGGGGTTTGAGGAGCCACTGGTTACCTTGTTGCGCAGATTGCACGCTGCAACTTCTGTTGCTGTACGATATGGCCCGGGCGGTGAAAAAACTGGGAAAATTGCCTCATCTGAAGGCGTCCGCAGGTCTGCATCATGGCACCTTTCTTGTTTTTAATCTACACAAATGGTTTGGAACGGTTATTATTGCAAAAATGTTTAGATTTTCCCAAGATAAACGGCAATTATGTACCGTTATTGTCATACGCGGATGATACCGTCTTGATGACTTTAACGGCTAATAGCATGCAGAAATGTCTGGACGCCTTTAATGAATTCATGTCGGGTTTAGATCTCAGGGTCAATTTTAATAAATCTTATGCTATGGCTTGTGGCCCAGGTAAAATTAAGACCTGTAAATATACTGTGGACAACATGGTCATTGAAAAAGTCACAAATTTTAATTATTTAGGAAATCTTTTTAATAGAACATTGAACTGGGATGACTTGATAAACACTCGGATCCTAAAAAACAACTAGATCCGTAGAGGCCCTTTTCCATTTTGCTAGTAAATTGGGGCAAAAACCAATAGGGGATTTGAGGACTCTGTATAAATGAAAGTGAGTGTCTGTGGCGACTTACGGAGCAGGGGTATAGGGATGCCATAAAAGCGAACAGATTCAAATTATAGAGAATACATTTTTAAAGCGATTACTATCGATCCCCAATAGTTCCCCAAATATTTTCTGCTACACAGAAGTAGGCTTGCAACCTGTGAAGGACAGAATTCACGTGTCCCCTTTACTCCTCTGGGGAAAATATGGACCTCTGAGGATTTGTCATTCTCAAAAGAAATTTTAAAGGACTGCATGAATCTCGACAAGGCCATGTCGATACCCTGGTTACGCTATGTAAAGAAAACGTTCTATAAAATAGGGCTAGAAAGTTTTTTATGATAATCCGGCATCTATTAACTCGAACATGAAGAAGGTCATCAAGATTGCATATTGTACTGTTGAAGGAACGCATAGGCAAGACATTTTAACATCTAGCCAGGCGGTCATTTTACAACAACAGTTCTATTTGTCCTTTACCACACACATACAATGGCGTTTCTACCTGGCTAGATTTCGGTTGAAAATATTGCACTTTTTGGCTGCTTTTCCCAAACAAAGAGGCTGGTGTGAGAGACTGCCCCCTTGCCCGTGTAATAATGTAGCCGAACAATGCACAGTGCACTTTGTGCTCTTCTGTTCACTTTATAAAGTCCCAAGAGACCGTTTCATCAAACCCCTTTTGAAGAATATTAGACCTTTTACATATATGGAAGGCTTTGAGTATCTGAGATCATTGTCATCTGTTGCTATATGCAGCGCTATGCTTTTTAAAAAAAATCTGATTTATTAAAGTTTTATCAAATTCAAAAGTACATAATAATCCAGTAATTGGACCATTGCATTTCCACATTCATTATCCATGTGTAATCTCTACATGTTCAATAATAAATCAACTGGTAACTGGCATTCTGTACTTACAGTTCGTTGCACATAAGTAGGGAGACATATTATCAGTTACAACTGTGAGATCATGGCAGTATCACGTACATAATCTGTAAGGAAGAACCAATAATCTTTCGGACGGGACCTTGCCAGCAGTTCTTCTTCGTATGTCAATAACATATCTCTGCAATAAGCCATGTCGCGCATCCATTGTTGAACACTTGGCACAACCGCACTACACCATTTTTGTGATATTTGACGTTTGGCCAATAATAACGCTATCGCACAAAATTTACGCTTCACCCCCTTACATTTGTCAGAAGTCCCAATAAACAGGTCTTTATATTGCAGACAATTGCTGTTCCTACCATTACTGTAAAACGGAGGTGACTTCCTCCCAATAGTCCTGTATCTTCAAACAGTTCCAGGCTAGGTGTATAAAATCAGCCTCTTCAATACCACACCTTTTACAACTTGCTTCTGCTCGTAACCCGTATCTGTAGAGTTTTGCTGGGGTGTAATGCGTTTGATGCAGATATTTGAAGTGCAGCAGCCTCAGATTACCATTAGATGTGAGCATTTGAACTAAGGCACATGTACTTTGCCATTCTTTCTCAGTTAGTGGTTCAGTTAGTACAGCGTTCCATCTCTCAATAGCCCTTTTAGTTGTGTGCGGTATTTCATTCTGTGCTACTGAGTATAAGCGAGAGACTAGATGCGTAGTATTTGATGATGTCAGGAGTAGTTGGAGGGTATCTAAACTGGCTGGTTCAGCAGGGTACTCAGGATACAACTGTTTAATGGCTCTTTGCAGCCTATAATATGTGAAGCAAAATAATAATGTTTGATTTTGAATGTAAGTAAGGTCCTGCAATGGGCGAAATCTACCCTCATTATAAACGTCTCCAAATTTGTCAATCCCAACCTGGTGTAGTAAGTCCATACCTACTTTCTCTCCGGTGACTGAGAGCTCTGGGTGATAGTGTAGTGGCAGTGCCGGTGCATACAACAGTACCTTGTGTGCCAGTTGTCCCAGTCTTCGCCACGCATCAGTAGTAGCGTCTATAGTGTTAATGTCCTCGGCATGCAGTGGTGGCCGTCTATGCGTTATGATGGCTGTCAAGGATATTGGTGATGCGTCACCTTCTTCGACTGCTGTGTGTGTTAAATATGGTATCGTATGGTACCAGTAAGTAGCACATTGCGCTTGTGCACACAGGTAATATAAGAGGAAATCCGGAACACAGAAGCCTCCCCTGGCATATGGGAGTGTTAATGTTTGGAGTTCCATACGCGCCTGTTTACCTGCCCAAATTAATTTGAGCACTAACGATGTAATCCATTTGAACACTTCTCTCGGGCGGGATGGGAATATTATGAAACAGATAAAGAAATTTAGATAAGATGTTCATTTTCACAATCGAAATACGGTCAGCCAGGGAAAGCGGTAACCGTATCCATCTGCTAATTTTATCTTCTAATACGGAGATCACCCTCCCATAGTTCGTGCGTAAGACCACTTCAGGATTTCTATGGTACCACATCCCTAAATACTTAATGGGATTAGACTGCCAGTCTAAGGGGAATTCAGTTGTATGCGGTTGTGTGGTGTTCGTCAGGGGAATTATTGATGATTTGGTCCAATTTATTTGAAGGCCAGAATGTCTGCCAAATTTTATGTATTCCCTCAAAAGTGGTGCCAGATGTTGTTCCGGGTCGCGAACATACAGGAGCATATCGTCCACATATAGTGCTATGTGGAGGGGCCTAGAAGGGAATTGTAGAGCAGAGCATTTGTATTTTTGTCGTACTAGGCAAGCCAAGGGCTCCAATGCCAAAGCGAATAATAAAGGCTATAAGGGGCATCCTTGCCGTGTCCCTCTCGCTATAGTTAATTGGTCTGATATATACCCATTCACCCGCACTCTAGCTACTGGGTCTTTGTATAGTAACTTCACCCATGTCGTGAACATCGGGGGAAAACCCATCCTTTCTAATATGGTCAGAAGGTACGACCATTCTATTGAATCAAAGGCCTTAGCGGCATCTAACATAACCGCCACTGCCTTGGTGGTGGGTACTAAATAGTGGGATAGTGCAAAGAGGGTTCTGGTATTATGTGAGGTGGCCCTAGTTGGAATAAAACCTGCTTGGTCCGGGAGGACCACATTTGTCATAAGCGGCTGCAACCGAACTGCCAGGATCTTAGCCAATATCTTAGAATTGACGTTGATCAATGATAGAGGTCTGTATGACTCACATATCTCGGGTCTTTAGTGGGTTTCAGGAGGGCTATTATCACTGCTTCCCATAGTGTCGGAGGGAGTACTGCCTGATCGAAAGCGCTACCATACATAGGTACCAAATGGGGAGCTAATATATCTACATGTGCTTTGTAGAATTCGCAAGTAAACCCATCCGGACCGTGGGCTTTTCCATTCGGCAAGGATTGTATGATTTCCGTAACTTCCTCCACCGTTATTGGCAGCGATAAGTACTCCCGTTGATTGTCTGATAGCCACGCAATGGCTACATCTTCTAGATATTTGAACACTTCCTCAGGCGGTGCAGCGGACTGCAATTTGTACAACTCCCTATAAGTTTGTACAAAGCTTTGTAAAATACCCTCCATGTCTTTAATCACAGTGCCATCCCTTCCCCGTATTTGCAAGCCCGAATGTGGGCCTCTCCCTTCACAGATCTTAGCCGCCAGTACTCTACCCGGTCTGCCTCCCTTGCCAAATTTCCTAGCATTGGATCGTTTGGAAATGTATTTGAGCTCATCCTCTAAGAACGACTGATGCTCTGTGTGTATCTGTCTTAACTCCCCCAGCAATTTTGGGTCCTGTGTATGCTCATATTTAGTCTCAATCTCTTTCATCCGGGTTTCACATCGTGCAAGTTGCTGCCGAATATCCCTTAATATCCCTACCTTCGTGCTTATGCATACACGTTTCAGGGTGGCTTTAAAAGCCTCCCAGAGAATGCCTGGATCGTCAACCGTAGTTGCATTTAGTTGGAAATAATCTTTTATGGCTTTGGCTATTGTGCCCGCATATACAGTATCTGTAAGTGCTTTACCATTAACCGCCAGCTAAATGGAGGGGGGGAATAATGCGGAATCTGAAGGGATATAAGGATTGGATTATGATCCGATAGGGTTTTAGGTAGTGTTTTCACTTTCTTCGTCCAGACTGATATGGTGTCTGAGCCCAACCAATAGTCGATGCGTGACCAGCTTCCATGTGCTGCATTTATATGTGTCGCTCCTGTAGTGTCTGGGTGTCTTTCCCTCCAAATATCCCTCATGTTTAGATCTGTCATTATATCTAGCACTTTCGCCCTTGTCTTCCTATGTGGTTCCGTAGAATTCCCTGTCCTGTCAACTTGCTCATTTAAAGCTACATTAAGGTCTCCACCCCATAGAATCGTTGTATCCCGTAGTTCCTGCATATGGTTCCATAATTCCTGATAGAACTCAGGTGCGTCCACGTTTGGCCCATATATATTGGCTAGTGTTATCCGCTAGTGTTATCCGCTGTCCCTTCAATTTCCATGTTATTAGTACATATCTCCCATTCGGGTCTATTATTGTGCGATTCACTTTAAAATTTGTGCCCTTCCTCAACAATGTCATGACTCCTCTGGAATATGAGGAGTATGTAGAGGCGTGTGTTGTTTCTGCCCATCTCTGTCCTATAGTTGTATGCGTGTGTGGTGCTATGTGGGTCTCTTGCAGCAAGACTATGTCTATTCCTCACCTGTCTAAACAAGCGAATATCTGCCTTATTTTCTTTGGATTTGTAAATCCACGGACATTCCATGTCAGGAGGTTTAAACGCAGTTTACTTAAGGGCGCGTCCCTATTAAGCATCATACGTGACTGAATAATTCCACAGTAAGTTCATAACAACATTGTCTTCTCCCAGCGTTTAAGAAAACATGCACTGGTACAGCGCCTGCAACGCAGATCTGCAGTACAACATGAATCTCAGCAATGCGTCTCAAATGCTTTGGTCCTTTAACTTGAACAACTCCCCAACTCCACCCACCACCACCACCCACTTCAGCAACCCAATTCTGCCGAAGCCATATTTCCCTAGTAACACCCCAACACATCAAAAACTGATACGGGGATCACCCATGTGAAGGTCAGCCGAGGGTACACTACACCATCCAACTTAATGGATGGGGGCAGACCTTGTTTTTTTGTTTGTTTTTTTAAACCGTTACATGCTTCAGGAAATAGTCAGGCTCATAATTCAACATCATCCCCCCATGAGCTAAATAGTAAAACTATACCCTACAGCATCAGATGTTCATGACCCACCCATCCTTTCCTGGTAAACTTACTACTAGTGTTTACGAGATCATAATTGTTAGTAAGAACAGATACATAGTTCATAGTACCAAGCACATTTAACCTCTTTTAACCCTTTCGGACTGTGTCCCATTCTGCGTACTTCATTTAATTGACCTCCCATCTGGCTCCCATGCTGATTGCTTTTATTAACCAGTACAAACCATCCTGCTTCTCGGGCGGTACATCCTAGTTCCAATATGCATCTGCTGTAATCATATTACATCTGATATTCGTTAGGTTGGTGTTCTCCACCCCCAGGTGCCATTGTCTGTTTTACACGTGCATAGGGCTCCGCACTTCTAACTTCATAGCGTCTTGTCCAATACATCCATTCACCCTTATAATCTACAACAATTGGCAACCATGCAGTCTTACCAGGAATCAGCACATCAGTTCAGCTGACAATAAAGCTTTGGGTCTCTGCATCCGTTGCACGTAGGTTTTCCTCTTTAGTCAGTCCATCAATCGGATTCCTGCTGCTGCTCCCTTCTTTCCGCGATTTTGCACTTGTTTGCTATACGTTTGATAAATTCCTGTGCCGCCCTAGGAGTGGATAGAATCGTTGGCTTTCCTTCCCATGTCACCTTGAGGCGTGCAGGATAGAGCATGGCATAGTTTATCTGTAGGGACCTCAATTTTGCTTTGGCAGTAATGAACTCCCGGCGTGCCTGCTGTACTGCGATAGTGTAGTCCAGATAGAATTCAAGCTTGTTCCCTTGGTAGTTGATCTGGCCTTTCTCTCGGGCGAGTCGAAGTATATTGTCGCGATCCCAGTAGTTCAGCACACAAGCCACAATAGGTCTTGGTGGGGCACCTGGCGGCGGCTTCGGTGCCAGGGATCGATGTGCCCTCTCACTTATGAAGATTGGGGAGAATGCTTCCTCACCAAATATTTCTTTGCACAAAGACTCAATAAAGGGCTCCATGCAGCCCGTATTTGTTGATTCCGGAAGCCCCGCTATCCTTACATTATTTCGGCGGGAACAGGCTTCCAACTCTTCCGCTTTCACTTTGATCACCTCAAGGACTTTTTCCATGCCATTGCATTGCCCGCTGTCTCATGCGCCTCGTCTTCAACTGCCGAAATGCCGTTTTCAGCTGTCTCCAACCGCTCATCCTGCTTGTCCATTTTTGCAACCATGTTATCCATCCTACACGTGAGATGATCAAGCTTCCCGTTGATGTCTTGTAAGTTGGATTATATGGACTTTAAGATGATCTCCATACTACTTTCTGCAGGTGCATCCGTCTCATGATCTTCCTCCGATTGTCCATTAGGGCCTCTCGTTGTTCTGCGGGATTCAAAATTCAGCTTTGGTTGTTGTTTATCGGGTTTCCCCATGATGTGCTCGTATGGGGCCCTCACGGGCTGTCCGTCCAGTTGCGATCACCTCTTGTTGCCTACCTGGCAGCAAAATGTCACCCCCACTCACCACTGCACAGGATGCAAGTCTCAAATAACAGGGGGAGATCTGCGTCTTCTCAAGGATTCACTATGGTTTGTTCGTTCAGCCAGGGGGGCTATGACCTCTGTAAATCTGGCAGCTGTGTTCCCTCTTGCTTGGCTGTGGGCTATATGTGGTAGAGCGTACTGTAGTCACCTGTCCGTGATTCCATCCCGGTAAGGCCCTCTCAGTAGATGGGAAGTTAGATATGGCGCACGCTATATACCTCTCCACGTGACCAGCGAATTCAACAGGCACTTTGCTGTCTTCAGATTCAATTATGCAAGGGGAGGCTCTCACACTGACTTACTGTCGCACTCCACGATATTAACACAGTTTTCTCCAGTCTCAGGCCACTCAGTAATAGCGTTATAAGGCAAGTGCTCATTGGGTCGGTTGGCAACAGCAGCTAATCACCGCACATGACTTACACAGGCGACATGTGCATCGGACGCACTTCAGGACCGCCTAGGGGGTATGTTTTGCTCAGGTTCACCATATCGTTTGTATGCGCCCGCTAGTGTCTTTTATAGAGGGCCTCATTCAATCAGGAGCGTCAGGGTGGCTCCAGTTATCTTCATTCCAGTCCGCCTCCGCAGCGCGTTAAATGTAAAGCCCTGCAACCGCGCAGTCATTTTGTAGTTGCTCGTTGTTCCCCCACAGAGGCAGATCTTGCAGGCGGTGTATATTTCGCCATCGCTTTGCCATCACTTCTTCCCCACCACTGTCTGCCTTCGTGCATCACCCACTTACAGTGCCAGTGAGTCCGTATAGGCAGTTGTTGGGTCCTGTGTTCCCTCAGCCTGGTAGCTAATCAACAGCCGGGCGATGATATGGGCACCGCCATTTTGTCGTTGTCGGCCCTGCAGTGCCATCGTCAATTCCCCCGCGCTACTGCTGTTCCATTTTACTTACGGAACACCGCCAGGTCTCTCGCTTAGTCTCCGGTCAAGCCCCTTCTCATGGTAGGGCGGTCTATGGTAGCAAATAGTACGATCCTTACCAGGTCCGTCTTTGCTCATTCATTTCTGCCAGCGTCGGCTGCCCTTTTGCCTTCCGGCTGCCCTGGATCAAGGTGGCGCGGATCTCCCGGAATCACTCCACCATTCTTAGTTCAGGTGCTCCTTCCAACGCCTGGCATCTTCCCATCCACAACGCTATATTCGTTTCATCATTTGTTGTCCGTTTTAACGATTTATTCCCGCTAGGCTGATGTCTGCCCGGCGGAGCTGTCACTTCAGGCAGCCATTCCGCTGTGCGCCCCCTAGCGCCTCCTCTGCAGCTCTATGCTTAGTCTTATTAGATCTGCACTTTTGATTAGGAACCGTTATGAATTATGAACTTTTTCATTGATTTTATGTCTTTTGGAAAAAAATTATTTTGTATATTGTGTATACTGCCTATGATCCTATTGTATGTATATGAAATATATTTAGTGATCTGGAGATAAAAAATGTATTTTAATGCATTGCACTTTAAACTTTTCTGTGAACATGTAAGGTCAACATGAAAGATTATAACCAGGACTATTCAATGATCTACCCCATTAACGTATAGTTTCTCAGTGATTATTGTTCGTGATTTTTGGAATTGTGAATATAACCTGTGAAATAACATCTGTGAATGTATGATACTTGTCATTTTAATAGCATACTTTTATGATTCTTTTATTGAATCGAATAAAGTAATTTGAACTGATTTGAGTGTATGTTGTGTGTAGGAGTGGATTGAAGTAGAGGTAAGAGTGTCATAGAGTGGTTTGTTGCAAGAGTTGAAAAGTGTGGTGGTGTGCAGTGTGTGTTTGTTGGACAACTGATGGAAGCATGATTATATGTTTGTTAGTGATAAAAGGTGGTTTGTTAGGTGTAATTACAGCAGGGAGTGTGTGTCTAGATGGGATGTAGTTATGTATGGTGTTGATTGGTGTTGTGTTAGTGATGAGTATATTGGTTAGTGGTATAGGATAGTGTTGTGTACTGTTTGTAGGTGATGGTGAATATGGGTAGTAGTTGGGATAGTAGGGTTTGTAGATGTGGTTCGGTTGGGTTTGTAGTGCCTGTTGGTACATTAATCTGTGCATAGTGGTTTACGTGGTGTACATTTGATGTGAGTGTGTTGCTCTGTTTGTGTATGGTGTGGGCTGGGTACTGCTAAATGGGAAAATGGGCAGCATTTCTGGCCCTGGCCAGTCTCGAACAGGCTCAAACAGGCAACTGCCCTATCACCCATAATGCAATGGTTTAGTTGAAAGATTCAACAAAACCTGAAAGGGTATGATCAAGGGTCTCCCAGAAAAGCTTATGTGGAGATGGGACATCCTACTGCCCTGCCTTTTATTTGCATACAGGGAGGTTCCTCAGAAGGGGGTTGGCTACCGCCCTTTTGAACTTATGCATGAGCATCCTGTAAAAGGCCCAATGTGTCTTGTGAAGGAGGGCTGGGAGTTACCTCTCAAACCCCCTAAACAGGACATAGTGGACTATGTACTTGGTCTCCGCTCCAGGATGGCTGAATATATGAAAAAGGCAACTAAAAACCTTGAGGCTAGCCAGGAATTACAGAAAGCCTGGCATGACCAAAAGGCTGTACTGACTGTTTACCAGCCCGGATACAAAGTGTGGGTGTTGGAGCCTGTGGCCCCAACAGTTCTCCAAGACAAGTGGAGTGGATCCAACCCTATTGTTGCAGAGAAGGGAGAGGTTACCTATTTGGTAGATCTTGGAACTCCCAGGAGCCCCCATAGAGTGCTTAATGTCAACAGACTGAAACCATATGTTGAGAGGGCAGACATGGGCTTGCTCATGGCTACTGATGAGGGACAGGAGGAAAAGAGTGATCCACTCCCTGACCTGCTCTCACAAAACCCCGATGATGGATCAGTAGATAGAGTAGCCTTGGCAGGCAGCCTCACTGATCAGCAGCAAACTGATTGCAGACAAGTTCTCAATCAGTTCAGACATATGTTTTCTCTGACGACTCCAAGTCAGACAACCTGGTGCACTCATGAAGTGGACACTGGGGACAGTCTGCTTGTTAAAAATAAGAATTACAGGCAACCTGATCATGTCAGGGACTGTATCAGGACTGAAGTCCAGAAAATGTTAGATTTGGGAGTTATCGATCCCTCAGATAGCCCTTGGGCTAGTCCAGTAATCTTGGTACCTAAACCTCACACCCAGGGTGGTAAGAGAGAGATGACGTTTTGTGTTGACTACAGGGGTCTCAATGCAGTCACTAGGACTGATGCCCATCCAATACCAAGAGCAGATGAGCTTATAGACATGTTGGCCTCAGCCAAATTTCTGAGCACATTTTATCTTACAGCTGGCTACTGGCAGATCAGATTAGCTGATGATGCAAAGCCAAAGACAGCATTCTCAACCCCTAGTGGACATTATCAATTTGTCGTAATGCCCTTTGGTCTGCCACTTTTCAAAGGTTGGTGAACAAAGTCCTAACAGGCCTGAAAGACTATAGTGCAGCATATCTAGATGATATTGCTTGGGCCGATTCACAGAACTAACTTAAGACGAAATCCTAAATGTACTACTTTTTGTATGCACAGAAGGCATTTAGTAGTAGTAAAGTTAGGATTTTGTCTTAAGTTTGACTTAAGACAAACTTAAGACAAACTTAAGACAGACTTAAGACAGACTTAAGACAGACTTAAGACAAACTTAAGACAGACTTGAGATAGACTTAAGACACACTAAAGACAGACTTCAGATAGACTTAAGACACACTAAAGACAGACTTAAGACACACTAAAGACAGACTTAAGACAGACTTAAGACAAACTTAAGACAAAATCCTAACTTAAGTCTGTCTTAAGTCTGTCTTAAGTCTGTTTTAAGTTTGTCTTCAGTCAAACTTAAGACAAAATCCTAACTTTACTACTACTAAATGCCTTCTGTGAATAGCAAAAGTAGTACGTTTAGGATTTTGTCTTAAGTTAGTTCTGTGAATCGGGCCCAGAGTCTTTAGCTCTACCTGGGGGAGATCACGTGGCCCACCTCAGAAATGTTTTGGAGGTCCTTCAGGCCTAACTCTCAAGGCTACTAAGTGCCAGATAGGGCAGAGTCAGGTTGTGCACCTGGGCCACCTTGTAGGTGTAGGTGGAGGCCAGGTCAACCATTGCAGAGCAATACCCAGACCATCATGGACTGGGTTGCTCCCACTACCCAGACACAAGTCAGAGCTTTATTGGGCTTGACTGGGTACTGCAGGAGATTTGTTGAGGGGTATGGTACCACAGTGACACCCCTAATGACTTAACTTCTAAAATAATGCCTAAGAAAGTTCAGTGGACAGTCAGCTGTCAAAAGGCATTTGATGACCTGAAATAGGCCATGTGCACTGCACCAATTCTGCAAAGTCCTAACTCCTCCAAAGAATGAATTGTCCAAACAGATACATCTGAGTTGGAGGTAAGAGCTGTGCTGTCACAATTGAATGATGAAGGTCAGGACCAGCCAGTAGCTTTTATTAGCAGAAGGCTGACCCCTAGAGAGAAACATTGGTCAGCTATTGAGAGGGAGGCCTTTGCTGTGGGTTGGGCTCTAAAGAAGCTGAGGCCATACTTGTTTGGCACTCACTTTACTGTTCAGACTGACTATAAGCCCTTCTTATGGCTAAAACAGATGAAGGGTGAACAGCCCAAACTTTTGAGGTGGCCCATTTCCCAACAGGGGATGGACTATACAGTGGAACATAGACCTGGGAGTAACCATGCCAATGCTGATGGATTCTCCAGATATTTCGAATTAGAACATGAAGACTCAACTAGCCAAGGTTAGTTTAATGTCTCTGCGTTTGAGGGAGGGGGGTTATGTAGGAGAGTAGGATCTGCTTACTATGGTTACCCTCACTTTTTGCTGGTGTTTCACTGTTTTATGACTTTAGTCTGGCTGGGGCCCTTCTGACCAGGACCCCAGCCTAGCTGCTTCCTCTCTAAATTGATTACATGTACATTAGATATACTCCAGATTGGTTACTGGGTTACCCTTGTGAGTCCCTGGTATATAGTACCTTAGGTACTAAGGACATAGGTACCCCAGAGGCATACTAGGGGCTGAAGCATGTATTATGCCACCCCTGGGAAGCCTTCCAAAATGGCACCACAGGTCTGCTACTGCAGCCTGGGTAAGGTGGTGCATGCACCCCTTACTAAGATATGGGTTACCTTTATCTACCTTTAATCACTGTCACATGTAAACCTATAAGTCACTCCTATGGCAGGCCTTATCAATTCTAAGGGCAGAGTGCTTGGTTTTGTGTGAGAGGGTGCCCATGCATGAGCAGGGCCTCTTTGCAACTTTCGGAATCTATTCTCTGATGCTGTTCTGTGATGCACCCAGACCATATACTCTTAGTGCATTATAACCTCGCGGTTAATGCTAACTTTGGAATGGCTGCATGGAAACATGTCGTGTTTGGTGTCAAACAATTTGGAATCCTACCCTACGCCAGTCCTGGCAGTAGGGGTAGAATTCCACCCTTCTAGAGGGAGAAGACATGTACAAACTAACCTAACCGGTAATAGTTTAAAAGAGTCCCAGCATCACAAAATAGATGATGCAGCCACAGACGCGAGTCTGACCTACTGCTGCTGGATGAAACTCCGACAGGGGAGGCCTGGACAATAGGTTTCCTGTCACAGGGTGGTGTAACCACCTCCCAGACAAGCTTTAGTGTATTGAGGCTGAAGGGTACATTAAAAGAATCGGCACTCAGCCCCTGCTCTGGCACGAAACTGGACAAAGGAAAAGGGGTGTAACCACCCCCTCCCTGGGTCCTCCCATTGGTGGGACCCTAGAGTAAGTCAATCCCCTAAACTTAGTATAAGTATAGGAACCCAGTCCTTGGGACTTTAGATTATACCTGAATGAAACTCTGAAGTTGAAAGCTGGAACTTCGACACACTATATCAACTAGAGGACTGAAGAATCTCCCTTGGGGTCAAGGAGTGACCCCCCCTGTTCAAACAGGGATGAAAGAAGCATCTTGCCGGTCTGCATTTCCAAGGCTCCCGCCGGATCCCAAAGGATTTGTGACTCAAGACACAGACTTTCAGACTTCTCCGAGGCCGACACGAGATCCCAGCAAAGCTGAGACCCGCAGCCCTCACGAGAGATGTGGAACCAGAACTCCTAGACACCGTACACATTTGCAAGTGCATTAACTTCCTGAGCTCTCCTGAAGTTGTGCTTTGGCTACTTGCAGTCCAAGCTCCGTGTGCCATCTGCACTGAAGATAGTGAGCCTACATTCCACAAGTGTTTCGTGGGTCCGCTTCTAGCATTTCCGCTTGAGGCTCCTTTGCGATCCCTGGTCCGTTGACTTGTAGGTCCCCACGAAAGTAACTCTTCTGTTTCTTGAACTTTCCTGATTGCTCCAGACATGCCCTGACTCCCCTCCAAAGTGTGAGTCCGTCAGACATTGCTGGTCTACTCCGAAGCCAATCTTTGCTTTTAGCGTGGGTTGCTGTTGACAAAGCTTGTTGGGTCCAATCCGGATACCTACACCGCAGCACATTACATCCTTTGTGGGACAGCTCGATTCCAGCACCTGGTTGTCATCGACACCTCCTGGACCTCGTGGCTGAAGAGTCAAGCTTCACCTTCTTCATCTGAAAGCACCCGACATCGGTGGGCATCCACTCATCGCTTTTCCGGGCCACTAACTAGTGACCCAGACTCTGTCCCCTCTGCTTTCAGGTTCTTCAGATCTTTGATCCACCCTTGGATCCACCCGGACACTTCCGACTCAGTCGTCAGCAGCACTTTTCAGCAGGTCGCCATTGAAAACGAAGATGAAACCCGACACCAAAAGACACCTATGCACGCGGCTTCCCTGGGTGAGATAACTCAAGTACTCTGGTGCTCCCGTGGGTATTGACTCTAGAACTGCCTAGTTCTAAAGGTGTTTGCTCCAAGTCCTCTTCAAGGTGTTCTTAATCTGTAATTTTCCAACCGCGATTTCCCCATAGAAGTGAATAGTGATTTGCGGCTCTGTTTAGAAACTGCACGCGTTCCCCGTGGGTCCCCTGTGTCACTACCTTGGGTGATTCCTGGTGGCCCCAGTGCTTCTAAAGGCTCTAGGCCTTGTATCTATGTCAGTCGTGGTTCTTATACCACTTTCTTAATATATGGTTTGGTACGCCCCAAGGGCTCAATGTATATTGTGCTAATTTACTGTGTGCTAAATAAGTTTACTGTATGTACTTTTTCCTCTAGCCTCATAAAGAGTCCAGAGGGATGTGTTTAGAATAAATACATATATTTTATATATATATATATATATATATATACCTGGTGTGGTTTTCCTTTCATTTGGTCATTCATGAGATTATAGACTGGTAAAATAAGCTGCTTTACATTCCTTCAAGACTTAGCCTGAAGGCTGCTCTCCACAGCTACCACTAGGATAGCTTTCTATATAGGTTTTCTTTAAACCTACTATCAATTACAGTCATTTGAACTGGTGCAAGGTGCCCACTAGAATAGTGGATAGCATATGTTAGGCCAACTTCTCACACTGTCTTCTCGGCGTTGAGCTTCAGGCAGCTGTTGGGTCATCCAGACTATGACGTCTTGCATTCCTTTCTGGAAGTTGAGCTTGGCAGTGGTGGGGTCTTTGGTGAGGAAGAGGATGAGCTGGGTGTCATCGGCAAGGATACGATGTTGAGGCCGTGTTGTCGGATGATGGCTGCGAGGTGGGCCACGTAGATGTTGAAGAGGGTGGGGCTCAGGGCTGAACCCTGTGGGACTCCGCAGGGGATTTTCATGTGGTCTTTGAGGAAGGGTGGGAGCCGGATCCTTTGGCTTCTTACTGAGGGGATGGATGGGAGATAACGGATGTAAAACTGAGATCAAACGGAGATAAAGTAGAGATATAATGGAGATATATTGGAGATATAATGAAGGTATAATGGAAATTTAATGGAGATAAAGTGGAGATAAAGCGGAGATCAAGCAGAAATATAATAGAGATTTAATGGAGATAAAGTGGAGCTAAAGCGGAGATATAATGGCGATAATATGGAGCTAAAACAGAGATATAATGAGATAAAGAGGAGATAAAACAGAGATAAAATGGAGATAAAATTGAGGTATAATGGAGCTAATAGGGAGATAAAAGGGAGATAATAGGGGGAGATGGGGATACAGATGGGAGAGGGTGGAGAGAGAGATGGAGGAGAGGGTGGAGATAGGGAAGACAGATGGGGAGAACGATGGGGAGAGAAATGGAGGAGACAGATGGGGATACAGATGGGAAGACAGATGGGGAGACGGAGAGATGGGATGGGGAGACAGTTGGGGGGGATGGAGATGGGGAGATGGAATTGAGATGTGGAGATGGAGATGGGATGTAGAGATGGAGAAGGGATGGAGATGGGAAGATGGAGATGGGATGGAGATGGAATGGCGATGGGGAGATGGAGATGGAATGAAGAGATGGAGATGGGATTGAGATGTGGAGATTGAGATGTAATGGAGAGATGGAGATGGGGGATGGAGATGGAGAGATGGAGATGGAGAGATGGAGATGGGATGGAGATGGGATGGAGATGGGAGATGGAGCGATGAAGATGGGATGGAGAGATGGGAAGGAGAGATGGAGATGGGATGGAGATGGGATGGAGAGATGGAGATGGGATGGATATAGGATGGAGAGATGGGGATAAAATGTAGATACAATGGAGATATTATGGAGGTATAAAGGAGGTATAATGGAGGTATAACGAAGATATAATGGAGATTAAGTAGAGATATAATGGAGCTAAAACAGAGATAAAATGGAGGTATAATGATCTAATAGGGAGATAAAAGGGAAATAATGGAGATAATGGGGGAGATGGGGAGACAGATTGACAGATGGGGAGAGGGTGGAGAGGGAGATGGGGAGAGGGTTGAGATGGGGAGACAGATGGGAGACAGATGGGGAGACAGGTGGGGATACAGATGGAGATACAGATGGGGAGATGGAGGTATGGGATGGGGAGACAGATGGAGGAGATGAAGATGGGGAGATGGAAATGGGATTGAGATGTGGAGATGGAGATGGGAAGATGAAGATGGGATGGAGAGATGTGGATGGGGATGGAGAGATGGAGATGGGATGGAGATGGGGAGATGGAGATGGGATGAAGAGATGGATATGGGATTGAGATGTGGAGATGGAGATGGGATGGAGAGATTGAGATGGGATGGAGATGGGGAGATGGGATAGAGAAATGGAGATGGATGGAGAGATGGAGATGGGGAGATGGGATGGAGATGGGGATGGGGATATGGCTATGGGATGTAGAGATGGAGAAATGGAGATGAGATGGGGAGATGGAGATGCAGATGGGGAGATGGAGATGGGGAGATGGAGATGGGATGGAGAGATGGAGATGAGATTGAGAGATGGAGATGGGATGGAGCTGGGATGGAGAAATGGAGAAGGGATGGAGATAAAATGGAGATATAATTGAGGTATAATGGAAATATAATGGAGATTAAGTGGAGATATAATGGAGCTATAATGGAGATAAAAACAGAGGTATAATGGAAGTATAATAGAGCTAATAGGGAGGGAGATAAAAGGGAGATAATAAGGAGATAATAGGGGGAGATGGGGAGAGAGATAGGACAGATGGGGGAGACAGATGGGGGAGATGGAGATGGGGAAATGGCAGTGGGATTGAGATGTGGAGATGGAGATGGGATGCAGTTGGGGAGATGGGATGGAGAGATGGAGATGGGATGCAGAGATGGAGATGGGGAGATTGGATGGAGAGATGGAGATGGAGGATGGACATTGGGTGATGAAGATGGGATGGAGATGGGTAGATGGAGATGGGGCGTTGGGATGGAGAGATGGGATGGAGAGATTGAGATGGGATGGAGAGATGGAGATGGGGGAGGGGTAGAAAACGGAAAAGGTTTGCATTTATATAGCACTTTTAACCCTGATGGGGTGTTGAGACGCTTTATTGGCGAGTAGCATGCCACTCTGGAACCCAATAAAGGATTAGTAGTGAATTAGTATAGTTGAATATGGAATTAAAGAAGTGAACATGCTAGTCTGTTAATTTTGATTGAAAATGATAGTGAAGGGATAAAAGAGTGAAGGATTTAAAAAAAATGTTTTTAGGTCTTAGCAGTAGGAGGAGGCTTTTGTATGAGTAAAAAGGAGTTTTGGAGGGGAGGAGTCAGAGGGAAGAGTTTAGAAAGGTTTGTTTTAGGGTATCGATATAGTAAAAAGAGGTGTCAGATGATGCAAGGAGGGGTAGAGTAGGAGCGAGTCTAGAAAGGGTCATTTTGGCGATCATAGTAGTGGTATGGGGTTTGGAATAAATGATAGAGTGGATGTAGAGGATAGATTGATAGATGTATAGGATGAGAGATAGGGTAGTGCATTGGAAATGCTAAATTAGAAGAACGTGATAAATATATAGATCCATAAGTACATTGAAAGTATATAGATACATAAAGGAAGTAAGTATATGTAGATTAAAGATATTGATAGAGGCACAGGATGAGAAATAGGGTAGTGCATTGGATATGCTTTATCAGGAGAAAAGAAACAGACACACAGATCCAAGTACATGGAAGGTACATAGATGCACAATGGAAGTATGTACATGTAGACCAAAGATGACTTTTTATTTATTTATTAATATTATTATTGTTATTTAAAAAAATTCTCTCAACATCATAATTATTTTACATGTTTTTATAAAGTAATACACAAAGATAGGTACATAACTATCGTGAAAACAAATGCTTATATACAGAGGGATATTCTCTAAATGTCTGTTTGTGTATGGTGCTTATGTGGGAAAGAGACAATTCTTGAGTTGTTTCCTGAAGATAAGGTGGTTGTCGGTGGACCTTATGTTGGGGGATAAAGAGTTCCATAGTTTGGCTGCTTGAACAGAGAAGGATGTGCCACCCATGGTTTTATTCTTGTATGGTGGGATTTTGAGGCGAGATGCTCCTTTAGAGCAGAGGTTCCTTTGTTAAATGTGTTTAGTGGATTTATTCCTGATGAAGAGCGGTCCCATTCTATGTATTGCTTTGTAGGTGATACAAAGCAGCTTGAACGTGGATCTTCTGGCAACCCGTAACCAATGCAGGGCTTTCAAGGCAGGGGAGATGTGGTCTTGCGGTTTGATATGCAAGAGTAGTCTGGCAGCTGAGTTCTGAATCCATTGTAGTCTTTTCATGGTCGTTAAA
Source organism: Lissotriton helveticus (assembly GCF_964261635.1). Taxonomy (NCBI): domain Eukaryota; kingdom Metazoa; phylum Chordata; class Amphibia; order Caudata; family Salamandridae; genus Lissotriton; species Lissotriton helveticus. The sequence continues at coordinate 983,214,179 of NC_136061.1, read as the reverse complement.
GGTGATCCATGGTAGAGGCTATTGGCGTAATCGAGTTTGGACGGAACAAGGAAGGTGGTAGCTTGGACCTTGTGTGGAAATCCCAAATGAGGGAAAATTTGTTGCAGCGTTTTTATAGTGACAAAGCTTAATCTTGCTATTTTATCCACTTGGGCATTCATCAACAGCTTGGACTCCATGGTCATTTCGAGGTTTCTTACTTCCCTCGATACTTTAGACGGTGATCCCAGTTCATTAGGCCATACGGCAAGTGGGTTTTAATGTTTCCAATCGCCACACATGAGCATTTCAGTTTTTGAAGTATTCAATTTGAGATGGCTCCAAGTCATCCACTGATCCACGGCTCTGAGACACCTGAAAATTGGTGATTTTCCAATGTCTTTGGGGCATTCCAGTTGAAGGAGTATTTGAGTATCATCTGCATAGTTATAGCACGTGAGGTGAAATGTATTGATCAGTAGTGGTAATGACTTCATGTAGATGTTGAAAAGCATGGACGAGATGATAGAACCTTGAGGGACCCCTGCTTCTGTGAAGTACGGTTTGGACGAGAAAGTTGGGGTATGGATGACATTAGTTCTGTTTCGAAGGTACGATGCGATCCAGTCTAGGGCAGTTCCCTCTATGTCGGCTTCATAGAGTCTTTGTTTCAGAGTGTCATGGTCAACCGTGTCAAAGGCAGCTGAGAGGTCCAAGAGGCGAGCGTAGCAACCCCGTTGCGGTCAACTATATTCTTCAGGTCATCCAGATGGCACGGAGGGCAGATTCAGTGCCTCTTCCCGGACGGAATCTTGTTTGGAAGTCTGAAAGTATGTCATTCTGTTCAATGAATTGTGACATCTGGGCAAACGCTGCTCTTTCTATCAGTTTGCCCAGGAAAGGTCCATTTGTAATGGGTCTGTAGTTGTCAGGGATCAGCGGGTCCAAGTTTGTTTTCTTCAGTGAAGGGCGAATGTGTGATTTCTTGAGTTCTTCTGGAAATAGTCTGGTAGTTAAGGAATCAGGGATGATTCTTCTTACTGCAGTGGCAGCAGAGGTTGTTAAAAGAATTGTCTTGAAAGTTTGTGGTTGACAGGGGTCAGAAGGGCTACTGTGTTTATGAGTAGAGTGTATGTTGTGTGTAGGATGGAATGAAGTAGAGATAAGAGTGTCTTAGAGTGGTTTGTTGCAAGAGTTAAAAAGTGTGGTGGTGTGCAGTGTGTGTTGTGTGTTAGTGTTATTATGGTAGAAGGGAGAGGAGGGTGTTTGTTGGACAACTGATGGAAGGATGATTATATATATTTGTTAGTGATAAAAGGTGGTCTGTTAGGTGTAATTACAGCGGGGAGCATGTGTCTGGATGGGATGTAGTTATGTATGGTGTTGATTTGCGTTGTGTAAGTGATGAGTGTATTGGTTAGTGGTATAGGATAGAGTTGTGTACTGTCTGTAGGTGATGGTGGATATGTGTGGTAGATGGGTTAGTAGGATGTGTAGATGTGGTTTGGTTGGGTTTGTAGTGCATGTTGGTACATAAATTTGTGCATAGTGTTGTGCGTGGGGTACATTTGGTGTGAGTGTGTTGCTCTGTTTGTGTATGTGGATGGTGCGGGCTGGGTATTGCTAAATGGGAAAATGGGCATCATTTCTGGCCCTGGTCAGTGTCGAACAGGCTCAAACAGGCAACTGCCCTATCACCCACAATGCAATGGTTTAGTTCAAAGATTCAACAAAACCTTAAAGGGTATGATCAAGGGTCTCACAGAAAAGCTTAGGTGGGGATGGGACATCCTACTGCCCTGCCTTTTATTTGCATACAAGGAGGTTCCTCAGAAGGGGGTTTGGCTACAGCCCTTTTGAACTTCTGCTTGGGCATCCTGTAAGAGGGCCATTGTGTCTGTTGAAGGATGGCTGGGAGTTACCTCTCAAACCCCCTAAACAGGGCATAGTGGACTATGTACTAGGTCTCCTCTCCAGGATGGCTAAGTATATGAAAAATGTAACTAAAAACCTTGAGGCTAGCCAGGAATTACAGAAAGCCTGGCATGACCAAAAGGCTGTACTGACTGTTTACCAGCCAGGACAGAAAGTGTGGGTGTTGCAGCCTGTGGCCCCAGCAGCTCTCCAAGACAAGTGGAGTGGACCCCACACTATTGTTGAAGAGAAGGGAGAGGTTACCTATTTGGTAGATCTTGTAATTCCCAGGAGCCCCCATAGGGCGCTTCATGTCAACAGACTGAAACCATATGTTGACAGGGCAGACATGGGCATGCTCATGGCTACTGATGAGGGACAGGAGGAAGAAAGTGATCCACTCCCTGACCTGCTCCCACAAAACCCTGATGATGGATCAGTAGATGGAGTAGACTTGGCAGGCAGCCTCACTGATCAGCAGCAAACTGATTGCAGACAAGTTCTCAATCAGCTCAGACATATGTTTTCACTGACGCCAAGTCAGACAACCTGGTGCACCCATGTAGTGGACACTGGGGACAGTCTGCCTGTTAAAAATAAGAATTACAGGCAAACTGATCATGTCAGGGACAGTATCAGGACTGAAGTCCAGAAAATGCTGGATTTGGGAGTTATTGAACCCTCAGATAGCCCTTGGGCTAGTTCAGTAGTCTTGGTACCTAAACCTCACACCCAAAGCGGTAAGAGAGAGATGAGGTTTTGTGTTGACTACAGGGGTCCTAATGCAGTCACTAGGACTGACACCCATCCAATACCAAAAACAGATGAGCTTATAGACATGTTGGCCTCAGCCAAATTTCTGAGCACATTTGATCTTACAGCTGGCTACTGGCAGATCAGATTAACTGACGGTGCAAAGCCAAAGACAGCATTCTCAACCCCTAGTGGACATTATCAATTTGTCGTAATGTCCTTTGATCTGAAGAATGCACCTGACACTTTCAAAGCCTGGTGAACAATGTCCTAACAGGCCTGGAAGACTATAGTGCAGCATATCTAGATGATATTGCTGTCTTTAGTTCCACCTAGGAGGATCACCTGGTCCACCTGAGAAATGTTTTGGAGGCCCTGCAAAAGGCAGGCCTAACTATAAAGGCTATTAAGTGCCAGTTAGGGCAGAGTCAGGTTGTGTACGTGGGCCACCTTGTAGGTGGAGACCCGGTTCAACCATTGCAGAGCAAAATCCAGACCATCATTGACTGGGTTGCTCCCACTACCCAGACACAGGTCAGAGCTTTCTTGGACCTGACTGGGTACTGCAGGAGATTTGTCAAGGGGTATGGTTCCATGGTGAAACCCTTGAATGACTTAACTTCTAAAAGAATGCCTAAGAAAGTTCAGTAGACAGTCAACTGTCAAAAGGCATTTGATGACCTGAAGCAGGCCACGTGCACTGCACCAATTCTGCAAAGTCCTAACTACTTCAAAGAATTAATTGTCCAAACAGATGCATCTGATTTGGGGGTAGGGGCTGTGCTGTCACAATTGAATGGTGAAGGTCAGGACCAGCCAGTAGCTTTTATTAGCAGAAGGCTGACCCCTAGAGAGAAACGTTGGTCAGCTGTTGAGAGGGAGGCCTTTGCTGTGGGTTGGGCTCTAAAGAAGCTGAGGCCATACTTGTTTGGCACTCACTTTACTGTTCAGACTGACTATAAGCCCTTCTTATGGCTAAAACAGATGAAGGGTGAACACCCCAAACTTTTGAGGTGGTCCATTTCCCTACAGGGGATAGACTATACAGTAGAACATAGACCTGGGAGTAGCCAATTGATTGCATGTACATTAGGTACACACCAGATTGGTTACTGGGTTATCCTTGTGAGTCCCTAGTATATGGTACCGAAGGGCTTAGGTACCCCAGAGGCCTACTAGGGGCTGAAGCATGTATTATGCCACCCCTGGGAAGCCTTCCAAAATGGCACCACAGGTCTGCTACTGCAGCCTGGGGAAGGGGATGCATGCACCCCCCTTACTAAGATATGTTACCTATATCTACCTTTTATAACTGACACATGTAAACCTATAAGACACTCCTATGGCAGGCCTTATCAATCAAAAAAGGCAGAGTGCTTGGTATTGTGTGAGAGGGTGTCCATTCATGAGCAGGACCCCTCTGCAGCTTTTAGAATCTATTCTCTGATGCTGTTCTGTGATACAGCCAGACCATATACTCTTAAGTGCATTAAAACCTCATGGTTAATGTTAACTTTAGAATGGCTGCATGGAAACATGTCGTGTTTGGTGTCAAACACTTTTGAATCCTACCCCCCGCCAGTCCTGCCGGCGGGGGTACAATTCCACCCTTCTAGCGGGAGAAGACATGTACACACTAACCTAACCGGTAATAGTTTAACAGAGCCCCAGCATCACAAAATGGATGCTGCAGCCACAGACACGAGTCTAACCTCCTGCTGCTGGACGAAACTCCGGCAGGGGAAGCCTGGACAATAGGTTTCCTGTTACAGGGAGGTGTAACCACCTCCCAGACAGGCTTTAGTGTATTGGGGCTGGGTGGGTGCATTCATAGAATGCTTTTCAGACAGTGCTGGGGGCACACTTGGTGTCCCTGTGCATACTCCAGTTCAAACCGGTTGTAGGGGTACTCAGCTCCTGCTCTGGCGCCAAAACTGAACCAAAGGAAAGGGGTGTAACCACCCCCTTGCCTGGGTCCTCATACGGGTGGGACCCTAGAGTAAGTCCAACCCCTAAACTTAGTATAAGTATAGGAACCCAGTCCTTAGGACTTTAGATTGTACCTGGACGAAACTCTGAAGCTGAATCCTGGAACTTCGACACACTATATCGACTAGAGGACTGAAGTATCTCCCTTGGTGTCAAGGAGTGACCCCTTGTTCAAACAGGCACCAAAGAAGCATCTTGCCGGTCGGCATTTTCAAGGCTCCCGCCAGATCCCGAGGATTTGTGACTCAAGGCACAAACTTCCAGACTTCTCTGAGGTCGACACATGATCCCAGCAAAGCTGAGATCCGCAGCCCTCACGAGTAACGTGGAACCGGAACTCCTGGACATGGTGCACATTTCCAAGTGAAATAACTTCCCGAGCTCTCCTGAAGTTGTGCGTTGGGCTACTAGTAGTCCAAGCCCCAAGCGCCATCTGAACCGAAGATACCCTCACGGGTGAGTAGTGCGCTTTACACATGATATGATTGATTGATTGATATATGTACCTGGTGTTGTTCTCCTTTCATTTGGTCATTCATGAGATTATAGACAGATAAAACAAGCTGCTTTACATTCCTTCAAGACTTAGCCTGAAGGCTGCTTTCCACAGCTACCACTAGGATAGATTTCTATATAGGTTGTCTTTAAACCTACCATCAATTACAGTTGTTTCAACTGTTGCAAGGTGCCCACTAGAATAGTGGACAGCATATGCCAGGCCAACTTTTCACACTGTCTTCTCGATGTTGAGCTTCAGGCAGCTGTTGGGTCATCCAGACTGTGGCATCTTGCATTCCTTTCTCGAAGTTGAGTTTGGCAGTGGTGGGGTCTATGGTGAGAGAGAGGATGAGCTGGTGTCGTCGGCATAGGATACGATGTTGAGGCTGTGTTGTCGGACGATGGCTGCGAGGGGGCCACCTAGATGTTGAAGAAGGTGGGGTACAGGGGTGAAGCCTTTGGGACTCGGCAGGTGATTTTCATGGGGTCTGAGAGGAAGGGTGGGAGTCTGATCCTTTGGCTTCTTCCGGTGGGGATGGATGGGAGATAACTGAGGTAAAGCCGAGATAAAATGGAGCTAACGAGGAGATATAATGGAGATATATTGGAGATATAATGGAGGTATAATGGAAATTTAATGGAGATAAAGTGGAGATAATGCAGAGATCTAATGGAGATCTAATGGAGAGAATATGGAGATAAAACAGAGATATATTGGGGATAAGTTGGAGATAAAGTGGAGATAAAACAGAACTATAACGGAGATAATATGGAGATAAAACAGAGATATATTGGGGATAAATTGGAGATAAATTGGAGATAAAACCGAGATATAATGGAGCCAATAGGGAGATAAAAGGGAGATAATAAGGAGATAAAAGGGAGATAATAAGGAGATAATAGGGGGAGATGGTGAGACAGATGGGGGAGAGGGTGGAGAGGAAGATGGGGAGAGGGTGGAGATGGGGAGACAGATGGGGAGAAAGATGGGGAGACAGATGGGGAGAAAGATGGGGAGAGAGATGGGGAGACAGATGGGAGATGGAGAGATGGGATGGGGAGACAGTTGGGTAAGATGGAGATGGGGAGATGGAAATGGAATAGCGATGGGGAGATGGAGATGGGATGGAGAGATAGAGATGGGGAGATGGGATGGAAAGATGGAGATGGGATGAAGATGGGGAGAAGGGGTGGAGAGATGGAGATGGGATGCAGAGATGGAGATGGAGAGATGGGATGGAGAGTTGGAGATGGGGATGTAGATTGGGGGATGGAGATGGGATGGAGAGATGGATTTTTTTTTAAATTTTGGGGTGCCTGTAAAGCCTCACTAGCCAGTAGGCCATGGGTAGTGAGTGGTGCATGGACCAAGTCTTCATGTGGGGGTGTCTTGAATTTAAACATCATTGAGGGCATGGATGGCATTGGATTGTGGAGATTTGTGTGTGTTTTTCGACTTTTTGGGGTGTTGTTGGGGCCTGGCCATTTGGGTGGGGGCCATTTTGAGGCCTGGTCCAGTCAGGGCCTGGCCATGTGGTTGGGATCCATCCTAAGAATATTCCAATGCTTTTTCATAGTTTTATATACTTGATTACTATGAGAATTGAATTGAGTGATTAGCGCTACCTTATCTGTATTTTTGTTTTTTCTCTTAGATTTGCGTTTAAGGGTTTCAGATCTTGTCACTTTGTTAATACGATCCTGTGCTTTATCTAGTAATGCTCTATCATATCCTCTTATCATAAAACGTTGTTTCAAATTACTTATTTCATCTATAAACTCCTTGTCACGACTGCAATTACGTCGCAATCTCGTCATCTCTCCAAATGGGATTGCATTAATTTGTGCAGAAGGATGGGCACTGCTGGCATGCAGAACTGCATTGGACGCAGTGCTTTTGCGGAATAGCTTACTTTCTAGTTTGTCATTGTTCACAAATAAAGTTATATCAAGAAAATCTACACTGCTTTTACTGTGATGAGATGTGAAACTCAAATTATAGGAGTTCTCATTGATATACATAACAAATTCGTTGAGGGATATCTCATCTCCTCCCCAAATTAAAAAGATGTCATCTATGAATCGACACCAAAAAATGATGTGATTCGACAAATCTGGGGGGCCATTTTTCCAAATATGGAATTCTTCAAAGAATCCCATATATATATTAGCGAAAGACGGGGAAAATTTAGCCCCCATGGCAACACCTGAGTGTTGATGAAACCATTTTTTATTATGGACAAAGTAGTTGTTGTTGAGAGCAAATCGGGTAAAGTCCAAAATCATTTCAGTGTGGTAGTACAAAGTAGCATCACGTTTGGCAAGAAAATATGTAAGGGCCTCAATACCTTTATCAACCGGAATACTGGTGTACAAGGCACAGACATCTAATGTTACCAGTATCGCATCATCCATCCATGTCATATTTTCAAGTTTATTGAGAAGATCTTTAGTATCCTCTATGTAAGAGGGCAAGTTACGCACAATGGGTTTAAGGGTGATGTCTATATACTCAGAGATGTGTTCAGTTGGACAACCAATACCTGATATTATGGGTCTTCCAGGAGGCTTAATCATGCTCTTATGCACTTTTGGGAGCGTATAAATATACGCTGCCATAGGATTGGGGTTGAATAGATATTTGAGTTCTAGATCCGATAAGACACCTGTACTATGCCAGTATTGCAACATTTTCTTTAGACAGGAATTAACTTCAGAAGTAGGATTATTTGCAACACAGGTATATGCAGTGGTATCCATGAGTTGTCTATCTATTTCAGCAAAATAGTCATTCTTATCCATAAGGACAATATTTCCTCCTTTGTCAGCTTCTCTGAATACTGTATTATCATAGCCCTTTAGTAATTTAAGAGCTCTCCTCTCCTGAGTGTTTATATTGTCACATTTGATAGTGGAGGCCCAATTAAATTTGTCCTCTAATTTATAGAGTTCCAAAGTGACTGCTCTATAAAAATTATCAATCAAGTTGTCATGTGGAAGCTGTGGAACAAAAATAGACTTTTGTTTTAGACCGCTGTTAGTTGTTAAATTATCCTCAATACCCAAATCTGTCATAATGTCATGAATACCTGGTGGATGCTCAATACTATCATTAAGTTCTAATAACATCTGTACATTCTGTAAATCTTTGATCGATTGTCCACTTTCAGCTACATTATACACAGGAACGGATGACACTTTTTTATTTGTTTCAAAAAATTTCTTTAATTTCAATCTTCTGGTAAATCTAAACAAATCAATATGTAATGAAACAAAGTCTGGTTTAGTCATTGGACAAAAATTTAAGCCCTTCTTTAACACACTTAATTCTTCAGTGCTCAATGTAGTTGAGGATAGATTAATAATGGACACATCATTGGATTGCACAGAGGATGTCACCATATGACTAGCATTGGTGTTGTCAGTATTCTCCACTATTTTCTCTGTACTCGTGAGGCTGATCTTGTCACACGTTTGCTCTCGTCTGAACCGGTTCTTCCTCCCACCTCTTCTGGTTCGTTTCCTGTGTTTTTTCGGTTGTATGTCGTTTTGGTTCCCTTGCGGAACCTCTCGAGCTCTAATAAAAAAGCCGAACCAGTGTTCTCAGTATTGGGAATTGCATCATTGGGCATGATCTCACTTCTAGTTTCACTACATCCACTAGCACAGCTAGAGAGATCAGAGTTACTAGTTGATGTGATGGTATCAGCTCTTTTTTCAGTTAAGGAAGCTGTACCGGCTCTGGGTTTCACTTCATCAAACTTTTTTGCAAAAGTGAAGATTCTCCCATTGCGATAATCATTTTCATCTCTCTTCATTTTTCGAAATTTCTTATTTCTAGTGTAGATCTGGTGAGCGTTAAGTATTCCCTTAAGAACATTATAGTTTTTCTCTGTATTTTCAGGAAGGTTTAATGATTTAATCTCCTCTTCTATGGCCTCAATTTCAACCAGTAATTTAGCTCTTTTGCGTTCTGCATGCCGGATGAGAATGTCAATCATCCCAAAGGATGAGCCAGATATTAACTTTTCCCACTCACTAAGAAGATCTGGGTCAAGATCCTCAAAGGTGGGAAAAATTATTACACGCAAGCCCCTAGGTATTTGCTTCAGTTCTATGTACTTTTTTAAGGTGGCAGCGTCCCACCATCTAGACAGTTCTGCTTTCCGTAACCTCTCTAATTTAACAAATAATTGTTTCAAACCCACAGGTTTCTCTTCAACACTTGTGGTTACTTTCAATTGGATTCCCTTATCCTGAAAGATATCGTTGAATAATTTGTCTCTATCATCTGAGAAATTAGCCATTTTGAATTTAAATGTCTAAGGATATTAATTGTCTGTGACAATCTAAAGCACAGCTCACGTGTACAGAGAAAAGAGTGGTGCAGGACTCACTAAAGTTATACACAAAACAATAAGAAAAAGAATTTACACATTATTGAGGGCATGGATGGCATTGGATTGTGGTGATTTTTGTGTGTTTTTTTACTTTTTGGGGTGGTGTTGGGGCCTGGCCATGTGGGTGGGGGCCATTTTGAGGCCTGGTCCAGGCAGGGCCTGGCCATGTGGCTGAGGGACAACAAGGGGCCATTTTGAAGCCAGGCAGTGTGCTCAGGCCTGCACCCAGTTTGCTGTGCTTTCTTCCATTAGGCCCAGGGGTAGTGAGTGGTGCATGGACCAAGGCTTTCTGTGGGGTGTCTTGAATTGAAACATCCTTGAGGGTATGGATGGCATTGGATTGTGGTGATTTTTGTGTGTTTTTCGACTTTTTGGGGTGTTGCTGGGGCCTGGCCATTTGGGTGGGGGCCATTTTGAGGCCTGGTCCAGGCAGGGCCTGGCCATGTGGTGGGGATCAAGGGGCCATTTTGAAGCCAGGCAGTGTGCTCAGGCCTGCACCCAGTTTTCCTTGCTTTCCACCATTATGCCCAGGGGTAGTCAGTGGTGCATGGACCTAGTCTTTCTGTGGGGTGTCTTGAATTTAAACATCATTGAGGGCATGGATGGCATTGGATTGTGGTGATTTTTGTGTGTTTTTCGACTTTTTGGGGTGTTGTTGGGGCCTGGCCATGTGGGTGGGGGCCATTTTGAGGCCTGGTACAGGCAGGGCCTGGCCATGTGGCTGGGGGTCAAGGGGCCATTTTGAAGCCAGGCAGTGTGCTCAGGCCTGCATCCAGTTTGCCTTGCTTTCTTCCATTAGGCCCAGGAGTAGTGAGTGGTGCATGCACCAAGTCTTTCTGTGGGGTGTCTTGAATTTAAACATTATTGAGGGCATGGATGGCATTGGATTGTGGTGATTTTTGTGTGTTTTTTGACTTTTTGGGGTGGTGTTGGGGCCTGGCCATGTGGGTGGGGGCCATTTTGAGGCCTGGTCCAGGCTGGGCCTGGCCATGTGGCTGGGGGACAAGGGGCCATTTTGAAGCCAGGCAGTGTGCTCAGGCCTGCACCCAGTTTGCCGTGCTATCTTCCATTAGGCCCAGGGGTATTGAGTGGTGCATGGACCAAGGCTTTCTGTGGGGTGTCTTGAATTTAAACATCATTGAGGGCATGGATGGCATTGGATTGTGGTGATTTGTGTGTGTTTTTTTACTTTTTGGGGTGGTGTTGGGGCCTGGCCATGTGGGTGGGGGCCATTTTGAGGCCTGGTCCAGGCAGGGCCTGGCCATGTGGCTGGGGGACAAGGGGCCACTGTGAAGCCAGACAGTGTGCTCAGGCCTGCACCCAGTTTGCCTTGCTTTCTTCCATTAGGCCCAGGGGCAGTGAGTGGTGCATGGACCAAGTCTTTCTGTGGGGTGTCTTGAATTTAAACATCATTGAGGGCATGGATGTCATTGGATTGTGGTGATTTTTGTGTGTTTTTCGACTTTTTGGGGTGTTGTTGGGGCCTGGCCATGTGGGTGGGGGCCATTTTGAGGCCTTGTACAGGGAGGGCCTAGCCATGTGGTGGGGGTCAAGGGCCCATTTTGAAGCCAGGCAGTGTGCTCAGGCCTGCACCCAGTTTGCCTTGCTTTCTTCCATTAGGCCCAGGGGTAGTGAGTGGTGCATGGACCAAGTCTTTCTGTGGGGTGTCTTGAATTTAAACATCATTGAGGGCATGGATGGAATTGGATTGTGGTGATTTTTGTGTGTTTTTCGACTTTTTGGGGTGTTTAACTGATGTTCCTCTGGCTTCCATTGCTTTTAGGTGCACAAGAGAACCACCAGTGCCAGGAAGAAGTCCAGCAGCCGTGTGTGCAGCACAACGTCACGTCACAGACAAGACAACTCGTGCAACTGCGGCCTGCTGTTCTGACATCTGAAGAAGATGGGCCCACAGAAACGTGGCCGTAGCGCCTCCGCGAAAAAAGTTGCCAGTGCCACTGCCAGTAAGAAGGAGCAGAAGAAGCAAGTGGCACCACCTACCAAGGAGACTGGTGTGCCCACCGACACCTTTTTTGGGGAAAAAAGAACTACGCCTGCAGCAGCAGCTGTGTCTGCCGGGGACCAAGCTGGAAGCAGCACCTCCGCTTCATTGGGCTCAGTGCCACCACGCCAAGTTAGGTCCAAGACCATGAGTGCTGCTGCGGCAGCCACTTTTTGGTTGTTCAATCACCATCGACCAGTGATGTTGGCTCATCACAAGAAAGTACCATACAATCAACGCCGGGTGTAACTCAGCTGACGAGTGTTCAACAACCACAGTCGCAACGACAACCACAGGTGCAACTAGTACAAGCGCAAGTACATGGGCAAGGAGAGGCGCAAGGAGAGGCGCAAGGAGAGGCGCAAGGAGAGGCGCAAGGCAAGGTGCATGGAGAGGCGCATGGAGAGGCGCATGGAGAGGCGCATGGAGAGGTGCATGGAGAGGTGCATGGAGAGGTGCATGGAGAGGTGCAACTAGAGGTTCATGGAGCGGCACACCTGCCTATAACGCTTGTTCCTCCAGAAGTAGGGGCACATCAGGAAATTGATATTCAAGCGTAGGTATCATCCGAGGAAGCCACTCCTCCTGAGGATGAAATTGTCTTCCAGATCCCCAGCAAGAAAAAGGTCAAGGAGGGCTACTACTACTACAAGTTCTTCTTCAAGGCCCCTACATTCTGATGACCTTGATCCTGATTGGAACCCACAAATGCAGTCTGAGAGTGAGGCACGCCATGAGCCGACAAAGGTAGCTAAGCCTAAAAGGAGGGTTCCCGCAAGGCTTTGACTTATGTGTGATGACGTCGAACAAGAAGTGGTGTCTTCTGCTGCTGATGAACAGTCTGACGACGACCCAGTCATCACAGACATCACACCAGCCCCAGCGGGCATGCAGCAGACAGACATTTTCACCCTATCCCGAATGGCAGCTGAGCGGGATGTGGGCGGCGTGGCACTGGTACCACCACCAACACAGTTAACTGCAACACCAACACGACCTACAGCTTCCATATTTGTTAGACAGAAGGGCCGGCAGGGACCTCCATCCAGCTCGACATCCATTACCTCAAGTAGTGGTGCTGTAAGTGAACAACAGAAACGAATTCAGCCACGCCCATCCTCCACTTCATCTGGCATTGAAAGTCAAAGTAGCACCTCCACCACCAGCAGACATCTCCAGTCCCCAGTTTGGGGCTTCTTTACTGTTAGCTAAAAGGCAGAAAACATGGTCGTTTGTTCGATTTGTAAAGTATTAGTTAGTCGGGGTAAGCTTGGTACCAACTATGGTACCGGAGTCCAGAGAGGTCATCTCAAAAAACACCACCCTATCCAGTGGTATGGGCACCTAAGTAAGATCCAGGAAGTCCAAAGTAGAACTGATCCAAATGTAACCATTCACATTGCATCTGATGCTGACGAGGGGCTGATTGTGCAGGGAGGAAGTCAAGAACTGACCAACATTTTTCTGGTACACCCAGTACCCCTGGCAGCAGCACTGCAGTGGTAGCGCCCACACCCTCTACCCCTGCAACATGTATGAGGCACACTAAGAGTCTGGGACAGACACCAATGCAAAAAAGTACATCAATGAGCCTAACTGGTTTGAAGTCTGCATCATCATCGTCATCATCACGTAAAAAGGTCCAGCCCACCGCTAGAAGCATGTTTTGGTTGGAGGCGCCATTTGAACGCAACTACCCAACGGTACGTCTGTATAACGCAAAGCTGGCTAAAATGCTAGCGCTGGACCTTCTCCCTTTTTCTTTCGTGGAAGGGGTGGGTTTTCTAGAATTTGTGGCAACAGTCTGCCCTAAATGGAAGGTTCCTAGCCGGTCCTATTTTGCCAGAGTTGCGGTTCCAGCACTACATCAAGATGTGCTGGAGGTGATTGGGGCAGCTTTGCAGAAGAGTGCTGTTCACACTAGCCACTTGACAACAGACATGTGGACCAGTTGCCAAGCCCTTGATTACATGTGCATCACTGAACACTGGGTCTCTTTTGCAGGGGTTAGAGACAACAAGACAAATTCAGGTGTTGACCCGGACAAAGTTTTTCAAGCTACTCGGAAACATGCAACATTAGCCATGTTTGCCATGGAGAAAACTCATACTGCACCTAACCTTTTGGACGAGTTTGATAGGAAGGTCTCTGAATGGCTGAATCCAAGAAATCGCACAGTTGGTTATGTTTCCACGGATAATGGCAGTAATATAGTTAAGGCCATGCATCAAGGTGGCTATTTCAGAGTGCTGTTTTTGGCGCACAGTATTAACATTGTGGTGCAGGATTTCTTGAAAAAAGAAAACACAGTCATCAAGTTACTGATCACCTGCCGAAGAATCTGCACACATTTCAGCCATTCTTTTAAGGCCCGGAAGCAGCTGAGGGGCATTCAACATGAACGTAGACTGCCAGTCAAAGGACTCATCCAGGAGGTGGCAACACGTTGGAACTCAACCTTTTGCATGCTTGAGCTTCTGTCTGAGCAGTGGGGGGTAATAAAGGATTATGTCTATAAACTGGGTTCTACTATGAAAGACATGAGGCTAGAGTTGGAGGAATGGAAGCTAATTGCAAGCCTGACAGACATGCTTCGTCCTTTTGAGGTCTTCACGCGTGAAGTCAGCAGGGAGGACTGTTCTTTGGGCAAAGCTATCCCATTGTTGGTCATGCTAGAGCAGCAACTGAAGGCGGTGTGTTCAACGTTCCGAGATGATGATGAAAAGCAAGACGCATATCAGTTGGCGGAGAGGTCATTAAGCCGCCTAGTTGACAATGAAAGGCTTAAAAACATACATACAGAACAACATTATATTTGTGCCACTATTCTGGATCCACGGTACAAAAAGGCAGTGGCCAGCAAAGCATTTATTCCTTTTGATGAAGCAGATGTTTCAAAGTACAAACATTGGCTAGCTGTGTCAGCCACTCGGTTCGAAAAAGAGCGGCAGAAAATTCAAGGAGCCGGCAGAAGTACAACTGAATCAGCAGGCCATCTGGCGTCAAGTTCCACTTCTGAATCTGTGGCCGAAGGGAGTCACTTTCCCTCACAGCCGTTAACGACACCAGCAGCAACCGTATCATCACCCTCACTTGCACCAGGCCGAGCCATAATATTATCGGAAGAGGATTGGCTAACTCATCAAGGGTTTTCTCGTTACAGTGCTGCAAAGGCCACAGATGGTACGCAAAGTGGAGCAACCGTGGAGAACCTTGAGTCGATGGTGCAGGCCTATCTGGATGACCCAACAGAGGTCTTTGTTAATCCGAACCCATTGCTGTATTGGTATAGGAAAAGGCCTCTATGGCCACTGATCACCAACCTGGCTCTAAATTATTTGTCTTGCCCACTCGCAAGCGTGTCTTCTGAACGTGTTTTCAGTGTTGCTGGTGCCATTGTAACTTCAAAAAGGACCCGCATCTCGCCCAAAAATGTGGAGAGGTTAACACTGATCAAGATGAATCAGCACTTCATACCACCAGATTAAAAAATACGTGAATGCACGCAGGAAGAAGAGGACACCGACTTAGATGACGAAAGTTCTTCTCTGTTAGCTGACCTACTCCCGTCTCAATTCATAGAGTTTGAGGACGAGCTCTGCTTCCCTGACACCGAGGCCTGAAAATGACTTCCTTTTTTTAGTCCTCATTCACTTTTATTCCTGTGTGTCTTTCTTTGTTTTGCAACTTTTACCACAACAAAACTCTAATCACATAATCACAACAAGTCCATCAGCAGCACTGTCTTCATCTTATTTTCCTTATTGATTTGAAGGTGCCGCAGTCTGCATTCCTGAGGTTCACAAGTTCACAACTCAATCATGCTCCTCTATCCTCCTCCTCCAGACTCCCCCTATCCATTTCCCTCAAGGCAGATGGATGGATTACGAAGAATAAAGAAACGTTGTCTTCGTAGACGAGTCCCCTCAAGTGGGACTGAAATTACTGACTGACTACATGCTTGCTGATTGCTGACAGAGTTACTTCTGATATTGACAGGAGAGGCTGCCCTGTGGGCCCTCACTTTCCAAAGAAGATGCAGACAAAAAGTAGAACAGGTAATGAATAATTGAGAAGATGGCATGCAGTGGACAGCAATGGCTGTCTAGCTCTGATGAAACCAAGTGCTGTTTGTTTTTTGTGCATGAAATGAATCATATGTCTTGTCTTAGTTATTATTTAATCTTTTACACAGTAATTGTAACTCATGTCAACTACTCTGTTTTTTTTACCTTGTTTAATTCAAATTGTACTTCAAATTCAGGGGCCACTATGTTGCAGTTTACAATATGTAAAATGTCCTTGGAGTGGACTCACTTGCCAATATACCACGATGATTGATTAACTAATATATCTTTTTTCTTTACAGTCACTCACTGGGATGGATGGATCATCAGCGTCGGTTTACGGAAGAACTATGGCCAATTTGTGAGTGGCAAACAGGTAAACCAGTCTACAACAACTACTACAGCAGAACTACATGTCTGTCTATTCGTGGTATGTAGTGGTCGAGGGCGAGGCAGTGTACTGTTGTTGTTATGCCAGGAAGAGTCCACTCCAGACAGCAGTTCATGTAAAATTGGGGCTATGTGGCTTGCTGCATACAATTAGATATGCTTTGTCTGTCTGACAAAGAGCCTAGGTATGCTACATCCGGTTGCTTCACTCAGTGGTGCCTGCCTTGACCGTCTGCATGGCACTGCCTCAAGCTTGGGCCAAACATCCGTTATGTTTGCGAAATTTGCTGTTTCTCGGTTTTTCGCGAATCTCGCGAAATTACCAAAAAATCGCAAATTCTTGAGCGGAACGGATTTTTGGCCCATGCTTGCAGCAGGGCCATGCAGACGGTCAAGGCAGGCACCACTGAGTGAAGCATCCTGATGTAGCATACCTAGGCTCTTTGACACAGACAGACAAAGCATATCTAGGGTTTAGGGTTCAGTGCGATTTAATAGGGTTTTTGGGTATAAGTTGGTAGGGTTCCCGCTGAGTCTAGGGTTCAGGGCCCAATGCAGGCTCGTTCATAATGATGTTGGCAAGGTTTTAGGGGGGGTTTGGTGTTCTTTGGTCCAGAATTGGCAGAATTTTGGCCTTTTTGGTGTTTTGCGGGCGCGTGTGTTTGGGTGAAAACTAAGTGAAAACTAGTCGTAGACCTTCTTCTTCTTCTTCTTCAAAGAGCGTAGTGGTTCGATTTTGTTCTGCCTTGCTGAGATACTTGGGAATCGCTGGAACAAGTGTCCAGGTAAGTTTCAAGAGGATCGAAGTAGTGGAAGTGCTGAAAACAGCAATTTTTTGTGACCAGCGCAATTTGCCTTGTTTTGAATACACCAGTATTGCATGTTTTTGGGGGGCTGTTTGGGGGTGTTCTAGATTTGTGGGGGTGGGTCGGGGGGTCTGGGAGCACTGCTGGGATAGTCTAATTTTGATTGCGAGTGGTTTGAAGAAAATCCACGGTGGAAAAGGGGGTTTTGGGCCTAGTTGCAGACAGCGTTTTGGCACAATTTAAACTGAGGCCTAGAAGTATTGCGTGTTTTGGAGGGGCTGTTTGGGGGTGTTCTAGATTTGTGCGGTGGAGTCTGGGGGTTTGGGAGCACTGCTGGGATAGTCTAATTTTGATTGCGAGTGGTTTGAAGAAAATCCATGGTGTTAAAGGGGGGTTTGGGCCTAGTTGCAGACAGCGTTTTGGCACAATTTAAACTGAGGCCTAGCAGTATTGCGTGTTTTTGGGGGGCTGTTTGGGGGTGTTCTAGATTTGTGGGGGTGAGTCGGGGGGTCTGGGAGCACTGCTGGGATAGTATAATTTTGATTGCGAGAGGTTTAAAGAAAATCCATGGTGGAAAAGGGGGGTTTGGGCCTAGTTGCAGACAGCGTTTTGGCATAATTTAAACTGAGGCCTAGCAGTATTGCTTGTTTTGGGGGGGCTATTTGGGGGTGTTCTAGATTTGTTGGGAGGGTCTGGGGGTCTAGGAGCACTGCTGGCCTAGTCTAATTTTGATTGCAAGTGGTTTGAAGAAAATCCATGGTGGGAAAGGGGAGTTATGGCCTAGCTGCAGAGCGCGTTTGGACCGATGTTGAATGGTAGGCCGAAAATTTTCTGTCACATTTTCCATTTCTGCTTTTGGCCTGTTTGGGGGTGTTCTACTTTCTTGCGGGTGGGTTGACGGGTCTGGGGGCATTGCTGGGAAGGTCTAATATCGGGCGCAAGTGGTTTAGATAAAATCCATGGTGAAAAAGTTTTTCTGTTTTTGCTCACTTGCCTGTTTTTGGGGGGCTTCTAGGTTTTTTGGGGGGTCTGGGGTCTGGGAGCACTGGTGGCACAGTCTAATTTTGATTGCATTTGTTTTTAAGAAAATCCATGGTGGGAAAGGGGAGTTAGGACCTAGCTGCAGAGTGCGTTTTGGCACGATTTGGAGTTAGGGTTCAACCTGGTAGCAGTATTGCATGTTTTTAAGGGGCTACTTGGGGGTGTTCTAGATTTCTGCAAATGGGTTCAGGGGTCTGGGAGCACTACTGGTAATGTCTAATTTTGAATGCAAGTGTTTTTAAGAAAATCCATGGTGGAAAAGGGGGGTATGGACCTACTTGCAGAGTGCGTTTTGGCACGGTTTGAAGTTACGGTTCAACCTGGTAGCAGTATCGCATGTTTTTAGGGGGCAACTTGGGGGTGTTCTACATTTTGCCGACTGGGTTCAGGGGTCTGGAGGCACTCCTGGGAATGTCTAATTTTTTTTGCAATTTTCTTTAAGGAAATTCATGGTGGATCAGCAGAATTCAACCATAGTTACTATTACTATCCTTGTAAAAGAGAACCAGGTTACGCACTTTTGAAGTGATGATTGTATATAATAATAATGTCAGCTCTGAAAACTGAAAGTGTTATTTTTGCACTACACAGCGTACCTTAGATTTGTTTAACTGGTTCACTTCCTGTTTTTTCCCATCAAAAATTACAGGACAGCTTTTATCATGTGCCATGGAACAAACGCTGAACTCAGACGCAATCCGCAATTACTCATCAGGCAGCCAGTGGACAGTGTGTCTGGTCACCAATATTGATCGACGGAGCGTAAGATGGAATGGAGGAGTATATCGTGAATAAGAGGAATGGCTGGATGCATGCAACTTCACCAATTCAACAGGATAACTACAACATAAAGTTACAGTATTCCCTCTTAACTTCTCCTTATCTTTTAAATGTTATGGTTGTAAAAAACTTGAACTTCTACGAATGTGACTAGGTGCGTTTCTTTGTTCTCTGCTTCAAAGTCATCTCTCCATCTATTTCATACGTTTCTTTTCTATTTTTATAACTAACTTAATGTACTAATAATAAATGAGGGCAGAAAGGCAAGTGAAATTGCGTAATTAATTCAGCCCTGTACTAATGTCAAATTGTTTCCTCATACTTACTAATAAGATGTAGTAAGAACAACTTTTCAGTAACCTAACCATCCGTTTAGCAAACAACTTCATGCATGCAGTAGTGCACTACCTTTATGTCCCTTAAAAGATTTATGGATATCTTTGAATCCACAAATGTGTTTCTCTTCATTTGTTGTTTGTCCATGCAGTGTTTTTTTTTCTTCTCTCCACAAAACTTTTCCCAAAAAAACCCATTCCCATCCAATCTTCAAAAACCCTAACCCTCTTCCCCCGGGCTGTGTGGTTTTTCATTGAGGTATGACTATGACAACAAGAAATTACACACACTTGCAGGGGAGGATAAGGTCTAGGCACCAGAAAAATGTTGGAAAATGGAATTTCATGTGCGACATCGTGAATTAAGCATCAAACATCATGCTCGTACACATGACGAATCAAATGGTTAATTCTTATGTTTAAGTATCCTTTGCCTTCATAATATTTCTTACAGTAGCCATAGTCCACGAAACTAGTACTTATATTTAGAATACTTTAGCACTGCTTAGGCTACAATTTATGGCACTGTTCTGTAGCGTACTATCTATAGTACTGTTTCCAATGCTACGCTCAGGCCACTCAATGTTTCATTTCCTTTTTTTTCATATTCTGCCAGTGTGTACCACTACTACTACCAGCACAACAATGATATTTCATCCGTCGAGGATTCATGTCAACAACCAACCTTAATCACCATTTGCCATGCAGGCAGCCCTGTGGCTACCCCTATTCTCAAACACGAATCACAGGTAAGATAAGCATTTTAGAGAGGTAGAATAATGGGCTAGGACTGGGAGGAGAGCAGAGATTGCCAGTACTACTAGTAAAGTACTTGTAGGGCTACTGAATTCACTAACTCGGTTACTGGCACTTTGGTACATTTCAGGACTAGATGTTTCATTCATGCTGGTAAGTTGGAAGAAACCAAACGTCCAGTAACCACCGCCCACCCCCACACAAAATAATATGAACGCGTATACTACGTTTTGTTATGAAAAATAATTATTAAGAAATATATTCATGTAGTCCAAAAATAAAATAAATTAACCCAACTCACCCCCCTACCTAACCCCAACCAATGTCCAAAAGTCCAAAAGTCCCCTTTCCCAAGCACCCAATTCCCACCCCCCAACAGTCTTTAAAAAAGGGGCAAGGGACAGTCACTTCCTCCGGTGGCGTAGTGTGGACAGCTGTTGCTGTACGTCCCGCAGCTCTTTGCGGAGGTCCCGGAGCAGGCGCTGATGTTTTTCGGCCAACCGCTCCAGGTACTCCACTCTTTTACGGAGGCGGCGCTGACGTACCATCCAGGCTCTGGGGGGGGGGCAGCTGATTGTGTTGCTGCTGTGCTATGCTCCAGCCAAACGGCTCCGTTTGGCTGGAGGCTTCTGGCTGGGGGACACGGGGGCACTGGAGGAAGATGCAGTGGATGCTGTCTCCTCCTTCTGCTCCCGAGCCCACAGCCGCCGATACTCAGCACAAATAGCTTCCAGCTTACGGGCCCTGGCCCGGACAGCCATCTCCTTTCAGTGAGCATTTTCGGAGTAGCATCTATATGAAGAAAGAAAGAAAAATACTGTAGCCAATAGTCTTTAACATAAAGTCAAAATAATTCAACGGAAAGTTGACTCTCAATAACACCAGCAAGTAGCAAACACAGTATAGCATTTTGCCATGTATCTTTCCACCGTCTTTGTAGGCCTGTGACATTACTGGGAGTTTCAGGAATTCCACTAGCAGGACTAGGGATGGACTCACTAATACATACATAGTCAGAGAGTACTAAAAAAAGTCTTCTGTTTTTTTCTCTTGTTTTGCAAAAGAAATTACTGGTACGTGAACTTGTGGTAGCCGGCATGGCAGCTCACTCAGCTTGCACCCAAGAAAAACAGACACAAGCCATGATGATGCAGACTCGCAGTACTTTAAGCAGTACATGCAGGTGGGGATAGGAAGCTCTTACTTTTCTATAGGGGTGGCTCTGCCACTGGCCATACTCGGTTACATCAAGGGCTACTGCTCAATGTAATATATCTTTCGCACTGCCCCCCCCGGGCCTTGACGACTACAAAAGAAGAATGAAGATTATTCAATTCTGATCATATATCATTATCCTGCCGATCACATGATCTTTGGTTATATGATGGATGCCTTTAGGTGCTTTGTTTTGATAGATTGAGTGAACTACAGCAATAGTCCACCCATGACACAGCTGAAATAAAATTATTAACATAGGGAGTGAGTGTGGTACCCATAATTGGCGGAGGAAGGGACTTGACTTGATATAATGTTGTCAACTATACAATCCATACACAATAGATGCTGTGCTTGCAAA
Source organism: Lissotriton helveticus (assembly GCF_964261635.1). NCBI lineage: Eukaryota > Metazoa > Chordata > Amphibia > Caudata > Salamandridae > Lissotriton > Lissotriton helveticus. The sequence goes on along the minus strand of NC_136061.1, from coordinate 983,192,893 downwards.
GTAAAGTACTGTACTATTAGTCAAGGCAGGGAGTATTTGTGAACAATCACAAATTCTAGTATTTGGATTTCCTGAGCTTTGCTACTCTGGCACGGACATGCTGTTCAAAGTAACAATCTTCATCCACTCAGCATCTGCTCTACTACATCATACACCTCTGCTATCGATGAGGAAAAAGAAGATAACATCCAGGCTTCCAAAGTACGTCTATCATTCTTCTTAATGTCTCAAATGTACCAAGTTTTCTTTTTCTCAACAACCAACTAACACCCTTTTCATTATATTTTGGAAACCACTGTCTTCTTCTCTTGACTTGCATTAAAAAACACCATTCTTTACAGTCATAAATGGTAAGACTCGCTCGTCCTTCGTTTTACCCTTCTTTCACTTTTCGTTCTTCACAACCCTAAAGTACATCTGATATGACTTGGCTTCACAATAAAAGTTTGCCAGCTGAGTTGAAGTCAAATAGAGGGGGCCATTGCTTACCCAAGAGGTACCGCCGCTAATGCTATTACAAGTCAAGGTTGACTGTCTTCTCCGTGATAGCCAAAAAAGTAGTTCTAAGTTAGTAACTGTTCTTAACAGTACAGTGTACTTGTACTAGTGTACTGTGTACTGTACAGTACATCATACACTTCTTTGCGAGCCTATTACAAATTTGTCAATAAGTAAGGAGTATAATAACTTACCACCGTCCACCGCCGCTGAGCCTTCCCCCCCAGCTCCTCCTGGTGGCGCCGCCGCATCCGCCCCTAGATTGGAGCCCTCCGCACTGCTGGCCCCGGCACTGGTGGTCATCTGTGCCGCATCAGATGTTGTGACGTCTAGAAAAAACATGTCATATTTTCAGATGCCATACACAACCCCCTATTTCGTCTCGTAATGGTAGAAAATGTTACATAACACATTTTTTATTACTGGGATTGAAAAAAAGTAAAGGTTTTGGGGAGGGTGTTAACTTTTTAAATGCTTATTTCATTAAATGCTACACTTCTTAGGACAACTGATGAATGCTTGCTTAACGTGCACCATTTTTCTAATTACAGAAAGAAGATTACATTGCCCTTCTGCCAACAGGACGAATCACCAACTACTAGTAAGTCATCACCAGCAGTACTTTAAGTACTTTAAAGAAAGTGGGGGCTCCCGCACAGTGATTCTAATAATTTCATGTGTCTGTTAACTATTAAGTTAAAGTAATTTGATTCATGGGAATGTTGTTTAAACTTTAATGTCATCTATCAGCAGTGCTCGCTCCGAATACTACGCTATTAAAAATAAAGAACTAATTTTCTCATTTCTTAATTGAAAATAAAACTTTAAAACTAACAAACACTGTGTGATTTTTGTTCATGAGTGAGTGAGCGGAAGGGTTTGAACTACTGCACTTGGCAGTCATGTTTCAGTGACTCAGATAGGCCGGGACTCGGCGGTAGTCTTCTTCTGTTCTTCTGGGTCGTCAAATCATTGGTCAGACACACTAGATAGTCGGTCAGGGGATTGGGGGTTCAAATTCTGTTCGGACTGAGGTATGTGGAAAGTGGAACTGCACCTATCATCAATATTGTCCTATTTCTCATTTCCATACTTCTTTATGTGCAGAATAGTCCCTGAAACACTAGCGGTATGATATGTGCTCCTTACAAATAAAAAAGGCAACTGCTACCTTTTTCTTGGTGTAAACATTGACATTTTGTTGTTGGAAATTGTCAAAGCACTTACATTAAGAAGACTGGAATAGACAGCAAGGGCAACCCAGATGACTGCACTCAGTGCCTAGAGCTATTGCTGGATCAGAGTTTAGTTTAACACCGTTTGCCGACTGGGCAAGCTTAGCTACCTACACAGACCGACTCATAATCGTAAATAGTAGTAGCACAGAGAGTGATGGTAGAGGCAGGATAAGAATGTAGAAAGTAGGCTAGATTTGAGGAAGATCAAAGACTATTTTGTAAAACATAGAATTAGGAAACAGTTTGTAATGAATAGGAACAGTAAAAGTTAGGGAAGTAGAAGTATTAAAATAACAATAGAACAACTTACTGGGGCCAGCAGAAGAGCCTGCAAGGGACCGATCCTGTGACTGTCCACCTTCTTCCACCGGAGTCTCAATGGTGCTAGTCGCCTTGCCCCTGGGAGGTGCTGATGATCATGAAATAAAGAAACACAACATGGATGATTGTTTTTTTGAAATATTTGATTTCTTTGACCACAATCTAAAATTATCTCGGGGAAACAAATTAGCAACAATTGCACTACGTGTATTGACCTATCTGATCTGGTCAACTAGGAGGATACTACTAGGACAGTATTGCTGGATTTGCAGACCGTCTACTTGGAAAGTTATGTAAATCACTAACTAAACCAACAACAAAAAGGTTCTACTACGACTGCCAGCACTCAGCAGCACATGACGTGACAGACACAGTCCATCATCATGATTGCAGAGCACTAAAAAATGTCCTACTACTACTAATGACAAGTCATAATATACTCAACCTATCAATCCATCACTATCTCTTCTTCTTAGTGGCAGCAGGAGTACAAAGGAAGGACTAGACTTGAGTCTCTAGTCTCTCTAGCATTACGCAGTTCTGTAAAGTACTACACTCATACATTTTCTCAAGTCAAATGAGCACAAAGTTGCAAACAAGTAAGCATAGTAGCAACGCCACTGAGGAGGCGAGCACCTGCAATCACAGAAGCTATTTAAACACTATTTTACCTGCAATGTAATCGAATAGGCAGCATTCTTGCTCTTCGGGAAAAACATATATTAGCAATATAACACAGAGCAGAATAATACAAAGTAGTTATTAAATAGCTACTCACCAAGGCCAGGGATCTCCACACCTAGCAGGTGGAGCAGGTCCTGCTCCCGGTCGAGGACGTCGGCCCACCGGTGCGTCGCTTTGTTGTAGGTGCGCCGGACCCCCGACTCCGTCCGCATGGCCCGGCACACCTTTTCCCACCGCTGGCGACGCTCCCGCAGGCCATAGCCTCGAACGGGCCTGCCCCCTGCTGCCCCGGTTTTAGGGAGGTTGCGCTGAACAAAAAATATCAGGGCGGCCACCTCCACCGCGGTAAAAACCTCCCTGGCCACTACATCCACTCCCCTCAAACGCCCGCAAGGGAGCCGTCTACGGGGTGCGGGACCCTTTCCCTTTGATTTGCCGGCTCCTTTTGCCATGGTCCTGGCCGAAAGAAGAAAAGAATAGGGGGAAATAAATAAATAAAATAAAAGAGAGATCTAAACAAAAAAAGTAGTTATTAAAGTAACAAAAAGTTGAAGAAAACACAAAATATAGATCTAGACAAATAGAGAGATAGATAATGAGCAAAAAAGAGCAAAAAAAAGTTCAAAGAAACAAAGGATTGGAAAGGTTACAAGAGGATAGAAAAGCCAGGCCCAGAACCATAGCAATGAATGAAAAACAAGATGGCCGCGCCCATTGAGGACCGCGTGAGTACGTTTGCGCGATATTTCCCGCGCGAGCACGCAAAAACATGCGCAAAATCGTAATAGCGAGCCGTACACAACGCGAGATTGCCAATAGCGCCCGAAATCGGAAATACGCAATGCGCACAAGATGGCCGCGCCCATGTACGAACGCATGGGCAACTTCGCGGTCGGTGCGCTGCAAGCGGTCCGTGAATACGCAAAAAACCCCGCGAACACGCAAAAAAAAAAATCGCACAAATTCGAGGATTATGCGAATCATGCATTCGTTTTTTCACGAATTTGCGTACAGCGAATTCGCGCATTTCGCCCATACTTACCGCATAGTCCATATGGCCCCTACGAGTGAGCCAGCAGGAATGCTTTGACACAAGAAGCGAGCTCTAACACAGGTTGAAGATGCACAAGCACAGACACCACACTCAGGCACTACCGAACCGGCTACTGCAGGTAAGAAACATCCAAGAAACCTCCTGGTCCAAGCGGAAAGCATGAAGGAATGCTCCTTCTTAACCACGACCCGGCTGCGGGGTCACCAGCATAGATAGATCTTACAGCCCAACAGAGAGACAGGAACTGATGGCCAATACCAGAAACTTAATAGCAGGCACCATCCCCAGGAGATTTCAGGAGTTAAGTGCAGTTAATTCATGGGCACCTCCTACTGTGGTCTTGCGAGATCTCACCCCAACAAATTTCCATTGCTACCATGGCAGCCATCCTATAATGTGGGGAAACATTCAAACTTTGATACCCTCCGGCATTTCCACTAATGGCATATTCCATATTCATGGCTTTTTCCACATATTCCGAGACTTGCATTCTCAGAGGCCAAAGCGGGATTGGCTACGGTACCACCAGTGCTTCATTTTTAAAAGAAATGTGCCAGGGCCCTTGTCAGAAGGATAGTGCAGCTGCACCATCCATTGTCCCTGCCAGTGATGCCAATTAAGTACCAACACAACTTATAACCATCACACTCCTCCTACAAGTGGGGCAATGCAAACTATTTCAAGTCCCCTAAATTATAAAAACGGCTAGGGCGGCTAGTATTAATGTTTATTAATGCATATACATTTAGAATTAACTGTTGTTTTGCTCATCTCTAAATAGACAAACAGTGCCATTATGTGTCAGACTGCCATAAGTGCTGGTGTTGACAATGAAGTGCCGGTGCAGAGCATCGGAAAACAACCCGCTCAAATTAAGCACTGGTTACCGTAAACAGTGACAGTACCCTCTGTCTACACTCATATTTTGCGGGATTCTACTGATGGGTGGCCAAAAAGAGACAAAAGTCTGCTTATGAACATATTGAATGGGCTGGTTCCCAAGAGTCATTCTCCAGACCATTTCCAGTCTATGATAGGTCTTGGGTCAATGTCCGCAGACTCGATAGTTCTCGCCGAGGTGCCTACGCTAACCATGGGTTCCACTCTGCAACTCTGGGCAATAGCTTGCTTAATCTCCACAACGGCCCCATCAGCGCCAGGGATGCCTGGCTTCACCTTGGAGGTGCCCAGGAGGGACCATCTCACAGGGAAAGCCAGGACGGGTTCCCCAGCGGTATACAGCGCCAGGACACTCCGAGATGGAGTAACAGTGCGCTTTACAAGTATACTTGTTATTGTTATTGTTATTGTTATTGTTACTTTAGTTTGTATAGCGCCAACTCACCCACAGGTCTCAAGACGCTTTTAGACCAAGAAGACACAACAATTTCCAGCTAGGGGAGGAGTAAGATAACCAAATGATTAAAAGTGACCTAAGGCTTCCCTAAACAGAGTTGTTTTCAACTGCTTTCTAAACTGTAAAAGATTGGTCTCTTTACGAAGCATGTCCGGCAGCTTGTTCCACAGCTGTGGAATTAGTGTGGAAAAGGATCTTCCGCCCTTTGTTGCCAATTTAAAGCGAGGGCAAACCAACAGCTGAGCGTCCGAAGATCTGAGTGATCGTTTAGGGTTATAAGGCATCAAACGATCCTTTATGTAGACCGGTGCTTGTCCATATATTGCCTTATGTGCTACACACAAGCTCTTAAACTCTTCCCTCTGCTTCACGGGGAGCCAGTGAAGCCTAAACAATAGGGGGGAGGCATGAGCTCTTCTGGGAAGCTTGAAGATTAACCGTGCCGCATCGTTCATGACAACCTGCAATCTCTTGATCAGACTATTTGGCAGGCCTAAATAAAGGGCGTTGCCATAGTCCAATCGTGATATAATTGTGGCTGAAACTACCGTGCGAAGCATCGATTGAGATAGAAGAGGAACTAGTTTGCGCAATTGCCTGATTAGACCAATGCATATGCCAACTACCGTAGAAATCTGGGCAGACATTGACAAGTCACGGTCAATTTTTATGCCAAGACTTTTTACATGTGCTGCTGGTGTTGGAGTAGGACCGAGTTCTTGCGGCCAGTACAAATCACCCCACGGTGATGTACCAGTAGATACCACCAAGACTTCCGTCTTTTCGGGATTAATTTTCAGTAGGTTGATGGTCATCCAACTGACTGTGTACCCAAGAACTTCTAGCACATGTGCCTGAGCCATAGTAGAATTGTCAATGCTAAAAAGCAACTGAGTGTCGTCGGCGTAATTAAACACTCGACAGCCCATGTGCATTAAGGACTCAATCAGAGGTTGCAGGTAGAGATTAAAAAGTAGTGGCGATAGTGCTGAGCCCTGCGGGACTCCGCACTCCACCATACCCACATCGGAGAGATCATCTCCCTGTTGAATCCTCTGTTGCCTCCCTGTTAGGAAGGATTCTAGCCAATTGTAAGCTGTGCCCTTTATTCCCGCCCTGGCCAATCTTTCCAGGAGCAGGTCATGGCTGACAGTATCAAACGCCGCTGACATATCTAAAAGTATCAGGGCGCTTGGTTTCCTACTGTCAGCCATGCCTCTAAGCTCATCTAGCACCGAGAGCATCACTAACTCGGTGCTATGGTGTGCACGAAAGCCTGCCTGACGCCCATGAAGGAGGTTGTGAGACTCCAGAAAAGAAGAAAGGTCTTGCAGCACATGTTGTTCTAAAATTTTAGATATAAATGGTAATTGGGAAATCGGTCGATAATTTTCAAAGTTAGCTGAATCCGCTCCCGTTTTTTTTAGCAAAGGTCTAACCCGAGCCTCCTTCAGACTAGGTGGAAGATCTCCCTTCACCAATGACATATTGAGGAAGGAAACGATATGATTTTCCAGGATGGGCCGCGCCGCCCGGAAAACCCTAGGGGGACAGGGGTCAGCTGGCGAACCTGATTTAATACTATTCATCAGTTGCTCAAGTTTTGTAGAGTTAATTTCAGAAAAACTTGAAATGATACAGTCTTGAGGAACTTCAGTATTCTGCAGTGAGATAAATCCGCTTACTGTGTTATTTTTAATCTCGGAGAGAATAGTTTGCACTTTCTCTAAGAAATACTGTTGAAAGGTGTTGCTGTCAATCTTTGTGTCAGCTTTAGCCGGTATCTTTGTCAATTCTCTCAAGATGTTAAACGTTTCCTTCTGAACATTTTGCGCCTGCTTTATACGAGTGTCAAAGTATTCTGCTTTAACTGTCAGGATCAATTTCTTATAGGCGTTTAGTTTGACTGTGTAATGTTCACGATCAGTTTCCTCCTTTGTCTTCCTTCAATTCCTTTCCACACGACGAAGCTCTTTCTTATGTTCTCTCAGAAGAGGGGTGAACCACGGCGCACCTTTCCCCAGCCCTTTAGCTTTTTGTAGCCTCTCCGGAGCAATTTGATCGATTGCCTGAGTTAAATTTTGAGTTAACTTCATATAATCCTGATCTAGATTGCCGCTAAGGGGATTAATGCAGCATGGGAGAATGCCAGTCAAGGTTTGCAAATCAACCTTCTTCCATTGGCGAACTTTCTTTATTTCTGGGGCTTTGGTTGCGGAAGTTCCATTAATAGGAATAGCATAATTGATCAGATAGTGGTCTGACCACACGCAGGGTAAGATGTCTTGAATCGTCACATCAGGATCCGAAGTCCAGGCAAGATCAAGCGTGTGTCCCCTGTTATGCGTGGGACCTACTACCAACTGCTTCAAGCCAATTGAGGACATGGAGACCTCCAATTGTCGAGATATCGAATCTTTAGGCATTTTTTCCCAGTGTAGATTGAAATCACCGGTTATCACTACCTTTTGGAATCTGGTGCAGATATCTGATAGAATAGGGGTGAAGAGATCATTAAATATTAAAGTGGTATTAGGGGGCCGGTAGATTGTAAGAAGCGCAAGGCATGAGTTATTAAAAATCACCTTTATTCCAAGTAGGTCTTCCAGATCCACCGATTCCGCTATGAGATTTTCAACTCTTAAGTACTTTTTGAATAAAATTGCAACTCCTCCGCCACGTGAGCTATTAGCTCGATTATGCCAAACCGCATCATACTCTTCCGGAAGGGCTGCTATAATGTCCGGTACTGAATTATCATCCAACCAAGTTTCCGTTAGGGTTAGGATATCTATATCTCCCTCTTGCAGTAGGGTAAAAATTTCCAGATGGTGCTTGTGGAGAGATCGTGTATTCAAGCTCCCAACCTTCAATACAGGTTGACCTAAATTGGAACTTGCTATGATGGGATTCAAGATCTGCATATCTTTTAGCGTGCTAATAATCTTTGGACTCAACCTCACCCTATTGGAATGTAAACCATGTAAAGTATCCGACGAGTACATGATGCTACGACCAGGAGTCCTAGCCCCTGGGCCCATTCGTGCACGGACGGGCACAGACGGGCTGGACTCTGGCGTGACTCCGGCGTGCTCCCGCTGCGCGCGAATGCTGCGCGCTGCCATGGCCGTTTTAAATACCTTGCAGTATTCACGCCGCCTAGCACGCTGCCCTGAATGGCGCTGCCGTAAAGAAATTACCCCCAAGATGGCGCTGCCAATACGAAACGAGGGAAGAAGGGCTGCCAAATGCGGTGATTAAACGATTATTGAGCAAGTGAGTGGTGCTAAAAACAGGGTAAAAATAACGAATATTTAAATAAAATACAAAACGGGTTGTTTTAAAATTATTCAGAATTCGAGTCTGATGAAGAGGAATGCGCTACTGATCTAAGCGCTGCGCTAGAATTATAGGTCTTGCCTGGTCAAAGGTCAAACTTACCTTACCTTACCTGATACCAAATACCAGATGGGCACATTGCGGTTAAGCATTCTCTTAATGGCCTTAAATTGATACTCTGGGGTGCTATTAATATACACAGGAGAAGGATGAGCCCTATCTGATGCTAGTTTGAGAAGGGAGCTGTGGAACATGGGAAGGATCTTCATCAACGCTGGAAGCCGTAGTTTGTAGCTAACAGTATTTATCTTCTTAATAATTGTAAAAGGCCCTACAAATTTTGGTTGAAACTTCTTCTGTAACGTGAATTTCAGATTACAAGTGGATGCCCAGACTTTGTTACCCACTAGGTACTTTTTCTTTAGCCTCAATTACATGTCTTTTTCTTTGTTTAGCAATACGAGCCAGTTGTTAAATGTGATCAGATACAGCGGGAACTGAATCATTCTTGATAAGAATTATCACAGGTAAGTGATGGAGGTGATACCTAAAATGGGTGTAAAAAGGTGAATACCAAGTTGAAAAAGTAGGCCCTATATTGTAGACAAACTCTGCAAACTAAAGCATCTCCTTCCATGACTTTGGGGAATCTCATACAAAGCACTGAAAGTACTGCTTAATGAACTGATTAACCCTCTCTGTTTGTCCATCACTTTGTGGATGGAAACTGGTGGACAAATAAGATTGAATTCCCGGATTAGCTCACCACACTTTCCAAAATTGAGACGTGAACTATGTATCACGGTCTGACATAATGGTTCGGGGAAGACCATGTAACCAAACCACATGTTCCAACAAGAGTTGAGCCAGCCGAGAAGCAGTAGGAATTCCAACACAAGCTATAAAGTTTGCTCATTTTGACAGTCTGTCCACCACCATCATAATGGTATCATAGCGCTGGGAGGATAGTAATCCCACAACAAAGTCAATAGAAATAACCTCCCACATATGATCTGGAGTGTCTAAAGGAAGAAGAAACCCTCTTGGTTTTGAGTAATCTACCTTGGCTTGGGCACAAGCATCACAATTGGTTATGTATTGATTTACATCAGCTGTAACACCCGGACACCAAAAATGGCAGAGTACAATTTCACAGGTCTTAGCCCTCCTGTGCTGTCCCAACATGGAAGTGCCATGACACCATTGAATGGCTTGTGTTCCTAACTCTGCTGTGGGTACATAGATGTGAGCCCCCTGAAAATGTAACCCCACTTGTATATTCCCTTGTGGGCAATGGCGGCTGATGAGTTTTGAAAGTGGCAGGGCGTAAAAGTTGAGGGTAAGAGTTGTGCCATGAGCGAGCTCGACCATCAAAAGGGGATTTCAGAGGGGTTCTCAACACAGGGAAATTTAAAAAAAACAGTGGGCAAATAGTGCATTTTAAAGCAAATTTAAACACGTAAAAATGTGCTCCATATGTTACAGAATAAATATTGTTCAACAGTTACTGTAGTGTACAATGCAACAAGCAAGGTTTTCAGTAATCTTACCTGCACATATGGTTCAATCTGCAACACATTTTTGTGGGAGCAGCTGAGCAGGAAGCTCTTTTCAAATCAATAGGTGGTGTACCACCAATGAACGCTGCGGACTGAGCGAAAGAGACAGACTCCCAACTGTTCCCTTTGATTCTCTCGCTTTCTCCCTGTTGGTACCGATAATACCACATCATCTGGTGCCTATTTTCTGTATTCCATTCTTCCATCAGGTATAAGGAAATGTATAGCTTGCTTTTTGAGATGCAAATTTAAACTTATAAACAAAAAGACACAATACCAGTTTACACATAAATTAAGCTGTACAGCCAGCAAGTGCACGCTTTTATTGCACAGCAGCTCTGGAATGAGTCCTAACAGCGGCAAGTGCAGTGCAAGCTATACTTTGAGGCACTAGCACATTTTCAAGAACTTTGGGCCATATGTATCAACAAACTAATTTGCGATTCCTAAATAGCGATTTTTAAGGAATCGCTATTTAGGAATTGCAAAATGGTATGTATGAAAAAAATCGCTATTTTTTAGCGATTCCTTAATCTTCCTTATTTAAGGAATAATTTCCAATGCATTCCTATGGGCCAGGAGGCCCATAGGAATGATTGCGAAATAATTCTCAAATTGCGAATTCGCAATTTGCTAATAGCAATTTGAGAATTATTTCAAGGGTGCAGGGGTATCTCAAAGACACCCTGCTGCACCCCTGAAATGTACATGTGTGTGCATATGGCGCATATACATGCCCTATGGGCATGTGTGTGCATCACATGCCACCTTCAAAAATGCCAAAATGTGCATTTTTTTAAGAATTCGCAAGTTACCATCAACTACAAGTTGGTGGTAATTTGCGAATTCTTAACCATAATTCGCTAGCCAAAAATGCTACATACATAGCATTTAAGGAATCGCAAAATTGCGATTCCTTAAATGCTATGGCAAAATAAGGAATCGCAAATCTTTGCCATTCCTTATTTTGGGAATGTTTCATACATCCCAAAACATGCAAAAAGGCCGTTTGCGATTCGCAAAAGGCTTGATACATATGGCCCTTTGTTCAACCACTGCGAATAACACTGGGATGGCAGCAGCAGCACATCACACATTAGAAGCATTCAGCAGGTTCAAGCCCTCAAGAGATGCATCATTCGTCGGTGCTGCATAGTGCTGCCAGCATGCCTCCGGCTAAGCGCTAGATCTACCCCTTCGGAGAAGAAGCCCTGCGTGAACAGCAGCAGGTGCTTTTGGGCTAACATCATCAGTAGCAGGCAGTGACCATAAGCCACTTTAATGCTCTCTCTCCGCCTGTGTTGAAAACAGAGATTTTAAGGCTTGGCAGGACAATACCCCGCCGGTCTGATCGGAATGCGCCATGTCAAGTCAAGAATATAATTTGAAGAGAAACTGGTCGAACACATTGTTAGAAGAAAAGAGAGCGCTATTTCCCTGGGACAGTTGTTTGTTAGTTTCTTTTCTTTAAAAAAAATATATATATTTTTATTATAAATTTAGGGCTTCATCAAATCACATACAATATAGCGTATTCAATAATCATTGGCGCATTTACTTGGAACAGTACTTACATCGTTTTTGTTTGTTTATTTCTTAGTAACACTTTACGGCACCTGTCCCTCCTCGCCCACCTGTGGTAAATAAATAATTAATTACCGGTTCTATTTTTGACTATAATTCAATAAAAGGTTAGCTCAATAAATAAGAGTCAAGATACGAGGTAGCCGGAGCATACAGGCTTTAATTAATCATAAAAGGACAGGAACAGGACAGCCTGCATGGGAATAGGATGGCAGCTGCCGGGGGCAGGATCTGGGAGCATAAGGGAGTAACTTTTAATAACAGTGCACAATATTTATAGTTAAACAAATACATTGTATTCAATTACAGGGGGCGTAGCAGTAGGCGTGTACAAGGCGGATACATAGACATGTGATGCAAACGTAACAGAATATGTCATAAAAGGGGTGGAAACATGGAGGGGGCTACCTAAGGAGCCGGGACCTCTGACCTAGTGGTGCGCGCAAACTGGCAATGACGTGTTACCAGGAAAAACTGGGGCTATGACTTCTGCACTAGAAGAGGAGACGAAAGTCTGGAGGGTCAGAGCGACATGTACCTAGGCATATCTAGTATCTGGTGTTTATAGTACATGTTGATAGAATCCAAAAGTTATTAGGGTAAAGGCTAACAGACTCTAGGACTGGGGCATGCATTATTCTACATGTAGTGCGTGCTGAGGAATATTAAATGACCATTAATACAGTATTTCTCTTACATGGAGACGTAAAGGCTAGACCATGATGGAAACTATTGATGTGATTCAGTAGCTTAGGAATGCAGAGAAGGAGAGCTGGACTGATAACTAGAATCATAACATACTCTTGGCAGACTGGGAGGCAGAGCCAGGCCGGGCCGGGCACTGCGAGGCATGAAGTAAGTGAAGGGTCAGGGATACAGGTGGGGGCTGTATCGCTCCTCGGAGAGGGTTCAGGAGACAGGAGCTGAATCTGAGTCCGGGCCCTTTTGAGGCCTAGAAACGGGGACATTTACTGAATTAACGTGCACACTGGTAAATGTGGCAACGTAGCTTTACATAGGCCTAATATTCGTAGCTTTCACGAAGACTGGAAACTGGCATACTAGAGTTGGACACAACTGTAATTGCGTCATTAATTGATCAGGGGGGAATACATGCATATCGATCATGCACATATATCATAACATGGGGAACACGTAGGCACATATAACATGGCAAAATTTACTTTTCCACATTCCCTCCTTGTGCCCTACGTTTCCATCAGGAAACATCTATATTCATGATACCATCTATCATTTCATACAGTATCATTTGCTCGTCTCGAATTGTCTTGGAACGGGACTTAGGACTAGGAATACAAGAGGTAGCACACATGCCACAAATCGCAGGGCCACATTGTATACAGAGGCAGCAACTGAATATGATCATTACTGCAATACCTAGAAATGACAATACTTTCCATCCCCAGGCAGATATGATATCCCAGAGCCAACCGGACCATGTCCAGGTGCCTGGATTCTGGTGTAACTGATGGGCAATTTTATGAAGTCTGGTTATAGCTGAATAAACAGACGGCGCGTTATTAGGAATGAAAATGCAGCAACTAGATCCGATGACTCTACATGCTCCTCCTCTATCGGCCAGTATGACGTCAAGAACGAGACGATTTTGGAGCACGACAAATCTCATAGCAGATTGCTCTTCGGTTAAGTTACCTAGAGCCGAAGTAGTCTCATTCACTACTGCTTCAAGGGTTCTGGTTAACCTACGTATTAACTTACTATTCTGGACAGGGCCTATAAAAAAGAAGAAACCTTTATTGAAATCTGTATACTGTTCTAGAGTAGTTTCAGTTTGATCGACAATCGGGGACTCGATCTCCCTTCTATGTCTAATGTGTACTAGATGTGTGTTTCTATGATAATCGGATGGGGCTAGGAAAACTGGTGGCAGTAGGAAGGCAATGTAACATGTTCCATCCCAATCGAGGGGCAGACGAACATATGCGGTCTGACCACAAACAAAATAAGAATGACGTGAGGCTTTGAAAATAGATTTCCCACTGTCACTATACTCGACAGTAGTAGTACAATCACTATGTCCTACATGTGCGGAACCATTCTTTCTGACACATAATTCGCCTTTGACTGGTAGTACTGAAATAGCAGGTAAGTCTGGAGTAGTATCAGACTGAACATTCAGGACCATAAAATTCGAAGAATAATTACCTAAATTATAAACTTCATTTTCTAGATCTAACCCTGTTCTATGGGGGAGACCTTGCTTGTCTGGAAAACATGTTCGATTCAGAAGGGACATATCATTGGAGGATGACGTTAACGTGGACCATGCTCCACACGAACCATTATGTGAAAATGGATAAGGAAAGAGTGGCAGTACTCCCTTCGGTGTCTGGAAAGGGGGGAGTCGACCACACACCCAACAATTAGTGGCATTGCTGGTCTGGTGTGAATAGTGTAACATTCTAATGAATGTATTATTGCGCATAGCAAGACGATAGGATAGTTTGTGAGGAGGCAGATCACTAAATGTGTGCTCTACTGTAGCATTAGAAAACATATTTACATGTGAACTTGGAAAACATAAATGCAATGCATAACTTATGCAGGTAAACATTAAACTTAGAAATAATAAGAAACTTAGAAAAACGATACATCTGATTGAGTTTTGACTAACTCTCTCACTATGGGGGTCTATCTCATACATGTCAGATACCTGTCTAACCGTTTCACCCGAGGGGGACTTAGACAATTAAACTGGCTGACTTATTTTACTAGACCGAAGCTTACTTTTATACTCCTGCTGCGGAGTTTTCTCTAACAGGGGAGGCTTTGAATCAAAGTCATTAGCGGGACAGTCCTTAAGAATAGTATCTTGGCAGTCTTTAAAATCTTGACAATCCTTGGAAATGTTCTTGGCAAATGTTTTTTCTCGGATTCCATGAAACTTCTTGATGTGGGACAGATGGACCCATCCCTTACGGCCCTCCAACTTCACGGCCGTACGGGTGGTCAGAAGGACAAGTCGCGGCTCCTTCCAGCGGGGCTCCAGCGGACTTGAACGATCAAAATTCCGGACCAACACGAGGTCGCCTGGAATGACCTCATGCGGTTTCACTTCAGTATTGTCTGGAAATGCAGCGGCAACCTGCGAACGACAAGAGTGTAGGGCAGACATCAAGGAAGCTAGGTAATCTGTCAGCATATTACTGGAAACATCTGTAATACTGCGGGGTCTAGGTGTACCCCACATATTTGGGGGGCGGCCGAATACGACCTCGTAAGGGGACAGACCTGATCTGGAATGTGCAACCATCCTCGTGAAGAATAAAGCAACTGGCAGGGCAACTAGCCAGTCTACACCTTTCTCTTTACATGTCTTAGCAATACGGATTTTCAGAGTCTGATTATGTCTCTCTACGAGACCGGCTGCTTCAGGATGGCGCACATATCATACAAGTACGGACTTTTTGCTTGGCTGCAGATCGTAAGTGCTTGTTGAACCAAAGGTTCTGGATACTGTCTAACATAGCTTTCTCTCCTAGATGTGCTGGACTATGTGCGGTATTAATGATGGCTTGAACCATAGAGTCGGGGAGAAACCATGTGGCTTTTCCCTTCGTCACCCATCCCTGATCTGTCTGGACCCCTCCTTGTTCGGACCATTTCTTGATTTCTTCGGGAGTAGCATGTAACTGTATGTCTATGACATCTTGTGTAGGGTCCTTAACTGTCATACAAGTAGTCTGTTCTGGAGTGGATGTCTGTGTCTTGTTAACTGGAATGTCTGGAGTCTGAGCTGTAAGCTTGGCTGTTCGATCTGCTAGATCATTACCTTGGGAAATAATGTCAGTAATTTTCGTGTGTGCCTTGCACTTCATGATAGCGATAGCTGTCTGTAGATGTATTGCATCTAACAGAGCTTGAATGAGGAGACCATGCTGAATCTTGGTTCCATGAGAAGTCATGAAACCTCTCTCCTGCCAGAGCACTCCGAAGTCGTGTACAACTCCGAATGCGTAACGTGAATCTGTATATATGTTTACTTTCAGGTTTTTGGCACGTATGCAGGCTTGGGTCAGAGCAACTAGCTCTGCTGCTTGAGCAGACAGGGTGTCAATACGGTGTGTTTCAATAACTTCGGTGTCAGTAGTCACTGCATACGCGGCTGCTAGTTCTCCTGTACTAGTTCTCATACATGAACCGTCCACATAAAGTGTCAGGTCGGGATTAGGTAATGCAATGTCTGTTAGGTCTTGTCTTGGCTTAGTCACAGTATTAATGACTTCCACACAGTCATGTGTGGCAGGATTTGAAGTAACTGACGGTAACAGTGTAGCAGGATTTAGAACGTTGCAGCGTCTGATTTCTGTGTGTGGCTGGAACAGTGTCAATTCATAACCTGTTAAACGTGCAATAGTCAAGTGCTGGGTCTGTGTTCGGTTTAAAAGAACTTCCACGGAGTGTGGAACTTGTACTGTCAGGGAGTGTCCTAATACTATGGAATCACTTTGTCTGATAGCTAGTGCTGTGGCTGCAACTGACTTGAGGCACGCAGGCAGAGCCTGGGCTACTGGATCTAATGTGCTCGAAAAATAAGCACAAGGCTTGTATTGTCCTGCTTGATCTTGTGTGAGAACAGATAATGCAGTACCATTACGTTCTGTGACAAAAAGTGTAAAAGGCTTACTGTAGTTCGGTGTAGCTAGAACAGGTGCTTGGCATAAGGCTTTCTTTAATTCATTAAAACTAAGTGTATGTTCAGATGTCCAAGGGAGGACAGTCGATACGGCTGCCTCCTGTGTCGTTAACTGTATCAGTGGCTTTGCTAGAAATGCATACTGAGGAATCCATTGTCTGCAATAGGAAGTGAGGCCGATAAAAGCTCGTACCTCCTTCTGGGTCTTGGGCTGAGGAAGACTCGCTATTAACTGGATACGGTCTGATGTCAACTGCCTACCCCACTTGGACAGCAAGTGGCCTAAGTAGATCACTTGCTGGACACAGAATTGAAGCTTTGAAGGGGACACCTTGTGCCCCATCTCGGCTAGGAAATACAGGACTGTAAGTGATGCTCGCTCGCAAGCACGTTCAGAACGGGCTGTGATCAGTAGATCGTCGACATATTGGAGCAGGGCAGTGTCAGCTGGCATGTGAATATTGTCTAGTTGTCTTTTAAGTGCTTGACTGTAAATACTAGGACTCTCTGTGAAACCTTGAGGAGCTCGTGTGAATTTATAGCTCCTTCCATTTAAACAAAAACCGAAAAGGTACTGGCTGTCTGGGTGAATGGGAACACTGAAAAATGCATTCTTGAGGTCGATTACTGTGAAAAATATTGCTTCAGAATCAATAGCTGTTAATAGGGATGAAATATCTGGGACTACTGGATACTGGGGTATGATACATTTATTAAGTTCTCGAAGGTCAATCACTAATCGATATACTGGGGGTGCATTTGGATCAGTACGTTTCATGACTGGAATGATAGGAGAATTACATACATTGGAGTCAGTTTCTACAACCACTCCTTGAGCAATGAGCTCGTCAATAATTTTGGATAAGGCTGCTACAGCCTCAGGTGGCAATCTGTACTGTCTGATTCGTGGCAGGACAACACCTGGTTTCAGAGTCACACGATGGGGTGTGATTTGCATGAAACCTACATCAGTTGGACCTTGCGCCCATAAATGCTGCGGGACATTTGACAATCTTGGATCAAAATCTCGTAATACATAGTGACCTTTGAAGTCACGCAAAAACAAACGTATTCCTTCTGGGGAACAGCAAATAACTGCACCTAATTCTTTCAATGTTTTAATGCCTAACAAATTTTCTGGACATGACTTCGTAAGCAACAGATCAGTAGTTCGGGACAATGGACCAACTTCTAGAGTAACTGGCTTTGATATCTCGTTCACGATAGGCTTTCCTGAAAATCCAAGGGAAACATTTCTAGAGCCTGAGAGCGGAGCCCCTGGAACCTCGTCATGACTTATAGTAGTCCTACTTGCCCCTGTATCAATCAGAAACTTTCTGTCTTTCCCTAATACTTGACTATGAACATAGGGACCTTCTTGATCTACAGGTATCTCGATGAGAGGCAAGCCTACCTCCCTCTCTAGGCTGTTTCATGAATACGGTTGATACTCTGGATACTCTGTCTGAGCATACTGGTACATCTGCTGTGTAACATGCTGTGTTGCAGCAATAGGCTGCGGTGCTGGAACTGTCTGTTGTGCATTCTGTGGCTGAGAAGTCTGTGAAACTTGTTCTTGTCTAGGCGGACGTGGTCTTTCTTTAGTCTTACCCGTAGCTATGTTGTGTTTCAGAACTGCACACTCGTTTATAAAATGACCTGGCTGTTTACAGTAATTGCATGTCCCTTTAACGGGAGCTGCAGAATGACTGGCTTGATTCGGACCCCTCTTCTGACTGTCTTGTGGAACAGATTGTGCAACTAATACTTTCATTTTCGTATCTTTCATACGTTTCCTTTCGTGTTCTTGCTCTTCCCTGATTCTGTTCTGGTGATACTGGAGCATCTGGAGCATTTGTGACGGGGTATTAGCTTGCCAGGTACTTTCGACTTTCAAAACTCGATTTTTAACTTGTGGACTTGAATTCTCGACTAGTTTGGTAACAAAAAGATGAGGGTATGACTCGCTACCTGTTTTCAAACCACTGTTAATTATAAAGCATTTCTCATATCTAGAATAAAAATCACTAGTATCTTCATCCTGTTTCTGTTTGCATGCTGAGATTGCATCCCAGTCTTCCCTTTTCGTGGCTAGTAATCTTGGCAAAACTTGTATTAACAGTTCAGGTAATTCTTTACATTTATCTCCTAGACCGGTACCTGGTACACGTGTATTTTCTTCAGCTTCTAGAACTGCCCAATCTATCTTTTTCTCTCCCACCTCCCATTCTTTTTCCTTGAGTTTTTCATATACCCCTGCGGGCAACAGGACTTTTAGCATTTTAATGATATCTGGATACGTGTATTCTCCCATACGGAGCATGTCTTTTAATTCTCGATGGAACCCTGCTGGATCTTTATCGTGACAGGGAATTAACTTTTTCATCTCTAAGAGTTCCATCTTCGTAATCGGGGTGTAAACAAATACTCGTTGCATTTCACCACCCTCTGTCCTAACTGGGTGTACTTCTCGTAACGGATGCTGTCTATCTATGTAGAATGGTTTACTTTCTGGAGGTGAGACATGAACAAAATGCGGATTCAGGAACGTTCTATATTTGTGGCGTTGTTCTAGAATAACACTAATTAAATCGGTACCTAAACCTCTCCATCTATATTGGAGTAACTCGTTCAGAACATCATGTAACGGACCTGGATCAGAATGTTGTCCCTCATACAGTGTAATGAGGTGCTGGATCATATACATACCCACCAGTCGCTGTTCGGCTGGGGGCAGTTTCAGAAACATTTGTGCCACTATTTCGTCTGGAAAAGTGGTAGAATCAGTAACCCATCGGACTGCTGATCGGGCTAGTTCTTGTTCATGCATGGTACTAAGTTCACTATAACCGATTCGTGATTTCAGAATGTGATCGGTAGCTTGAAATACTTGCTCAAGAGAACCTTGTTCTGGTGCTGGAGGAGGAAAAACTTTCTTGTGTTCTAGGCGTGAATGTCGGTCGGGAAGTCTAGTTCTACCTACATACGCTATTCTGGCGGTATTCTCGTCGTCTACCTCTTCAGTAGAAGAGTTGTCTTCTTTCTCGCTTACTTGTACTGCTTTGCGTTTCTCGTGTAACCTTATTATTTCCTTACGAATTTTCTTGTACATACTCTCTATACTACCTAGTGTCTTGTGTCTTCCCTCGGCTATATTATCACTCCACCTTGTCAGAACTTTCATTTCGGTCGGATCTTTAGTCGGACAATCTTGTTCTCTTATTAAACAATTGATTAGAAATTTTAATAGCATGAGCTGGGTCTCAGCTTTCCTTAGAGACATGATTTCGCCAATACTTTCTGGATCGTCTCCTGTACGGATGAAACGATATATTCTGTCTAGATCTTCTTTCATATTCGGTAGGGTGTCCAAATACTCGGTCACCCGTCTTACGCGCAATGAATATATAACCATATTATCATCGCCTGGGACTGGATCATAACGGCATTCGGTAAGAGCTCGCTTGATATCTGCAA
This sequence comes from Lissotriton helveticus, assembly GCF_964261635.1. NCBI lineage: Eukaryota > Metazoa > Chordata > Amphibia > Caudata > Salamandridae > Lissotriton > Lissotriton helveticus. The sequence continues at coordinate 983,173,104 of NC_136061.1, read as the reverse complement.
CGGACTGCTGTTTGGGCGTACGCTGTAACGCACGTTCATGTAACTCGACTAATGTTACACGTTTGTGTGGCGGCGGGGTACCAGGAGGACCTCCCCCCGCGGCCCCTAAACTAGAATCGTCGACTGATACTCTTCGTGCTGGCAGAGTGACCGATGTAGCGGGAACTTGTACTACGGGCTGGACCGGGGGTACCGTAACAGGTGCTGTAACAGGTGCCCCGGTGGCTGGAGGAACAGGAATTACATTATTTACAGGAGCTGGCGGAGCGGGATTTGCATAATCTGGGACTGTGTCGTCCAAATAGGACGAGAGAAAAATATCAGCTGCGGTCTGTTTGTGACGTAGCTTAATCGGAACTAATGGCGGCGGAAATTTACATGGTGCTTCCGGGGTTGCTTTTGGCAAGCCCTCGGCAAGAAGAGGATACATACCCTTAATAAGGGCATTTCTCTGTCTGTCTGACTGTTCGGCTTTAACTCGTTCACCTATTTCGATTAATTCCCTTTCTTGGGCTCTTTCTGAGGATTCTCTACTTAATTCTGACTTTCTGATTTCTTTTTCGGTTCTTTTATGAGATTCTTTGCGCCATAACTCGATGGCATCTTTCTGGGACTGTCTGGATTTCTTTTTCCATAATACTTCTTCTACTCGCATGATGCACTCGGCATCCCATGTACCTGATACAGGCCATCTATGTTTCTCTTCTAGATCTTTAGTATACTCGACCCATAAGTCTAGATATAATATGGCACTTATGCCATGCTTATGATACATAAAATGACCTGGACTGTCCCTAGGCGGGACAGGAACTGCTTCTTCGAGCAGACCTTTTCTAGTTCTTAACTGACGTAACTTCGAGAACAGAGGCATGACTGGACTGGAGTCTAGACACAATACAATACACAATGAACACAATAATAACTGTAATACGAATCATTCATACCACGACATTGAAAACACATGAAATAACATTTAAAATAACAGTTCGGACAGAATATTACCTGAAATACTGAAAACAGAATTTCTCGAGAACAGAACAGACTGGACTGACTAGATGTACTGCTAAAACAGTACGAAAACTTACCGGTCTCATAAAGAGACACGTCAGGACCCGCATCCACCTAGGTGGACACTTCGTGTTGGATCTGTGTACCCAAACCCACGGACCAGAGACAAATTAATTGACCCTGTCTAGATACTACCCCAGCAACGGTACTCACCGGGCAGCAAGAACGGAAGGCCTCGGACTGGACTGGACTGCTACGACGACGGACGGACGAACTTCGGACTTCAGTTACAGGTGGGCCTCCGGATACCTCGGACCTTGGACTCTCGGCTTGGGCTCTGGTCGGGACTCGCCGCGTTCCTCCACCGCCTCGTCTGGACGCTGGACCGCCGCCTCCGTCTCCTCCGTGGGCCTGAGGGATACTTGAAGCAGAAATATCTGCACGTGCACGGTATGGTTCCGTCACGGCTGCAGAGGATCAGGGGGCCTGCGTGGCTTCTCCAGCGCGTGGGGAAAGGGCAAGTCCCTATTCGGGCGCCATTATGTGGTAAATAAATAATTAATTACCGGTTCTATTTTTGACTATAATTCAATAAAAGGTTAGCTCAATAAATAAGAGTCAAGATACGAGGTAGCCGGAGCATACAGGCTTTAATTAATCATAAAAGGACAGGAACAGGACAGCCTGCATGGGAATAGGATGGCAGCTGCCGGGGGCAGGATCTGGGAGCATAAGGGAGTAACTTTTAATAACAGTGCACAATATTTATAGTTAAACAAATACATTGTATTCAATTACAGGGGGCGTAGCAGTAGGCGTGTACAAGGCGGATACATAGACATGTGATGCAAACGTAACAGAATATGACATAAAAGGGGTGGAAACATGGAGGGGGCTACCTAAGGAGCCGGGACCTCTGACCTAGTGGTGCGCGCAAACTGGCAATGACGTGTTACCAGGAAAAACTGGGGCTATGACTTCTGCACTAGAAGAGGAGACGAAAGTCTGGAGGGTCAGAGCGACATGTACCTAGGCATATCTAGTATCTGGTGTTTATAGTACATGTTGATAGAATCCAAAAGTTATTAGGGTAAAGGCTAACAGACTCTAGGACTGGGGCATGCATTATTCTACATGTAGTGCGTGCTGAGGAATATTAAATGACCATTAATACAGTATTTCTCTTACATGGAGACGTAAAGGCTAGACCATGATGGAAACTATTGATGTGATTCAGTAGCTTAGGAATGCAGAGAAGGAGAGCTGGACTGATAACTAGAATCATAACATACTCTTGGCAGACTGGGAGGCAGAGCCAGGCCGGGCCGGGCACTGCGAGGCATGAAGTAAGTGAAGGGTCAGGGATACAGGTGGGGGCTGTATCGCTCCTCGGAGAGGGTTCAGGAGACAGGAGCTGAATCTGAGTCCGGGCCCTTTTGAGGCCTAGAAACGGGGACTTTTACTGAATTAACGTGCACACTGGTAAATGTGGCAACGTAGCTTTACATAGGCCTAATATTCGTAGCTTTCACGAAGACTGGAAACTGGCATACTAGAGTTGGACACAACTGTAATTGCGTCATTAATTGATCAGGGGGGAATACATGCATATCGATCATGCACATATATCATAACATGGGGAACACGTAGGCACATATAACATGGCAAAATTTACTTTTCCACAGGAATAACACTGGGATGGCAGCAGCAGCACATCACACATTAGAAGCATTCAGCAGGTTCAAGCCCTCAAGAGATGCATCATTCGTCGTGCTGCATAGTGCTGCCAGCATGCCTCCGGCTAAGCGCTAGATCTACCCCTTCTGAGAAGAAGCCCTGCGTGAACAGCAGCAGGTGCTTTTGGGCTAACATCATCAGTAGCAGGCAGTGACCATAAGCCACTTTAATGCTCTCTCTCCGCCTGTGTTGAAAACAGAGATTTTAAGGCTTGGCAGGACAATACCCCGCCGGTCTGATCGGAATGCGCCATGTCAAGTCAAGAATATAATTTGAAGAGAAACTGGTCGAACACATTGTTAGAAGAAAAGAGAGCGCTATTTCCCTGGGACAGTTGTTTGTTAATTTCTTTTCTTTAAAAAAAATATATATATTTTTATTATAAATTTAGGGCTTCATCAAATCACATACAATATAGCGTATTCAATAATCATTGGCGCATTTACTTGGAACAGTACTTACATCGTTTTTGTTTGTTTATTTCTTAGTAACACTTTACGGCACCTGTCCCTCCTCGCCCACCAGGAGCTGTTGCCTCAGAATGACAAACCTGCAGAGAACCTCATACTGGCGACAGGAGTGAGCCTGACACTTAAAGATCCCCGAGTGCTTCCAGTACCATTCTCCCTCATGCAATCATGCCCCATGATAAGTCTATCAGTTGCGGCTGGCATGACTCGGGCGTGGGGCATCACGCGAGGGGGAGGGGCTAATTTAATTAAAAAAAAATATCAAACTTACCTTCGCCTCCGGTCCTGCGTCGCATCTCTTCTCTCTGCTCACAGGAAGCAGAAGCCTCCCTCTCCTCCCCCAAGCCAATCACAACGCTGCAATCGCAGCGTGGTGATTGGCTGGGACACCAACCACACAGGCATCTATGGGGAGGCCATTTTCTCCATGCAGACTACATGGGGAAAACAGGGGTGGGTGCATGACTGGTTTGGTCGGCCCTGGGACCGACCAAACGGTCAGCGCCCACAACATTGGACTATCCACTCCTCTCAGACCAACAACCAAACCCTTTTTCTGATCTTTCACATTGCGAGAAGCAGAAACATAAAATAGTATTCATACCATTTTATGTTTCTGCTTCTTGCACTGCGAGAAAGCAATGGGGCGAGGTTCCTCCTCCCAGGTGGAAGAGCCGCCCCTTTATGTGGTACTTTGGATACCCATTTAGTTTGATCCACTAATGGTAAGGCCTTTTAAATGTCATCTAGAAACCTTTGGACCATATTTGCCCCAATTATGTAATGTGGTGGAACAATAGGAATCTTAGTCTTCTCTATCTGTTTTTCATCTACTTCATAACATTAGAATAGAGAGTCAGCCTTTCTATTCTCAGAGCCAGGAGGAAAAGTGACTATGAACGTAAGGTTCACATATTTGATATGACCTCCAATACATGTGTCAGTATTAAGGAGCATACATCTCCTGCAGACCTCAAACACAACTATTGTTCCACGCAGCTGCCCCCTAACAAAGGCCTGGAAATGACAGGGGCTACCAGGATAGATCTGACTGCTGCCCCGATAGAACGACCACCTGAGAGTATGGTTGGAAATTCCACAAATCTGCGAAAAATGCCAAACCAATAGTCTTAGCCTTCGTTTAATTTCTTGGAACGTTGCGGGTATTTCACGAAAGCTACTTGACGAGGTATGGGTCCAGTACATTAAAACGTTTGACGTCATCTGTATTCAGGAAACCTGGAGTAGGGATGATTTTTCCATGGACGGATATTTCACATCAACCGTCCAAGCTGAACCATCACTGGCGGGGAGGGCAAAGGGAGGTCTAGCGACCCTAATCTTGGTACAGTACGAGTCATTAAGAATAGAAAATGTAATTGATTCCCCAGGGTATCAGTTGATTCTATGTTTTAACCTGAATAATGTACCTATATTATTAATCAATTGGTACTATAATATGTTTGATACACAGAATTCTAGAGTTATTAACTCACTTGAATTGGAGATTGCCAAGGTAGCAGGAAGGGTTTCCCCTTTGTGTATTATCTGGCTAGGAGGTTTTAACTGTACCCTATGTCAGCATAGTGGGAGCAAGGTTTGTGGGCTGGTAGATACCAATGATCAACCTATGACACACTTTAAACATACCACACAGGGTGACGCTTTGAACTCTATTATCTTATTGAACGATCTTCGCATGATCGACACTTTGGTTAGTACCCCGATGGTGCAATATCTGACTTACCAGGGGGGTCATGCAAGTGCAATCGACTATATGTTGATTTCCAGTAGGTATTCATACCTTGTCGACAATTTTGCAGTCAAACCTAACCCTGCTAGTGACCATAACCCTCTCACTGTTTCCTTACATATTGTGGCACAAAAGGGTATGGCTTCTGACTGTTCAACAAAATATACCCATAATCAAGAGATAAGGCTAAAATGGAACATGATAAATGACAAGGATTTTGAGGAGTCTATTATTAAAATGAATTTAACACAAATAATGACCCGCCTAAACGACATACCACAGCCAGATGATATAATACAAAACTTTGAAATTATCTGTAATGATGTGGTCAAGAGTTTGCTTAGATCAGCGAGAAAAGGTAGCCTCCCTGAAGTAAGATGGTTTAACGCCGAGTGTTCTGCGGCGCAAAATAAGCTGAAGAAAGTATTACATACAGCCCCCGTGATAGGGATATGATAAAGGCAGCCAGGCAAACCTATAAAAAGGCAATTGAGCAGAGAGAGAACAAATTGAGAAGACTGGCTTGGGATGATCTCGAAAGAGCAAGCGCCCTGAAGGACTCTAGGAGTTTTTGGGAGGTGATAAATCGCCCACTTTTTACCAACGAGATAAGGGTCATGGAAACTAACATAACTGGGGTGGCCTGGGAGAACCACTTCCCTAAAATATTTAACCCAAAGGGTGTTTCACTGAGTGAGTGTGAGGAGGAAATAAGCATCAACACACAAACAGCACAGCAGCTTAGCACATCACTTTTATTAAGTGAAGTAGAGGAGGCATTGAGAAAGGGTATCCCTTTAAAAGCACCAGGGCTAGACGTTGTGCCTTTAGACCTATTTAAAAGCAATACCCAAATATGGTCCCCACTCTTACGTAATATTTTTAAAGCACTAATTGTGGGACGTATTCCATCATCGTGAAAAAAAGCAGTGGTGGTGCCAATTTTTAAAAAGGGAAATAGAAATGACCCCACATGTTACAGACCGATCACATTAATAGATGCCTCATGCAAGCTTCTTGGGCGGGTGATCCTTGCACGCCTGGAGTCATGGGCCAATACCTCCGGCCTTATGGTGAATACCCAATTTGGCTTCGGGAAAGGAAGGGGAACGACAGAGCAATGTCTGAACCTGTCTATGATTATGGGCAAGTAAATGAAGGCCAGGGGTGCCTCGATTCACTTGGCCTTCATGGATTTGTCCAGCGCCTTCGATACGGTCTGCAGTGGTAAATTGTAGTCGCTGTAGAATAACATGGGATTTGAGGAACCACTTATTACTCTATTGCGTAGGCTTCATGCATCCACTACTGTAGCTATGCGGTACGGCCCAGGGGAAGAAAAGACCAATTCAATCGCATCAACTGAGGGAGTGCGCCAGGGTTGTATATTGGCCCCCTTTTTATTTTTAGTATATACAAATGGTCTAAAGCATTTCTTGTTACAACAGCAATTGGACTTCCCCAGAATAGAAGGTAAATGGGTACCTTTACTGTCCTATGCGGATGGTACAGTCCTGATGACCTTAACAGCTAACAGCTTACAAAAATGTCTGAACGCATTTAATGATTTTATGACAGGGCTGGATCTTAAAGTTAATTTTAGTAAATCTTTTATTATGACCTGTGGCCCAACTAAAACGAAAACACTCAAATATATAGTAAATGACACAGTTATTGGACAAAGTGGCAAACTTTACCTACTTGGGGAATCTTTTTAACAATAAATTGAGCTGGGATCACTTGATTACGACGAGGGTCCAACAAACTAATAGAACTATAGAGGGGCTTTTGCGCTTCGCCAGCAAACTGGGACACAAGCCGGTAGCTGAATTGAAAACACTGCACATATCTAAATGCCTGTCAGTTGCCCCTTTGGGGCGGGAGTCTGGGGATATCACTAAAGTACACAGATTCAAATACTAGAGAACACATTTTTAAAATGACTCAGTGATCCCCAGTAGTTCCTCTACTTCATTCTGAAGTGGGCCTAGAATATGTAACTGACAGAATCCACATTGCCCCTTTGCTTCTATGGGGGAAAATCTGGACCTCGGAAGACTTACTATTCTCAAGAGGCATTCTAAGGGATTGTATGAATCTTGACAAAGCGATGGCGGTACCTTGGCTCTGCTATGTCAAGGATACTTTTTATAAGATAGGCCTTGAAGACTTTTATAAAAACCCGGAATCCATTCAACCTAATGTGAAGATGGTTATTAAAAATGTGCATCAAATGTTTTTAAGTTTGTCTAACCAGGACAGTAACACAGTGGATCGTGTTTTATTAAATCAGCAACAATTTTATTTGTCTTTTACCACCCAGGTTTACTCACGTTTTTTAATGACCAGATTCCGTTTAAATATACTGCACTTTCTTGTGGCTTTTCTGAATCAGGGGGGATGGTGTGAGAGACTAACCCTCGTCCATGTAATAATGTAGCCCAGCAAAGCACCATGCACCTTATGCTCTTTTGCACACTTTATAAAGACCCAAGAGCTCGTTTTATTAAGCCCATTTTAAGGGATATTCGTCCCGTTTCTTATAAAGAGGGTTTTAACTATTTGAAGTCGCTATCAACTGCTATTATATGTAGCTCTGTGCTTAGCTTCATTAAAACAGTTTTATTAATTAGGAAACGCTATTAATCATGAACAGTTCCATCGAATCTGCTTAACCTGGAAATTAACTTTTGCACCTCTATGTATTTTAAAATGAATGAATGACCCTTTTGTGAATTGTGAATAGTGTTATTGAATTTGCTTAATCTGGAATTCATTCTTTTGTACTGTTTTTAAATTTTATGAATTTTAAAAAGAATGTATGATTCTTTGTAAACTTTTATGATTCATTTGAATGGAATAAAGTTATTTCACTGGCTGACTATGAACTCACGCACTGAGAAAAACAGGGATCATCTTAACTGACGTAGAGACCATGCGCTAGCAGACCGTAAAAACTGGAGATTGCGGTGATCAGTATATACTGTTACTGGAAACTTGGCCCCTAATAAATAATGTCTCCATTCTGTAAAGGCTATGCGCATAGCCAGTAATTCCTTAATCGCTATAGAATAATTTACTTCAGCTAGATTTAATTTTTTAGACAAGTAGGCCACAGGATGTAACTGAGCCGTTTCAGAATGTCATTGTGACAAAATTGCCTCCATAGATTGATTAGAGGCATCTGCTTCAACAACAAAGTGTTTGTCAATGTCTGGATGGGCCAAAATTGGGGCAGAAAGAAAAGCCTCTTTAAGAGTAACAAAGGTTCTTTCACTGTCAGAGGTCAACTGTTCTTTTTACGCAATAACCTGGTAATCAGCGTTGTTATGGAAGAAAACTGAGGGATAAACCAGTGATAAAAATTCACAAACCACAGAAATTCTAGAATGACTTTAACATTATCAGGCTGCAGCCAGCTCTTCATCGCTTGCACCTTCCTTTCTGTGATAAATCCCCAAAATTCCACCTCAGTGATGTGGAATTCACATTTTGGCAATTTACAGTATAGACGATGTTGCCACGAGGTGCTCAAAATGGTTTTAACATGGCGTACATGTCCACTTTCAGTTTGAGATCAAATCAGAATATTGTCATTATATAGGATCACAAACTGATCCAAGTATTCCTTCAACAAGTCATTTACGAAATATTTAAATGCCCCTGGGGTGCTTCATGCCCCAAAGTGCATGGCACGCTATTAGTACAACTCAAACCACGTTCAGAATGCCATCTTCCAGTCATCTCTCCCTTGAATGCAGACTAAAAGATAAGCCCCTCTTAGATCAAGACCAGTATAGATGGTAGCTGTCTTAACTTGAAATAACAGGAATGAGAGGGAGAATATATCTATTCTTGATAGTTACATTGTTCAAGTCTGGATAATCAGTACAGGCACGCAACTCATTAGCTTTTGATATAAAGAACAAGGGAGAAGCTGCATGTGATTTAGAAGACCCATACCAGTACGTACACATCCATTCACTGATTTGTTTTTTTGGGGGGGCGTTTTATAGAGAGTGAACCCGACCCAAAGGTATCATAGTACTTTGCAGGAGCACCAGTTACAGACGGTCACATTCATTTTTTGTTAGGCACAGGGAGATTAAGTGATTTGGCTAGAATGCCAGGATGTTGAGCGTCCCTGCCAGTTCCCCAGGTTTGAGGTCGCCCACCCTAGCCATTAGGCCACATCCTCTCCCCAGGTTTATAGGTCTACACATTCGCTCACCCGTACAGTCACTATTACAGCAATTGGCATATCCACTCATACACCCATACAGCCACTCACACACTGAGTCAGTCACCCATAGAGCTACTAACATAGCTAGTCACTCACCCATACAGTCAGTCACATAGCCACTTACTCACCGATACAGATACACATACACCACTCAATCACCTATACTAACACATACTCACTCACCTATACAGTCACTGACACAAGCAGACACACACCCATACAGCCACTCTCACATTCATTCACCCACAAATGATTTTTTAGGTGTTTTAATGGCCTTAGCTTTATCATTATCTAGCTGACCCCTTTGACCTTTTGATGAGGAGTGGGTGTCATGCCCTTTAGGCTAGTCCTGTCATGCATACCCCTTGTTTCATACATTGTCCCATCCACACAACAATAACGGTTCTGAACAGGTGACCTATTACCTAGTAGCTTGCTCCTGTGCCTTTGACAGCAGGCTCTTAGTATTCCATCATAATCCCTGTACCCGACGTACATAAACATGTCCTCGGGCACAGCATAATTATTCTGTATAAGGATCACCACTCTTTCCATCTTTGGCCAACAGGCAGCTGTGTATGATCGCATTTCTTTGGAAAAACATTTATGATCGCTTTCAACACATTTATGAGTGTTTTTAAAACATATTGATTCTAGCAGAAACCCTGGAGTGACCACTAGTAGTTCAGTTGTGCTTTCTCAGAAAGCCTATTCACACATTTCAGAGGCAAGTGAGAAAGGAAATCCACCTCAGCTGAGCAGATATACTCTGTGTATTGGCTGACTGTTTAAACAAGCATGTAATGATAAAAGGTTTCCCACATTGTGCAAAATCCTTAGTCACTAAAACTTTTTCTTCTCCTGAGAATGACCACGAGTGGTGGTTCGGGCTCGGGGGGAGACTAATTTGCAAAAGCTCTTAACATCACAGAGACCTGCAGACATGCAGTAACTATAAAGTTGTTAGAACATGGCATACCTGCAACAGGTGGCTGTGTTACCTTCGTCATTAATTTCAAAAAGGGGGTGGTGATGGACAGAGTATCTGAGTTAATCAGAACACTCCTACCCAGTCAACAGATCAGGGCTTGATCCATCACCGTTTTTTAGCTCACTGCACCATCCCAGTTCAGAACCTGGCTATATGCAAATTAGTCTGTCCCTGGCCCAGTGCATCATGGGAACAGGCCAGACCAAACTACCAAGCCAATTCTTCACTGGAAAGGAAAAAAGCTTCCGGGGACCGGTTTCTGGCATTACAGCCGTCTTCGGCCCGGCTTGCTTGAATCCTGATGGTGCAATGAGCAAGGGACTCATGTCTGAGCATACCCTTCCACACTCATGGTGGCCAAAATAATTTCAAAAAGGGGGTGGTGATGGACAGAGTATCTGAGTTAATCAGAACACTCCTACCCAGTCAACAGATCAGGGCTTGATCCATCACCGTTTTTTAGCTCACTGCACCATCCCAGTTTAGAACCTGGCTATATGCAAATTAGTCTGTCCCTGGCCCAGTGCATCATGGGAACAGGGCAGACCAAACTACCAAGCCAATTCTTCACTGGAAAGGAAAAAAGCTTCCGGGGACCGGTTTCTGGCATTACAGCCGTCTTCGGCCCGGCTTGCTTGAATCCTGATGGTGCAATGAGCAAGGGACTCATGTCTGAGCATACCCTTCCACACTCATGGTGGCCAAAATAATTTCAAAAAGGGGGTGGTGATGGACAGAGTATCTGAGTTAATCAGAACACTCCTACCCAGTCAACAGATCAGGGCTTGATCCATCACCGTTTTTTAGCTCACTGCACCATCCCAGTTCAGAACCTGGCTATATGCAAATTAGTCTGTCCCTGGCCCAGTGCATCATGGGAACAGGGCAGACCAAACTACCAAGCCAATTCTTCACTGGAAAGGAAAAAAGCTTCCGGGGACCGGTTTCTGGCATTACAGCCGTCTTCGGCCCGGCTCGCTTGAATCCTGATAGTGCAATGAGCAAGGGACTCATGTCTGAGCATACCCTTCCACACTCATGGTGGCCAAAATAATTTCAAAAAGGGGGTGGTGATGGCCTGAAATGGCAGAAACCGGTCCCCGGAAGCTTGTTTCCTTCCCAGTACAAGAATTGGCTTGGTAGTTTGGTTTGCCCTGTTCCCATCATGCACTGGGACAGGAACAGACTAATTTCCATATAGCCAAGTTCTGAGCTGGGATGGTGCAGTGAGCTAAAAAACCGTGATGGATCAAGCCCTGATCTTTGGACTGGGTAAGAGTGGTCTGCTTAATTCAGGCACTCTGTTCATCACCACCCCCTTTTCTGAATCATTTTGTCCACCATAAGCGTGGAAGGGTATACTCAGATGTGAGTCCCTTGCTCATTGCACCATCAGGATTCAAGCAAGCTGGGCCGACGACGCCTGAAATGGCAGAAACCGGTCCCCGGAAGCTTGTTTCCTTCCCAGTACAAGAATTGGCTTGGTAGTTTGGTTTGCCCTGTTCCCATCATGCGCTGGGACAGGAACAGACTAATTTGCATATAGCCAAGTTCTGAGCTGGGATGGTGCAGTGAGCTAAAAAAACAGTGATGGATCAAGCCCTGATCTTTGGACTGGGTAAGAGTGGTCTGCTTAATTCAGGCACTCTGTTCATCACCACCCCCTTTTCTGAATCACCTTCGTCATTAAGGCACATAAGGTGTTCGGATCAGAGGTGTTCTATTCTTGGGTTCAGTTCCCTTCTGCAGATCCACAAACAAAATTGTTTCACACATGCATTGTAGTTGAGCCATCGAAAGAACACATTCCATACGAAGACATTGAATTCCCGTTAACTTACCAGCAACACAAAAACTGGTTTAATGGCACCCTCCCACACACAACATCCGTCGTAAGACTCGGTTCGTTCAACATAGCAGGAGCAACCTGGCTGGTCTTAGCGACGTACACCCCACATCCAGCGATAGATACTGTACCAGTGGATGAAGTTCGTACACTATATAAAGACATAGTCTGGCTATAGAGACACATTGTCCAGTTCATCATGCGATCATTAACAATCCAACCTTGCGAGAAATGCTCCAGTTGGTCCACATCAGACCACACCACCATTAACCCACAGACACTTAAATCAGTGATAGTAAAAATACCTTTCAAACGGGAACAAATTCCGTTCTGCATAGCATAAAAAAATGCACAACTGAAAGCTGTGTTGCCCCATACGGGTCCACATGAAAAACATAGAAAGCTAATCATTTGCTTGCCAATGGGGCCTTCCCCGATTGAAGATTGTACCACTTGGGGAACAATCTTTGCTGCTGTATACATCAGTATACACGGTACACCTTCCATAGCAGTCGTTCCAGAGGTATTAAAACAGATGCAAAATGAGTACGGGGCAGGCCCTGCCCTGGACTTGGGAATGAAAATGATGGGTTTATTTGCCCAAGTCTCTGCTATCATGCTCAGCAACCTAAAGGGGTAGTCCCGACAAGGGCAACTCACAGCAAGCACCCTTTTTTTCTAAAAAGAAACCAACAATTCTAAACATAGCAATACAGAAAAGAATTCACGATCAAGAGGTGGGTCTCCCCAACGGGAGTCCACTGAAAAAAGGTACAACCTTAGGAATCGTGATAACATTAGGAAACCTGACCGGTATCAGGACACTGATACACATTCCTTTTTGTTCCTTTCAGGGTTCATCAAAAAACTCAGAGAGGGACGAGCGATCGGAACAAAAGCAGGAAGATCGACCAAAAACAAAAAGGCAAACACATTGAAATTCAGATTACATTATTAAACAGGAAGAATAACCTAAAGCAAAAACTCAATTAAAAAAGAAGAAAGTAGCTGGCTTGAAAATTAGACATGCCTAGGTTACCGAGGACTCAGCTTCTGAAATGGGAATGGGCTCTGACGATGCTAGACAGCGCAACAGAAGTACCAATAGCTCGCCAGAATCTGAACGATTTTCTTGGGACAGCAGTATTAAATGACAACATCACGGTGGAAACACCTAATACAAGAGTTAGTGTCCCACATCCATTACACAAAATTATACTCCAAATAGAGGGGAACATCTCAAGAAAGGTTAAAGGTCTCTTTTAGGAGAACTTAACATATGGATATGACATACTGCTAGCAGGAAAAGATTGGCGGCGTGAGTTTGTGATGGATTGCCCAAACGGGGAAAGCATCATTTTGCCTGCTTTCGCCAATATTGTTCCAGAATCTCCAAAACATTGATAAGCGCAGGAGTGGGTGGTAGCGCAAGCTCCGCCATTATACCGCTCCCATGTAGGGTAGGACATTGAGTCTACTCACCACAAAATCTCATTAAAATGTAATAATCCAGAGGCAGTACCCTATTAAAAATGATGCAAAAAGACAGGTCAAAGAAATCTTAGACCAACTTGAATACCAAGACGTGATTGAGACTTCCACCTCCCTAATGAATAATCCTTTGTTTCCAGTAATGAAACCGGACAACACATATAGTCTAGTTTTAGATTACTGACATTTAAACACATTTAAACACATGCACACAAACATTTGCAGTTCAAAACACACACAGTGCTGCATTAATGAATAACATTGTGCAGAAGAAATACAAAACGACATTAGATTTCTCAAATGGATTCTTCTACTAAAATATAGCTCCAGAAAGCAGATATTTGACATCATGCTCTGCCCTCAGCAGTCAGCGTTGGTTGTTTGCTCCAGGGGTATATAACATATTCTCAGTAAGAGTGTCAAAGTTATTACAAACATGCGACGGGGAGGCAGTATCCTATGTAGATAATATCTATCTGACGGACGATTAATTACTTGAGCAGGGTAAACAAAGTAATTGTGGGTTTTGCAAACTTGGGCTACAAATTTAAACTCAAGAAATCAAAAATTGCCCATCTCAATGTCCTATTTTTGTGATATGAACTATCCAGTTAAGGCAAGAGCTTGGCAGCCACCTTTTTAGAAAAGTACGCCTTGCTCCAAACACCAGACTCTCAAAGCTTTGCAATCCATTTTAGGATATCTGAATTTTGGCAGAACATACATTCTAGATTATGCAGAAAGAGTAAAACCTTTCTATGACTTAATCAGACCAGATTTCACACCACATCAATGGACACAGCGACAAACTTAAGTCAGTTCAGGCTGACATGATAGCAGCAAAACATTTGCACACATGTGAATTCTACCAATTTGGTTATTCAGGTAGTCCTGGGTTTATCAGGATATACATACATCACTTTCAATTAAGGTGAGGCAGTCCCAATTGCATACAAATCACATTTATATATAAATGCTGAAATGTTATTCGCAGCAACAGAAAAAATACTGACAGCAGTACAGTCCGTCCATCACCACCCCCTTTTGTACCGCTTTGGCCGCCATAAGTGTGGCAGGGTATGCTCAGACGTGAGTCCCTTGCTCACTTTGCCACTGGATTCAAGCAAGCCTGGCTGAAGACGGCTGCAATGCCAGAAACAGGTTCTCGGAAGCTTGTTTCCAGTTCAGGGAAGGCATGGCTTGGCAGTTCGAGCTGGACTGTTCCCATGAGGCACAGGGTCAGACTGATTTGCATATAGCCATGTCTGAACTGGGGTGGCAGAGTGGGCTAAAGAACGGTGATGGATCAAACCCAGATCTTTTGACTGGGTGTGAGTGTTTGATTGGTTCAGATGTTCCGTCCATCACCACCCCCTTTTGTACCGCTTTGGCCACCATAAGTGTGGCAGGGTATGCTCAGACGTGAGTCCCTTGCTCACTTTGCTACTGGATTCAAGCAAGCCGGGCTGAAGACGGCTGCAATGCCAGAAACCGGTCCTCGGAAGCTTGTTTCCGGTCCAGGGAAGGCATGGCTTGGCAGTTCGGGCTGGACTGTTCCCATGAGGCACGGGGTCAGACTGATTTGCATATAGCCATGTCTGAACTGGGATGGCACAGTGGGCTAAAGAACGGTGATGGATCAAACCCAGATCTTTTGACTGGGTGTGAGTGTTTGATTGGACAGGAAGCGCAGCGGACGAGCGCAGCGGGAGCGCCTAAGGCAAGCCCGTCTGCGCCCGTCCGCGCCAAGACCGCGACTAGCGCTGGAAACCCTGCCCAAATTACATCCAGTATCAGTTATTCTTCCAGCTACCTCCATCAACTACGAGGTAAGAACTGCTGCTCCTGCAAACTCAATCTGGCAGACCTTACGGACACATTATGCTGTAACACTTGCCAATGGTCCCTCTCTATCACCCCAGCTCTATCTCCGCCCCCTACTCCCCCTCACAGGGATATCCTCCCACACTTCAAAGGTGGATTGATAAACGCACGCTCCATGTGCAAACACAACCAAGACGTTAGAGACCTAATCCTGGATCTCGATCTCGATTGCCTCCTGATAACGGAAACCTGGCTCACCGAAAATAGCAATCCGGATTTAGCCATCGCCCTCCCCCAAGGCTTCTCCATCTTTAGACAGGACAGACCGAAAGGGAGAGGTGGAGGAGTAGCATTAATATTAAAAAACAGCTTCTCCTGTCATACATTCAACCTAGACCCCCTGAAAGACATCGAAGGACTCGGTTTCTCTATCAAACTTAATGACTCCCTGTCCTTCTCAGGTGGGCTTATCTACCGCCCACCCGGTAACCCCTCCAATTTTTTAGATTCTCTTACTGATACTTTGGGTCTCCTTCTGCTTAGATACCCCCACTTCACACTGCTCGGTGATTTTAACCTTCACCTGGAATCCAATTCTGATCAACAGGCCGTAAACTTCCTACAGACTCTAGACATTTTTAAACTTCAGCAGAACGTGTCTTTGCCCACGCACGCCCTTGGACACACACTCGACGGTGTGTGCTCCAATTTTCCCTCCCTCACCACCCTTCCCCCGTCCCTCTAATTTGGACGGACCACTGCTTGATCCCTTTCCACATTAAAACTTCCCGCCCACTTTCGTCCAGCAAATCCAACTCGCTCCCTGACAACTTTGTAAACTGGAAAAAAATACAAGAAGCTCTCGAACTCGACCCTATCCCCCAATCCCATGTCCCCATCCCCACCGGCGACATCGAATCCGACGCGAACCTCTTTCATGGATGGATCACTCAAGAAATCTGTGCACGGACCCCCTCCAACCGCTTCCGTAAACCAGACAAAAAATTCAAATCTAACGCCCCCTGGTTTACTCCCAATGTAGCCACTGCGCGTCTCTCCTGCAGAAAGGCCGAACGCAAGTGGCGCAGAACGTATGATATTACTGACCGCTTATCATACATCCTTCTAAGGAAAGACTACCACTCCGTCATTAAATCAGCTAAAAAATCCTTCTACATTAAAGCTATTAATGACTCCAACCAAAAACAAAAAACTCTTTTTTCCATAGTGAAATCGTTCACACAGCCCAAATCTCTACAAATTGAAATACCCCCATCCCAAGAGCTATGCAACAAAATAGCTGACTACTTTGAGGAAAAAATCGTATCTATTCAAAAGGATTTTCCACCCACCGAAGCGGGCCAACTCTCACGGGCTCACCCCCCGATTACACCCCCTGAGTTCACTCTAAATAAATTCTCGCCGGTCACCCTAGACCTAACTAGAGAAGTCATCTTGGCCTGCAAATCCGGGTCGCCCTCTGACCCCTGTCCCCCTAAAATTATGCACCACCTCGTTGATGTAGTAAACCCTATAATCAATCAAATAGTCAATTCCTCCCTAAGTACGGGCTGTGTTCCTCGCCTGTGGAAGCAGGCGATAGTTAAGCCCCTGACGAAAAAAGCTAACAAACCCCCAACAGATCTATCCAACCTTCGGCCAATCTCACTTCTTCCGGCCTTAGGTAAAATTACTGAGCATATAGTTTACAGGGAACTTAAACTATATCTTGAAACTCACAACATACTTCACCCGCAACAATCTGGTTTTCGCCCCAATCACTCCACCGAAACTGCTTTGATCGAGCTCACTGACTCAATTAAAATGCTCCAAGACCAGAAAAAGAACGTGGTCCTCATCCTGTTAGACCTTACTGCGGCATTCAACACCATCTCTCATACCATTCTGCTCAACAGACTGGGAGACATTGGTATTTCTGATATGGCTCTGGCCTGGATAAAATCCTTTTTAACAGACAGATCCCAAACCATCGCGCTCGGTCCTTTCCACTCCAACGAGAAGAGAGTCTCCTCGGGGGTCCCCCAGGGCTCCATCTTAAGCCCCCTCCTCTTCAACATTTACCTCATTCCCCTCATATCCCTCATCGAGTCCTTCGGCATACCTGTAACATCGTATGCCGATGACACCCAACTTATTGTACCCTTGGAGAAAAGCTCCACGGTTGCAGAACTCAACCTCAAAAACTGCCTAACAGCTATCTTCCACTGGATGGACCTTAATCACCTCAAATGCAACTCCAGCAAAACGGAGATCCTTCCCATGGGAAAAAATACCACCTTCTGCCCAGCCCTCTGGTGGCCAGATAACTCCACTGCCCCTCCCAAGACCGTAACCACTGCTAAAAACCTTGGCATCCTATTTGACAGTGATCTTTCCTTTGACCACCACGCCATGACCGTAGCGGCCGTTGTTTTGGTATCATCAAGTCCTTGAAAAAATTCTTCGACTTTCTACCTCTTGACTCCAGAAAAACGGTGACAGTAGCCCTAATTGTCTCACGCTTGGATTACTGCAATGGTCTTCTGGCTGGAGTCAAAAAGTCCACACTTAACAAGCTCCAGAGTATCCTCCATACTGCAGCACGACTCGTCCTAAAGCTGCCCAGGAAATCGTCCATCTCCGCTGCCCTAAAATCTCTGCATTGGCTTCCCCTTCCTAAAAGAATATTCTTTAAGATACTGTTGGTTGCCTTTCGGGCTTTCAATAGCTCCGGGCCACGATACCTCACCAAACGCTTCCCCCACTATAACCCATCTAGATCTCTCCGCTCCTCCCACGACAACCTCATCCTCCCTGCCAAATTCAATCTGAAAACAAAAGGTGGCAAAACCTTACACCACTTGGCCTCAAAAGCCTGGAACCTCTTGCCCAAAAACCTGAGATTCATATCCCACGAAAAACCTTTTAGAAAATTGCTCAAAACCTGGATCTTCAGCCTCAAGGATGAGTACGTCAAAGCCGCCATATAACCTCTTCTTCTCCTTAAATTACTGGATGTGATCCACCACAGGGATTTGTCAGCTCCAAGATGCTCCTTCCGGAGCGACCGTCGCGCTCTATAAATTCCACCACAAATACAAATACAAAAAATTGGTTCAAATGCTCCGTCCATCACCACCCCCTTTTGTACCGCTTTGGCCACCATAAGTGTGGCAGGTTATGCTCAGACGTGAGTCCCTTGCTCACTTTGCCACTGGATTCAAGCAAGCCGGGCTGAAGACGGCTGCAATGCCAGAAACCGGTCCTCGGAAGCTTGTTTCCGGTCCAGGGAAGGCATGGCTTGGCAGTTCGGGCTGGACTGTTGCCATGAGGCACAGGGTCAGACTGATTTGCATATAGCCATGTCTGAACTGGGGTGGCAGAGTGGGCTAAATAACGGTGATGGATCAAACCCAGATCTTTTGACTGGGTGTGAGTGTTTGATTGGTTCAGATGCTCCGTCCATCACCACCCCCTTTGTACCGTAGTGAGCGAAAGAGCACTAGCACAAGGGAAAGGCATAATAGTTGTAACCCTGGTGTCAACTTTAGAAGCGGTTACCAAAGTGAGCATTTCAAATGCAAAAGCACTGCATCCACAATGAATGCAATGGGCTAATTCTCCCACTGCAACAGATGTAGATTACAAATATGATCCTACACTGAAAACACAAGCGTTCCTGCAGTATTAACAAGAATACCGTCTCCCGAATGAAATCTTCCCTCTAGAAAAGTACTTACACTGATGGTTCTGCTCAACCTGCCATTGGAAGTAAACAACAGTACATCACAGCATGTGCTATAGTGAAAGGACGTATGCAGGATGGTAAGTTCCATCCCAGCAATACTTCTACGCAATCTCTAGGAGATTGTACGACACAGCTGGCAGAGATGAAAGCTCGGACACTAGCACTACAATATACGGATCGTGAATTCCCCCCACTGATAGTGTGCGATTCGTTTAACTGTGTGCAGTCCTATAATGAATATCTTTATCACTGGGGCCAGAATGGGTTTAGAGATTCTAAGTATTGCACAATTAAACATAAATTGTTATGGAAACAAGTGGCAAAGCTGAAAGCATGCCTGCCACGGGCTCAAGTTATTCACACCTTGAGTCATCAGCGCATTGGTGAACATGTTGAAGGGAATTCTCTGGCTGATGAAGCCGCCAAGGCAACAGTGCAAACTGCTGCTGTTGTTGCAATCCCTCGTTCTAGCACGAGGACAGATGGAGACATACTGATAGCTATCAGTGCCTAAAAGGACAGCTCGGTCGTACCAAAGGGCTTTCCACTCAAATATTGCCATAAATCAGATGCACAACGTACACTGTATTCTTAAATGCCAGGAGCAGGGGATAGAGTTATACCAAACATGGATTGCAGATTAGGTTTAATCACAGCTGCGCCCGGGGATCTGGGTTCACCACACACAGGAGTCACTGTTACATTTTCATTACTGTAGCGGCGATACTGGTGGCCAAGTTTGTCTAAACAAACAAAGGCTTATGTCTTAAAGTGCAACATCTGTCAGCAGATGAAGGGTTCCACCGTAGCACAGCCACTGTAAACACCATTACTTATTTAAGGCAGACCTCTCGCATGTGACTATTTGACCCACTGCAGCCCTTTAAATTCAGACGGGGCTTAGAAGTACATCTAGGTGGCAGTGGATTCATGTTCTAGATTTTCTAGATTGAAGTTTGGACTCAGCGATCGGCTGACGCTCAAACTGTTATAAAGGATTTGCGAGTCTTAATTGGGACACGCGCAATTGGCAGATTACATTCCAACCGTGGCCCTGCGTTTAGCTCTCAGGCTTACAAGAAAGCCATGGAAAGTAAGGGCGTGGCCTTGCGGTACTCATCCCCCTACCATCCCGAGGGAAAGTTGGTTGTGGAGAGTAAAAACCGGGACCTAAAGCTGTCCTTAACAGCAAGGGTATTAGGTGTGGGCGGTAGTTGGGTAAATCACCTTTATGAAGTCCAGAGGTCAATAAACAACAAGCCAAGAAAATCCTTGGGAGGATGTATCCCCTATGAGATCCTGTTTGGGACAAGTATGTGGGTACTTGACCTTGATTGTGCCAGCTCAGTGGTGGATGTAAAACCATTGAATTGAATGATACTTTGGCTGTTTTGGAGGAACTCAATGAATTCCAGGCATTACAAAGCAACGTCCAAGTCAAACGCAGCACCACTGGGGAAGTGAAACCATTACCAGTAAGACCTGTCTGGGTTCCAAAGATTGGGGACCTGCTCAGACAAATGATTGTGGAGAAGGAGTTTGCGCCATCCTACAGAACACGTGTACCTGTCCTGGCTTTTCAACGAATAAGAACAGTATTTTCACCTTTTGCCGGCAAAAAGATTAGTCTCCATTGATCTGACCAAACCACACTATGTGGCTGATTTTCAACAGTAGGCCACGTGGAGCCCTGAGTAGCCGCAGATTTCCTCCCGCTACTATACAGGAAGTTCAGATGAAAAGACTAATAACGTTTCAAGACTCCTCTGCGCAAGATGCAGGAGTAGCAAATAATGTAGTACGAATTAAACTGAATAACACCCAAATACAACTGAAATGCAAATTGCAATTCGGCCCAATAGTGAAATTTACATCAATGTGCCTTCACAAGAAGCAACTGACAGTTCTGCAAACACAGCTGAGCTTCCAAAGGTCGATCGAAATGCGTCTGACTACTTCGATGACTTTTCTTCAGATCCAAGTGAAACTGAGCAAACGCCACCCATTTCCAAGAAAGAAAAATTTCAACAATTGTATCTCTGGCTGAAAAGACTTACTTTGTGTCCCCTTGGTTGCATCTTTGGTTTGCATTGGGGATCCTGTTCCTGTTAATTTGGATTGGTATAGTAACTGCCTTTTTTCTACTACTGAATGGACATTATCTCCCGTACCGCTCTGCAATGAAATCAGTTAACTTGGTCCTGAAACCACATACATCATCACACTGTGAACAGAGAGACCTGTCCCTGGTGAACATTACAGCAGTTCCAATACTTCATGGTATGGTTTAGGATAGGGTTTCATATAATGCATTTAGTCCTACTAAACATTTGAAAACTCCACATATATTTAAAATTTCATTGAATGATTTTATCACCCAGAGTACACTCTCTGATGATTGGGAGAAATTGAGACTGTAAACACTATGCTCTCAGATCTAGAACAATCTGCTGCATTTTCTTACAGGGAATTGTATGAAGATACACCTAAATTCAACAGTATATATTGTTACCACCCTTATGGTCATCACTTTTAGCAAAAAACCCACGCACTGTTAACACTTACCATCAATGAGAACATTGCCCGACAACACATCACAGAAATTTGCATACTTTCAAGAGTCAATACATCAGACTTCATGTCATGCTATTACAAGCTTACACAAACGAATGCAAAAGCGAAGAAAATGATGCTGACAAACACCAAGCTTATATATTCAGAACCTTTTCTCTCTCTCAACTGTCTAAACAAGGTTTTGACTATTGGAGGGACACAATAGATACAAAATCCATCTGAGGATGAAAGATTGTCAGGTTCAGAGAACAGAGGCTTTATTTAGAGCTTGCCTCATACCATTACAGATAATTTTCCTGAACAGAACAGAGCAACAGACTACCTGCTAGGGGTTTGCAAAAATAAAAGACCTGAAAACACCATGCATCCCCTTGCCCACACCTATGGAAGGTATATTAAATGACACAGTAATAAGTGAAGAGATGCTGGGTGCAATGATACATACAATTCATCAGCTCCCAATTGGAAGGGTTGGTTGGTTTGGCATATGGACACAAATAGGTGTCAGTCAAGATTCAAGGGTACCACTGGATGGTTTAGTATTCATAGGCCTGATCCACGCTATGTACATGCAGAAGACCCAGGGGTAGTGACTTCTTATAATGTTGGGAAGTTATGCCTAGAATGGCTAAACACCTCAATACTTTTACAGGTGAACCAACACTTGTCCCTTCTATCAGATAACATGGATCTTAGGAATTCTTGTTAGGGCCCAAGAAACCGCGTAAAAAATGCTTCCTATATGCCATCTACAGTGAACTAATGAAAGTCTCCCAACATGATGCCTGTGAGATATTACGTGCGATTGATAGGATTAACCTAGAAAAAGCATTTGCTGTGGTAGACAGTTGTATGACCACACATTCCTCACGTATTTATTCACTGGGCAACATTGTGCCCTCAGCAATTGACATAACAGAACAAGATTTGTCTATTTTACAACACGGGCAATCTCAATTGCGCCCCATTATGCTTTTAAGCTGGATGCTACAATCATTGTGTTCTGGCCACATGCCATGGCGGCACATTAATGTCTCAAATCTGTTTCCGGCTTATAATCTTCCCTACAGACAATTGACCATGGCATGCAGGGATGCAAAGTACATCATGCTGCTCATTGACAAATTAGAAAGGTTACCTTTTACAGTAGCAGAGTGACCATCTATGGAATGGTTAATTCATGGCTATATCACGACATTTCGGTTCCAATACTGCCTGAAATCCCTCCGGGTAGGCAGGTATGAAGTGTTGGGTGAAGGGGACATAGAGGAACCTGGGAGTTACCGTACAGATATAGGTGTAGAAATAAGGACACTGAAGTTTTCTTAAGTGGTACAGACTGTGAGAAGGCTTTAAGTGGGTCTTTAGTGTGTAAGGAGGCCTTGCTTCATCAAGCATATAATGAATGCTTCAATAGCAAACTTATCTTGCTACTTAAAAGGCTACCCAGCTGCAGTGATTCATCCAGTTTTTGTTACTCTCAAATGGGAGTTATTTAATGCCGAATGATCAAGGCTGTTGCGGGAGGGCGTATCTTGTCACAGTAAACTCCAGGGTTATTTGTTGTAAGCAAGTATTGTTTGCCCCAGCTCACCTACTTAGGGAGGCACTACTGTGGACTTCATTGAATGTTTCCAGTATAAGGTTTGATTCGCTGAGCAGACTGAAAGCCATGTTGTTTCAACAAAATGTGACCTTAATTTCATCCCGAGAGACTTTTGATCTCCAAGTTGTAAGGTCTTCAGCAGAGGTACAGGCCCTGGTCTGCACGAACTTCCTGATCTATTCCGGAGAAATGGTTCATCATATCTTTAACATGCCTGATACGCGTGCGATCGTACACTTATTTAAGAGTCTTGAGTTCTGTCTCTTAACAACCTTTCAGACCATCTGCGGAGTAATTCCAGATTTCATACACTCCGTACTTGGAAGCGTTTTTGGAGGGCTTCCTTTGGTCACGTCATTTGTGGCAGGCATTCTGATTTTAATCCTATTGATTCGCAATGGGCGTCTCAATCCCTCAAGACAAGGAGAGAACACTGCTGGAATTATGTTGTGAGCGTATGGTGTTCTACCTGACTACGCCACGGCTTCGAGAGCTGAGTAAGCACTGGTTCCTGTCTTTTAGACCAGTCTACCTAGACTGTGTCCTGCCTGTGTTCAGCTACCTCTTCTGCGGATTTGGATGCATGTTGGATCTGTGTCTGACACTTCCATTGGTTGCGCCACAGGACATAGATGTGCTCCCAGGGCCCTTGCAGGCCCACGTGTACAGTTGTCCACAACGCATCCCCATGTTGATGATGCCATTTCAAGAGACTCCAAGGGATGGTTCAGCTCCTGTTGGAAGGGAAATCGGGTCTGCTCCAGAGGTACAGGCATTGCATCCATTTGCGCATGCATCAAATTTTTCCCTGGCGGCTGCTGTGGGAACCAGAGATGACCTTCTTTGCTTACTTGACATTATATTGGAAATAATGGAGGAATTGCCACCTTTGGATGCAATGTTGAGTCTTCGGCACAGGATAAATAAACAATCTGGCCTTTCCTATGCTGGGAACTATTCAGCATTTTTTAAACATTTACAAAATCGAAGGTCGTAACTGACTTTGTTTTATTTTTCTCCTTCTCTGCTCTAACTGAGTGTAATGGCATTCAAGGTGCTCAGTGTAATAATAACCACATATACAAGTTTAGAGGACCCTTTGAGCGCTTTTAGGGAAAAAATTACTTTTTTTATGGACATTGTTTCAGGTTTTTTAAGGTGCTTTTAGTATTTTTACTATAAATGATTTTTATGCTTTTAAAGGCCCTTAGCTGTATCATTATCTAGCTGACCCTGTTGACTTTTTGATGAGGAGTGGGTGTCATGTCCTTTAGGCTAGTTCTGTCATGCACACCCCTTTTTTCATACATTGTCCCATCCACATGACAATAATGGTTCTGAACAGGTGACCTATTACCTAGTAGCTTGCTCCTGTCTCTTCAACACCAGGCTCTAATTATTCTATCATAATCCCTGTTCCTGACGTACATAAACATGTCCTCAGGCAGGGCATTATTATTCTGTATAAGGGTCACCTCCCTTTCCATCCTTCTCCAATAGCCCGCTGTGTATGATTGCATTTGTTTGGGGAAACATTTATGATTATTTTTAAAACATTTATGATTATTTTCAAAACATATTGATTCTAGAAGAAACACTGGACCCTAAATCCCCCCTACAAATCAGAGAATTCCTTCCAAGCTGACCCAGGGTCCTGCATGCAGAATCTTCAACACCGGGATTCATCCTCGGAGCAGAGACAGGGTCCTTCATTCTCTACCATCAGGTGAGGGGGTTGGTTCTTCCCTAGGGGATTCTGGACTACATATAAGCATATACATCCTACACATACAGATCTAGGCTAGGTACATTTAGGCACATTACTTAGGGCGCACATTTAAGGACTATGCAAGTGCTACTGTTTTTATCTGAACTGCTTATGTTCATCTTATTAGCACTTTGGTAGAAATGTATCTACTCTTTACTATATTAGTACTTGTGATCTGGTTTTTATACTTCTGTCTACTGATTGTTGCAGCACATATGTTTTACACAAGACTGAAGCTGCACCAATAAATACTTATTGAACCGTCCTAACCGCCATCCTGTGTATTTTCTGAGAATAAATTAGCACGAGTGACTGAGCGAAAGTACTGTACTCTTTTCCCCAATCCCAGAGGAATCAGGGTTGTCATGTTCAGTGCTTGCCAGAAATTACCTACACCACTGTAGGGTACAGGTGGGTGCAAGTGGCACTGTAGAGCTAGCTAGTCTAATGGCTGACATACCCTGTGGTGGTGTCCGGAAGCGGTTCGGACACAAAGCCTTCAGCTTAGGTCATCCAAAATGCGCAGGTCCTGAGAATTTCTAGGAACTACATGACCATGCTGGCAGCCATTTTGGGACTCTGCTTCGACCAAGTCCCACAAAAAAATGCAAAAAAAGAAAAGGGGACAGGGTAGGAATGATAACAACAAAGGATGTCTGTTGGTTGAACAAAAACAGAAAGATAGGGTTCAGCTGTGAAAACTTGAGTGTAGCCTAACTAAAAGCAAGTGACTAAGCAGAAAAAAGTGCAAACAGTGTAACCAGCAACACTCAATTCCTAAATTTGGAAAAGGTGCCCATCAGTTCCCACACGGTACCGCCCTATTCATCATTTGGGCTCTCTTTTTTCAGGAGAGGGTATAGTCTATCACGAGTTGTTTTAGTGACAGACAGTCAACCCAATGTAAGTAGTAAAGTATATGAAGGGTAGGACCGAAAATGTTAAATATATCAGGGTAACTGAATTGCAGTGCAAAAAAGTGTATTGTGAAAAATAAAGTATATAAAATTGGGTAGAAAAATGAGTAGAAAAAAACAATTTTTATGGATTCTCTCAGATCTCCCAACGTTAAAACCAAGAAAATGATCTAGCAGATTTAACAAAATATCTGCAAGCTAGTAGGGTCAACATGTTTCAGCATACGTGGCTATAAATACGCCACTGCTTTCTTCAGGACCTAGATATTGATAGCTACTGCAAAAAATTGAAATAATATCACCCGTTTGATTTCAGGTTATGCTCAGTCTCCTCCAACATGCTGAAAAGAAAGGCACACAAACAAAAAACACAGAGAACCATTCAGAAATTAGCAATTTGCGCATAATTAGTTGTAAATAGCCCAATGATGTCAATAATACAACACTTATACAGAATATGGTGATTAATTCCATTATCCTCATCATTATTCGCTTACCTAATTGGTAGGAGGGAATAACATCACCGCACCTGGCTGCAGCTCAGGTGTGTGGAGCACCGCTCTGGTGATACATCAAAACAAAACACAAGACTCACAGTTACAGATCACATAAAGGAAGATCATGGTGTTGGTAAGTGATTTTATAAGCTCTGTTGTGGCATCTAGATTATGCATCTATTGTTGTTATAGCTTCTGTTTTTTAATAGCAACCGATTTTTGGATCAATCAGAAGGCTATTCTTTAAAAATAAAATAAAATTCGGACCAACTAATCAGGGTGAGAGTTTAGGCAAGAACTGGAGAAAGCGTGTGTTAATATAAAAAACGAGGTTTTAAGCTGTGCTCTCACTAACATCTCCGTCGGTACACCGGGCGTCCCTCTGAGCAATCTGGGGGGGCGCCGGTGTGTGCTTTCTCTCCGTTTTTGTTTCAATTGCAGAACGCCACAGGAATCACGTGACTCGTGCGGTCACGTGATCCAGAACTACAGTTAGCCCGGGGAGTCCCGGGAACTGTAGTTCAAAAGTGCGTTTGGTACCTATTTGCAAATGGAGTTTTATCAATTCCTAAATAAAGCGCCTTATTTAACTTCTAAGCGGTCTCCTTAACAAATGAAGTGTGGACCTCTTATTGGGAACACGCGCAGCCAAGTTAAAGCGCATTGAATGTTCTTCCCCTCCGTTATTCATGACGGGTACAGAATACCACAAGAAACACGTGACTCATAAGGTTACGTGATCCAGAACTACAGATGGCCCGGGTAGTCACAGGAACTGTAGTTCAAAAGGGGGTTTGGTATCTATTTTCAAGTGGAGTGTTTGATTTATAGGTAAAGCGCCTATTTTAACTTCTAAGAGATCTTTATAATAATGAAGTATGGACCTCTTATTAGGAACACGCGCGGCCAGGTTAAAGCGCATTCCAGAAAAACTGACATTTTTATTCGAATATCTAATTTTTGTCAAAGAATCAGAATCTCGTACCTCATGTGCGATAATTCTAGTGTCATTCCTGTTAGTCTGGACAGGCACCAAAAATACATACAATCAATGTGTGCTTCCATCTCGGAACCTACCATTCGTCACGTGATGTCACCTGTTAAAGAACTACAGGAAACTCGTAAAAGATCTTGGAAATTATAGTTTAAATGATCATTCACGGGCCTATAGACTTCCATTCACTTAGTGGTCATTTGTAATACAGTAGGGTTTTCAGTGACTGATGGCCAAACAGTATATATATCTATCAGTGTTATTATGTGCTGATTACCAGCCTACATTTGAAGATAACCACGATATTTACGGAAGCTCTATCCTGTTAAGGACTTATGTGAAATAGTTTTTTTATCACAAAACTTGAAAGACATTCTCTAAGTTGGTACAGGTCAACAGAAAATTCATATAACCAGATAATGACCAAGATGCATTCATAGGTCAGAGTACTCCTGTGACTGTTACATGTATTCTGTTGATTTATGTATCGGCAAGGGTGCTCAGGAAACCGAATTATATAATGGGGCTAGGCATACCTGAAATATAGTCATGATGGCCCTCAAAGGTAATATCGTCTAGTGGGACATCCATGGTATGTCTTCATTGAGACCTGACTTATTACTGTTGAGTTTATAAACCCATTTCTGTTCTTTTTTTAAAAGATATTTAGCGATGTCTGTAACATGCTCTGGTATGTTGGGTTGCTCCAGTACTGTCCAGTGAAAGTCGTTAGGACCATGGCCCACCTCTAAAAAATGCGCTGTCAGTCGTGTCGCTTGTTTACGACAGCGAATCGTGCTCTGGTGTTCTGAGATCCTCAGCTTTATTCGCCTGGTTGTCATCTCAACGTAGCGTAGTTGGCTGGGGCAGGTAATTAAGTAAAAGAGATTTTGACTATTACAATTTGTAAACCTCCGCTGCTGCCATGCTCTGTTGGTACAGATTTCGAAGTTTGTGGACAGGCAGCACACGTCCCACATGGGTGGTGACCTTCCACCGCTGGTAGATCCCAGAGGGTACCGATCGACCGGGGGATTTGTTTTTTGGTCGAGTGTGTACTAGTTTGTCCTTAAGATTAGAGCCTCTTTTGAAAGCAAACAAGGGTCGTGCTATTTGATCGCCACCTGTATTGAGGATTGACCAATGCTTGAGTACTATCTTCTGTACTTGATTTGATCTTGTATTAAAAGTATTGACAAAGGTCTATCGATTCATCTTTTCAATACGCGGTTCTAACAGCGCCTCACGACTGTTGTTTGGGGCGCGTTTTTTAGAGTTTCGAACAAACTTCTTGGGATATCCTCTCGCTTGTAATTGTTCTCCCAAGTTCTGGGCATGTTTTTCAAAGGCCGTCTTGTTTGAGCAGTTGCACTGTACCCTCAAAAATTGACCATAGGGTAAGTTGTTCCTTAATGCCCGTGGATGACAGCTCTCATAACTAAGCAGAGAGTTACGGGCCATCGGTTTTTTGTACAGTTCGGACTCCAGCCCATTCGGTGTAGTAACAATAAGAAGGTCCAAAAAAGGTAATTGGATTTTACTGTATTCAATTGTGAAGCATAAGTAAGTATTTTGTGTGTTGAGCCATTGATGAAAGAGATGTAGATCTTCTGTAGTCCCTCGCCAAATTACGAGGATATCATCAATGTATCGCTTCCAAATGCGAAGCGATCGTTGAAATGGATTGTTAGATGTTAGAACAATTTCTTGTTCGAAATTGTGTACGTACAAATTTGCCAAACTAGGCGCGAAAACGCTGCCCATGCTGGTCCCAGCAGTTTGGAGGTACACAGTATCCTCGAATTTAAAGTAATTTTCTTTCATGGCAATCTCTGCCAGACTCATAATAAAGGGAACAGGAGTGATGGATGCCGGTGTGTTTTCTTCCAGGAGTTTTCTCACTACTTCCAAAGTTTCGTTCTGAGGGATAGACGTGTACAGGGATTCCACGTAAAAAGATGCCAAAATATCCATAGATTGATCAAATTCTACTTCAGGTAACAGTCTGAGGACATCTTTTGTGTCCTGTAAGAACGTGGGCATCTTCCTGACCATTGGATTAAGAAAATGGTCCACGGAAGTGGATAAAGGTTCCAAAAGAGAACCTATGCCCGATATTATTGGGCGTCCTGGAGGAGGCCTCTGTGGTTTATGTACCTTTGGTAAGGTGTAAAAATAAGGTACAGATGGATGTTTCTCAAAAATACGGCTTCATGGGTAGTAATCCATCCTTCCGCGGCTGCTTCCTCCACTAAGTGGCCAATAGTCATTTTTAACCGTTCAGTTGGGTCAACTGAGAGAGGGACATAGGATCTTGTGTCTTGTAGCTGTCGCATACATTCTGTGCGATATGGGATGGTATCCTGCAGAACGATTGCTCCGCCCTTATCGGCAGGCTTAATAATGATGTTCTCATTGGATGTCAGAGAGCGTAGAGCTTCTTGTTCTCTCTTTGGGAGGTTCACGAAAGAATTCGTTTTAGACTTAAATAGCAGACTCATATCATTTTCTACAGCCTTCTCAAAAGTAATGACTTTCGATGGTATGCCTGCAATGGGAGGAATGAAGGTAGAAGGTTTTCTTAATCCAGTGTTAGTGTCAATAGATTCTGGCAAGTCTTCATTTTTGTTAGCAAAAAAGAAATGTAGCCATATCTTTCTAAAGAATTTGGCCATTTCTGTTTGAGCAATGAAAGGGTCACCCTACGCAATCCCAAGTTCTGAGGACTCGGCGAGTGATTCTGATAGCTCAGTGGCTGGTGGCCAATCAAATAGAAACCAAGGCAGAGGGAATAGATGGAATCGGAGTAATACCTATCAAAACTACAATCAGATTCCACCTTGGTACCAACCAAACCCCTGGATGCTAGGGGGTCCTCCGTTCCCTCCACAGATGGGACAGTTTGGCCCACCACAATTTCAATGTGACCCCAACATGCAGCCTTTTTTTTTAGGGCAGGGTCGAGGGGAAGCAAGAGGTCGAAGAAGACAGGGAACAAACCCACGAGTACATTGGGGAGTACAACCACAACCTCAAACGCAACCGCCCTCAATGGATCTCAGGAGCGGGAAGAGGATACCGCAGGAGGGAGCCACGAGACAGTCTCGTAATTAGCCTGAGCTCCCACACCCTAACTGACACTGAGGAAGCTCTATTGAATAGGGGCCTAGGCTTTGTGACCACCCAACAAGGTGACCCTTTCATTGCTCAATCAGAAATGGCTAAATTCTTTAGAAAGATACGGCTACATTTCTTTTTTGCTAACAAAAATGAAGACTTGCCAGAATCTATTGACACTAACTAAAATTTTGATCCTAAAGCTGCAGAGGATCCAAAACATGGCGGCCAAATTGGCTCTATCCCGCCCTCGCTCTTCTTCTTCTGCTGCATTGGCTGATCTTCATTGGTTACCCGTCCAACAGAGAATTGCCTTTAAGGCTCTATGCCTTGTTTTTAAGGCTCTGCATGGACAGGGACCGATACCGCTCCAAAATCTTTTTTCCTGGTATCACGCTGCCAGACTTCTGAGATCCTCCTCCGCTTTCCTAGTGACGGTCCCTAGGATCAACAGAGTGAGGATGGGTGGCCGTGCTTTTAGCTTCACAGCCGCTACACTTTGGAACACCCTCCCGCTGACGCTGAGGAGTAGACAAGATCTCACCTCTTTTAAAAAGGATCTCAAGACCTTCCTGTTTCCCAGAGCAATGTAATTGTGGTCTACCTGTAGGAATGATGTGGTCTCAGCGCCAGGATACCCTTTGGGTGGCAGCCGCGCTTAATAAGCAATAAATAATAAATACATACTAACACAGGATTAAGAAAACCTTCTACCTTCATTCCTCCCATTGCAGGCATACCAGCGAAAGTCATTACTTTTGAGAAGGCTGTAGAAAACGATATGAGTCTGCTTTTTAAGTCTAAAACGAATTCTTTCGTGAACCTACCAAAGAGAGAACAAGAAGCTCTACGCTCTCTGACATCCAATGAGAACATCATTATTAAGCCTGCCGATAAGGGCGGAGCAATCGTTCTGCAGGATACCATCACATATCGCACAGAATGTATGCGACAGCTACAAGACACAAGATCCTACGTCCCTCTCTCAGTTGACCCAACTGAACGGTTAAAAATGACTATTGGCCACTTAGTGGAGGAGCGGTACAAAAGGGGGTGTTGATGGACGGAGCATCTGAATCAATCAAACACTCACACCCAGTCAAAAGATCTGGGTTTAATCCATCACCGTTCTTTAGCCCACTCTGCCACCCCAGTTCAGACATAGCTATCTGCAAATCAGTCTGACCCTGTGCCTCATGGGAACAGTCCAGCCCGAACTGCCAAGCCATGTCTTCCCTGGACCGGAAACAAGCTTCTGAGGACTGGTTTCTGGCATTCCAGCCATCTTCAGCCCGGCTTGCTTGAATCCAGTGGCAAAGTGAGCAAGGGACTCACGTTTGAGCATACCCTGCCACACATATGGCGGCCAAAAGCGTCCATCATCCCCTTTTGTATCACTTAGTGGAGGAAACAGCCGCGGAAGGATGGATTACTACCCATGAAGCCGTATTTTTGAGAAACACTCATCCATCTGTACCTTATTTTTACACCTTACCAAAGGTACATAAACCACAGAGGCCTCCTCCAGGACGCCCAATAATATCGGGCATAGGTTCTCTTTTGGAACCTTTATCCACTTTCGTGGACCATTTTCTTAATCCAATGGTCAGGAAGATGCCCACGTTCTTACAGGACACAAAAGATGTCCTCAGACTGTTACCTGAAGTGGAATTTGATCAATCTATGGATATTTTGGCATCTTTTGACTTGGAATCCTTGTACACGTCTATCCCTCAGAACGAAACTTTGGAAGTAGTGAGAAAACTCCTGGAAGAAAACACACCGGCATCCATCACTCCTGTTCCTTTTATTATGAGTCTGGCAGAGATTGCCATGAAAGAAAATTGCTTCAAATTCGAGGATACTGTGTACCTCCAAACTGCTGGGACCAGCATGGGCATCGTTTTCGCGCCTAGTTTGGCAAATTTGTACGTACACAATTTCGTACAAGAAATTGTTCTAACATCTAACAATCCATTTCAACGATCGCTTCGCATTTGGAAGCGATACATTGATGATATCCTCGTAATTTGGCGAGGGACTACAGAAGATCTACATCTCTTTCATCAATGGCTCAACACACAAAATACTTACTTACGCTTCACAATTGAATACAGTAAAATCCAATTACCTTTTTTGGACCTTCTTATTGTTACTACACCGAATGGGCTGGAGTCCAAACTGTACAAAAAACCGATGGCCCGTAACTCTCTGCTTAGTTATGAGAGCTGTCATCCACGGGCATTAAGGAACAACTTACCCTATGGTCAATTTTTGAGGGTACAGTGCAACTGCTCAAACAAGACGGCCTTTGAAAAACATGCACAGAACTTGGAAGAACAATTGCAAGCGAGAGGATATCCCAAGAAGATTGTTCGAAACTCTAAAAAACGCGCCTCAAACAACAGTCGTGAGGCGCTGTTAGAACCGCGTATTGAAAAAGAAAAGATGAATCGATTGACCTTTGTCAATACTTTTAATACGAGATCAAATCAAGTACAGAAGATAGTACTCAAGCATTGGTCAATCCTCAATACAGGTGGCGATCAAATAGCACGACCCTTGTTTGCTTTCAAAAGAGGCTCTAATCTTAAGGACAAACTAGTGCACACTCGACCAAAAAACAAATCCCCCCGGTCGATCGGTACCCTCTGGGATCTACCAGCGATGGAAGGTCACCACCCATGTGGGACGTGTGCTGCCTGTCCACAAACTTCGAAATCTCTATCCTTAGACATTGGTACCAACAGAGCATGGCAGCAGCAGAGGTTTACAAATTGTAATAGTCAAAATCTCATTTACTTAATTACCTGCCCCTGCCAACTACGCTACGTTGGGATGACAACGAGGCGAATAAAGCTGAGGATCTCAGAACACAAGAGCACGATTCGCTGTCGTAAACAAGCGACACGACTGACAGCGCATTTTTTAGAGGTGGGCCATGGCCCTAACGACTTTCACTGGACAGTACTGGAGCAACCCAACATACCAGAGCATGTTACAGACATCGCTAAATATCTTTTTAAAAAAGAACAGAAATGGGTTTATAAACTCAACAGTGATAAGTCAGGTCTCAATGAAGACATACCATGGATGTCCCTCTAGACGATATTACTTTTGAGGGCCATCATGACTATATTTCAGGTATGCCTAGCCCCATTATATAATTTGGTTTCCTGAGCACCCTTGCCGATACACAAATCAACAGAACACATGTAACAGTCACAGGAGTACTCTGACCTATGAATACATCTTGGTCATTATCTGGTTATATGAATTTTCTGTTGACCTGTACCAACTTAGAGAATGTCTTTCAAGTTTTGTGATAAAAAACTATTTCACATAAGTCCTCAACAGGATAGAGCTTCCGTAAATATCGTGGTTATCTTCAAATGCAGGCTGGTAATCAGCACATAATAACACTGATAGATATATACTGTTTGGCCATCAGTCACTGAAAACCCTACTGTACTACAAATGACCACTAAGTGAATCGAAGTCTATAGGCCTGTGAATGATCATTTAAACTATAATTTCCAAGATCTTTTACGAGTTCCCTGTAGTTCTTTAACAGGTGACATCACGTGACGAATGGTAGGTTCCGAGATGGAAGCACACATTGATTGTATGTATTTTTGGTGCCTGTCCAGACTAACAGGAATGACACTCGAATTATCGCACATGAGGTCCGAGATTCTGATTCTTTGACAAAAATTAGATATTCGAATAAAAATGACAGTTTTTCTAGGATGCGCTTTAACCTGGCCGCGCGTGTTCCTAATAAGAGGTCCATACTTCATTCTTATAAAGATCTCTTAGAAGTTAAAATAGGCGCTTTACCTATAAATCAAACACTCCACTTGAAAATAGATACCAAACCCCCTTTTGAACTACAGTTCCTGTGACTACCCGGGCCATCTGTAGTTCTGGATCACGTAACCTTATGAGTCACGTGTTTCTTGTGGTATTCTGTACCCAGCATGAATAACGGAGAGGAAGAACATACAATGCTCTTTAACTTGGCTGCGCGTGTTCCCAATAAGAGGTCCACACTTCATTTGTTAAGGAGATCGCTTAGAAGTTAAATAAGGCGCTTTATTTAGGAATTGATAAAACTCCATTTGCAAATAGGTACCGAACGCACTTTTGAACTACAGTTCCCAGGACTCCCCGGGCTAACTGTAGTTCTGGATCACGTGACCGCACGAGTCACGTGATTCCTGTGGCGTTCTGCAATTGAAACAAAAACGGAGAGAAAGCACACACCGGCGCCCCCCCAGATTGCTCAGAGGGACGCCCGGTGTACCGACGGAGAGGTTAGTGAGAGCATAGCTTAAAACCTCGTTTTTTATATTAACACGCGCTTTCTCCAGTTCTTCCCTAAACTCTCACCCTGATTAGTTGGTCCGAATTTTATTTTATTTTTAAAGAATAGCCTTCTGATTGATCCAAAAATCGGTTGCAATGAAAAAACAGAAGCTATAACAACAATAGATGCATAATCTAGATGCCACAACAGAGCTTATAAGATCACTTACCAACACCATGATCTTCCTTTATGTGATATGCAACTGTGAGTCTTGTGTTTTGTTTTGATGTATCACCAGAGCGGTGCTCCACACACCTGTGCTGCAGCCAGGTGGGGTGATGCTATTCCCTCCTACCAATTAGGTAAGCGAATAATGATGAGGATAATGGAATTAATCACCATATTCAGTATAAGTGTTGTATTATTGACATCATTGGGCTATTTACAACTAATTATGCGCAGATTGCTAATTTCTGAATGGTTCTCTGGGTTTTTTGTTTGTGTGCCTTCCTTTTCAGCATGTTGGAGGAGACTGAGCATAACTTGATATCAAACAGGTGATATTATTTCAATTTTTTGCAGTAGCTACCAATATCTAGGTCCTGAAGAAAGCAGTGGCGTATTTATAGCCACCTATGCTGAAACATGTTGACCCTACTAGCTTGCAGATATTTTGTTAAATCTGCTAGATCATTTTCTTGGTTTTAACGTTGGGAGATCTGAGAGAATCCATTAAAATTGTATTTTTCTACTCATTTTTCTACCCAATTTTATATACTTTATTTTTCACAATACACTTTTTTGCACTGCAATTCAGTTACCCCGATATATTTAACATTTTCGGTCCTACCCTTCATATACTTTACTACTTACATTGGGTTGACTGTCTGTCACTAAAACAACTCGTGATAGACTATACCCTCTCCTGAAAAAAGAGAGCCCAAATGATGAATAGGGCGGTACCGTGTGGGAACTAATGGGCACCTTTTCCAAATTTAGGAATTGGGTGTTGCTGGTTACACTGTTTGCACTTTTTTCTGCTTAGTCACTTGCTTTTAGTTAGGCTACACAAGTTTTCACAGCTGAACCCTATCTTTCTGTTTGTGTTCGACCAACAGACATCCTTTGTTGTTATCATTAAGTAATATTTGGGCGTGTGTCTGTATGGGTCGTTAATCTAGCCCTCGGACCCCCTACCAGTGTTTGTCTTTTGTGACAGGGTAAGAATACCTTGACCCCAAACCTTGGTCTTGGGGTCTCAGAGGGACCTAGGTAGGGCAAAAACAGTTTATTTTTAATTGCTGCAAAATCGTGAAAATTCATGAATGTACAGCAAGAAATTAAAAAAAAAAAGCGCTGGCTCCTGTGCTTGTTTTGAAAAGGGACCCCGCATGTGCCACGGGCCACCCTCCTGAGGCTCTTTGGGCCACAGGGACCACCACCTCCCTGGGGCTTTGTTTGCAATAAAGGAGGGGGGCCACTCTGACCCTCCTTCTGGGCTTCTAGATGGCCCGGGGACCACCAACTACCTGGGGTTTTGTTTTTTTATAAGAGAGGGGGGCACTGCACAGAACCCCCCCCCCCCCTCCCTCCTGGGCTTGTAAAAGCGCTGGGGACCACCACCTCCCTGGGGCATTAATAACAATTTGCAGGGAACCACCTCCTCCTCTCCTATTGCAAGA
The DNA here is from genome assembly GCF_964261635.1 of Lissotriton helveticus. NCBI lineage: Eukaryota > Metazoa > Chordata > Amphibia > Caudata > Salamandridae > Lissotriton > Lissotriton helveticus. The sequence continues at coordinate 983,136,529 of NC_136061.1, read as the reverse complement.
ATTGGGTGACAGTAGCCCCTTTTCCAGGTCATATACGAGCCCAGGGACCACCTCGCTGGGGCTGGCCCATACACAGAGAAGTAGGGGGGCAATGCAGCCCCCATCCTCAACCCATATACGGCCCGTGGGACCACCACCCCTCAGGGCCGGCTCCTGCTATGTCCCGGAGGGCACACCCCTGGGACATAGCCATTTTCTTTTGCTTGGCCGGAGTGGACAGCTCTCGCAAAGCAAAAGCAAACACTCCACTTCCAGCAAGTGGGAGCTGTCAAACAGCTCTCACTTGCAGGGAGTGGAGGTTTCATCTCTTTCCCTGCCCATTGACATGCTGGCAGAGAAAGAGATGAAACGATTGCTCTTGCACACAGGGAGCTGCATTTTCAGCAGTTCCCTGTGTGCAAGAGCAATGCCAGCTCCCGCAGGAGGCAGGGAGGTGGCCTGGACCACGGTCCCATAGCACACTGGGTACCCTGGATTGGACCAGGGCACCCAGGGAGTTCTGACTGGGCGCAGGGGATGGGCTCCCCGGCCGAAATTTGACCAGGGAAGGGGGCTGTGTGGTCCCCCTCCCCCATTCATTTAGGCAGGCCCTCGGGGATGGGGCACCTAAAGAAGATAAGAAAACGGGAATATAAAGAGAGCATTGCATTGGCTGGGAACCGAACGTGGGCCGCATTGCAGGCAGACAATTGTACCATTGAACTACCAATGCTCTGCTTATTGAATGGAACCGCAGCATTTCTATATATGAAGCACTGGGGTGTGTTATATGGACAATAAAAGGCTATTGATATGCAGTAGGTACTAGACTTTTTCCCACTGAATCTGGTACTAACAGATCTTACAGTAAAGTACACGTGGGGTGACTATACCACATTGCAATTTATGGTAGTCTCAGCCATTTTAATAGCGTATATTCTGAAGAGTGTTGCAAATTCATGACATGATTCAGAGCATGGCTATGTGTTATTTAATGATGGCAGTGGGATGGACTTGTAGAAGAACGGGGTTCCACTGGGTGAAAATAGGCAGGGAATTTGCCTTTTGAAGCATACTACTACATACCCAGCATATTTCTGAATGGCGGCTTTATAACTGGCCCCTTTTAAGGCGAGTCAGATGGAGCAATTACCTCTCTGTAAGTCACAAATCCCAATTTCTTTGAAGCCACAGCTACTTTTCCCTATCCTATCTCACAGATGTCAGTTAGTGTCACCTTGCTACCCCTTGCACTTTGTGATTGCCTCCCATGTTGTATGCTTTGCTATTCCGTTTTTTCAGTGTTTACATTACTCTGGTCGCATGGGGTGAACTGGTGCAGCCTCCAGCTGGAAAGAACTACTGCAGAACTTACCCTCTGTTGCACACCCAGCAATATAAGGATGCAATATCATAGCTCGTATTTTAAAGGCACAGAAAAGAAGCGAATCAATGTGATTATCATTTAAGAATTAAGCTAATGAATTTAAAATCTCAAAATAATTGTTGTACACAAGGGTGAGTGTATTTCATTAGGATACCCTTAGCAGTGAAGAAGAGTAGACCTTTTTTTAAGATTAGCGTCTTATTGTAACCCATCCTCAAATTGCAGATCTGGCTTTTCAGCTACGGTTAGCAGCTTTGGCTCCAACGTCCACATTGTGATGCCGCTATTGGCCCTGTGCTTGAGAGCATCCCTCATACCACTATGCGTCTGATATTCAAAGGTGTTCAAGGTGGCAATTTGGGACCACCACAGCTGGCAGGGTGACTCAAAGCTGGGATTGAGAAGGCAGTCCCCGGCACCAACATTAGACACCTCAAATTGGTTACTGCAAGCACCTGGCTCTACCACCTGGCCCATGCTGCACTCTATTTCTAAGCACCCATGCCTAACACCTCTCTAGCTTCACAATTAATTTGACATGTAAATTGATACAATAGAGTCTGTAAAAAGTGAGTGGGCCACTGCACTCCAATAATAGCCTTTTTTCATTTACAATAGGAATTCAGAGGACTCAATTTCCTTGATTGCGTTAGGGCGACTGGCACCCTAGCTACGCCACATTCTCCGGACTTTAACCCAGAACAAGAGGAAGAGAAGGAAGAAAGCAGGAGGAAGAGAATGATAGAAAACGGCGGCAAAAGGAGGAAGCAGAGATGTGAAGGTTACAGGGACGTTATATTTAGGAAACTGCATTAAAAACATAGAAATTCACTGGAAAAAAACTAAGGTTACAGGGAAGTTACAGTTAAAAGATAGAACATAAAAAAAAACCTTAGAAATTCACTGAAAAAAACAAAAGGTTACAGGGACATTATAGTTTGGCTCACATTTCACTCGAACAAAATAAACCTAGCCGGGAAGAGTAGCATGTATTGTAGCTACAAGGCACGAAGTTTTGTTTTCGCGTATTCGAATGTGAGCAGCTGGACCTCTAGGCTATAGTCCAGTAAAATCATGATCTTGGAGCCCTTGTACCGCCAAGCTCCTAATTTACATGCCCCCCTAAGGTAAATGTCCCTATCTAGGAAGTTAAGGAACTTTGCAAGGATGGGGCATGGAGAGGCCCCTGGAGGGGGCTTCCCTCTTAAGACTCTATGGGCTTGTTCTATTACAGAACTTGTGGAGAGTGTTCATCAGAAAAGGTGGTTTTCAGCCAAGAGGTAAGGAATTTGCTTGTGGTGTTGTCCAAAAAACCCTCATGAAAACTAACAAAACTGAGATTATTGCAACTGGCCTGGTTTTCTGCATCTTCAATGTGCCATAGGATGTCAGTGTTGATCTTCTGTTGCTCCTCAGCTCCTTTCTTGAGACCCAGGACCAAATCCTCCATTACGGAGAGTCTTATTTCTGCTGCCATTACTCTATCAGAAACGTTACAGAGGTCTTGTCTTAGGAGGGATACTTCAGAAAGTACTTTTCCAATTTTGCCTTCAAGCCATTCAATTCTCCAAAATGGCCCTTGCAGAAGTCAGTGTTACTCGTGCCTGGGGCAGTGCCCTCCTCTTGTTCTGCCAAATGTGTAACAACTCTTGCATAGTGGTCTAGTTTGCCCTGCTGGGAATGTTTGGGTTCTTTATCTTTAACCATGTTTGCGGCTTGTTCCCTAAATTAGTGATCAGGTAGATGGTGATCTTCACCTGGCTCAGTGGAGAAAGTCACTATACGTTGTAAGTACAGAGCAGATGAGGGGGGGTCTCCTATTTGGCCAATGTGGGCCGTTTCCCAGTGCAGTATATCGGGTGGATGAGGTAATTTGTGGAGTTTAGCCCCAAGCCACTGCAGCAAGACAGGCCAAAGGTGTTCACGGTTTATTGAGTGTAGCTGCCCATCCCAGGGACCTGCAGCGACCGCCTACCACTGGACCACTGTTTAATGAGTATCGTTAGCATCACTCCCTTGGCAATGTCAGCCGCTGGGCAGATGGCTTTTGTTCAACAATGTGCTCAGAGGTTCACAGTTAAGACAGATATAGGGGGGATGAAACCCCAGCTGAGAGTCATTCCATAGAAAGATGCCATTAACAGTACAGGTCGGTGGCCAAGCAGTCTCTCTGCCGGCTGCAGCCGCCCCCATGGGGTGTGATCACTGGTGCTGCGACTTATCCTCCCCACATGCCGGAATTTGCTTGGCCCCTAGGGCTTGAGGCCTCAGGGGGAGAAGAGGGAGGAGGCGATAGAGCGCACCTCAGGTGGCTTTAATGTATGTGCATGGTGGGGGGGCGGGTAGGGCAGCAGGTTGAATTTCACAAGTCCAATGCTCCCCCCCCCCACGTTACAAACACCAACCTCACAATAGGGGGGCTCCTTGGTTCGCCCTGGCCACAATTTTGACTCAACTTGGGCTACAGTCCCGGCCCACCGCGGGGAGGCAGGCCACCCTGGAAATCTTCTGGCAGGAGTAATTCAGCGGGTGAGAACTAACTCGCGCTCAGCCCCACAGATGGCCTTCAGGATGCCTCCTGGAGGCCTCACTGTTTGCTCGAGGCACAGCACAATCCGGCCCTCTTCATAGGGCCTCAGGGAGCTTTTATGGGGAAGGATAGGACCTTCACAGATGAGTGGCAACCATGGCCATCACCTTGGTGAAGACCCAACAGGGTGCTGGTGAGGCCAAAGGGGAGCACAGCAAACTGAAAATGCTTGTGGCCCACAGTGAACTACAGGAAACGCCTGTGGGCATGCAGGACATGGATGTGGAAATAGGCGTCTTGCAAGTCAAGCACGATCATCAAGTGAGGGCAGACATGACCTGCGCTCACATGAGCATCTTCAACTTCTCCTTTAGGAAGTTGAGATGGTGCAGGAATAGGACAGAGGCCTCCATAATTTTTGGGCACCTGAAAACAGTGGGAATAGCAACCACAACCTACTTATGATGCTGGCACTTTGTTGATGGCTCCTTTGGCCATAAGAGCTATTGCTGCCTAAAAGAGTAAGTAGAGATGGTCCGCCGCCAGCCGGTCAGGAGAGGGTGGCATGGGTGGGAGGGTTTCCAGAAAGGGGATGGAACAGATCCTCTGGAGGATCTAAAGGACACACTTGTCCGATGCTATGGACTGCCAGAGGGGCAGGTGATGGCGAATCCTGCCTCCCATTGGGTGTCCGTGCTGGTATGAAGGCAAACTAAAGTTGCTTAAAGATGGTGGCTGCTGGCGAGACAATGCACTGGCCAGACCTCTGGCTGGTGGTCTCACATGGTTTGTAGAAACCATGTCCGCAGCCACGAAAAGGCTGGGAAGCCTGCTGGCTGTGGTGGCTGGTTGGAAAAGGATGCAATTGGTAGCCCATACCGTAGACACGGAAGGCAGACTAGGGTTGGCAGAGAGCCATGGATAGGCCCAAAGATCTGGCTGTAGCCCTGCTGTACAACAGAAATTGTTTGGAAGAGTCTAAGGAGATCTTTTATACATTACAAAGACTATACCTGAATTGTGTTAAAACATATGACAGCAAAAAAGACTTATCAATCATATAATAAACAGGTTTCTTTCATATTCGCATTGCTTTTCATCATCTTTATTCATAAATATCTCTAGTAAAAACAAGATGACATATCCAAGATGAAAACAGCCTACGCGTTTCATCCCTATTCACATGGGACTTCTTCAGGGTGGCGCACTATGTTATGGGAAGCCTTATCTTCAACCTCCAGTTGTTTGCGCAACGCGCCTCATCCACTATTTTAACCTCATATATCTCCTCTGAAAATTCAATGTCTATTATGCATATCACCAGCACAATCGATTTCAACTGCCATGTCTTGTTCCTTCCTGCGCTTTATTTATACACTGAGGCCAGATGAATAGAGGACTTCTATATTGAAACTCGTTTGGATTGCTTGACGAGGAGTGTATAAAGAAAGTGCTGGAAGGAACGAGACACCGCGGTTGAAATCGATTGCGCTGGTTATATGCATAATAGACATTGAATGCTGACTGGTGCAAAAAGAAAATAACTGTTGTCAGCGTCCTGGGGTGGCGCCTACATATAGGCACCACATTTCTGTTGCGGCCAATGATTACAACCCAAACAACACTACCTGCTAGTGTGCAGGGCAACTATTCAATTTCTGGATCCAGTCTGATGCCTGGGGATAATTCTAAAGTAATCTGTGGCTACAAGTCTGTATCAGATAATCCAGATTACTAAACACCGGTCTATAACATCTGGTCATCTGCCTGCTCACAGTTGGCCAAGAACATGGTTTTGACCAAGTAGCCATCAGACTATCTGTAAGAGCATCATTGAAATGTCACTGGCCCAAGCTGTAGCATTTCCATCAAAATTATGTTTCAGTCTCAGTGGATGGCAGCTGTAATTCTTGCACCCTGGATGCCCTGCGAACAACCACTCAAATGCAGCACTCTTCTTCATTGGTTGCCTATGTGGCAAGTCAAGCTCCATCTCTAGGGAGGTGTCAAAACCACAGGTGTTTTGTAATTAAAAGCATTAGTTATCATCAGTGTAATGAGGGAGAAGCAAGGGATCCCACTCACCATCATCACTAACAATACTAATTCTTCCATTGCTGCAGTGTTTATCATATGGAGTCTTGTATTTGTATCACATAAATACAAGAAGCCTTCTTGCCTAGCTATTTCATCATAGCACTAACAATCAGAGACATCTTGTAAAGGAGAATCTGCATCTGCAATGCCAATTGTCTACATTCAAAAGTGTTTCCAGAACGGGCTGTTTCTTTTCAGGATTCAGGGATTTTTACATATCCAATTCATACAAAACATCCACTGCATTCTAAATATTTGCATGCCTTACTCAAAACTCTTCTTTTTCAGCTAGTCGCCTAGGAGGGGATGGGATAAATATGGTCTGGCGCCTCAAGGGAGCCACCTGTACCACCGAACATTTTGTGAGCACTGGTGATGTAGATCTGCAAACAAATGGAATTACAAACCTGAAGTAATTCCTGTGTGCTGGATGTACTCCAGCAGCTTTACTTAATTTGTTGCTAGGTAGTCTTCCTTCTCTTGTAAAAGTATCACTTCCCGAAGAGTGAACATTTGGAATGTTTCAGTCTTTACAAATCTTGAAAAATCTCAAATCTGATATAGGTCTCAATGTAAAGCAGGGGTCTTAAAACTTGGGGTTGCGAGAGGCAGAACTGATCAAAGGGGCGGGCGGGGGGTTGGGCAGACACGGGCCAAAAGGAGCATCATGCTGAAAACAGTGTGGTATTTCTAGTGAAAAAGAGTGCTCCAAATAACACTCAAAGTCTACTGCCTTGCCCCCATGTTTGTACACTTTAGAAAGACCAGGCTCCTCACAGGAGATGTTTTTCGTCAATTCCTTTAAATTTCTGTACCTCCTGTAGTCACAGGTTAATGTGGTCGCCTTGCATGCTTGCCTTTTTGCTTTCGAAATTAAAGGACTTTTGATATGTAATATCTGTGTTTTACCTCTTAAGAACCACTTGTCTGTGGTGACAGACAACTATTCATCTAGGTTGTCTTTTATTCTAACCTCTAAGCTTTGTGCAGCATAGCCTGCACTGGAGAGTCATCTGCTTTCGGTTGTGCCGCCGCGAGAGGTCTGTCCTCTTCTTCTCCCGCTACAACGAAAAATATTTCTGGATGTTGTTGACTGCTACCATTGGCTAGACCCTTAACAAGCTGTACCTTACTTTTAGCTTAGCGAGTGGTTCCGTTTTAGGACCTGCAGGTTCACAGGCTTTTGACGTACTCTCAAGAACACTATCTGGGAAGGACTATGTAATGTCATCACCTAAGAGGCAATCTTCTCGACCTCTTAGTAAATCTATTGTTCCTCAAGCTTCTTCTGCTATACTATCCTCATCTGCCGAGTAATCTCTCAGACACCGTGGGCTCTACCTGATTTAGCCTAGAAGCGTGGAAGCACTATGCCATCTTTTTCTTTGTCCAATGTGCTAGGTTTAACTTTTATGATTACAAGTTTAAGATTTGAACAGGGAGCAAGAGACAACAGTTCCTTTGATAGTTGATCCTTAGTCAAAAAAAAATATGCTCACCTGGTGTTCGTCATTTAAATACACTTTCCAGAAGAAATTTAGTCAACACATAAATAAGCTACTGTGTATCATTGTTATGAAAAATGGCATTGATAAGACACACAGGAAACAATATCTCTAACAGAAATTCTCATCGAAGTCTGTTGAAAGTTTTTCGCAAAAGTCCTTTTCCAACTCAGAAGCCATGAAAAAACATAACTATGAAATCGTAGACTTGATGTTCTCCGTAGTTCAGCAATACACATCCAAAACTCTTGGACAGAAAAAAATATAAAAATGGAGGTTACGTATTGGGGTATGGTGGGCTTACACCAGACGTCATGATGGGACACACTGAATCACATGCAGCTGACAGCTAAAGAGGAAAAAACATACATTTTATACAAATACTCCAATACCATAGCCATTAGATTGTGGAATATACACAATATGTGAATCTCGAATAGGTTCATTCTGAAGGGTCTACTAGAGGTTTCATACCAATGCAGATTTAGTTGTCATGGTCACAGTGGACTTATGAGAATCCTGAAACGTCTAGTGTACCTCTCTGCTATCCTAATGAAGCAGGAGTATCCACAGAAAAGGAGTGATTTTCCTTTTCTCCATGGTATTATCTCCAGACACTCAAGGACCAAGACATGCTTATATGGCACCTTCCATGCATTTGAGGAAGCAACTGTTATGGCAGCTTCCGGTCTTGGAGATAGCACTTCTTTTTACTCCAATTGTTCACATTTCTTCCCCACTCCATAATCTCAGGGGTCAGTCTACCTCATCGCCAGTTGTGTTCAGTGACCCACTTGGAGACATTTATACTTTGTTACCTACCATATTCCAGTTTGTGCACTAGCAGTGACTGATTGGATATATTAAATGCAGAAGTGGGTCATTCTTAAACTGTGAGCAGCAGGGAAAGCCTGTGGTATCCCAAAGTACTTATGAATTTTGCTCTTTAATTCGGCCTGTTGTGCCTAAACTGTTCAGCACTTATTCCAATCCCACTGTAATAGAAATATGTTCCTGCTGCCAGCTTCTACCAGGAGGAACAAATTATTAGAGGTGCTCCAAATCAAAATTAGTACAAACATTTAATATCAATAAAACATAGTAAACCACATCAAACTACAATAACATATGTCCAACTAACTCTGTGATCAGGGACTGTAAGGTAAGGAGACAGTCATTCCCTCTGTAAACACAGGGTAGAAGTATATTCTCCCATAAAAACAATCCTTACTGAGTCCGTTTCTCAACAATCGGACAGAAAGTAATGTAACCAGTGCGCTCAAGATTAAATGTCAACTTTCATCAAAACAAAAAAGGATTTTGTGGCTAAAAACAGTTATCTTCCTTTCGTCCAAGCTCCACTATTTCCTGTATTAGTGAAGTAACATGCATGAGGCAGCAAATCCATCGCAACACCGCTCGAAAACAAATAAACTGTGTCCATCATGTAGATGCTCTTTACTGCACCTAAGAGATGGATGCTAATAGTTTCTTGTAAGAGATTGCTGTTACTCTGGCTCCTGATCTTCTCTGCACAGATCTGGCCTATTCAGTTGTCCAGAACGTCTATCAACGTTGAGAGGTGGAGGTCACAAGCCTTGTCCTGCTCTCTGCTGCTCTGGATGAGGTTCCTTAGCTTCTCCAGTCGCTCTGACAGGGAGATAAACGGCTCAGACACGAATCCTGTCCCCTGCTTCGGGCTCGCAGTGTAGTCCTGAAAAATGGAGATTGCATTTAAGAAAGTACTACTAGGGACATGAAGAATGATACAGAAACCTGTTGAACATCTAAGAAATTGGGCTGTTATTTGCAAAGAAAAAGTTTTTTTTTACATACACACTACTAGATACTAAACATTAAATTACAAATATGTACATTAGGTATATAGAAATACCTTTTGGGGAAATCCGCCTATCACATTGAACCCCTAGTGGGCCCTAAACCCAAACAACCACAATATACTAGATACAACCTCACAATAAAGGGGGTGTCATTTTAAATAATGCAAGCCTACTGGCTTAGCTAGGGTGTTTCCACATTAGTAAAAGCAACCACATGTCACATTCCAACCTTCTAATGCTATTGAACTAGATGGCGACAGTAGCTATATTTAAATGCATTCGTTATGACAGATATTGCATTGTCAACATCAACATTTTAAACAAAGTATTTCAATCCAAAACGTGTTTCAGTCTCTTTCCTTTACTATAGATAGACTGACACTGCAATCATAGGACCAACCACAGGGTGCCCCTACACCCCACAGCCCAAAAGCAAAAGCTGCAGCTATGGGACTGCTTAAAGCCAGTGAAAACGTCTCCCAGGGTCAGGGATTCAGTCCCATGGGAGAAGTATGGCTACTTTCATAAAACATTTATGGGGGGTCGGGGGCTGCTGCACCTCCAACAGCCCTCCAAGCACTATTTGTGACTTGTTGGTGGGAAGTCTATGCAAGTTTTTGTCCCCACCCACCCTGTAGGGCAATATGCGGCTCTCCATGTTGGAGCCTTGAATATTTTATTAGCATGTTTCTTCCTCAGTGCAGCCTCATGCCGCATGGCATTACCTTTTGTTTATTCTTTCTTACGGGTGTCTTGGCCCCTCCCAGGACACCCACCTGCAGTAAAGGTTGTTAGGGGGCAGGGGGGAAATCACAAGCACCTTGCCAAACACTGTGTGAAGCCCCCATCCTCTGGACAACTCTCTCTGCTCCTGCCGACAGTACAGCCTTGCTTCTTGGCTCATGCCCACGGCGAGAGTAAGGCACACTCCCCTTCGAGGAGTGTGGGCAAGGTGACACAGCTGGGGAGCCCAAGTAACACTCCTATCCAGTTTCTTGGATAAACTGAGTCATCAACACATACCTGCTTGCACCGGGCCAAGGGGGATAAGGTCTGCGGAGACAAAAGGTGACTCAGAGAGGGCCCCACGCAACCCCCACACCCCCCCATCAATTATTTAAAAAATGTGCGGACCGCCAGGGGATTGACTCCTTTCAGGAGTAAATTCTTTAAAATACGGCACAGCACCTTGTTTTGTGCTCTCTTTTGCCAATGTGGGAGGGGGGGGAGGGGGGAGTTTTAGCTGCCAATTTTTCAGTCCCCCATAGAGCCAATCTCAAATAAGTTTTTTTGTTTTGTGCCTGGTGGCCAGGAGCATTTCCTTCAGGTATTTTGGCTTCTAATGGTGCTTTTTATGAGGAGATGGGTTGTCGAGGTCCACCACAACCTGACCCACCCTCCGCTTGGCTCCTGGTACTTTTCTCCTGCTGGTGGGTGAATCTTGCACAGCCCCATCCACAAGCAGTAAGCAAAATACCTTCCTTGCTGCACACCCCAGAGCCTCCTGACTTCTTAAAGGGCACCTCTGCGGATCAATGATATCCAGGACCAGCCCACAAAAGTTTCCAGGGTAACCACCCAAGGTCCCCAGAAGGTCCATTCCCCCAATTGTTCCTTAGAGGGAACAAGAGGTGCTGCACAACAGTGGCTTGAGAGATCCATCCTACTCCTGGGTGTCAGCTGGAGTTAAAGTCCTTTAATCCATTTATTTATTTATTTATTTCCATTTATAAAGCGCGATAAATACCCGCAGGCGTCTCGGCGCTAGACCATTTGCATGAATTCAGCTTGATGTTATATGCTCCAACAGATTAACTTTCTTTTAATGAAGGCTATTGGTTAAACAGCCAAGTCTTTAGTCTCTTGCGAAACTGAATGAGTGAAGGGCTTAGTCTGATGCCTTGAGGCAAGGTGTTCCATAATTTGGGGGCTGCGACCAAAAAGCGGCGATCGCCCCAGGACACTGTTTTGGAACGAGGGATCACTAGCTGGTTACGCTTGGAGGACCGGAGCTGTCTGGAAGGATGATATGGAACCAGCTGGTCCATTAGAAAGTGCGGACCTTGATTGTTTAGGGCTTTGTATACTATAAATAGTGATTTAAACTTGATCCTGTTCTGGATCGTCAGCCAGTGGAGTCGTTTAATAGTGTCTGATATGGCCGCAAATTTAGGGGTTCCAGAAAGCAGACGTGCTGCAGCATTTTGTATCGACTGCAACTTCCTTGTGACCCTGACCTGAGTGTTTAAAAATAGGCCGTTGCAGTAGTCAAGGGACGATAGGACCAAGGAACTAACCAGAGTTTTGGTGGCTGCTGCTGGCAGGAACGGACTGATTTTTCTAATCATGCGTAATTTATAATGGGCTGTGGTTGCCACTTTGTTCGCATGATCCATGAAATTAAGGCCCTCATCAAAGGTGACTCCCAAGTTCCTAACCTTAGCTGCTGGAGTTGGGAGTGCTCCAAATGTGGGTGGCCACCAGGATGATGACCAAACTGGTAAGAGAGGTCCGAAAATAACTACCTCAGTTTTTTCAGAATTGAGCTTCAGGCAGTTTGTTGCCATCCATTCTCCTATTTTCAGCATTCCGTTTTGGAAGCGTTGGGCCACCTCCCCTCCGTCACCTTTAATGGCCAATACCAATTGCGTGTCGTCCGCATAAGAGGTTAGGCTCATCCCATGTGCTTTGATGACATTAGCAAGGTCCGACACATAGATAATAAATAGTGTCGGACTGAGGGATGAGCCTTGAGGTACCCCACATGGCAACGAGAGCTTAGCAGATTGGTAAGGCCCCAGAGTGACGGCCTGGGTTCGGTCTATGAGAAACGAGGCGAGCAGATCTCTTGCAGTATGGCAAACGCCGATCTTTCCGACACGGTCGACCAAGATCTTATGGTCGACCGTGTCGAAGGCCGCTGATAAGTCAAGCAATACCAAAACTGCTATACCACCCTGGTCTCGAATTACTCTCACTTCGTCCGCAGCTTTAATTAAGGCGGTTTCGGTACCATGATATTTTCGGAATCCGAATTGTGTATCATCCAGCAATCGGTGTTTCTCGATGTGCTCCGATAGTTGTGAATTCATGGCTTTTTCAGCCACTTTAGCTATGAAAGGGAGGCTGGCAATTGGCCTGTAGTTTTTTAATTCGGTTTTGTCGAGGCTTGGTTTCTTTAGAAGAGGTTTCAATAGTGTATTTTTTAGAGAATTGGGATATGTCCCGGAGCTCAGAATGGAATTGCATACTTGTGTGATGACCGGAATAATAGAGTCCATCACTGGAGGAAGGACAGAGAAAGGACAAGGGTCCAATGCTGATCCTGTTTTAATTGTGGAGACAATAGTTCTTATATGGTCATTCGTTAGAGGTTTGAAGCTAGTGAAGGTGATTGCTGGATGTGTGTTGGAAGGAGAGGGGTTCGTTATAGTGGAATTAGAGGTAAAGGCTTGGTAGATATCATCCACTTTAGCAAAGAAGAAATTGGCCAGCGCATCACACATTACTTGGGATGGGGGTGGAATCAGGTCGGGAACGTTGCCTGAAAAAATCCATGGCTTCTCATTGCAACGTAGCATCCTTTCGTCATCGTCACTCCCAAGTCCATGGCTTTCTCCGCTGTCTCTGGCTTGTGCAGAGGCTTTTAAGTGGGAGGTGCTAAGTTGTAGAAGCCAGGCGTCCCTGGCCAATCCTACAATGCCATATCATCCCTTCACCCCCTGCTACAAACCTCCTGCATGGCATTCTGGGAACAACCAATATGGTAACTTCAAGTTGTCTGTCGAAAGAGCGCCCTTGAGTTCCTCAAGTTCACCCCTTGATGACACAGCTGTCTGGTCCTTTTCCACCAAAACTTCAAAGGCGAGTCACTCCTGTGTTGGCTCCAGACGTTTGGCCCCCCTCCTTTGTTCTACTAGGTCTGTGTTGCCCCAGCCCAGATTGAAAAGCTCATTAACAGATGCAGATTTTGCCCCCACCCCTTCCTTTACCAGGATCTATGTCAAGCACTGTTAATTGTTCTATAATGTGGGGAGGCCTTTGATTCCTCTTCTGAGTAGCAGAGTAATTAACTTGGGCCAGTAGAGGGGGCTAAGGCCTGAAATCTAACCTGCAAATCTTAAAGTGCCATAAGGTGTGTATATGGGAGGTTAGGAGCTGTAAATTCACACTGGGGTGCATGGCAATATCTAGTTTGGTACCCTGCAGGACGATCTAGACTTAGGTTGAAACTACTTAAGGGCAGATTTTGCCTATACAGTATACATAATTTAAGCTTAACAGGCCTTAGTTAAACACTACAGACACAACTTATGAATGCCCACTCATTATGTGGCCTACCCCAGGGCAGTACCAATCTGTGAAGAAGTCCTCGTACAACAGGCTACCTGTGCATAGATACTGGGTTGTGCAAGACGGTCGTCTCACATACACAACTCGTACACATGTGTGCTCACGTGTAACTAGCCCATAGTATCCTATCCAAGCTGTGTAGCATCAGTCTTATCTTAAAAGGAAGACACTGGCAGATAGTAAGCGCTGTCCAACTACCACGATTTACCATGAGTGACACTCAGTTAGTGAGACTCTCACAGTAATATCCTCAAACCGGGTATTCAAAAGCAACAAATCCTGGGGGAGTAAATGGGCGGATGCCATTTGCTACAGGATGTTATCAGCATAGAGGTGAGAGGAGAAAGGAAAGGATAAGATATCTAATAGGATTTCATGTATAGTTAGATGTAGAGACTGCTCAAAACGGAACCTTGTGGTACACTGAAAAGTGGGGTACATAGTGAGGAATGGAATCGACATCATGAGATGCGAAAAATAAGAAGAAAAACATTCAACTTATTTTGCCTGTAATACCAAGGGTAATGAGAATGGCATGGTGACAGCATCAAAGACTACCGCTTGGTCCAGGAGTATAAGTTCAGGTGCAAGATGGTTATGACGAGTAGAGGTGATGAAATTGGGGAATTGAAATAAGGCTGTTTAAGTGGAATGGAGGGCTCTGAAGCTGAATGAAGTGGATTTATTAAGTTGTGAATGGTAAGGGCTGTTGATTGGAAGCACTTAGTTCAACATTATAGGATATAAAGGTGTGGCTAAAGAATGAGGTCCAACATGGTAGGACTCATGAACAAAAAGCTAAGGGGTTTAATGGTATGTGCACAAAAGGGTCAGATGGTAAATAGGAATTGTCGACAGTTAAGAGCATGGGAATCTGGTCGCTTAGCCTGAAAGATAGGAAATCAACTTAGTGAGAGGCTCAAGTGAGATTGAGGGGTTAGTCAACAGGTAAACAGCAATAGTATTCATAATGGGTGTAAACTTGGTTGGCACATGAGACGTATGAGGCAAAGTCTTAGAGAGGGGACGGAGTGATGGATGCTCATTGTGAAGAGAGAAGAGTTTCATAGTGTTAAAGCGTTTTTAAGGAAGTGAACATAAACAGTAGATTACGTTTTGCAAATGTTCATATTCAGGTGTGTTCACTGTTCTAGTTAGGCCATTCAAGGTGAGTTTTTACTCTTCCAGATGCTCAGTGATTTTGGTTTTATGCTATTTGTGAAGGAGAACTCACATTTTTGTTTTCGAGAAATCGGTGCTGAGGGCAATCCAAGTTAATGGGTTCAGTAGAGCTGGGTGAAAGTGCTTTGAGGGTAGTGTTAGTTGAAGGTCAATTAGCACTCAATCAATTTGGTTGAAGGGAATGGCATAGAATTCAGACTCAATATCATAATGGATTTGGTTTAGGAATGCCAGCAAGGTTCTAGGAAAGGTTTGGGTCTTTATTGCGGGTATGGAGGAAGAGATTATAGCTAACGTGTATGATATTGCGGTCAATGTGATGGTTAATGGTGGGTGCAGAGTAAGTTAGGATCGTAGACACAGGAATTAGGTTAAATGGTCCACCATCTGCGAGTTCATGTGGGCTGGGTGTTCAGAGAAGAATCTGGTAAATACATTTGATTGTTTCAGTTAAGACTGTGGTCTCCGAGAAGAATAATTAGGGGGTTAAAGGTGACAGCAAATGACTGGTGATGTTCATATCATTGAAGAAGGAACTGATACATCCTGGCTGTAACATGAGTGTTGAACATGGCAGTGAGGTCTAGTGTTGGAGTAGGTTAGGTTGAGCAACATTTTATGAGGCGGCAGACTCCTCTCCTGTTCCACTTGTTTTGTGCTGTGCATTAACATGTTGGCCAGACAGCTGGAATTTGCTTCAACATTCTATGTGTACTGCGACGTGTCTTTCCCATTCTACCAGATTCTGTAAGAAAGACACTGATTCAAGCTCTTATACTGAGTCGCTTAGACTATTGCAATAGTCTACTACTCTCAGCCAATGAAGCATCAATTAATAAACTGCAGGTGATCCAGAATACGGCGGCACGCTTGGTCCTAAATATGCCACCGAGATCTCCATCTCGCCCCCTCCTTCTCAAACTCCACTGGTTACCAATTCGCCAGCGGATAACATTTAAGATCTGCTGTATTATTCATAACAACAACTAAACACCACTGGGTATGGGCTCCCAAGCAGCAAGGCCAAACCCTGCCTTGTATGAACTACAAAAAAATTGCCAATGCTGCTAATATTAATGAATCAATTATTTGTCTCCTTCACACACGAATTAAACACTATGTGAGAGATATCTGATTTTTTGAATCAATCCTTTTGATTTTTATTTCATTTCAACTTTTCATTATTTCATTTACTTTTTGTACATTTTTATATTTCAACGAACCATTTCAAGAAAGACTTAACATAAACAAACATTTACACAATATTGTACCATATCCCCTTCATCTCAATCATACACACTATCACTAAAGATCTTTATCACACATACTCAACATCCATTCACACTCCAATATCAAAAAAACTTTTTTTACAGATTATATAAAATTTTTGAAAAAACCATAGAATCCAATTTCAAGAACATAAATCACTATAATACAAGTATCATTTGAGTTGTCTTATGGTTTAAATAGGACAAGGTCTACGCGTTTCGAACTCTCTTTAATTCGGAGTTCTCATCAGGACCATATACTGTAAATGAAAAAAGAGAGGGGAACCCTTATTAGTTATTCATATGATTTGAAGACTGATATAGGCTCAACAGCCACCTCTCTGCCTCTTACCTCTCTAATCGTCAAGGACAACTCAAATCCTTAGCTCACCAACACCGCGAAGCGGGACCACCTGAATAGTAAATAAACATGTTGGTATTCTTTTTATCATTTCCACATGCATCCATACTCAAACAGAATCGTAAATCAACACTCACTGCTTTATGGGGGAAGTTAGAACGCCTTTCTGTAATCTGTAGGAGAGAAGGGGGGTTTAATTAGAATGGGCTTGATCACTGCGCTAGTCAGTCTGTGGTCAAATGCGGGAATCAATTCGTGCCTTACCTATTTGTTGCTCTTTGGCCACATATCAATTGTGGGATGAACAGAGGGGAATTATTTTTGATCACGATGAATCTGGAAAATGGTACAAGGTGTTCTTATTAAAGTTTGAGCGGCGCGCTCTCAATGGCGTTATGCGGCCGATTTAATTCTTAGCTTGGATGGTTATAGGACGCTCACCTTTTCGCTCGTTCTGTTTTCCAATTCAATCATCCTAGTCTCTCGATCTCTGGCGTTCTGTGTACTTCCGCATATATTCTCGTGTTATTAGTCCATGTCACATGGTTTCTGTCGATTCTACGGGCGCCATCTTTGAGTGGCCTGATTTCTTCAATAGTATGCTATAATTTATGTTTCGCCAGTTTGTTTGTGATCATGGATGCAATATCTTCGGTTTACATTTGGGTGGTTATATCAGGTGTCTATCAGAATAATTTTATACAGATAATTGTTTGCAATTCTTCATTTTTATTTCGTGGGGGCCATCTTGCATAGGGAACTCGTTCATAAGGCTCACAACCTTATGAACAAGTTCCCTATGCAAGATGGCCCCCACGAAATAAAAAAGAAGAATTGCAAAAAATTATCTGTATAAAATTATTCTGATAGACACCTGATATAACCACCCAAATGTAACCCGAAGATATTGCATCCATGATCACAAACAAACTGGCGAAACATAAATTTTAGCATACTATTGAAGAAATCGGGCCACTCAAAGATGGCGCCCATAGAATCGACAGAAACCATGTGACATGGACTAATAACACGGGAATATATGCGGAAGTACACAGAACGCCGGAGAGCGAGAGACTAGGATGATTGAATTGGAAAACAGAACGAGCGAAAAGGTGAGCGTCCTATAACCATCCAAGCTAAGAATTAAATCGGCCGCATAACGCCATTGAGAGCGCGCCGCTCAAACTTTAATAAGAACACCTTGTACCATTTTCCAGATTCATCGTGATCAAAAATAATTCCCGTCTGTTCATCCCACAATTGATATGTGGCCAAAGAGCAACAAATAGGTAAGGCACGAATTGATTCCCACATTTGACCACAGACTGACTAGCGCAGTGATCAAGCCCATTCTAATTAAAACCCCCTTCTCTCCTACAGATTACAGAAAGGCGTTCTAACTTCCCCCATAAAGCAGTGAGTGTTGATTTACGATTCTGTTTGAGTATGGATGCATGTGGAAATGATAGAAAGAATACCAACATGTTTATTTACTATTCAGGTGGTCCCGCTTCGCGGTGTTGGTGAGCTAAGGATTTGAGTTGTCCTTGACGATTAGAGAGGTAAGAGGCAGAGAGGTGGCTGTTGAGCCTATATCAGTCTTCAAATCATATGAATAACTAATAAGGGTTCCCCTCTCTTTTTTCATTTACAGTCTATGGTCCTGATGAGAACTCCGAATTAAAGAGAGTTCGAAACGCGTAGACCGTGTCCTATTTAAACCATAAGACAAATCAAATGATACTTGTATTATAGTGATTTATGTTCTTGAAATTGGATTCTATGTTTTTTTTAAAAATTGTATATAATCTGTAAAAAAGTTTTTTTGATATTGGAGTGTGAATGGATGTTGAGTATGTGTGACAAAGATCTTTAGTGATAGTGTGTATGATTGAGATGAAGGGGATATGGTACAATATTGTGTAAATGTTTGTTTATGTTACGTCTTTCTTGAAATGGTTAGTTGAAATATAAAAATGTACAAAAAGTAAATGAAATAATGAAAAGTTTAAATGAAATCAAAATCAAAAGGATTGATTAAAAAAATCAGATCTCTCACATAGTGTTCAATTCGTGTGTGAAGGAGACAAATAATTGGTTCATTAATATTAGCAGCATTGGCAATTTTTTTGTAGTATTATTCATAAGGCACTATTGGGCCTTGGCCCTGGTTATTTGGCAGATAAATTCATTCCCTATTGTCCCTCGAGATCTATGAGGTCTACTACTCATCATCTACTGGCAATCCCTAGAATTAAGAGCGCGAAACAAGGAGGAAAATCTCTATCTTATCTTGGATCAAAATATTGGAATGAACTTCCCTTTTCCTTAAGAGAATGTCCTAACCACTTGGCCTTTAGGACATTTTTAAAAATTACCCTGTTTTGCTTTTAATAAAATATTTCACAATCCTCTGGTGCCTAGTTATGATGTCTTCATAAGCGCAGAGATACTCCTTGTAGTCGATTCTGGCGCTATACAAACCCCATAATAAATAAATAAATAAATAAAAGGTAACTGATAGAACCAACACTGGTGCCATGAAACTAGGGCCCTGAAAGGGGATGACCTTAACCCTAGATATCGGTTCGCAGAACGGGGAGGATGGGTGGGTCGGTAAGAAATCTATCACTAACTAATGTCTGTTACAGATATATCGTTAAACAAGTAGTAACTTGTGCATCTGAAAGAGACACGTTAGTGATAGATTCCTTACCTTAGAATAGATACCCCAGCAATACCAACCCCGGTGGTGGGTCTGCGAACCAATAATCACACCAGAAAGTTCTGGAGGACGGAACGGCCAAAGAAGCCATCCCTCCGGACTTGACTGTCCAGGCAGTAGTGTCTCGCGAACGTGTGCAGTGAGGCCTACTTAGCTGCCTGAGAAATGTCCTGCAAGGGGACTCCTCGGCCCAGGGCAGTAGTAGCCGCCGTGGCCCGAGTGGAGTGGGCCCTCAGCCCAACAGGATGTTCCTTCTTAGCCAATGAGTAACACGCCTGGATGCACAATACGATCCCCCGAGAGATGGTCCGCTTGTGCACCGCCCATCCTTTCTTAGCGCCCACGTAACCAACAAAGAGTTGGTCATCCACCCGGAACTGGCGTGTGCGATCCAGATAGTAAGAGAGCGCACGTTTTGGGTCCAGACAGTGGAGCCTCTCCCTCTTTCGAGGGATGCGGAGGCGGAAAGAAGGTGGGCAAGGTGATGGACTGCCCGATGTGAAAGGCTGTGACTACCTTGAGCAGGAAAGGGGGTCTTGTCAGCAACACAACCTCGTCCGGATGAACAGAAAGGAAAGGAGGTTTGGAAGAAAGAGCCTGGAGCTCACTCACTCTCCTGACAGAGGTGATGGCCACCAGGAAAGCAGTCTTCAGAGTAAGAAGATGGAGAGGACAGTTATGAAGTGGCTCAAAGGGAGCGCAAATCAGATAAGTAAGTACAAGATTCAAGTCCCACTGAGGCATCACAAATTGAACAGGTGGGAACATGTGTGTGATGCCCTTCAAAAACCTATTTACAATTGGGGACTTGAACAAAGATGGCTGATCAGGTAGCCTTAAGAAGGCGGAAAGGGCAGAAAGGTAGCCCTTGATAGTGCCCAGAGAAGACCCCTGCTGGGCCAGAGAAAGAAGGAAGAGGAGAACCTCAGAAAGGCGGGCAGAGAGTGGATCCACAGCCTTTGCTGTGCACCATGCCACAAATCTGTTCCACCTGCAGGCGTATACCGACTTTGTGGAGAGACGCCTGGCTGCCAGAATGACATCACAGACTTCAGGAGGCAAGTCAAATGGCCTCAACTGTCGCCGCTCAATCTCCAAGCTTGGAGGTGGAGACTGGACAGGTTCGGGTGGAGGACCGTCCCCTGATGCTGCGACAGAAGGTCCTCCTGAAGAGGCAGACGAATCGGGGGATCGACAGACAAGCTGAGTAGCTCTGGATACCAATATCTTCGTGCCCAGTCCGGAGCCACAAGGATAACCTGGGCCCGGTCGCGCCTGATCTTCTTCAGCACTCTGGGCAGAAGTGGTATAGGCGGAAAGGCGTACAATAGACTGCAACTCCACTCGCGACGAAACGCGTCACAGAGCAAGTGCCGCCTTGAAAATTCCAACGCGCAGAACTGATGACATTGCGCGTTCTCTTCTGTGGCGAATAGATCTAACCAAGGCTCTCCCCACTGCTGAAAGAGGCCTTGCGTCACGTCCGAGTTCAGACGCCATTCGTGATCCATCATGCACCGACGGCTGAGTTTGTCCGCCCTGGAGTTCAGGGAACCTGCCAGGTGTTGAACCACCAGGGTCACGCCCTGATGTTCCAGCTACTGCCAGAGGCGCAGAGCCTCCTGGCATAGGGTC
Organism: Lissotriton helveticus; assembly: GCF_964261635.1. Lineage (NCBI taxonomy): Eukaryota > Metazoa > Chordata > Amphibia > Caudata > Salamandridae > Lissotriton > Lissotriton helveticus. The sequence continues at coordinate 983,115,666 of NC_136061.1, read as the reverse complement.
CACGACCCCACCCCGCCCTGTTTGTTGCAGTACCACATGGCGGTTGTGTTGTCCGTGAACACCTGCACTACACTCCCTCGGACAGAAGGGAGGAATGCCTTCAGTGCAAGTCGGATCGCCCGCAGCTCCTGAAGGTTGATATGGAGCTGGGACTCCGCCGGAGACCAGAGTCCTCTGATCTCCGCCTCTCCCATGTGGCCCCCCCCAGCCCTGGAGGGACGGATCCGTCACAACTACGTGCTCAGGTTGAGGTAGGGAGAGGGGTCTGCCGCTGACCCAATCGCGGTCCGTGAGCCACCACTGCAACTGTCTTGCAGTGCCCTCCGAGATCAAGACATGTTCGGACAAGTTGCCCTGATCCTGGGCCCACTGAAACTTCAGGTCCCACTGGAGAGCCCGCATCCAGCCCCAGAAGCCGCAGCGTCAACGTGACCGAGACTCGGGATAAAGGCTGAAAGATCGGAATCAGAGCCTGAATATCCCGAACCCGCTGTTCGGGAGGATAAACCCGAAACTGCGCCGAGTCTAGAACCGCTCCGATGAAGAGGAGCTTCTGAGAGGGACACAGGTGTGACTTCAGCACATTGATGGAGAACCCCAGCAGGTGCAGGAGATCGGCCGTAGTCTGGAGGTGGCTGACGACTGTCTGAGGCGAGCCCGCCTTCAACAACCAGTCGTCGAGGTAGGGGAAGACTGAAACCCCTAACCTGCGCAGATGAGCTGCGACCACCGCCATCACTTTCGTGAACACCCGCGGGGCGCTGGTAAGGCCTAAGGGGAGCACGGTAAACTGAAAGTGCTCGTGGCCTACCGTGAACCGCAGGTAACGCCGGTGGGCCGGCAGGACGGGGATGGGGAAATAGGCATCCTGCAAGTCCAATGCTACCATCCAGTCTCCTGGGTCTAGGGCAGCTAAGACCTGAGCCAAAGTCAGCATCTTGAACTTCTCCTTCCGGAGGAAGCCGTTGACGTTCCGTATGTCCAAGATAGGGCGTAGGCCCCCTCTGACCTTCTTGGGTACCAGAAAGTAGTGGAAGTAACAACCACACCCTACTTCTGGTCCAGGAACGCGCTCGATGGCCCCCTTGGCCAAGAGGGCTGTGACTTCCTCTTGCAGAAGTTGCAAGTGATCCCTGACACGCGGTGGTATTGCGGTGGCATGGCTGGAGGGGTCGCCTCGAAGGGGAGGGAGTAGCCCCTTCGGACGATTTGCAGCACCCACATGTCCGACGTGACGCAGCTCATCTGCCAATGGAAGTGGTGATGGCTAACCCTGCCCCCAGCTGGCGTCACATGGGCCTGAAATCACGGACTAGGAGAATTTTGAGGCGGATGCTGCAGGGGAAGGTGTGGACTGGCCTCGCCGTTGTCCCCGACTGCCGCCACGGCAGTTTCCACGGCCGCCACCGCGCTGTGTAGTAGCCTGCGGTGCGCGGCTGGCAGCACGTGTGGGAGCGCCCCTTCCTTGGCCACGAAAGGAGCGAAAGGCACCCGTTTGCTGGCGTGGGGCCGAGAGGCCCAAGGACTTGGCGGTAGCCCTGGAGTCCTTAAAACGCTCAAGCGCATGGTCTGCCTTGTCGCCAAAGAGGCGACGGTCATCAAACGGCATGTCCAGAAGGGTGGCCTGGACATCAGCTGAAAAGTTGGCGGTCCTCAACCAGGCGTGGCGTCGAACTGCCACCGTCGTTGCCATCGCTCAGCCCAGTGAGTCCGTGGTATCCAGCCCACACCGGATGGAATAGCGTGCTGCATCTCGACCCTCCGCAAGGGTTTGGGCGAGTTTAGTCCGGGCCTCCTCCGGACATTGTGGCAGCACGTCCGTGACCGTGTCCCACAGAGTGTGGGTGTAGCGGCTCAAGAGGCATGCGGTATTGACTGACCGCAGTCCCAAACTCAGGGACGAGAACGCCTTCTTACCGAATTGCTCGTACCTCTTGGATTCCCGATCGGGCGGAGCCGTCGGGAATGCGGTCTGGGAAGTAGAGGCCTGGATGACCAGGCTCTCGGGGGTGGGGTGGGTGGACAAGAAGCAAGGGTCGCCCGGAGCCGGGCGGTAGTGTCTGGCCACGTTCCTATCTAGAGGCTGACCTGTAGCGGGCTTGGACCAAGTGCCCAAAAGAACGTCACACAAGGCCTCATTAAACGGCAGCAGAGGCTCAGCTGAGCTTGCCTGCAGTTTGAGGACCTCAATGAGGAGGTTAGCCCTCACGGCCGCGACGGGGAGCTCTAGGCCCAATGCCCTGGCTGCCCGCGTCAACACTACACTGTAGGCAGCCCCCTCCTCCGTAGCCACGGTTGGAGGGGAGACAAAACCAGTGTCTGGCGAAGTGTCCAGTCCACTGGCATCCCCAAGCTCATATGTCCAGTCCTGTTGAGACTGGCAATCCTGTGCCAGAGGGTCCACAGACCCCTCCCAATCTCCCTCGTCACCCATCACCTGAAATTCAGGTTCAACGGATGTGGCCGGTTCGTGGAAGTAAAAGTCTCCAAACGACGTCGAGAGGGGCGCCCAGCGGCGCCGCTCCTGTGCCGGAACCGAATCAAGGGCAGGATCGGGGACGACGTTGCCCGTAGGCGGCACCGGGGGCGACACCCTAGGGGCTGGCGTTGGTGAGGTTGCGAGGTCGACCGGCAACGACCCGGATCAGGATCCAATGGGGGCCTGCAGCGCCGGGACCGAAGTCGCCGCCGGGGCCGAAGCACCCGACGGCGTCGGAGACGAAGCACCCGACCCGCTAGGCCCCCCAGCTGGGACCGCTGGTCCCGAAGGCGCCACGGAGCCCGACGGAGGAGGGAGAGACCTCATGGCCATGAGGTATCGCTCGATCTCCTCTGGCGTCACATCGTGCCCAGGGACCGGAAGGTATGGGGCAGGTTGCGACGCCCGTGACTCCGTCGGAGCCGCGTGGGTGGTGTCACCCGAACCCCAGGCCGCGTCGCGCGAGCGTCGGAAGAACGATGACGCCTTTCTGACCTCTCATGCCTCTTACCTGAGGACCTGGATCCTGAGGACCGATGCTGACTCTCGGAGCTACGAGGGCTCCGACCCCGCGACCGGTGCCTCGAATTCTTGTGGGACCGGGACCTTGAACGGCGCGGGGCCGACTGCCAGAGCTCAAGCCACTTGCGGGACCGCTCCCGCCTAGCCTTAGACGTCAGGGCCCGGCAGTCGGATCAGGTTCGGTCGTCGTGGTCGAGGCCTAGACACTGAAGGCACCGGCGATGGGGGTCGGTAACCGACAGTCGGCTGCACTTGGAGCAGGGTTTGAACACCGGCATCCCTACCGGCACCATAGGAGTCGAGCGACTCGAGAAAAATAGATCAAAAAAGTTTAGTCAAAAAGTGACTAAGGGGTAGAGCTTCTCCGGATCTGCGCTAGCTGGCGCAGAAAAAAGAAGAACTGACGTCAGCGCGCGAGGGCGGCGTCGAAGTACTCCGGCGACGGCATTCCGGCGCTAACGACGCCGACGACGGACGCGGAGCCGAGAATGACGCCTACCGACGCGCAGGGATATTGCTATGCAAAAGTTTCTGGATCCAGTCTGACGCCTGGGGATATTCTAAGGTAAGGAATCTATCACTAACGTGTCTCTTTCAGATTTTGAACACAGTGTTCTTCATTATCATCAAAATGGTATTAAAGAAACCCGAAGATAACAAGGCCCAAACAGTCATTTGCTGAATTGGTTGAAGGGCAGAGGAAAAACTTGGCTTGCTGAAGCTGCAATCCAATTACGATGCCCAGCTTCAGTGTTGTGGCTTCTCTTTACCAAATTCTTAAACTTTAACATAGGTTCTTGGTGAAAATGTTGCATCTTCTCCTGCTACTGAACTGGCCAGCAGACAAAATAAACTAAAATAGTGGTCATGTATTGGGCCATTGTCCTCTTCGCTATAGAAAAGTGTGCCTGAGCAGTAGTCTCTTGTCCCGGCTGCCTTCACTACCAAACTTTGTAAGGCTGGTGACATGTGCTCTTAATCACCAAATGATGTGGGCTAGGGGGGAGTGAGATAGCCAGATCTGCTCCAGCTTCTGATTTACTATTCCAAGTAAGTAGCTTAGACAACTGCAATATTTCAGGGTCCTCTTTCTCCCCATTTTTGTTTAAGGTTAAATTGGTCAGAGATAGCAGATAACTAAGCATTAGTGTCAAACTGGAGTGCAAGCAGGAGCAGATTACCTACACGGGGCAGCGAGAGGTGTCAATTAGGTGGGGTCCTTCACTTGATGAAATTGTGACAACAGGGAGACACTCCTGCTTGCACTCCAGTTTCAGACAAATGCTTTGTGAAACTTGAGACCTGTAGTGTGTGCACCTACAAAGTGACAAGTAATGTCATTCCCTCTTTAACCATAATAAGTAGGAAGAGGTGGAGGAAAAAGTGGGATCTTAAGTCCTGAGGAAGGCCGAACGACCCCTTGAGGGTGACTGACAACGGCCAAAACCTGTTGGTGCAGGAAGGAGGGATGAAAGCGCACTAACTACCCCCATTTCATCTCCATCTGCGAGTTTTTAACCCTATCCTGAGAGTCCAATAATAAAGATTGTTTAGGCCATCCCAAAGGTAGTTTTAATCCCCCCTTTATCACTTTGTTCTGCTGGGTAGATACCTGTATGTGTGTATGTATTGTCTCTTTCATACCCCTTTGCTCCATCCCAGGCTTTGGTCAGCTCAGGGATGTTGTAGCAGCCCTATGATGAAGCATGCCAATACTAGTGGGTGAGGGCAATTTTTAAAAAGCTTGCATTTTTTTCCTACGTGATATTCTTACCCTTTTAGAATATTCACATTTCCTACTTTTCCTCTGTGTGCAAAAGATTTCATATTTAGAGAGGATGAAAAATAAGTGGTACCTCTCTCTCCTTTTTTGTGTGTTAGACTAGGATATTTTGTACCTTCTCGTCTTCTTCCATTGGAGGGGTGAATTTTACCTCCTGTTAAAAGAATACAAATGCTGGCATTTGGGGACAGAGCAGCCAGACCCATCGCTAACTCTACTAGGCCTCCTTCACTATTCGTTCTCCAAGGAGGACTGAGATCCCCGTTGCTAAAAATGCACTGAAACAGCAATCAACCTGCCTTTGGCAATATGAGTAGGGTTAGCAGAGTATACTTCCTTCCCCAACCCATAGGTAAAGCAGGAGTAAGCAGTATTCCCCTGCCCATGGACAAGATGGAGGAGTATACAAAACACCGCCTGACCTTGAAGCAAGGTAGAATGTACAAACTCACCGCTACCATTGGATATTTGGCTACTATTTGATGGCAGGGCATCATATTATTCCCCCTGCCACTGGGTTAGTTGGTGGACACAAATTACCACTTTAAATCCTGGGGCAAGGAAGAGTGGGTGTGGGGGTGACACCTAATACCAGTGACAAGGAGGGAGAACAGAAAATATCCTCTACATTAAGATTGGGGCATGAAATCCTCACCCCAACACTCTTAGAAAGAAGGAAGGGGAGGGCGCTTAAAATACAGCCCCCTTTGACTAGGAGGTTATCTCTCTCACACACTTGAGCAAGGTAGGGGGTTTACAGAAACAAACTACCCAGTCTGGATGGGGGGGCAGGTTTCGAAACAATCGTTTTCACTCCCCGCCCTTGGGAAAGGCACGGGTGGATATGTAACTCCTTTTAGACCCTCAGGAGCATCTAGGGAGAGAAGAAAAATAAACTGCTCTTCCCTTTGGGCAAATCAACGTGTGTTTTGAAAGCAGATGGGCAAAGACAATGATCCCATGGGAGGGCTGGGGATATTTATTATTTATTTACTTTTATCACCAGCATTGCAAGGGCCTTCCACTGTCAGAATTAATGTGATTCAGGTGCTAGAAGGGCTGCTGAAGACTATGTTCACAGAGGATCTCCAACACCAGCACACACCTTGTGGAAGACCGTTTTAAATAAATTTGTATTACATTGGCTCCCACAGTAAGTACTGACCAATTCAAAACTATTGTAAGTATTGCCCTTTGTGGATCTGTTTGTCCTTGGAAACAAAAGCAGACTGTACAAAAAGTAATAGGGACGGAGTATGTGGAAGGACATCAGATAGGATACCAGTAAGAGTGTCTTTGTCAATAGGACTTACAGGGGCACCGAATGAGGAATTACAGGTGCTACTGGCTACACTCAAAATTCCATAAAGGAAAACTGCTCACGGGACCAGTGGCTACTTTCAGACACAGATAAGGGAAAACACCATGCTTACCTGGGATTTTGTTGGTGGTCGTCCCAGAGTTTCAATAGATTCCGGGGTAGAGACGATTGTCTGTGGGATGTAGAGCGGGAATGTAGCAACACCAGAGTCTACTGTCGGGTCTTCAGTCAACCACCGATGCAGCTGATCCTCAAATCTAGAGAAAATCACAGGGCTTTAGTATCATTACCCAAAGCAGCACAGGACATACGGAGCAGAAAAATACCCATAGAAGGCAGACAGATGAGGATGCAGAGACAGAAGAAATTAGGTTACCCCTTGAACAAGTGAACAGCGGTAAACAATGGATCTCAGTTGATAATGAGCAGTCCTCAGCTTAGTACGTTAACCTACCCACGGGCAGAGGGCCCAGAAGGTAGGTTATATTAATTTCAGATCTTAAAGATATCCCCATACTATCCATCTATTGGCAACTAATCTAAATTAATCTCACGTACATATTCAACGAATATCTTGAAAATGTGGCATGGATCTGGCTCTCCTGGAACTACAATCAATAACCCTAATCAACCTTGTTTAAGCCAGACTCTCTCCTGTAATGCCCAACACCGCACCACCATACTTCCACTCACAGTTAAAGTCAACTAGTATTGTCCACGAACACCCTAGACCATCATTAGAAAATACAAATAAAATCTTAAGACCTGGCAAGGAATCTCTACGGGAGCAGAACAGAATTACATATCATACAAAAAAAGGTAATTTATCCTCGAGGTGGCAACTGAGACTCATTTAAAAGAAATTGTAAAGTCAGGTTTAACACAGCTTAACAATTGCATATAATTTTAATGGAACAGTACGGGTGCTTCTTATCAAGCAGGTGTACATAGAACAGGCCTAGACCATCATAACTAAATATGACTCATATTGACATAAAAATGTCTGATTGGCTTTGTAATATTGTAAGATGAAAACATTGCAAAAAAAAGCAGGACTAAAAAACTATAAATTAAAAAAAAGCTGAACAAAGGATAGAAAGTAGCATTGGCACAGTAAATAATTGGTGCACAATTCTTGGCACAGTAATTCATTTGAGGTAGATGCGCACAGGTGATGAGGAACAATTCCATAAATCACAGTGATATAGATCTAACGACTCAAGTGGGCTGATACACTTCCCCATTCTATGGTGGTCAAAAGCAAAATATGAATGGCAGTTGAAGAGACCAATGGATGAAGAGGGCTGACATAAAGACCCTCTGTGTCTGTAAATATGTATTTAGGTAATTTATTTATAAATTAAGACTAGCAAACAACCAAAGCAGCCACAAAGTCAGACCTAAAAATAGCTACATATGAAGCACAATGTACATGCTAATTAGGTCCTGCAAATGCAGGGATTACAATCTTTCGACAGCCAAAAAACTAGAGCTGGATTACAGAAACCGCACACTGTGCCAGTTTGTACCTCGGCGTATCTTTATTGAGATGCAAATTGTGCAGACCCAGGCAGTACGCAATGTTACAATCAATATAGTGCCCAGGGGCAGCAGCGAACTTATGTCTGCCATGGGTGAATCACTTTAGTGAAAAGGGGAGCAACTGTTTGAATAAGCTGCTCATCTTTCACAGTGGAGGAGGCACCAGATTGCATTTCATAAGGGGACAGAGGTCCCCAGGACTCCGGTGCAGTGGGTGACTCAGCTGCCTGCAGGGAGGTGTCTGAGGAGTCCATGGAACCACCTTTAACCCATCCAGAGAGAGGCCCTAAGGGGGTACACACCTCCACACAAATAAGCAAACACCCCTTGAGAATCACACTGGTGCTATTGCATATTTATGCCAGTGTGATCTGTATTACAGAAAGGGCTGCAAGCAGCCCTTTCTAAAATGTCAGTGCCCTAAAGGTACAGAAAGCAGTGCACTTTATGTAATAAACCCCTAGTGCTACCTCTGTTTGGTGCTTCAAAACATTACTGACATAGAACAGATGCTATGTGTTGGTGTTCCACACACAGAATTCTTACAAACTGAGAGATTTCCCACCTAAGAAGACTGATATGGACGTTCTAGATGGAACAACTCGGAGGCATATTCGGAGACAGCCTCGTGTGCACTTTGCATAAGGTATAAGGCCAATCACATAAGTTATAGCGCTGTTTGGAGGGGGTCAATACAAGGACTTCAGTTTAAGTGTAAGTTAGTCAGATCATTTAAAGGTGAAAGGCAAGTAATGCCACAAAGTTCTACAACAGGTGTCACCTCTGAGCGCTGACATCAGTTTATAACGAGGCATTCCTTGCCCTTAGACACCAAGGATTAGTAACAGATTGAGAACTGTGACAGTGTGCAGAATCGAAGGTGGAAATTTAGTAACACACAGATGTACAGAACTGGGAGAATGATGAAATTAACATGTTTTTGCTATTCTGTTCGTGCAATTGTTTTATGTAAGTTAGCATTCGCAGCACCATTTTATGTTTAGCTGCCATTTTGAATCATGCCATTAGCTGCTTATGGTTTCCTCGCGAAGCAGGCTGTGGAAAGTTTCATTTCTCCAAGGTTAGGCTTTGCTCTGCTAATGAACAAACTGTTCTTATCAGGGTATACCTTTCCCACTAGATAGAGGTCTTCTCCCACTAGTCTAGCGGCAGGCACAGACCGAGTGACCTTGGGTAGAAGATACTGTGTGCCCGGCCTCAGAATCGAAATCCATCCTACTGCACTTCTTTGTGTTGGCTGCACCTGCTTGGAAAATTCCATTATGGGCAAGTCTTCCTAGGTTCTAAAATGTACATAATGTATCGTTATGTTTGCTGAATTTTTTATTTATTTTATTTATAGCATTTGTAAAGCGCTCTGTAACCCTACGGGCATCCTGGCGCTGAGTACATTTAGCTAAACCCTATGGACACAGAAGAGGACGGTGAACAAGGTGCTAATCAGATTAGGAATTTTTGTTTCTTTGGTGGATTTTCGAGAGTTTTTTATGGGAGATTTTTATTTAGGGAAAAGCCATGTTTTCACCTTTTTACGAAAGGTCATCAACTCATTTGTTTTTCTAATATCAGCAGGGAGGTTGTTCCATAGGTGGGCCGCGGCTATACTGAAGGCTCTTCCCCCACAGGTGGCTTTCTTGATCCTGGGAATGCTAATGAAGTTTAGAGATGAGGAACGGAGAGACCGGGTGGGCTCATACCAATTGAATTTGTTCTGGAGTGGTCGGGGGCCTAGCCCGTGAACTGCCCTGAAGACAATACAAAGGGATTTGGAGCAGATCCTCTGATGTATAGGCAGCCAGTGTAGGTCGGCCAAGGCAAGAGTGGTAGAATACCTTCGCTCACGAGAGAGTGCCAGTTTAGCTGCTGCCGCCTGGATACTTTGGAGTCTGGAAATGAGGTAGGCAGGGGATTCCAGCAAAAGGGCATTGCAGTAATCCAGACGGCTGAGGATGGTGCTCCTAACTATGTCAGCTCTAGTCTGTGGGGGCAGGAGAGGTAGCAGCCTTCGAAATCCTCGCAGTAGGGCAAAACAGCTGCCAACCTGTTTGTTGACGTTAGTTTCTAGGCTCAGTTTATTGTTAATGGTGACTCCGAGATTCTTTACTGAGTTCACTGGGGTGGGCGAGTCCCCTAATAGCTGGGGCCAGAAATCTAAAGGTAGACTTTTGGGGATTTTTCCTACTGTGCAGTGTAATATTTCAGTTTTCTCACTATTAAATTGTAGTGAGTTCTGGTTAAGCCAGCGTGACATTTCCAACATGCAGGTGTGGAAAGTCTCCAGTGAGTTTGCATGGGCTCCATCAAGAGAGATCATCAGCTGAGTGTCATCTGCGTAATTTGTCACGCTGATGCCATGGTTTTTGATGATCCACATCAGGGGTTGCATGTAAATGTTAAAAAGTATGGGGCTGATAGCAGACCCCTGTGGGACCCTATACGGGACTTTGACAAACTCAGATTGGTATGGAGGAATAGCTACTGCCTGCCATCTGTCCGTCAAATAGTCAGTCCTCTCTGCAACACCCCTAAGTGACTGGGCAGATGGGGCTCCACTTGAGTGTATCTGAATAAACATATACTGGGTTTGTATTCTCTCCTGTCTGACCGACTCTTCATTTGGTATGGAAGGCTGAGAAGTGGTTGTGAGTTACCTGGGTGACCCTAATCAGGCTGCTTCCTTCAAGATCGGCGTACAGTGAGGAATCTGCAAATAAGAGTATTCATCAGAAACACAGTTACCAAAGGTAAGTAACATATACTTCTCATGGGTACTTCTAAAGGAAGATTTTTCATCTTTTAACCCACATGTAAGGGAGGTACCACTCTTGGCACGAAGGACTCCTGAGTTCAAACCATCTTGCCTGGAAAGAAGGTGGTATAGTTTGATTGCACTGACAGCATCTACAGCTCACGCTTATGGCGTGCAGAAGTAATTACAATGCGGAAGACCGTCTTAAAGGTCAGCAGCCTAAAAGAACAGCTGCGCATAGGCTTGAATGGTGTGCACATTATGATGGTAAAACCCAAATGAACAATCTATTTACCTTTGGTAATGCTCTTTTTGGTGGATAGTCCAAATGCAGATTCCTCACATTAGAACACTCCCAGGTGCCAGACTGGGTATGAAAACTTTATCCAACAGGGCTCCCCTGTGCCTGTAGGTGGCACGGTGCGGCTCCAAATTAACTCAGTACTTCTTGGAAGTACCAGAGCAGAGCTGCATTATTATATCACTTCGGTGTCCATTTCTTATTTTTTAGCCTTATACACACCCTCAGACGTGGAGCATAAACAAATGTTGGTAGTGAGGTGCTGATTTCTAATTTGGGACCTTCCTAGATGTTAAGAAGAGTTTGCTCCACAGAACGAGGAAGAATCTGCTGTTAGATAGCGTATCCACCAGAAAAAGATAAGTAACTTGATCTTTTGATGGATACCTCTAACCATATATTTCTCACATTAGAAAAGATACAAAAGCAGTACTTCCCCTGGCGGAGGATCTGTGGAGTGAACACAGACCAAAGGGCAAGTCAAGGCAATAATACTTCGTGAACATATGTAGCTATGGCCAAATCGCAGCCTGACAAATGCCAAGGACTGGCACTACACACTCCAACACAATGGTGGCAGCATTAGAACTGGTGGAATGTACTCTCGGACCTTCAAGAGGTTGCTTCTTGGCCAGTTCATAGCAAATCTTATTGCAGGACTATCCACTTTGACAAAGTCATCTTTTGCACAGCCTTCTCTTATTTCGCTCCAGAGAAACCCACAAAATTCTGATAGCACGTACGGTATTCTTTGGCACAATCAATACACCAATAGCCCTTTAAGGCTCTAAATGATGAAGCCTTTCCTCCTCTTTAGAGGGGTGGGGCCCAAAACACTGGCAAGGGGATGCGTTGCCCAACATAGAAAGGAGTTACAAGTTTAGGCAAGAATGCCACCTGAGTTCTCAGCACCAGTTTGTCCAGGGCAAAAAGTGGTGCAGAATGGTTGCACCAACAGTGCACAAGGCTCACTCATGTGACAAGCTTAAATAATCATGATGAGGAAGACAGTTTTTAAAGTCAGGAGATGCAGTGAGCAGCTATGTGTTAGCTCAAAGAGTTTAAACATAAAACACTGTGACAGCCACCACTTCATGCAACAGATCAAACGAAATCAACTGCAGCCACACAATATCCATGCATGGAGGTGTTAAGTTTGGATGTATGACGGTACGACGCGCACCGTTTCAACGCGTGCCTTTACAACGCGTCTTTAACAACGCAAGTCGTTACAATGACTTGTGTTGTTGGGCGCGGATAGTGAATAGTATAATTTACTATTCTAACACCAGTCCCCGTGGATAGTAGGGAAGGTGTTGGAATAGTAAATATACTATTCTTTATCCTTTAGCGCCCTCCAGCGCAAGTCGTGGTTACGACTTGTGTTGTAAAGGACACGTCGTAAAAGCACTGCGGGGTAACATCCGCGTTGAAAAGGATGTTCTCCGTCAAGTTTCGATGAAGGGCCCTGCCATGTTGTTGCGACAGGAGATCCTCTCGAAGTGGTAGCCTGATGGGAGGATATTTCCTCAGACCATAACCTCCTTGTTCAATCTGAAGACACAAGGTTGACTGGGGCTTGATTGTTACTGATCTTTTTCAGAACTATGGGAATAAAATGCATGAATGTTCAATTCCAGCCAGAAGGCATCTCTTAGCAAGTGTTCTCGCAGAAACTCCACATGCAAATCCTTTGACACTTTATGCTCTTGAAATTGTGAAAAAGATCTAGCCGGGTGCTCCTCCTAATGTTGGAAGAAGTCTTGTGCTACCACTGGATCTAGAAACCATTTGTGATTGGACAGACACTGCCCGCTTAGCTCGACTCTCTGGCATTCAAGTATTCCACCAGATAGTTCATGATCAAGGAAACACCCTGATGCTCCAAACAACTCCAGGGTGAGGAGTCTCCTGGCACACTACCCAGGATTCCACTCCACCCTGCTGGCTGCCATTCTATATGACAGTTGTGTTATCAGTGAGAACAAGCCCCAATCTCCACTTGAAGGATGGTAGGGAGGTCTACAGAGCTAGACAAATGGCCTGCAACTCAAACATGTTGACATGGAGCCCAGTTTGCCTGGAGACCGAGCTCTCTGATCACATCACCCACATGACCTCCCCAACCCAGCAGTGATGCAACTATCACTGTCGTTAGCCCTGGGTGGAGAAGAGTGAGGGGCCTGCCGCTGGACCTACTTCCCTCGAGTCAACACCACTGGAGATTTAAATCTGAAATCTGGATGGCATTCAATAGATTTCTTTGATGCTGGGCCCACTGGAACTTCAGATTCCATTGTAGAGACCACATATTCCACATGGCGTAATTGAGTAGCAGGAGGCCTAGAGGTCAAAACAATTCAGATCTGGGACTCACCAAGATCTGGGACTGAGGCTCAAACATCAGTATTATATGTCGAATGTTCTGGACTCAACCTCTGCAAAGAAGTCAAGTGTGACTTTGGCTCAGTGATCATGAACACCTGAGTGTCCATCTAAAACATCTAGTCTTTGCAGTAGGGAAAAACTGGTAACCTCGATTTCCGAAGGTGGGAAACGACCACCAACATCACTTTTGTGAATGCCCCCAAGGGGTGCTGGTGAGGCGAACAGGGAAGGGCAAGCTCACCTACCTTGAACTTCAGTAATGTCTGTGGGACTGTAGGACGGATATTTGTAAATACGTGTCGTGCAGGTTCAAGCATACCATCATGTCCTGCAAGAACAGAGCAGACACAATCTGGACCAGAGTAAGCATATTGAATATGAATTTCGGCAGGAAAGCTTTCAGCGGTCAAAGTTCCTAAATAAGTGAGAGACCCTGTCCTTTTTTGGCACAAGGAAATAGCAAGAGCAACCACCCTCTCGTCTATTAGAGTCACAAACCCTCTCAATATCACCTCTTTAGAGTAACACTAGCACTTCTTGCAACTGAATGGACAGGTGCTCTTCTGAAAGCCGCTTTGATGTGGGGAGAAGATTTGGAAGGGCAAAAAGAAAGTTTAGGGCATAGCCATGCTGAACGATTTTTAGGACGAGATGGAGCGCCACCCTGGGAGGAAGGGCTGAATCCTGCTCCACAAAGGATGGGTATGCGTCACTAAGAGCAAGCTTAAGTGGCTTGGTGGCTGTTGCCACATGGGATTGGGTCTGGGAGGACGATTGCCCACGCTGACCCATGAGTTGCCTGCCAGATCTGTGTTCTAGGCCTCGAAAGGACTGAGGTGACTATTGTTGCCTAAACGCAAGCTACATAGGATTCACTTTTCTGAACTGCTGCAGGAAATGCTTGGCACAGGTCAACAGACTCAAGGAGTCATTGTGGCTCTATTTTTAAAACACTCCAAAGCAGAATCAGCTTTTTCACTGAAAAGGCGTGAGCATATGCATTGGAGAGGCTTGTACATCTTCAGAAAATTCTATAGAATGCATTCAAACGTGTTGAAGGAGAAACACATTGGTGCAAACAGCCCATCCCAAGCAATCTGTAGTATCTAGGCCAACAAGAATCATATTTGGCAGTGTCTTATCCATCATGAATTGCCTGAGCTAGAGATGTCCTAAGGTCTTCAGGGAACTCCCAATGTTGCTGGCCATGTCCCAAAGGGTGTGTGTGTGTGTGTAGCCACCCAATACTTATACAACACTGACAGATCTCAACGCCTAGCAAGGAAAAAACATACTTTTTTCAAACTCTTCAATCCTCTTGGGCTCCCATCTGGAGGGTTCAGGGGGAATGAACTAGGGTTCACCTTGCTGGTTGAAGCTTGAACCACCCATCAGGCGTTGCTGCAGCAGGATGTTTAGTGAGAAAAGGAGCAGTTTTTTTTGCCTGAGTACCTGTCTATTTACCAAGTGGGCAGGAACAGGACTTAGACAAAGTCGTCATCAAGGTATTGGCGAGTGCCTGGTTAAAAAGGAGCAAGGGATCTGATGCAGATGGTCCACACTGCAAAATTTCTGCAAGGAAGTTTTATTTTGGTCTTGATGAAGGCAGCCACAAATCCAGGACCGCAGCTGTGATTTGGACTTCTACCGCAATAATGCACTCTCATCCATTGGCTGGCTGAGTGGCGAGACATACATACCGTTTCAGGATCACCCTCACTGAACTCTTGCAAATCCATGTAAAAGTTGTCATTTCTATAGGAGGGGGTGGGGAATATACCCCTTTCACTTTATCATTATTTCCATCTTTGGGGTGTACCTAGTTCAGAGGCAGAGCATAACAGTAATGAAGTCTCTTCTGGTATATCCATCCTGGTAAAGGCACTGGTTCAGATTAAGGCTTTATGACAACGGGTTGCACTTTAGTAATCTCATAGCATGAAATCGGTTGAGATCGTGCAGAAGCTAATTCAGTGTCAGACCTCGAATTCAGTATCAGATCCTCTTCTGGCACTGGTGGCAATTGCACTGGTGTCAACGAGGAAAGGCCCGGTACAGGTCTTGGAGCCAGAGTGGTCATCTGTACTTGAGCCAAAACGGGTCCCGGAGCAGGTTCCAAAAAGTCAGACAGCGCAGAGGTCGATTCCTCTAGTGGGAAGCAAACTGGAGGACCCTCTACACTTTATTGGGGTCTGAAGACATGTCAAAGGGAACAGAAAAGGTTAGAAAAAATCATAGACGGCCTTCCCTGATGCGATGTCACCGATGGGAAACTCAGGCACACCTGAATCAGTTAAGCAATTGGCTCTGCGCATTTGGACTCAGCAGAGGAGTTCAACCGTAAAGTTGACCTCTTTGGGAATGACCTCAGGTGCAAAATCGGATGTGTTACTGTGACTTGGAGTGAGATCAGGACCTATGTGAGGGCTGTGACATCTCCGTATGTTTGGTGATATACAGCTTTGCTTCTCGGTCTCGGTTTGCCTTTATGAGGGCACATTGTAGTGTCCCAAACCCACAAACAAGAGACACACTTCATGTGGGTCCGTGACTAACATCTGTTTTCTGCAGTCACGGCACAGTTTGAAACCTGTCGTTTTAGGAGGGGACATTGTTCCCTAGCACACTGGATTTAGTTTGGAAGTCTAATGAAATTGGCAGAGAAACATATCTGAATTGGAAGGCGCAGTAATAAAGGAAATGACGTAAGCGAGCAGGTGTGGCACTTATACGCAGCTCCGCTCCATCACTTGCAGGGCAGTATGAAGCCAAAGCTGAGCTGCATGTAGTTATCTACTAGTAACACTGATGGAGTAAAGTTTCTGGATTCAGTTTGGCACCTGGTGAGTATTCTAAGGTGAGTAATCTGCAGTTGGAAGAATCCACCAGAATAAGGTCCCACTGCAACATAACAAAAGGCACAGGAGCAAACATAAGTAAGCCCTTTCAAACAAGCAATGGCATTGCATCGGTTTTGCCTATGTGATGAATAATAAGCAGTTGTTATCAATCACCGTATGGGACGAAGGAAAAAACTCCCTTACAAGCATCACGGAAATAGAGAGGATGTGGCACAGTGGCCAGAGCTGCTGACTCGAGACCTGTGGATCCCGGTTCAAATCTCAGAAGTGCAACATCTTGTGATTCTGGGCTACAGGAAAATGATGACGCAGACGGGGAACAAGCATTGGTAAATGCAGGAAAAATATGCGACAGCCAATAGAAATGGAGGAAAAGTAAGTGGCATGCACAGAACCAATGAAAAGCCAGGAAAGAGAGGAGGCGGGATGCAAGTCCCTTTTAAGTTTATATTGAAAACAATAGATTTCACAGGTAAAACCTAAAAATGCATCATCACTGGTGACTTAGAGAGGGCTGACCAATCAAATGTAGAAAGGCTGACAAACAACCCTTAATGGTATCCACAGCAAGGCTCTGCCAAGCCACACACAAGATAAACAGAAGTATGAGAGTGTTTAGTCTAGAGATTGACCCGATGGTGTACAGACAAAGCGGCAAACTGCCCAGCATCAAGAACATATCAACTTTGTGTAAAGATAGTGTGTAGAAAAGATGGCATCCACCACTTCCTCAGGCAGCTCAAACCAGCTCAGTTTGTTCAGTGAAAGCCAAGCAAGGAGGTGAGGTTGTGGAGGTTTGGCAGAGGAACCCAGTGATTTTGTGGGTATAAAATCCATTTACATAGAGGTAGGCGGAGCAAAGGCAGATGATCAGACTCAGTACGTCAGAATACAGACCCTCGGAGCCCAGTCCAGAGCTATCAGGAATATATGAGCATAGTCCCTACTGACCTTGTTCAGAACCTGGGAAAGTAGCAGCAGAGGTAGAAATGCATAAAGGAGACAGGAGTACATGGAAGGCATAATTCATCTCCCAGAGAACCTTGAGGCAGGAACACCCGAGTGCAAATAACTCAATAATGGGCGTTCATGGCAGTGGCAACAAAATCTACTCAATGCAAGCCCTTCAAGACGAAGATACCTTGAAATACCTCCAAGTGAAGATTCCGCTTGTGGTAGGCTAGATAGTGTCTTTTGAGCTTGTCCTGCATGGCGTTGAGTTATGCTACCAGATAGTTGACTATCAAGAAAATCCTCTAAAGACCAGCCAGCTCTAAAGCCTCTGTCTCCTCGCACAGCACATATAAGCCCACATTGCACTGATTTGTTGAAGCACCATATGGCAGTTGTATTGTCTGTCAGAACTTGGAGAGGGTTGATCATGGAAAGTATAAAGGCCTTGAGAGCCAACAGTATGGCACAGAGCTCCAAAAGGTTCATTTGATGCTTCTGTTCCTGCGGAGTCCAGGGGCTTCTGTTTTCCAACTTCGTCAACACATATGAGCTGAGGCTTGGGGAATGAATAAAGTCTTTCGCATGTCAGATTGGAATCCTTCATCCACTGTTGAAAGTTCCAGGCTGCCTTGTCCTACAAATTGATGTTGCCCGAGAAGCAGTGCCGAGACCATTTAGGGAAGACATTCCAATATGGAGACCGGATGTGCCAATGGGCATGAAACACCAGCAACATACAGAAGGCCAGATGACCAAGAAGCCTCAGAGCCTGGCTGGAATACAGGACACAGTCCAAAACATCAACATCACATCCTGAATGTCCTTGACTCATTATGTAAGCAGAAAACCTTTGACGGCCAGGTCTAGAACAGTCCCTATAAAAGGAATCCTCTGCGCTTGCCAAAGATTAGGTTTGGACTCGTTGATGAAGAACCCCAGTGAAGAAGGCAGCCACATGATCGTCTGCAGGTCCTCCATGACTGATTAGGATGTGTATTCTTTCAACAGCCAGGCATTGAGGGATATGAATATATGCACTTCTAAAAAGTGTAATGGTCTGTGACCAACGCCATCACCTATGTAAATATCTGGATGGGGCATGGTGGGGCCAAAGGACATGACAGAGAACTGAAAGTGCTCCTTCTCTGCAACAATGTCAGAGCTCACTGTTCTTTTTGGGCACCAAGAGATCAGGGGAATAGCGACCATTTCCCTCTTGCCTTCTCGTGGACTCTTGCTATTGTTCCTCTGGTAGCAATTGACCTCTCTGGCAAGGATGGAGGCATATTCTGCTAAAGTCTAAGTGAACATACACGGAACTAGAGAGGGGATTAACAGAAAAGGAAGGGTTTAACCTTGACAGAGAACCTGCAAGACTCATTGGTCCAAAGTAACTGTAAGCCAGTTGGGCAGGTAAGAGTATATTCTGCCCCAACTGGCCACAGGTGACTCTCAAAGGCGGAATCAGAGTAGCTTAGCGGCAGCAGAGGAAGACCAGGACTGCCCATGTTGCTGGGGAGTCCTGTTCGTTGACAACACCAGACCCCTGAAGCCTTGAAAGGACTAGGCACGCTGCTGCACGGGCTGAGACGGTTGACTCCGGTGGTAAGGTAGACCACCCAAGTAACCCATGAACTTCCGGTATTGTTGATGGTACTGGTAGGATAGTGAGTATAAGCCGAGGGAGAGAGCCAAAGCATGGCTATCTTTGAACCACTTTTGAATATAACTTGTCTCTACTCCAGAAAGTAAAGTCAGGCTCCCCGGCTGACTGTGCCCCAGCTCACATTCTGAGAGAGCTTTTCACTCACTGTCCTGATCCCTTTCTTTCCCTCCTTAGCTCTTCTGTTTCCTCAGGTCTAGTTCCGCAATTTTTCAAATCCGCAATAGTTCGCCCCATCCTAAAAAAGCCTGGTGCAGACCCCTCCCTTCCTTCCAATTTCAGAACCATTTCCCTTCTCCCTTACCGTGGAAAGATATTGGAGAGCTACATTACCTCTTGTCTCTCCTTCTTCATTGAGGATAACCATCTCTTGGCCTCCCACCAAGCGGGTTTCCGCCCAGCCCACTCTACCGAGTCAGTGGTCCTGTCCGTCCTAGACGAGCTCAAGAGTAAGGCGGATTCCAACTTGCCTCAAGACTTGGTGCTCCTTGATCTGTCCGCTGCGTTTGACACGGTCGACCATTCCATCCTTCTCGACCGTGTCAGCGCGGCGGGCGTTCGGGGTACCGCTCTCTCTTGGCTCGCCTCCTTTCTTTACGGGCGGACTCAGGCTGTCCAACTGTCTGGCCATATTGCACCAACCCGCCTGGTCCCCTGTGGGGTCACCCAAGGTTCCTCCCTGTCCCCTCTTCTTTTTAATCTTTATATTCGTCCCCTTATCCTTTCTCTCCTTGACATGGGGGTCTCCATATATAACTATGCGGATGACCTCCAGCTTGTCTTTGACCTCTCTTCCCCCCTGCACCGCCCTACCTAAATTTCATTCCACTCTTGTTTTCATCTCGGAGTGGATGAACTGCAACCAACTTAAGCTTAATCTGGACAAGACGGAGTTGGTCCTGACTGGCCATTCCATCTCCCCTTGGTCGTCTGCCTTTTGGCCCTCCACCTTTGGCCCTTCGCCAATACCAGCGGCCTCTGCAAAGACCTTGAGCATTAAAGTCAGTGGGGACCTCTCCATGCATGCCCAGATTGGCTCCGTTGTCTCCTCATGCTTTCTTTCCCTCCGTATTATTCGGAAAGTGTCCCGTTTCTTTTCCACCGATGCCCTCAAACGTATCATGCTAGCAATGATTCTTTCCCGTCTTGATTACGGGAATAGTCTCTACGTGGGCATCCCGGCCTACGAACTGCGCCGATTGCAGGCCATCCAGAACCAGACTGCTCGAATTATTTACCACCTGCCCAAATCTTCCCACATCATGCCTGTTTTGAAATCCCTTCACTGGCTTCCCATCTGTTGGCGATGATCATTCGCTCCCATCTGCAGTTTCAGCTTCTTCCCCATTCTCCCATACCCGATATAGATTTTTGGGTTGGTCACTCAGTTAACCTTTTAGCTCCTATCACAATAGTTCTAATGTATCGTCCCCCTCAGAATATGCCTACTTTTGTGCCTATCTTACAAGAATTACTGGCCACACTTGTGGTCAATAACTCCTCAGTGCTCCTTCTTGGAGATTTTAAATATTGGCCAGGTGATCCTAGAGAGGACCTGTCCTCCAAAGACTTCTCATCTACTCTTCAGTGTCTTAACTTTCTTTCTCACCTTCACTCCCCTGCCCATATTCACGGCCATACCTTAGATCAGTTATGGTCAGCCAGCTGTACTATTCTTCCCCCCACAGTTGTCCCCTGCACCTGGTCCGATCATTTTTTGATCTCATTTCTCATTGAGCTTGGAGCCCAAAAAACCCCCCCTTTGTCTAAGAATGTTACAGCTCGCAACTGGAATCGGGTTGATCTCAACCTTCTTTGTTCCTCTCTAACTGCTTCTCCTCCTGACCTAGGGACTCTCTCTCTTGATCTTCAAGCAGACGCTGTGAATCAATGGTTGTCCTCCACCTGAGATCGCGTTGACCCCCTTAGAAAAGTTAAGATCTGCCGCCCCCATGACGCCCAAAAATGGTTCACAGATGATTTGAAAATCCTTAAATTGGACCTTAGGCGTTCCGAACGCCATTGGAGACGCAATTACTGTCCCTCTTTGCGAGCTAAATATAAGCTTCTTTTGATTAACTACAAGAAGGCTATTCTCTCAGCCAAAACTACGTATTTTTCTGAGAGAATATCTCTATCAGCCAATAAACCTAAGGACATTTTTTCCATAGTCCGCAATTTAGTTGCCTCGGACAGAGCCAATTCCAATCCCGTCCCCTCTCAATCTCTTTGTCTGTCTCTTAACGACTTCTTTCTAGAGAAGATCGCGAAGATCAAATCCAATATTCCTCCAACAAATTCACCCCCTCTCTCCTCTCCCTCCCCCTCACCTCCTCTGCCCTCTTCGTTCCTTGATCAGTTTCCACCCATCTCTCTAAATTCCTTTCTGGCTCTACTCCAGAAAGTAAAGTCAGGCTCCCCGGCTGACTGTGCCCCAGCTCACATTCTGAGAGAGCTTTTCACTCACTGTCCTGATCCCTTTCTTTCCCTCCTTAGCTCTTCTGTTTCCTCAGGTCTAGTTCCGCAATTTTTCAAATCCGCAATAGTTCGCCCCATCCTAAAAAAGCCTGGTGCAGACCCCTCCCTTCCTTCCAATTTCAGAACCATTTCCCTTCTCCCTTACCGTGGAAAGATATTGGAGAGCTACATTACCTCTTGTCTCTCCTTCTTCATTGAGGATAACCATCTCTTGGCCTCCCACCAAGCGGGTTTCCGCCCAGCCCACTCTACCGAGTCAGTGGTCCTGTCCGTCCTAGACGAGCTCAAGAGTAAGGCGGATTCCAACTTGCCTCAAGACTTGGTGCTCCTTGATCTGTCCGCTGCGTTTGACACGGTCGACCATTCCATCCTTCTCGACCGTGTCAGCGCGGCGGGCGTTCGGGGTACCGCTCTCTCTTGGCTCGCCTCCTTTCTTTACGGGCGGACTCAGGCTGTCCAACTGTCTGGCCATATTGCACCAACCCGCCTGGTCCCCTGTGGGGTCACCCAAGGTTCCTCCCTGTCCCCTCTTCTTTTTAATCTTTATATTCGTCCCCTTATCCTTTCTCTCCTTGACATGGGGGTCTCCATATATAACTATGCGGATGACCTCCAGCTTGTCTTTGACCTCTCTTCCCCCCTGCACCGCCCTACCTAAATTTCATTCCACTCTTGTTTTCATCTCGGAGTGGATGAACTGCAACCAACTTAAGCTTAATCTGGACAAGACGGAGTTGGTCCTGACTGGCCATTCCATCTCCCCTTGGTCGTCTGCCTTTTGGCCCTCCACCTTTGGCCCTTCGCCCATACCAGCGGCCTCTGCAAAGACCTTGAGCATTAAAGTCAGTGGGGACCTCTCCATGCATGCCCAGATTGGCTCCGTTGTCTCCTCATGCTTTCTTTCCCTCCGTATTATTCGGAAAGTGTCCCGTTTCTTTTCCACCGATGCCCTCAAACTTATCATGCTAGCAATGATTCTTTCCCGTCTTGATTACGGGAATAGTCTCTACGTGGGCATCCCGGCCTACGAACTGCGCCGATTGCAGGCCATCCAGAACCAGACTGCTCGAATTATTTACCACCTGCCCAAATCTTCCCACATCATGCCTGTTTTGAAATCCCTTCACTGGCTTCCCATCTGTCAGAGATCTCTCTTTAAGATGGGATGCTTGGCTTTCATGGCTCGCACTCTTATTGCCCCAGCCTTCATCAATTCACTCATCATCCCTTATACTCCCACCCGTGCCCTCCGTTCTTCCAACCAATTTCTCCTTAATGTTCCGCGGTTTTGCAAATCTAAAACGGGAGGCACCAGATTCTCGGTATTAGCCCTCCGTTTCTGGAACAGCCTCCCTTTGTCAATCAGGTCTATCCCAACCTTTCCCCAATTCCGTAAAGCCCTCAAAACACATCTGTTCTCCATAGCGTACTCCGGCTGATCTCCTCTTGGCATCTTTTATCCTCTTTTAGCTTCTACTACCAGCGTCAGGAAGCCGTTTGGTCGCAGTGCGCTTTATCAAGAACTTTCTTCTTTTCATTTCATTTCATTTCATTATTGTCAGAAGCAAGCGACCTACTAACAATGCCCAGCACTGCTAGACTTTTACAGAAGACCTGGTTACTATTTTGACTATGAACTCCCGGTTCTGTTGTGATCCCTACAATTCTTATCTCTTAATCTATAAGAAAACCTCTTTTTATTCTACAAAATCAGTAAAGCATTTAATCAGATCAAAGAGTTCAGTAAGAAAGGGCAAAATGAAGCTGGGCTTAAAGCCACAAGTACTTACAAAAACAATAAAGGAGTATCCACTCAAAAATAGAGAGAACGTAAAAATGTGTTCCTCTGGATAGGGGCTAGGGTGCTCAGTTCAGCACCATGTGCCTCAGCCTGTTTTTGGATAATACATATCCTTTTAGAAGACCCCTCACTCACCAACCTAGTTGGTGACATGCTTCATCATTGGGGTCCCACCCCATAGGCCGAGTGCCTATAGGGTGTGCTGCGACACCTGATTACAGTGGAGCTGGTTCGTTTTTTTCTTTTATATGTACAAGACGATCAAACAAGTGGTTTAAAAAGGGCCAACACTACTCACTGCAAGTAATTTATTCTTGAGTGCTTGAACCCTTAATTAAAAACGTGTTGCACCTATGCCTAATTAGGTAGGCTTCGGTGATATAATTAGTGTTTGATAAAAATAGCTAAGTGTGCTATGTGAAGTGTGGTAAATAATAAAATTTAAAAGGGTCTACATGTTTCAACCATCATATCATTAATTGGTTTTCGTCAGGACCATGTGACTGAACTGGGTGGTCCACACACGCTAAGGTGCGTCCTGCCCTAGTCCAGATTAGAGTGCACAAATTGTGGACTCGTGTAAAATAAGTGCTTATTCTTTTGTTCAAAGAAAAAACCTGTAAAAACAGGGAAGCAAAAGACAAACAGGACGGGGTCACATACTAGGGTAGACAATACATATACATCACATTTAACATATATAGCCATACCAAGTCAATAGTAGATGTTAATCCTGGGTTGGAACAGAGGGATTCATCTATTTTATTTACATTGCTACAGTGCTATAGCAGGACTGTGGCTGGTCGCTACTCGGATAATGCCAAAGAAGTGGTGTCGACCTAGTTCTGGCATTTTTGTGAATAGCTCGTGAGAAAATAATAATAATCGGCGTGCTATGAGTGAGTGATCTCTACTTGTGATCACGAAGTGAACGGCTGCTGGAATATGTGGGCAGTCGTGACGTCGCTTTTGGTGAATTGCGACTGGTATTGTTTTTAGCTTACGCTTCTTTGCGGTATTGCCGCTTCATGGGCACCTGCACTTCCAAGACGGCAAGAGTCCGTCTCCTTCAAATCGTTATGTGGAAAGGAGGAAGAAAGGGAAAGGGAAAAATATGCCCAGTTATAGTTGTTTGTGATCAATTGAATTTGTAGCCTTGCCCGTCGGCTTACCAAATCAAAAACACGAGGAACCTCTTGTTCCCGCATTAAAACGGTTGCGCATCACTTACTTGCTGCTTCTGTTCATCAGGCGGTAAACCTACTTGGTTCCGGCTGGTGGTGCCCTGAGGAGTAACCGGTTCTCACTGTGCTTGCCGGTAAAGTATCGCTTGGAGCGCTTCCTGGTTGGGCGTGGCCGTATCACGTGGGGTAGTCACGTGACTCCGCCTTGGCCAACCAGGGAGCTCCGGGGGCGGCGCTTTCAGTTGGTGTCATCTGTATCTGGCAGACGTAGTCAGAGGGTGTCTCTTGTTTACGTTGCCATAGAAACCAATCGTTTACATGATCGAAAACCCTTTATGAACTTAACCAGGGAAGAAAGGAGTGCCCTTGATAACCTGAGAGACTGCGACACGATTGTGATAAAGCCTGCAGACAAGGGCGGAGGTATTGTAGTGCAAGATCGCACAGCCTATCAAAAAGAATGTCTTCGACTATTAGCAGACCAAACCAGCTACCGCAGACTACCGGTGGATCCAACAGAAGATCTGGAAAGCGAGATAAAATCGCTAGTGGAACATGGCGAGTCGGAAGGCTTTATATCCAAACAAGAGGCTGATTTCTTGTGCGGGAGTGAAAAAAAGATTCCATATTTTTACACCCTCCCCAAGATACACAAGAACAAGACACCACCACCTGGCAGACCCATTGTGTCTGGCATAGGGTCGGTGTTGGAACCCCTTTCACAATTCTGTGATGTATTTTTCAAAAAAATGGTACAAAAAACAAGCACCTACCTCCAAGATACAAAAAGTTTACTTCAAATTTTGGATCAACTCACTGTTGCGAATGACACTATATTGGTGAGTTTCGATATAGAAAGCCTGTACACCAGTATTCCCCAAGACGCAACACTGAATGTACTAGGTCGAGCCCTTGCAAAAGAAGAGTGGACGTCAAGAACCCCTAGAGAGTTTGTTCTAGAATGTGCCAGATTGGCTCTCAAAAGAAATTATTTTGAGTTTGAAGGCCAGATTTTCCTACAAACGGGTGGGACATCCATGGGCAGTTCTTTTGCTCCAAGCATAGCGGGACTGTATGTTTACGATTTCGAGGAGAAGTACATCCTTAGTCAAACAAACCCCTATAGCTCAAACATCTTAATATGGCGCAGGTACATTGACGATGTGCTGACCATTTGGAAAGGCACCGAGGACTCTTTGAACTCCTTTTTCAATTGGATAAATACTTGTGATGAACATCTACGCTTCACTTTTGAAAAAAGTCCAGAAACACTTGTGTTTCTTGATATAACAATCACAAAAACAGATGGTAAACTAACAACTGTGACCCATCATAAGCCAACTGCGAAAAATAACTTGCTACGCTTCGACAGCTTCCACCCGAGACCTTTGCGTGAAAACCTTCCCTATGGGCAATATCTGAGGCTCCGTAGGAACTGCAGTGAACTGGCTGATTATAAGAACCAGGCAGAGGATCTCACAAAAAAACTGCAGAACCGGGGGTACCCAAAAAAGATTCTCCAGAAGAGCCAAAAACGTGCGCGGAACCAACCACGCTCTGGTCTCTTAGAACATACAAACAAAGCAGCTGGAGAAATACCCCTGACATGTGTTACTACCTATAACACCATTTCCAATGATGTCTCCCGAATAATAAGGAAACACTGGAATATCTTAAATACTGGCAACCTGAAATGGGAAAAACCCTTGTTCAGCTTCAAAAGGGCGCAGAGTATAAAGGACAGGGTGGTCAACACAAGACCAATAAAGACAAACCCCGAAAGGGAGACACAAACAACACTATGGGATTTACCAAGAGTGACAGGCCACTTCAGATGTGGTACCTGTAGTGTCTGCCCCTTCACGAAGAACACAAAAACGTTGCAATTGGAACCAAATAAGACCTGGACTATCAGGAGTCATACAAATTGCAACAGTGAGAATGTTGTCTATATGCTGACATGCCCGTGTAATCTAAGATACGTGGGTATGACGAGCCGAAAAATAAAACTCCGGATAGGAGAACATAGAAGCACTATCAGGTGCCAAAAAACTAACACAAGACTAACTGAGCATTTTCTTGCGAAAGGCCATACACCAGATGACTTAGAATGGACCATCATTGAGCAAGTCAAGCCAGGTACGAATCTGACTAAAAGACTATTTGAAAAAGAGCAAAGATGGGTGTACAGACTGTCTACCCACAAGTCGGGTTTGAATGATAATATCCCGTGGAATAGTGTATTGGCATGATTCACTATTCCCAAGAAATATCATGATGTACCGAAATTTGCACAGAACATCGCATAAAATGAAGACTTCATAAATATACTGTTAAAATAATCGAATTCCTGACTCTGTTCGCAGGTCCGTTACGAGTTGCCCCTCTCTTTTGTACTGGCTATGAAGCAACCCTCCTTTAAGCCCTAATAATGTAGGAATTTCCTTCGAAAAACTACAACGAAACGATCGATCATGTAAACGATTGGTTTCTATGGCAACGTAAACAAGAGACACCCTCTGACTATGTCTGCCAGATACAGATGACACCAACTGAAAGCGCCGCCCCCGGAGCTCCCTGGTTGGCCAAGGCGGAGTCACGTGACTACCCCACGTGATACGGCCACGCCCAACCAGGAAGCGCTCCAAGCGATACTTTACCGGCAAGCACAGTGAGAACCGGTTACTCCTCAGGGCACCACCAGCCGGAACCAAGTAGGTTTACCGCCTGATGAACAGAAGCAGCAAGTAAGTGATGCGCAACCGTTTTAATGCGGGAACAAGAGGTTCCTCGTGTTTTTGATTTGGTAAGCCGACGGGCAAGGCTACAAATTCAATTGATCACAAACAACTATAACTGGGCATATTTTTCCCTTTCCCTTTCTTCCTCCTTTCCACATAACGATTTGAAGGAGACGGACTCTTGCCGTCTTGGAAGTGCAGGTGCCCATGAAGCGGCAATACCGCAAAGAAGCGTAAGCTAAAAACAATACCAGTCGCAATTCACCAAAAGCGACGTCACGACTGCCCACATATTCCAGCAGCCGTTCACTTCGTGATCACAAGTAGAGATCACTCACTCATAGCACGCCGATTATTATTATTTTCTCACGAGCTATTCACAAAAATGCCAGAACTAGGTCGACACCACTTCTTTGGCATTATCCGAGTAGCGACCAGCCACAGTCCTGCTATAGCACTGTAGCAATGTAAATAAAATAGATGAATCCCTCTGTTCCAACCCAGGATTAACATCTACTATTGACTTGGTATGGCTATATATGTTAAATGTGATGTATATGTATTGTCTACCCTAGTATGTGACCCCGTCCTGTTTGTCTTTTGCTTCCCTGTTTTTACAGGTTTTTTCTTTGAACAAAAGAATAAGCACTTATTTTACACGAGTCCACAATTTGTGCACTCTAATCTGGACTAGGGCAGGACGCACCTTAGCGTGTGTGGACCACCCAGTTCAGTCACATGGTCCTGACGAAAACCAATTAATGATATGATGGTTGAAACATGTAGACCCTTTTAAATTTTATTATTTACCACACTTCACATAGCACACTTAGCTATTTTTATCAAACACTAATTATATCACCGAAGCCTACCTAATTAGGCATAGGTGCAACACGTTTTTAATTAAGGGTTCAAGCACTCAAGAATAAATTACTTGCAGTGAGTAGTGTTGGCCCTTTTTAAACCACTTGTTTGATCGTCTTGTACATATAAAAGAAAAAAACGAACCAGCTCCACTGTAATCAGGTGTCGCAGCACACCCTATAGGCACTCGGCCTATGGGGTGGGACCCCAATGATGAAGCATGTCACCAACTAGGTTGGTGAGTGAGGGGTCTTCTAAAAGGATATGTATTATCCAAAAACAGGCTGAGGCACATGGTGCTGAACTGAGCACCCTAGCCCCTATCCAGAGGAACACATTTTTACGTTCTCTCTATTTTTGAGTGGATGCTCCTTTATTGTTTTTGTAAGTAATTCTGGGGACCAGGAGTTCTCAAACTCACATTGATAAAGTGTAAAATCCCTTACTCTCTCGCTTTGTTATTTAAAACTTAAAGCCACAAGTCCTAACAAAATATACTCCTGCATTTGAATACATGAGCATAAGGTAGAGGAAAGAGTACACAAATAGAGAGCTATCAACATTCTGTAGAAAAACTTAACAAAGAACATGAGTCGGTTAGTATGCTTCGAAATGGAGATCACTCTGAGAATGTAGTCAGGAATCTGTGGAAACACGGGCATCATTTTTTATAGAAAGGACAGTGAATGCATGAAGCAACCTTCCACAAGTGATTAAAGAAACTCAGCCAATTAAGTAAATCCTGGAACAGGCACATGGAAGAACAGTTGACAAAATAATACTAACATTTAATGCCTTAGAACATGTGATGTCCAATTTAGAATCTACCTACTGCCACAGCCTTTGCTTCCATAACTCTGTAAACTCTTGTGCCCAGGCCCCTGCGGATTGATAAAAAGCAGATTATTTTCTATTTACCTTTGACTCTCCTCCTTCTCGGCCTGCAGGCTTCGCGACAGTTTCTTTGGAAGAAGCTCCTCACGGGATGGAACATAAGTGATGTCTACCTCATGCGGACACTGCGGTGTGGTATCTGCACTTAAATGCTGGATTGGGGAATGAGATTCTGAAGTCCGTCTGTGTACTGCCAAAGTTCGGCTCTGATTCAGTAAGGCACTGAAATGGAAGCAGACATCAGTCAGAAGTGAATAACTAGAGCAGCTCTCATTCTCACCTCCCTGCTTCACTCCACTATCCTCTCTCGCCTAAGTCCTCCTCACCCTCAGCTCAGTGTTCTTTCATCTCCACTTCAGTTTCCATCCATCAGGCCTCGTATCACTTGCTATGGTTTCATTCCAGCATACACCACTGCCCTCTAGCTTCAATCCCCGCCCTGTCATTTAGCTTCTGTCCACTTCCTGTCCTCTAGTTCTAGGCCCCTTCTCCTGAGCCCATGCCTTTTCCCGCCATGGTTTCAGTACTCCTTCACTACAGCTCCCCTCCAGACCTTTTTACCACAACTCTAGGCCCCTTTCACCAAGTTCCCACTGCACGCTCCAATATCATAGAAAGCTCAAAAGAAATCCTAAGAGGATAATCAGGAAAAAATAGCAATTGTCAGCAGAATGCAAAGTCTTGCAGAGCATTTCTCCGCAAACTAGTTAGCTCTTTATCCTTTCAAGGATGTCTCCGCCTGTGCACATGGTAGGTCAGAGTACACTTAACACCAAATTGTCTTTTTTGCTCCTTTTGGATCTATTTCTACCTCTGCAGAGGATAAGGTACACACTCACAGCAACGGTTGATCTTGCTAGTATGGTTTCAATGCAGGAACAATAGTTACCTCCTCTGATCATCTATTGTATCTCCAGCTCAGTATGAATATCTCTACCACATAAGTCTAGAGATAGTGCCATTATTCAAGAGGGTAAATACCTCTATCAGGTGTGCTCTAGATCAGGCAGACACAGCAGCTTGGGCAGTAAACACTAGTGTACTGCTCCGTAGACATGCTTGGTTAAGAATTTCAGGATTCAAGCCTGAGGTACAAGCCTCTATTATTAATCAACCCTTTGACAAAGAACACCTCTTTGGTCCAAGTGTTGATATATCACTAGAAAAGATGAAAAAGGATACTGAAGTTGCTAAGTCCATGGGGGCCTTACAATCCCCTTCCAACAGAGATTCCTTTTGTCACTCATTTTACAGGGGCGGCTCCAAAAATGTGTCTACAGCCAATTCCTCCTCCTCTTACAAAGCTAACAATAAGTCGCCCTCTTCAAGAGGTTATTATTAAGGTGGATATAGAGGAAACAACAGCAAGGGAAGACGCAGAGGTAACTCAACACGTGCTTCCCCTGAAAACACCAAACAGTGACTTCCTTTCCATACCACCAACCATTCCACCCCTGTTGAGGGACGTCTTTACCAATTTCTACCCATTTGGAATACGGTTACATCAGACAAATGGGTTCTACAAATTATCCAATCTAGTTATTGCCTGGAGATTACAAGCACTCCACCGAACATTCCTCCAAGGTCACACCTCATGTCACAAGAACATTTCACCCTTCTAAAGAAAGAGGTTCTTTCTTTGTTGCAGAAAGGTGCGATAGAACCAGTCCCTTTACAATAACAGCAGTGTACTCCCTCTACTTTCTAATTCCCCAAAAGGACGGCTCTCTCAGGCCTATATCAGACCTCAGAGAACTAAATCTATACATTCAGTTGGACCATTTTCATATGGTAACACTCCAACAAGTGCTTTCCCTTCTTCAGCAAAGCAACTTTCTCTCCACTCTGGCTTTAAAAGACGCTTACTTTCATATTCCAATACACCCTGCGCACTGCAAATACCTCAGGTTTGTGGTAGCAGGTCAGCACTATCAATTCAAAGTCCTCCCATTCGAAGAAACAACCGCACCCAGGGTTTTCACAAAATGCTTGGCAGTAGTCGCAGCCCATCTAAGAAGACAACATATTCATGTCTTCCCATACTTAGACGACTGGCTCATAAAGGCCAGCTCGCACAACAGCTATCTACACCACACACAAATAACTGTGCAATTGCTCCACGAGCTAGGATTTAGAGTAAATCTGTCCAAATCTCTAACCATCCACATCCCAAGCATATCTAGGAGCTACTATAAACACACAAAAAGCTCTAGCATACTCAACTCCAGCCAGAGTCCGGAATATACAAAGCCTGATGTCTCAGTTTCAGCCTCAACACTCCTTACGAGCTCGAGTGTTCATGCAGTTACTGGGAATGATGCGCCTTGCATTTTTATAGTCCCCTAGGCAAGACTTAAAATGCGTCCCCTACAGGAATGCTTAGCATGTCAGTGGAACCAAGCTCACGGTCCGTTATCCAGATCTAGTGTTGGTAGACGGCGGCACCCATCGCTCTCTGCAGTGACCCGGTTCCACAGATAGTACTGACAGCAGACACATCACTGACAGGTTGGGGAGCACATCTCCAAACCCACAAATTTAGGGCATTTGGAGCTTGCAGCAGAAACTGCTTCATATAAATCATCCAGAGCTGCTAGCGATTTTTCTGGCGCTGAAATCATTTCAAGTTCAGCTAGTATGCAAGACTGTTCTAATTCGTACAGACAATATGACAGCCATGTACTACATACAAAAACAGGAGGGAGGGAAACACTCACTCCAGCTGTCACAGACAGCACAGACCATCTGGAAATGGGCCATACATCACAAAATATATCTCCTAGCAGAACACCTTACAGGAGTACACAATCAGATGGCAGATTTGCTCAGTCGCCAGACACAGCAAATCCACGAATGGGAAATACACCCTCAAGTTCTCCTCCCATTCTTCCAAAGATGGGGATTCCCACACATAGACGTGTTCGCCACACATCTAAACGCAAAATGCCAAACCTTTGCGTTCAGGTATCCACGCCCATTGTCCGTGGATGAATTGGTCAGGGATATTAGCTTATGCTTTTCCGCCTCTCCCACTCATTCCATTAGTAGTTCAGAAACTCAATTAAGCGTCCCAGACACTAATCCTAGTTGCTCCCACATGGGCATGTCAACCTTGGTTCACAACCCTATTGGAACTCTCAGTGGTTCCACATCAAAAACTAAGTCTTACACCCAATCTCCTCACACAGAGCCATGGAGACATAAGACATCCAGATCCCAGTCAACTCAATCTGGCGATCTGGCTCCTGAAGTCTTAGAGTTTGGCTATCTTAATCTACCACCAGACTGCATGAATATTATCAAAGAAGCTAGATGTCCTACCACAAGAGCCTGCTATGCAGCAAAGTGGAAGCGGTTTGTGATATACTGTAATAACAACCACCTCAACCCGCTTGATTCTTCTGTACAAAACATTATATGTTATTGCTTACAACTACAACTTTCCAATTTAGCGTACACGTCCATATGTTTACATCTAGCTGCAATAGCTGCATACCTCCAGAATAGACATCTATCTCTTTTTAGAGGGCTTGTTATCAAAGCCTTTATGGAGTGACTCAAAAGAGTCATTACCCCAAGACGTCCACCTACTAGAGTGTGGAATCTCAACATTGTTCTCACCAGTCTAATGGGTCCACCCTTTGA
The DNA here is from genome assembly GCF_964261635.1 of Lissotriton helveticus. NCBI lineage: Eukaryota > Metazoa > Chordata > Amphibia > Caudata > Salamandridae > Lissotriton > Lissotriton helveticus. Next base: position 983,083,475 of record NC_136061.1, on the reverse strand, counting down.
GTCATTGCACAAATGTGAACTGCAATTTCTCACATGGAAAGCTGCTTTCCTCATTGCTTTCACATCACTCAGAAGAGTGGGTGAGCTTCAGGCATTAACTATACAAGAACTTTTTTTTATAAATGCACCAAAATAAAGTGGTTCTTCTGACTAATCCTAAATTCTTTCCTAAAGTCATTTCTGCTTTTCATATCAATCAATCTGTTGAGCTACCTGTGTTCTTCCCTCAACCAGATTCAGTGACAGAACGTGCCCTACACAGATTAGATATGAAGAGAGCATTGCTTTATTACATAGAAAGGCCAAAGCCTTTCCGTAACACAAATCACTTTTGTGTTGCTTTTGCTCCACCACACAAAGGCAATCCCATATCAAAATCAGGAATTGCAAGGTGGATAGTCAAGTGCATTCAAATATGCTATGCAAAAGCAAAACAAACTAACAGTTTCCCCTAGAGCACACTCTACACGCAAACTAGGGGCTTCTATGGCATTCTTAGGAAATATACCCATAGATGACATATGCAAATTTGATTTCATTTATGTACTTTATAGATTTAAGGCCCCAGAAGAAGGGCCCTGGGCCCGAAATGCATTGGGCAACAATGAAAGATTGGAATCATTGAAGTTTCTGTTTTCAAATGATTTGAAATGGAATTAAACAAGAATTGGATTAAAATGAAAAGTTTGTGTTAAACTATTGAGATTGAGTTGATGGATTTTTTCAAATCAGTTAGCCCAAGAATTAACTGTGAGCACTAAAAGTTTTGAATGAATTGTTGTATAAATATTTTATAGAAAAACTTCGACTGCATTGAGCAAATGTGCATAGTGGTCAAGTCAATGTGACTTGAAGTAGGTTGATATGCAAAACTGCAACATGGTCTACACCTCACACATTCACAAAACACTATTGTGTAGCTGTGTTAGCAAGACAACAAGCTAGAGTGGGCCAGGCAGTTTTACGTACACTATTTCAGACCACTGCAACAGATACAGGTTAGCCACTGCTTTGGGAAATAGCTGCTATATAGTCTATGCACAGCATATGATCTACAGCTCATATGCCTCGAATAGAAAATGATATTTACCCAGTATGCATCTGTTCTTGGCATATAGAGCTGTAGAGTCATTTGCACCCACCCGCCTCCCCTACCAATACCTGTTGCTGTAACATCTTACTTAGATACATGCATTCATGGACATCTCCTTTTACTACTCTTACTAACTCCATTATCACCAATCTAACAATGGAGGCGATGCCCATGCGCACTATTACTGAAAGGAGGAGTCCCCTACCTCGTGACTGGAAAAACGTCATCAAAGAAAAAGAAAAAGAAAGTGCAAACATCCGGACTCAACACTTGTTGGCGATCTGTGCAGCACAGCATATGATCTACAGCTCATATGCCTCGAATATATATATTATATAATAAATATATAAATATATATATATGAAATCAGAATGTGAAAAGGGGCATCTTGTGAAAAAAAAATACACCATGATAGTCCCGATTGTCAATATGAAGCCCAACATTATATAAAACCCGTAGTTCTCATGAGCAATATGTATGCCATATGAGGTAACGCTAGGAAGATTTCACTCACTCCCAAAGTCTATTCCTAAGCATAGGTTCATAGTACACTTCTCATATTGCAGCCTCTTATGTCTTCAATTCACTGTGGACTTCTCTGCGCGCATGGGGGCTTAGGATGCTGCACTCTCCTCAGAGAACAAGTTGTTACCTCTCAAACCCTCGCTCTTCGATCTCTTTCAGCGTGTTCATTCGAGCATGTTCCCAAGACACTGGCTGCACAAACTTCTTAAGATCATCCTTGAAGAAGTACACCCCAACCTGGCCATCCTCAGTCAAGGCATCTATGTGAATCAGAAACAAAACCAAAATTAGAAATGGAGATTCATCACAGTGGCATGTAGAATATTCTCCTCTGATTAAATGAAGTTGAAAAAAGTGGCAAAACAGACAGGAAGTAGGCACAAGCAGAGTCCTTTAAAGAAAAAACGACTCCTACATTCTATGACTAAAACCCTGGTGAGAGCCACTAGTGACTTTCAAACCAGCACAATATATACTGTCATATGTAAAAGCAATAACCAGCAGTAGAGTGACCTGAAGCAATTGGCAGTTTTGGTGGTTTCCAATCCCTGAGTTTGTGGTCAATACACAGCATGAAAAGATTGTCCCAAGGGATGTCCTGGACGGAGGGTCCTTCCTCTCCGGAGAAGGTAAATTCCTCTCTCTTCCATCTGGCATAGGTCTTACTCAGGAGATTTTCCACCCGAGATTCCAGAATCGGTAGGGTCAGCAGGGAACTGGGAATCTGAGACACATACTGAAAAATCATGGAACAGACAGGACGCCAGGGAGCTGAAAATCAATAGAAAAGAAAAAGTAAACATTGTTTTTTTTTAACATAAAACAAAGTGTGATGTGCACATTCAAACACAGACAATATTCCTGTACTGCACAAAACCATTCTATATAAATGCACATTCAAACACAGACAATATTCCTGTACTGCACAAAACCATTCTATATAAAAAAGAAAGTCATGTACATCAAATACCTGATGAGGCTTACACTAAAAGCAAATTGGTTTGTGACTCTACAACATTCACAACATGCATAACATGCTTCAAGGATGCAACAATTATACTTACCATAAGCACTGCAAGCAGAGTGATCACAATCAGAGTTTGGGAGAAGCTAAACAAGGTTCACCCGAAAAACAGCAAGTAGGATGTGGTAGTAGCCTCACCTGAATGCTACTGATTAACTGAACATATCTGCAAAGCTAAGGACCTAACCCACATCCCCAAACAAAGAACAGCTGCTACCCTTAATTCTGTCATACTCTCTAAGTAAGGGACTAGTTCAGAGCCATCAGAGGATAGGTTTAGTAGCCCAGTTCCGTAGTAGTCTATTCTTACTCTAAAGCTCTACTCTGCCCACACTTCCCCAGGGACAAACATATTAAGAAAATGGAAATGACGCACTCAAAAAAGGCAATGGATTATACATTATATTTGGTCTTTAGGGCATGATGGCCACCAATTAGATCCCATAACCCAATACATTTGCAGCTGTAGGTCAGGTAGGCACTTGATCTTTTTACAGTTGTGCTAGTTGTAAGAGTTGTGACTTTACTGGTGGACAACTGAAGTGTTTCCCTTACCCAGACTATTATTCTTTTAAAAGCATAGACGTCCTTAAAAGGGATGTGGGCTACTTTATAACAAAATGTTTCCCACTTCGGAGGAAATTGCATGGGAGCAGGCCTCCCACCCACTGTTTAGTCCCACTGAGGCTTCTGTCATGAGCAAGCTGTCCCTATGTGGGCAACTGCGGCCCAAGACCATTGCCGCCTACCTTTCCGACTCGTAAATAAAAGGGGAACACTAGTTTAATACTCCCCACCTATTTGTAATTTCGGAAAAGAGTTGCAAACCCTTTTACAAGCTGAAAAGAAATTTCTGATTTGTAAAAGAACATTTCTACACTGTAAAACATGCTTTTGTTTTTGCAAACTCTTACAGGAGTTGCAACAAACGGACTTTGTGCATCTGACCCATACTGCCAGTATGGAGGAGCTATAATGATGCCTGGAGCTATTGACTGGCTCCTGAAGGTACTCACAACTTCTTGTTTTCTGTCTATTTTTAACTGAACTATCTAACCCGATGTTAAAGTACTTTTTTCTTTTTGAACATAACGCACTGATGTTGCTCAGTATTATGCAGTACATCAGAATTTAAATATGCTTCTAATCCTACTACCACCAACAGTAGGCATGGATTCCTCACTTTATTTACCCTACGAGAGTCAAGTGCCAAATAGAGTAACTTATTTTTTCAATATGAGTGCACACGTATTATTCCCCCAACTGACATGACTGGTAATCAATTTTATCCACACAGGATATGGCCACTGATTTTCTTTCCCACTGGCACTTCCAATAAGAGCACTAATAAACAAGAAAGGCTGTGAAGAGGTTGAAACAAAAGGTGGACTCGTCCTCCTCTATCTATCATGAAAAACCACAAAGAATCCACCTTGATATCCTTCCTAAGGAGGTTCAACACTGTTCATGAACTATGTGTACCCTACCAAAGTATAGGGAAACACAATGTGTTCTTAAAATAACCCTGCCCACCAAAAGATCTCTTGGCGGCATGCTTCATCATCCGGTTCTTCCCACCCCAGCTGCGAGACGGGCGTGCTACAACCAACGGAGACGTAGGAGCACTTAGGAGTGCATATACTATGTGTAATGTGGGAGTGGAAAGGTCAAAGTGAAAATAGTGAAGTTAAAAAATAGCTGGCTATGTGGTATCTCTGGCCCCACATCACGCATCCAAGACAGGAACCGCTCAGGCCACAATCATCGCTCATTCTCCACACCACGCAGGGTCCAATGTCATCACCACTGCAGAATCCCAGCCTGACCAACTGCATACGTATATATCAGAGATAAGGATTTGCTTCAAGATTAGGATGGATCAAGATGGGTTGGCTGTTTCTGGCAGGAGCGCAACCACTATCTTAGCCTGCTAGGCCACACCCTCTCAAGCAACAAATTATGCTGGAAATTTGATTCAGCCGTGATCCATTGTTTTACTATTACATTACTTTCATGTATTTTTGGTGGTACAATCATTAGAAAGCTTTAGTGCCAACTATTATACCGTTATAACACAGACCTATTTTTAATACATATAAAAGTAATTATTCTTGCACATGATTTTAGGCTGCAACACTTTAACGTGTTGCAATAAAAGTAACTTCATTGTGTACCTCGTGAAGAGCCTGTGGTTATTTACATTAAGAATGCCATTTTTTTTCAGAATGTGCTAGTGAAAGTGAACATCATTGGTATTTAGCCAGAGAATCGTAATGGAGAATAGGACCGACCATAAAACAATCCAAAACCATCACAAATTCATAATATCACAATGGGTTCCAAGTACTCTGACGGCATAGTTGGAGTTACAAACGCTTCTTTATTTTCCTATATTAGCACACTGATTATCTTATATGATATATTTTGTTTTGCCTGCTGTATATAATTGACTGACCATCATCAATACACAGCGTGGACCTAGTGTGAATGATCGAGGTTTCAAATAAATTGTTAATGCATCCTAATTGGAGTTTCAAAACGGACTGATGTTAACAATGATTTAAGCGCATGTGAACCTACCTTGTTGCTTTATTAATTATCTTTGGAAAGACAAATATATACAAAAACGCAGTCTAAAGATGTTGGCAGTGGCCATATGGCTTGCAACTGGGACCCTTTTTTGACAAAAACTTCAAAATAATATACAGATCAATCAATTTTCTGTACATTATTTCATCTTATTGCATTGCAATAGTGTGAATAAAGACCAAATAGAAACGCTTCATTTTCAGTTGAGCCTGATGAAGATTAGAAAACGAGGCTCCAAAGAAACCAATGGCAGTCTTCAACAGAGGGGCTAACAAATACATCATCATACACCTTAAATCCATCATGAGCAACATGACAGTATGGCAACCATGAAAGCCTCAATTGCAACTGCCTGTTCATAAAGGTAGACAGATGCTTACATTTAGGTACAACATTTTCTTTATAAGAAATGTACTTTAAAGCACAAGTTACTACTTGTGTAACGATATATCTGTAAGAGACATTAGTTAGTATTAGATTCCTTACCTTGGAATATCCCCAGGCGTCAGACTGGATCCGGAAATTTTTGCGTAGCAGTACCCTTGCGCGTCGGTAGGCGTCGTCTGCGGCTCCGCGTCCGTCGTCGGCGTCGTGGGCGCCGTGATGATGTCGTCGGAGTACTTAGACGCCGCCTCCGCGTGCTGACGTCAGTTCTTAGACACAGCTTTTCCGCGCCAGAAACGCAGAGCCATGTTAAAAACCAACACTGGTGCCATTGAAACTAGGGCCCTGAAGGGGACAACCCTAACCCTAGATATTGGTTCGCAGAACGGGGAGGACGGGTGGGTCGGTAAGGAATCTAATACTAACTATTGTCTCTTACAGATATATCGTTACACAAGTAGTAACTTGTGCATCTGAAAGAAACACGTTAGTATTAGATTCCTTACCTTAGAATAGATACCCCAGCAATACCAACCCCGGTGGTGGGTCTGCGAACCAATAATCACACCAGAAAGTCCTGGAGGACGGAACGGCCAAAAAAGCCATCCCTTCGGACTTGGCTGTCCAGGCAGTAGTGTCTCGCAAACGTGTGCAGCGATGCCCACGTAGCTGGCTGACAGATGTCTCGTAAGGGCACACCTCTGCCCAGGGCAGTGGTGGTCGCCGTCGCTCGGGTAGAATGAGCCCGCAGTCCAACCGGGGGCTCCTTCCTAGCCAAGGAGTAGCAAGCCTGGATACACAGGATGATCCACCGGGAGATGGTCCTCTTGTGCACCGCTTTCCCCTTCTAGGCGCCCACGTAACCAACAAAGAGTTGGTCATCCACCCGGAACTGGCGTGTGCGATCCAAATAGAACGAGAGCGCACGTTTTGGGTCCAGACGGTGAAGCCGCTCTTCCTCTTTAGAGGGATGCGGTGGCGGGAAGAAGGTTGGCAAGGTGATAGACTGCCCGATGTGAAAGGCCGTGACAACCTTGGGCAGGAAAGAAGGTTTGGTACGAAGCACCACTTTGTCCGGATGGACAGAAAGGAAAGGTGGAGTACAAGAAAGAGCCTGGAGCTCACTCACTCTCCTGGCAGAGGTGATGGCAACCAGGAAAGCAGTCTTCAACGTCAGAAGGCGAAGAGGACAGTTGTGAAGTGGCTCAAAGGGAGCGCACATCAGGAATGTTAAAACCAGGTTCAAGTCCCACTGAGGCATCACAAACGGAACAGGAGGAAACGTGTGAGTGATGCCCTTAAGAAATCTGTTAACAATAGGGGACTTGAACAAAGAAGGCTGATCAGGTAGCCTGAGAAAAGCTGAAAGGGCAGAAAGGTAGCCCTTGATAGTGCCCAGAGCAGAGCCCTGCTGGGCAAGAGAAAGAAGGAAGAGAAGAACCTCAGAAAGAGGGGCAGAAAGGGGATCCACAGCCTTTGCTGTGCACCATGCCACAAATCTGTTCCACCTGCAGGCGTATACCGACTTTGTGGAGGGACGCCTGGCTGCCAGAATGATGTTACAGACTTCAGGAGGCAAGTCAAATGGCCTCAACTGTCGCCGCTCAATCTCCAAGCATGGAGGTGGAGACTGGACAGGTTCGGGTGGAGGACCGTCCCCTGCTGCTGCGACAGAAGGTCCTCCTGAAGAGGCAGACGAACCGGGGGATCGACTGACATACTGAGTAGCTCTGGATACCAGTACCTTCGTGCCCAGTCCGGAGCCACAAGGATGACTTGGGCCCGGTCGCGCTTGATCTTCTTCAGCACTCTGGGCAGAAGTGGTATAGGCGGAAAGGCGTACAACAGACCGCAACTCCACTCGCGACGAAAAGCGTCTCCGAGCGACTGCTGCCTTGGAAATTCCAACGCGCAGAACCGATGACATTGCGCGTTCTCTTCGGTGGCGAATAGATCTAACCAAGGCTCTCCCCATTGCTGAAAGAGGCCTCGCGCCACGTCCGAGTTCAGACGCCATTCGTGATCCATCATGCACCGATGGCTGAGCTCGTCCGCCCTGGCGTTCAGAGAACCTGCCAGGTGTTGAGCCACCAGGGTCACGCCCTGGCGTTCCAGCCATTGCCAAAGGCGAAGAGCCTCTTGACAAAGGATCCACGACCCCACCCCGCCTTGTTTGTTGCAGTACCACATGGCGGTGGTGTTGTCCGTGAACAACTGCACTACACTCCCCCGGACAGAGGGGAGGAATGCCTTCAGCGCTAGACGAATCGCCCTGAGCTCCAACAGGTTGATGTGGAGCCGGGTCTCCGCCGGAGAACAGAGGCCTCTGATCTCCGCCTCTCCCATGTGGCCTCCCCATCCCTGGAGGGATGTGTCCGTCACAACTACGTGCTCCGGTTGGGGAAGGGAGAGGGATCTGCCGCTGACCCAATCGCGGTCCGTAAGCCACCACTGCAGCTGTCTCGCAGTGCCCTCCGAGATCAGGACGTGGTCGGATAGGTTGCCCTGATGCTGGGCCCACTGAAACTTCAGGTCCCACTGCAGAGCCCGCATCCGCCACCTGGCGTGATGCACCAGTAGGATGCAGGAGGCCATCAGCCCCAGAAGCCGCAGCGTCAACCTGACCGAAACCCAGGATAACGGCTGAAAGATGGGAATCAAAGCCTGAATATCCCGGACCCGCTGTTCGGGCGGATAAACCAGAAACCTCGCCGAGTCCAGAACCGCTCCGATGAAGAGGAGCTTCTGAGAGGGACACAGGTGTGACTTCGGCACATTGATGGAGAACCCCAGCTGGTGCAGGAGGTCTGCCGTCGTCTGGAGGTGGCTGACGACTGTCTGGGGCGAGCCCGCCTTCAACAACCAGTCGTCGAGGTAGGGGAAGACTGAAACCCCTAACCTGCGCAGATGAGCTGCGACCACCGCCATCACCTTCGTGAACACCCGTGGGGCGCTGGTAAGGCCGAAGGGGAGCACGGTAAACTGAAAGTGCTCGTGGCCCACCATGAACCGCAGGTAGCGCCGGTGGGCAGGCAGGACGGGGATATGAAAATAAGCGTCCTGCAAGTCCAACGCTACCATCCAGTCTCCGTCCAGGGCAGCCAGGACCTGAGCCAGTGTCAGCATCTTGAACTTCTCCTTCCGGAGGAAGCCGCTGACGTCCCGTAGGTCCAAGATAGGGCGTAGGCCCCCTTTGCCCTTCTTGGGTACCAGAAAGTAGTGGGAGTAGCAACCACACCCTACTTCTGGCCCAGGAACGCGCTCGATGGCCCCCTTGGCCAAGAGGGCCGTAACTTCCTCCCGCAGAAGTTGCAAGTGATCCCCCGATACACGGTGGTTCTGCGGTGGCATGGCTGGAGGAGTCGCCTCGAAGGGGAGGGAGTAGCCCCTTCGGACGATTTGCAGCACCCACCTGTCCGACGTGACAGTGCGCCAGTGAAGGTGGTGATGGCGAACCCTGCCTCCCACTGGCGTCACATGGGCCTGAAAGCACGGACTAGGAGGGTTTAGAGGCGGATGCTGCGGGGGAAGGTGTGGACTGACCTCGCCGCTGCCCCCGATCACCAGGACGGCGGTTCCCACGGCCGCCACCGCGTTGGGTATTGCCCTGCGGTGCGTGGCTGGCGGCACGTGTGGGCGCACCCCTTCCGTGGCCACGAAAGGAGTGATAGGCAGCCGATTGCTGGCGCTGGCCCGAGAGGCCTAAGGACTTGGCCGTAGCCCTGGAGTCCTTAAAACGCTCAAGCGCATGGTCTGCCTTGTCGCCAAAGAGGCGACGGCCATCGAACGGCATGTCCATAAGCGTGCTCTGGACATCTGCCGAGAAGTTGGCGGACCTCAGCCAGGCGTGGCGTCTGACCGCCACCGTCGTTGCCATCGCTCTACCCAGCGAGTCAGTGGTATCCAGCCCACACCGGATGGAATATTTGGCTGCATCCCGACCCTCCACAAGGGCTTGGCCGAGTTTGGCCCGTACCTCCAACGGACACTCTGGCAGCACTTCCGCGACCTTATCCCACACAGAGTGGGTGTAACGTCCCAAGAGGCAGGCGGTGTTAGAAGACCGCAGGCCGAGGCTAATAGAGGAGAAGATCTTCTTCCCATACTGGTCATACCTCTTGGATTCCCGGTCCGGGGGTGCGGACGGGAATGCGGTCTGGGAATTGGAGGCCTGGATGACCAGGCTCTCGGCGGTAGGGTGGGAGGACAGAAAACATGGGTCGCCCGGGGCCGGGCGGTGGCGTCTGGCCACGTTCCTATCTACGGGCGAACCCGTAGCGGGCTTGGACCAAGTGCCCAGCAGAACGTCGGTCAAGGCCTCATTAAAAGGCAGCAGAGGCTCGGCCGAGCTTGACTGCGGTTTAAGGACCTCAGTGAGGAGGTTAGTCCTCACGGCCGCGACGGGGAGCTCAAGGCCCAAGGCCTTGGCAGCCCTCATCAGCACCACACCATATGTTGCCCCCTCCTCCGAAGCCACGGTAGGAGGGGAGACAATCCCAGTGTCTGGAGAGGTGTCCAGGCCACTGGCCTCCCCAAGGTCTTCTGTCCAGTCCTCACGAGACTGACACTCTCTGGTCAGAGGGTCCTCAGACCCCTCCCAGTCCTCTCCTTCACCCATCTCCTGAAATTCAGGGTCCTCAACCAATGGGGCCTGTTCATAAAAGTGAAAATCACCCAACGGCGTCGGGAGCGGCGCCCAACGGGGCCGTCCCGACGGCCGAACAGGAACGGAAGGAGGACCAGGATCGGCGCCGCCCGAGGACGGCACCGGAGGCGACACCTGAGGGTCCGACGCCGGGGAGGTCGTCAGATCCACCGGCGACAAACCAGATCCCGAAGGAGGACCAGCGGCGTCCTGCGGAGCCGGGCCCGAATGCGCCGGCGGCGTCGGAACAACTGGACCCCTCGGCGGCGGGCCCGAAAGCGCCGGCGGCGTCGGGATAACAGGGACCTGCGGCGCCGGGCCCGAAGGCATCGGCGGCGTCGGGGCCGAAGCACCCGACGGCGTCGGGGCCGGAGCCGCTGACCCGCTAGGGCTCCCAGACGGGTCCGCTGGGCCCGGAGGCGCCGCGGAGCCCGTCGGAGGAGAGAGTTTCCTCATGGCCATGAGGAAGCACTCGACCTCCTCCGGCGACGCGTTGAGCCCAGGGACCGTAGGGTATGGGGCTGGACGCGGCACCCGCGACTCCGACGGAGCCGCGTGGGCGGTGTCACCCGAACCCCCGGCCGCATCGCCCGAGCGTCGGGGGGGAGTCCGAGGAGCGATGACGCCGCTTGGACTTCTTGTGCCTCTTACCAGACGACGACTTCGACCCGGAGGAGTGCGGCCTACTCTCGGAGCTGTGGTGGCTCCGGGCCCGCGACCTGTCCCTCGACCTCCCATGGGATCGGGACCTCTCACGGCGCGGGGCCGACTGCCGGAGTTCGAGGCGCCTACGGGACCGCTCCCACCTGGCTTGCGAAGAGAGGGCCCGGCAGTCGGAGCAGGCCTTGTCGTCGTGGTCGACGCCCAAACACGACAAACAGACGCGGTGAGGATCCGTGACCGACATCAGCCGGTCGCAATCGTCACAAGGTTTGAAGCCGGGCATCCCTATCGGCACCTTTTCGGAGTCGAGAGACTTCGAAACAGTAATCAAAAGGATCAAAAAAGTTTAGTCAAAATTGACTAGGGTTACTGCTTTTTCCAGATCTGCGCTTGCTGGCGTGGAAAAAAGAAGAACTGACGTCAGCACGCGGAGGCGGCGTCTAAGTACTCCGACGACGTCATCACGGCGCCCACGACGCCGACGACTGACGCGGAGCCGCAGACGACGCCTACCGACGCGCAAGGGTACTGCTACGCATAAATTTCCGGATCCAGTCTGACGCCTGGGGATATTCTAAGGTAAGGAATCTAATACTAACGTGTCTCTTTCAGATAAATAAAACATAGCACTCCACAAACACCTACACTAATAGGTCACAAAGAAGCTCCAGGTGTGGTCTGGACATCCAAAGAAAGCAACAGCATAGGCTCACACACCTTTTCACGCACTCGTCGGTCCATAATGAAACCCCACTATGAATGGCTCAGCAATTATTTTTCACATCTTTGAAACAAATATTTTTATTGAAGAAAACAAAAGAAGGATATCCAAATCCCAATGCATTAAGTCCATCCCGTGCACTGGCGAAGGCCAGTCAACTGAGTAGCCCTGCCGGAATAGGCACAAACTGAGATTTAAAATTTGCCTTAGCACAACCTGCTCATGCTAACCATGCCTTGAAGCTGTGCCAGGCAATGTCGTGGAAAGCTTTGTTTCCATTGGCACTTGAAGTGAGAAATGTATGATTAGTGTATTCAGTGGCAAGAGCTTACATTTCTGAATATGTGTGAAGGTAGTCTGCACGTGTTGTCATGACTTTAGATGTCTGCATCTGGGTAACTCCTTTTTTCAGTCTCATCATATGATTTATATTGGGTCCCTGTATACAAAAACGTATACATTTATGTCTTGCCTCTTTTTTACCAGCTTTTACTCATTTTGGGTTGATAGGGGGATCCTCCTGCCACCAGTTTCTGTGACTCACATATTTTCTACTGTCAATAAACATTTTCAGATTTCGAACTGTAGGAAACTAAAAAGAAGAATTTGTAACACTAACCACAAGATGAGCACTCTCAACCAAATGTGACATAAAAGAAGAAAAATAACTCAAAAGATCATAAGATTAGATAAAGAAAAACAATATTATTTATGTCTAGACCTAAACGTCATTAAAAGTACCTGGCTAGATACCAAAGATAATGTTCACTTTACTACAAACAGACATTCTCGATGCAAATAATCACAACTGCTTTACTTGTGTGAGCAAATAAATCGTTGTTGGATGAAAAAAGTAAAAACAGCGCATAAATCATAGTTAAGAATAAGACAAACTTCATATTTTTTTAAAAACATGATTGTAATGTAAATGTGCACATTCTGGGTCTTAAAGTCTGTAATGCATGCACCAAAGAAAAGAACATGACAGTTGTAGATTCCAAAAGAAAAGACCATAAGGCTACCAAGTTTTCCTCAAAAATGTATTTCCCATTGGGGCGCAGTTACGAGTACTAATTGCCCCAATTACCACAGGGACGCGCCTTATGACTTGCAGAATCTGATGGTTGCTGAGGTCTCCTTGCCTTAGTGAATCATGGCTTATCTCTGAACACTGTATTAAAATGCTCAATTAATCCCTACTAAAAGACAACTCCTTGTTCAGCTTAAGGCCTGTTTGTAGCATTTGCAGTGTTCCATTCTGCCTCTGTCCACCTCAATCTCAATTGAAGTAATGTGTACTTCTAGTCCTCTCCCTGGAGTAACCTAGACTTCAGGAGAGGGGACAGAGAGTTAGATTTCCTTCCTGTGTTCCTTGTACGAAATGAATATTTGCAATTTCTCTTTATGGAGAGACCACTTTTTAGAGAAGGAACATTAGTTATATGCCCCGTTCATATGTGCCAACCGCTTAACAGGGAGCAGTCGTTGTCACTGGTAGTACAGCTGCCTATTTCTTCCCTACTGGCCCCATGCCCAGCCCTCTCCCTGGCAGAAAGCAGCACGGTGTGCATGAACACAAAATACACTGAATAGAGCTCACGTCCTGAGAGTGATTTCCAAAGGCTGCCCACATGTGAGAAGGAAAGGGCTGGTGTACAGGTGGGTCAGACTAGGCATTCTCCAAAACCCCTGAATCTCTGCCTGGCAAGCAGCCCCTTTTACAGTAATCTGCCTTTCTGTCATTAGCAATGCAGACCAACCAGGGCACTGGCAGCCCAGTCCAATCCAATCCCACCCTGCGACAGGGATATCTCTGCATCCTGGGGGATATGGTGGGGAGAGAAGAGGAAGGGTGTGTGCAGGGTCACTGTAATATACCGCAAATAGGACACTTGCTATCATCCCAAGGCTACCACATGCCCTACAAGAGGTACACTGGGCACTGGGAGATGCAGACAGAAGAACAGTTGTACAGTTATGCAATCAACGGTATTCTTTGATCTGGACTGGACTAGAGTCATTTCAAGCCTACACTTCTATACACACAGCTTTAGAAAACACCGCATGAACACCAATCGCAACAACCCACAGCATCAGCATTAAACACCTTAAGTTTGACGGTGAATGACATTCTTTCCTATCCGATTATTTTGTACATACCACGTAATGGGGGAAGATCCATGTGTGGAATCTGGAAGGAGAGCACTGCTTTCTTCAGCCAGGTCAGATGCTCTGGTGCATTCCACTGAAGATGAGGGAGTGCTGCATTCCCTCCAGGTTCTGAGAACTCAGTGACAGGCCAGGACAATTCGGATAGGTAATCTGAAGACACCACATCTGCCAGAAATGACAGTACACTATTGTAGAGCTCCACAATGGCGCTGGGTTCTTGGGAGGGCAGGCCGGCCCTATGCCGCTGTGCCTGATCATGGCAGAAAGGAACACTGAACTCGCGACAAACTCCATCCTCGATGAACTGAAGGAGGGTCTGACAGCACAGCTCCGATGCACTACGAGTGTGCGACACCAGCCACTTCACAGCCTGAGAAACCTGCAACACCAAACCAGATGTGGGTGAATATTGTTAATACACTGAGGGGAGAAAGCAAAGGAAAGGTAGAACATGACGAAGAGAGATGTTTAAGGGAATCTAGAATGGTATACATGACAGGTAAATGTAGGGGAAGGTATGTATGAGAACAACTGAAAGGAATATATCCTGGCATGATGTGAAGCAGAGGGACAAGTACAAAAAAAGGGATATAATGAAAGGGGTAGGAGCAGCCTGGTACATTGTGATAATGACAGGGTGAGGTAAAAAGAAGCACCTCATGACACAATAGGGCAGACTCACATCATCCACCTTTAGCAGATCAGAAATTATCCAGCATGTGCTCCTCCAGGTTTGGACTAGATTTATAACTCTCTCAAGATTCACAAACAACCCCAGAAGTCACCCTAGAAATCTAGGTAAAACAAAGATCTCTGGAAGAGCTCATACTGATCAGTGCTTTGTTATCTGGAACATGGTTACTTGTGGTAGACTTGCATTTGGCATCATACCAGTTTACACTTCATGGAAAATATTTTTCAGTATATAGACACCCCGTCCGCTGAACACTATCAATTATTCAACCCTTTTTGGGATAAGTGTAGATATGTAAATACAGTGGTACTATACATTAAAAATGTTTTTGAACATCCACAAAAATTTTACTTGGTGGATATTTAGAACAATTTCAGTATCCATCTACCTCTACCCTATTAACAGCCTTATTTCGACCCCTACTTCTTATGTTATGACAGTGATGAATATTCATACTGGCAGATTTCCCCCCATAAGAAGTATACTGTACAATTCTAAAATTCCCAATTCTATTATTCAGATCAAGACCACCTGCAATGCTCACAGGGCGACTTTCATCACTGGCCTATCATTCCTGACAGTTCAGTTTGATCAATATATACCAATCTATCATCTGTGCTGCTAAGATGAATTCTTAATTATGCAACCCAATTCAGAAATTTTGTATAGCAAGCAAATTCTTTTCTGTTAAACCTCCATTCTCTGGAAGTCCTCGCCCAAGGAGATATGGGAAAGAGAATACACTTAATGCAACACAGACATTGAAGAAAGAAAAATTATTTTTCACTTCAATTTTAAACCCTCAACTTACATATATGCCTTTGTAGATAAAAAAAACCAAGTTATTTACCTTTGCTACTGCCATATTTGATAGAGACTCTAGCCACAGGTTCATTACGTTAGAAGAATCCCCAAACGTCATCCAAGATCCGGAAGATTTATTTTCGTGGTACCCCTTCACGCCGGTAGGTGGTGTTGTTCGGTTCCTCGTAGGCGGTGTCAGAAGGGATATGCGCGGTACCTATACAGGCTGCACCTCGGCAAGCTGATGTCAGTTACTTTCACCACTTTCCATGCCAGGAGCATGGGCGCCACAATGATAACTGACCACTGCTGTGAGAAAACTAAGGCCCTTACACTGTAATCTTCTTGAAGAGTGGAGAGATCGGTAAGTAATTTGTGGCTAGGTAGTCTCTCTACAAAATAAGACGTTACCGAAGGTAAGTAACCTGTTCATCTGATAAGAGACTTCTAGCCACAGATTCCCCACCTTAAAATAGATACCCAAGCAATGCCTCCCCAGAGGTGGGTCTGTGAAACCAATTTTACACTAAAACGTCCTGTAGGACCGAATGAGCTATGTGCCCGTCACAACAGACCTGACTGTCCCGACAGTAACGTTTGGTAAACAATTGCAAGGATGCCCATGTTGCTGCATGACCGGTATCCAGGACAGGGCAGGGACTCCGCGGGTTAACGCAGTAGTTGCAGCCTTAGCTGTGGTTGAATGAGCATGCAAATCCTCAGGGGGTTGCTTCTAAGCCAATGTGCAACAGATCTTGATGCAGAGCACTATCCATCTTAAGATGGTCCATTACTGCACAGCATACCCCTTCTCAGCTCCTACGTACCATGAAGAGTTGAATCTTTTGTACATTCCAGGTAGGATGACAAAGGTCTCTGGGACAGATAGTGGAGTCTTTCTTCTCCTTTGAAAGGATAAGCAGAGCAAAGAAGTTAGGCAGGAATATGTTTTGATCTATATGGAAGGCAGTCACAAACTTCGGAAGGAAGGAGGAATGTGTCTGGAGTACTAGTTTGTCCAGGTAGAATGTGGAGTAGGGAGGGTGCGCCAAGCACACCTGCAAATAGTGGAACTTCCTTGTTAATGTTATGAGCGCTAGAAAGACAGTCTTGATAAGCAAGAGCCTAAGAGGGCAACTGTGCAAAGACTCAAAGGGTGCACACATCAAGAAGGTGAGAACAAGATTCAGATCCCACTGGGGTATGATGGATGGCCTGGTGGGACGACGTGCTGCAAGCCTTTAAGAAATCTAGCCACAACAGATGACTTAAATAAAGAAGGCTGGTCCAGCAACCGCAAAAGAGCCAAAATGACTGAAAGATCACTGCTAACTTTTCACAGAGCAGAGCCCTGCTGGGCCAAAGAGAAAGTTGACCGGGCCGTAGCTCTGTTGTCCTTGAAGCGCTCAGTCCGCCTTGTCTCCGAAGAGAAAGGAGACATTAAACGCATGTCCATAAGCCAGATCTGGACATCCCCTGAAAAGCCAGTTATTCTCAACCAGGCATGGCGCCGAAGTGCCACGGACGATGAAACCATTCTGCCTAGTGCGCTGGTTGTGTCCAGCCCACAGTGAAATTAGCTGCATCCCTCCCGTCAGCAACAGCTTGGGAGAGCATGGCTCCGGACTCCTCCAAGACCATAGGTAGCAACTGTGCAACCAAGTCCCATAGAAAATGAAAGAATCGACCCAAAAGGCACGCAGTGTTCACCCACTGCAGTGCCAGGCTTGTGGAAGAAAACATCATCTTTCCCAAGGTATTCAGTCTTTTGGATTCCCTATCCGGTGGGGTGGTAGGGAATTAACCAGGATTTACTCTGGTGGTGGAGGCTTGGACCACCGAGCTCTCCAGGATGGGGTGCTGGGTAAGGAAACTGGGGTCCCCAGGATCAGGGTGAAGGGCGCGGGGAATTTTCCTATGTAGAGAGAGCCTGCGCAGGGCACAGCTTGAGCTGTCCAGGCCCTGATTAGGAATTCAGTATGGGCTTTATTAAATGGGAGTACGAGTTTGGCAGGGGACTCCTGGTTGAAGTACCTTTGTCAAGACATTCATCTTGAAGATAGCGGAAGGTCCAAGACCTCAGCAGCACTACACATCACCATAGCAAAAGAGGCTCCCACCTCGGAAGTCACGGTAAGAGGAGAGACCAAGGCCGTGTCAGGCAAGATGTCTAGCCCACTAGTATTTGCCAGTTCCTCATACCAGTTGTCCTCCTCATTTAATGGATGCTGGTAAGCATAAAGTTCTTCAGACCCATCCCATTCCTCTCCCTCTTCAGGCCCATCAAGAGTAAAAGGCACTGTATCCGCTCTGAAGAGCAGGCTCCTAAGTCAGCACTGGAACCGGCATTGAGCGACGCACATCCGACTCTGTGTCAGTAGGGGTTGAGGATGGGGATAGTCCTGTTGTGTGGCATCACAGGAGGCGCTGGGGACATCTGCACTGGAGGAGATGCTGAGGAAGGTCTCTGTCTAAACAGCTGCTCTACTCTGGATCCAGTAAGGGATACACAGGCCTGAATGAGGGCAGATCTTGCAGCTGCAATACAGTGGGGCCCCTCCTGAACCAATGGGGCCTGAGGTGCTTAAGCTGGGCATCGAAATACGAGGTGCATGGCCTCATAACATTGTTCAAGCTGGACAGGGGTTGCTCTGGCTCCAGGTAATCAGGGAAGAGCAAAATCTGTCTCCGCCAAAGCGCGATGCTTGCAGTGCAGACATTCCTGCACCTCTTCAGACGACTTTGATGGGAGCAGTGAAGTTGAAGACCTCTTTGACTTCATGAATATTTTGGGGGACTATGAAGATCACAGAGTGAGGCTCCGTGAATGATCCCTGGCCCCTCTGCACGCTCAGGTATCTTGAGTGTAACAGGGTCGTCCAATGTCTGGCGGTGAGGAGCTTGAGGGAATGTTCCCTCAGAGCCTTCGGATACATGGCACGGAAGTCCCCACAGGTCTAGAAGTAATGGTCATGCTCCAAGCACCACAAACACACCAAGTGGGTCTCTGTCACATATATCTGTCTGTGACACACACCACATGGTTAGAAAACAGACAGTGTCTTTGGTGACATCCTCACATAAGGAGGGAAATCTCTCAAAAAGAACCAACAAACGTTCAGTAAAAAAGTCTGTCAAAAAATTACTGAGATGAGCTCAAACCGGAACAGCGCTATCTGGGGGTGGCTCCTAAGTAGGTCCTACGCATGTCACTTCCGACTCGGAGCTCTAGCTAGACCGTCATAGCAAATCACCAAAGACTTCAAAATCTTATGCCAAGACTTTCCAAAAAAAGAAAAAGTAAAATGTGATTTCATTTGATACTACCACCAAAAATTGTGTAAATAGAAGAATCAGCTACAAAAACTCCAGAAATTTGCCATAGGGGTTGAGGATGACCAGTTTCAGGAGAAGTAGTCTCATTTTGGCCTAACCTGTGAGTTGGGACGGGTATGTCGCATGCATGGAAAACAGGCGTGTCCCCCTACCTTGAGTGGTCAAATGTAGTGAAACTGGTTTCCTGACTTACATTTTAGCACTGGTGTCACACTAACTTAAAATGTGTGCAGATGCTTAGGCCTGTCTCTAGTAATGTGCGGTCCAGGACCAGTCCTTTGACCTGGAGGGGCACACCAAGCACACCCACATAGTAAGTAGTCGACTACTGTCAATGCTCTGGGTACATCACTCACAGTGCATGCTGTGAATCTGAAATGTGGCTACATTTATCTATGCTGCCCTCCTTGTGTACAGTACACTGTTAAGTGAAAACAAAAACCATAAGTTGACATCCTGTGTGCATGTTGAGTGTAGGACCAGGTCCACAGCCAGAGGTAAATGTTTTGGAGGGCAAGGCTAACTATATATAAGGATAAATATAGCATAAAAGGGGTTTTGTGGTGGAAAGGGCTCCAACTCCCCCTACAGTAGCTTTAAAAAACGCACAATATACTGACATTTTAAACAACGCAACACATTTTGCTGTGTTTTTAAAGTATTCTACCTTGACAGCTATATGTGATAATTAATAGGAAATGAAGCCTATAAAAGTAAAATTTAAAGGAACAAATATTGAATGGCGGTGTGACCGCCACTCAAACAGTAAGCTCTCTTTACATGTGGAAGCAAGATTTGACAGCTTGTTGCTAGGTATTTCCTTGCACTGGAGTCACTGCATCCCATCACGTTGGGCATATTACGTGTCTTTAATTTATGACATCAGTCTCGGCATTAGCCATTTGATACATTATGTTTCTGATTGTGGATACATGTTTAGGGCCCTTTCACATAAGCGCAACATAATGAAAGGAAAATGCTACTTACCAGTATGCATCTGTTCTTGGCATGTAGAGCTGCAGAGTTACACACTGTGTATAGATGGCCACCTAGTGTTGGACCCGGATGTTTGTAGTTTGTTTTTGTTCTAGAAATCTTTGGAAGTCACAGGATAGGTGACTCCTCCTTTGGATCATACTGCGCATGGGCATCGGCTCCATCCCCAGATTGTTTTTCGCCATTAGGGAAGTGATGAAGTTTTGCAAGAAAAGTATGGATGTCCATGTAATTTGTATCTAATTAAGATAATTCTGGAACAGATAAAGGTAGCAGGGGAGGCGGGTGGGCGTGTGTAACTCTGCAGCTCTACATCCAAAGAACAGATGCATACTGGTAAGTAGCATTTTCCGTTCGAGGCATATGAGCTGTAGATTACACACTGTGCATAGATTGTATAGCAGTACCCACATTTAGCGGCGACCACCAGTATCTGTTGCAGAGGTTTGAAACAGGGTTTTTAGTACAGCTTGGCCCACAGTAGCTTGTTGTTTAGTTTGCACGTCTACACAATAGTGTTTTGTGAATGTGTGCGGTGTAGACCATGTAGCTGCTTTGCATATGTCCTCTAGGGGAATGTTCCCTAAAAATGCCATTGAAGGACCTATTTTTCTAGTAGAATGGCCTTTAGGATGAATAGATAACGTACATTTAGCTTTGTGGTAACACATTTGTATGCATTTGACAATCCACCTAGCTATCCCAGATTTTGATATGGGGTTACCCTTATGTGGTGGTGAAAAAGACACAAAAAGTTGTTTTGTCTTCCCAAAAGTTTGTGTCCTTTCAATGTAGTAAAGCAATGCTCTTTTGACATCTAAGGTGTGAAGAGCTCTTTATGCAACTGTTTGTGACTGCGAGAAAAATACGGGCAGCTCAACAGATTGATTTAGATGGAAGGTTGAAATGACTTTTTTTTTTTTGCAGTGCCGCAAACCTACCCTGATAGTCATGCTTAGTTTGTAAAACCATAAAAGGGGAGTTCTTTGGTAACAGAACACCCGTTCCTCTAGACCCCGTGGAGAATTCAGAGTGTACCACCATTTTGAACCCCCATCTATCCATTGCCTTACATGCCGCGCCTGTGAGATGGGTTTCCTGCAGAAGTACCAGTGCAGGGGCCTGATGTTTCAAGGCTCGCAATACTAACCCTCTTTTAATTTTATCCCCTAGTCCGTGGACGTTCTATGTGAGCAGGGCTACCGGGACTATCGGGGACTCTGCCTGGGCATTAGTGTGAGGTGTAACTGTCACCATCGAAACGTGGAGTGCCATTTGAGAAATGTAATCCTGTCATGTCATGTAAGTGTCTGATTAGCAATAAGCACCATGTTCGGAGGTCTGTTCCGATGTAAACTAAAACCAAAAAACTGAAAATCTGAACTTCCCAACCCCAAAATTCAACTCTCCTCCCTGCCCAACGGACTTTGAACTGCCCGCCACGCCAACATAGCAGAGTGCTCCATCCCAGCCCACAACAGTGTACTTGCGTGTTGGGGGTACAAAATCCGGCGAGAATGCAACCCCTACTATCTGGCCGGGTCCGCTTCTGTCCAGCGTCCAGAGCCGGCTCATGTGCAATGTCAGTTACTAAACAGGTGTCTTAGCTACAGTTTGTGTTTCGCAGGTCCAGTTCAGCCATTGCTGAGGTCGTCCGTGTCCACTCTTTGCGAGCTGTCCTGTTTTGGCGGAAAGAGTTCCTGGCTGTCCACTCCCTAGTCGTCGGTCCGTTGGTGTGGCCCTCTGTTTCCACGTCTGGGTCCTCCCGCCCTTCGCCATCCTTCAAGCCAGTCATAAGCCTCCTCAGGAGTCTCGAAGAACCATGTCTTCCCTTCAGCCACGACTCTCAGCCTCGCTGGAAACAGCATCGAGTGGGGCACCTCTCAGGCTCGTAACGTGTAACGCTCGTAAGATTGCTGTGTCGCTGGTTAAAGTCTTTGTGGTCCGCTCTACCTCCACAACCCTGGCGGTGATTTTCTTAAAATTCGCACAGAGTAGCGACACCTCTGAGGAAATGGAACCCACCGTGGTCTGTACGTTGGCAAGTGCCGCCATTATGTCCTCCAAAGTTACTTTTCTTTTAGTGGCAGAGTCATCTCCTTGCGTGCCACTCGATTGATTTTTCCCCTCCAGCAGTGGGAGAAAGTCTTTTGTGTAGGCATATTTATCCAACTTGGCTTGTGTATTTTGATTCCTGGGGCCTCTGCCTGACATGATATCACTCCGGGTTGGCAATGTGGGCTGCCGCGTAATGGCGCCTGCCTCTGCGATGGCGAGCTTGTCCAGCGACTTCCTCCTGCGTACCGGTCCATTATGGGCTGTGTCCCGCTCCACACAGGTCCTTCAGTGTGTTTGCCGATGCATGGGGGGTGGGGAGGCGAGACCGAGTCCGTCATGGCCCGGGGGGGGGGGGGGGGGGGGAGCGGTACTGCACCACCAGGGCGATAGTTAATGGGGGGTCTAGGTTTCTCTCTTGGCAGTGGCAATATGGGCTACGAGAGTCAGGGATTTCCACCTCCGGGGCCACGTGTGGAGGGGGGGCACAGTGTAGAGACCCCCAGATGGCCGTGGCCCGATGGCAGGGCCAGCCGAGGAGTCCAATGTCAGTGCAACAGGCCGCCGATGGTATCACTGTAGGCCGGCCCAAGGGGGCGTGGGGGGGAGAGGGCATGGGGGGGGTGTTCGGGTCGCGCAGCCTGCCGCGGCCCGGACACCCCAGCCGTGTCTCTGTCCCCCTCCGAACCTCCATGTAGATGCGGCCCAGCGAGTGCTGTTAGTCCAGGCCCAGGCTCCACACACACCCCGGCCTATCCGTTCCTTGAATCAAGCCTCCGGGCCACGCTCTCCCCCAACCGGCCCCTTCGGTCTGCTGGAATATGTAGGAGCTCACCTGCCTCCTCCCGGTAGATGGGTCCGGGTCAGCCCCACCGCCTCTTCCGTCCCTGCGCTTCTCCCGGAGCCCGTCGGGCAAGTGGGATACTCAAGACCCCGGCTTCCTCGGCGGGAGTAGGCCTCTATTTCGTGGTCGCGGCCGACACAGGTTCCGGCTGGCGGATTTTGACCAGAACCGCAGCAATCAATGCTGCTCGGTCACAGACGTCTGCGGGAGCCCCGGCCTCTCATCAACTTTCAGGATAAGTGTCCGGATTAATGAGAAAGGGCACCTCTTCGCTGGAGCTTTCTTAGCACGCAGCCATCTTGTCGGCTGCTAGCCACGCCCCCCTCTTGAAATGACTTTTTTAAGGAATTTAGGATTAGTACGGAGAACCACTTTATTATGGTGCATTTGCAGAAAGGGTTCTTGAATGGTGAATGCTTGTAGTTCACTAACTCTTCTGAGAGAAGTAATAGCTTCTATGAAAGCTACTTTCCAAGTTAGGAATATCAATTCACATTTATGTAATGGTTCAAAGGGAGGTCCCATTAACCGTGTGAGAACAATGTTTAAGTTCCACACTGCTGAAGGTGGTGTTCTAGGAGGGATTATTCTTTTGAGTCCTTCCATAAAAGCCTTTATGGCAGGCACTCTAAAGAGAGATAGATGTTGCCTATTTTGTAGTTATGCTGCAATGACAGCAAGGTGCAGTCTAATAGATGTGTACGCTAAATTACATTTTTAAAGGTGTAATACGTATCCTATGATGTGTTGAATAGACACATCTAAAGGATTGATGTGGTTGTTTTGACAGTATATTACAAACCATTTCCACTTAGCTGCATAACAAGCTCTAGTGGTCGGACGTCTAGCTTTTTTAATAACGTTTATACAGTCTGGAGGGAGGTTAAGGTAACCAAACTCTATGACTTCAGGAGCCAGATCGCTACGTTGAGCTGAGCTGGGTCCGGGTGTCTGATCTCTCCAAGGTTCTGCGTTAATTGGCGTGGAGATAGGCATAGTTTTTGGTGTGGTACCCCAGAAAGTTGCAGCAGCGTGGTGTACCACGGTTGTCTGGCCCAAGTTGGAGCAACTAGAATGAGTGTTAGGTAATGTTGCTGTAGTTTGCCTACCACTAATGGAAGTAGTGGGAGAGGTGGAAAAGCGTACGCAAATTTGCCGGACCTGTTCATCCATATCGCATTGCCTTTGGACAGCGGGTGTGGATATCTGGCGGCGAAGCTTGGGCATTTTGCGTTTTCGTGGGTAGCGAAGAGGTCTATTTTAGGTTGTCCCCACAGTTGAAAGAACGGTTGAAGAACTTGTGGATGAAGTTTCCATTTGTGGATCTTCTGTGTCTGTCGACTTAGCAGATCTGCTATGGTGTTTTGTACTCTGGAACATGTTGGGCTAAGAGAAAGATTGTTATTGGTATAGCCCATCTCCATATCTGCCGCGCTAATGGAGAGAGCTGTAGAGAGTGTGTTCCCCCTTGTTTGTTTATGTAGTACATGGCTGTCATATTGTCTGTGCGGACTAAGACTGCTTTGCTTGATACTTGCTTTTGGAATGCTTTTAGGGCTAGTAATACAGCTAGTAACTCCAGGTGGTTGATGTGGAGTGACTTTTGTTGTGGTGTCCACCTGCCTTGCATGGTGTGATGCAGTAGATGAGCTCCCTAGCCGGAGAACTGGCTCTAGGAACGGTCAGCCTTTTGAAAGGTTTTTGGTGCTCCACCATTGCAGCGAGCGATGAGTCCGACTGTCTACCAACACTACGTCTGTTAGTTGACCGTGAGCTTGTTTCCATTGGCGTGCTAAGCACTCTTGAAGCGGACGCATTTGTAGTCTTGCGTGAGGTACTATGAATATGCAAGATGCTATCATTCCTATGAGCTGCATGAACACTCGAGCTGGAAGAGAGTGTTGCTGTTTGAACTTTGTTAGGAGAGTTTGTACACTTGTTATCCTGGCTGGAGAGGGATAGGCTAGTGCTACTTTGGTGTTTATTGTGGCACTGAGATATTTTTGTACATGGGATGGTTGCAGATGGGACTTGGTGTGATTTACTGTAAATCCCAAGTTGTGGAGTAGTTGAATTGTGGTGTGAGTGTGTTGTACACACTGGCTGTATGAGCTGGCTTTTATGAGCCAGTCGTCTAGATAGGAGTAGACGTGAATATGCTGTCTTCTTAGATGTGCTGCTACTACTGCTAGGCATTTGGTAAACACTCTTGGTGCTGTTGTGACTCCGAATGGGAGTACTTTGAATTGGTAGTGCTGCCCGTCTAGTACAAATCTGAGATATTTTCTGTGCGCTGTGTGGATAGGAATGTGGAAGTAAGCGTCTTTGAGATCTATAGTGGCAAGGACGTCGTTTTGTAAAAGGAGTGGAAGGACCTGCTGGAGTGTGACCAGATGAAAGTGGTCTGATTGTATGTACAGGTTTAGGGGTCTGAGGTCTAGAATAGGCCTCAGAGATCCGTCCTTAGAGGGAGTATACTCCTTTGTTCTGCTGATGCAGGGGAACTATTTCTATTGCATTTTTCTGCAGGAGGGATATTACCTCCTGTCTGAGCAGTATCAAATGTTCTTGTGACATTGGACGCTGTTTGGGTGGTATGTTTGGGGTGGGTAGATGTTAGTTCGAGACAGTAACCTGACTGAATTATTTGTTGCACCCACCTGTCTGACGTAATGTTTTTCCAGGCTGGCAGGTATTGTTGTAGCCTTCCCCCGACTGGAGTGGAATGCGGCGGGGAAGGGGAGGGAAGTCATTGGGCAGGGGTGGAGGCAGAGCCGGAGTTGTTGTTTTTACCTCTGCCTTTATTGTTGTTACCTCTGTAACCGCCTCTTTGGTAGCTCCTACTATAGGTGGATTGTGTGGGGGGTTTTGTAAGAAGTAGAGGGTGTGCCTGAAGAGTATCCCCTGGTGGTGCCCCTGTAAGATGAGCAGCGAAAAGAGCATCTGGGAGCCTGCAACTGCCAGGCTCCCATAGATTTGGCTGTATCGGTATCCTTTTTAATCTTTTCAAGGGATACATCCACATTAGGTCCGAATAAGTGTCGCTCATCAAAGGGCTGGTTGAGTTTGGCACTTTGGACTTCAGCTTTGAACCCTGAAATGCGTAGCCAGGCGTGTCTATGCAACAGAACACTGGTATTAATTGCTCTGGAGGCAGTGTCTGCTGCATCTAGTGCACAACGAATAGATGTGTTTGTGATATTTTTACCCTCCTGCATAAGCTCATTTGCCCTGTTTTTATACTTATCGGGGAGGTGCTGCATTAATGATTCTAATTCATCATAATGTGCCCTGTCGTATCTTGCCAGTAATGCTTGTGTATTGGCAATACACCACATGTTTGCTGCCTGTGACGCACTTCTTTTACGGGATGCCTCAAGGAGCTTAGACTCTTTATCTGGTGGGGGAGCTTCACCTGATGTTTGTGAATTTGCTCTTTTGCGTGCATTAGAGACCATAATAGAGTCTAATGGTGCTGGGCCTTTAATATATGCTGGATCTGAAGGGGCAGCTTTATATTTCTTCTCTATTCGTGGGTTGATGATCCGAGTTCTAACTGGGTCTTTGAAATCTTCTGGAGCATGCTTAATAACTCCCGTAAGCATGGGTAAAATTGACTTGGACCTTTGTGCGTTGTCAAAGGTATCCATTAGGAAGTCTTCTTCCACAGGGTCAGCATGTAGGTCAACCCCATGGTATTGCGCAGCCCTATGTACTAGTTGATTAAATCCCATTGTGTCTTCTGGTGGGGAAGGCCTAGAGGGATATATGTCGTCTTGGGGGACATTAGGGACGTCTTGAGTGTTATAATCATTCCAAGGGTCAGGTGAGCCCGGAGGAAAAGACTGATCTGGTGGCCCACTATCTGCACCACCCCCTGTGTCATCAGACCTATCATCTCTGTTTTCATCATTTGCTATGTTAGAAGGTGTAGGGGAATGATATGGTAGGGTAGGCAGAGGTGATGGTATATGTGGAGGCGGAGAGGGAGGAGGAGAAGGAATTCTTAGAGGAGAGGTAGCAATGTCCTTCTTCTTTGGATGAGGAGCAGGTGTAGGCTTGTCCAGTGGTTGTTTCTTTGAACAAAGAGTTAGTCGACCAGTGTTTGTATCCTTAACCAAAGCCTTTTGTGCAGGGTCTGAATTAAGTCCTCTGCGGAAGGCAGATCTTTTGGTGCCAAGGGCTTTTTTGGCACCAAGCTGTGAGCTTCTTTTGGCTTTGAAGCTTGTTGTTTGGCAGTGTCCTTATCTGGGGAAGTATGTGCCTTTTTTGGCTCCAATAATTTTTTCGGTTCCGATGGTTTTTTCGGCTCCGATGATTTTTTTCGACTCCGAAGCGGGTCTGCTTGGGTCAGATTGTGGTTTCGGTGCCGAGGAGCTAACACTAGGTTTTGGCGCCGATTGTTTCAATGCTGACGATGGTATCTTTTTCGGTGCCTGTAGATGTGCGGCGGCACCCTGGGCAGGCTGACTCAGTCCGAGTCACCTGAAGGCTTATTGGGCTTCTGAGCTGAGCACGAAGGCGGGCATTGGAAGCAGTGTCTCCCTGTGCACCCGAGCCCGAGGGTGAGGGTGTGACCGCCCGAGGGTGAGGGTGTGACCAAAGCCTTTTTGGAATGTGTCGAGGAAGGGTCGGGGTCGACGTTCTTACTTACGACCCCTTGTGCTGGAGTGATGTCCTCGACTTCGGAATCTTCGGCCTCGGAGTTGCTGTCGACGCCATGTTGTTGTTCCGGGACATCGACGCCCTCTTGGAAGATGTCGTCTGGAAACTGAGCTGATGAACGAGCCATTGTTCTCCTAGCTCTTCAGTCCCGGATTGTCTTCTTGGAGCGGAAAGAGGCACAAGCCGAACAGTCTATGGCCTCGTGCGCCGGTGAGAGGCAAAGATTACACACCTCATGTAGAGCGGTGTGGGGAAACTTCGACTCACATTGAGGACACCTCTTAAATGGCGTACTTTCCATGAGCTGGAAGTTGAGGCCTAGGTAGGACCGAAGGCCTTCGTCGACGATCGGAATCGAAGACTTCGGAGTTGAAGAGTAGCGTCGACAGGAAAACGCGTTCGAAACAATATCGTCGAAGCTGGTGAGGATTGCACGCCGAAGGAAATCGGTTCCAACACAGAGCGCTGGAAACACATCCGAGCCCGGTAGCGGGAAAAAACAATCTGGGGATGGAGCCGATGCCCATGCGCAGTATGATCCAAAGGAGGAGTCACCTATCCTGTGACTTCCAAAGAATTTCTAGAACAAAAACAAACTGCAAACATCCGGGCCCAACACTAGGTGGCCATCTATGCACAGTGTGTTATCTGCAGCTCATATGCCTCAAACAAATAATTATTTGTGGCGGTGGCTTAATTATATGACACCACTTGGACAATAAGCTCGTAATAATGGGTGTATACGATTCATTGTTAAGTGCAACACTTTAAAAAAAATAATCTTTTATTAGGCAGGGGTTTCTTTCTAATATTTAGAAAAGATCCTACCTAATGTGAGGGACGTATATATCCCTATTGTCCCATCCATTTCATGTGTGACATACTCTCCGCATATGGCCACTACTTAGAGCCATCTTTAGCAGAAGACCAACACGAAGCTAAAAAACCCTATATGTAGGTGCTTTGTGTCAGATATATCTTTAAAGTGCGGTATTTGAAATATTTTTTTCGCAGAAATTTGAAAAAGATCAGATTCACCTACGCTTTAGAAATCCTATATTAAATCCACATTATATTCTTCAACAGTGGACTTCTTTAGTGAATCAACTAATTCCAGTGTAAGAGTGAGATGTTCGGGATGGCTTAAACCGTCATTTTTCATGAGTGTGACTGGAGGTTCCTTCTGATTAACTTAGGTTTCTTTCTTTCTACTGCTGTCAACTTCTTTGAGACTATTGATTTCTAGCAAGTATGTCATATCACTGCACTATTGAGTGTGATTTGTTCTCACGACACACCCATCTAGACCTATCTAGGTTAATATTTCAACCAGGGTAATTTTGTTTATATTAGACTATCTCTTATCTAAATGATGGGACCATTTGGTCTCATCATCACCCTAAGTTTAAGAAGTATTTCCCCATAGTGACTCAGGGGATTTCACTCAAAGCATAACCACAGATTGAACGTAGTCATACAAAGTAGAAGGTAACAGTCCCCAATTATTTCTGGGTCTTTGTGTAATTTGACATTTGAATGTATGTGTGCATGCATCAGTGTGATGGGTGGATGCTGATGATATGCACTTTAAAAAGACGCTTGGTGTCATGGATAATGCATGGCGGAGAGAATTACAGTTGTATTTTCATACCACAGGTCAGCACATAAGGTATGCGCTTCACTCACTGAATATTTTTCTAGGGTTTTAATCATTCAACACCCATGGCCGTTTTTAAATATGTCACAAAACTGTGCAGTATGTCAAATGTTTTATTTAATAAATGTATTATATGTTTTTTATAGATATTCGGTTGGAAGGAGTCAATTTACTTGTCCTAAGGAAGGTGGTACACATTGTCTACGACCACTGAAACGCGTAGACGGAATACACAAACACGACCCACAGTGCATGGACGATTTCAATAAGTCACTGAACTTATTCAGCCACTTCCAGTGACACAATAAGTGGGAGTATATCTTCTCATTGTTAAATGGATTGGATTTTTTTTATTTTCCCCCTTTTTAGGGCTCGGGCCTACGTCACCACGAAGTGGGGGCAGAGTTTCCGAGCTCTTATGTATTAGAAAAAAAAAAGAATTCTGAAAGGGGTCCGGGCTGCCACATTCCAGAAAGCGCGCGTTTTTTGCATGTGGTATTTTGCCATGTGCATAGTAATTGGTCCAGGCAAGGCTGTGTTTAAGTAAGGCAGCACGCCATAGGACTTAGGAATTTGTCAATGTCCACTTCCTGCATAAAGTGTTCGGACACGCGCAGAAGAATACATAAATCCTCAATTACCAGCTGTCCGAGGTGCCGGTAATTGAAGGCAGATGGTGCTGGGAGCGTGTGCACTGCTGTGTTTTTTTTCCCTTCAGCTCTGTGTGCGCGCATGAACAGCCGGCCAGCAATGTAGAGAATCACATGCATCAGATCTGTTTTTTTTAAACAATTGCGATCGCGAAAGTGATCTCTTTCTGTGCTGCTTGTTTAAACAATTGCGATCGCAAAAGTGATGCTTTCTGTGCTGCTTGTTTAAACAATTGCGATCGTGAAAGTGATGCTTTCTGTGCTGCTTGTTTTTCGTATGTAATCTTGTTCTTCTACGAACTCGATGGTAGCGGAGTATCCCATCCTCACCCTCTAGGTCACTTCATTAATTTTCCACGAGTCCGCCGTGTCTATTAGCGAGTGCAGATTGGTAGTGCAGAGTGCAGAGTGGTAGTGCAGAGTGCAGAGTGGTAGTGCAGAGTGGTAGTGCAGAGTGGTAGTGCAGTTTGGTAGTGCAGTTTGGTAGTGCAGAGTGGTAGTGCAGAGTGCAGAGTGGTAGTGCAGAGTGCAGAGTGGTAGTGCAGAGTGGTAGTGCAGAGTGGTAGTGCAGAGTGGTAGTGCAGAGTGCAGAGTGGTAGTGCAGAGTGGTAGTGCAGAGTGCAGAGTGGTAGTGCAGAGTGGTAGTGCAGAGTGGTAGTGCAGAGTGGTAGTGCAGAGTGAGAGTGCAGTTTGAGAGTGCGAGTGGTAGTGCAGATTGAGAGTGCAGAGTGCAGATTGGTAGTGCAGAGTGGTAGTGCAGAGTGGTAGTGCAGAGTGCAGAGTGGTAGTGCAGAGTGCAGATTGCAGAGTGGTAGTGCAGAGTGGTAGTGCAGAGTGCAGAGTGGTAGTGCAGAGTGGTAGTGCAGAGTGCAGAGTGGTAGTGCAGAGTGGTAGTGCAGAGTGGTAGTGCAGAGTGAGAGTGCGAGTGGTAGTGCAGAGTGGTAGTGCAGAGTGGTAGTGCAGAGTGCAGAGTGCAGTTTGGTAGTGCAGAGTGCAGAGTGGTATTGCAGAGTGCAGAGTGGTAGTGCAGAGTGGTAGAGCAGAGTGGTAGAGCAGAGTGGTAGTGCAGAGTGGTAGTGCAGAGTGGTAGTGCAGAGTGGTAGTGCAGAGTGGTAGTGCAGAGTGGTAGTGCAGAGTGGTAGTGCAGAGTGGTAGTACAGAGTGCAGTTTGAGAGTGCAGAGTGGTAGTGCAGAGTGGTAGTGCAGAGTGGTAGTGCAGAGTGCAGAGTGGTAGTGCAGAGTGCAGAGTGGTAGTGCAGAGTGCAGAGTGGTAGTGCAGAGTGCAGAGTGGTAGTGCAGAGTGGTAGTGCAGAGTGCAGAGTGGTAGTGCAGAGTGGTAGTGCAGAGTGGTAGTGCAGAGTGGTAGTGCAGAGTGCAGAGTGGTAGTGCAGAGTGCAGAGTGGTAGTGCAGAGTGCAGAGTGGCAGTGCAGAGTGGTAGTGCAGAGTGGCAGTGCAGAGTGGTAGTGCAGAGTGCAGAGTGGTAGTGCAGAGTGGCAGTGCAGAGTGGTAGTGCAGAGTGGTAGTGCAGAGTGGTAGTGCAGAGTGCAGAGTGTTAGTGCAGAGTGGTAGTGCAGAGTGCAGAGTGGTAGTGCAGAGTGGTAGTGCAGAGTGCAGAGTGCAGAGTGAGAGTGCAGAGTGCAGAGTGCAGAGTGCAGAGTGCAGAGTGCAGAGTGCAGAGTGCAGAGTGCAGAGTGCAGAGTGCAGAGTGCAGAGTGCAGAGTGCAGAGTGCAGAGTGCAGAGTGCAGAGTGAGAGTGCAGAGTGCAGAGTGCAGAGTGCAGAGTGCAGAGTGCAGAGTGCAGAGTGAGAGTGAGAGTGCAGAGTGAGAGTGAGAGTGCAGAGTGAGAGTGCAGAGTGAGAGTGCAGAGTGAGAGTGCAGAGTGAGAGTGCAGAGTGAGAGTGCAGAGTGCAGAGTGAGAGTGCAGAGTGGTAGTGCAGAGTGGTAGTGCAGAGTGGTAGTGCAGAGTGCAAGTGCAGAGTGGTAGTGCAGAGTGAGAGTGCAGAGTGAGAGTGCAGAGTGGTAGTGCAGAGTGGTAGTGCAGAGTGAGAGTGCAGAGTGGTAGTGCAGAGTGAGAGTGCAGATTGAGAGTGCGAGTGGTAGTGCAGAGTGCAGAGTGGTAGTGCATAGTGCAGAGTGGTAGTGCAGAGTGCAGAGTGGTAGTGCAGAGTGGTAGTGCAGAGTGCAGAGTGGTAGTGCAGAGTGGTAGTGCAGAGTGGTAGTGCAGAGTGATAGTGCAGAGTGATAGTGCAGAGTGGTAGTGCAGAGTGGTAGTGCAGAGTGCAGATTGGTAGTGCAGAGTGCAGATTGAGAGTGCAGAGTGCAGATTGAGAGTGCAGAGTGCAGATTGAGAGTGCAGAGTGCAGATTGAGAGTACAGAGTGCAGATTGGTAGTGTAGAGTGGTAGTGCAGAGTGCCTAAAACACATTGCCATTTACAATGCCATTATCTCTAACTTAAAACAAACCCGAGCCCTAATGCATTCCTAATGCTTGTTCCTAATGTTGTGTTGTATGATTGTTTTTTATGTAATCTTCGTTATTTTGGTACATTGATTTTGTTATGCAATCATTTTTCCTGGATGTATTTTGAATGAGGATATAATTAAATGATCTATGTGTTTTTTCAAAATCCCCGTGGTACGAAATTTATTTGATTGTGGTGACTGAATGAGAGTGTATTTATTGTTTAAATAATCTAGCAAGGGGAATCCTTTACATTGATTGGCTCCTTAAACCCCGTCGCCTTGTTTTCAGGGGTTTCTCTTTTTTCCACACAATTGTGTGTTTACACCGTGTGGAAATTGTAGCAATTTAGAAGTAGGTGACTGGGTAAAGGTCAATACAGGGCATGCTGGAGGTGGTTTAAGCACGTTTAGGGCCCTTTCAAGATAAAGGCAGCTTATTTATTTATTTATTTTATTGTTTTTCTATAACGCTGGCTAGACCCGAGGGTATCGGAGCGCTTCACAGCAGGATGGAGACAAGACAAATACAGGATAGCGGCACAAAGTAGACGTATACATAGGTGTTCAAAAATTACAGTTCTGCTGAGCGTCTGTATTCTGTGGTTCAGGAACATGGTGAAGCTTTGTTATCAAAGGGGTGGGGAATGCAATGTGGGAAAGGAGAAAACTGAGCAAACATGTAGGGGTTTCATGTTAATGCCAGATAATTAGTTCTGTGCTTCTAGGCATGCGAGAGTGAGTTCCCTTTTGCTTGGGGATGGTGATCGTGGTAATGTACACAGTTTTCAAAGTCAAGAGACGTAAAAATCGCAGGGTTCGCAAACCACTGGTGTTTCTGCAAAATTACGTTACTTAGTTACGCCTTTCTGTTTGAAGTTTATCTATAACTTACCATATCTAGACCAAGTGATGACATGATGCATTTGCTTTTTGCAAGAAAATGTTTGTTACGTTATCTTGTTTTGTTTGCTAATTTAAAGAAAAGAGCATAGGTACGTTGGGTCTTTCTAGAAGACTCAGAAGGTGCACTTATGTTCTGTGTTCCTTGGAGTGTAAGCATTCTGTGTGGGCTCAATTTATGCTGACCGGCTCAGGATGCCTATGCTTTGGTTCTCAATAAACATCCTTCAACTCAGCTTGGACGTATGGGTGTGTCCTTCACAACATGTCTTCTTAATAACAATCATCCAAACAATAGGAGCTATAGGGGGAAGAAGTGATCAGGCCGCACCCTACTCAACGTATTACCAAACAACAATGGGCTTGATCACCAATCATTACACCCAACTTTGACTATCCAGCACTACAGGGGTTATTATAAACTTTATAACTCCCTCACAGACTTAACTACGTCCCTAGGCTGTGGTGTATTCAAGTTGTAAAATGTTCATACGATCATAATCCACCCAATGTGCAAGAAAAAGTGTGGAAAGGAAAGGAGGCACCTCACGGTCGTAACATCAAGGGGACTGCTAGCTGGTACTCGTCAGCAAGTCCACTTATCATTGGTTACCACCTTTCCTGTTTACAGAAACGTGTGTGAATGTGTTATTTAACAAAAACCTTACCCCATGAAACCAAGGAAAACTCAAAACCTAAGTGTCATAGCATGCTAATATCATGTATGCCCAATGGACCCCATGAAGATATAAGCAGATAATCCTCACATTTAAAACTTGGTGAAGCTACCTAGCTGAAACTACCTTTATTTGGTGCTGCTAGCTTCCCAAATTAAAAATGGTTCTAATCAAACCATAATCAATTACGCTGCCGACATGTTTCGTTGCCCATACGAAATTTCAGGCAACTTCTTCAGGGCTGTTGGGGTTCCAAATTAAACTCTCATGGTAGGTTCAAATCAAACCTATGATGGTATAAAAACAAGAGGAAACGCCAACTGTGAACACACTCTGCTTAACACTGATCTAATATATTCTCACTTTTAAAATCATCTATTACCCACCATCTGGTTGCGTCCATCATATATACCTGCAACCATACATGCCAGGGGCGGGAAAAACTGTTATGCGTCAATTGATCGCGTTTCCCCACAGTGAGTGCCCAAAGGTCCTGTCACCTAAACAGAAGTTTCCAAAACAAACATTCATAATGTTGTAATATATTCAGCCAACTAAAATTATGCAGTCCAAAATGTCTACCTCCAATGCTTAAAAAAAGGGTACAGTGTAGTAATGGCCCCACTTTCATTGTGCATGCATATTTATGTCCCTATTCACAGTGGCAAGTGTACGCTCTCTCACTCAAGCTGTCGTAGCCCTCGCCTCCAGAAGCCAACATAATGTTAATGGCACCTTCAAAGTTCTCTCTATCAGCGACCCAAACTGTCGCTATCAATTCATTCTTAAAAAACACACAGCAGTGTGCTTTAGCCGATAGTTCTCAGGGGGAGCCAGGCGCGTTCACAATTGCTCAGTCTGAACGCCGCCCGGTCAGGATCCTGAAACTGCTAGCACTCCAGTACAAATGCCGACGAGTGATTATACCCGGAAATTCAAACAGGGAGCATTGCGTGTTAACAGTTATTTTAACTCGAACGCGGCGCGATTCTACTAACTTGCAGATCGTCGCCCCCATGCACTCCCTACTCGCTCGCGCACTCACCGCTACCAGTTGTATCCGACCACTGATTCAATGCCACACACGGGCGCCATAAGGGCGTGTTTAAATCGTTCCCTCTTTGCCACGCAAATCACGCCCAACGCGTGATTCTCGCCGTTCCTCACCTAACAGGCGGCCATCATGGAACGTGTTAAGACGTTCACAAAAGCCATTGGCCATCTTAACCTAGTCAATTCTTACTGTTTCCAGAGTAACTGAATCACAATCATAAAAATGGTTAATTTCCAGACGGTTTCTAATTAAAAAGACCCCTTTTCAGTGTGCAAACAGCACAGGACTATTGATAGTTTAACAACCAGTAATTCAATTCCAGCCCCACTAATGTTGATATCCACCTTCATCATTATTAACATAGGGAATATTTTTTGCATAAATTGTTATATTTGGCAACAACGCCCACTGGGTAGTGTGGTGCTCAACATACCAGGATTATTACCCCAGGGTGGCCAGCAGCATTCCAATGCATAGGAATTATATACACACTCAAACGTCAAAGTCCTGTAGCTCGCCTATGGTCTCGAACACTTGCTCCATTCAATGCAGTCATTTAATCCAAACTTGTCAGCTTTCTCCGAAAAAATCCATTTAGCCTCCTTCCTGGCTAAAATGGATTCAATATTATGAGTCTCGCCCATCACTCTTTCAAGGACAGTCCACCTCAGATCCCTGGGGTCATGCTGTTTCTCTTGAAAATGCTGTACCAGACTTGTTGTTAGCTTCTTAGCCTTGAGGCACTTGAGTACCTTCAAGGCTAAGAAGCTAACAACAAGTCTGGTACTCATAATATTGAATCCATTTTAGCCAAGAAGGAGGCTAAATGGATTGGGACAGTTAACTCCACTGGCCAATCAAAAGTATCACAAATACGTCAACAATGCTTACCCAGTACAACAAATTAAGAAAGTCAGCTCTATCTTACACAAACCTGCAACTCTACCTTACTCTCCGGTAAAGTACCAGACAAATGGAAGGCAGCAATTGTTTCGCCTCTTCTAAAGACGCCTTCTTTAGACCCTGAAAGCTTAACCTCTCTTTGCCAAAATGAATGGGAAAGAGGTCCATCACCATATAACTAATTATCTGAAATCCTACAAGTTATTGCACAAAGCTGATTCAGATGATTTTTGCAAAGGATTCTCAACAGAGACAGCCCTTGTCAAAGTCATAGAAGACTACTGGCGCACCTTGGATGGAAATGCATTGGTAGCTATGATTTTACTAGATCTATCTGCAGCCTTTGATACCATTTCCAAAAGCATTTTATTTCAATTACGTGAGGCAGTTGTGCAAGGTCGGATGAGCACAAGAATGAGGTGTAAATAGTTACTCATCCTTGCACCTCTATCTCAAATTCGGCATCGAGCTTGGACAGATACCCTTGCCAGGTTTCACAGGTCTATATTTGACTAGCTGCTCCAATATCAGTTTTTTATTTTGCACTCTGGTACTATAGTCTTGCTTATCCAATTATAAAGCCAGGACTACAAATCTCAGAATGAAAAGAAAAACTGGTGTGGAGCACCTTGGCACACATGGACCTGGGAATCCCGGCAGCTATGCTACTAGCAAAGCTGCTGCCTTTTCTTACCACTGCTGCAAGAGAGGGGGTTCAAGCCAAACTTGTCAAACATTTGTGTCTTCTACCATTTTAAGAAATTCTTGCATGAACGTTCTTTCATGCCTTACTCACAGATTATGAGAATGCTTGCAAAAATGGGTGAGTACCCAGGAAGCCAGATCATGTCCTATACTATTAACAAAATTAGCAAATTTTAAGCCAGAGCAGATTTCCATTATATGTTTAATGTTTGATTACCGCAAATACAAGTGTACATATAAATGTCTCAGGAGCTATGTGACATCATAGTGCTATGCCAGTGACTAATGTTTGTATTCCTATGCTAACACTTACCGCCTGTCATGGGTTTTGGTTTTGAAAACCTGGTCCCCCCAGAGTTGGGAAAAAATAAATGGTGTTCTTTAACTGACATACAAACTCACAATACTGAAACAAATTCTCCCTCCACCAAGTGTAGAAGTGTGATCCAGCTAATATAACAGAATTGATAGTGATATACTTATATAGCCCAGCTCTACACACCACATAATAGCTTCTGAGCACTTTAAAGTTGGTGTCAGTTTAACAAACAACAGCATAAGGTGTTGGGCTTTGTGGGATTGAACTTGGTTAACTAACTCTGTGACAGTACCAGTCACTTTGGGTTATAGGGGTGAGAAAGTGGAGGTCGGCAAACCACTACCAGTTCAAGCCAGATGCATGCTTTACATCGCCTCAACATCTTCTTGGCCCCTTGAGCTCAAAATAAGGCAACTTGTTAAGTGCTTCTACCTGCTCCCCATGCTTTAGGCTCATTTGCAAGAAATGAATGTCCATGCCTTAATCTCGGATGCAAAGCAGGAGAGCGAAAATGATTGCTAGCTAGTGGCTAAATTGCACAATGTGAAACTACAAAACATGGGATCAATCCCGATTGACCACCTAACCACGTTTTTCTCCATTACTGCATATGATAACACCTTCAAATATGTGAGTTCAGAATGTGCGCTGTACAAGAGCAAAAGCCTCCTGAGTATGATGTATTAGGCTATACTGTTGCTCCATATAAAATAAAAATCAGGGCCACATTACATATAGGGACAACATGACAAATGGCTTGCATCTTAGCATTTGTTTATTGTATTGCAGTCTGGGCGGGGGCACATACGTTTCCAAGTTTAAAATCAATTTTAATATAAATGCCTCTCAATTAGGTGATATTATCCGATAAGGTGAAATGCTCTCAGTGTCCGAATGTTTAATATTAATCTTGAGGGGACATTTTCATATTTGAACATAATATTTTCTCAATGATTTACACACCAATATTTTCAAGGCTTAGCTCATGCATTGGCTCTTTAGAGCAGAGCTAGACCCTTAGCTTGGATCTGGTCAGGCACTTTCTGTTAAGGGGAGTGGAGGACTGGAATCCGCAGCCAGTATGAGTGATGATGACTTCTGTGGCACAAAGGGCACCAGCTACAGGGAGAGATAGAGAGTGTCAGATCTGGCAGACTGTTGGTGTGCTGCAAATGCGAGCCACACACTAAAGTATACAAAAATGTGATGGATGGAATGCTTGAATTAATTTCAATCACTAGGGCTGCATACCAGTTCATTGTTTAGTTCACACCATCCCACCTCAGTTTGGACCTAGCCAAATGCAAATCAGTCTTGAACCTGCTCTAATAGCAACAGTTCAGCTGAACTGCCATAAGAGGTCCTCCCTGAACTGTAACTCAAGCAATCTAGGACTGTCTTCACCCTAGTTAGGGCTGATCAGCCATATAACTTGGCTCCAGTGACACAGTGTGCATACCATGTCTGGGCCAGGCTGCATGTGCATTAAAAGCAGAAGCACCACTATGGGGTCCTGTACTGCCTTTCACTGAGACACTGCCTGCTGGGCTGTTCCCTGCGCTGCTCTGCACTGAGCTGAGCAGTGCACTTTGAGCTCTGTAGACGCTCTGCAGCACTTCACCACCAGGATGATGATTTCATTTGTAGAGGCAGAGAAGGTTAGTGTGAAGGAGGGTATGCCACACAGCCTCTTTTGTCAATTTATTTTCCATTCTCACTCCAAAGCCTTAAGTCTGTGCTGCAGTTTGAAAGCACCTTCCTCCACTCTCGTGCTAGACGACTTTCCATTCAGCCATAATCTCTTGTCAAGCTAAAGGGAGCAACATGCAGTGCATAGCACTAGCAGCAGGCCCAAACAAATTAAAATAATAATGCTATGTGTGTGTGAATCTGAGTAGTGGATCCAGTTTGAACCATGTCAGATGACTGTTTTAGCTTGGCACAGGATGGAGGATGAAGTACGTTTCCCCCATTCAGCCGAAGTGCATTGCCTGCACTCCTGTGGCTGTAGAAGGGAAAGCCAGGCACAGAGGTAAGAAGGATTCAGTTAGGGCTATCCTTAAAAACTGAATGATGATGACCTTGCTAGCAAAAGGCTGTTGGTTAATTTTTCCTGTGAGCACTGCTTATCAGTAGTTGGTATGGTTCAAAGGTGGAAATGCAGTTTCGGTTGTTCAAGGTGAGGACATTTCTAGAAAGGGCCTGCCTATGCATCTGACTCTGATCACAAAGCCTGATTATAGACAAGTGCAGAGATTTCACACTTCACTGTGCCCATGTGTTGGATATTCCTGCTTGAAAACTGGTCCATGACTGGTCCATGATTACCAACTGTGAGTCCCTCTGTGACTAGAATTCTCTATCAGAAGCGCTGTGTAGTTGATCCATATCCCCGGTCAGGAAAATGTGCAGACAAGTGGGATCCAAACCACCTAATCTGTCCTTGGCCAGGGTCGGGAGTGCTCTACAGAGTACACAAAGAGCTGCTGTACAATCCGGGCTTGTTTCTGCCTCACACTCATAATCCCAGAGATGTGGGGAGATCACCTATGGCTTGCACTTTCTGCAAGAGGAGCTAAATGTCTCACTGAAATGCCAAGAAACCAGTCTGCCTGATGAGAAAAGGAAGGAATATGCCCGACCCTACAGAAGGAGCGACTGTCCAGGAGGAGATGCCCAGCATGTCCTTTACGTGAACAGCAGCCAGAGAAAGCAGACTATCCTCTGACGCAAAGCTAGGAGTGATCTGTACGGTCCTTTCTGGATGCTCAGTGCAGTTTCTAAGTAAGCTGCATTTACAAATGTACCAAATTACCCATGTCACATAGCAGATTGCTGCAAGACTGGTGGAGTTGCAGCTGATACAGTAAGAAAGAAACTTTGGTTCTGAGAGATATTTCTCCAATTGGCCTGGAGGCTGCAACTATCAGAGGACACCATTACAAAGGAGATCGGCCCAGTTGCTATAACTGCCAACCTAGGACATTGCTGTAGCCAGTCAGGAGGACCACCGCTGCTTAGATCAGGCAGTGCTGCTTAGGCCCACACAACAATTACTTTGAGACCATCGTCCCAAGTGAGAGTGCCAGGGCAGCCCACGCCGGAGATGAGCTGCTGCCGTGAGGGAGGGAGGGAGCCAGTCGGTTCCTTCTGCACAGCCTCAACTGCTACGGAAGCCAGCAGGTAAAAATTCAGCCTGCACAAATGTCCTGAATACTGAATGCACTCAGACAGGTCAGTTGCTTTCTTTCACACTTTTTGGCAAGAAGGGGCAAAGAAAAATGAAATAGAACGAAACCTGTTGTTTCTTGGGGACTATAGGTAAGGGATCTTGGCCACAGTGGAAGGAGAGTGGAGTATCAGCGAAGAAATCAAAGAAGTAGGGGGTGCACCACCTCACTGTCTATAGGAACATCATTTCGATCATGCACACCTCTTACATTAATTGTGTAGTATTTAGTTTTGCTGCGTGATTAAAGGAATTTATTTTTACATAAAAAATAAGCATCGGGATGGCCGGCCATTACCTTATTTCGTGTGTTGGTTGAAAGTTGAGTTCTGAGTTCATGCTTCTCACCTCTCTGAGAAGCCTGCGACTAGTCATCCTTGTTAACGTGACAGCCAAATACGCAAAGGGTTCTACATGGCCCAGTTTGTAGAGCCATACCAGGTTGGACTCCCAAGACACCAGTGTCAAAAAACCTCAACCACTATTGGCCAGTCCTGTGAACACTGAATGTGGTCTGACATACTCCTTAAGAGCATTCACAAAAATAGTGGCTGCACACCTTAATTTTTCAAGGAGCCAGCAATATCCATTTATATATCTATTTCGACAAATATCTGTCTTGAGATCAGTCCACACCCAATAATGTACCAAATCTCTCAAAACTATTCAGTCTTGCTTTCTTTATTAACCAGCAATGATGCATATGAATCCCTTGATCCAGATCTCTTCATACAGGAAGGTTGCTCATTACAACTTGCATCTTTTTTGGTGCTCAAGGAAACCGGCATCATTTTCATATCGTACCACAACGGTGAGTTCCAATGGCATCATGCTCTTCACTACACTAGTTTCTCCAAAGAGGGGGACTCAAGTGTTCAATCGCCTGAAAGAATGTTTGTTGAAAGTTTCTGGACTTCCAAAAACAGTCATGAAAACCTAATTGACACATGGCAGGGAAATCCATACCTCAAGACAAAATACTTCATATCAGCCATTTGGAACCCACTGCTCCTTATCTGAGCCTCACATTAGTTTCCTTCATCTTCTACAAGCATAAGTATCAATATCCTTTTAGACTACACAATAGGTTAGGTTCAACATGAAACAGAATGAGTTATCTTGTCTCCTTGTTATCTTTATCTAAGTTTTGAGCCCTCTTAAACATTTCCTGTACCATATTATTTTAACTTAAGGAAAACTGTGGAAACAGCTTCTATTAAATAGATATTTTCATGTGTCACATAAATGCAAGTTGAACCAGAGATTAACTGCAGTGTTTCAACCTGGGATCTATCTAAACTTACAAAGGGAACAGAGTGTATGTTAACTTTTTGAACATGCCTACAGGCATGATCTGCGCACATATCATTATCTCAATGAACAGATTCAAATCTTTCTTTCAGGTATTACTATGTTAATAATCGCCAAAATGTTGCCTATACTAGGTCCTAGAGATAAATGCTTTATGAATGGTGCTGAATTTTCCATCTGAGTAGGAAGCGTGTCTCTTTGGGATGCTCTATTACATCCTTTACACCTCCCTTAATTCTTCTAATCTTGCAGACTCTGGGGTTTGAACATATGGAAGATACCAGTCTGACTTCAGCAGTTCTGGTTATTGGACATGCTTCTCCTAGACAACAACATTCTGACTCCTACAACCTTCTTACTGTTCTGCAGGATACAGAATGCCTAGTAAAGTAAATGGGAAAAGGGATAATTTGTTGCTCTCCCCTTTCAATCTGGGTTGTCTTTTCACCCGGGTTGTCCGGATATGCAACATTTGGCATCTTGTAAAACATTATTGTCAACATGAGCAGGTGGGGGAAAAAACGATAGGAACAGAAAATCGTTGTGATTTAGTTATTGGGCTTTTCACAAAAATAGGCATCTGCTTCTCATTACCATAAATGCTGCTATTTATTTTGCCTATTTGACAGGACAGTGGCCCTGCTGGATTCCTGGAAACAAAACATGCCAGTAATTGGAAATCTACTTAACTGAAATGAGGCTATATCACATCATTTTATTTGCACTGCTCCATCAACATGGTCCCATTAGAGACCCTGCCATTAAAACGTTCTTTTAAAGCTGGGCCTGAGGACCAAATATTTCCAGTGAGACAGAATGGTCATGCTTCTACAGAATCTCTATATTACCAGAAACACTCATTTTATTACTCACGAATGAGAGTTTTCAGATTATTTACTGATCATCCATCGTGGATAGACCCAACACAAAGCATAAAAAGCCACCTGTGCCGGAATAGGATTTCTCCATCCTCTTACAAAATATGTGGAACATTTGTTCCTTGGAGACTTCACACTCATCTAACTCATACTTATATCCAGATCAAAGTCCGCATTGTGGCCTTCCATTTGCATCTGTCCATTTCTGAAGCTTGTCGGGCAGCACCGTGGGCCAATCTTCATGCTTTAGTAAGCATTACTCTTTAAGATGCATCAGTCGAAGAGAACGCAGCTTTCGAAAACGACAGAAATTCCACACATACTGTTATCTCTTTCAAAGTTCTTTATAGTGACAGCATATTCTGGAGACACTTTTCCCAGTTATGCCTGCACATACAGGTATTCCCAAACAGTAGTGGAGGAATAGGAGCAAGGGCTAAGTACATCAGAATCTCCCGGGATGTAATCTGTTCTCAGGAATGTGCCATTCATTGGCTGCGGTTCAACAGAAATGGGCCAGTGTCATGTCAAGTGGGTATCATGATTTATTGTATGCTTCACCAATGAGGGGACATGGATAAACATGAGCCACACCTTGAAATACATACTATATCCCAAACTTATACTTCAGAGCAATGGGAGGTACCTAGTCACAAGCCTATTTGAGAACAAAGGTTAGCTGGTGACACTGTTTGTCATGCCGCTCTTAGCTGATGAGTTACTTTATTTTCCATTGCTTATTGGTAACAATATGAGTTTGCATGAAACTATTAGACTCTAAAGCTGATCAGAAAAGTCAAGGTATTCTGTGACAGGAAACAAATACAGAGTTTTTTCAACACAGATGAATATATAGTTCACAAGTGATGACAAAATTACAATGAGCAGAAATAGTCATGGCTATCGATAAGAGGAACATGATGCAGTAAGTTTCTTACCTGACTGCTCCCTCGCAGATCAATGACGGACTCTGGGATCTGCATAATAATGTACTCAGAGATCAGATTGGCTTGAATCAAATCCTGCAACATCAGGCCTTTAGAGAAGAGAACAAGAGTTACTCATATCTCTGCACTGTGGGGCCTCCGGTAGTAAGAGTAGAAAGAGCAAAAAGGTTTACATTTCACACCAAATGTCTTTTCATATCTCAGACTTCATTCACTTTCTTGTTGTTTTCCACACATGCATCATAATAGCTTCTTGGGGTGGCTTTGTAGTTCTTTCGTAGACTCAGAGTTAAAGCACTAGGCTTGTTTTATGGTTAATCCATCACTTACAGGATCAAAAGCAACTTAACTTCTGTTGTGGGCTGCCTCAGTTGTCACACTTTGGTGTCCATCATCTTCCACCCACCCTTTCATCCCTTCTTCCCTTCAGAGGGAGTCAATACCATCCTGTAATCTCCTACAAAGAGTTATAATGAAATCCTACCTCATGGTCAGAAGAATGCAAACTGTATACATTTCAGAGAAAGAAAGAACCAATCATAGGCAGAGCATCAGGACTTTTGGTATTTACTGTTGAGATACGCCATCTCTGGACAACTTAGTCCTTGGAGAAAATCAATTGATATTCACGATAATCCATCTTTGCAACTTAAAAGTTGACATTGGAAAGAAATAATGGTGCACCTGTAAGTTAATTAAAATATCCTTGGCTCCATTTAGAAAGATGTAGTCCCTTTAGTTCCCCGCCTCATTATAGTGGGAATTGCTGGTAAGGTGTAAGAGGTCCTCTGCCTTCCCCTGGATAATATGGTTCCAGGTGTGACAGGATTTACCGAGGTCAAACTCTTGTAGAACTGCAAAAGATCCCATTTGGACTGTATGCAAATTATACTTGACTTTGAATAGATCAACAGCGGTCCCATCAGGACAAGCCAATTTGTGGGAACCATGCACTAATCCACAGCAGGGTTTCTCCTGGTATTCTACGGTGCTAACAAATACACCTGAATTGAAACCCTCCAGATCCAAAATACCAATTGGATCAAAGGGGGTATGTGTCGAGGAAGTCTTTCTCCAAATAAGAAGTGTAATGAGCAGATATATCCTGAGTTTGACCGGCAGTCAAATAGACAATTGGCGATGGACAGCACACATCCGTAATACATCCATCATACTCAACTCACAATTAAGCAGCGATTTTAGAGGAAAGTTCGGAGTAAAGCCACAATTGTGGCAAGAAAGGAGCCAGGAATACAAAATAGGTGATGCGCACAATAATACAGTAACTAAGGGAGCAAGAACATTTGGACCACCGGAGATGTGTGTGCACCAGAATATTTAATGGTAGGGGGTTCCAAAGTTTGAGGTCAGGAATAACAATCTCACATCAGGACAATATTGCTATTTCATTCACAGGAAAATCTTTGGCTAGAAGAAAACCTCAAGTACCTGAAGCCTCGAGTCTTCAGGCGTAATTCAGGAGGAATACTGCACTTCTGCTACTGATCCCTGAACTGGGTACAATACTTACTTTGACCAGTTCTCTAGCAGTTCAGAGTGTTGCCCAAATAAGTTCAATACTTTATTTGTGCACGGCCTGATTGTCTATGATAACAAAGGAATATTAGGAGTAGGGGTAATCACGTGGATTTACCTAAAAATTCTGCGACATTAAGCAGATCTAAATGGGAAAGTAACTTTGCATTTAGTGCTATTCTCTTACCATCAAATTCGATCTAAAATGAATGGCAGAGTGTTTTTTGCGCTAAGAAATATCTCTAAACGCAACATTGTTGAGCATGAATAGAGTGCGAGCAGCTTCACACGCTCTCTAAATGTGCACTTGGCATAGGATCTTCCTCCAATTTACCCCCGGCATTTAGTACTAGTTTCTAACTGCAAAACGGACCCTTTCATCTAAAATGGTCCGAGGATGCGTTTGCACTAAGAAAATAGCGCT
This sequence comes from Lissotriton helveticus, assembly GCF_964261635.1. Taxonomy (NCBI): domain Eukaryota; kingdom Metazoa; phylum Chordata; class Amphibia; order Caudata; family Salamandridae; genus Lissotriton; species Lissotriton helveticus. Next base: position 983,038,610 of record NC_136061.1, on the reverse strand, counting down.
AAATACAACAGAAAATAAACAGCAGCACGCACTCGCTAAATGTGCTTTTGTGTTAGGATTTCCCTCCAAATTCTCTTAATTATGCAAGCGGGCATAATCGCATTATTGGTAATTCTGCATCAAAGTGTAACGCAAATTTACTGAATGTTATTAAATTACTCCCAGGTCTTATTAGGAGGTCATCTACAAAGAGAGAAACCTGGGCCTGTAGAGCAGGAGCCAACTGAAAGCCTCTGAGCACATTGTCAACTCAATGAACTTTTCTAATGATTCAATCTCCACAGTGAAAAGTACCAGAGATAAGAGACAGCCCTATTGTGTGCTGTGGCCCATCGGAAATAGATGAGAGAAAACACCACTGACTCGGATGCAGGCCAGTAGATAAGTATAGAGCAGCCAGATATTACTAAGGAAATGTATCCCAAAACAGAGATTTGTTAAGACCACTAGTAGGTACACCCATCCCACAGAGATAAAAGCTTTTTGAAAGTTGTGTAATGAGACCTTCTTATATGGAAGCAAGAGCCAAATCTTCATGAAGTCTCCTTTTATTGTAAAATGTAAACTGTGCGGGCATGAAGCAGCTTTAATCCCTGTGCACTAGTTAACGAATAACACCTCACAATCAAATTGATAAGATCACAGCAAACATTTTTGTTGCAATGTGTTTATTAATGATAGAGATCTAATACAATGATGCATTGATCTGTACGTTTCTTTGGTTTTAAAAGTATCATAATAGCGACTCTCTGAGCACTTGTGGAAGAATTGTTTCTTCCAGAGACCTGGGAATTAAACCAAATGTGCGGTGTTAGCTGTGAGGTTAAAAATGTAAACAATTTGGCTAGAAAGCAGATTTGGCAAGAGATTTACTTGTTTGTAACTGAACTATAGCAACTCCTAGCTCCTCTATTGAGCTCTAGCTCAACACACTCTGTTGAAGACAAAACATTCCATCTGGATGGATACTAAAAATGCAGCCAGCGCCCCAAGCAAGGAAGGCTGATGTTCAATGTATGATGCAAAAATGTTGTCTAAAGCATGGCATTCTCTGACAAGATCTCTTTGGGCATTATTGCTCCCTTCCACCCCAAACAGGTCTAATCCAACTCTATCATCTGTCCAGCCATTTAAGTAGTTTTCCTACCTTCTACAGTATGGTCTGTGAGGTCTCCAGCTGTTTCCAATATTTGACTGCCAACAGGTGTCTCAGACATAGACGTACTTTCCAATGTGTGTTAAACCTGCCTGTCCCCCAGATGCATGAAATTTAGTGTCAAGGCCAGCCAAAGTTGTTTCCAGAAGTGCAATCGATGCACACCTACCGTTTTTAAGATGAGATGTAAACCCATTCTCCCTTTCTCCGGTCACAGTCTTGAAAACCTCCCAGCGAGAAATAGGAGATTCAACTGATTTGTTTTTGTTCTGTTGGAAACCGAGGTAAATTTCGGTTTGCACATGCTAACGGATGTATGTCGTTACAACGCATGCTTTTTCCACGCATGCCTTTACAATGCAGGTTTTACAACGCAAGTCGTTACGACGACTTGCGTTGGGGGGCGCTGGATAGTGAATAGTTTAATTTACTATTCCAACTCCAGTCCCTGTGGATAGTAGGGAAGGTTTTGGATAGTAATTAAACTATTCCCTATCCTACAGCGCCCTCCAGCGCAAGTCGTCGTAACGACTTGCGTTGTAATTCCTGCGTTGTAAAGGTACTGCGTGGAAAAAGTTTCGCTGTAAAGGATGTTTACCCATGCTAACAATGGCCTTAATTAGCTACCATGTCTTTTGTCTCCACAACATCCGACCATGAGCCGGACTTAATGAACAACTCTGCATAGGCTCGAGCAATGAATGTATCAAAAAGGTGACTGGCAGTTTTAGGTCACACTGAACAATAACAAAAGGAAAAGGAGGAAACACGTAAGGCAACCATTTCAAGAAACACATTACAACATAAGGGCAAGGCTGGTGAATGCAGGCATGGTCTCCCAAAAATGGAGAGAGAACACAAGGAATGAGGGGTGGAAACTCCTGACACATGAAAGCATATCTATTCTTGATAACCTAAAGGACTAAGCAGCCCAAAGTAATGGGCTGCCAGCTTGGCAAAAAACCCTCCCACAGGGTGCACATGCTACCCCGAGGAAGAACGAAAGCAGTTTGCCAGGAGGGGCTAGAGAGGTGGGGGAGGAAGAAGACTCCTGTTGGCGGCATTGCAGACCCATGGAGCTGACAAACTACCCTCTGCAATTGCAGAAAAAAAGTTATTTAAATCCTAATTGGCAGAGAACCCCAGTATTGCTGATAAGGCAAACTGTGGAATAATCACAACACTTCCTGTAATGCTGATGGACTTGATGGGCTAGAGAGGCCAAACCAGGCATTCAAGAAATAGTGAATCCCTACTTAAATCTCTCAGGGGCTGATCCGGCCTTATCACTGAACAAATGGAAGGCATCAAAGAGCCCATCCATAAGGTTGGCCTGAGAATCTCAGGTAAACCCAGTGAAGTGCATCTAGGTATGTTGAAGTATAGTCACTTGAGCGCCCACCATTCAGGGACACATTGGCACATGGTTCCGATTAAATCACTGGTCGGCCTGACCTGGAGAAAACAATCTCTCACAGACGCAACCAAGCGCACACTTCTCATGTAGCCTTGATTACTCCTAGTAAAGGCTACATTTACCACAGCTTTTCATGTGAGCTCTCTTATAGTGTTTTGCCTTTCAGCTGCAGCAATTTATTCTTCTAGCTACCTTTTCCTTGAGTAAATACCTGCCATAGCCACACCAAACTACCACCTTCACAGCGTCCCATTTTATCCCACATGTGCCTGCAGTGTTCACATTATGCATAAAATAGGAACTAATGGTGTCTTGCGTTTTCCACCGGAACATTGTGTCTTCTAAATATATGGATCAGGATTCGCGAGATAGGTATCATCACCCTGAACTTTAAGCATTGGTATTTAAATTGAAGTGATGAATGGTCAGAAAGTACTCTGCCTTTGCAATAGTTACTTTTTCACTGAACCGGCAGATGCTTGGGACTGGATGGTATGAGTCGGTAGAGCCCACCACATCGCCAGCCTGGCAGAAGTCGCTTTCACCTACTGGGCAGGACTTTAAAGAGATGCCATCTGAAGAGGCTCCCTTGCTGAGGGGTGCCTGCCTTAAACATTTCGTGAGGCGTTACTGGTCTCGCCTTCCTAAGCCAGGGAGGGGGGACCAATTGGAGGTGATGTTCTACCAACCACTATCAATGCTGGGAATCGATTACAAAATATTGAGCAAAATCCTTGCGATGCGACTGCTCAAGCACCTCCCGAACCTGGCTACACTTGGACCAAAACGGATGTATCCCGGGTAGATCCACGACTCTTAACATCCGAAGGTTCTACCGTGTATTGGTGGCAACACCAGTGCAGTGGCACTTCGCGGCATGTACGGTGCTAGACCTAGAAAAAGCTTCTGACAGTCAACTGGGAGTAAATGTTTGCAGTTTTTAGCCAAAGTGGGCATTGATGGCCAGCTACAATGTCTCATAAGGCTCCTCTACTCGGAGACTACAGCGTGAGTAAAGATAGGACAATGTGTCTAGGCCACCTTTTGGGTCAGTAGAGGCACCCAGCAGGGCTGCCCCTTCTCCCCATTACTATTTGCCCTCTCAATTGAACCACTGGTGCAGAAGCTCTGGCAGGTGGGTCAGACCCTTAGAGGGGGTCAATGCATGTGGTTAAGTTGTATGCAGACAATGTGTTGGTCTATGTGAGAGATGTGCGAGTAGGCATAGATGAGATTGTGAGTGTACTAATGGAATTCCATGAAGTTTCAGGGCTGGGAGTGAAATGGTCCAAAACCTGTCTGTTCCCAAAACACATGGAATGCCTGCTGCAAGGATTCAAGGTTGATACTCACCTCCTACGCTGGTAACTGCACACCTTTCGGTACTTTGGCATTAACATCCATCATGCCATCTGCAATCTTCTTGATGGCAATCTCATGAGGGCAGTGGCTTCTCTTAGACCACAGATTGCATTCTGGTGCACACTTCCACTCTCAGTGCAGGGTAGGGTGACCCTATCAAAAATAGTGATACTCTCTTGCCTCTTATATTATTTTCAGAATCTCCTGGTGAACATACATTGTAGCACTTTTCGTACATTACATGTCATGTTGTCAGCTTCCTGTGGAGCAAGGGATGAGGTCGCAGCTAACTGACTAAGATGCAGCTCCCAGTGGACAAGGGAGGCCTGGGGGCTCCGAACTTCGAATATTGCTATTTGGTAGCACAGCTGCAGTGGCCCACTCACTGGCTGGCGGGTTGCTACGTTGAATTGGGACTGGCCTCCGGATCCCATGTGCAAAGAATGGTGCGTGAAGCTTTTCTATCCCCCGGGTTCATACCCCAGTAGCTATGGGGTTGTTATGAGTGACCCATGGTAGTTAGCAAAGCATTTTACGCCTCTTGCTGAATGCCTCAGTACACACTAGTGATTTGACTTGGGTCTGTGAGACCATTCAAGGAGCTAATCGGGGTTGACGGAGTAGTGCTGCAGGAAGCAACTTGAGAAAGAACGCTGGGAGACCCGTTTCAGAATGGAACTCTAGTCTGATTTGTGCAGCTGAGCGATGACCAAGACCTACCAGTGAAGCACTTTCTGGCTTATGGTCGACTGGTGGCAGAACTCAGAAGACTGTGGCACATTACTGATATGGAACCTGATCAGCACCCACCCATACAGACAATGCATACTATGGGTGATGGCTGCCACCTATGGCCACCTATGCCACCTATATATGGCTGTCTCAGACCATTTCACACCTGCCACAAGACCCTTTGATAGCACTCCGTTGGACGTGGGAGGTAGACATGGGCCGGGCATTGACGCAAACAGAATGGGACAGGTCCCCTATACACCCCTGCAGGTTCTCCCACAATGCCTGGTTCCTGTACATTCAACACAACATACTAAATAGGGCCTACCTCACGCCTGCAAGACTCAACAGGATCTTCCTAGGAACCGCGTTGACTTGCTCGCAATGCATGAAGCCTGAAGTAGACCTGGCGCACATGTGCAGGAATTGCCCGCACGTTCGGGAGCTATGGCTAGAGGTCACAGACAGGCTTGGAGAAATAACAGGCTGCGTGGCGAGCCGAATGTTAGGGCCAATTAATCTTAGGTGTGCATGGAGTGCAACAACCCCGCTTTACTGATTTAGCACTGCTGATGGTCTGCAAATTGATTACTATTCACTAGAAGCCTAGAATACTACCTGGGGTAGGCCATTCATGTGCGGCAAAGCTTAAATGGGGCAGAGCCGAGGCAACTGCGCTGAGGAAAGAAGAGGCATGTGGACTACAAAAAAGACCCATTGAAGGTGACTGGGAGGGCCTCATAGATGCCTTGTTGATGTCTTAGGAAGACCCCGACGCATAGAGCAAGGGTGTTAGATGAATGGTGCACCGTACTCTCCTCTTTACAGGGACTGGCCTCTTCCTTTGCGCACTGGTGCATATAAATGATGGGCGGGTGGGGGACCGCAGAGAGTGCAAGGTTCAGGCACAAGAATAATGTATGTTCTACAATCTGTTATATTAGGATGGGGTTACAAGTGCTTTTGTAATGCAAGATTGTTGGGGAAGATTCTCTACTTTGCGAAGTTGGCAACGTCACTGCTACTGATATGGCTTGTTCAATTGAGTTTAATGTTAATACACTGGACCGATCTCTCCTAATCCATTCTAAGCTATCTTTGTTGGGGGCATACAATCAGACTATTGTCAAAGGACATCCGGTTAAGGCAGCATGCAATTTTATGTGTCTTCCCTCAATGTCTGTTCGCGTAACAGTGACTTCGTACGGGACTTTCGGTGGCCAGATTTCAACCCCACCATCCTGCTTTGAGAGCTGTAGCTTGCATGATATAGTGTGACTTTCTATTTTTTGTGGAGCGTGTCCTCTTCACTTGGGAGATTAGTCTTTTGTAGGCATGTAATCTTTATTCCCCATTTACGCAAGTTTGCTCTCACTCTCGCTCGCTTAGTGTAGTTGTTCAGACCCTGGATGTTCCATGTGACCATTTGTATAGTATCAGCCACTGTTGTTCTATCTGGTTTCGGGACCATGCCCTGATCCCTGCACCCTCTTTCGTTTACCGCTTGCCCTGTGGTGCACTGACCTGTGTAGTGTTACAACATTGACCACTAACTGCATCTTGCCCTGGATCACTTGAGTGAGCCAACTGGGAAGGGTGGGTTAGACATAGACCATTAAATGACTGTTATCCTTGCCCCCTAAGTCCTGTACCTCATAGTGTCTTTCCCTCTTTATGATGTTTCATCTTGGAATTTGAATTTGGCAATCATCATGCTGTTCTCCCCTCCTTTCTCTGTTAGACCATCAGCCCGGTTCCACCACATTTCCAGCCAGTCCCATGCTCGTTGTGGTTCAGTAAAAGAAAATGTGATTTGTTGCCACGTAGTACCTTTAGCTGTGAAAAATATCATATATATTTCAGACTTTGGTCTCAGCAGCTTTTTTTCACGCTTTCAAAGGAGCGACTTTTTTACACGTGTATCATGTAGTCGGGGAAAATCATCACTGGTGCATCTACAATACGTATGTCTTTGCTCATGGGCGTCGGCAGAAATGTTTCCGGGGAGGGGAAGGGAAATTTTTAACTTCATCACCATCCCCCTTGCACCCTTCTCCCATCTGCCTTGCACCCTTCTCGCCCACCCCCTTGCACCCTTCTCACCCTCCCCCTTGTACCCTACTCCACCTCCGCCTTGCACCCTTTTCTACCTTGCACCATTCTCCCCTCTGCCTTGTACCCTTTTCCTCTCTGCCTTGCACCCTTCTCCCCGCTGCCTTGCAACCTTCTCCCCTCTGCCTTGCACCCTTCTCCCCTCTGCCTTGCACCCTTCTCCTCCCTGCCTAGCACCCTTTACCCCCTCCCCGTGCACCATTATCCCCCTCCGACTTGCACCCTTCTCCCCTCCGCCTTGCGCCCTTCTCCACTTCTACCTTGCACCCTTCTCCCCCTCTACCTTGCACCCTTCTCCCCCTTCGCCTTGCACCCTTCTTCCCCTCCCCGTGCACCCTTATCCCCCTCCGACTTGCACCCTTCTCCCCTCCACCTTGCATCCTACTCCACTTCTACCTTGCACCCTTCTCCCCCTCTGCCTTAAACCCTTCTCCCACTCCGCCTTGCACCCTTCTCCCACTCCGCCTTGCACCATTCTCCACCTTTAACCCACATCCCCCTTTGCCTTGCAACCTTCTCTGCCTTGCCCCATTCTCCCCTCTGCCTTGCACCTTTCTCGCCCTCCCCAGCACCCTTCTCCCCCTTGCACCCTTCACCCCTCACCCTTTTACCCTAACCCACCTCCGCCTTGCACCCTTTTCTACCTTGCACCATTCTCCCCTCTGCCTTGCACTCTCTGCCCCTCTCCTTGCACCATTCTCCCCTCTGCCTTGCACCTTCTCCTCTCTGCCTTGCACCCTTCTCCCTCTCGCACCCTTCTCCCCCTCCGACTTGCACCCTTCTCCCCTCCGCCCTGCATCCTTCTGCCCTGCACCCTTCGCGCCCTCCCCCTTGCACCCTTCTCGCCCTCCCCCTTGCACCCTTCTTGCCCACCCCAATGCACCCTTACACCCAATGGAGGGGGCTGCCACCTGGAACAATGGCACCATTTCATAAGGATGATGGACTAGGGCCGGCCCTGACTGGGACCACACCGGACGCACTGGTGATCCAGGGGGGGCACGTCCCCCTCTTGCCCCCCCCTGCGGATGCCCAATTCTTGGCTGCATCTCGCCTCCTGCAAAAGGGCATCCTATCATTGGTGAGCCTAAATATGACGGTCCGAGGTGGCACCCCTGAAGGAGGTAGACGATCGATTGAGAAAAGCCTGGATAGTCCTCAAGGTTTAAATTCCATAGAGATGCATTTCTACAGGTAGAGCTCTAGGCACTCTCCCTCTGCCCTCTATGGCAGACCCAGCAGGTGTATTTTATTCCTGCGAGAGCACCCCTCTGTGTTTATGCTCGAGCCTCCAGTGCTGACCTCTGTCAGAGTAGCTGTTCACTGCCCTAGCCCAGGTCTTTCTCTTCTTGGTTTGTCTTCTCCTCTTATTTTTCCACCACCTGCAAGACCCCTTCTACAGATCTGCACACACCATTCTCATGTCCACAGCCAGCCACAGCCAGCCTGACCACCTTAGATTCAAGGGAATTCTGTGTCTCCTGAATAGCCTTCATAACATCCTGCAACATCGGTTCTTCTTGCCCGCCCTTTGGTCATCCATAGCAGGGGGTGCCATCACCCTGGCATATTTATCCAGATTGAATTGGGTGGATGTCGGCTTGGGAGGTTAGGTCTTAATCATTATGGTGATGAATGCCTCTCTGTTACTGATCTACTTACTTACACCATGAGCCCCACCAATGAATTCCAATGTCCCTGGTGTGGCTGCCATGCGCCGCTGTACCATGGGGTTAGGGTGGGGCTACTCTTCTCCCTGTAGTGGGGCTTTCGGTCCGTCTGCCCCTCTGGTACCCACCTGCTGTTGTGGAGGGCCACGTAGAGGGCTGTCACTTCGCACTCCTGTTCTGCTCATCATGTCAGCTCTCTGGGTCCGGGGTGCGCCTGGTCGTTCTCTGCCATTTGGGAGGGTGGCACTGCCGTGCCTCACTCCTCTTCGCTTCAGTATGTACCCGCCCCAGACCTGCCTCTGGGCTCTGTGCATTGTCCCCAGCAGATGCGGATGGGGATCCACCGGCGCCAGAAGGTGGGGGCCCGCTCCTCTTATACCCCTCAGCTCGCTCACCACTGCTGTGCTACTGCGGCCAGCTACTCTGGGTACTGATCCTGCCTAGGCACCATGTTGTAAGCCGGTGCAGTGGTCCGCAAAGGGGGCCAATTTCTCATGCCTGCAGAGCTGTATAGGATGAACTCTGGCAGCCGCCTTGTTGTACAGGTAGTGGTAAAGATCGCAGCGATATATGTGGGGACAGATGTGGGGTTTGATATCTAATTCAGCACAGATTTTGGGCTGGGTGGTCACAGCTTCTGGCTGCTTGTCTTCACGGCATTACAGCCAGCCACACCACTTATTTCCTTTTTACAGCTTTCTTAGACTGTATGCTGACCACACCTTTGCTGTGTTCACACTTAACAGCAGAGAATGTAGAATATTTACTGGATCTTAGCTGAATGTCTAGAAGTATTACCAAGTTTGCAGTTACACTCAGGGAAAAAAACCTTTTGGTGGGCATTAGTTTCTTTTGAACTTTCAAACAAAAGCACCTGCGCACCAGTTGCTTACAAATTAACTGCTCCGTAAAATTTTCACATTTGCAGATGAAAGATAGAATTAATGGTCTAATGTGGTTGCTGTCCCCATGGAATGAATGTGTGCTGGTTCAGTAAAATGATCGGTTGTATGTCAAACTGCTTTTCTAGGTGCTTGATTGCTTTCTCAAATTCATCAATTTCATTGTTCTTAGCGCCTCTCTCTTGAGAGGAGGCAGTTGCTTGAAAATTAATTGCCCTCTCAAAACCTAGACTATCTCTAGGTAGAAATGTCTTTGGTTTAATTGGGTTCAAAGAGGCAAGAAAACCACTTGCTCTGCTGACAGGGACAAAGAAAAGGGGTGAAATCAACCCCAAATAAATATTAAGTAGAGTTTGGGCTCAGCAACCAACTCTGCAGCCGTTCTCACAAAATGTATACTTCTAAAGCACTTCAGTTCTGCAAGACCTGCCCATTTCCACAGCAAATGAGCGCAAACCTTCCACCTCAGTTTTAAGTGCCCACATAACCTGAGCATCTAAAGCAAGTGCCCATATACCCTCATTTCTACATAACGTACGAAAAAGCCCTACCTCAAAGGGCCCTTGTACTGTCCATAGAAGAAAGTGCAAACATGCCTTCAATCCCTTGCAGCAAGCACAAACACTTGTTTAGGTTTTTTTTAGTTTTATATAGCGCAAACTAGACCCAAGAAATCTGGTATCAGAGCGCTTTACATGAGCACCAGTGTTGATGCAAATGGGCACATTAATTTTTGTTAGGCACGCTGAGAGTAAGTGATTTGCCCAGAATCACGGGATGTTGAGCGTTGTTGCAGAGACTCGAACCCGGTTCCCCAGCTTTGAGGTCAAACACTCTAGCAGTAAGGCTACATCCTCTCCCCAAACATTCCATTCACTGCTACAGGAAGTGTATGCATACTGCCAAATATTTCCACCAAGTGTTCACTTACCTCATGGTATAAATCGATCTACCTTTCAATTACTCAGAAACCACATCTAGAGCAAAGCCTAATATCTTTGAACAATTACCCAATGTCCTACAGTAAGGGTCCACAGAACCTGGTACCTCAATAGCAAGCACTCAGTAGTCATTATCAACAGTCATCCTCAGAGTCCACCACTTCAAAAACGTTTCAGCATATCTTTAAATTACTTCAGTGTGTGCATATTCTGTGCAGCCACAGAAGTTGCAAATATACCCTTAACATCTATAGCAAATGTCCACATACCCCCACATTCTATAGCCCGTCTTGTATACCCAGAACATCATTTTATGTGCCAATACCAAATGCACTCAAACACTAAAGAGCAAGTTACTTACCTTCAGTAACGCCTTATCTGGTAGAGACTATCTAGCCGCAGATTCCTTACCTCAGAATTATCCCCAGGCATCAGACTGAATCCGGACTTTTGTTTGTGTGCAGTACCGCTGAGCCCCGGAAGGTGGTGTCCTTCGTTTCCGCAAGGCATCGTTGGTATCATCTGTGCCAGAAGTGACAAGCGCTGTGCCTACATAGACACCACCCAGTATGCTGACATCAGTTTCTTTTCTCAACTTTCAAAGCCAGGAGCGCGGAGCCACAAATTACACTGACCATTGGAGTGGGGAACAAGGGTCCTGAGAAGGGAGTAGCGCTGTACCTATTAACCTGTTCTCAGAGAGGAAAGGATTGGTATGGAATCTGCAGCTAGATAGAGTCTCTACTAGATAAGGCATTATTGACAGTAAGTAACTTGTTCATCTGAAAGAGACTTCTAACCACAGATTCCTTACCTTAGAATAGATACCTAAGCAATACCTATCTGGCGGTGGGTCTGCTAACTTGATTTATACTAGGAAGTCCTGCAGGACCGAACGGGCAAAGTGCCTGCCCCGCAAAACCTCACTGTCCAGGAACTATGGCTTGGTAAACGTCTGCAGTGAGGCTCGTTCCCTGCTTGACAGGTGTCCAGGACCTAAACTTTGCGTGCTGAGTGGCCGCAGCCCACTCTGGGGGTTGCTTCTTGGACAATGCGTGGCAGATCTTAATGCAGAGCATGATCCATTCTGAGATAGTCAGTTTCTGCACTGCCTTCCCATTTTTGTCTCTGACATATCGCACAAAGAGTTGATCGCCCACCCGGATTTTGTGTGGTCAAGGTACAACCACAGTGCTCTCTTTGGGTCCTGACAGTGGAGTCTCTCCTCTTCCTTAGAAAGATGAGGCGGAGAGTGAAAAGTAGACAAGGTGATGGATTGGCCTATGTGGAATGGGGTGACTACCTTCAGCAAGAAGGATGCCTCAGTACGGAGAACCAGCTTGTCTGGGAAGAATGAGACGTATAGAGGCTGTGATGACAGCACCTGCATTTCACGGACTCTCCAGGCAAATGTAATAGTCACCAGAACGGCTGTCTTGATGGTAAGAAGTTTAAGAGAGCAGGTATGAAGTGGTTCAATGGACGCACACACGAGAAAAGTAAGAACCAAGTTAAGGTCCCATTGGAACATAATGAAGGGAGCTGGAGGAAATACGTTTTGCAAACCTTTAATCCCTTGGGTGCCATGGATGTATGGGTTAAGTCCTCGGCTGCAGTGCTCCTGTGCTGAGTACGTAACCATTACGTCCTGGCACCCACTTATGGAGGAAGCGCTGGCGTACCCCCCGTGGATAACCCACCTATATGCTCCCACCAGGGATGGCATCATAAGCACTTCTGCTGTCACCCCTAACCCCTTTGGCAATCTGATGACATTGGCTTGTGCACGGCGTGCCGACGTAATCAGAGGGGGCCTGGGACGTACTGGAAGGCATTGTTTCCAGAGCGTAGGAGGAAACAGTAAGTTTTTCAGCCTGGAGAGGATTGGGGATGGCAAAAATGCACGAGGTGGCGAGAGGAAGGTGTTTTTTGCAGTGCATTCCTGCTGTATGATCGCGGGGTGGGGCCACAAGCTCCACCTTTTTTGGGGGGCATTGGGGGGATAATGTAATTTGATATGTGGGGGAGCGGCCCCTTAAGCAAGGGGGCTCCTGCCTTTTTGGACATTATTTTTGCCATTCCTCCCCACCTCCCCTTGGGGGCAGATCGGCCACATTTTTAAGCCAATTTGCCTCCAAGGAGAGCAGAACCTCACTAGACAGCAGGGAAAGTTTGTGTGTGTGTTTGTGTGAAGTGGAGTTCAGCTGACGGTCTGCATCTGACGTGTGGCTGGTGGTGTGCGTACACTGGTGCTTGGCTGGCGGTGTGTGTGTGTGGACTATCACTTGGCTGGTGGTGCATGTGGACTGGTGCTTGACTGGCAGTGCGTGTAGACTGGAGCTTGGCTGGCGGCTGTGAGGATTAGCGCTTGGCTGGCGGGCGTGAGGACTAGCGCTTGGCTGGTAGGCGTGAGGACTAGTGCTTGGCTGTCAGTGCATGTGGACTGGCGCTTGACTGGCAGTGCGTGTGGACTGGCGCTTGGCTAGCGGACGTGTGGACTAGTGCTTGTCTGGTGGTGCAGTGGACTAGAGCTTGGCTTGCAGTGCTTGTGGACTAGCGCGTGGCTGGCGGTGCTTGTGGTCTAGCTCTTGGCTTGCGGTGCATGTGGACTAGCGCTTGGCTGGCGGTGCATTTGGACTAGCGCTTGGCTGGCAGTGCCTGTGGATTCGCGCTTGGCTGGTGATGTGCGTGGACTTGCAGTGTGTTGGTGGCTGGTAGCCAGGATGTGTATTGACTTGCTTGAGGTGTGTTTGTCAGTTGTCTGATGTTTGGGTGCATGTTGATGAGATTGGTGTGTTAGTCTTGCTGGTGTATGAGAGTGATGGGCCCGCTGTTTGTAAGTGTTGTATTGTGTTGGGCCGGCAGCTGGCAGTGTGAATGGTTTTCTGTGTATGACACATGAAAGGCATGTGTATGGACTATAAAGCGGTTGATGCCTTGACGTGGCTTTGCAGCACAGACGTGGCTCTTACCTGTCACAGGGACTTAGCCCAACCATACAAACGAGGCAGCATTTTTATGGGGAGACCTGGGGGAATGCTGGATGGTAGCAAATTTGTGTCGGGCCTGTTGTAGTGTAGTTCCTATTATCCCAATAGGCTCTGCGCATTGGAATAATATCTTCAATAGTATAGACCTAGGACAGAGGTTAACTAGGTCTTCTACTGACGATATTAGACTTAAAGTTTTTGGTTTTTCCAGCTAGCTCAGAGTTCACTAGAAACTTTCTCGAATAGGCAAGGAGGAGTTTAACCTCCCTGGATAGACAAGAAGGGATTTAGTTTCTGACAACCATAGAACATGACAACTTTGCTCTCCCCTAATCAAGAGTGTATCTCTAGAGTCGTGTGAAAACAAAAGACAACTTATTTTACTCAGTCAGTTCAGTGCATTCTTAGTTTCACCAGATTGTAGAGAAAAGGAAGAGACGGGCGTATTCAATAAAAGATGTTATTTATTGATCAGTCTCTTTTCTCGTACAAGAGAAATGAATCGATATTATTGCGATACTTATGGTTAAGTAAAGTGCATACAATAAAAGCAGGAGTATAAAATAATACTGCAGAAGCATTGATATGGTTTCTAAGCCATATGATATTTAAAAGTGATAAAATAGATACATACATATATACATTTGACTAATCGTACTCAACTGGTGCTTCTAACCACGCCTACCCCAGTGTACCTGACCTAAGCCTAATACGTGGGCGGGAGTAGATAAGTAGCAGTTTAAGTTAAGTTTGTTTTGCCAAGTGACTGACTCAAGAATTCTCTGCAAGGGGTTATTCAGTTCTGTACCTGAGATCTAGAATGGTTGAGGGCTGGTATCTTTCGTCTCTGGTCTTGATATTCCAGCTGCCTGCGAGGGCTGCTTGGAAGCGCCGGAGCTGGATTTCTCGGCAGGAGAAAAGCAGCGTCTCGTTCTCAGCGCGTCAGGAAGGCGGGGCAGCGCCAGTGGGGTCCGCTCTGTGCTGGCCTCTTCGGCAAGTCTCGCTGCTCCGATCTCATCACCACCGCGTGTGTTTGCTTAAGGCAATATCGGTAATATTTATACCTGTAAGGTGCCGAGATTGACGTAATGATGGACATAGATACGTCAATTAGGATGTCATACGAACGGGCTCGTTCGCACATTCTTTTGCTGAAGTTCTCGGTGAAATCAAAACAATGGCCGCAGGGATTTTCCCAGGTTGTCATAGGTTTGATTTGTTTTGAGAACTCCGTATGCCTTATCAGGGGCTGGAGGAATAGTGCTTGCCTAATTAGATAGCAAGCGTTATGACCTAATCAGATAACGCGTTCCTGTGCCGTGGTGTGGCTTAATCAGATAACGGTTTTTTGTACCGTGGGATGGCTGCTAGTTAATTATTAACCAGAACAGGGTCAGGAGTAGGGGGATCGATACAGGACCTATAGGAATACATCACACCCACTCCACGCAGACTATGTCCATATTTACAAGATCTAGGCATAGTAAATATACTAGTAGAGCACGTGTATACCGTACCACCCCAAAATACATCCATATGCATTTTGAAACCATGAAATATACGAAAAGATATATATATGCATTATATGCACTCAAGCAGTATAACAATGCTAAATAAATTACGCATATTCATACATAATTATTAATAAAATATGAAAATTACACATGAAATGGCTCTTAAGACAGAAGAAAAAAATGCGAGACCATTTCATCACAAAATAAAATATATTTGAACATGCCAGAGGGCAGCTAATGTCTTTAAAGTTCCTAAAATAGAATTTTAGTTCTCTAAGAATAGTTTCTACTTTAAGCAGAAGATAAGTGTCCCGAAAAATTGCAACATATTTTGGGGCCGCTGAAAAATGATGTTCCGCTGTCCGTAAACTGGAGAAAAGTTGTTCACAATACTTTATTATCAAAGTTGAAGGCCAAATTCAGGGTGTTGGGAACGCCGTGTGCTAGCTTGCTCAAAAGCCATTATTTCTGCTCTGGTGAGAACATCATATCATTTAGACTCTCGAAAAAGCGGTCAACAGCTTCCTGTGAAAGTTCCATTAACTCGGAAAAAGATGTTACCATGCATTCATGAGCATGATTGCCTTCATTGATGTTTCGATCAGCATAGCTGACAGAAGGTCGTACCTGATCGATGCTGCTTTCATCTTGAACCTCACTACCCCTCAATCGTAGTGGTGAAGTCTCCACGAATGCCGTCATCAGGATTGGTAGCCGCTGGGGACAGCACAATGCATCAGCCGTAACCGGACCCAACAAAGTTTCTGCATCCATTGGCGCATCCGATTGTAGCGTCAGACAGGTGTCCAACACGCATTCTTCTCCGCATAGCAAGCACCTTAATACAGGTAAAACACAGCTTTGCCACATTGGTCTAAATGAAAGAAACCAAGTCATGTTCAGGTCTCTAAGCCGGGACAGTCCAAGGATTTTAGATATCTGGTCCCGGTATCCAATGGCTAGGATTGTTTCTTCCCTTGTCGCAGGTGTTTTGTCTGTGACACGGTTTGCCATAGCGAAATAACAGGATCAAAAATAGGATTCCTGCCACTAGTCCCAAAAGGAGCGGAAGTCCACCAAAGATGGAATGGACAAAGTCCGGAAAAATACCCAGAATGGCTTTAAATGGTGTTAAAGCCCCCGAAAACACTGTCTTAAATACATTTGAGACTCCACTGGTATCAGAAATATTTAAGATTTCGTTCAGGATTTCTGCGAAATGTATGGGGGAATTAGTTGATAACAATGAATGAATCTCTGCCGTTGTCCTTGCAACTTGGAGATCATACGTTTCTTTTGATGACGTGAGCCTGGTCGGCTTCTGAAGGAGCACTGTTTTCATTCTGCTTAAAGTATCAACTCGAATGGAAGCAATTTTCAAATTCGGCCATAACCTTGCCTCCCTGTCTGGCATTGCGCTGGGGAACAATACTCGTTCACAGCACATGACCTTCGCAGTCGTACTTATGAGATAAGGTATTCCGGGCACCAAGCTACAACATCTGCGGTCTACAATTATAATGTAACTCCCGTTCGATAGTCTCCTAAAGAATGGTTCTATTTGTGTCGCAGGTGTGCCTAGCTGGTGACATGAAAGGTTATTTGAGGACCCTTCACAGGCTCCGTGTAAACTAATACCATTACACAGAAGTGTACCGCTTAGTGACATCGCACAATTATTGCCACTGAGAAACACTTTCCGGCCTTTATTACTGACACAAGCATGTGAATAGGGCAAGTTCCATGTTGACTTAATGTACCCTTTACCCAATTTTTCGTACATGCCAGCCTGTATATATTTTTGGCAGTATTGAAACCTGAAAGTAGATATTGGAATATTAATTATTCCATGTATTATCCATTCACTGACAGGTCGTTCTGACATTGTCAATGGTAATCTCTCGAGTTTCTCAATGCTCAGGATTGTATAATCAGCACCCTTCTGTGCCATACTGATTTGTTTATCAGTGAGGTTAAAGATATTGAATAGTGACGTTGTGTTGATTAAACGCCAAGGCACATAGCCTGAACGCAGATTTTGTAACGTCCAGCCAAGCTGTACAATAGAACGCAATTGGGACTGACCGTGTTGTAACAACAGTAAGTCTTGCGATATAATGTCGATTGCTGAAGACACAATGCTGTCCAAAGAGTATATTCTGGAGGACAGAGTCATTAACCCATTGTCCACTACAGAAAGTGATTTATCCAAATTTATACGGTCAATTTCCCGTATTCTCTCTGATGTTTCAATTTGAGTTATTTTCCAGGCTTCGTTATAAGCTGCATATACAGAGGCTGCTATGAAGCGTTTTTGACGCTGTTTACGCGGTCCCATAGTGAAATCACGCAAGTCAGCACCATCAGTAAGTAAAGTCAGGTGTTGCTTAATTTCTGCCAGCGTGGATGTTTGTAGCCATTGAAGGCAGAGCTTGCCCACACTGTACGTGGTAATTATCCCTGGGTGTTGTCTTTGGGAATATCTAGGGTCTGGCCTTGTCAATTTGAACCCCTGGATTTTGTTCAGGAATCTGTCTTGACAGTTATTAGTATCTGTGGGCCAGATCAACCACTGTTTCCAATCAGGATGTGTTCTGTTTTGGCTTAATATATGGTTTACGTCTATCTCCTCATCTAAAGATATATTACCGTTCATTGATGGCTTTGGAATAGACGGTTTGTTTAAGTCTTTGATTTTGGCTAGGCCAAGACAGGTAGTTTGTTGGACAGTGTCATTCAAAAATATAATTTGTTCTGGGATCATGCAGGCTCTAAACAATGATTCTATACCTTGTACTTGCCATTCCTTTGTACCCCAAACACTTTTTACTTCAACATTTTTGTCCCAGTATTCAAAACCAAATGTACTCATTTGCTCAAAAAATGAGTCTGAATATATCAATTTAGTGTTTGTAAGCATGGTCTTTGTACCTGTCTTATTTGATAATTTGAAATAAAATGTTTCTGCATTACTTGTGTTGAACCCTGAAAAATATGAATATTTGTCATAAAAAGTTCTTGAGCTACCTTTTGGAGGGGTTGCACAGTGTTCCCATTGATTATAATTTAAAACATTTCTAGGTCGTGCAGATTTATGCAGATAATGATTACTATAGTGATTATAGCAGAACATTTTATCATAATTAGACGAACCCTGCAAATAATCATGTTTTGTAAATTTAGCAGACATCACTAGGTCAGACATCATATTATTAATGCTTTCAACGTCCCAATCATCAGCAACTGAGCTTGGTTTTACAAAGTCACTCAATGAGATCTTGATTTGATGTGGATACTTCAGGATTTCCACCGGACCATAGATTTCATAATCAGTATTGTCCCATGCTACCCCCCCGGGTATAGGATTGGCTGTGAAGTTGACTGAAGAAAGTTCTCTTTTCTCGACGTGGGAAGACGTGTGTGGTTTGAGGACCAAGTTGATTTTCTGGCTTGCTGTGTCCATTTTAGCATATTTTCCCTCAATGAAGTGTCCCAAACATAGTACCATGATGAGCCAAAGTATGAGGATAAGTGCACCTAAGGCCACCCAGAATTCAATCCACGGAGAAATCAGATAGGTTTCTTTCAGATGTTGAAAAAGTTCCTTAGCTTTGTCTTTAAAGGTTTTTGTTGATGTTTGTTCCTTTGATTCACTCAGGTTTTCAGATGAATCATTGAAGTTGATGAAGTAACCCGATGCCGTTCTGTCTATTGTTCCTATTGTTTCAGGATTGCTGTTTGCTTTATTATTGTGTTTTGATGCAGCAGCATAGTCATGTGTTACTTCATTGTAGATTGGAGTGTCTCTGCTAAATGTTTTTATTTGGGTTTTTAGAGGTTTAAGTTCCATAGCATTGTTGCATAGTCCTTGTTGTTGTTCTGTTGGCATTTCAAATGTGAGTAGCCTCTTAGATTGAACCTCTGTGTTTGTAGCAAACCTTGGTGTTCTGCTACTTATCGGGAGTCCACTTGGCCTACTGTTCGTTATCGGCCACATGATTGTGGTTTTATCAGGTCGATTGATACAACTCTGTTCTCCTTTTTACCAGCAAGGGGCGGTAGTACTACTGATCTTGTCCCGTTGATAGACAAGACAGGAACTGCTTTTCTGTAAGAAGGCCCAAATTCCTTCTTTACCGCGATCTTTTCTCTGACTAGATCCCCGACTTTTGGAATCCAGACAGTTCTTGCTGGGACAGGTGGTTTTTCTTCAGTGGTCGTTGGCTGTTGTTTCAACTTTATGTTGCTCAGGTCTTTCCTTGTTTCGTTTAAGTCCTGCAAAATAGCCAAACGATCTTTGATATCAAAGCTTTTTTCTTTAACCACTGAAGTCTGACTGTCAAGATCTAAGACCATCATTCTAGTTCCAAACAATAATTCGTACGGACTGAATCTCCTCAGAGAATTTCTTGGCAGGTTATTTAGACTACGTTGGACACTTATTAGATGTTTGACCCACCCAGCTCCCGAACCTAATACCTTCGCTGTTATAGATTGCTTTATGCCTTTGGTTTTTTCTTTACACCATCCCGTTCCCTCAGGTAGGAAGTGAGAAGAGTCCCGCTATGCTATGCTCATTTGGCCATGTTTTTCATACGCTTTAGGGCAAGAAGAAAAAAACATTCAGCCAAACGTAGCATGCTTCTAGCGTATATGCCATTATAGACTCGCAAATCTTTTTATAACAGTCCAGACGTCAGCCGAGTGCTGGGGTCTACATCGCAAGTGGAAACTAGTCTTTATATGTTAATTGGACGCATTAATTTTTATTGTTGATCAATTCTGGAGTGAAACGCCATGCTAATATACCGTTTCTCTCGCCACTGCGATCTCTATTGCAGTCTGGGCAGTTCTTTACAAAGATGTGATGATGCAGGCTCATACCTGGCCACCAGTACACTGATTGTAATTCTTCCAGAGAATCTTTTAGTTTGAGGTGTCTGAGACCCTCACCCATATGTGCGTCTGCTATTAACAAGCCTCTCCTGTCCGTGTTTGGAATCACTCTATCCCCCACTCCAGGGATTCGAGCAAAAGGGACTGAGTTTGCATCGATTATGTATGTATAATTGAGTGGATAATTGATCGGTAGTGCTGAGCAGTCGCCTTTTGATGACGTTTGTACCGCCAGCACAGTTTCACCGTCAATGTGTTTTACTGTATGCTCTTTCTTGACTACGGAAGCCGATTCACTTGCTGCCATTGTGGCTTTCTCAGCCAATGAATTCCCTGCAACGTGAACGCCATCACGCTGATGACTCAGTGAGTGTATCACGTGAGTTTTTGGTAGTTCTTTCTGTAATAGAACTACTTGTTCCCAAAGCACTTTTTGCTTTATTGTTGCACCTGTGTCATCTTTGTAACCGTTTTGAATCCATTTCTGTAAATCGTTATTGTACGATTTGACGCAGTAATACGAATCGCACACAATAAGTGTCGGAAATTCGCGATCGGCATTATCTAGCGCCATTTTTAACGCTATTATTTCAGTTTGTTGTTCTGAATTATTTTCCACTGAGTGTGTTTTTGTAAGTAGAGGTCTTAATTTACCTCCGCGCCACACTTCTTTTACAATTTCGCATGTGGCCATGTAAGCCAGCTCTCCCCAAACTGAGGGTTGAGCATGCCCGTCTGTATGTATTACACAGGCGTACTGTCGTAAAGGCAGAATGTCGATTGGCAGAGGGTATGTCATTTCATATTCTAGATATTTTAATTCCTTTAATTCTGGATCCAAGTAGTATTTTACTCTGTCCGTTGTAATTGAATTCACCCATTTTATCCATTCTGGATTCAACGTTGTTGTTGGTAAATTACATGGGGTTGTTAATGCCTCAAAGGCTGACTCCGCTGTTCTGACTGTGATACGTCTACCGTCAGCGTTGTCTTTTTCTCTTGCTATAGCAGTTTGAACTGCATGAACAATGTTGTCTTTAATACTGAACTTCTTTTCAGCTTCTGTGTACAAGTGTGATTTGTATGCAATTGGTACCTTTTCTCCCTCATTAGAGGTCAGGTATGTGAATCCGCATCTTCCTGGGATGACTCGAATCACAAGATTGCGTGTGTTGTCACGTGTTTCTAATTTTGTTTTAATTAACATGTCTGTTTGTAAAGATCTCAAAATTTCTGTGTGTTTTTGAGTCCAATTGATTCTTTTAAAATCTGGTTTTATTAGATCATAAAGGGGTTTGACCCTTTCTGCGTAATTTGCAATGTATGTTCTTCCGAAATTTAGGAAGCCTAGAATTGATTGTAAGTTTTTTAGTGTTCTAGGAGCTTGGAGTAGCGCACATTTCTCTAGGAAATTGTCAGCCAGGCTTTTGCCTTCACTTGACAATTCATATCCTAAAAACAGGACTGTTAGATGGGCAATTCTTGTTTTTTTAAAGTTGAATTTGTAACCCTCTGCTGCGAACCCAAGTATTATGGTGTTCACTCTCTTCAAGTGAGTATCCAAGTCATCATCTGTTAGGTAAATGTCGTCGACATATGATAATGCCTCGTCATCGTATGTTTGTAGTAATTCTGTTACTCTCTTTGAGAATAATCCTGGGCTGTTCTTGTGCCCCTGGGGTAAACGGCAGAAGCTTTTTTGCGAGCCATTTACCGAGAACGCAGTCAAATATCTGCTCTCTGGTGCTATATTTTGACAAAAGAATCCATTAGAGATGTCTAATGTTGTTTTGTATTTTTTGCGCACTATGTTATTCATTAGTGCAGCACTATGCGAGTTTTGCACTGCAAAGGTTTTGCAACATGAGTTAAGGTGTCTGTAATCCAAAACTAGACGATATGAGTTGTCTGGTTTGGAGACAGGAAACAAAGGATTGTTCATTTGTGAGGTGCAAGTTTCAATCACCCCCTGGTATTCAAGTTGATCTAGGATCTCTTTTACCTGTTTTTTAGCTTCTTGCTTAATTGGGTACTGCCTCTGTGCAGTAGGTTGTGATTTTAACTGGATTTTGTGAGGAGGAGAGTCCTCATCCCATCCTACATGATTTTTATATAAAGCAGGAGCTTGAGCTACTGCCCATTTTCTAGCAAGTGTATATTTTTTATGAATTGGAATGTGATTTGAGAAGGCAGGCATAATTATTTCTTCGCCATGAGGACACTCCCTGACAAACTCTGGAGGCCAGTCTCGTTCAGCTAGAAGGATGTCATAGCCTTTGGAAAGATTATCCCAAAATAGTCCCCTTATTTTTCTAGTCTTATCCCCCTCTATACGCAATGTAATTTCATATATTTTATGAGGTTTGCTAACTCTGGTGTCTGCAGTTTCCACCTGAATGTATTCATTCGTGTCCACTGTCTCCAGATGATTCATAAGGACTTTGCGAGCTATGCTCACTTCTGCTGCGCTGTCTAGCATTGTCTGAGCCCATTCTCCGTTTTTCAGCTGTGTTCTCAGTATTCTCGGCATCTTTGATTACTTTAATACTGGCTACCTTCTTTTTTGGAAATTGTAACTTTTTATTTGGATGAGCAGGTTCCTTGTCTTTGGACTTGACGTGCTCTTCCCTGTGTTCTGATCGTCCTCTTCTTTCCGATTTCTGCGAGGAAGTCTGAAAAGATTGAGAGGGACGTGTATCATTATCTTGATATCTATCAGCTTTCTTTATATTATCCCTATTTCTAAGGTTGTATTTTTTCCCAGAGGGCTCACTTTGGGGAGACCTGCGTCCTTGGTTCGGAGATCTTTCTCTCCGCCGAGGAGACCTTCCTCTGGATTGGAATCTTTTTTCTTTAGGATTGGATTGTTTGTTTCCATCCCAGCTCTTTTTTTGAGTATTTAAATTATTTTTAATAAATGCCTTTTCAGGACTTTCAATCAGTTGAGGTTTTACCGGTATTCCACCCAGACTATCTCTTCCTAGTTCTTCATAGGATTTATCTATGATTCTGGCAATTTCAGTTGGTTGGTCTGCTATATCTGTCTCTTTTAACCTTTGGCGGATCGCCACGTTTGCTGCTTCTCCCTTTATGTTGGCTAATAATATAGCCGAGACCTGCTTGAAGTCTTTCAGTAATTTCATACCAAGAGTTAAGGCGGGTTCTGGACCATATTCATCTTGAATTTGTTTTAGCACATCTGGTATTACTGACATGGATGGTACACCATGTGTTTTTGTGTATATGGAAGCAAAGACTGTACCCCAAGTGTCACAGTCTTCCACGTGTGGTGCGATTCCCATTGGAAGACAGATAGTCAGAATCCTGTGTTTTTCTACCGGGGTGGTGTCTGGAAACACCGCCTCTATTTGAGTGATTTTTTGTGCTAGCCAGAAGGGTATTTGTTCCCGTTTTGCGGGTACTTTACCCAGACAGGACTGTATGTTCTGTGGTGTAATTTTATTTGTTACCCTGATGAGGGTTCAGCTGTGGAATTTTACTTGCTGGTTGGACTGTTGAAGTCCGCATTACATATTGGACTAATTGTCTATGTATTTTGATTAGTTGTTTTAGCTGTATTATAAGCTCTGCTGCAGACATTTCTTCAATGTCTGGATGTGGTGTATATCCGGCTAGGACCGGCCACGTTGCTCCTGGTCTACCTAGTGGACCGAGCCTGGTGATGTGATTATTATGTTTTAGGGCGCCTTTAAACAAGAGCAGGTGCTCTTGGAATTTGAGTGGTACTTCCACCTCCTCGAAAGGAGTGTAGGTATCCGGTGGTTCCTCTATTTTATAATAGTGGAACTCTTTTGTTACAGCGTTTGCTGCTGGAAAGTTTATCCATGAATAGAATACCTCTGTCTGCCGATATTCGTGTGCCTCAATTACGAATATGACTGTACCACCTCTCGAAGTCAGTCCATTTTCTATAAGTTTTAAAGTTATAGATTTTCTTATGTTGACCGGGATGAGTATTATATCCGGTCATTTTGTAGCAGAGTATTATCAGCTGCTATTAGTTCAGCTGCTAGTCTAACTGTCTCTCTTTCTTCATCACTGTCTATCATTTTACCGACAGGAAGGTTATTCTGTTTGTTTGCAGATCAAGTTTCTATGGAAACAAAGATTAGATGCACAATATTTTGGAACAGTGTATCCTTCAACGTTGACTAAACCAAGAACCATACATAGGAGTCTCCTCCTGCGAGGTTTGGCGGATATGACCTTTCACCCACTCCAGACGTCTTTGGAGTATTATGGGAAAAAAGGGGTTCTGTGTGAAAAAGCACGACTGAGTTACTCTAATGTCTTGCGTTAGTTTTATCGCCTATCCAAATGTTTGGGCGCCATGTAGTGTAGTTTCTATTATCCCAATAGACTCTGCGCATTGGAATAATATCTTCAATAGTATAGACCTAGGACAGAGGTTAACTAGGTCTTCTACTGACGATATTAGACTTAAAGTTTTTGGTTTTGCCAGCTAGCTCAGAGTTCACTAGAAACTTTCTCGAATAGGCAAGGAGGAGTTTAACCTCCCTGGATAGACAAGAAGGGATTTCGTTTCTGACAACCATAGAACATGACAACTTTGCTCTCCCCTAATCAAGAGTGTATCTCTAGAGTCGTGTGAAAACAAAAGACAACTTATTTTACTCAGTCAGTTCAGTGCATTCTTAGTTTCACCAGATTGTAGAGAAAAGGAAGAGACGGGCGTATTCAATAAAAGATGTTATTTATTGATCAGTCTCTTTTCTCGTACAAGAGAAATGAATCGATATTATTGCGATACTTATGGTTAAGTAAAGTGCATACAATAAAAGCAGGAGTATAAAATAATACTGCAGAAGCATTGATATGGTTTCTAAGCCATATGATATTTAAAACTGATAAAATAGATACATACATATATACATTTGACTAATCGTACTCAACTGGTGCTTCTAACCACGCCTACCCCAGTGTACCTGACCTAAGCCTAATACGTGGGCGGGAGTAGATAAGTAGCAGTTTAAGTTAAGTTTGTTTTGCCAAGTGACTGACTCAAGAATTCTCTGCAAGGGGTTATTCAGTTCTGTACCTGAGATCTAGATGGTTGAGGGCTGGTATCTCTCGTCTCTGGTCTTGATATTCCAGCTGCCTGCGAGGGCTGCTTGGAAGCGCCGGAGCTGGATTTCTCGGCAGGAGAAAAGCAGCGTCTCGTTCTCAGCGCGTCAGGAAGGCGGGGCAGCGCCAGTGGGGTCCGCTCTGTGCTGGCCTCTTCGGCAAGTCTCGCTGCTCCGATCTCGTCACCACCGCGTGTGTTTGCTTGAGGCAATATCGGTAATATTTATACCTGTAAGGTGCCGAGATTGACGTAAGGATGGACATAGATACGTCAATAAGGATGTCATACGAACGGGCTCGTTCGCACATTCTTTTGCTGAAGTTCTCGATGAAATCAAAACAATGGCCGCAGGGATTTTCCCAGGTTGTCATAGGTTTGATTTGTTTTGAGAACTCCGTATGCCTTATCAGGGGCTGGAGGAATAGTGCTTGCCTAATTAGATGGCAAGCGTTATGACCTAATCAGATAACGCGTTCCTGTGCCGTGGTGTGGCTTAATCAGATAACGTTTTTTTGTACCGTGGGATGGCTGCTAGTTAATTATTAACCAGAACAGGGTCAGGAGTAGGGGGATCGATACAGGACCTATAGGAATACATCACACTGTGATCCCACAACATCATTCCCACACAAAATGTGAGTTTTTTTTTAGCTAAATTTAGGTTTGCATGGGATTCTGGGTAAGAACACGTTGGGGGTTCCACACAAGCTGCACCTACCTGTACTCCCCCGCCTGTCTAGTTTTCAGAAATGTCTGGGTTTGGCAGGTTTCCCTGGATTGCCCCCGAGCCCGGGAAAAAAACCGCAAGTGACCTCCTTGCAAATCCAGGTTGTTTTGTGACAGATCATTTTGATGCCTCCACAATGTTTTTGGCCTTTCCCTGTCACGGACACTTGGCCCACCCACACAAGTGTGGTAGCATTTTTTCAGGAGACGTGGGGGGAACGCTGGGTGTTAGGGATTTTGTGCCAGCCCGGTGATTCCACAACTTTCACACACAGAAATGTGAGGAAAATTAGATTTTAAAATTATTTTTTTAGCAAATTTGAGTTTTGCAGGGGATTCTGGGTAAGAAAGAGTTGGGGGATGCATTGAAGCTACACCTCCCTGGACTCCCCTTGGGTGTCTAGCTTTTAAAAATGTCTGGATTTGGATGATTTCCCTAGATGGCCGCCGAGCCCGTGACAAAAAACGCAGGTGACTCCCTTGCAAAACCAGGTTGTTTTGTGATCGATTATTTTGATGCATCCACAATACGTTTTAAGCTCTTCCCAGTCGTGGGCACTTGTCACCCACACAAGTGAGGTAGCATTTTTATTGGGAGACCTGGGGGGCAACCTGGGTGGAAGGAAGTTTGTAGCTCCCCTCAGGTTCCAGAGATTTCCATCACAGAAATGTGAGGAAAATGTGTTTTTAGACACATTTTGAGGTTTGCAAGGGATTCTGGGTAGCATAACCTGGTGAGAGTCACAAGTCACCCCATCCTGGATTCCCCTAGATATCTAGTTTTCAAAGATGTGCAGGTTTGCTAAGTTTCCCTAGGTGCAGACTGAGCTATGGCCCAAAATCCACAGCTAAGCACATTGCAAAAAAAAGATCAGCTTTCAGTGGAAAAATGTGTAATGTCCACTTTGCATTTTGGGCCATTCCTATTGCGGGCATTAGGCCTACCCACTAAGTGAAGCACCATAGTTATCAGGATAATTAAAGGAACACAGAATATAAGCAGTGTTATTACCAATTGTCTTTCTATGCATTTCTGCCTTCTAGATGGAAGAAAGTGTGTAAAAAATAAGTGATTTAGAAAAATGCCCTCTATTTCTCATGCTAGTATGAGTACCCACAAATTTAGAGATGTGCAAATCTTGTTCCCATTTTGGAAATACATAGGTTTCCTTAATACCCATTTTCACTCCTTCTATTTTATCAAATGAAATGCTGTATACCTGGTACACAATGAAAAACCATTGCAAAGTGCAGCTCAGTTATTGGCTCTGGGTACCTTCTTGGTGAACCTACAAGTCCTTTGTATCCCCGCAACTAGAAGGGTCCAGCGGACTTAACGGTACATTGCTTTAAAAAATCTGCCATAGTTAGAAGAAGTTACAGGTGAAAATGTAGGCACAAATGGCTTTTTTTTCAAATCAATTTCAATATATTTTTCTTTCAACTGTTACTTTCTATAGGGAAAACTTGAAGGATCTACACAAATGACCTCTTACTGAATTCAGAATTGTATAACTTTTCCGGATCCATTATTGGTTTCACAACAACTTCTATAACTAAATGGAAGGAGGCTGAAAGCACAAAAAATAGGCTATGTCCCAGTAAAATGCCAAAAATGTAGAACATGTTGGTTTTCTGCATTGCAATCCCTTCATTTATATCATTTGCAGGGGAAAAACAGATGCTCTCTTTAGCAGCACTATTTTCCAATGCTCCCCCCTCCCCCACACACAAAAAAAAAGCTTTAGTTGTATTTTGGCTAATTCCTCGGACCTCTCCAGGGGAATCCACAAACCCTGGGAACTTTTAGAATCCTCAGGATGTCGGAAAAGGAAGGCGAAGCAATGATCGAAGGGACAGCTTGATTGGAGGACAGATGGCCATGGTCAACAGCTTGGTATACTACACTCTCCCAGCCGAGTCTGGGGCCACAAGGATGACTTGGGTCTAGTCATTCCTGATCTTCTTGAGAATGCTAGGCAGGAGTGGTATATGCAGAAAGGCATACAGGGGTCCTGAGCTCCACTCAAGAAGAAAGGAGTCTCTGAGAGAGCCGCCTTGGAAACTCCAGCTTTGCAAAACTGCTGACATTTTGCATTCTCGCCAGTGGCAAACAGATCTCACCAAGGCTCTACCCACAGATGAAAGATCATGCATCACCTCAGGCTGGAGACACCACTTGTGATCCACTTGGCATCTTGGCTGAGTTTGGCCGCTCTGGTGTTCTGAGATCCTGCCAGGTGCTGAACCAGCAGGGAAATGCCCAGACACTCCAGCCATGTCCAGAGGAGTAGGGCCTCTTCACAAAAGGTCCAGGACTCCATCCCACCCTGGTTGTTGCAGTGCCACATGGCAGTGGTGTTGTCCATGTGCACCTGCACTACCCTTCCCTTGATGGAGGGTAGAAAGGATTTTAATGCCAGTCAGATCGCTCTGAGCTCCAATAGGTTTATGTGGAGTCTGGATTCCGCCGGAGACCAGAGACATGTGATCTCCACCTCTCCCAGATGGCCGCTCCTTCTCTGTCACTACTGTTCGATCTGTTTGGGGAAGGGAGAGGGGTCTGCTGCTGACACAATCTATGTTTGGTAACCACCACAGCCGATCTTTTGCAGTGCCCTTTGAGATCTGGACCTTGACAGAGATTCCCCTGATGCTGTACCCACTAGAACTTCAGGTCCCACTGAAGAACCCGCATATGCCAGCGGGCATGTGTCACAAGCAGGATGCAGGAGGCCATGAGGCCCAGCACTGTGTCAGTCTCACCGAAATCCAGGATAAAAGCTGAAACATTGGTATTATAGCCAGAATATCCTGTACTCGCTGTTCAGGAGAAAAAGCCAAAAACTGCACCATGTCTGCAACATTTCCAATGAAAGAGTCTGAGAAGGGGTCAGGTGTGCCTTCAACACATTTATAGTGAACCCCAGCAGGTGCTGGAGGTTCTCTGTGGTCTGGAGGTGGGAGATGACTGCCTGGGGCAGGCCCGCCTTTAACAGCCAGTCGTTGAGATGGGGAAAACTGGCACCACCAAACTCCGGAGATGAGCTACAACCACCGTCATCACCTTGGTGAACACCCAAGGGGCACTGGTAAGGCAAAAAGGGGATCATGGTGAACCAAAGCTACCCTTTGTAGGTAGGCAGGACGGGGATGTGGAAGTATGTGTCTTGCAAGTCCAACGCTACCAACCAGTATCACAGGTCCAGGGCAAGCAGCACTTATACAAATGTGATTATTTTGAATTTCTCTTTTCTGGAAGAAATTGAGATGGCACTGGTCTCGGATAGGACGAAGGCCTCCTGCATTTTGGCCACCAGAAAGTAGTGGGAACAGAACCCACAACCTACTTCTGATGCCGGCACCCTCTCTATGGCTATGTCGCCCAAGGGAGCCATCATTGCCTAGCGGAGTAAGAAGATATGGTCCTCAATCAGCCTGTTGCAAGTGGGTGGCATGGTGATGGAGTAGTCATGAAGGGGAAGGAGTTTCCCCTCTGGACAATATGTAGAACCCAGGGTCAGATGTTATCGATCTCAAGTGGTGCAAGTTTTGGAGTATCCTGTCTCCCACAGGGTGCCCATGATGGTCGGAGGGCAAACTAAAGAGGCTTGGAGGCTGCGGCTGTCGAGTAGGTGGTGAACTGGCCCGATCTCTGGCTACTTGACCCACGAGGTCTGTAGGAACCGTGTCGTTAGTCAAGCAGGTGCTGGGAAGCTAGGGTGTCGTGGTGGCTGGGCGGGTAGAGACACGGATGGAAGTCCCTTTCATGGCCATGAAATAGTGAAAGGCGCACTGGGGTTGACGAGGGACCATGGAAAGGCCCAAGGACCTGGCCGTAGCTCTGCTGTCCTTGAAGCGCTCTAGTGCTGAGTCCACCTCGTCTTCGTAGAGACGGGAGCCATCAAAAGGCATGTCCATGAGAAAGGCCTGGACAGCCCACGAAAACCCAGTTGGTTGCAACCAGGCGTGGCACCTAAGGGCCACAGACGATGCAAGTGTTCTCCCTAGTGAGCCGGTTGTATCCAGCCCACAGCGAATGGCGAAATTAGCTGCATCCCTCCAGTCAGCAAAAGCTTGGGAGAGTATGGCTTAGACCTCCTCAAATAGCACAGGCATAACCTGCGCAACCAAGTCCCATTCCGAATGGGAGTATTGCCCCAAAAGGCACGTAGAGTTCACCAACCGCAGTGCCAGGCTGGTGGAAGAATCATTTTCTTTTCCAAGGTATCCAGCCTTTTGGATTCCCTGTCCGGTGGGGTGATAGGGAATGTTTCAGGAATTACTCTGGAAATGGAGGTTTGGACCAAGCTCTCTGGGGTGGGAAGCTGGGGTCCCCTAGGGAGGTGCGAAGGCAGCGAGCAATTGTCCTATTTTACAGGGCCCCTGTGCAGGGCTTGGACCAGGCCCCACTTTTGTCATCTGTGAGGGCTTTATTAAATGGGAGAAGCGGCTCTGAAGGGGTGACTCCCAGATGAAGCACCTCCGTCAAGATGTTCATCTTGACAGCCACAGAGGCAAATGAAGGTCCCGCTCGCTAAAGGAGTTCTGGACTTTGTGCTCGTGTTTGTTTGCTGCCAGGAGCCCCGTAGGGCATAGAAGCTGCTTTGGGGGTGAAAGGGCTATCGCAGGAGGACGGGACTGCGAGGCTCGTCAGGCTGTGCGTACCAGCCAGCACACCTGCCGCCTCTTCCCGTGTCTCCGCCCCCCCTGCCTGCCTGAGCCTTCAAAACTCCTCGCGGCCCCCGCTCCGCGGGAGCCGCTCGCTAAAGGAGTTCTGGACTTTGTGCTCGTGTTTGTTTGCTGCCAGGAGCCCCGTAGGGCATAGAAGCTGCTTTGGGGGTGAAAGGGCTATCGCAGGAGGACGGGACTGCGAGGCTCGTCAGGCTGTGCGTACCAGCCTGCACACCTGCCGCCTCTTCCCGTGTATCGGCCCCCCCTGCCTGCCTGAGCCTTCAAAACTCCTCGCGGCCCCGGCTCCGCGGGTGCCGCTCGCTAAAGGAGTTCTGGACTTTGTGCTCGTGTTTGTTTGCTGCCAGGAGCCCCGTAGGGCATAGAAGCTGCTTTGGGGGTGAAAGGGCTATCGCAGGAGGACGGGACTGCGAGGCTCGTCAGGCTGTGCGTACCAGCCTGCACACCTGCCGCCTCTTCCCGTGTATCGGCCCCCCCTGCCTGCCTGAGCCTTCAAAACTCCTCGCGGCCCCCGCTCCGCGGGAGCCGCTCGCTAAAGGAGTTCTGGACTTTGTGCTCGTGTTTGTTTGCTGCCAGGAGCCCCGTAGGGCATAGAAGCTGCTTTGGGGGTGAAAGGGCTATCGCAGGAGGACGGGACTGCGCGGCTCGTCAGGCTGTGCGTACCAGCCAGCACACCTGCCGCCTCTTCCCGTGTCTCCGTCCCCCCTGCCTGCCTGAGCCTTCAAAACTCCTCGCGGCCCCCGCTCCGCGGGCGCCGCTCGCTAAAGGAGTTCTGGACTTTGTGCTCGTGTTTGTTTGCTGCCAGGAGCCCCGTAGGGCATAGAAGCTGCTTTGGGGGTGAAAGGGCTATCGCAGGAGGACGGGACTGCGAGGCTCGTCAGGCTGTGCGTACCAGCCAGCACACCTGCCGCCTCTTCCCGTGTCTCCGCCCCCCCTGCCTGCCTGAGCCTTCAAAACTCCTCGCGGCCCCCGCTCCGCGGGAGCCGCTCGCTAAAGGAGTTCTGGACTTTGTGCTCGTGTTTGTTTGCTGCCAGGAGCCCCGTAGGGCATAGAAGCTGCTTTGGGGGTGAAAGGGCTATCGCAGGAGGACGGGACTGCGAGGCTCGTCAGGCTGTGCGTACCAGCCAGCACACCTGCCGCCTCTTCCCGTGTCTCCGCCCCCCCTGCCTGCCTGAGCCTTCAAAACTCCTCGCGGCCCCCGCTCCGCGGGCGTCGCTCGCTAAAGGAGTTCTGGACTTTGTGCTCGTGTTTGTTTGCTGCCAGGAGCCCCGTAGGGCATAGAAGCTGCTTTGGGGGTGAAAGGGCTATCGCAGGAGGACGGGACTGCGAGGCTCGTCAGGCTGTGCGTACCAGCCAGCACACCTGCCGCCTCTTCCCGTGTCTCCGCCCCCTAATTACAGCCCCGTATGTATCTTGGATTCACAACGCGTTAGCGGGACGCGTGTGCGGGACCTATCCCGGGACAAAGCCCGGACTAAGGGCGGACCCTCTGAGACCCTCCGAGACACGAGGAGCCGGGGCTGGGCATACCCCCTTGTTCAACAGGTACTGTTTGTTCCTTTCAAATCTTCTCATCACCGTCATTCATTTTGGCAACTATTTTTTATTACCCATAGATGGCCACCACTAACATTGAGCAACCCGCGCAGGATAATCAGGGTTTGCTTCTCAATGGGACTCTGGATAATTATTTTTCCAAACCATCACCTGATATTACTCGGGAGCTTGTGTTGGCGGAGCGGCGGGCTGATCGCCGCCGTTCCGTGGAAAGTATAAAGAAGGGGTCTGTTTCACTACCTCCAACCCCCGCGACTGGTCCTCTTGATACTGTCACTGATATGATAGCCAATGAGTCGCCTCATATATTGGATAGTTTGCTCTCAGAAGTAAACATGGTTGTACTCTCACCTGACATTGTATCTGGGTCGGACACGACTGGCTTGCTTGGATCACCGATTGCGAGCAGCTTAACGTCACTAAAGGGAGATGTGTCGTTACAATTGCACGTTGCTCGCAATAAGGCTAAAAAATTGCCGGTCACGGGAAAAATTTATGGTCCACCACCGAATAAAAAACGACGGAAAAGGTGGGATCCGTTGCAACCCAAATTGAGCTGCTCAGGCTTTGGGAAAAAATTGGCTATGGTTGTCAAGAATCCTTGTGTTGCACAAGCAGACTTAGAGGGGACACATACTATTTCTATACCCTCAGGTCAACTTAATACTCTTGTAGACAAGGAGGATAGTATGGTCACCGATGTAATTGATGATGTTTATATTGAGAACAAGGGCCCTGTGTCCCTATTTGATATTGAGAACTTGATTAAATCATATTCTGCATCTATTTTAGAGAGGCTAATGGAGGTGGAGTGTAGACTGTCTAAAATTGAGAATGTACTGGTCAAACAAGATCTTGTAGGCCACAAAGGTGCTATTAATGTCGCTAGTAAAACATCTAACACTGTACCTCAAACCCTGTCAACCACAGTCCAACCACCTCCATCTACTTCCTCTTGTATTGTTCCTAGCCCTTCCCCAATTCCATCTGTCTCCAAACCTATGGGGAATACAGTAACAGCGATTGTCCATCATCATGTATCCCCTAGTTCATCTCAAACAAAAATTGCTGATCATTTGTTGGGCAATGCCATAACCAACACTAGTGTCAATACATCCAAAAGTACTAGTAACTTAACTAATTTGGTTTTGTCAAGCCCAACTAGGGAGACGAGGGAAATTAGTCACACCTGGGGGAAACCAAAAAGGGTCCTGCTGCCCGAACTTCCACCAGAGGCAGTACCCTATGTGGTAGTCCTAACAGGTGTGCCGGTCCTGGAAAAAAATAAGAGGGAGGGCTTCTTTCAATTAAAAAATAAGATAATGCATTGGCTGAGAATGCATAGGCCAATTGCAAACCATATCAATGGGGAAATAGTTCATGTTCGCCGCCTTGAATGGTTGGGGGGCAGAACCAAAGATATCGACGGGGACGTAGTGGTAGTGAACTTCAGGGATCCCATTGCGGTACATTACATATTGAACTGGCAGATGGGTAGTTCCAACAATATTATAACTCCAAGACCCCTAACATACTTTTATCCTAGGTCAGTGGTGTTTCCATCTCAGTATCCCCCTTCACACTGCACAACTGTAACTCAGCCACCTAATTACCCTTTTGCACAGAATGTTGGGAATGTTGGGAGTAATCAATATGCTCAGTATCCTCCGATCCAGCAGGGTATGGGAAATACGTATTACCCCCCTTGTCATGTGAGAGCCCCTGACCCCCTGGGATGGAACTATGTTCCAGTTAGAAATCAAAACTTCCAAAATAGAAATAGAAGGATGGACCATCTTAAACCCTTCACACCACTGGAAACGTCAAACCGTTTTGATGTTTTCAGTGGCCTTGACAACTGTGATTGAAGTTTTTTGAGAGGGGGGGATGAGGGAAGAGTTATGAGTAATCCCATAGTTCCGGGAATTACAAATGAGTGTAACCCATTGTTAACTCTAGCACCCAAGCCTTCGGTTAAATCTGTAATTCATATCACAAATATTCCAGAGACACAGGTAGAACCAACTTGCCTTCCAAGGCACTCACTTTCCGAGGAAACAACCTCGGCATCTAAGTTGGTGCCATACATTGGTGGCAAGACGCCAAGGGCTAATATCGTTATGCCCTTGGTACTTGGGGTGCCAGTTAACCTGGTTTGTTGGAACATAGCCGGGGTTGCTAGTAACCTGAGGGATCCCGAGTGGGCTGTTTTCATAGAATCTTTTGATTTTTGCTTACTCCAGGAAACATGGGCAGTTGATAATCCCCATAGGGTAGGCTACAAGACTTATGGTATTGGGGCAATACCCTCTAGTAGTGGAAGGTCGTCAGGGGGTCTCTTGATTTGGGTGAAAATAAATCTAAAGGTTAATATCGAGGTGTTAGACGTGAACTCTGCAGATATCCTAGTATTAAAAATAACAACCTCCAATGGGAATACATTATTCCTAATAAATATCTATAATAGGCCATCCCCCTCTTCAAAGGAATCTCCGACCATTACCAAGCTGGATTATTTTCTGAGAGGGCTGGATCCTAGGGAGGATTTTGTTATTTTGGCTGGGGATCTGAATTGTAACTATGAGCCAATTTCGGGCCTAAGTGAGATTTTTGAGGAAGAAGACCAGGCAAATAAGATCCCTTTTCTTGGGAACTTTAAATCGGTCAAGTGCTCCATTTTGGCTCTTCAGCTGATTAAATTATGCACAGAGCACTTCCTTAGGGCTTGTAATGGTCGGTTACCATCTGACATCTTAAAAAAACCAACCTTTAGTAGAAATACTTACAAGAGTAATTTGGATTTCGTGATAGTCTCCATCCCTCTTTGGTCGTAACTCATAGATCTTGACATAATAGAGAGGACTGAAAGCGATCACTTTCCCCTAAATTTGTCCTTAGATGCTGCACTGTTTAGTGATCCTTTTTCATCACTCTCATCTGAGGAAGGTACTGGTGATAGACATGAAATCCATATTAGTAATAACAGGAGATCGCTAAAGTGGCCATTTATTTTGGGTCATAGCGATATTCTTAGTGAGATATATTCACTTTTTGCTGGGACTTTTGCATCATATTTGAGTTTAACTCCCGAGGAGGAAGCAAAAACTCCCTTCTTGACCATACATCAGGAGTTCTTTCTTAAATTAAAATTATTGGTTACCAAAATGCCGAAAGAAACCCAGCAGAAGACCCAGAATCTGTCACACAGCAAACCTTGGTACGATAGATCCTGTAGAGAGTCGAAGAGGGAATTGATCATTGCGATTAAATCCAAGTCACAACCAGATGTCCATAAAGCTAGAAACAATTATAAGACTGTCCAAAGGATATCTAAAAGTGCGTGGGAGGAAGAGAAATGGGCAGATTTGTTGTCAGCCGCAAGGTCACGCAATACGGTGGCTTTTTGGAGGTTGATAGCAAACGGGAATAAAGTAGGCAGGGTGGTTAAGGATACCTTCTTAGATGAGCAAACCTGGGTAATTCATTTCACTAACTTGTATAAAAAATATGAAGATCCACACATAGTATCTAAAACAACAAGTCACGCAACTCCAGTAGATCCGCTTGTTTTTACCTTGGGGGAAACCGAGCTGGCTTTAAGCCAAGTTAAAAGTGGGAAAGCCCCTGGTTTGGATAAAATCCCCGAGGATCTTTACAAGCACGATTCAAAAGTATGGGCACCCTATATTAATTATCTGTGCAATAAATTATCATGTAGTTTAGAATTTCCTGAAAGCTGGAAGGGAGCTGAAATTGTTTTAATATATAAGAAAGGTGACAGGAAAGATCCCTGTAACTATCGGCCAATAAGCTTAATGGACATCCTACAGAAAATCTACTCACGCCATATTTTAGTACGTGTGAGTAATTGGCTGGACGAAAATTCATTTTTGACTAAATTTCAAGCCGGGTTTAGGACAAAAGTCAGCACGATAGATCAATGCTTTAGATTCTGCTGCCTCTATTGGAAGTACGTAATGATAAAAAAGGCCCATCTATACGTTGCCTTTGTTGACTTAAGGGCAGCATTCGATCTGGTGCCTCGTGATCTTCTTTGGGAAACGTTGAGTGCAGCAGGCATGCCAGATAACATAGTAGAACAAATTATAAAATTACATGAAGGGAATATTGCGAGAATTAGATGGGGTCCAAACGGCGAACTATCCGGGAAAATTCCAATTGAACGGGGAATTCGCCAAGGATGTGTTTTGGCCCCCACGCTTTTTTCTATTTTCGTAAACGATATTCCCTCATACTTAGAAAGATGTAATAACGATGCACCCAAACTGAATGGAGAAAGGGTTGCATCTCTACTATTTGCTGACGACACTATTCTGATATCCCAAACAAAAAACGGCTTGCAGACTTTATTGAACACTTTTAATGATTATTGTAGTCAAAAGGGGCTCGAGATTAATGTCAAGAAAACAAAATACATGGCCCTGAACCCAACCAAACCTGATAAGGGGTGTCTAATGTTAAAAGGAGTGAAGCTGGAGTCAGTGTCTCACTTCTCATATTTAGGGGTGACACTAGACTCCAACTTCACCTGGAAAGCTCAGTTGGAAAAAAGCAAATTAATATTTGCTCAGAATGTCAAACCGATACTTAGAGAGCAGAGCTTAAGCACTAGTAAAGCAGTGTTTCCAGTAATGGAACTTTTTAAATTTAAAGTCCAATCTTCCGTGCTCTATGGTGCAGAATTGTGGGGGTCTGGGTCTAATGAGACCTTCAGTGTCCAAGACAATAACTTCATGCGAAGCTTGGTAAGGGTTCCGAGAGGAACTCCACTAGTACCTCTGCAATTAGACCTTAATTTTAAAAGAACAGACCATCATGTTATTATCAAACCACTTATGCTATGGGTGAGACTGTGGCATGTCCCTGAACTACAAGCTTACAGAGAGGGGCTTATAGAGATTATGGCGCTGGACAGCCATAAAAAAATCCCATGGCTTAGACATGTTAGTTTTTGGTTTAATAACATAGGCCTGAAACATTTTTGGGAGAATCCTGACCTTTTACCATCTAACCCAAAACTAGTCCTGAAAAGGGCCTTTTGGTCCTATGTAGCAAACATGACTGTGAATCTCATAACTAGTGGTTCATTAGTTTTAAAATTTCTAAATTTTAAGGATGAACCGTTTTATGAGACTTTCATGGACGAAATAGAGCCTCCACTTGCCAAAACGTTATTTTTAAAGTTCAGATACGGAAATCTTTTATTAAAATCAACTTTGGCTCGTTGGGCAAGGAACCGTGATCCATCTTCCGAGGCATCGGACGAAGTTTGCTCACTTTGCGAAAATAATCAAATAGAGAATGAGCAACATATTCTTTTCTTCTGTCCCTTGTATGGCCAAGAAAGAAGAAGATGGATCAAACCAATATGCCTATTATTAGGCTTGAGATCCTACCGTCAGGCTCTGAGAATTTTGACTACAAACACCTCACAACAGATAACATTTAGTGTTAGTAGATTTTTACTTTCTGTTTGCTACCGCAGGAAAAAAAATGGGTCATCAGCTGTAACCGAGTTTCCTTTATCTATGGACCTGAATTATGGACATGAACTTGGTTTTTATAGCACCTCTTAACTGAAATTGCTTATGAAATTACTGATGTGTCTTCCTGTCCCATACGATTTCTACTGTTATGCTCCAAGAGTCTTTCTACATGTGTTGCACAGTTATATACAATGTTCTTAAATTTTTTAACCGAAAGTAATTATCTTTTTTATTGAATTGTAATGTCTAAATTGCTCTTTTATGGCGTCAAGCCGAAATAAAGATTTGAATTGAAAAAATTGAAATGAAGGTCCAGGACCTTGGCCGTCCTCCTCACCACCATAGCAAATGAGGCTCCCTCCTCCATAGCCATGGTAGGAGGAGAGAGATAAGTCAGTCTGGGGAGGTGTCCAGCCCACTGGCATCTGCCAAATCCTCAGACCAGGTGTCCTCAGTGAGATCCAGGGGCTGGTATTCTTCAGGGTCCAGTGGCCCCTCCTATTCATACCCAAGACCTAGCCCATGCGATTAGCGCATTCACTCCGGTCCTGGCGAGAATGGCTCAGTTGGACAACAGCCATCCAGCTCTGTGTCGGAGTTGGGGGATGAGAATGGGGGCGGAGCCACAGGGATGTCAACAGTGGGCCAGTTTTGGGGAAGGTTGAAGTGGCACAACTGGCACCGGTTCGGATCTCTCCATGAATCCAATAGGCCCAACTGGTGCCGGGGCAGACCCGCCAGTGGAAGACCAGCAAGGGCACGTCCAGAACCCGTGGGCCCAAAGGCACGTCAGTGGGGACAGGCACCCCAAATATGAGATGCATAGTCTCATAAAACTCTGAATAGGACGGGGTCGCTTCTTCTCCTGAAAACTCTGGTAGGTGCGGAGACAGCACAGGTGCAGGTTTAACCGCAGAGCCAGGCCTCGAATGCGACGCTCTCCCAGCTCGTTGGATGATGGATGGGATAAAGTTGAAGACCTCTTGTCCTTTTAATGTATGCGTAACTTCCCTGAACGAGACAACAAGAGTTTGGAGAGACTCCCCGGCTGATCCCATGACCCTCCTCTCGACTGGGATTGAGACCGTTGCTGCATTGTACGCCGAACAGCAATGAGCTTGAGGCCTTGGCATGCATGGCGGGACAATTGACACAGGTTGGAGTTGTGGTCGCGTTTGAGGCATCGGAGGCAGACGAGGTGTGGGTCCATCACTGACTTTGGCCAGTGACAGGCACCACAGGGCTTAAACCCAGCCTTCCTCACTGACATCCCTGCCACATCAGGACACAATATTTCAAAAATCTTTGCCAAAAGGCCAAACAAACAGTCAGTTAAAAAGTGACTAGGGCTAGCCCTCCCTGGCACATCGCACGTCACTTCCAACGCAGATGATGCCACGTGGAGCCGAACGACGCCACCCACTGGCACGTAAAGGTACTACAAATGAAAAGATTTCTGAATCCAGTCTGACGTGTGGGGATAATTCTAAGTTAAGGAATCTGCAGCTAGGAGTCTCTATCAGTTACTCTTATGCAATGCTGCTAAATTTGCTCAACATATACAGAAAATGCTAGGATTCACTTAACTTTGACAATTGTAACACAATCCCTTCAAATCTTCAGTAAATGTCCACATAGTCTTGCCAACATCTACAGCAAAAGCCCATATTCAGTGTTCCCTTTATCTCATAGATTAGCAACATACCTTCCTCTATCTCGTCTTGTCGGTTCAAGGATGGCTCCTCCTGGCTGGGTACGAGTATAACCAGTGGCACGACAGGGTGAAATGGCTTGGCTTGCAACAACTGCTTGAGCTGTAGGAGTGCAGACAGCCAGTAAACATCCTCTTCAGCCAGATCCTGCGAGCTGTCACCTGCCGGCAGCAGCAATACCAAACCACTGGTGCCCAGAAGATCCTTCCGGGCCTCAGACTGGTCGAGCTCCACATTGCTAAGTGTCCCCACAGCAGTCTGTTCACAAACAAATGACATAGGACATTAATGCAGAGGAAAAAAATTGAATTTATTTAGGCGGAAAGGCATGTCAAGTGTAAACCAAAACGGCCTAAAGAAGAAACGAGAAAGAAGATCAATAAATGGCACAAATGCCATATTCACTCCTAGAAAGGGGTAAAATGCCCAGTAACTTCTTAGCTGATGTTACTAAGTTGAACCATCATTCAGTCTGGAGAGTGGTCTTACAAATGTTAAAGCTTTGGGGGATTGGCAGCAAATTCGGGAAAAGGTTTCCATCCAATTAGTGCAATACACATGCAGCTCATAGGAAGTCTTGGTGAGGGATTACCTTCACGACCCAGACTATTGGCCATAGTGCTCTAGGATGACAAACCACAGGATACCTAAAATATATTTCTCATGTTAGAACCTACAACAATTTCATTAAAAAATCCTCAGCACTTTACAGTATGGGGGTATCTTGTTCTGAGGCATCAGACAGAATCACCGGGTACAGCAAGAAAAAGTAAGGCTTAGTTATTTGGACATCCTTGCACAGTGTCCATGCCCTGTCTCGTGGCTGCCCAATTTAACGTTAAGTTACACAGATGAGAATTGCAAACAGATTGACGTGAAGAAGAGGGAATGAGGGAAGAGCAGTGTGAAAAAAGGGTTTTTTGGTCTCAGAGTACCCAAGTTAGCACAGCAATATATACGTTTTTAATAATTCATGCAAGACAATTTTTAAGAAAGCATGGGGCATGGACAGCAGTGACTGCAAGAATGAGCACAGCCAAAAATGTTCTTTAATATGGCTTGCACAAACAGAGTGGGAAATGTCCAGAACACCATGTGACTAGAACACTCGAGGAAAGGGGGCAATCATTACAGGTAATCCCAATTAAAAATAATGTTTTAAAAGGCCACAGTAACTACCTACTCCTAAATGCATGACCCTAAATGTTTGGTGAGTAAAGCGGAATTTTATAGCACTCCCAGTTTCAAGAGTAAATTCAACAGACTTCAGAGAAGAACAAGTTACTTACCTACAGTAACTCTCTTTCTGGTAGCTACTCCATCCAACTACAGATTCCTCACCTTTTGAATTCCAGCAGAC
Organism: Lissotriton helveticus; assembly: GCF_964261635.1. Taxonomy (NCBI): domain Eukaryota; kingdom Metazoa; phylum Chordata; class Amphibia; order Caudata; family Salamandridae; genus Lissotriton; species Lissotriton helveticus. The sequence goes on along the minus strand of NC_136061.1, from coordinate 982,998,257 downwards.
ATCAGACAGGATTTGAAAACGTTCCAAACAATTGCTCTTGAACGCTGATAGGACGCGCCATTGGACTCCACAAGCAGGTTATCCCTCATCAGAAGAGGCAATGCAGAGGCTTACACAGGCACCTCCCTTGTGCACTGATGTCAGTTTACAAAAAAACATCCTGCGCGCTTAGGTGTGGAGCATCAGTGATGAACAAATTAAATACTTTCAGTTATGCTTTTTCCGCCGAATACTCTAACTGCAGATTCTTCAGCTTTCTACTATTTCTAGGCACTAGACTGGACCTGGAGATTTTACCAGCAATGTTCCACATGCACCAGTAGATGGTGTCACATAATCCTCCAGTGAATTCATGACAGATAAACCCCCCCTGTTGAGTTACCCTTATGTGAACCTTCTGTTCCCTCCCGGGGCAACATGTCGCTGTTTTGTATTTGTTTAAAATCTATAAATAAAGATTTTTTTTTAAATCATGCCTCCCCAGAAGTGGGAGAGCATAGATTCATTTAAGCGTGGTGCCCCCGGGCTGACATCCGTTTCTTTATCGTTCTCCATTTGCAACCTCTGATGTGAAGCACTTTGAACCGTGTGCCAACATTTTTCTTGGAACCTTATTTCGATATTCAGGGGTCCAATCCACATAAGGTGGAGCTGGGAAGGCAGTGAGAAATCTGGTAGAGCATCCATCAGAAAGAGCTTCACTGAGATAAATAACTTGTACTTCTGAGTGATACTCCTAATTGCAAAAGAATGTATCGATCATCAGAAGCCATAGTGAGCAGCTGTGCATATGCTCAAATAGTGTGTGCATAACTAATCGCAGGTCTAGATGTAGGTCCAACTGAGGCATGACAAATGGCTTTGGAGGAAACGGGCTTCAGGCCATTCAGACATCGCATCACTACTGGTGATTTAAGAGACAGGGTTGGTCAGCCAAACATAAAAGGCCTGAAAGTGGCAACGAGTAACTCTTAACTGCCGCTTCAAGGTCATGCTAGGCTATCGACAAAAAAACTGTCTATTAGCGAGTTTGGCCTGCAGAGGGTCAAGATGACGAATCACACATCACCCACAATGTTTCTCCGTGGAAGGCATAAATGAACCTTGAGGACAACATCTGACAGCAAGGATGACATTTACTAATTCAGGCGGCAAGTCTAAAGAATGTCTGTGTTTATACCTCTGGGGTTGGTGGACTCTATACACACTGTACTTCCTTCTAGTCCAGTATATATAGAGCCACTTTCTTACAATGTCACTGCTGCCACTCAGTCTACACATATGGAGGTGTAGGTTGCGGAGACTCAAATGCAGTACCCTTTGCTTATTATCCCAGGGGTCCTCCAGAAGGGGTAGTCAGAATGAGGGGTAAATGTTTAGGCTCACTGGGTACCACTCTCCTGCCCAGTCAGGGGCTGCTTACATCATTTTGTTCTAGTATATCCTGTCTTTAAGAACTTGAGGTAAGAGAGGAATGGCGGGAACAAGAACCATTGAAGACAAAGAGTCACCCAAAGACCTTTTTGGAGGAAACTCCAGTGTGCAGGAGCTTTGATACTAAGTGTTCTTAACAGTAGCAAACAGATCTAGTTAGGGAATTCCCTACTTATCGAAAATGCCCTGTGCCATCTTGGGATGGAGGATGCCACTTGTAGTACACCAGCAGGCGCCTTCTGAGCTCAACTGATCTGTTCTGCTCCACGAGACGGTTGTCCACCCAAAAAAATATTCTGCTAGTCCAGCCAACCACACCGATGTAATCCTCCTGAAACATGATCCAATAAACCAACCCACTCTAAATGTTGAAGAACCACTTGGTGGTTGTGTTGTGCGTTAGGACCTGTACCAACCTTCCCATGATTGTCAATAGGAAGACTTTCATGGCCAAACGAAATGCCTGAAGCTCTAAAAGGTTGATGTGGACCCGGCTTCCTGCAAGAGACTAGAGGCTTCTGATCTCTACCTTACCAGATGACCACCCCAGCAGTGACCTCCATCACAACCATGAAGTCTGTGTGGACAAAGGAGAGTAGCCTGCCATATGTAAGGCTGGTGCTCCTCAGTCAACACACGAGGTGTTGAGCTGTCTCTTGTCAGGTCTAGACAGCATCTGAGACAATCCAAGAACTGGGCTCACTGAAACAGTAGATTCTATTGCAGAGTCCCCATGTGGTATCTGCTTTATGGGATGAGGATACACACGACCAGGAGCCCAAGAAGCATTAGAACCATTGTCATCAAAATCCCCGACTCAGTTTGCAACGTTGGGACCATATCCTGAATGTCCCAGATTCGCTGCAGTGGTGGAAATGCCTTGAACGCTACTCTGTCCAGCATAGCCCCTATGAAGGCAATCCGGTCTGTTGGGCTTAGGTGGGACTTTCGCTTGGTGATGGAAAACCCCAAGAAGGTTAAGAGCCTAGTCATTGATGCACCAAGCGGACACTGAGCAGTCAGGGGTTAGTGTAAAGAAATGCATGTATACCCGCACTCCAAATATCAGCTATAATCACTACTGTTGGGACAGTAAATGTGCCCTATTTGGTGTATCGTTGAGTTCCTCTTCTTGAAGGGCCCAACCATGAGTATCTGGTATCCAGTGGGTGGGTGGGTGTGTTCGTGCATAGGCCTATGCCTGCCCCTTGACATGAATGATGTCAAACACCTTGTCCTGTGATCAGGATTGGTACCACAAGAGAGACGACATTTGCTCACAGTGGGCAAATGTCCCGGACGTGAATTTAACATGTAAATGAATGGTGGCATACCATGTTTTGGGACTTCAAGAGGGCTAATCCAGTTCTATGCTAAGAGTCAAAGAGGATGTTTTGTTGTTTGTATGTGACCTGTGTAGTACATGTATTGTATGCATGACTGAACCAGAGTTATGGAGGAGTGGGGGGTCCATTTTGAAAGCCATTTGCCTGGTCATGTGATGGATGCAAGGTTATTTTCCCATAGAGTGGATGTGTATTGTTGGAACTCCTGAAGCTGGAGGGAGGAGATCTAATCAGCAAAGTGAGTACAGAGGAAACAAGGCTCTTATAAAAATTCAATTAGCCATTTTGCCGAGAAGAGCTGCTTATTAGTCTTCCTGCAGCACTGCCATTTGGAAGAGGAAAGGAGTGGGACTACAGTCTCTATTGTTAAGGTGAAAATTACCCCTTTATTGAGGCCAGCCTTTTGTCTTTAGCCTGATAACTGCTCAGAGAGGCTGTTGATAGGTGAAAAAAGCTTACATCTCTTGCCGCCTTTGTTGTGGATGTTTCAAGCTTGAGATTACCCTACTGTAAGGCGCATCAATCTAAACAAAGGCTGTTTCTGGAAATCATATTGGAAAGGACACTTTAAGACAAACTACAAAGAAACTGTTTAGAAATTGCAGACAAAGAATCAATATCCGCTGTCAGCTTTGACGGTCTAAAAGTGGGAGCCACTGACTCACTTCGAATTCCAAGTTCTTTGACCAAGGAAGGGAGTGCTCCACAGAGCTGTGCAACCAGACTTGTTGTATGCTTCACAGCCAGCTTCCAAGATGTGAGGGGGACAACACTTGAAACCTTGCCTGAAAGAAAGTGGCTTCTCTAACCTGAAGCGCCCAGAAGCTTATCCGCCTACTGAGAGAGGGAAATAGCCTGCCAACCCTTCAGGAGGTGTGACTATCCTGGAAGAGCCAGAAGAAGCTTGATTGGCGTTGATGTCTGCCAGAACAGGAAGAGTGAGGATAGCGATCTGCGTGCATTAAGGTGTGCTGAGGGCAGCAGGGACTAGAGAGCCCAATGAAAATAGCTGATCGGTGAACATGCTCTAACAGCGACTCAGACAACTGCTAGTTAAAAACTGAGTGGAGCATTTAACATACTTCTTAAAAGCCACCCGGAGATATGAGAGACGGTGAGTGCCTTTGGGGCCCATGAAAACTCAACCTCAAGTAACTGCAAGGGCCAAGGAAGAGTCAGCGAAGTGAAGCCCACCGCCATGGCATCCTGATGTCAAAGCAGCAATGTGCAGCACGGTTATGTTCTCTACGCAACAAATGACAAACAAATGACAAACAGCACCTAGATGGAAGAGGTCCATTGGCAGATGGGGATGACCAGCACTCACCAGGCCAACAACAGTGGATGATGGAGCCATCATCAAGCGCATTGAATTGACAATCATGAATAAGCCAGTAAGAGAGGGGAGTGGGTATTGGGCCCCCGATAGGCCTTCATCGGAAGTGATGCCATCAGCCCAGGCCACACACACACAAATTAAGCACCATAAAGCCAAATTCAGAGAACAACTTACGCTAGCACAGGAAACAGAGAATACTGTACATATAACCACGTGTCAGACTTTTATAATTAACCAGTGGATGCAGGCAGGACTGCGCAGGTCTGCGGCTTCTGCGCCAAGTCCTACCCTGATAACGACACTGTCTGGATTAATGCCACATGGAGATGGAGTGTGGCTGAGTGAGACCTGCCCTGCTATATATATATACCACTGCATGTAGTTATACGCTACAGATAGCTGAGACATATGTATATACATATTTACTACTAGGCATAACTAAAACTTCACAGCAGCCTATGAAGAACAAAACAGTCAGTGTATATTACAAATCCAAATTAGTATGGGCAAAGGAGACTCGAAACAAGGTAAAATGGCCTTTCAATCCAAAAAAGCATCTTGTGTCCATGACAAAGTTGCTGAAAATGATGCAAACACTGGAGCAGAAGGACTTGTAGAACTTAACGCAGAAGGAGTCCGAACCTTACTGCAGGAAATGAATGGATATCTTGACATAACTTATAATAAAACAGACTAATCAATGGTCTACCGACTCTATTCGATATTTGGGCATTAGGCTGCACACTGACTCAGAAATTGTATTTCGGGAAAACTATGGGACGGCCATAGACAGGCTTGAAGACGATGTAGAGTTGTGGATCCGCCTCCCTTTGTCCCTCATGGGAAGAATTTCAATTATGAAAATGGTGGTTCTGCCCAGGCTACTATTTTTATTTACGAACATACCAATAGTGTTGCCGCCCTCCTTCTTCCTGCGACTTCGTAAATCCATGATAAAACTAGCCTGGGCTGGTAAGCAAGCGAGGTTACAGTGGAACGTCTTCACCCTGCCATATTATTTGGGGGGTCTTGGGGCGCCGGATTTTGAATTATATTATAGGGTAGCGCAGGGGGTTCATGTTCACGCCTGGATACATGGTGAGGCAGATATACCATTCCTCCGCATGGAGAGACTGTTTGCGGAACCACTTCCCCTACCGGCCATGATATTTGAGTCTTTGGACCGCAGAACTGGCATCTTAGACTCTATTATTTCTACCAGACATGCTTGTTACAATATACTGCAATAGAAAGATGGAGCTCTATTGTATTCCCCGGTAATCCCAATTGAGTGGATGCGATGGCTGGAGCCATGTAGAGACAGGGGAGTGGTCCATGCGTTGCGCACTCTGTCAATAGAAGTAGCTGGAGATCTTTTCCAAGAGGAGGTGGTTAAGCTGGTGGGGAAGCAGCTGGCGTAAACAACCTGTTGAGCAGGTTCCAGTACCACAGGGTACATGGGGCCTTACGTGACATGCTAGGGGAAGATCTGGCTGAACCCCCAGAAGTGCAGGAATTGTCCTATGTGATCAAGACTAAAACCCCTCGCAAAATGATAACTGCTATATACAAATTAGCTATTGCGCATAGGGAAAATAGATATACCGCAGCTTGGCTTGCAGACCACGATAGACTTACTGTTGTATGAACACCAGAAAGATCTCGCTCCACGGTCGGCATAGGCTCGTTCACTTCAAGTACCTCAACAGGACCTATTATACACTGGAGAGACTCTGCAGGTATGGCCTCCAGGCAGAGGCGTCCTGTGAGAGATGCCATGCACAGTCAGCGTTTCTGCATTAGCTTGGCACTGTCCAGGAATATATGCATATTGGGTGGAGGTATTCAGAGAGTTGGGGAGAGTGGTGGAGACAGACCTTGTGCCTGACCCTATGGTGGCGCTACTGGGATACTCTAAGAAATTACCTAAGGCGCTACGTAGGATGGTGGATACGGGGCTCCTTGTGGCCAAGCGGAGGGTGGCGATGTGCTGGATGAGGGGTCCAGTCCCGACACTACGGCAATGGTCTCACGACATGCTGTACTGCTGTATGCAGTCGGAGAACTACAGCGAGCTCCTCCCACCTAGGAGCAGACTGAAAAACGTTTGGGGATTATATAATGCCTATAAGCTTCACACAGGTGGTGCGATGGAGAATGCGGAGGAGGAAGTGGTTGATGAGGCAACGACGGGCACTATAGATTCCCTGAGCGGAACACGGGGGGTTCCCCAGACTGCGACTGTAGACACCCCTTAGGGTGTGGCTGTGACTCGAGTTTTTCCACGGGGATGCAGGGTAGCGGGGTGCAGGGTGGGAGAGGAGAGTTGGGGTAACAGGGGGATTTTAGGGAGGGCGTGGTACACATTCTGGACTGCTGACACTTGTTTGACGCTCAAGGATAGCGGGGCGCACAGCACATACATTTGTGAGGAGCCTCAGGGAGCTTTTTGTTGTACGTCAGGATGTGTGAACACTGGGTCGTAATTATCATCGCCACCTGCCCGCTTCGGGTTGTTGGCTTGATGGCTGCGTGAGATATACATAGAATGTGCTTTGTCAGCCTTGGGCCGTTTACATGTAATGTAGTACCATGGCAATATGCTGTTTATTGCTGCAATAAAAGTTTATTAAGAACATTTTAAAAAACAGACATTCGTGCAATGACTGGACACAATGAATGAAAAATTAGAACACTTCGAAATGGCTGAACAACGAATCACGAAGTCTGACAGCACTGAGTGCCATGGTTAAAACACAGAAAAGTATGGATGAAGAAACTGACTGTCTAAAAAGAAAGAATTCAGACTTAGAGGCAAAGTCCCACTGGAGCAATGTGCAAATAACGGGTGTTTTGGAAATGACAGTTAAGGGGAGAACTTGGGTTTTTATAGAAAAATGTTGCTCACAATTTTTGGGCGAGACAATCTGTTGTCAGTGTTTATAGTACAAAGGGCACACCAGACTCTAGGCCATAGACATGCCCTACTGAGACAGGGACAAAAACCTCGTCATGACACAAGACATGTCAGCTATCCAAAAAAATCTAAGTCCGCAATCTATCCGCACCATTTACAGTTCATCCAGGAAACTCTTTGGAAACTTCTAACAGTAAAGTAATAGACTACATAGGTCGTGCTATATTCAGCAAGAGTTCCACATGCATGGCAAAGTTCACAGGTTCACATATCGAACAGCTGCATTCCTTAATAAAACTGTCCAAAAGAAGCACAGTGATCGCAAGGATGACAATACCAAAAAAAACATGATCTTCGTGATGAGTGAGCTGCACGCCCCCATACTCATTTACTGGCATAGATAAAATCATTAATATACACTACACCCCTCATACTTAAAAATGACAATTTAGGTGATGCCAACCTATGATATCCAACGGTGATATACAGGATGTTTAGGCTGGATCAGCCACTTACTGTTTAGGTCGAGGACCGTAGGCTGCGCTTGCGCAGTTTCGGTCAGAGAATTAATGTCTCCTAGAGTGGGGCATTAACTCGCCCCTCTTTTCCATTGGCTGGCTTCCTAAATGGAGGCCAGCCATTGGAGGAGAGGGGCATCACTCCCTTTAAGCCCCGTCTTTTGGCGATTCGGGGGCGTGTTTTTTGCGTTCTTTCTATCTGTGACGTCATCCGTCACTCAACAAAAAACGCCCCCGAATCGCGAAAATGTTGGAGCTTTACGGCAGCCATTTTTTTCACCCTTCTGAGTGAGAGGGTTGATGCGTAGCCGTGAACTCTCCCCTCACACACAATTCTTGTATGAAGTTGTGTGGGGCAGGACACTTGCGTGTGTGCGAGCCTCTGCATTACCCCAGAGACACTGACGCGGTAATCTTTTCAAAGCGATGCACCGCGGGGAGGGTGTTATTGTGATCTCGTCAGAGCTCCCATCTCCTGGGGGCTGGAAAGCCCCTGGGATGGCCCCATTGTGCCGCACAGATCTGCCCATTGTCAGGCCGGCTCGGCTGCGCCCGTGTGCCGGGCTGTGTTCTGCTGGTGGGCAGGAAGGTGGCCGCGCAGCTTTGGAAGTGAATTTGAAGAGTCCCATTTCTATGTCCATGACTGTGTTTTTTACCATCAGTTGCTTCAGACACACGAGGAAAAGTTGAAATTGCCCTGCGCGGCCGCCGGTTCTGGTCAGTATATGGCTCGTATTTCAGTCGCTGACCCCTCATACCCCCGCGGGCCTGTCTGCACTCCCTCTCCAAGAGCTTCAGTGGTGCTCCGAATTCGCTCATGAACCGGCAGCCCCAGGGTCCGACATCCACTCTTGCCTCTCTAAATGCACCATCGTCGCTCCCGCGCCCTCTCTGCGCTCCACGGATCCACCCACCCTCAGTCCTCCTCACCCTTGCGCAGCACTGCAGCCCCCGGTCCGTTGAGCCTGCTCCAGCCTGGGGAACCCTCCTCGGCCCTGCTCTCCTCCTCCAAAGTCTTGCGCGACCTCTGCAGCCCCAGAGCTTCTGTGAGACCCCTCTCTACTCAGTGGCGTCAATTATGTTATGTGGCCCTTTACTGCTACTTGGGAAATGCTCCTTTGCATCAGGTTCCACCTGTGAACTCTTGGTATCTTGCTTTTTTCGTCCCAAGCGCCCAACACGCCCCCGGCGTTTCCCTCGGCACGCAATTTTCACATTAGAAAGAACATGTGAGAATATTCCGCCGGAGCTGCTAAATTGAGTGTATCGACTGCGTCCCCCCTTCCCGAGGCTGATAGATGGCCATCCGGGACCACATGACAGCGGTGGTTCCTGCAGCAGTGCCTCGAGGGAAGCGGACGTGGAGTCAGAGCGCTGCGACCACCTTTACAGCGCCCACGTGGACCCCCGGCTGTCGGTGCCATCCTGCCCGCACCGTGCCACCAAAGATGAGGAACGCCATGTGATTCTTGGGCGGACTTCTTCTGCTGGCTGGGGCTGCAGCCAGCAGCCGCACGTGAGGTGAGAGCCGCCCTCGGGGGGTCATGAGCAAAAGGGGGGCAAAGCATACCTCCTTGGCCCCCAGCGGGCAGAATATGGTAAACACAGATTTCCAGCTGCCCCACGGAGGTGCCATCAGCTGGTCACGCCTGGAAATTTTCTTTTACATTTTGGTATTTGAAGTAAATTCTCCTCATGGGTCTTGTAATACACTGTTTGCTACCGCTTACATTTTGTTTGCTTTCGATACTTGCACAAGTGCCACCATTGCCTACGTAACGTTTGTTCTTGTGTTTGAGTGTCTGCCATTTATTGCAGTTTTATACCTCTAGTTGCACACTTGTCACTTTTGCCTCATGTAATGTAACGTTTGCTTTTGTAATTTGTTCACTTGTAATGTTCTCATGTATCAGTACTGTTCCTATTGTGAAGCGCGCTGACACCTTCAGGGAAAGTCCGCGCTATATAAAAACGCATAAAATAAAAATAAAAAAAATTCCCTGCACCCTCCGAGCGGTCTCCACCCCACAAACAAGTGTCTTGGCTCTTGTCAGGATTGTCCTACCTCCTTGCTTCACGTGTCACTGCCATGTGTCTCGTCTGTCCCTCATTTAATGAGTTCTGCCACTGTCCTTTGTCCAGGGATGGGACTGTCTGCCTCTTCTCCACCTACGTCATACTTTACCTTATCTGCGCCCGTCCAGATCAGGCTGGCAGGGTGAGACCAGTTTACTCTTTGATGTGTGTCTGACGCTGTGTGCCGGTGTGCTCGTTGTACAGCTCTTTTTGGTGGCGTTTCCACAACCCTCTGGTTCAATCGTTTGTTTAAAAACCAAATATAAGAGCGAGCCACAAACTTCGTTATAAATAAATCCGCTGTGGCAGTTCCCCGGCTGGCATGTCTGCTGCCTCCTTTCCAGACCGTCTGTGTCGTTAGTGCACCGCCCTGGTGGGTTTCTCGCCGTGTGCTCACCTCGTGGTGGATGCTGCCAGCATTCCTGGGCTGCCCTCACGCCTCTGAAACATTGCACGTCTGCCCATGTCTGCTTCCTGGTTTCTCTACTTTAATGTCGCCTGTCAGGAGCCACTTTTGTACTTCCACAGGAAACACCCCCTCAGTGACGGACCCCCTTGCCATCATTCATAGCCTGTTTACTAATTTGTCTGCTGTAGAGGCAGATGGCGTTCCCTATGTTGGGTATTTCTTATTTTTAATGTATTAGTTATTCTTGATTGTAGTGTATCTGTATTTATAGAAGTTTTGTAACTACACTCTCTGCTCTGCATGCTCTGTGACTGTGCCTTTCTTTTTCTTCATTGCTATATTCTTTATGCATTTGCCTGTCTCTGCTCTTCATCACTGTCTTTATGTAGATTTTTCTGATTGTGTCATACATTGCTGAATGCTGCTTTGCTTTGTCTGATTCAACCCTGACTCACTAGGGTGTGTACCTTTGGCAGACTGTACCATTCATTGCTGTATACTGTATTCTTGTTTTCGGATTTGCATTGCATTTCGGTCTCTGTGTGGCCTTAATTTAATTTAATTTAAATATCATTTATAGTGCGCAGCTATGCCCAATGGGCGTCAAGGCGCCTAAGTCAAATAACAGACTGTTAGCAGACAGAAACCGGGCCTACTGATATGCATTTATAAAAAGCCAAGTTTTCAGTGACTTCCTAAAAAGATCGAGGGAAGGCAGTAGTTTGATTTCCAGGGGGAGTGAATTCCACATCTGAGGTGCCAATATGGAGAAAGCTTTGCTCCCCCATCTAGCCTTCTTGGCTCTGGGAATTACCAGTTGATTAAGCTCACTGGAACGTAGGCATCTACTCGGAGCATATCTAATAAGAAGCGACCCAAGGGCATCAGCCGAGCCTGCAGTTAGAGCCTTATATGTTAGGCAAAGAAGTTTAAAAGTGATCCTTGAAGGAATGGGGAGCCAATGGAGGTTCTTCCTCGCTAAGGTCATAGATGCCAACCAAGGCAGAGCGAGAGCAAACCGAGCTGCCGCGTTTTGTATCACCTGCAAGCGCTGGAGCAGGCCCTTGTTGGCCCCGGCGTACAGTGCGTTGCAGTAGTCTAGCCTTGAGCCAACAAGGGCGATCACCACCTGTTTCCGTGCCTGTGGGGACAGATAGTGAACGATCCTTTTCAGGGTCTTGATGACACCCCAACAGGTAGCCACCGTTCTATTGACCTGAAGCTCCATGGAGAGCTTAGTGTCAAAGATGACGCCGAGGTTCCTGGCAGATTGTGTAGGTATAGGGCAGCTACCTAAAGAAGGAGGCCACCAATCACCTGACCACATGCCCTGGTCCTTGCCAAAGACCAGGACCTCTGTCTTATCCCCGTTCAACTTTAGGGAGTTGGAAATCATCCACTCTGCAACAAGTTGCATGCAGGCCCTAAAGTTCGATGCGGTTTCATTCACAGAGTGGGTCAGGGATACCATAATCTGCGTGTCGTCGGCATACGACACTACCTCCATCCCCTGAGATCTTACTAGTCTTGCAAGGGGGGCCACGTAGATGTTGAACAGGGTCGGACTCAATGCCGACCCCTGTGGCACCCCACATAGCAAGAACTTAGCAGGGGAGAGGTATTCACCTAGCATGACACGCTGCTCTCGTTGGTGTAAAAAGGAGCTCAGGAGACTAAGAGCCGGTCCTTCTACCCCTGCCTCCCTTAACCTGGATGTTAAAGTAAGGGGATACAGGGTGTCGAATGCTGCTGAAAGATCTAGCAGCACCAGTACGGTGGTTTGACCCAAATCCACTTTTCTACGGATGTTATCCATGACTTTCGTCAAGGCAGACTCTGTGCTATGCAGCTTTCTAAAGCCATGTTGGGACCCATCCAAGAAACCCGAGGTATCAAGGAAGTTTGAAAGATGGAAATTCAAATGGGTCTCCAACATCTTAGCAGGGGCAGGCAGCAGAGAAATGGGTCTAAAGTTCTTCAGTTCTCCGGGGTCTAAGGTAGTCTTTTTCAGCAGCGGCTTTACAATGGCTTTCTTCCAGAGTGACGGAAAAATGCCCTGTTCCAAGGCTCCATTCATTACTTCCAGCATCGGAGGAAGAATGATCTCTCTGCAGTTCTTAAGTTGTTTCAAAGGAACTGGATCAAGTGGGGATGAAGATTTTGTTTTGTCCAACAGACTGTTAAGATCCTCTAAAGAAAGAGCAGGGAAATTTTCAAGGAACTGAGGGGAATCTTTATTCCAAGCTTCCAGTCTTTTAATTTGAGAGAAATCCTCAGAACTAAGAGAGTTCCTCTGCGACTTTAGAGCTATGTAAATATCATCTATCTTTTTGTAAAAAAAGTCTGATATATCATTACATAGCTCCTGGGAAGCAACTTCCGGGTCAGGAACCTGGAGAGAGCACAGAGAGTCAACTATATTAAAGAGCTCTTTAGAGGATGTTAGGGCACAGGTTGCGTTGGAAAAATAGTCCTGTTTTTCCTTAATGACTCTGTTTTTGTACTCTCGTAATAAGATCTTATAGCCTTCTCTATCTTTGGGATCCCAGGATTTACGCCACCTACGTTCCTTCTGTCTGCATTTTTGTCTGAGAAGCCGCAAATCGGCGGAGAACCAGGGGGCAGTTGGCTTCCGCCGAGCTGCAGATTTGAAGGAAGGAGGGGCTAGTTCGTCGGCGGCTCTGGTAATGGCATCAGTGAGTTCTTGAGCCGACTCATCCACCTTCCGCTCAGTTGAAATATTGATGATAAGAATAAAAGGGGCTAGAGCCTCATTAGTAAAGTTTATGAAGCTCCTTTTAGATTGTTTTTTGCCAGTGCCCACAGTGACATCGAGGCAGGGAATGTCTAACGACAGCGGGACTGCTAGATGGTCAGACCAGATGATTGGTACCGGTGCACCAACATCCAGTCTAGAATCGTTAGAAAAGATCCCGTCAAGGATGTGCCCTGCCTTATGAGTCGGATAAAGAACTCGTTGGACAAAATCACATGCCTCCAGAGAATTGAGCAGAGAGAAAGTGTCTTTCGAAGCCAAATCCTCTAAATGGAAGTTAAAATCACCCAAAATGGTGAGATGAGGTCTGCCAAAATAAGGTTCCAAAATTCTAAAAAGTTCTGGGCAAAAGTTGGCTCTGGACCCAGGGGGCCTATATAGTAAGATACCAGAAAAGGAACTCACCGGGGTATGCACAATACAGAAGTATAGTGCCTCAAAGGGCCTTCTCGACTATGTTGTTCTATTTTACTGGCTTTTTAAAATGTCAACATACACAATAACCAGAGGATCTTAGTGTTGTCAATAAACACCCCTCAAACAATCTGCAATGGTATAGCAAATAGGAATGGCTTGCATTTCCAATTACAGGCCACACCTATTGGCTTTGGAAAAACTGCTGAAAGCAATAAATTTGTATTTAAGCACCAGCAGTCCAGCAGCACTAGCAAGGTTGCTGCTGAGCGCGCTGCAGCTTCTCAAGGGCCCATGGTCTGAATGTGGTTGCTAGGGGGCGCCAACCATTAGATCAACAACTCTTTAGCATCCATAGAAACTCCTTTGTTTGGCTCTCTGTTTCTACTGGTCAGCGTAGCTCTCACTGTACCTTTCACTCCCCACCCCCTTCTTACCTTCTGGTGGCCCCAGACCCGCAGGGGCCCTCCGTGGGGGCTCTCGCTGCTTCGACTCGCGTGTGCGCCATGGCCGGCCATCTCGTCTCTGCTGTTTTCGGGAGTTCGGGTCCGCAGCTTTGAGGAACTGGAAGAGGAGTTGGAGATTCGAGGGGATCGGGAGCCTTCGCGTGCTACCCGAGTCCAGCCGCCGGTCTCCTTGACGCACACTGCACTGAAGGAGACGCTGCTGGATTACCAGTGGGATCGGCCGGACATCACTTCACCAGCCAAGCCGGCTCTGCTGCGTTCTAGGGGGAACAGGCGAGGTCCCTCGGAGGAGCCACTACAGACTCCTTGGCATACCTCTCTGAAGAGCCGCAACGCCATATTCCTACTTGCCCCCTGCCCACGTTCAGAGGGAGAGTTGCGGAGCTATCTAGTGGGAGCCAAGGCTGACCTTTCCAAAGGGGGGGCCATCGGCCAGGAGCTCAGAGACAGGCTATTTCCCAGGCCCCTTCAAGACTTGATCAGCAGCAGAAGTGTCGCCCTCTATTGGGTGGACACCTCCGAGCAGAACAAGGTGAAATATTCTAAAGTTTGGGCATGTCTGATGTGTCCGCAGATGCAATGTCAGTCTCTCTCCACACCCTACTCTTAAGGGTGGGGTCAGGATCCCCAGTTAATTAGGTGATTGTTGGGATCACTCTTTGTTTCCCCCCCCCCCCGTCTTTTTGAGCCAGGTTTGGACTAGATGTAGCTCGTAATAGAAATGTTGTCATGGCGGGGTTGAGCTTCAGGTAGATGCTTAACTTCCATTTCTGGTTAAGGTGCTGCCTGCTTGCGGTGTTGGATGTGTGGAGCTGATTAGACTTTAAAGTTCAGTTGGAGTCGCCATGGGGTTCCATGTAAATGTTGCAGATGGCCAAGCAAGATAGAACCCTGTCTGGAGCGGATAGTGATTGTCTGTCTGAACCGTGGGTGTGGTCATGTGAACCACCTGGTGTCTGTTGGCTAGTCAGGAGGAGAACCAATGAAAGATGCTGCTGATGAATCCCAGTAGAATCTTAATGGTATGGATTAGGTTGAGATGACCAATGTCGAAGGTAGTTTAGAGTTCTTGCAGTGTCAGTAAGCAGGTATCACCTTTTCCTATAGTTAGGAGGACACAGCCTACGATATGTAGGTACCTCCAGGTGTATCTTTTATTACTATATATATATATATATATACATATCTCTGGTGATATCATCAAGGGCTGTATAAACACTAAAACATATCCACACCCTCACTATATCTTACAAACATACCATATCCATTCTGCACGGATACGATACATTAGGAAGATTTAGTGATATAGTGAGGGTGCTGATATATTTTAGTGTTAATATAGTCCTTGATAACATGATAGGATTACATGCATATATATTTTATTTAAATACAGACTGTGTACTTGGAAGACTTTGGAGAAATGTGACTGTTATTTGGGTTGGCAACCGCATTGATGAATACGGTAAGGAGTTGAACCTTACGGGGCTTACAGTTGGTTTGGACGCTGGTCAAATATGGGAACACTAATGGCATTACTTTATCCATTAAGGACATTGAAAGGCAGTATATGAAATTGTGTGCTCGTAATAACCACACCTTTACAATAGAAAGAACAGGTTTGGAACGGAATCAGTCTGCTTATGGCTGATCTTTAAGTTTGAGCACAATACAGTGGAGTGAGGCATGACATGATTTTGATAAAAGAAATTATGAGGTTATCCTTCACCTCCTATTTTTTCTTTTAGTTGTTTCCGCTTGGTATGCATAAATATTTGTGTTGACAACATATTTCCCTGATCACAGGACTGTTCTAGGGTGTAACCATGGTACTAGAACACGGTCACATTGGATGTCTATGGCAGTATCTATATACTACTTTCAGCCATTTAGCCAAGGCTACTCAGCATCTAAATTTGTAGTTTCTTTCGCAACAAATTCTTATCTTGGAACTATTGGTTTTGCTAATATTTGTTTATATATGCCACTTAACTATCTATTCTCCTAAAAATGTAACTGACAGCATGGAGATTATCTTACCGGTTGCACATCTCTGGCGAGAAGACTCTAGATAGACTCTCCCCACCCCCAAAGACATTGCATCATAGATTAGCAAATTTTGCAGCATCAAAAATAAAACTTTGCAGCACACAATTGAATTTTATTACTTCAAAATTGTTTGTTTTCAGCCTTTAAGTGTTTGGGGCCCTGTGTGTGTGGGGCTCTGTGTTTGTGGGTGGGGGGCTCTGTGTGTGTGTGGGGCTCTGTGTGTGTGTGGGGCTCTGTGTGTGTGTGGGGCTCTGTGTGTGTGTGGGGCTCTGTGTGTGTGTGTGGGGCTGTGTGTGTGTGTGGGGCTGTGTGTGTGTGTGTGTGTGGAGCTCTGTGTGTGCGGGGTTCTGTGTGTGCGGGGTTCTGTGTATGTGTGTGTGTGGCTCTGTGTATGTGTGTGTGGCTCTGTGTATGTGTGTGTGTGGCTCTGTGTGTGTGTGTGTGGCTCTGTGTGTGTGTGGCTGTGTGTGTGTGTGTGGCTGTGTGTGTGTGTGTGGCTGTGTGTGTGTGTGTGTGTGGCTGTGTGTGTGTGTGGCCTTGTGTGTGTGTGTGTGTGTGGCCTTGAGTGTGTGTGTGTGTGTGTGGCCTTGTGTGTGTGTTTGTGTGGCTGTGTGTGTGTGTTTGTGTGGCTGTGTGTGTGTGTGTGTTTGTGTGGCTGTGTGTGTGTGGCTCTGTGTGTGTGTGTGGCTCTGTGTGTGTGTGTGGCTCTGTGTGGATAGCTTTTTGTGTAGGTGGCTCTATGTGTGGGTGGCTCTATCTGTGTGAGGGTGGCTGTGTAGGTGGCTCTATGTGAATGACTGTGTGGGTGGCTCTGTGTGGGTATAAATGCAATAAGTCATGCATTTGCGAGCGATTAAGCTATTGGCATTGTAAATGACAATGCCATTTATTTATGATAAAAAAAATTAAAAAAAAATGTCATGAACAATGCCAATAGCTCTACATTTAATAATGCCGAGACCATTGCATTGTAAATGCTTGTTTCCTTATGGAGGCTTGACATACTACTGGCAACATGGCACATAGGTATTCTCACCTGGTTGCCCCTAGGCGTACAAGCCCCTTATCTTTTTTTTAATGTGATACAGGGAGTGATAATCAAGGGAGTTGGGATAAATGGATAATGTGGGGTTCTCCTGGAGTGTTGGGTTCCAATGTGGGAGAAGGGTGGACTTTCTTGTTACAGGATGGAAGTTGTAAGCATTTTTCTATCTATGTCTGGATTGTATTAGTATGAGCATAAAGAATGAAGGAGAATGCTCCCCCACCCCCCAAATGAGGTCTTTGTGGTGGAATGTGAGAAGGTTAAATTACCTAAATGACCTAAATGAAAACCTGACATCATAACATGTTGCCACAAGACATAATATAGAAGTACTTTGTTGCAGGAAATGCATTTGGTGGGAGAGAAGTAAAACATAGCTAAAGCTGGGTACAGCCTAGATATTTTGCTAACTACTCTATATGTTCTAGGTATGTTGCCATATTGTTCAGAAATGGATTGCAATATCAACCCATACATCAAGTTACAGATCTAAACAGGAGTTATTTGAATGTGCAGGGTTTGCTTGACCACATTCATATTACAGTTATAAACACTAGTCAGTCAAACTCTCTTTATTTCGGTAAAATACCATAAAAGAAGAAGCACGGGTACAAAGCATCACCCATGTCGATTTAAGGAGACAGGGCAAGACATTAGATAAGACTTGACAATAGAATTAAAAATGAACAGTCATTAAAAGTTAAATAACAAGGAATAACATTTTTAAAAGTATCTCAAAAGTAAATCATACATCAGAGGTGCTTTCCAACCACAGAACGGATAGTGGGCAAATAGGGCACAATCTTTTGTCTAAAGTGCATGTGCATTATAGGGAAAAAAGCAATCACTGGCAGTGGACATTTCTAACAGTCATTTACAAAATAAATCATCACAGTAAAGGCAGAAAACAGAAACAAATAGGCGGTAATCAAAAGTGTGCATTAGGCAAGGTCAAAATTAATAAATGGCTATTCACATCATCATGATGGTTAGCCAGAAAATGCTTACGTCTACAAGGCAACACTACAGCGGTTCTCAGAAGTAGTTAGAGGGGCTACCTGTGCCCTCCTTCTGATTGCCCATGAATGGTCTAAGAATTTCACAGTTGCGCACACAAAGAGTTGTGATGGGTCAGATTGCAGTATGGGCAGGGCCTCACTAGAGTCTCTGGTACCAAGTTACCTGTATTACAAGAGTCAACCATATGCTCCTAGGTTTTGTGTATGCTGTGCAGACAAAGAAGAAATGGCCGATAGTTTTGTGTAGCAAGGGCAACAGGGACAGCCCTTCTGCTGTGCTCTACTGGCCAGCTAAGAGTTTGTAAAAGCATTAACGGGAAAGCTGCCCTACCTAAACTTGATTACAACTTCTATCAACCGGCACTTTGATGATATCAAAATAGCTTTCGAGCGTGTGGCTGGTTTTGAGGTCTCTGAATTTGCACAATCTGCCCGAGTACCATTTATATATGCTTTACACTCAACCTAATCCCAATATAGTAACTTAATCTGCCGTCTGTTCTGGGTAGGAGGGCAGGTCATGCTATTGCCAGACAAAAGACTTTTAACATGTTTATTCCATCCTATGTTGTTCACTCTGTCTAAGGCACAGATCTCTTCAAAGGCTGCAGCGTAAGATGACAACTCTGGGGTAGAGACCATCCGCTGCCAGAACAACAGAGGGAGAAACTTCGCTAGATCACCAATAGGTTTAATGCCCATATCGAGCAGCAGAGGGCAAAGGGGGGTGCTTAGAGGAAGAGAGGTCAGGTTTCAGAAAAAACGTATTGTCCTGGGTTGTCAAATCGCTTGCTATTTCCATGCCCCAGCGCTCCGCTCTGTAAAGAGCACTGCACACAGCCTTGCAGCTATAAAGTTTCAGGGCTGGTGCAATAGGCTTAGTGTAAGAAAGACAGTGCTGCTTGCGAAGAGCTCCAGTTACTTGGGAAAACTTAAGATAGGCCTTATTGAGATGGTTCTTCCAGGCCATGTCCTCCGCCAATTTAATTCCCAGGTAGTCAAAGGAGCTCACTCTCTCTAGTGCAGTACAGCTTAAAAAGAATTTTCCCTTAAAGGACTTGTGGGGATTCAGTAGCATGAGCTTGGTTTTGGAAGTATTCATTTCAAACCCGCTCTCGTCGCAAAAGAGCTTGAATTGGTTTAAAAGTTTTTTGCAAGCCCATTGGGGTCTTTGAGACGAGTAAAGTATCGTCTGTGAACAAAAGGGTGGAAAGTCTCTGCTTGGCCAGTGAGGGGGCGTCCACTGGGGTGGCAGATAGGAGTTTAACCACACCATTGATGTAAAGTGAGAATAAGGTTGGGGCCAGAACGCAGCCTTGGTGGACCCCACACTGTAAACTAATGGAGTCAGTAACCTGTCCCTGGTTGCCCCACCTAACCCTAGCAAAGTTCTCTTCATAAAGCCGGACTAGAAAACGGAGAATGTTCCGCTGCTATGTCCCTGAGCACCCGCCATAAATTGTCCCTCGGAACCAGATCAAAGGCAGGTTTCAGGTCTATAAATGCTATGTATAAGCTCCCTTCACCCAGCAGAACTATCTTCCAATAGATCATAAGGAGAAGAAAGACCTGATCGACTGTGCCGGTTTTCCGTCTGAAGCCCGCCTGGAGGGAAGAGAGAATGTCATTCTCCTCCATCCAATTCATTATTTTTGCTAGTAGTGATCGACAGAGGACTTTCTGGACACAGTCGATCAAGGCTGATTGGTCGATAGTTCTTTTTGAAGATAGAGATCACTTCCTCCCTCTTCCAAGATTCTGGGATCCTCCCTCCTCCCGCTATGTCATTGGCCAGGGTCAGGATGTATGTGCCCAGTTTTACCTATCAGAGCGGAAAAGATCTCCTGGGATGCCAAACGGCACAGGGGCTTTGGCGGGTAGAACTGCGTCCAGGGAGGTCAGTATTTCATCTCTGGTGAATACAAGATCATGTGATAATTGAAGCGGTTCATGCACTACTGATTTGTTGTCATAATTTTCAAGGATTGAGTACAGGGCTCCAAAATGGTCTTGCCACTCAATGGCTGGGATGTTATTAGCCAGAGGTGGGGACCTCTCATTATTACTCTTACCCACAAGTGTCCAAAATAGCCTGGCATCTGGGTGCGAGATGGATTCCCCAAGCTCTTCCCTCCTCCTTTCGTCCCATTCCCTCTTGGCCTTGAGTTGCGCCAGTTTGTATAGGCCCCTCAGTTCTCGGGTTAGAGGAATGTCCTTTTTCCATAGGGCTGAGGACAGACGTTTTTTTAAAGATCTGCACTTTTCTGAGAACCATACGGTCTTATTGGTCGATTTCACCTGATTTGGGCAGGCCTTAGTGGGGGAACAATAATATTTAACGACAAGTAGTTGAAGAACGAGGAATGTAAAGTACTGAAGCTAATGGGAGTGGTCATTTGTCTGGGGAAACACCACACCTAGATGACTTTCTAGGTCGCGTTTATGAATACTAACTTTGTGATCATCTGCCACAATTGTAAGCCAGTTAAGCCGGCATTTGTCATTGGAGGGAGTCACCTTCCTTGTAGCTAGGAGAACGGGAGCAGGTCTATTCTTTTCACCCCACATATGGACCAAACTGGGATAAACCTCAATTCCAGTGGACAGTTATGACCAGTTGTAACAAACTACGTCTACACGCAACACTCTTGGGTGGGGACCATAATCTTACACTTCATGGGACCCAATATAGTATTGGCACCACAACATGTCAACGCACAGACTGCCATGCTAGAATAACATAACACGAGCTACTAGATATCTGGTGAACCAGACATGTTACAAAACAACAATACACCTATCATTCGTCAGTACGCAGTTTTCACCCAGACTGGATTGTCTGGATGGGAAAGAAAGACACAGCAGGATGGACAGTTAGACTACAACACCTAACTGAGACTTCTCTGACCACTCACCCATGAGTTTATCAATGAGCATCCCAGGGAGGGTAGAGACTTTTTGGCAATTCCAACCCACTATGTTACTAGATGCAGTATTTGAAGAGCAGAAAAAGTAAGCCACTATCGCATATTCAGAGATCAACAAAGACTTGGTTGGTAAACATCCCACAGTCTGGGGGGGGACTCAAGGATGTGATCAGGGGAGAATTCATTTCCAAGGGCCTCAAAATATTACAGTCCATTAGAGGCAGATCAGATGCACTAGAAGATGAACTGAAACAACCCAACGTGAAATACACAGAAGCTAGTTGGCCTGCCATAGAGACAACTACATAATAAGCTACAGGAATTTTAAAATGAGGCAGATATAGAATACTTAGGGATATAAGCAGTCGTCAAAGATAAGGACAGGGAGACAGACCTGGGTGCACATTAACTGGGCTAATTTAGCCTAAGTGGGCAGCTGACCAAATAGTCAACATAGAAGTGACTGACAGTAGCAATTTCAAGAAGTCTTTATTCGATTATTACATCATAAAAGACATGCATCATAATGTACAGTAACTAAAATACATGTATAGTTTCTAAAATAGAATAAGATAATATAAAAACAATCTAAAACCTTATTAAATCATTTGTGCAAAACTTCATTGAAAGTTCATTTAAAAAATTACAATAAATCCGTAGTCAAATAACCATAGTAGTCCGGGCACGATAGGTGAAAGCACATTTGCACATAGTCAGTGGTAAGCCTATAGATACAGGCTGGGACCTAAGTCGATTTAATAAATCTTGCTCTTAGGATCCATGCCCAGCCTAAAAAGTTTGCTACACCGATAACAATCATGGGTGACAGATCTGTCTTTAATATCCTACTAGCATTGACAGCTGAGCGTGTTCCCAAGTTTCTACAAACTGGGCTTAACCACTTTGATCTAGGGGCGGTATACAAAGGGCAAAAAAAAGAAAATGGTTTACACTTTCACCCTGTCCTGAACACCTAGGACAGTGCCCAGGACCGCCCTTACCCCACTTTTTAGTGTGCTCCCTTAAAGGCAGTGAACCGTTCCTATATTGGTGATAAAGTTTGCGGTCCTGGGGTTTGGTTATGACATCCCAATATTTTTCGAAGCAGGGGACATCTTTCATAACAATAAATGTACCAGTAAGGCTACTAGCAGTCAAACCCGAATGTCTATTGTTTGCCACCCAGTCCCAATACTGTAACTTCAAGTCCTTTTTGGAGGGGAAGGTAGCTTTATCGGGGTTAAACCATAGTTCTCCATGCCCCATGGCACACAACGTGGCTCTTAAGTCTTTAAACCAACCTATGTTCTGGGAGCCAGGAAGATCCCTAACCTCAGTGCATGCTCTTGCATAGAGCTGGAGTTCAGGCGTTGTCCAGAGGCGACGCCAAAATGCTAGTGGTCGCAATCTGGCCATGTCCTCCACAGGCTGACACCCAAGATCATACAGAAGTGGGATCCGCGGTGATGACTGTGGGAGGCCGGTGGCCATCCTAAGAAATCTATTTTGGGCAACTTTCAAAGGGTCAAGGTTACTGTAACCCCAGAGCTCCGCCCCATACAAGACAGATGGTAGAACTTTCATACCGTAGATCTTCATTAAAGGGGACATAGGCCTGGTAAAGGAGCTTTTATGTTCTTTTAGCAGGGCTCCTCCTATCTGCGCATGCTTTAATGCCAATAGGTCGACCTGTTGAGACCAACTCAGGGTCTCACTAAACGTGACTCCAAGGTAGGTAAACAGTTTAGTCTGTTCCAGGGATGAGCCACCCATAGTGACCCTAGCTGTAATCGGGGTGTGTCCTCGTAGTAACATAAATTTTGTCTTCGACACATTTACCTCAAGCTCATGCTCGCAGCAGAACAGTTCAAACCTTGTTAGGGCCTGCTGAAGACCCTGTCTGGTCTTGGATATTAAAAGAGTGTCGTCTGCGAACATGAGCAAGGGGATTTTCATTCCAGCCAGGGACGGGGCATCAGTAGGGTGATTGGCAAAATAATTTGTGACCCCATTTATATATATAAAGAAAACAGGGTAGGGGCTAAAACACACCCTTGCCTTACACCTTTAGCAACTGGAAATCTATCTGTTACCTTCCCTGGTTTACCCCAGCGTACTTGGGCAAATGTTTGGACGTGTAAATTCACCAAGAGGCGAATGAGAGGGGCAGGCATACCCAGCTTCACTAAACAGTCCCACAACTTTGTCCTTGGGACAAGGTCGAATGCAGACCTTAAGTCCACAAATGCTGCGTAAAGGATACCTTTACCTAGGATGACAGTCTTCCAATAGAGAAGAATAAACCGAAAGGCCTGGTCAAAGGTGCTCACATGCGACCGAAAGTCAGCCTGGAGTGGAGTAAGAATATTAAACTCACCAATCCATTCCTGAATCCTGCCAAGAACCAGGCGGGCTGGATTTTTTGTACCGCATCTATAAGGCTGATCGGCCGGTAGTTGGAGGAAACCGACCAATCGCCTTTCTTGTAAATTGGCAGGATTTCTGCCCCGTACCAGGACTCAGGGACCTTGGCACCGAAGGCTAGAGCATTGGCCAGATGGACTATATAAGGGACCCAAAGATCCTGGTCCTGCTGGAAAAGATCAGCTGGAATGCAATCCGGACCAGGTGCCCTGCCCCTTGGAATAGATTGCAGGATATGTTTCACTTCACAACTCGTGAACTTAAGAGGAGCAATCGGAACAAGGCTTGGAATGTCAGCCTCAACCTGAACACTACTACAGTTCCTAAATTGTTCCTTAAAGTAGCATACCCACTGGTGTTGACCAACCGAGGCAGGGCTTGGGCGATCTTCCTGTGATTTACCCCATTTTAATAGATGCCAGAACTGTCGCATATTCCGAAAGCTACATGCTTCGGTTAGTGATAGCCACCGTTCCTCATCCCAGTTGGACTTGGCTTTATGCTTTGCATCTCTATATGCCTTTGTACAAGACCTGATTTGGCTATGGTTTTTTTGCTTTATTGATCTAAACAGGTCCCCGTGGGTTCAGCGACACTCCTCGTCAAACCAGGTTATAGTTTTCAGTTTCCCCCTCCTACCATGCTTTGAAATTGTCTTCACAAACAACTTTTTCAGTTCCAAAAATAGACTAGTGTGGATATTAGTGATTATTGCATTAATATCGTCCTGTGACCCACAACTGGAGATTTCTTCCAGTGAGATTGATACCAAGGATCTAATCTCCTTGCGTGCCTCAACATTAACAGAGACTTTCGGGTAGCGTACCCTTCTCATGTCGTTACTAAGTACAACTTCATCCTGAACGACATTTAGCCTACAGCTCTCGGACCCAAGAAAGCTGTGGTCCTTTAATTCCATCACCAGCGGGTCATGATCACTTTCCGGACGGGTCGTGACCACCATGTCCTCAACTACAGCCCACATCTTTACATCAACTAATATATAGTCTATGCGGCTACTATATCTGCCGTTGCTAAAAGTATGTCTACCCGACCTATCGGATCGCACTCTACCATTTAATGCGCGCCAACCCTGGTCCAGGCACAACCCTTTAATAAATGTAGCAGATTGCGTCATTTCCTAATCGGAGCTAACTCAAGCTGGGGAATCCCCCAGGTCATATCCTCAACCTCTGTGAGAAATCCATCATCTACATTCAGGGGTTCAAAACAGGGGTTCAAAACAGGAATTAAAATTCCCCCATTACAACCGTGAACCCGTTTACTGGGGCACCTGATAAGAAATCATCCAAAATTCGGAGGGTTGGAGCAACCTTACCACCCTGGATGCCCCTAACATTTATATTAATCAATAAAATATTGAGGCCATTAGAGGATCTTATTCTAACCACTAATATGTCAGGGCTATCAATTGGTACCTCCTCCACTCTTACTCCCTCATACTGTCGAACCCATGTAGTCAGGCCTCCCATAGCACGCCCTCGGTGACCTTTAATTGCTGATTTACTGAAGTTTAGGTATCCAACAGAGAACACAGGTGAAAGTGCCCAGGTTTCCTGGAATGACCAAACCTCGCCTTGTTGTATAAAATCCACTCAGTCCGGGTTACACATTCGAGTCTCAAGTCCGGCTATGTTCCAACAACCAAACTTGGTGCCGCTTGAGTCCTCCAAGACAGTGGAACTGGCCTTAGAAAGAGGGGGTATAACATCCTGTGAAAATGGAGCTAGATTAACATCAGAGGTACCCCTAATGTTTCGTCTATCCTGTATGGGTACATCGCCACTCCTTTTAACAGTTTCAATCGCACCAAAAACTGCCAACACAGGTACCCGACAACCTTTAGGCGACCCCCCGTTATAGCCAATCACCTTGTCATCAGCCTCTGCTGTCACTACTACCTGGGCCGCCACCAACTCTATTTCCAATTTCCCTCCCCGAGCCCCACCAGAAAAATCATACTTCCCACTGACAGTAGCTCCTTGTGTCATGCAAATGAAATACTGACGAAATTCTCCAGTTACTATATAACACTCTAGTACTCCAAAGGCGACTAAAGAACAAGTTACTTACCTTCGGTAACGATATATCTGTAAGAAACAGTAGTTAGTATTAGATTCCTTACCTTAGAATATCCCCAGGCGTCAGTCTGGATCCGGAAACTTTTGCGTAGCAGTACCCCTGCGCGTCGGTAGGCGTCGTCTGCAGGCGTCCCCTGCGGCTCCGCGTCGTCGGCGTCGTGCGCCGTGATGACGTCGCTGGAGTATATAGACGCCGCCTCCGCGCGCTGACGTCAGTTCTTTGCACACAGCTTTTCCGCGCCAGAACACGCAGAGCCATGTGAGAACTAACACTGGTGCCATTTGAAACTAGGGCCCTGAAAGGGATGTCCTTAACCCTAGGTATCAGTTCGCAGAACGGGGAGGATGGGTGGGGCGGTAAGGAATCTAATACTAACTACTGTTTCTTACAGATATATCGTTACCGAAGGTAAGTAACTTGTTCATCTGAAAGAAACAGGTTAGTATTAGATTCCTTACCTTAGAATAGATACCCCAGCAATACCAACCCCGGTGGTGGGTCTGCGAACCAATACAACCTACACCAGAAAGTCCTGGAGGACCGAACGGCCAAAGAAGCCGTCCCTCCGGACTTGACTGTCCAGGCAGTAGTGCCTCGCAAAGGTGTGCAGCGAGGCCCACGTGGCCGCCTGGCAAATGTCCTGCAAAGGGACTCCCCGGCCCAGGGCAGTAGTAGCCGCCGTGGCCCGAGTGGAATGGGCCCTCAGCCCAACAGGAGGCTCCTTCCGAGCCAAAGAGTAGCATGCTTTGATGCACAGGACGACCCACCGAGAGATGGTCCGTTTCTGTACCGCCCTTCCCTTCTTCTCACCCACGTAGCCAACAAACAGTTGGTCATCCACCCGGAACTGGCGTGTGCGATCCATATAGAATGAAAGCGCACGTTTTGGGTCCAGACGATGGAGCCGCTCTTCATCCTTTGAAGGATGCGGAGGCGGGAAGAAGGAGGGCAAGGTGATGGACTGCCCAATGTGAAAAGCAGAGACTACCTTGGGCAGGAAAGAAGGTCGAGTCCGAAGAACCACCTTATCAGGATGAACAGACAAGAAAGGAGGTTGAATAGAAAGAGCCTGGAGCTCACTCACTCTCCTGGCAGAGGTGATGGCTACCAGGAAGGCCGTCTTTAAGGTGAGAAGACGGAGAGGACAGGAATGAAGGGGCTCAAAGGGAGCGCACATCAGGAAAGTCAAAACCAGGTTCAAGTCCCACTGAGGCATCACGAACGGGGTTGGAGGATACATGTGCGTGATGCCCTTCAAGAATCTTAACACAATAGGGGACTTGAATAAAGATGGCTGATCAGGTAGCCTTAAGAAGGCGGAAAGGGCAGAAAGGTAGCCCTTGATAGTGCCCAGAGCAGAGCCCTGCTGGGCAAGAGAAAGAAGGAAGAGGAGAACCTCGGAAAGAGGGGCAGAAAGGGGATCCACAGCCTTTGCTGTGCACCATGCCACAAATCTGTTCCACCGGCAGGCGTATACCGACTTCGTGGAGGGACGCCTGGCTGCCAGAATGACATCACAGACTTCAGGAGGCAAGTCAAATGGCCTCAACTGTCGCCGCTCAATCTCCACGCATGGAGGTGGAGACTGGACAGGTTCGGGTGGAGGACCGTCCCCTGCTGCTGCGACAGAAGGTCCTCCTGAAGGGGCAGGCGGATCGAGGGACCGACTGTCATGCTGAGTAGCTCGGGATACCAGTACCTTCGAGCCCAGTCCGGAGCCACAAGGATAACTTGGGCCCGGTCGCGCCTGATCTTCTTCAGCACTCTGGGCAGAAGTGGTATAGGCGGAAAGGCGTACAACAGACCGCAACTCCACTCGCGCCGAAAGGCGTCGCCGAGCGAGTGCCGTCTTGGAAACTCCAACGCGCAGAACTGATGACATTGCGCGTTCTCTTCTGTGGCGAATAGATCTAACCAAGGCTCTCCCCATTGCTGAAAGAGGCCTCTCGCCACATCCGAGTTCAGACGCCATTCGTGATCCACCGAGCACCGACGGCTGAGTTCGTCCGCCCTGGCGTTCAGAGAACCTGCCAGGTGTTGAACCGTCAGAGTCACGCCCTGACGTTCCAGCCATTGCCAGAGGCGCAGAGCCTCCTGGCAAAGGGTCCACGACCCCACACCGCCTTGTTTGTTGCAGTACCACATGGCGGTGGTGTTGTCCGTGAACACCTGCACCACACTCCCGTTGACAAAGGGGAGGAATGCCTTCAGTGCTAGGCGAATCGCCCGCAGCTCCAACATGTTGATATGGAGCCGGGACTCCGCCGGAGACCAGAGGCCTCTGATCTCCGCCTCTCCCAAGTGGCCACCCCAGCCTTGGAGGGACGCGTCCGTCACAACCACGTGCTCCGGTTGGGGAAGGGAGAGGGATCTGCCTCTGACCCAATCGCGGTCCGTAAGCCACCACTGCAACTGTCTCGCAGTGCCCTCCGAGATCAGGACATGGTCGGATAGGTTGCCCTGATGCTGGGCCCACTGAAACTTCAGGTCCCACTGCAGAGCCCGCATCCGCCACCTGGCGTGATGCACCAGTAGGATGCAGGAGGCCATCAGCCCCAGAAGCCGCAGCGTCAACCTGACCGAAACCCGGGATAACGGCTGAAAGATGGGAATCAGAGCCTGAATATCCCGGACCCGCCGTTCCGGAGGATAAACCCGAAACTGCGCCGAGTCGAGAACCGCTCCGATGAAAAGGAGCTTTTGAGAGGGACACAGGTGTGATTTCGGCACATTGATGGAAAACCCCAGCTCGTGCAGGAGGTCTGCCGTCATCTGAAGGTGGTGGACGACTGTCTGGGGCGAGCCCGCCTTCAACAGCCAGTCGTCGAGGTAGGGGAAGACTGAAACCCCTAACCGGCGCAGATGAGCTGCGACCACCGCCATCACTTTCGTGAACACCCGTGGGGCGCTGGTAAGGCCGAATGGGAGCACGATGAACTGAAAGTGCCCGTGGCCTACCGTGAACCGCAGGTAACGCCGGTGGGCCGGCAGGACGGGGATGTGAAAATACGCATCCTGCAAGTCCAACGCTACCATCCAGTCTTGTGGGTCTAGAGCAGCCAAGACCTGAGCCAAAGTCAACATCTTGAACTTCTCCTTCCGGAGGAAGCCGTTGACGTCCCGTAGATCCAAGATAGGACGCAGGCCTCCCTTGTCCTTCTTGGGTACCAGAAAGTAGTGGGAGTAGCAACCACACCCTACTTCTGGCCCAGGAACGCGCTCGATGGCCCCCTTGGCCAAGAGGGCCGTAACTTCCTCCTGCAGAAGTGTCAAGTGGTCCCCCGACACACGGTGGTTCTGCGGTGGCATGGCTGGAGGAGTGGACTCGAAGGGGAGGGCATAGCCCCTTCGGACAAGCTGCAGCACCCACCTGTCCGATGTTATCGCGCGCCAGCGGGAGTGGTGATGGCGAACCCTGCCACCCACTGGCGTCACGTGAGCCCGAAAGCTCGGACTAGGAAGGCTTGGATGCAGCAGCGGAGGGGGGCGTGGACTGACCACGACGCTGGCCTCTACCGCCACCACGGCGGAAACCACGGGCGCCACCGCGCTGGGGAGCGCTCTGCGTCGCGTGGCTGGCAGCACGTGTGGGACCTCCCCTCCCTTGGCCACGAAAGGGCCGAAACGAACCCGTCTGCTGGCGCTGGGTCGAGAGACCCAAGGACTTGGCCGTGACCCTGGAGTCCTTGAAGCGCTCCAGCGCGTGGTCCGCTTTGTCACCAAACAGGCGACTGCCATCAAATGGCATGTCCATGAGCGTATTTTGGACGTCTGGCGAGAAGTTGGCAGATCTCAGCCAGGCATGGCGACGAATCGCCACCGTAGTGGACATGGCCCGTCCCAGTGAGTCTGTTGTGTCCAGACCACAACGGATCGAGTACCGCGCCGCATCCCGGCCTTCAACCAAGGCCCGGGTGAGCTTGTCCCGCACTTCCTGGGGGCATTGCGGCAAACACTCTTCGACCGTATCCCACAGGGAGTGGGTGTAGCGACCCAAGAGGCACGCGGTGTTACAAGACCGCAGTCCAGCGCTCAAAGAGGAAAATACTTTTTTACCAAATTGGTCGTACCTCTTTGATTCCCGGTCGGGCGGAGCCGACGGGAATGCGGACTGTGAAGTGGAGGCCTGGATCACCAGACTCTCCGGGGAGGGATGGGTGGATAGGAAGGCAGGGTCGTCCGAGCACGGACGGTGGCGCCTGGCAACGTTCCGGTCAACCGGCGCACCAGAAGCGGGCCTGGACCAGGTGCCCAGAAGGACATCCGTCAGGGCCTCATTAAACGGCAGCAGAGGCTCCTGGGGGCATGACTGCGGTTTAAACACTTCCGTCAGAATATTCGGTTTGACCTTCGCGACGGGGAGCTCAAGGTGTAAGGCCTTGGCAGCCCTCATCAGGACCACCGAATAGGCAGCACCTGCCTCAGACGCCACAGGGGACGGAGAGACAAACCCAGGGTTGGGCGACTCGTCCAGGCCACTGGCATCACCCAGATCACCTACCCAGTCCACATCGTACTGGCAGGCACGGGATAGAGGGTCCTCAGACCCCTCCCAACCCTCTCCATACTCCTCCTCGTCATACCCATATTCTGGGTCGACGATATAGACATCGGGGTCAACGGGCCCCATCGGCGTCGGATCCGGCGCCGATCGACGCCGGTCCGGCTCCGCGTCCGGAGTCGGGGAGGAAAGGGGGGTGGCGCCGCGCGGCGTCGGTGCAGGTGACCCGACGCCGGCCGGAGCCGACGGCGGAGTCGCTGCACCACGCGGGGGCGGTACCACGGGTTGTCCCACAGGAACCGACGCCGGAGAGGCCGGGAGACCAGCCGGCGACGAACCAGAGGGAACCAGCGGCGCCGGGGCCGGAGCCACCGGCGGCGCCGGGGCAGGAGCACCCGAACCGCTCGGGCTCCCAGACGGAACCGACGGGCCCGCAGGCGCCGAAGGCCCCGCCGGAGAAGACCTCGCCCTCATAGCAATGAGGAAGGCCTCGATCTCCTCACGCGACGCGCCTTCCCCAGGGACCGACGGGTGTGGGGTAGACGGCGTCGGCGACCCATGCGGGACCGCGGGGGTGGGGTCACCCGAGCCCCCGGCCGCAGCACGCGGGCGTCGGGGGGAGTCGGGGGTGCGATGGCGACGCCCCGACTTCTTGTGCTTACCTGACGAGCCGGAGGAATGGTGGCGACTCCCGGAGCGCCCATGGCGGCTCCGCGATCGTTCCCTCGACCGCTCCCTCGACCTCCGACCGGACCGGGACCGCTCTCGACGCGGGGCCGACACCCGGAGCTCGAGAAGCTTGCGGGACCGCTCCCGCCTAGCTTTTCCAGTCAAGGCCCGACAGTCGACGCAGGACTCCACGTCGTGGTCCGCGCCCAGACACCGGAGGCAGAGTCGATGGTGGTCGGTGACCGACATCATGCGGTCGCACTCGTCGCAGCTCTTAAACCCAGGCATCCTACCGGCACCGTAGAAGATTAAGTTAAACAAACACTAGGTCAAAAGACCGGAGTACTGCTCTTCGGATCTGCGCTAACTGGCGCGGAAAAAAGAAGAACTGACGTCAGCGCGCGGAGGCGGCGTCTATATACTCCAGCGACGTCATCACGGCGCACGACGCCGACGACGCGGAGCCGCAGGGGACGCCTGCAGACGACGCCTACCGACGCGCAGGGGTACTGCTACGCAAAAGTTTCCGGATCCAGACTGACGCCTGGGGATATTCTAAGGTAAGGAATCTAATACTAACCTGTTTCTTTCAGATACAGATATTCATCAGTATTTGGAAAACATCACGTTCATATACACAGGTGGAAAGAGACATGTTCAGCTTCCCAATAACAAAAGAGGAAATCAAGAGAGCTTTAACTGACTACCACAGCAGGAAGGCTCCAGGAAGAGATGGCCTACGTTGTGAGTTTTATAAGGAATACATCGATATCCTAACACTAAATCTGCTAGAAATGTACAACAAGGCCATACAAAAGGAAATCTACCCTCAACAGCACAGGAAGCAATGATAACAAAAGCATTAAACTTGGCAAGCCCCTCCCACCCCCAGCACTGTGACCGATACAGACCCCATCCCTAAAATTGATATCAACAATAAGATCTTAGCAAAACTTCCAGTGCCTAGATTGATGACCCATGCTACGTGGTACGGTCATGCTGGTTCAAGCCGGGTTTATACCAGATGCTTGACCACAGACAATCGATGTGCTGTTGCTGTACTGCATCAGATAGATCTCAACATAAAAGCAGAGGCTGTTTTCTTTGATGCCACTTAAGCCTTCTATTCTTTTGAATGGGCATTTTTGCTAACTTGCCTCAACAGGATGGTGCTGGGCAAAGTGATGCTAAAATGGATTACGGAACTGTATCCAGTCACATTTAATGACCAAATTCAGCTCCCACTGTTATCAAACATGGAACCAGATAAGGCTACATCCTGTCACCAATAATTTTCGCTTCAACAATAGAGGCACTAGTCTGCCCAATGGTAGAAGACCATAACCACCGCAAAGTTGTTGTCTGACTATATGGTGGTGACATCTTGCTAATAGTAAAAAAACATCCGGTTAACAACATTCTGCCCGTAGCTCAAGAAAGCTAGCAAATCATTAATGATGCCACCAACAACTGGCTTGATACACTGACACTAAACCGTCCCCTGAAGTGGCAGGAACGTGGTGAGATATATAGATGGAGCATATAAACACAACCAAAGTGGAGCAGAGCAATCTGGATATTGTTTGAATATAGCAACATCATCTCAAACAAAGATGCTGTATGTAGACTAGTAGAGAGTGGATTTAAATGGGAGCAAGGTGTGTATTTAAGAGAAAGAGAGAGAGTAAAGCAATTGGGATCGTAATGGACAGAATGCTGTGCAGTTTTTTTTACTATCACATTCCCTGTATATATTTAGAGTTTGAGGTTCACAGACATAAAAGTGATTCTCACTGAATCAAATTATTTTTGGCCAAAGCTGGAATTAGAACCTAATACATTCTCCTCAAAATAAGCAATTACTATAGATGATAGATAGGTAATAAAAGATTATACCTGTGAAAAAGAGAGAATATATACTTTGCAAGTCCTATAGTGGGAGCCAAAGTGAGATTTTTTAGAGGAATAAATGAAAAGCAAAACTATGTTCAAAATGCAAAAGGATTGCTCTGCTGGAGTGTAGGTGAAATGAGTTTGCCTACAACAGCAGGTAAAAGATATAGCTAGGAGAAACACGTGTTAAAGGTCAAGGCCTATCCATGAGTTCAGGCCTCAGTGAGTGGTGGGTTATGGTTCTTTAACTGCTCATTAAAAGAATAACCACTCACAAAATGGAAAGAAATAGGGAGAGGTAGCAAGATTGTTTTATAGTATGAGTTACTTACCTTCGGTAAAATGTATCTGGTAGAGACGATTCTAGCCGCAGATTCCTTAACGTAGAATTATCCCCAGGCGTGAGACTGGATCCGGAAAACTTATTGCCACAGCACCCCTGCGCGCCTGGGGGACGACACCATGTGACACCGCCCTGACGTCGTCCGCGCTTGGGAGGATACATAAGTCCCACACCGGCACGCCTACGTCAGTTTTCTTCGGAGAGCTTTTCAATGCCACAATGCGGAGCCATCATAACAAAAAATGTGAGAATACTGGAACAGTGAAAAACCAGCCAAGCAGAAAGGAAAGAAATGAATGGTGAGGAACAGCATCATCCAGAATAGTACCAGGCACTAATGAAATGAAATGAAATGAAAAAGAAACTTAATTAAGCGCACTGTGGCCAAGCGGCTTCCTGGCACTAAGGCACCAAAGAAATGGAATGAAAGAACAGAGCGTAGCTACCGTAAGCAGCTACCACTGCTCGGAACGGAAAAGGGCACCAAGGCCAGAACGGAATAGCAACGACAATTCATACCCAGACACACCAGCAAGGAGAAAGTCTCCTGAAAAGAACTGAGGGTTGAGACCCAACCAAGAGACCTCAACCCCAAGGACTGCAAAAGAGTCAGAAGTGCAAGCAACACAAGGAAGAAGAGCACAAGCGAACCCCACATTGGAGACAAGGTGCAGGGGCGCAGAAGTACCATCAACCAATCACCAGAAAGAAGGAATGGAGCAACAAAAAGGCGAGCATCACCCTAGGGAGGGAGTAAGAAAAGGGTACTCGCAGATGACAACCACCCGGAGGCAGGCGAGTGCAGAAGACCAAGAAGGGTCTTTGCAGAAACGGGGAGGAAGGGCAGGTCATGAAGGAATCTGCGGGTAGAATTGTCTCTATTAGATACATCATTACCGAAGGTAAGTAACTCGTACATCTGATAGAGACTACTAGCCGCAGATTCCTTAACGTAGAATAGATACCCTAGCCATACCCAAAGGGGAGGAGGGTCTGCGAGAGGACCTCCATAGCTTGGAAGAATACAGGGCTCCCACAGGGGACGAGTCATAGGGACAGGGAGAAAACCCAGTCCCCCCCAAGCAGAAGAGAACCTCACCAGCTTGGAAGAACATAGGGCCCCACAGGGGATGTATTAAAGAGAGAAGAGGGGCGGCCCAGCCCCCACCAAGCAGGAGGAAGCAAGGTGAAGGGAGGTCAGTACACCCCAAGCGCAGTCAAGGCACCAGGAACCCCTGCCAGAAGCCCAGAGGAATAACAACGGCAGAGGAGTACAGGAGAAGAAGAAGAATCAATCAAGACTCCAAAGAGAAGAGGCAGAAACGGAGACAAAGACCTCCACTGGGGCACACACACAGTGAAGGGGACAGCTGAACCTGACACAGCCTGAGGTCAACGGGCAAGGCAGACCTCAGGCAACAAGGCAGGCGTAGGAAGAAAGAAGTAGTCTCGAAAAGATCCAGCAAAAACAAAGGTAGGAGCACAAAGACCCACGTCAAGGACCCCAGTCGTAGACCAGCAGAGCAGCGGCGCAGCTGTCCGCGGACAAGCGCACAACACCGAGCAGCAGACCACGTCGAGTTCAAAACAAGGGCAAGGGCCAGGAAATCTCAAACGACATCTAAAAAGGAACCGCTCCGGACAGAAACCAACCCACGACAAAAGTGGGACCAGCCGAAGATATGAGGAGAAACAAGTAAGACGCACCCAGCTATCAACACAGGAAATTATCCCCCCTGGAACACCAGACGGAGGACCAAGCCGAAACGGCAGACAGAAGGGTGAAAACACCGCAGCACAACGCCAAAGATGGCGTACCAAGCCAGTCAATGAAGACAGAACTGAAGCAGTGTAAGCTACGCCCAGGTAATGACCAAGAAACAGCACCAGCGGAATACAACGACACCAGGGAAAGCGAGGAACCGGCAAATGGGAGTCCACTACATGTACCCCACATGGGGTATGACACGTCCCAAAGAAGTATGGGAATCACTCTTAGGGAAGAAATCCCGCATCAGAGAACAAAACTAAAAAAACCTGCAGCAGAAACCACAGAAGGCTTAGTAAGCAGCCAAAAAGTACACTCTTGCCAAAAAGGGGCTGAACCAGCAGCCAACTGAAGAGGTTGGCCAACCAAGGGACTCCAAGGGCACAGCAAACCACACAAAGTGTAACGGTCACTCCAACACCAGATTCCAGGAGAAAGTGGGATAACACCTCCCACCAAGACTCAGAGGATCAACAAACCAACCTACTGAGCAGGAGGAGGGGGACGGAGTCCAGCAAGAAGATGCTGAATGGCAGAGTCCGCATGAGTGTTAAACATAAAGATCCCATCAAAGGGCAGGTCAACAAGACGCGCTCTAATATTTTCAGGAAAAACAGCATCACGTAGCCAAGCATGGCGACGGAGAGCCACAGAAGTGGCCATAGCACGGCCTAGAGCATCGGCAACATCCAAGGCCGCGCGAAGAATAAACGCGGCCAACTCCCTACCATCCAACACATGGCCAAGCAGATAAGCATGGGCACCCTCATGGGAGACATGAGAAAGAACAGACTCCACAGAGTCCCACAGGCAGGAAGTAGCCCTGGTCAACACACACAAAGTGTTAAGCGCCTGCAAGGCAGCGCTGGAAGAAGCGAAGATATTACGCCCCCATGAATCCAACCACCAGGCCTCCCGAGACGGAGGAAACAACCCCACAGGCAAACACGGAAAGGCATTCCGCAGAAGAGAGCCTTGAGTAGAAGTGTGGAAGGAAAGGCAGACAGGGTCGTGCGGTGCAGGACGATGGCGATGCAGGAGCCCCTGAGGCAGGGCGTCCTCAAGCCCCCAGAAGAGAATTGTGGAGTGACGCTTCAAAGGGAAGGAACAACCCCCGTCCACTAGAGCCCTGGTGGAGAACTTCCAAAAGGTTGTCCGTAGGAAATGGGGTGACCGGTTCACCCATCCGCAGAATACCAGCGGCTGTAGAAATAGCCCGAACAAAGGCAACACTAGCCTCAGTAGGGCACCGTGGAGGAGAAAGTAATTACTCCGTGAGCGACGGCTGCAGATTGAGCCGTCTGTCCCCAAGTCCAGGGGAAAGCAGCCAGCCCCGAAATAGTTGGGGATCCACAGATGACTGGGGAACCTGAGGGGCCTCAGGGGAAGGCGGAGAGGCCGGTGGAAAAAACAGCTGCGAGCCACGGAAAGAAGGGTTTGAGGAATTAGGCCGTGGGGACGACGAGGAGCCCTCCCTGGAAGATGCCAGAGAAAAGGCAACAATACGGCGCCCTGTCTCCGGGGAGGAAGAAACCAACAGATGACTGACCTCTGGAGAGGAGGGAACCTCAGGAGATGAATCAAGAACCCGACGCCTGCACGGCTCCGTGGAGTCCGCCACCGGTGCCTGACCGACGTCGATCAGCACCTGAGTGGGCATTTGCAGCACCGGGTCGACTTCTGCCACCACAAGCTCCCCAGAAGAATGGGGTGGGGTCGACACCGGTACGGTGAAGGAGCGGCGCCGAAAAGGCGCCGGCTCGTGCTCAGATGGGGCAGCCGCCCACGTCGAGGAGCGAGAGGGACTTGGAAAAGCAGCTCAGGTCCCAGCCTCCACCCGCAACTCCACCGGAGCAGGGGAGGAAGGCTTCCGGCGCTAAAATGGCGGCGGCTCGGCCCCGCCTCCCCAGAGGACCGAGGGGGACTCGGGGGCAAGCCCAGAGTCCCGGCGATCTCCTGCGATGCAACAAGGAGCCCCGTAGGGATTTGCGGCGAGGCAGGGACGCAAGGTGCCAAAGAAGGGCGCCCCGAAGGACCACACCTCGACGACACCACCCTCCTACGACCTGAAGCCGAAACCTTCGTGGCCTGAGCCACAGGCGACTCCGCGGAAGTCCCTGCGCGAGGCAAGGGATCCGCAGACATTACAGGAGGTGGAGGTGGGGCCAAAGAAGCCTGCAGAGCCGCAGCGTAGGCTGTCATTTGGGCCCTAGTCGCCCCAGCACCAGGAAACGGCAGGTAGGAAGGCAAAAGGCGGGGGCGCATGTCCCGAGGGGAGACGGCGCCCACCGCTGAAGGACCTACCAGCTGGCGAACCACGCACTTGGGGCCGTGGCGAGGGGACGATGTCGCAGACGAAACCGGCGGCTCCTTGCTTCCGAGGTAGGGAACGGACGCTGGGATGACACTGACCTGGACAAGCACACCAACAGCAACTTCATCCGGCACTCCCGCCGTGATTTAGGCTTAAGGTGCTGACAGGCGTCGCAATTCGTCGAGTCGTGGTGCTCACCCAGGCACCACATGCAAATCGGGTGAGGGTCCGTCGCCAACATGGGACGTACACAAGAGGTACACGTCTTGAAGCCCGAAGGCATTCGCACACTGTTCCACTAACACCAAAGCGTGAAAAGGAAGGGAAGGCCTGAAAACAGGCCAGAACACAA
Organism: Lissotriton helveticus; assembly: GCF_964261635.1. NCBI lineage: Eukaryota > Metazoa > Chordata > Amphibia > Caudata > Salamandridae > Lissotriton > Lissotriton helveticus. Next base: position 982,961,157 of record NC_136061.1, on the reverse strand, counting down.
TCCGGATCCGCGTTGCACACGGAAAAGAGGACAAGCATTGGCATAGCCAATAGGTCTCGCCTTTGCGACCTTATAAGTGTTTAGCTAGAGATATTGGCATTGGCAATGTTTTTTTTTTTTTTTTTTTTTTTTAAAACCTTTATTGCGCATTATCATAAACAGATACGGGCCTACAACCATCCGGCCGGCCGAGACAAATATACGAGCATGAGACAAAATTATCGCAACTCAGTAGCACAGAATACAATAATAACAAACGATCCAAATTACTGCAAATAAGCGGGCGCTACCGAGAAACAGGAGAAGTTAAGGTTCATTTTTTAAAAGTGACATAATTAAGTGGTAGAAAAGCATACGAATCGAGAAGGATCTGAACACATATAGGTCACCGAAGATAAGGGTGGGCAACGCGTACCCGAAGGATTCAGAGCAAGCAATGAGAACTAATCAAAATGGCGGCTAAAGAACAACACTAAAGGATAAATAGGCACCAGTTACACATAGCACGCCTAGCGTCACCCATCTAATCCCGAACGATCCCACCGACCCAGAAAAAGCGAAAAGAAAAGGGTGAGAACATAAAGAAAAATAAGGTACCATAGAAACAAAAGCGGACAAAAGAAAACCCTTCCCCCAACCCCCCACCCTACACACATGCAGAGGCTATGGTCCACCCCCCCCCTAACAGTGTGCCTGTCGCCCCAAAAGAGCACCCGAAATATAGAAGAAAAATAAGAGAGAAGAAAAAGAGAAACAGTAACGTATCAGAGGAGGGCCTAACGAACATACTCAAAACAACCAGCATACGTAAACGCGGCCGCCATCCCCGGACCCCCAACCCGACATAGAATCAAAACACAGGATCCCCGCGTGTACGATATAGTCCCAGCAACACAAGTTCAGGAATCACAGGGAGAAACTTCATCAACCTTGCCCCTTACGGTCCGACGTACAAACAAGGTCCAGCTGGATAGTGGCCGTCATTAATAGAGCGGAAAGACGGGATGACCATTGCAGGATAGAAGACCGTCCACCAAAGTCTGAAGAACTCGGAACCGTGCATGTCACAACATCACAGAAGGGTCCCACACTCAGCAACAACAATCCACCGGGAGAGGCCGAACAAAGAAGTGAATACAGTCCCAGGAGAAGGCGGCGAGAAACATCATCAGACCACTGAGGCGCCGCCGGACACAGCGCCCGGATACGAACACCCAGCCAACTCGCAAGTCCCGGAACATCAAGGCTCTCCCCAAACATAGTATCCAATTCCACAACAGGAGCGGGGTTCGGTAGCTCTCGTACCTCCGTAGACGTCCGGTCAGTCAATCCATGGCAAACAGCAGCAGGATGTGGCATAGTGCTCCGCACATGAGAGCAGACGTGGTCAGCCGAGGGCATAGCAGACAAAAGGGCATCCAATCGGTCCTCCAGCTCTCGGGCAGTACATCGAAAAACATCTCGCAATTCACCCAGCGCCCCAACAATATCGCAAATCCGCAGCAGTTCCCCGGGACAGGAGGAAGCAGCCGCACCCTGTATGCCAGCCTCACAGATATGGAGGAGATCATAAGACCGGCCGGCGACCCCCCCTGCGGGCAGCCGGTCATCAGGTCGCAACTCCGTACAATAATGACAAGTCAGAGGCACAGGGGCAGCACACTCCATTCCGACACCCAAACAAGTCCAGGCAGCGACGGGGCACGCTCGCATACTCAGGAGCAACCCGGGGTCGGCAAATGCTGGAGTCGGGGAAGAGACACAAGATGGCACACACCAAGGCGCTGGGCAACGAGAAAGCTGGAAAACTCTCGTACGAGCTGGGGAGAAGATACTGTAACACTCACAGCCGTCTTGCCCCTGAAGAATAAAGCGTTGCGGAGCAGGCGGAATATCCGCGGTGGATAGCACAGAGAAACCGCACACCCCCGCCGGGCGGCTCCGATGTAGTTACGATGGCCGCTGGCGATGCAATCATGGCCGGCCGTCTCCGAGGAAGAAAGACCCGGTCGCCGCCATAGGGCCAAAGGAGGGAGCAGGGGCGCTGTCCCTCTTCCCCCACCGGGAACACATCGAAAGCACAGCGTCAGGAGCAGAAACACCTCCCGGATCCGAAAATGCGGGTATGGAGCAGGATAACTTGCAGGATGAGCCGCAACACGGGGTAAAAACGAGAGGGTCGGCGGAGCCGAGGGTTCAGGCGGCCATCATGGTTGCGGGCTAGGCTCCTCCCCCGGCAATGTTTTTAAGCTATGTCACCCAAGTGAAGAGACATGACCAAGTAGAAAAGACAGCGTTTGATGTACCCAATGATTGAAGACCTTGTTTGTGTGGATTAAAATGATACAGACACCCTAATGTTTTAATAAAATGTGTGGCGTTTTCAACATATCAACTTTAGAAGGCCGAGGGACTGCGATGGTACTAAGAGCAATGTACACAACGTTTGGATGTAGCAAAGTACTGTGTTTGCCTTGTATAGTTTTTAAAAACCACTCTTTTACATTACCAGCACCTGTGGGTGTGTTGTGTCTGTTTTAACGTATTGTTTTAGCATAAACTTCTGTTGGTTAAGCTCCTGCAATGCACACTAGTGGGCATTTGGCAAAAGACCAAGCGACTAATGACTTGTGTGTAGCATAAAAAATATATTGGAAGCATATTGCTTTTTACTTGGATATATTGAGGGCTATTGGAAAATAAATGCTACTGTATATTTAATGTATCTTGTCAAAAACATCGGCATCCAGCTGTTCCTTCAGAGATTGGCATATTGCAGTTTTTTTCTTCAAATAAACAAAATAAAATACAGTAGCATACGTATGAAAGGAAATGAAGTAGTGTAGTAGGTTTTATTAAACAAATGAAAAAACTGTTGTGTAGGTAAATAGAATGTTGACAAAGTCATTTATTTAAAAATGTGCCTTTGAAAAAACACGCAAACATCAACAGAGGACAAGGTGGGGTGGGACTTTTCACCTCATATTTGCTACTGGGGCAAGAAACAGCCCATTCTCCATGAGGAATTTCCCAGCCCGAACACAACAGACCTATGAGGGCAGATGTTCCCTCCAAGATAAATCAGCCAGAAGAGTTTGGGCCACACCAGGGTAGATGCCAGCTCTCACCTTGTTTCCAGATGCCCCTGAGCTTTACAGGAAGAAATTGGATTTACAGCAGACCACATGGTGAACACTCTTGCCATGAGCATGTACGTGTGGGTGGGAGACATGCATGTTCATCACTATCAGCTTGTCTGTAGGAAAAATGCACATCGCCATCACAAGGAATATGCCCACAAGATAATCGTCAACCGCATTACACTGAAAGGTGAGGAACACATAGCTCAAACACCATGCACATGTGCAGATGTAGCACCCACAACAATCACCATCCCAGATAAACCGATGATCCTGAGCAGATGTCAAAGGGACACGTTCCTCTATCACTATGAGCATGCCCAGGGGTTAAGGGTGAACACATCCACCCAAGAATGTTGAGAGAGGATGATGGTGCACATTGGTAACGCAAGTGCTGAAGGGAAACACACATCCCCAAATATACCAGGAAAATACATTTTCACTGTTGTCACCACAGACGGAAGGTGGAGGGGTTCGCACATTCATGTAAACCTCAGCACGCGGGACTATGCTCATCTCTAAACAACATCCTATATAAGTGATGTACTCTCCACTAGCACAAAGTAAATATGCCATATAATCACAATCAAGAGAGTAGAAAAAAAGATATCCCATGAACACAGATGGCTGAAATGTAGTCCAATACCAAGAGTATGTCGGGGACCATCATGCCTCACACCAAACATGACAGAAGATATTAAGTATAAGGCCACCTTACAATAGCATGGTAGCACTTTTACATTCACCATCGTCCAGAGCATGGCTGAAACACATTCACCCCCCGCTCCATCAACATACATGTCATATGAGGGAATCAACACACCACTATCCCGAACAAAATTAAATTTGTGGGGCTGAGTACACAAACCACTATTGACTCATAAATAGCTTGGGCAAATCTACGGGGAAATTGAGGGTCTATGTATATATTTTCTCTAAAGTAAGAGTATATATTTTCTCTAAAGTAAGAGTAATGATTGCTTAAGGAGACAAGTAACAAGAGGCCACTTGGCACTCAGTCCTTCCCCTCTTTCCACCCCCTCCCCTCTCTCTCTCCGCTGTGAAAGAGAGGAATACAAATAATGTTAACCCAATGCTGCCTCTAGCACTGAGAGTGTGAGAGATGGGGCCGGGAGTAGACAGCACCTGGCAGCTGCAGAAGGCACACAGGTGATGATGGAGCGGGGCGAGGCACTGAGGCTTGGCAAAGAAGGGTGGGGTCAGTAGACAATTCACCAACACTGATACTTATACTCAGCAAGAGAGGATGTGGCGTAACCTCCAGAGCAGCCAACTTCGAACCTGGGGAACAGGGTTCGAGTCGCTGCATCAGAAAAACTATTTGAAAATAAAAACAGAGCTTGGTCGGTGTGCGATGGCAAAGCTTCCCACAAGCCTCCCATGCCTGCTCTCTGCTGCCCAGTCAGCCATAACTTGTCATAAAAGTGTAAAAAATATAGAGTGGCCTTGTTGAAGATAGTTCACAGCACAGGACCAATTCAGTGAATAAAAGAGCACACCGAGCAAACGATAAATTAATTCGAAGTGTAAGGAGACATGTAACAGGGAAAGTTGCCACAAAGTGAAAAACACACATATATATACCGGGACAAAAAGCAATGTTTTACCAATACAAGTCATGTCTCAAACGACCAACTATACAGTACCTACTTAGAAAAGAAATTATATTGTGCATGATTTATAAGGCAAACGTGTCAAGAACTGGTGGAGCACACGTAAAGATGGAGTTCCTTCACCTACCGTACCACATGAAAACTAAAGAGGGGGGTAATGCTTTGCTTTCAACGGCCGCGAAATGCAATAAAAAAAAAAACACGAGTGTGACGGGAGTTGTGCGCATGCGTGCGCGCAACGGTAAAAAGTGCTGTGCACGTCGTGCGTGCGCTTGTGCGCGTTCTAGGAAGCTAGTCGCCAGCCTGATTGCACTTTTGAAAGCACTACTAAATTTCTCGCAAGAGCAGCGCATGCGTGCTGACTCTAGCGAGACCTAACATACTGACGTAGGCGAGCCGGGTGGGACTTAAGTATGTTCGCTGACGTCACGAGCGCGGATGACGTCAGAGCGGAGTCACGTGGTGCCTTCCCCCAGCGCGCACGGATGCTGTAGCAAAAAGTTTTCCGGATCCAGTCTCACGCTTGGGGATAATTCTACGTTAAGGAATCTGCGGCTAGTAGTCTATCAGATTTATAATTTTACAATTATTTAGCGCTTACTATCCCTGACGAGGCGTTGGAACACAATACTGTGAGTAGCATGCTATTCCGGAAACCAGGGTTAGAGGCAGCTTGGTAGTAAATTATTGGTTTTAAGGTTCTTCAATTTAAGTTAATTGCGATTTGTCTGTGCTCCCAAGAAAGCATATAGCATACATTTACACCAGCTTTATTTTAGAAGTATGCCTAGAGTGGTAAAAATAATAGTGGTAATGCGAGTCATTAGTAGGAAAGGGTGACATGTACCCATGTTAGTTGAATAAGTAGATACATTGGGAGAAGTTTGAAAATAGATATAGGAGTCCATAGAGTTTGATAGGCTTATGATGAGTCAACGAGTGAAAAAGAGTAAGATTTTGGCCATTCTTCCAGAGAGGGAGTGCATTCAGATGGTTGGTGGCCATCAGGATGGGTGTTGTAGGATGCATTTTTCATGTAGATTAGTGTACATACACATATGTATACACACACACACAGAGGCATACAGTATTTACATATCCAGACACACACATATATATGTAAGGCATGAATGTACATACATGGTATGCAGACACATGCAATGTTTATACATGCAAACACATAAATATTTATGTAGAGGAACCTGTATGTGCTCCCTCCATGAAACTCAGCCTTTGAAAGTCTCTGGATGTATGGCACAGTGTGTTCCTCTTGCAACTGATTTTCTTCAACAGTTTTCTTTGACTGGAGTTCCCTCTTCTGGGAGACCTAAGCTGCAAGCTTTCATTTTTTTGTACCTTGTTATTGCTACTGCTTTAAGTTGTGTGTTGCTGACCTTAATGTTTTTACATGAAAGAACCTGCTCTCAACTAACTATTCTCCTGAAGTTCATATTGTACTTAGTAGCCCTTAATTTTGTTGATAAAGAGATCCAGAGTTTGGCTGCTTGTACACAGTAGGATGTGCTGTCCATGTTTTTTCTTTTGTTTGCTGGAATTGTGAGACAAAGTGCCAGTCCTGAGCGTAGATTCCTGGGCTGGCAGTATTTCGCAATTTTATTCAAGATGCATACAGGCAAATAACATTTAGTGCCTTCTGGGTAAAACAAAACATTTTGAAGATGGGTCTTCTGGCAACCGGTAATCAGTGAAGGGATTCAAGGAAGGGAAGATATGGGCTAGTTCTTTTGCACATAAGTGTAGTGTGGCGCAGAGTTTTGACTACTCTGTAATCTTACAGATGTGTCATGCTATAGGTCAATAGCGTAGTCTAGTTTAGATAGGATGAGAGACATTGTTGCTTGAAATTTACGAGGGGATCCTCAGAGTGTGAAGATGGGTTGTAATGTGTTAATGGAAAGATGGGTTGATCTGGATCGTTTGCCCACCAAGGCATTCATAGAAAGTTTGGAGTCCATATTAATTACAAGATTACCTGACTTCTTGGTGTGTTCCTACCTAGTTCATCTGGCCAGGCGCAAAGGAGATCCCAGTTTTTCCAATCGCCACAGGTAAGCATCTCGGTTTGGGAGGCGTTTAATTTGAAGTGGCTCCAGATTTAAATTTACATTTCTGAGTTTCAAATGTGCTTGGATTTTTACAATTGGAGAATTATTTGTGTATCATCAGCATAGTTATAGCAAGTGAACCCAAATCATGTGGACAGCATTGGCAAAATCAATAGTTCTTGCCTACATAAGAACTATTGGCTTTGGCAATGTGTTTTTGCCATGTTGTACATCAGTGTGGCTGCTGTTCAGCATGGTTAGAATTTAGTGGCGTGCAGTGTCCTAGAGTGGAGTGGGGGGTGGGGAAGGGGAGTAAAGTGCTGTACACTGGATTTGTTGGAGTAGAGTGTTGAAGAGTGGAGTGGGGGGAGTAGAGTGTGGCAGAGTTAAGTGGTTCAGTGGCAGAGAGTGTCGTGGAGTAGCATAGCGTGGAGCGGCAGAGTGGAGAGGAATAGGGGAGATGGGTGGAATAGGGGAGATGGGTGGAATAGGGGAGATGGGGGGAATAGGGGAGATGGGGGAATAGGGGAGTGGGGTGGAATAGGGGAGTGGGGTGGAATAGGGGAGTGGGGTGGAATAGGGGAGATGGGTGGAATAGGGGTGTGGGGTGGAATAGGGGTGTGGGGTGGAATAGGGGTGTGGGGTGGAATAGGGGTGTGGGGTGGAATAGGGGTGTGGGGTGGAATAGGGGTGTGGGGTGGAATAGGGTGGAGTGGATTGGAGTGAATGGAGGTAGTGAGGTGAATTGAACTGGAGTAGATTGGGGTGGATTGGGGTACAGTGGGTTGATTGAGTGGAGTGGATTGGACTGGTTATAGACTAGATTGGATGGAGTGGGATGGATTAGATTTGTTTGGGGAGGGGTGGATTAAATTAGAATAGGGTGGTTTGGAGTGCAAAGGCGGTCAATCTCCAGGTCAGATTCCCCTACTCTTTTGGGTCCCAAACGTTAGCCAGAGTGTGGAATAGTCCGATAAACCAAGTACTCCTCTCTTCCCAACCCTCTCACTTCGCCCGCTGGTGTGAAGATGTAGTCCAATCTGGAGAATACCTCACGGGCTCCGTAGTAGTAGTAATACATGTGATCAATGGGGCGGTGTCTGCGCCAAAGGTCTGAGAGACCCCTGGTGCCAGTGAAACCTGTCAGAACAATCTCCTTCTGTTGTCCCTTAATCAGGCTGGTGCAGTCTAGGGTCGGGCCCATTACACCATTAAAGTCGTCCCTGACAATGTGGAAGGAGGAACCTGCCTCCAACAGAATGCCCACCACCACATCTAGGGTCACCTTTTGAAGTCTTGGGGGCATAGACACTGACTAAAGTAACGTCTCTCCAACCCTAAAGACTCTTCACTGGCACGTAGCTCCCACATGAGTCATCCCATGTGCTCCCTATGCGAAAGAGAGGGGTCTTGAATGAATGAACGAATGGATGAATGAATGAAAAAGCATTTATAGCATGCATAGCTACCCGAGGTCTTCCTGACAATGATGGAAACTCCACAGGATCTCGTGGTGAAACCCGCCTGCGCCAATGTTGTGTGTGCACCCTCTTCCTAGGAAGCTTATTTTTAATAAAGCAGTAAATGCTTCAATTTTAGCATTTACAAAATTGTAAATCACATATGCTACAGTTATTACTAAATTGCTTTAATTTTTGGTAATGCTTCATGATCATTTCTTTTGAAATGTAAAAACAATGGCTATTAAAATTCTCTAGCAAGCAAGCAAGGGTCAGGCACTCTTGCTATGGACAATGGTATGTTGTTATTTATACCACACCATTTTCAAAGATCACAAGCCGCCACTGCATAAAGGAATGCAGATCTACCTCAGGAAAAGGGGGTGGAGTAAAATTCAGACTGGAAGAGGAATTAAAGATACATGAACGGGCGCCTCTACAATGTCTTCTCCCCCTGTAACTGGTTTGGGGGATGGGGACCATTGCATACAGCAACTACCATCAGAGCCCAGTTCATATCCTTTAATTATGTATAATGAGAGCACCCCACTGGGTTCACATGACTATCAAGTCCATTAAGATCGGATGGGTAATGGGGTTATTGAAAAAGAGTACAAGGGCATGGCAACACAGCGTTACAAAGTCACATTGAAGACTTTGCTTAAGATGTATGTTTTTTCATCTGTTTCTCTGTCACATACAAGCTCACATGTAAACACACCCCTCCCTCTCCCATCCTTGAGCAGTTAATACATTACCTTCACACATACATGCACCCGGACAGGCTGCTCCCCGCGTAGTCCCACAGCTTTGTAAGTTGTCAGGGTCTGTATTCTGTTCTCTGCATCCGCAGCCTGTGGTGGTAATTCTTCCTCTCTCATGAATTTGGCTTTGATCCATTCTGAAAGTAACCTGCACACAGAGGTAAAAGTGAGTGCTACCTAATAAAACAGGCTCTGAACCATAATAGAATACATAGGTTAATAAATATTTTAAAGGGGTTATGAGAGAGTTCCATAAGGTCACAACTTTGTCAAGAAAATGTAGCGCACACATCTCAGTCCCTAAGGTTTAATTTCTACCACAGTGGAACTAAGATTTGCAAAAGGCACCAGTGTTTGAGCTATCGGAGCAAGATATGCAGCTCCATCATGCCACATGCGGGGATCTTACTTCGTCCATTTATTTTCTTTGCATTCATAGTCTTGCATTCATAATGAAGACATATAAAAATCTAAATTACTCGCATTCAGTAATGTTTACTTACTGGCAGTAGTAGTTTTGCAGCTATAAGGTTTTTTTAGTATTCACATGCTCTGCAATTTGCCACCATCTAGTAATTGGTTTCCAAATGGCTAGTCTTCAAGTCTTCTCTCTCTTTTTTTTTCCTATTGGCATCGTCAAGTAGTTGACTATTAATAACATATACACACCCTGGATGCTTTTCAATCAAGTTGCATTCTTCAGATTCTTTTTCTACCTTTTGTAGGTTTCTCTTGCTTTATAGTCTGCTGTCTCTGAAACAAACCTCTTCTGGGGACGTAGGTGGTTCACACTTGTATCCAGAAAACGTTTCAAGATCCAAAACTACTCCTACCTGTAACTAACGTTTGCAATTTGCTGCATTAATCTTTTCTGGATTCACATGATCTGCATTGACTTTGTAGCTGTTTCCTCGCTAAAGAGGCTGGAATTGCTCATGTGCATTAGCAAACAAGTGTTCTTTAAAAAAACTAAACTTTTTATTGGTTTTATGGTTGTAACAAAATAGGAATTCACCACCATGCCTTGTACAATTAGCATATGTCAGACTTAAATATAAATGAATATTTGAGTAGAGTACTATAAAATCCCATCTAACATCATCAGACAGATGCAGATCCTGCCAACAGCAGACCTCGCTCGTTTTGCCCACCTCCATTAATCTTTAGGCCATGCTGCGGATGTTACAGAGGGGTTCCCTCCCCCTTGGGGTCATTTCCACTCCTCGAGGTGGTTTGAGAAGATCCTGAGTTCCAGCCCATGGCATAATGTGATCGCCATGGTCCTCACACTCTGTTAAATGTGTTTGGGCAACCTCTTCCACTTCAAACCAACCTCTATTCCTTCATGCAGTGCATCCTACCAGTGACCCTTTGATTTAGAGTGGAGAGGGCGGTTGGACTGTCCCACACTTTGGCAATATCTCGTTTCGCCAGGGCAAAAACTAGTGTGAAAAAAAGAAGCTGCTTCCTGGGGAGAGCCTCGTCATTGGGGATACCAAATATAAAGAAGAGGGGTGTGTATGGGATGTGTCCGAAAGACTGAGACCAACTTTGAGGTTACCGTCCGCCAGTACGAATGTATATGGGGACACTCCCAAATCATTTGGAGGTAGGAACCCTCCCCACATCGCAGACAATCAAGGGTCTGTGCTCTACCCCTCATATGCCCGTCGTCTACGATAGTAGGACTTTAAGTTGTATAAACCACAGAGCAAACAAGTGGTTTATCACTTTGTCCCACCTGATTCTCTCTAGTGACTTGAATGCCCACACAGCAGAGTCTTGTGAAGGTGTATGCGGAAGACCATGTGGCAGCCTGCAGCTGTCATTTAATGATACATTTCCTAGGTAGGCAAGAAGGGTTTTTCCTCTGTGATTGCAGAGTAGGCCCTTGGCCTCTCTCGCAATGTTACTCCTGCGGTTTTGTGCAAGTGAAAAATTGTTTGGACTTTCCATTTTGCAATAGTTCCATTTCTAACTGGAGAGCCTTTGCTTGCTTGTGTAAAGGAGATGAAAAATGGATCCCCCTTCCTGACTGATTTAGTCTTTTGAAAGTAATACATAATTGCCCATCTCACATCCAGCTTATGTAGAGCTTTCTCAGATTATGTCTTGGGTTGTAGGAAGAAAGCAGGTAAGTGTATTACTTGGTTTACACCTAACTGTGATACCACCTTTGGTGTAAACAGTGGGTTCATTTTCAAAACTACTTTATCCTTTTGAATTTTTAGATCTGGTTCCTGTGTTGTATGTGCTTATATTTCACTAACTCTTATTAACGATGGAATAGCAACTAAGAATACTGTTTTCAGTGTTAGATATCAGAGTGCTACGTAATCATGGATTCAAAAAGTGCTTTCATTAGTTGTGTCAGCACCAAACTGAGGTTCCATGTAGGTGTGGATGCACCCCTGGGGGTCGCAATCCTGTTTGTTCTTTCCAGCAAATGTTTTATAGCTGTTAAGAGGAAGAAGCTTCTCCCTATTATTAATGCATAGCAGAGTTCGTCTTGCAGATGTGTGCTATAGCTTTCTCTGTAGTGTAATGTGCCTGTAACTCACATCAGTGTACACTGAACCACGTTTTCGCTTTGTTTCGCGATTGCTGAATTTCTGTAAGCGCTTCGTTAGTTATGTTTATATAAAGTGTATCCCAGATGAAGGGTCTGCGATCCAAAATGCACTGGGTTTCTTAGTCCCGATTATCGCAATCCTTTGGACTGTGTATGATGAGGAAATTGCAGGATGCCAAGTATTTTCACATATAGGCTCACAGCTACAATAAACATTTGGTTAAAAAGAATGTCCTAAACAAAACAGGAGTATAAGGATCCTTTGTTTCTAGATAAGTGACATAAAATTATGGAAGAATGTCTAAGCCTGAGGGCGAGTGTTAATTTCAGTGCGTCTTGGGTCTGATATGCAGGTTTTTGCTATAAGCAAGTTGAAACAATTACTATTCGGTCTTTTGGTTAGAAGACACACCAAGACAGCACATCTTTGATCATTGTTTAAAATTTTAAGAATAACGGGTGTGCTTTTCAAATATTAAACAGAGTATCAACAGGTTCAGAAGTGTACTGAAGAGTTGGTGTCTGAGGTCCAGTATTAATAGCCAGTCGTACCCCCTCTAGTGAGGGAGAAGCTTCTAGAGGATTCCTTTTGAAGTCCCAAGGCATCCTGCCTCCCCTGTACCGGCTCCAGACTAACTACAGGGGGTTTTGCAGTCAGCTACACTCAGTCATGTGAACAGAGACAGGCCACAGGCTAAGGTAGGAAAATGACACTTTTCACCTTTCCAATATTGTAACTTAAAATTTGACTTCACCATAAGTTAGGATTTTAAATTCCAATTCCAGAGATACCAAACATAAACTGGGCACCTATTCCTAATATGGAAGTTACACTTCTAATATGTAATGAGGTCATTCCAATGTTATCCTCTGGAAGAGGTGGGCCTTGCAATAGTGAAAAACAAATGTAAGTGTTTTTCACTACCAGGGAATGTAAAACTAAAAAAGTACCAGCTTTTTAAATACCTTGTACCCTGCCCTCTTGGCTGTCCAGGGCCTACCCTAGGGGTGTCTTATATTTATTAAGAAGGAAAGTTTAGGCCTGTCAAATGGTTTACCTTGGCAGGTCGACATGTCAGTTAAACTGCACACACAGCCTGCAATGGCAGGCCATTTCCCACAAGAGCCACTGATCCCTAACATGGATAGGAGTATTTCCCCTGACCAATGTTGAACCCAATCCCTTAGAGGACTTGTCTATCTTGCTGCCCAGCTGCAATTCTGGGTCACCTCTTGACCAATGCCCTCCGGATATTCTTAAACTTGCTGCTCCGCTGATTAATCCCATCTTTATTAAAGTGATGAATGCCTCATTGGAGGCAGCTATAGTGCCACAGAGTTGAAAGCAGGACTTACTGCTACCTTAACTGAAGAAAGCTCATGCGGACTCCAAAGTGCATATCAACTTCAGACCAATTTCTCGGTTGCTTGCGGTTGCCAAAATGTTGGAGAAGTTGGTCAACCGACAACTCTCCCATTGTTTGGAACATAACCACCTGCTTCATGACACTCAGTCAGCCTTTCCTGAAGGATACAGCATGGAATCTGCCCTCTTGGAGATCTCTGAATTTATTAAGGACAATCACAATCATGAGGTGGCAGCCATGATTGTCCTCCTTCATTTGTCAGCAGCTTTCGACACGGTCTCCCACTCCATTCTCCTGGAAGGTTTATGAAGTGTGGGTGTCCAAGGATCGGCGTGGGCTTAGTTCAAGTTCTATCTGGAAGACAGATCTAAAATGGCGTTCCTCCCTTCATATCCTCGGTCACACCACTTGATTGCGGGATGCCTGAGGGCTCTGCCCTGAGACAAATTCTTTTTAATACCTACTTGGCCCCTGAGCTAAACTTGTGGAAACTGGGGGTGTGAGAGTGATCTTGTATGCTGACGACACTAAGCTTATGTTTTCATACCAGGAGAAGGATGTGGGAGCTTTGGACGCTTTCAAGAGCTGCCTTAGGGTCGTTGGTGAATGGATGAATGTTAGTTGCCTTAATGTGAATTCTGACAAAATAGAAATACTCTTTTTTGGCACTGACAACCACCCAGACGCTTACAACTGGTGGCCTTCGGGGCTGGGCACCCTCCCTCTCCACTCCATCGTCTGTGGTTAGAAATCTAGGCATCAAATTCAACTCCTAACCTGTCTGTCTTTTGACGCTCAGGTTAGCGCTGTGTCAGCCAGCTGTTTCCTCACACTGAAATCTATCAGATTCCTGGGGAAAATTGTAAGACCGTCATTCATTCATGTCTTGGGAACTTCAAAGCTTGATTATGCTAATAGCATTTATCTGGGTCTACCATCGTGTCTGCTAAACTGCCTACAGATCATTCAGTACACTGCAGCTCGGTTGACCATGAAGATCCAGGCTCGCTCACCTGTCTCGCACTCTATGAGCAGTCTACACTGGCTGCCGATTTCCAGCCTTGTTGAATTCAAAGCACTAATTTTTGTTTACATAGCTTGCAATCAAAAAGGCCCATAATATTTAAGAAGACTGCCTCCCTTCCAACAGGGGATGTCCTTGAGCTCCAATGGGCAAACATCTTTACGTGTTCCCAGGGTCTGCAAAGCAAGGAGGAGGAGGAGGAGGAGGCTACTTTTCCTTTTTGACCTCCAACCTATGGAACTCAATGCCTTCGACTTTTCGCTTTGCTCCTTCCAAACCAGTTGTTCGTAAGCTTCTGAAGACGTAACATTCTGATGTACAGACTTTCTGTTCTCATATCGGACTAGTCACCTGTGCCACAATTAGGCCGCTAGCGCCGGGACGCTTCTCCAGAAGCAGCTGTGTGCTTTATACATTTTATTGTATTGTATTGAGACATGTTTAAGGGGCTACTTAAGTGGGTGGCACAATCAGTGCTGCAGGCCCACTAGTAGTGTTTAATTTACAGGCCCTGGGTACATGTAGTTCCACTTTACTTCGGACTTATAAGTTAAATAAATATATCAATTAGCTGGAAGCCGATTCTACCACGTTTTGAAGAGAGAGCACAAGCATGTTAGCCCTGGTTAGCAATGCTAAAGTGCACAGAGTTCTAAGGCCAGAAAACACAAATTCAGCAAAAAGTGGGGGATAAAGGCAAAAAGTCTGAGGGTGACTCTGAGAAGGACCAGAATCAACAAAAGTGTAATGAGCTACCATCTGGTGAGGTAGCTGGGTACTGCACTGTGGCATGGTCAATGGGTGCTTTGTACAGTTTAGTGTGACCAGTATCACAAGTGACACTGTGTTCATTTTCTGGATGACCCTTCGAATGAGAAAGTGAGGAAATGTAGCCACGGTCTAATGGCCAGTTCTGACAGTAGAGGACTCCAATGGAACTAATAGCATCCATCTCCAGGAAGCAGAACATTTGAAAGCACCTGTTCTTGCTAAAAGGTCTATCAGTGGAAACCCCAATGCTGAAAAGTCTGTGCACAATGTTCTAATGCAGCTCCGGCTCATAGATGGTGGCCTCAACTGACTGAGTCCACCATAAAATGCAACAGTCGGGAGGTGGCGGCTCATACATCTAGATGGGACAAAGTAGATGTGCTCCTAGCTACCATCAATACCTCCACAGTTCACCTAGAGACAAAGGTAAAGGCTGTGGCAATGGAAAGTAATTTGCGCCAACATGATCATAAAAGTTCCCAGCATGAATGGTCCTCATGGAGAGGACAGAAGCCAATCTTCAGCCTCAAGTCTCCGATTTTCAATAGTAACTATGGGATCTCATTTAGAGGGTGAACATCCTGGAAACGAGGGCTGAAGATGCAGAGGGGAGAGACCGACGGAGCAAGATCCATATTATAGGCCTTCCAGAGGGTTGCGAAGGATCAACATGGTGGACCACCAAGAGCAATGGTTTAAAGAGCTGTACCGGCTGAGAAACTATACATTGAGCTCGCCTATCGGGTCCTGACACAGCGCCCACCGCCCGGGGCCCCGCTGCGCCAAAGCTCTTACACTTCAAAAACCGCAATGCAAATCTTAAGGCTAACCTCATTCTTCAAGTCACTCATCAGATTCTCCTGTTTCCGGATTACACCCTGGCAGTCCTGCTCCAACGGGCCTCTTTTTTGGGGGTAAAATGCAAACGGAGAGACCTAGGCTTGCAGTATGCACTTCATTTCCATGCCAAGCTGAAAGTTATCCACAGCAATGAGTCCGTGTTTATCACGGAACCATGTAAGGCCTGGGATTGGCTAGAGGCTAAGGAGGAGGCAATCAGATAATTTAGACTCCTCATTAGCAGCTTCGGAGGCAGTGCACTTTTGCGGATCTACCCAATCAGGGGCCGGGGGACTCTCAATTTGTGGATGAATTTATATGAACAGACAATGCTCCGCTGCTGGGGGAGGATACACCCAGCCCACCCCACCAACGGTTGACCCTGGGTTTGTGAAGTTGATATGACCATGCCCGCACCACCAGCAATTCCCTAGGTCACACAGGGCCTTCCCAAATTATATAATCAAGGACCATGACAGGAGCACTCCCTAAATCCCTCTTTACTGGTATCCCCCCCTCACTCCTGATGGACTGGACATGTTGCCCGGGAAAACGCTGTTGCCTTGCTGCCCGTAATATTGCTATCATTTACAGTATGATGTTGTTTGTCTCTTGACCTCATAGTATGGCGATCACTGGCCTCAGGTTGTATTCTCTCAGGAGGGGCGTCTCTAATTCTACCCTTCTAAACCTCAATCTCGGGCCACCTTTGCCTCCACATGGGAACTGAGGAAAGGCACAACTACTCTAGGCACATGACGCTTCGCTCCTGCAATGTGCTCTCCTGGAATATATGAGGGAAGCACACTCCCACCAAACGCTACAGTGTATGCACCTTTCTGACTGAAACATAAAGGGGTACACATAGCTGTGCTACAAGAGTCACAGATCACACACCTGGAGGGGGCCCAAATTAAGAAACGGTGGAGGTGTCAGGTATGCACAACCAACTACTTAGAATATGCTAGGGGGCCCTAATATGGGTGAATGCGGGCCCCAGTGGAGGGTCTGTTGCAAGAGGTGGATTCACAGGGTAGATTCATTATCCTTGAGGCGCACCCACATGGCAAGAATATGTAGCATCTGCGCCCTAACACCAAACAATCTTAACTCCTACAGCGGTTGTCTCTCAACCTAGCAATGTGGGCACACATTGCCAGGCTCCTACGTGGGCCTTTAACACAGTATTGGACCCCGACCTGGATCAATCTCACCTGCCACTCACCATGGTTACCACCACTAGGTATCTGGGCCAGTGTCTGCAACAATAAGCCTTGGCAGACGTCTGGCAGCAACAAAACATAGGAGTTAGACTCTACTCTTTCTATTCACCAGTTCATAAATTCTACATCCACCTTGCCCGCATTGTTTGTTCACATACGATTTGCCCATCACCTCACCGGACTATCTGGGTAGGGAAATTTCCAGCCATAACTCCCACAATAGGGATGAAGGGCTTCTCCGATACCAACTTGGCGGCTACAGCCTTACACCCTTGAGGACCCGCCTTTCCGAGACACACTCGCAGGCTCAATCCAAAACTTCTTTGAGCGCAACGAGGGCTTGGCTTCCTCAGCGGTGGAATGGAAGACTGTTGTGTCCTTAGTGGAAAGACACCAGGAGCCAGGTAGTATGTTCAAGACTAGTTTATTCAGTCTTCAGATCAGGTTACATATTAGATGACTCCAGCCAGCCTAGTGTGGTACCAGCCCCACCAGGAGCAGCCTCCCTAGCTGCTCAGCCCATCTCCAACTGCCACATTCACCCCACTCAGTCACCTAGTCATTCCACGCATCACAGGCTCACCAACATTCTAATACAAAGACACACTCTGGCTGAGCAGCTAGAGGCAGCAGGGCTAGAATACATGTTATATAATTACGTAGGATATAACATTACCTCTTTTTCTCTAAACAAAACCTAAAAGAAACTCCCATCCCCTTCAAACGAGAATCATAACACATATCAGAACATTGCATTAAGGTCGTCACCCATATTACCAACCATAGAGGTACGTACAAAAAGTACTGTGCACAACAGAAACAGGGATTATGTCCCACATCGAACCCCGCGTAGAAGTTAACCTAGGTACATGCTAACGGGAACTAACTCCTGTCCCAACCCCCTCGTGGAAGTTACATACCCCAATGTAGGAGTAACACACAGTTTCATAGAACTAATAAACCTGGATCCAACAATGGGAATTTACTCAAGAACCAATGTACGAACTAACCCATAAACCAAACCCCTTGAAGAGGTTACACACTCATATGTATGAGTAACAGTACCTACGACCATCCCTCATGTAAGGGAACTGTGAATACCACCCTTAGAAACTAAACTAAGAGAATCCATCAAAGGACTGACATAAACCTGTTGCATCTCAACAAACAAACAAGCAGAAAATGAGACAGCACTATGTTAGTAAGCGCAGGAGTGACACACCAGTGAGTGAACTCTCACCCGAGTAGTGGCTTGTTAACACATCCCCTGTTGAAGAAAAAGCAAAACAGCACAAACCACACAGCCTAGCATAATTTAACCACAACAGATTTCAACACACGATGAATCCCAAAGAAATACCAAGACTGTTATACTAGTACAGGCATGGCACAAGTAACTAAGTGCGCGTTACCATATGCATTGGTTATGCTTTCAAACCTGTGTGGCAAATGTCACTCGCAGTCCTTGGGTCACGCGGTCTCCAACATACTAGACACGGAGTGCTACGCCAAAAATTATCCCACGACGAAAATACCCCAAGCGGTAAATCAGTGTCACACGCAACTAGAAGAAAGCAAACTGTGATGGGCGCATCACGTGAACCAAACTCAAGTGTAGCAAAGTTCACGGGTAAAACGAATCGCTGGAAACAAAGAAGTACCCAGAGAGAAAACCGCAGCATGTTGGCAAAGACGTCTTGAGCGCACCACACTGTTGCTGGACCTTATGTCAATATTCCTGAAA
This sequence comes from Lissotriton helveticus, assembly GCF_964261635.1. NCBI lineage: Eukaryota > Metazoa > Chordata > Amphibia > Caudata > Salamandridae > Lissotriton > Lissotriton helveticus. The sequence continues at coordinate 982,942,552 of NC_136061.1, read as the reverse complement.
CTTTATTCAACGAACAACGTGGTTGGCAAAAGGAGAATTGAGGACGGCACTTCTCCAAACTGGATCCCATATAGAAGAAGTCCAAGAGCGGCAACCAACCACAAAATGGCGGCACGCTATGGACGCTACTACCGAGTGGCTCACGGCGTGTCCTTGCGCCAAACGTCCACAAGAGCCCAAGGAACGAAGTTGAGGCTGAGAATCTTGCCAGAGAACTGCACGCGACCAGAAGCTCGTGCAGGTAAGCGCGAGGATACTCCTTTGAAATTGAAGCTTGCGGTTTAACTGCCAGCTGTACAGCGGGGCTACCTACAACCATTTACTATGTGTATTAAATATAATTTGTTACTCGTAATCGGCAAACATCACAAAGCGTTTCCCACGGTGAATGTTAAGTGAAACTTCTGTACTTGCATCAAATTGGCCCGCAAAGCTCCGCTGTGGTCCTCGCACAGAAACCGTGCTTTTAAAGTGTCAAACACTATGAGAACCACCTCACTTGTAAAGTAGACATCCTTAGATTGAGGAAGAAAAGGCAGCTTCCTTCGTTGTTTCAAACATGCTGCTACTAGACAGGCATAAAACATAGTCCATCAGTGCTGCCACTGGATGAAGAACATTGCAACACAAAGCTTTTTCCATGTAATTCACTTTCACTGTAACCTTGAAAGAACTTTATATCATCTCTGCTGCTATGGATTAATAACTAAAATTCTCCTTCAATGCCTGCACGTTTAGTAACTACACATCCAAGAATGTGCCTCGACTATAAAGACGTAGTAAGCTCTGTAGAGCGCTCTGACTGTAACACTAACAACTGGTCCCTTTTGACTGGACATGTCAAAAATTGTGCCTTGAACTCTTTTCAGTCACTTTAATTAAAAGGCACTCTTCACACTTTAGCGTGATGTGGCTGGTACACCTACACCTGGTTGTAGAGACGCTACCCATCCAACTCACAGTCATTCTTGTACATTACCAAGTGGCTGGAACTCCAGATGAGGCTGTAGTTGAACTACTCAACCAACTCACTGTTCACCGCTGTGGCTGGACCACCCAAAATCGGTTGTAGTTGCACTACTCCACCAGCTCACAGCTGCAGATATATTCCCAGGCTGAAGTGTCAGTTGGTGGTGACACTGCTCGTTGGGGCTGTCAACAGGAAGGACACTGGTGGGGCTGGCGCTGTTTTGCCTGGAAATACCTTTTTCTTTTCCTTGAAATTGCTAGTAGGATCTCTTAGTTAGTCTCTTAGTTTCTTTGTTTCTTTGGTGTACCAAGAGACACTGGGGTTCAAGATTGTCCTCGTCGCCAAAATTATGTTGTGTCCTTAGTGGAAAGACACCAGGAGCCAGGTAGTATGTTCAAGACTAGTTTATTCAGTCTTCAGATCAAGTTACATATTAGATGACTCCAGCCAGCCTAGTGTGGTACCAGCCCCACCACGAGCAGCCTCCCTAGCTGCTCAGCCCATCTCCAACTGCCACATTCACCCCACTCAGTCACCCAGGCATTCCACGCATCACAGGCACACCAACATTGTAATACCAAGACACACTCTGGCTGAGCAGCTAGAGGCAGCAGGGCTAGAATACATGTTATATAATTACGTAGGATATAACAAAGACCTTTAAGGTGGTCTTCCAGGAAAGGGGGGGGGGAAGGAGGGGGGAGGGGGGGAGGGGAGTGCATACAGACGTTTTTTGGAATCCGACTCACTCCTACTCTGGGAACAGGATGCAGCCAAGCATTAATATAAAGAGGCGGAGTGGAGGGCAGCCGCTACTCCAGAGCTCATTCACACTCTGAGCACTCTCAGGGAAGCACAGAAGCACAAATATTGGAGCACCTGAGCTGCTTAGATACCGCGGCTTACAATACTACTGTACACTCGGAGGGAGTCAGAAAAAACGGAACTAATGTCTCTGCAGAAGAGACAGAACTTGAAGTCAAGTCACAGTGTTTGGACTCTGCAGGTAACATTATTGAGTGCTTTGTGGCTTTAGTGAAGCAGTACTTGGAGAAAAATTGCAAAGGTTTATATAAAGTATCTGAAGAAGCAAATATCTGAGCATTACAAGTACTAGAATGCAAAAAAACAATATATAGGGCAGCTTGAATCTCTCACAGATAGCACGTGGTAATCTGAGGTCTCTTGCAGGCAGTGGGGGTTCTGATGAGGATGCCCAGACAGCTTGAGATGAAAGATGTTTATAAGTGACATTTACTTTACATCAAGTAGTTCTGCCCCTCAATTAACACAACATGACAGAACATTTTTGGAATTGATATCTTGGATGAAGCAATGGAAGACAATGTTCTTGCGGTTCTGATATTGCTCAGCAGTGAAATTCAGGATGGCAAGGATCTTATAACTAACAGATGTCACCAGTTTTAGGCATAAAACAATTCTTCACAGAACATACAACTTTTAACCTTTTTACTTTTACACATCAGCCATGACTAATAAAGGACACAATGACAAAAAAGTGGGGCAAGAGATCATCTTCTACATGTGCCACAAGTTACTCGTTCGATGCTAGAAGTGGCAACTTTTGCCAATTTCAGTAGGATTATGGTCATATCCAACTGAACGTGTTAGCAGACATATCTCCCTTAGGCCCTCATATTTTTCCCTATTCTCTATTTCTTTGTGCACCTACGTTGATAATACCATTCACTTTGATAACTCACCATGTCCTGATAATCCACGAGTCGGCCTCCCCTTCTAAATAAAGCAGCCTTTGTATAGTAATCTTCATTGTTCTCCGGCAATCTTGACCCTTTAGTAACGCTTGTCGAGGCCATTTAGCAACTCCAATGGTTACATCTAGCAGCCCTTTGACTTCTGGAATTACCCAATCATTATTATTTTCAAATCTTACCAACATCCATCCATGGCCATTCCACCAGTCCTATGTCCTACTCCGCCCAGTCGAACAACCAAAACTGTCATTGCAACAATTCACTAATCCAGAGACACTACAACCTGTCCAACCAGGAACGCTTCAATTAATGCAATAACCACCCATCACTGGATAACCCCGCCATCTGATCATATTTCCTGTAACCAGTAATCCTCTTGCAAACACTCACCTGCTGCAGCCATCGTCTTGGTTATCCTCATTGTCTGGTAACAGTATTACCATCTTCCAGAAGACATGCTCACAATAGCTAGGAAGATTCTCTGCTATCAGTGATGGCAGGTCCAGAGGAGTCCAGGCAGCCTCACTACAGAGGGCAGAGAAAATAAACACCTCAAAAAGGAAGGTCTGTAACTAATATGTCCAATTCACCGTCCCATCACACAACACCATGTACACTGTTACAATGTGCACAGCACACATCTAGTTAGAGAGGGCATACAATTACATATAGGACTATAGAAATACCATTTTTGTAACTGACCAGGCAAAACAATCTAGCTCCTCAGGTGAACCAGGACAAGGCAGCTAGACTTAATGATAACATAAAACCCTGCCACAGTAATCTATGAAAGAACATCTCCATTTTAAGGTAGAGCTACATCAGAGACTTAAAATAACAGGATGCTTAGGTCAGAGAAGTAAACTATTCTGACACTACCTACAGGTGCAAAGAGAATGCTTGGCTTGATAAAGCCTTCCTTATGGAATGCTCTGCTAACACAACTCACCTGTTTTTCCTGAGATTACTGATAACTTGCCTATTCTAAAAGGGATCTAGGCTTCAAGAAGGAAAGCTAGTTAATAAGTATACCTGCAAGATGTGCTATGAAGTGATTTAAGTGGCACTGCGAGCACTACAAAGTTTGTAAACATTTAAGGTTTAAGGGTGCACAAAAGTGATAATATGGGGTCTACCACACTGAGTTGAGGTGAAAAGATTTGGTCTGACGAGATTGGGCAGGTTTTTTCTTTAAACAAGGTGCTAGGCAATGTTAATTTAACAGTCAAAGCCAGTGACTATTTTATTTGAATTTTATGTTGGAAAATCATAATTCAATATGAACAATTACAAATGTATCACTCTAAATATAAAGGAAGAGTGGCGGGAGGCTTTCGCAATTTCTTGGTGGGAGAGAGAGAGAGATGAGGGACTGTAGGGTTTTAGAACGCGTATCATCACATGAAAAAAAACCTTAATTTAGGAGATTAAGTGTTTAGATATACAGGACACACTAAAATACACTGAAATTGCCCAGTTATGGTCAACCTCTCCAACATACTTCACATTCATGGTTCTTTCTGTTATCGTAGGTGTAAGGGTGTGTTACTCCTCCAATGTAGTCAATACCCACAAATGCCCAGTTTCAGTGATTTATAATGTTTACTTTATATCGCAACCATAATATATCTAATAAGAGATTTACTGCAGTTTTAACATTTTATATGGATTTACTTTTACTAGCCCATGGACTGTTAGCAAACTTCTAATGAATCAGATCACTAAGGAGTGTAATGTTGTGCAAACTATTTTTTGTAGCAGTTCGTGGATTTTATTTGTTCACAATCACCAGGATTGTGTAAAATGTCTGCGGATTGCTGCCACCTACCCTGAAGGGCATCATCAAAAGGTCTTTGGTGAACAGATTGAGATGTGTGAATCTGTGAACCTTACAGTTTTATTTGGGACAATGAAGCCATTATCAATCTTTCAGCTGCGCGCCATCATTATCCCAAGGCATACATTACTGTAGGCTGATCCTTTAAAAAAGTCTTTGTTTGGTACTGTTAAAATGTAGTCCGCAAACGTTAAATGCAGTGTAAGAACAACAATATGGATGCTTTTTTGAACATTCAGTGCCATGCAGTAATTCAATCAGACTCCAGCAATGGGCAAAATTAACATGCTAACTCATCAGGGGCTAAACGTATTTTGGGCAGAGTTGCATTGCAGACTATGTTTTCAAAGCATGGGTGAGATGACCAAGCCAATTCTTTAAACTGAGACAGATGAATAAGCCTAGCACAATCCAAAGAGTTTGTCTGTAAGTATTTCCTGAAATTTAACATCTTTAATATTTATGAGGCAGGAATCCTGCAAATTCTTGAGCACTGATGTGAATGCTGAGATGGAGACTCACAAGTCACAGCATTAGCTAAAGTGCCTTTATTATACTTCTATCCTTCAAAGGACAAATATTGCAATGCCATTATAAGTACCACTTTGTTAAGGTGGCTTTCAGCCTTTGGCACAGGAAACGAATCAGAACAAAACTTGTCAGCAATTTGGGCCATGTAGTTATGTGTGTTCAAACTTTGAGCACATTCATTAAGAGGGAGCAAAGTTATTGGCAGTAAAGCAAAAGTAGAATCTCCCATTTTAAGACTCACAGCAACTGTTCTCTCCACTACAGATACAACAGCTGAGAAGAATTATACCAAATTTGCATAAGGACATAATATCACAAATAGTTTATCCTAGTTTGGTTGTTTGTTAGTATAATAATTAGTTTATAAGATTCTTATGTTACAAAAATCTGTTGGGCAGACTTAAAAGGACTCATCTTTACATGTCTTGATTATTATGTATGCAAAGCATAGTTTGGAGCTAAACATTAATCTGATTGATTTGCAAAATGTGGACGTGTGTGCTCCGCCTGCTACAGTGCAACAGTTTGTAAATTTTAAACATCAGGTAGCAAATGCAAGCTCCAAACAAGACCAGAACAATGGCACCATGTCAATACATGTCTTCACCATTTCACTTAGCATGCAGCGGCAGTCTGCATGAGTTTGGTGGGGGGTCCCTTAGGGTGGCACAATACATGCTGCAACCCTTAGGGACCCTCTTTAGTACTCGTGCCCTAGGCGCCAGGGGTACCATTTACTGGGGTTCTTAATGCGGAGCTAAAGGTCTTGGCAATTGGGGAACAATTGAACAGTTACCTTGTTTTAGCGAATGAACACATGACACTGGGGACCTGGTTAGCAGAAACCCAGTGCACTTCAGTCAAAACAGCATCAAATACCAGGCAAAAAGTGGAGACGACCATTTAAAAAAGGGGCACCTTCCTACAGACGATGTGCTGGAGAAGAACACTCAGGAAAGTAGTATAACGGCATGGATACCGGGCCCACGGAAATCAGAGAAGCCCGCTCTAAACATGGCCCTGCGACAATGGGTGCTCGGGAGGAGGATGGCAGAACTAAGGGGCTTGGGTGTCACAGTTCAACTCAAGTTCCCCGCACCTCTAAAATTAATGTGACACAATGAGATGCACACTGTAAAAGGAGCAGAGGAGGCGGGTAAACTAAGGAAAGGGCAAGTCAAATGTTTCTTGTTTGGTTTGGGGTAGTACCTTACCTTCAGTGCTGTGATTCTTAGCTGAATTGGCCAGTACTTTTAATAGAAAGCAGAATTGGGGTACTGTATGAATCAACATTCCCAACTGAGTTTTTGAGACACTTAGTCTTTTGTCCGATTTGTCATTTGGTTTACTCTCCATTTCTATTGAATTTCTTTCTACTATCTTTCTTTTACTTTTAATAATCCACCGCTCTTACAGTGAGAAGATATCACCAAGGGAGATGGGTCGGTTTCTTCAGGGTAGGAGCATATGGGTGGGAAGTATTGGGGGGAAAAAAGTGGAGAATGAAAAAGGCAGTCAGCTCTACAAAATATGGGACGATACTGTGCCGTTAACTCTTTTGGAAGATCTCAGGTGAAATTCCTTTAAACTACTTTATGACAGAATAAAACCTGCCTCTCTAAAATGTAATCACTTCTACACAGTGCATTAGTTATACAGGTCTCTCAAAAAATTGGCAACAATTTCGAACCAAGTATGTTGAAAGTGTGTCTCACCAGGGGCAGATGATCAGCACCTTTTTAGTATATGTCCAAAGCTTTCTATACTTATGCAGTATGTCACTAATTTCCTGTCTGAGGTTTTTAGACATGATGTCAAGCTAAGCAACACCTTAATACTATTTGGTACTTAGCCTGCACTTCGCAGCAAATTAAATAAAACAGAGGAGCAGTTGCTCTTCTATCTGATATTGTTAGCATGTAGGGAAATATATTTAAAACAAGCATTTACAATGCAATAGGTCTCGCAGCATTAAAGTTTGAGTTATTGGCATGGTGTATGACAATGCGTTGCATAACTTTTTTAGCAAACTTTGAATTGGTGAGCAGTCAGAGTGTGTGCAAGAGTATGCTGTTCTTGAAAGCAGTGTGGTACAGAGTGCAGGAATTTGGATGACCTGAGCAATGTGGATGATGCACCTCACGCACGGGGCTGACGCAGTTATTATTCACACAGCTCTGATGATGCACCTCAGTAGCCCTGTTTATATCCTGCAACTTGTAGGGAATATAGGACCGGGGTATTTCATTATTGACTGAAGTGGGAAGGCCGAGTAAGCATGACGAGAGGGTATTGAATACACTGCTGCATTCCACATATTTTCCTGTTTTAAATCGCTCTTTCCCTTTCTTTTTTTGCTCTTTGTAAACATGTGCCGTGTTTTCTTTTGAGCCAACTTTTAAATGATTTGGGTAGACCGTGCTTAGAAATCCTTACTAATTACAATGCTTATATGAGGCAGGCTTCTGATAAAGCGCCAGCAGGAAGGAACTATTTGTACATAAAATAAAGCTTGCGATTAGCCTAGAGATAAATTTCCAAATTAGGACAATGTTTCACAACAGTTCCACTCTGAGAGCTAGGTGGTGGTTCGCTTAACAACAAAAAATGATGCGGGTGATTGAGCAACTGCTATGTGGGTATTGCCGCCTTCTGCGACACAGGTGAATCCACAGACCTATTGAATTGAGCAGCGAGCAAAACGCTAGTCTCTCGGGAAGCGTTTCCTGCTATGAACACCCGATGGTGGGAGTTTAACCTGTGTGATTGATGGTCTTTGCATAAACCATAAAGTAAACACTGCCAGCAGAAACCCATATGTCCGCTGATATTGATGAAACATGAGGTCAGTAGTGTGCACTACAAATAGTTACTTTGAAGCGCCACACTGTCTGAGGTTGTGATAGCCAGGAGGTGCATTGTAACATTTATCCTGGCATATGAGCCAGCAGAATTGAGACTTCTTGTATGGAAAAGGAAGAAATAAATGAACCTGGAAGCCTATGAGAATGGAGTGGACCTTTTGAGGTGCTGTCGGTTTGTGTTGGGGATCAGGCGAGATGACTGCAAGATGTGCGCGCGCATTCGAAAACGAAACCTAGCGTGGTGGCGGGACCTCCGTCTTGTGCGCGAAGCCCGCGCCCACGGAGTTCCTGGTCCGAGGAGCAGTGGTGACGCGGGGCTCCCATGCCTGAGGGAGAGCCCCGCGGAGGCGACAGAACACCGGATTGGCGGTAAGTGGGCCTTGGGGGGCGCTCGTGTGTGTGTGCGTGCGTGTGTGTGCGCGCGTGTATGTGTGCGACGGCGGGGGTGTCTCTGTATGTGTGTGTGTCTCTGTGTGCGACGGGGGGGGGGAGTGTCTCTGTCTGCGTGCATGTGCGCTCATGTGTGTGTGTGCGCATGCGTGCAGGGGGAGGTGTGCCTGGGCATGTTTGCGCTTCCCAGGAGACAGCCACGGCGAGCGCGGCGCGTGCCAGTTTCAAATCGCCTCCAAGGCGATGCGGGCAGCCAGGATTGTCTCCTGGGAAGCAGACACGGCCACAATAGGTTCTCGGCGAGAACGCGCTTCCGCGCGCTTAGCCGAGACCTAAAAAACAGGCATCCTCAGAAGCTCTGTGTGGGTCTCACTTGGTCAGAGCAGTACATCAGGTCTCACAGTTGGATGTAAATGCCAAACAGAGAAGGGCTAAAAATATCTAGGTTAACTTCATGAATTGGAAGTCAGTTTAATAATCCAATGTTGCACAGAGGGTAATAACGTCAGTTCAGTAATATGTATACAAGTCTGGCGGGGTGTATTCAGTTAAGCTAGTCTGTCTCTATGGCTGATGGTGAAATTAGGTTAAATAAAAAAAAGAAAGTACATTGGGTGGCTAATCCATCCACATAGAGGCTAAGGCATTCTCTAGAAAGGAGGAAAACGTCCTTTCCGCAACCCCAGAAAAGAGACTGTATTTGTCCACTGGAGTTTCCAGGCACTATGCAAACTTCTTTCAAAGCTCACTTTGAGGAAATGGCAATAGTGGCTGTAAGGTAATGCCTTTTTAGGTCGAGACTATTATATCCCGCAAGGGATAAATAGACGAGAGTATAGTGGGCAAACCAAGGTCTTAAACCATTGCGGATTTTGGACAGTTCGTGTGGTGCACTCGTGCAGAAAGCGCGTCCACATCAAAGCCGTCAGCCTCCCTCCCACAGGCATCTGTTGCTTCCCCAGCGTGCGCAGCGCGCGCTCAGCCTCACTTCTCCTCCCCCCTAATTACATCCCGCTTTCACTTTCACAGCCACGAGGCCGTGAGCTTCACTTTAAAGGGGCCGCCAATGCTTGTTTCCCTTGCATTATTCTCATCAATCCCTTTGCTGTGCCACACTCTGAAGCCTAAAGACGCTGCGCGATCTCTGCTCAGCCTCCTCTGGCGTCTGGTTAGAGTAAGCTCTCCGCCGCGGTTCTCCTGCTAGTTCACCTGCTGCCTCCAAGAGTGCATCTCCACACCCTGGTCTGCTTCGCCGACCAACCTTCCATCCATCCCCCTTCTTTTCACAGCATCCCTCTGCTTTCTAACTTTTGTGTCCACTGAAGCATTCAGCTGCCTCTCTCTACCCCATTACTTAGGATCTAGGTGTGATTGGCTTAGTCTACCGTGCACTGATATTTTCTTTTCTTCCATGTATCTGCACAAAGCTGGAATTTCACTAGCGATAAGCCGTTTTTTTTTTTTTACACCATCTCTAGTTCTGAAGTGTGCATGTGTGCTTGCGTCCAGCCAACAGCGCTTCAGGACATGCATGCTCTGTCCCTGCTTGTGTTGTGGTGATCTGACAAAGTGCAAGGAGATACGGCTGCTGGAATGCCGACAGCCCCTTCGGCATCATTCTGCTTGAAAGCATTTACTTACTTAATCATCTGCTTTGCCGCTAGAACATACAGCGTTAGTGGTGAAATTTCTGTTATTCGAGCACAATTAAACCTCGCACTGCGGTTCTCGCCAAGCAGCGTGACCAATGGGAGGAATCTGACAGCGTCTCCAAGAGACTGTTAACTCACACTTGGCAGCCTCCGGACATGACACCGGTCCATGCCTTCTCACGCAACATGAGCTGGCCACCTTCCAAGGATAGCGGACCCAAGGATGGGATGAACTGGCCAATACATTCCTCATTCGGCCTCAAAATATAGAAATGTTTGTTTTTTTACTGCCAGGAGGCCATTAAAATACTACACGAAATTTAAGGACTGTTCTTGTTTCGTAAATACGCAGTGAAATTACAGCTTGTTTATCTTGTGGCTTCTTATTTGTGTTACAGTGCCCTAGAAACAGGCACTCTCTTCCAACACTGCCACTTACGTGTCGGACGGCTCCAGCAGAGTGGGTGGCCCCTACTGTGAAACGTACGCGCTTTTTAATTTTTTTTGTTATCTTCAAAACTTTAGCTGTTAATTGTGATCCTATTTGAAAGCCGCCGTTTCACTCGCAATATGAACATTTCCACCCAAACTTCAATGCTGCCCTTTTCACACATATATTAATCCAAATGTTTGATGTTACCCATGCTAGTGCTGATAGCTTTGAGAACAGCCTAATACATACGTGACGACTCTGACACAGGTCATCAAGCAGTCACTTCATCTAGCAGGCAGTGTGTAGGGTTGTCCCGGCCGTTTTCTATAGCCACCATCGGAATTTTAACGCCTTGTTTTGTATGGTCACCCCCAAGTTTTTGGACTGATGCTGCTGGTTTTTCGACTCTGAGAGTGCACAGAGGCTTGCTAACCAAACTTCCATGCCTGTGCCCTTACCCTTAAAAAACTGGTATGGCTGATCCCCAAATGGCTAAGCTAACATTCTTATAAGTTCGTATTAAATGGTACCCAGGACATGTAAGTTAGAGGGACACCCCAGGGTCTGCGCACTTGTTGTGCCACTCTGGGTGTGAAATGAGTACAACAAGGCTACCAGTCAACCACTTCCGACTGGAAAGCAGTTTGAACCGCTTGCCCGACATAGCCATTTACAGTAATGGCAAAGCCATACTTCCCCCAATGGCTGGCCAATTGAGCCCTAAGGCAGGGTACAACATATCTCACTGGAAGAGCATGTAATTTTACATTTGGACAGTAAATATGCAAACCTGTTCTTATTGTCAAAAGGATTGGTTGCCAAGTACGGAGTTACACTCTGACCCCTGAGTTGTGCTAACTCTGGAACGGTTTGAACAAAGTGGGTCATCCAAGGTTTCAAACAACTTGTTACATTAAGTCTGATTTGATTACCAGGTCGAAATTAGTGTGCAACTTTAGCAAAGTTGTCACTTAGTTACCTTTAGTCCCCTGTCCCCATACTGGTTCCACACGGGCTTCTGTCACCAAGACGGATATCTGCCCTCTTTGGGAGACGTGCGAACGACTCCCAGGAAAGGATACAATAGGAGTCTAACCTGGGAGGAAGTGTCACCTCACTCTTGCAGGAAGCCACATGGATGTTGGCCCAAAGGCCAGCTTCAAAGGAGAAGCCGCCTCTGATGGGTGAATAGGTAACACTTGAGAGAGGGTCCGCTCTATTGTTAAAGCAGACAGACTTGCACTAGGGACAGGAGATGGGAAACCAGCTGCCAAACCAGTTTTTATGGGATGTGTAGCCACACCTCTAAGTTGGACTATGGAGCTCCACATGTTGGGAGAGGGGTCCGGCTGTATTGGAAGTTGGCAGAATAGGGCATGCTGGTGATGCCCAGAGGCCACACTTCACAGGAAATGGTAATCGGGTGAGAGGGAATCTAGTAGCCGATTGGCTATCAACCGCATCCTGCCTGGAGGGCATTTTCTGAGCATAAGTAGGGCTCCCATGCCACCTTGAACTTAGATCTCGACTGGACTGGAAGAATGACTGAGGAAGGACTGCCCTGCTGCACCATGGAACACACAAAGAGGCTGCACCTTTGTGGACTTCCCCTGCTGCACCTAACACCAGGTAAAGTAAAGGGACTGTGCCTGCTGTGTCCTGCTCAAGGAACATCTGACTGGCCTCCCATTCGCAACACAGGGACACAACAGCTGAAGAAGTCTACTTGGACAAGTTGGTAGCCGAAAGCCTTCAATCTGCTGCCCACCACTTCTGTGTAGCAACAGGGACCAGGACCCAACACACAAAGTTGTACTTGAGTTAAATGAGCCCGGGAGTGTCGTCTTCGTGCAGCTCAGACCTCAGGTGGACAAGTTATTGATCAAGGAAGGATTGGCCTGTGACCGTGATACTGGGCGACTGGTAGTCCTGTGGCAACTGGACTTTGGACTTGTATGACTAATTTGAACAAACTTTACAAAAACAAAATATGCCCTCTGATGTTAGAAAGTTGGGTGCAGATTGATTAAAAATGGAACAAGTTACACAGTGTTGCAGAGTGTGCCTTTTTCACTGTTATTAACAAGTTGTTTATTCTGCACTTCAAATTTCACTGGGGACACTGAGCTTAACACTTGCTAATGTTTACAAGCGAAGCCGCATTTTCAATTGAAATGGTAAGTAAGCGAGAAAGCAAGAAAACAATCTGAGAGCCATGCAGAGTCATAAACTGCTTCCGTAATGGAGTGGATGAATGCTGGCAGGGTACGGTGAAAGGCAGTGGCCTCTAGCCAGTGCCAATTTGGGTTATGCCCTGATTATATGGGGATGGAGGGAATGTGTAAAGAGCAATGATAGAAGTCATAGCCTGAGCTTTGCATCAGTTCTCATCAGTATATTATGCCTTTCTGTAGTAAAGTCCCTCCCCAGGAGACGAGAGGCACAGGTAGATACTTATCTAGAATTGTGCTAGTAAACTGGCAGACAGAATTGCTTACAAGATACTCGCATCATGATTCAGCTTCTAAGCAAATTTAACTTTTCCAGTGGCTGTTGCGAAGGATCATTTAACAAAGAAAAAGAATATTAAATTTTGTGGTGCACTCAATGATACCTAAACAATTACATAACGTATTATAGACTACTAGCAGTGAGCTACAGGGATGTTGTTCATCAAGGGGTGTTGAATGACATCAAATAGATAAGAGCGAAGCTCAAGTTGTATACAATGTCACTCAGTACCTCGATGTGAAAAACATCCCTGTAACTCAGTTTTCCATTTTCAATACTATTTTATGTATGGTCCCCAAAATCATCTACTTCTGCTTATAACTGCTAGGATGAGGCAAAGGAGTAATGGAGGAGCCATACATGATATTGCCCGTCCTCCCTGTCCCAAATGTGAAAAAAGACATCACATTAACCAATCCACACATTAAACTACCCCCTTCAGTACTAATTGGCAAGTATTACAAAATAAGGCTAGAGCCTTGAAAAGCGACTGCATGGCAATGGAATGCCCCAAAACAGAGAGCAGATACAATGCAAGATCCCTACAGCCTGGCCACAATGGCAGCTATCACGAATAAACAAGAAGCGTGTAGTGATTGCACCAGCCCACTCGTGGAGGGGATGACAGACAAGGCAAGGACCTGAGGATAAGCAACCAGCCTCCAAAATAGACAAAAGTGCTCCAAGTTCCCGGTACCAGAAGCTTCAAAACAGGCTGGAACAACAAAGGACCAGAAAACAGTAAGCCATGGAGGAGGTGGTCGAGCCCTGTGGCAGGAAGGTCCTGCAAAAAAGAAGAGGATCGGTGACTGGAGTGCCTACTCGCCGTGGCTGAGGAGATAAAGCACAACAGGTGAAAAACACAAATAAAGTGTGCCCAAGGGACCCAAGGCCTGGAACATGCGTGCGGGTGGAGAGGAGAGGCACTCAAGCTTTAACAGGCCCGGGATTGTAAGACCAGGCTTACGACAAGTCAGTAGATTTCTGTGAATTTCAACCTTCAGAGGCCTCCTGCCCAACCCCTCCTTGAAGACCAGAGCGGCAAGTCTCAGCGATCTAGTAACACCGCCTAACAGTGCCTCTGAGAGAGACTATTTACAACAAGGGGTGGTGATGGACAGAGTCTCTGAATTAAGCAGAGTACTCTCACCCAGTCAAGAGATCAGGGCTAGATCCAACACCGTTTTTTAGCTCATTGCACCATCCCAGTTTCAGAACCTGGCTGTATGCAAATTAGTCTGTCCCTGGCCCAGTGCATCATGGGAACAGGGCAGACCAGACTACAAAAGCCAATTCTTACACTGTGAAGGAAACAAGATTCCGGGGACCGGTTTCTGGCATTACAGCCGTCTTCGGCCCGGCTTGCTTGAATCCTGATGGTGCAATGAGCAAGGGACTCACATCTGAGTATACCTTCCACGCTTAGGGTGGACAAAATTATTTACAACAAGGGGTGGTGATGGACAGAGTCTCTGAATTAAGTAGAGTACTCTCACCCAGTCAAGAGATCAGGGCTAGATCCAACACCGTTTTTTAGCTCATTGCACCATCCCAGTTTCAGAACCTGGCTGTATGCAAATTAGTCTGTCCCTGGCCCAGTGCATCATGGGAACAGGGCAGACCAGACTACAAAAGCCAATTCTTACACTGTGAAGGAAACAAGCTTCCGGGGACCGGTTTCTGGCATTACAGCCGTCTTCGGCCCGGCTTGCTTGAATCCTGATGGTGCAATGAGCAAGGGACTCACATCTGAGTATACCCTTCCACGCTTAGGGTGGACACAATTATTTACAACAAGGGGTGGTGATGGACAGAGTCTCTGAATTAAGCAGAGTACTCTCACCCAGTCAAGAGATCAGGGCTAGATCCAACACCGTTTTTTAGCTCATTGCACCATCCCAGTTTCAGAACCTGGCTGTATGCAAATTAGTCCGTCCCTGGCCTAGTGCATCATGGGAACAGGGCAGACCAGACTACAAAAGCCAATTCTTACACTGTGAAGGAAACAAGCTTCCGGGGACCGGTTTCTGGCATTACAGCCGTCTTCGGCCCGGCTTGCTTGAATCCTGATGGTGCAATGAGCAAGGGACTCACATCTGAGTATACCCTTCCACGCTTAGGGTGGACAAAATTATTTACAACAAGGGGTGGTGATGGACAGAGTCTCTGAATTAAGCAGAGTACTCTCACCCAGTCAAGAGATCAGGGCTAGATGCACCACAAATCCCAGTGTAAGAATTGGCTTTTGTAGTTTGGTTTGCCCTGTTCCCATCATGCACTGGGACAGGAACAGACTAATTTGCATACAGCCAGGTTCTGAAACTGGGATGGTGCAATGAGCTAAAAAACGGTGTTGGATCTAGCCCTGATCTTTTGACTGGGTGAGAGTATTCTGCTTAATTCAGAGACTCTGTCCCTCACCACCCCTTGTTGTAAATATTTTTGTCCACCCTAAGCGTGGAAGGGTATACTCAGACATGAGTCCCTTGCTCATTGCACCACAAATCCCAGTGTAAGAATTGGCTTTTGTAGTTTGGTTTGCCCTGTTCCCATCATGCACTGGGACAGGAACAGACTAATTTGCATACAGCCAGGTTCTGAAACTGGGATGGTGCAATGAGCTAAAAAACGGTGTTGGATCTAGCCCTGATCTTTTGACTGGGTGAGAGTATTCTGCTTAAATCAGAGACTTTGTCCCTCACCACCCCTTGTTGTAAATATTTTTGTCCACCCTAAGCGTGGAAGGGTATACTCAGACATGAGTCCCTTGCTCATTGCACCACAAATCCCAGTGTAAGAATTGGCTTTTGTAGTTTGGTTTGCCCTGTTCCCATCATGCACTGGGACAGGAACAGACTAATTTGCATACAGCCAGGTTCTGAAACTGGGATGGTGCAATGAGCTAAAAAACGGTGTTGGATCTAGCCCTGATCTTTTGACTGGGTGAGAGTATTCTGCTTAATTCAGAGACTCTGTCCCTCACCACCCCTTGTTGTAAATATTTTTGTCCACCCTAAGCGTGGAAGGGTATACTCAGACATGAGTCCCTTGCTCATTGCACCACAAATCCCAGTGTAAGAATTGGCTTTTGTAGTTTGGTTTGCCCTGTTCCCATCATGCACTGGGACAGGAACAGACTAATTTGCATACAGCCAGGTTCTGAAACTGGGATGGTGCAACGAGCTAAAAAACGGTGTTGGATCTAGCCCTGATCTTTTGACTGGGTGAGAGTATTCTGCTTAATTCAGAGACTCTGTCCCTCACCACCCCTTGTTGTAAATATTTTTGTCCACCCTAAGCGTGGAAGGGTATACTCAGACATGAGTCCCTTGCTCATTGCACCACAAATCCCAGTGTAAGAATTGGCTTTTGTAGTTTGGTTTGCCCTGTTCCCATCATGCACTGGGACAGGAACAGACTAATTTGCATACAGCCAGGTTCTGAAACTGGGATGGTGCAATGAGCTAAAAAACGGTGTTGGATCTAGCCCTGATCTTTTGACTGGGTGAGAGTATTCTGCTTAATTCAGAGACTCTGTCCCTCACCACCCCTTGTTGTAAATATTTTTGTCCACCCTAAGCGTGGAAGGGTATACTCAGACATGAGTCCCTTGCTCATTGCACCACAAATCCCAGTGTAAGAATTGGCTTTTGTAGTTTGGTTTGCCCTGTTCCCATCATGCACTGGGACAGGAACAGACTAATTTGCATACAGCCAGGTTCTGAAACTGGGATGGTGCAATGAGCTAAAAAACGGTGTTGGATCTAGCCCTGATCTTTTGACTGGGTGAGAGTATTCTGCTTAATTCAGAGACTCTGTCCCTCACCACCCCTTGTTGTAAATATTTTTGTCCACCCTAAGCGTGGAAGGGTATACTCAGACATGAGTCCCTTGCTCATTGCACCACAAATCCCAGTGTAAGAATTGGCTTTTGTAGTTTGGTTTGCCCTGTTCCCATCATGCACTGGGACAGGAACAGGCTAATTTGCATACAGCCAGGTTCTGAAACTGGGATGGTGCAATGAGCTAAAAAACGGTGTTGGATCTAGCCCTGATCTTTTGACTGGGTGAGAGTATTCTGCTTAATTCAGAGACTCTGTCCCTCACCACCCCTTGTTGTAAATATCTGAGAGAGACTAGACACTATTAGGTCTGTCTGGTATAAGGTGTGCCTCCAGCACAGAAGACATGAGCATTGGGCCACCATGCAAAAGCCTTTAGCAAAAGCCACAACGCACCAGTAGTGTCAACAATTCTTGGTGGGGAGTCTCTCATACTCATATAGCTTGGTAGGATGCCTCAAAAATATCAGAGATGAATGTGCCCTGTCTCCAACCCTCCTTATCCACTTTGTGCTTTCAGCATCAGTGAAAGATTGGAACAAAGTAGCTAAGGAACTCATATAGGCGGCTGCAAAAGACAGAAAACAGTACTTCCCTGGTAAGATGTTGTCAAAGTCTACATCAGTGAAAACAAATCCCAAACAAACAACCATTTGATGCATCCATGGCTATAGCATTAAACACAAATGGCACAAACCAGGATGATGCCCCCATCACAAGGTCCTTCATGGAGGCACTATTTCAACAACAAAGTGAAGATAACTCTTCTCTAAAGCCAGACCTCACCAACGAAATAGAAGAAAATAGTCTCAACTCCATCTAAATCTCGGAGGTAGAGTTTCCACACTTTAAAATGCAGGCTACACATGGGATAAAGAAGTGCTCAGGCAAGAGGTGCTGAAGATCAAAGACCAAAACATCAACCTCCAGAGCCAACTGGAAGAATTGGAAAACTGATCTAGGCCCCAGAACATCCACATTTATGGGGTTCTTGGTGGAGCAGAATCCCCCACCATGAAAGCCTATGTCCAGAAACCTTTCAACTTACCACTGGAGACTATACTTGGCAATGTGCTCGAACTGGATGGAGCTAATTGGTAGGTACCCTAGGGGCTAACTGCGACTGTCCCCTTAACATCTTCACCTGCTTCAATGAAATAGGAAAAAATGTGTCATCACTTTTGGGGGAGCCAAGAGTTGGCTTTTTCAAGACTTGTCAATAGTCCCTTTAAAAAAGAGGGATTTCCACCCGGTCACTGCATTCTCGAGGGACAAATGCATCGGATATAGATAGAGACACCCATTTTAACTTCGCATCCAAAGGGACAATCAGACATATGAGCTCAGGTCACTCGCCGAGGCCATAAGCATCCTGGGACTAGAAGAGTTTAAAAACAACCCCAACATAACAAACCCAGATAAAGTCCTAAAACAGGAAGATAGTAAATCCTCGCTAGCAGTAGGGGAGGCAATAAACCCAAGAGACAGCACAAGAAAAGAGAGCCTTATTGCAAAGTTTGACGGATGACACATGTTCAAGATATTACTCACCAGATAGACCCAACGAGAACCACAACGAATTTTTAAGGACATGACGAGGGGTGGGCTCTAAGGTGGGGAAAGGGCTATGAAATTAAGGTCATAGTTGAAGGTAAACTCTGTACCAGGGCTACTGAAATACGGGCTGTAGGTTACTCACAGAGTTTTCTTGGGATGTAAGGAGAATGAAAGTAATGTAGTCAGGGTTAATTCAAGGTTTGACTCAAGTTAATGTTAATTTACTAGTTTCTGATCCACTCACATGATGCGTTAGGTCGAAACGCCAAGACAACTCCATTGAAAACATCAGAAAGGCAGTACATCCAGAGCACTGAAAGGGGCTCAAGGAAAGCAAGAGATCAACAATAACCACTTCCTTGAAAACGGTTAGACTCAATGTATGAGAACTTAACATTCTAGCCAAAAAGCTATCAACACTGACCCTACTCCAAGAGATGGAGTGCGACATTTGTTTGGACTTTAGATCAAAATGGCTTCCTAGGCAATTCATATTATTAAACTGCACAACAAGAGGGCGGAATGGCTATCCTATCTAATTCCTTTAAAGAGGTTGTATGAGGGACAGGTTTTGAGGAAAAGGGAGGGAACTGTCTCTTCCTATCCCACCTAGGAAACTTAGCTTAATACCTGGTAATGTTTACAGACCAAAACAAGATCAAAAAAAGATGTCTTGATCCATCCCTGTGATCCTTCACAGAGGAGGACCAAATTATGCAGCAGGGTTGACTAAATTGTGCAGCAAGAAAAAGCTAATTATGTGGCGTAATGGGGTACATTTTGTGATAGTATTTATTCATTATTTTGCATTTTTTAGACATTGTAACAATGTCTACGCAAATATTTCACTTTATTAGCACTGGTTTTATAACCAAATATAGCATTAAACAACTGAAAGATGACCAGTTACCCATTGCGAAGGGTCTTCCAATGTGTGGAAACAAGTCACCACATTTTTGTTACTTTTTTTAAATACATCTTTTTATTAAATTCAAGCAGGTAGTTAACATAACATAGTTATACAGTTATTTGTACACATGATCCTTTTTCTTTTCACAAAGTCCGAAGTGATTTACTTCTTTTTATACATGACATCTCAAGGCTACATCCACTGTATTGTTTCCACTTTTCAATCCGGGGCAACCGTGCCACGGGTGGGTGGGTCTAATTTCCCCACGGGGGTGCTGGGGCACCCTCTATACACATTATATTTATCCCAAATTTTCCCCCATTTTTTGGGACATCCCCACCCAACATATACTGCTTTCTATGCCACCATACACTAATCCATGTCACGTTTCCATTTCCCTAGGGCTGGCAGTTAACTCGCTCCCCATCTGCGGATGACATTATGCTTCACTACCATCAGGCCCAGGGTGACCCAGATCCGATCTGGCTGCTCCAGGTCTGAATACTCCCACACATTCAGTAAAAACTATTTTGGGGTAGGTGTTAATTCTATTCCCATTATTTCTGTTATACAAGCAACCGTGGCTTCCCAATATGCTTGGATTCTTTGACACTCCCACAGAATATAAAAGAACGTCCCCATCTCCCAACAGCCTCTGTGACAGAGGGTGTCTGTTTTCCTGCCCATTCTATGTAGTGTGTTGCAGGAAATGCATGCTCTAATAAGGATCTTGAGTTGGATCAATCTAAAATAGGTCCGGATGGCCACCTCTTAAGGGGACGTTTTTGGTACTTTAGAACTAATTGAGCTACAAACAATTATTTTTGTTAAAATCTGCAGATTGTGCAGAGGTTGGATTAAGTGGGAAATGCGGCTGATCCATAATTATGTAGAAAACGTCATTGCTGCATAATTCGAGTTGCCCTTCCTTTAGCTACCTGATAGAAATAGTGGGGATAAACATCATACAGTTTTCCCTTCTGCCCATCCGAAGGGACACAAAACAGGACTCTTCCCTCTCACCCTCGCAGTTCATGGTCTACATGGATCTGAAGGCAGGCAGGGTGAGAGGAAATGTGAGAATCACCAGTGTCAAGCATGGATACAGAGTGCTTAATATTATGTATGCAAACGATGTGTTGGCTGCACTAACAGGCCTGGTAAAGTCATTTCCAGCTCGTCAAGCTTGCAGCGGCGAGGTGCAGTAGCAGTCGCATGGTATCATAGCCCCAGTGAACAACGTGTACAGCCATGCCAGGATGGTAAGTGTTTGGCACAGTTTACTCATAAAACCTGTTCAGAGAGACAGCATACACTGCATGTCTGGTTGTTGAGTTTTTGGGGCAGTTCCCAAATAAAACCCGCACACAGAGACCGGGGGGCATCCAACTCACAATGTGGGCACTCCTCAAGTGTTTGCTTTCTCTGAGTGCTCCATACATTGGGAAGACACTACGCGCCCCTCCGTGAGAGTCTCCGGACCAGGTACACTACTTCCCCCTCTCAGCAGGCAGGTTGATTAACTTATTCAGTGATCTAGCAGAGAGGAGTAGGGTCAACTACCACAAAAGAGCTGCTGATGTTTCCTTATAAGTAAAATGGGGAAGGAGCCTAAACAGGGTTCATCCAATAGGAATATTGCCCTTATTAACGTAGATGCAAAAAGTTTCACTGAAATATTAGCAGTACAGGGACTCTGATGCCTGATCAGGTTCCCCTAGCCAACCAGGCTTTATTGTGGGGAGTCAATATGATAATTCACCTAGTCCAAATTCAATCTTTGCTGCTTTGATCTCACTAGACACAGAAAATGCCTTTGATCGAGTGGACTAGCACTTACATGCCAAAGTTATGCATAGAGCAATCCTGGGACCTAGGCTCATATCAGTGACCCTCACTGGCTACTTAACCCTTCCTCCACAATAAGAATGAATGCACATATATTGCATCCATTCTCACTCTCTAGAGCCACAAGGCAGGCTTATTAAGCAGCTGGCTGTATGTGTAAGAGAAAAGGTAGGAGTAGAAGGGATCCAGTCTGACCCGCACACCAATAAAATTATGCTATTCACAGATGATATCCTTCTGGCTCTATCCTCTCAATCGAACTCTCTTCCCAAATGGATGTTTCACCTGCAGCTATTTAAGAGTGAGGCTGGCTTTGCAGTTTGCTTAATAAATCAATAAGCCCCTGGACTAGACCATGACCAGACTATTATATGATACATTTAATTAAAATGATATGTTATAAACTAGGCAGAAGGCTATCTGTAGAGTTCCCATAACTTGGAGACAACCACCTTTCAGTTAGCCCAACCAATCAATTCAATATTTAGGTATACAAAGAACTCCCAAAGTGACTGAACTTAAACAGCCAGCTAGCCAAAGCTCTTGGTAAATCTACCTGACACTGATCTCCTAGCTGGTCCAGATCAAAGTAATTAAAATGTGTGTATTATAGCTAATCTAGGCCCTTCAAATCAAAGTTCAAGCAAAACCTCCTGCACTTTTTAGTAAAGGATATGCGCCTCCAGCTGCCATATATAAATCTTTAGTAGCCTAGAGAAAAGTGCGCACTCAGCCTACCTGAAGTTTATAACTATTACAAGGCTTAAAGTAAACTATGCCAAATCCCTTGCCTTATTGTTTATTACACACCTCCACCCACAGCGGAATTAACTGAGCACCGAGAGCTTAACCTGGGCTCCACGTACATTTAAATATTTGAGGATTTAAATATATCACAAAGAGGTAGACCTCCTGGAGAAAAACCTAGGCAATGCAGTACGTTCCTTGAGGTCACTAATTTCCTTTGGAATGTCTCTCCCATTGTGTGCGGCAGACCGGTTAGGTCTGTCGAAAATGGTGATGTTACCCTGACATCTACTATTTCATAAATCTCCCATTGTGATCCTCAGACGCACCCTCCATCACCTGAATTCCTTATTACTAGACCTCATCTGGGGCACAGAGAGGTAAAGAGCTGCGCTGCACACACCACAGCTCTCTTCCTGCAGTACCGGCATGGGCACATCGAATTTCACACACTACCTAGCAGCCCAATTTTAATGGGTGGACCTCTGACTGGCAGAACGCCACACAAAGGAGATTGAGTCTCTCGTCGGACCGGCATCCGCGAGGGCCACATTCTAACCTTGCTATTCTCATCAGACGAGGTGCCCACATCCACTTCTTCTAAGCATGGGCCAAGTGTGCTTATGGGGAGATTCCCATGGGCCAGAAGTACTCCGCCCTACTCCCTACTACTACTGCTCCGAGGACTCTCTTTGGTGAGCCATAGTCTTAGTGGACATCGGCTCAAGATATGGGAGATTGCCGGCATTACCACGCTCGGTGAACTCTTCACAGAGGGAACAATAATGACTTTGAAAGAGCTACAGGGTCTCCATGCCTTGCACAGGAGAGCATTCATAACCTATGAGGAGTTCAGGGCGACACTACCACAACAATAGGACGTGCAGGACCCAAAACCAGCCCAGGACCGTTATTCCACCATGCATTGCACTCTATAGAACACAGTAGGTGCCTAGTGACCTGGCTATACTGGGGCTTTACACGAGACCCCCATACGGCACTTGCGCACCTGCAGTCAGTTGGGAGGACTTCCGGTAGCAACCATTTCATAACTCAGAGTGGCTACAGACCATGAAATACCACAGCAAGGCTGTTCTCTTTTCTCCCAAAGTTTTGGTGATTGATAACAGGCTTTAAGCAAAATAAAATGACACCCCAATGCGAGCAAACTGCCACCCTAACCTGCGATCCAGTGACCTTCCGGACCTGCCATTCTTTCTGGATGTACACTGCCTTAAACAAAGAGCAGATGACACTCAAATGTAACAATCGATTTGACTGTCATCTGTTCTTTGTACAATACTGTATTTTGAGTATCTCATCAAAAAAAGCTTAAAGCAGGCAGAAATCTATTAACAGAATTTCCATAAAGTGGCGAGGGACAAAATATACAGAATAGCCTGAACCACAAATACATGTAGTGAAAGATGCAACCCTAAACAGAAAAAGAAGACATTGGATCACCTTACGCACACATGCAAGGAAAGGGAGGTGCAGCAGAAGAAAGCCATTGAATATTTTTCGATTGGAACAGAAAGCAATGATACTACTTGCAATCTAATCAATCAGGAAGTTTCTAATCAAAAAACATATTTGATCAGGACAGGCAACATTACAACACTGTACTACCTAGACAGCAGGAAGGTTTTCAATCCATACAACAATTGACGTTTACAGTGCAGTACGGCAACTGGAAATTAGGACAAAAGTGGATTCTGTGGTTTGAGTAAACTCCAATATATTTGCGACTGACTTGTTGAATGGCAGGAATATGCAATGAATGTCAATTAATAACAGACATTAAGGAACACATTTTACCTAGCAGGAAATGCTGAGACAGGAACATGCCACCGTTAGATATTACAAGAATAAGAAAAATAGAACATACCAGAGCAACTGCTGATGAAAATATTGAACTTTCATTTGATGCATCGACTGGTCTTTGAGCCACTGCAACCTACAAAAAAATCTCACATTAACCCGATGTGAATGACTGAACAGGCTTACAGAAGGGGCAGACTGCGGAGAGTGTGCTTCTTGGGTGTAGAGTGGGATTCAAACTTTTACAAGGAAGAGAGCCACAGCAAGCTTAGGAAGTAAAATATTAAGCGAAGTACAGTGTTACTGTTACTAAAGTGCAGTGACTATTTCAATAGAATAGTAAAACAATTTTGTTCGATATAAGACCCAAAGTCCATACCAAGAACACCTCAAAACTCCAAGAGAATAAGTAGTGAATGTATTGTTAAAATTACTAACTGAAGGTGCTAGCCACAATGAAGGTGGTTTAATAAGCATTACTTTTAAAACTATCTGTGTCTGTTGTGAATAAAATCAAATGATGAATAGCATACATCACATTTATTTATGGCCAATAATAATAATCCTAAAACTATAATATGCAGCACTCAACAGCAAACTATAATGTATACTTCTGAAATTCACATATGACATATCTGCTATGACGACTGTCCATCGCCTGCACTTCTTCACATCTCACAAAGGCACTCTGATATGTAATGATAATAAAAATGCCTATCCCAACAGATCTCTCTACATCTCTCCCTCCAAACATGCCAGCTCAGGACCACAACTATACACAAAATTTCAGATTGGGCAACCCAGGGCCATAACCAGTTAAGCAGACGCGATTGTACAAAATACAATAAACAGACCTGCAAAGCTGTTCAAAGTTACCAGCGTACTGAAAACATACAACCGGGCGTCTGTTTCTCATACATCGTCCCACAACAGGATAAGCGCTCCTCAGTTATCATCACACACGACATGGAAACACTTCCCACATAGGATCTGAACAAAGACAACATCCTTCCAACCACACAACCTACACAGCGTAGCATGCTACCCATGTAGATAAGCGCTTCAGCACCCCTGTATGGGCTTTATAAATGCTGTAATACAATAATATTCATTCAGTCGACGGCAATCTTGTTAATGAGTAAAGCAGTTCAAAGGTATACTTTTAAAGCCAGGTTCACATACACGGGACACGATTCTAAGGGAGTGAGGATAGGAAAGAAAATGCACTGAAGACAGAGGGAAATGATTGCAAGCTTCAGGAGGAGCAAATATACTGTAGGCAACCTACAGTGGCACCAAAGAACTTCAAACAAACTTCTAGAAACTAACAGCACGTTTCCAGAGACTCAATGGGAATTGGTGCAAGGAACTCAAAGCAAGGCTCCAAAGGTCAGGCAGGACATATAGCACAGTTAAGTAGGAATAAAGACTGGTAGGAGAAGTGATATTCTCACCTGGTGTAAGACACTCCTAAGTTTCCAGCATGGCCCAACTGTAGTATGCCCTTCGCAAAGAGGTCTCTGTCAGGTGGAGATGCAGCACTTGGAAGTAGTGCTTTCAGCTTATCTTTGTGATCCATACAACATGGGGCTGCAGGGAACGCTCTCATCTGACGCCTCAACTTTTTTCGGGCCACCACTACCAGTCTCCATCTGAAAAGTTGAACGGTAGTGAATAAGGATATATCAATTTGTACCGGTATGTGACATCATAGCTAATGTTACACAGCATGAACTGACTGTTAATCGAGCAATGGCATTGCAACTAAAACAATCAAAGTACAGAACCGATTTGCAGCATCATACCCAACCTGCAGTCCACTGGAAATGCAGTAAGGGAACAATACAGCAGGGGATTGCAGGATCAAATACATCCACAGCGAAGGACATTATAGTGAATACAGTCAGGAAGCATCACATAACACAATATCATACTCTCCACACAGCCAATGTCATTTCTTGGACATCAGTAATGAGATGAGACTGAACCATAACACCAATCATCTCTCAACCAAGGACATTATAGGGAAGGGATGACAACTATTTAGCACCATAACAATCTCACAACCAAGGCATTTCACAGAGTACATTCAAGGTTTGGCACTGCACCACAGCACCATTGTCATTCAACTCTCTGCAAAGTATCCTTCTCTAAATGACAAGCTCTGGAAGCTGCAGTAATAGAATTCTAACAACAGCCTTGTGTGTAATGGAACAGTTTTGCTCACAACAAACAGATTAGAAAAGGCAGATAGTAAGTAAACACTACTCAGCTAAAAACAAAACTGCAGATTTTCAATGTAACACTATAAATGATGGCAAGTCACTGCTTGGAATAAGAAGTAACATTAAAAAAATAAAAGGCAGCACAGTTCTCTGTGCTACTGGCTAAGAGGAGAACTACAAATCAGTGGATGTCAGGAAAGGCTCCTGAGTTAAGGGATTAGAGAAGTATTGAAATGGTAAACAGTTGAAAAGATGCAGGTGAACAGCACTGTACAGATGCTGATTTACAAGATTATCTACAAGACTGAGGGTCCTTCATGTAAGACCTATTATGTCGACTAAACGACGTTCCTTCCCTAAACCCAATGGTCTGAATTTTAAAGTATGCACTGTGTAGACTGTTGGTGCTCACATAAATGGAGTAATAATTAACAAAGAGGAACATTGTATTCCCCTGAATGTTTTCTTATGAAAGCATCAATCAGTCTGAAGAGAATTCAATTGTTTTGCCTGCAAGGTAGGAGAAAGTTATGCTTCAATGTTCTTGTTCTGTCTGCAAATGAAGACAGATACTGTATGTGCTATTGAATGTGTTAACTGGATTGATTTTGTGATACCTGTTAAAAAAAAATAAAAATAAAAATAAAATATATATATATATATATATATATATATATATATATATATGTGCAGACTTTAAAGCATACCGTTGTTAGATACATTTAAAAATGTCTTCCAAATATACTTCATGAAAGGAAGAAAGATAATGCAATCAATATCTACACAAAACAAAGCAGAAGAGCGCTTATTTAGGCAATACCAAGATGCCCCAGCCACAGTTCGTGTGTACGCGTGGAACATTCAATCTCTCTAAAGAATAAGGTTAGGGCATTTAAAGTGCATTCACAGTTTAGCTGGACCTCCCTTCCCTTAGATCTGTCTCTTATACCTTACAAGAGATGCAAACTTGAAAACACAAAGCATAAAGGATGTCCTACAGCAAAAACAATACATTACATAAGACAGTGAGTAAGTATAATTGACGTATGTGTATCTACAATAACAGCATTAGTAAATTTTATAAATTTCCATTTCTAAAAGATTATTTCTCCATGTCGGTCTGGGTATTCTCGATAACAGAATACATTTTATAACGCGTACATCAGCACTACTTCTAGGTTCATTAGAGCTTGCACTCACATACAGGCCTCCTCTCTGCAGCTTCTGCAACTCCACACCTGTGTGCCATACTAGCTCATTTCGGAGCAAGTAATACATTGCAATAGATGTCTCTTAAAACAAATGTGGTGAATTGCACTTATAGTTGTAAAGTTACCAAAGCCGGAGAACCGTGCATTCCTGCGACTAACTTATTTTACTCCAGCATCGGAACATTTATAGATTAACATACTTCTTTCAATAAAATACCAATTCACAGTTATTGTGCATAGCGCAAAGAGGTTGTGTATATCAGTGGAATTTGATTCCATAAGCACCTATGCAAGAGTAGATTTTTCTTAAACCTATGAATAGGGTGTTATGGTGAGGTTAAGACTTTCTGGATATGGCTTGGTGTTCCTTCCTTGTTCCACAGGCCATGATCATCTGGGATGTGATATGAAATTCTTAAATTTCATCTACAGAAAAAGCTTTTCAGTCTTGAAACCTACAGTGTGAAATTCCTTTTCTGTTATATTTAAAGATCTCTAAATAATATTGGCAGAGATACTGTTTGGTTTGGTTCAATTTTGGTGTAACTTGGGTGAGTTATCCTGTGGAACTCCCGAGTAAGGTTCAACAGTCAAAAATGTCCTTGCTTCACTAACCCTCCTTAAATGAAGTGATAGCAACTAATAGGGCTGTTCCGCAGATTATTTATTTTATATCAGCTAAGTGTATGGAATGAAAGGGAGCTCTTCTTTAATTTCGGAAAGAAAACAGGTTTGTTTCAAAGGTTTGGTGAGGAAGTCTTGCATTCTCAATAATCCCCTCAGGCAATACTTAACAGCTGATTACCAGGATTAGGAGTTTTGATCCAATGTCACTAGGTGAATACTACAGCTATAGTTACACTGCCTGTAGAATACTATAAGTTAAGAGACACCATATGCAATAAGCATTGAACACTATGTGGTAGGTACTCAACACATGTTGAGTTTGTTAGTTGCACATTATGTACAGACCTTTTCCTGAAGTATATTTTGATGGTAGATGTGTTGGTAGGCTCATTCCTCTTCAAGTTAATGGAAAAATACCTCATAAGTCAATGAAGTGTGTAAGTACATGCTGGAGAAGCACTGGCAATTCTTTAGTTGCAAACAAGTCTATATTTTGGGTTTTCGTGGTCAGAAGTTTTCTGATACATAGCTTGATGAGATTTCCACTTGTGGGGTAATTTTTTGGCTGGCTTAATGTGTCTGATTTTTTTGTTCTCTATTCGCTACAGGTGCGGTTCTAAATAATGAGTGATCTGGGGTCCAGCAGCCTATATCCACAACTCTGGGCTTCACTTAAGAATTATATCCACCCTTTCTTTAGGGTGTCATACATTTTGATGCTGTTAGAACTCATTACTTTTACTGCATTGTTCATAATCTCTGGAAGAAAGGGCTGGGTAGTAACTGCAGCAGTCTTAATTCTAAAAACACTGATGCACAAACATTTTTCTTGTGCTGAACAGCCGTTGGCTGACCTCCATATCCAGTTTAGTTTTTTCTACTGAAACGGCACATCTTTCGCCATGCTGTCCTATTTTAATTACGCTACATTAAGACTTCTGTTAAATGAGCGATTATGCATTTCATCTTCAGTGTTTTAGCGGCTTGGTCAATTGGCTGTGTTGCACTTTTTGCTATATCTCCACCTTGTGTTTGCACATGGGGACCAAGAAGATGGATGAAGACATTCTCACTTTTAGTAATGATCGGGAATTAAGTTGTGCACTGTGCTGCGAGACGGAGTCCGGACAGAATTTTCATCTCAGAAAAATGATTGAAGCTGCTGCCTTGAGATGCTTCCTTTGTGGTGTTTTTAGCCAACATTAGGTCCCTTACCAAAAGCAGATATGGTCAAACTGTCAAATATGCCAGTTGCACAGTATTTGATCCTTTCAGGCCATTAATTTAGTAAAGACCTTTGTACCAGCAATGCTGGCCTATCAACATCAAACTGAGAAAACCTTGATGCCTTTTGTAAACTTCTATATATGGGGGAGGTCACTGGCCCGAGTTTATAAAACTTGCTGTGGCCTCTTCGTGACCCACTGTCCTTCTTATGTTTGATTTCAAAACTTGTATCCAAAATTAGGATGTGTTTGTTTGAGTATTGCTCATTTTGGTGGTCAAAATTGACTTCCTTCTCTGGCAGGACTAGGGGCACTCACTGTTCCAGTCTCTAACCAACATATTCACCTGGTTATAATACAAGTGGCAAAAATATTAAAAGACTTTATAGTGCAATTATTATGGAACATTTAGATGAGATGAATAGAGACATGAAGAAAAGAAAGGACCTGCACACATCTTGGTTTTTGTCAACATTTAAGCAATAAACATGAAATACTACCCAGAATGCTTAATCTTTTTCAGGCACTAAATGTCTTGCTGAGCAAGAGCCTTGCAGGCATCTTGTGTGAATTATTTTAAATAAAGTATATCTTGCGTGCAAAAAGTTACCCATGATACCAGCAAGCCACATTTCACACTAAAAGTAAACCATTGGATTCATTTCACATCATTTTCATGAAATATTGCAGGACAAATGTTGACACAACACACCTCTAAACAAAATCATGTTGGAAAATGAAAGCGTTTTACCCTCAAACATCAAATCATTATCCAAGAATTGTGAGGCTGGGCCTGGTCACAGGGAAGAGAGGCATAGCCCGTCAGTGGAGACAGGCTGAAGCTCCAGCAGTGGGGACACAGATCACAAAAATTGACCTCTGCTGTGGGAATTGATAGCAATTTCATAACTGGGTTTATCACCATTGTTTAAGTGTCAATAGAGGGTTCGCTACTTCATGAGTGGTGTGTTGTTGATATGTAGACAGATCATTACCCCCTCTGCTTGGGAGTTCAGTAGACAGTATGACCCGATTGATACTGTTTACTGTGATTATCATAAAAATCAATAAAAAAGACGATGTGAAAAAAGGCTATTTTTATTGTAGGGATTTTGAGCTTTACTTTATGCATTTGCTCAAAAAGTTGC
Organism: Lissotriton helveticus; assembly: GCF_964261635.1. Classification (NCBI taxonomy): domain Eukaryota; kingdom Metazoa; phylum Chordata; class Amphibia; order Caudata; family Salamandridae; genus Lissotriton; species Lissotriton helveticus. The sequence continues at coordinate 982,912,466 of NC_136061.1, read as the reverse complement.
CTCATTTGCTGTGCTTAGTCCAGGCTTCAAATGGGTGTTGGAGTAGACCTTGGCGGGAAAAAAAATTCTGTCTCTTCGGTACATCTTTTAATTACTGGCCGTATAAAATATGTTGGATGGCATACTGTTCATCCTTTTATGTTTAGAAGCTCAGATTTTTTTGCCCTGCTGTTCATCAGCAGGTGCAAGAACCAAGGAGTTCATCAGGTGTGTTGAGAGGCCACTAATAATATTATCATGTGAGTTTGCTTACATTTTCTACTTTGGTGGAAAGGCAATGGCAACAGTGCATTCTATATTGAATGGCGGTGTGGGAACCTGGACGCAATGCCATGGCAAATTGTGTTTTTGTGCTTCGCAATGAGGTCTCTGTGTGGTCTTCCCCAAATAACCAATATAGAGAGTAACAATCACTGATCTAATTCCCATTTATGTGATATTCCTCCTGTTTCCAGAGCCGGTCAGCCTCTACTTTTTGTTGTCCTGGTAAATGTATTGTACCATCAATCCAGGGCTTTAAGTGGGGGGTGCGGGGTCTGTGCCCCCCCCAGTTTTTTGGGGGGGCCTCGAAAGGGGGCTCTAAGGGCCTCTATTTTCGGGCCTCAAAGGTCTACGGTAGGGTGACCAGACATCCCGGTTTTTATTTGGTGTTACTAGTGTGGGTAACATGTCTTGATATTGAAATACTGCCAATTTTGGTTTTCACTATTGAAAGGCTATCTTGTTTATTGGATAACATGGGGAAGGCTGTGTAACTTGTTTACCTGCATATCTTCCCATAACGGCAAGATAGACATATGGAATAAGGTATCCCTTAACTCAGAATTTAATAACACATCCTTTAGTGAAAATGGGTTTTAGATTCTAAGTTTGGAAATAGCACTTTTAGAAAGTGGCTATTTTCCTGTTCAACCTTTCTGTGTGCCTCTGCTTGTTGTTTATTGACTGTCTGGTTTGTGAGTGACAAGGGCTGGGGCAGCTCCAGGAGGCTGGCCGAGTCAGCACAAGGCTGAATAGACCCATCTGCATGTACTCTACATGCAGATGGGTGCACTCTGCCAGTGCACCTCTTCTTCCTTTGTGAGTGTGGGCCAGGGCCATCAGACGCACGGCAGGAGGTGGAGCCAGCATTGTGGCAGGCAGGCACAGGCCTATTGAGATCCAGGTGCTACTTCCTCCCACCACTCCGGTGTGCTGTTAGTTGGCTAGCAAAAGGTAGAAGGTCTGCTGAAGAAAATTGTTGTGAGAAACCCCAGCAAAATAGACACAGTGAATATCTTCAAGGGTTTTGGGAAATCCTGCATTAGATTTATGAGTAATGTGTAAATAATTTTTACATGTTTAAAGTGTTTTGTATTTTATAGCTTATACTTAATAAATATACCCTTTTGCCTATTTTATTATCCTTTGCTGGATGCGATTTCATGATTTTCTTAAGCACACAATGCTAGTTATCTTGATTTAGACCACGCCCCAACTCGACTAGGCCACACCCCTTTAGGAATTTGCCACGCCCCTTTTAGAGCACCACCAGTTTTTTGTCCCACTTAAAGCCCTGCATTAATCCATTCTTTCTGAATGGCTCATCTCCAGATGTCTTGTACTCGCTTCGAAAGAATATCTGAGTTCCTGTTTATGTAGAACAATATTATTGGGTTGTTCTGTCTGTATCTGCACAATCTGACCTATCTCTTCTGTATAGAATACCTTCAGTGCTAGGGAAAGTTCCAGCACACTTCTGTTCTTGATGCTAGACTTTCTCCTCCTGTGCCACAGTCACCTGATTTTCAATTCCCCTGTGGGTGCACCTCACCATCAGTGTGATGCATCTGTGGTGATAGTTGTGATTGTCAATTTCGTGTTGCTTGTGAACACTGGCTAATCAGCCACTCTTGTAATGCTCTTATGAGGTTTTTTTTAATAAAAAAATGAAACTACTTTTTCATAATAAACAGCTGAAGGTAAACCCAACAAAAACACATCCAATACAGTCAGAAATTGTTTTAGAACTGATTCCCTTGAAACAATACCACACTGTGTCATGTAACTTCCCATGCCCTAGAGGCCATGGTATTCCCACAATTTTCCCCAGATTCTATGTTGTTTGCAGGGCAAACTTCTGAATTCATAGATGGGTTCCCCAATTTTGTACAACAGTCCATAGCTGTCTTCCATTTCCCTACTGCAGGGGTGTTCGGAGATTTTCAGCTAATGCCTCTTGTTGATAATCATCTGTTCTCAATGGGATCCACCCACATTGTCGAAGATTCACATGGTCAAACTAGCAAAGGGTATGAGAGGCATGCAGGATACAATCACTATGAATACTCTCATCACAATTCTCACTGTAAAAGATTGTGTCATTTGATGCAGGCAAATTGTTCTCTCCCTGTTGGAACTCTCCTTTGTGAGAGGAAAGCTTTGGCTTTCTTCAAGTCTAAATCTGAAATTGGGATGGGTAGGGTGATTATTTCACCAACTTTTCTGAGAACTCTTAATGAGAAAGTTGTTTCTGTCACCTGGGTTAAGCTCTTCTGGAATTACTTTAACAAATTATCCTTCACCAACAATCGGCTAGGAAAGAGCATATGTACATTACCTGTTGCCCCAAGAGTACTGGTAGCACTGTTAAATATTTGTATACACTCCTGGTGCTTACTGTATTCCATAAGGCAATATGTTGAACTGATAATGACAATCCTCGGTCACAAACTAGAGGTATCTTGTTCGTGGGATTAAGGAGGTGGTAATCTTTTAGATCTATTGTTCCCATGGAGTCTCCCTCTCAGCATTAGTATAATTTCCTCAAATGCTGTCATATTGAATTTGAGTCATTAGAAACTTTGTTCTAGAGCCTCACGCCCATTGTGGGCTTCAGGGTCAGGTACTACATTGGAATAAGACATAAATAGGGTAATCCCATGAGTACACTAATTATTTGGAACTTTCACCATAGCTCCATTTCTTAGGAGATCTAGGATTTCTTGTTGCAGACGTTTAGGTGTTCTGCTTTGCACTTATGCTTTTGTGGTGAAATACTAGGAGGTATCCTGTGCACCTCTGTAACATATCCATATGGTATAACATTTAAGACGCACATATAAGAAATTATTTTCTCCTACTGTTAAAGGACCCTCCACCTCCCAGTCTGGGTGATCTGTGTGCAGGTGATCTGTTTCATTGCCCAGAGTCCCACAGGGTGTAGCCCTTTCCTCTCTCTTTAACGCAAAAGGGCTTCCTTCCTTGTTAAGACTGGTGCCACTGAGAGGTTGTGAACTAGGAACCGGACTCATGACCGCTATGAAATGGTCACTGCTGAAAGAATGAACAGCTTAACCCATTTCTATTGCTTGTGTGTCTTTCTGTAGGACTCCATTGCTTATAAGGATCTCATTGCCCTTGCAGTGTAATTATCTTTTTTTAGCCTTAATGAGTAATCTATCACTGCACCAAACAGATTTTATCCTGTGAAGGGCGTATTGATTACATTATCTGTACCCAAGGTTTGAGCCCTGAAATCCAGAGCCAAGCATGTCTTTTCATAACTGTGCAAGTGCACAATTGCCTACTCGCTGTGCCCACAGCATCTGAGAACGATTTTAGGCATGGATTTGATGGTCTCTCCCTCTTGGAGGATGATGTCTGCCCTCTTTCTATATACCTCCAGCAAATGCTACATGAGTTCCTAATTCTCCTCCCACTGTTGGTGTCCTTATCTGCTAGCAGAGCACAAGAGTTGGCTATTCTTCATTGTGTAGCTTGTCCCCTTTCCATCTTTTGGCCTACTGGTTCCAGCCTTTTGCTATCTTTATCTAGTGGTGGTCCTGTGGAAGATGATGTATCAGCCCTTCCATGGACCATCACCCATCGCCAGTCCTGGCGGCGGGGGTAGCATTCCACCCTTCTAGAGGGAGAAGATATGTACACACTGGTCTAACAGTAAAAGTTAAACAGAGCCCCAGCATCACAAAATGGATGCTGCTGCCACAGAAACGAGTCTGACCTCCTGCTGCTGGACGAAACTCCAGCAGGGGAGGCCTGGACAATAGGTTTCCTGTCCAGGGAGGTGTAACCACCTCCCCAAACAGGCGTTAGTGTATTGGGGCAGGGTGGGTGCATTCACTGAATGCTTTTCAGACAGTGCCTGGGGCACACAAGGTGTCCCCGTGCATTTCCCAATTCAAACCGGTTGCAACCATCCCCTCCCCAGGTCCTCCCATAGGTGGGACGTTAGAGTTAGTCCATCCCCTAAACTTGGTATCAGTATAGGAACCCAGTCCCTAGGACTTTAGATTAGCCTGGACGAAACTCTGCAACATATATCTTGGACCTTTGACATTCTATTTCGACTAGAAGACTGGAGAAATCTCCCTTGGGGTCAAGGAGCGACTCCCGGTCTGCATTTTCGAGGCTCCCGCCGGATCCTGAAGAATCTGCGACACAGGACCCGGACTTCCAGACATCTGCGAGGCCGACACGAGTCCCCAGCAAAGTTGAGACCTGTAGCTATCACGAGAGACGTGGGACGGGAACTCCTGGACATCCAGCACATTTGCTAGTGCATCGACTTCCCGAGCTTTCCCGAAGTTGTGCATTGGGCTACTTGTTGTCCAAGCCCTGAGCACCTTTTGCACCGAAGCTTGTGGGCCTACACTCCACGAGTGACCCGTGGGCCCGCTTCCTGCATTTTTGCTCGAGGCCCCTTCGGGATCCCTGGTCCGTCGACAGGTGGGTCCCCACGAAGGAATCTCCTTTGTTTCTTGGCCGTTCCTGGTTGCTCCAGACATGCCCTGACTCCCCTCCAAAGGGGGAGTCTCTCAGACCTTGCTGGTCTGCACCGAAGCCAATCTTTTCATTCTGCGTGGGTTGCTGTTGCCAAGGCTTGTTGGGTCCAATCCGGATACTGACGCTGCAGCACTCGACATCCGACGTGGGCCATCTCAAATCCAGCTCCTGGTTGTCGTCGACGCCTCCTGGTCCTCGAGGCTGAAGAGTGAAGCTTCACCTACATCACCTGACATCACCCGACATCGGCTGGCATCTTCTTGTTGTCTCCCTGGTCACTGGCCAGGGACCTAGACTCTGTCCCTTCTGCTTTCAGGTTCTTCAGATCTTCGATCCACCCTTGGATCCATCCGGACCCTCTTCATCTGGACGCCTGCAGCACTTCTTTGCAGCTCTCCATAGGAAACCCGACATGAAAAGACACCTATGCACCCAGCTTCCCTGGGTGAGGTAACACAAGTAGTTCGGTGCTCCCGTGGGTCTTGACTCTCGAAGTGTCCAGTACTGAAGGGGTTTGTTCCTAGTCCACTCCTAAGTGTCCTTAATCTTTGAAAATCTAACTGCAACTTTCTACATAGAAGTCAATGGTGTTTTGCGGCTGTGTTTAGACACTGCATGCGTCCCCCGTGGGTCTACTGCGTCCCTACCTTGCGGGGTTCCTGATTGTCCCAGCGGTTCTACAGGCCCTAGGCCTTATCTCTACTCTCCTCGTGGTTCTTATACCACTTTCTTAGTATATGGTTTGTGAGGCCCCTAGGGCAAAACGCATACTGTGCTAATTTACTGTGTGCTAATTAAGTTCCTGTATTGTACTTTTACCTCTAGCCTCATAAAGAGACTAGAGGGGAGTGTTTAGAATAAATACATATATTGTATATATATACCTGGTGTGGTTCTCCTTTCATTTGATCACTCATGAGATTCTAGACTGGTAAAACAAGCTACTTTACATTCCTTCAAGACTTAGCCTGAAGGCTGCTCTCCACAGCTACCACTAGGATAGCTTTCTATAAAGGTTGACTGAAACCTACCATCAATAAGGGTCGTTTGGACTGGTGCAAGGGGCCCACTAGAATAGTGGACAGCATATGCCAGGCCAACTTCTCACACCGTCTTGATGGCATCAAACCCTTAAGGGCATCCTACAAGCAGCAGCACACCTCAAGGGCCTGAAGAAAAAGGCCCACATCACTTCCATCCTGATGGAACTCCACTAGCTGCCCTTGCCGCCCGCAGAATCTTCAAAAACTACATCACAACAGGCATCCCTGCCTGTGAGGAAACAGGCTTTTGGCAGGTCTCACCCAACCTTTTGCACCCATTTTGATTGGCAGGCACAGGTGGGCTCTGAACTGCCCTGAGCCCTGCTAATTAGGACTCAGTGCAAGTGCCCTGACCCTTAAAAAAATACATGGTTGATAAGCTTATACCCAATGGGCACAGCTTAACTTACTTATAAGTCTCTAGTATATAGCACAAGGGATACCTAGAGCCTGTAAGTTAGTGTCACACACGGACTGCAGCACTGGTTGTGCCGCCACGAGTATGACAAATTAAGACATGTCGCCCAGACTGCCACTGCAGACTGGTAGAGCAGTTCAACACTGATAACTCAATTATTCCATTTCAGGTAATGGCAAAGCCCAAACTCCCTTTTAAATATGTGTAAGTCATCCCTACAGCAGGTCTGTCAAGCCCAGAAGCAGGGTGCAGTATATTTAAAGGTAGAACATGTACTTGACATGTTTCTAACAGTATAAACCGGAGATTGTCAGTTTTACTAGAGGAGTGATTGATAGCCCGATTGGCAAGTACAGAGTTACATGGGGACAACTCAGCAGTGCTGAATTCTGAGTGGGACTAGCAAAGATAGTGTATCAATCAACTCATTACATTCAGCCCTACTTGATGCCCAAGAAGAAATTAACATCGCGCTAAGTGTTTTACCGCGCTGCGCTGAAGATTCGCAATTACCGCGTTACATGACGAGCTCAGCTCATCATGAGCGTACGACAGGCGTACCTCATGACGAGCTGAGCTCGTCATGAGCGTGGAAGGGGTTAAAGTAACTTGTTCCCACATGCAACTTTTACCCAGTTTTCCAGTGGCCATTTGCTGAGGATGGCCACGAGACAACCTCCTCACCCCTCGGGAGATGTGTCAATAGTTCCCAGGACAGGTAACAATATTGGAGGCGTTACCTCCTCCTGGCAGGAAGCCACACAGGGGGTTAGCCCAAAAGGCACACTTCAAAGGGGAAGCCACTTTTGTAGGACATATGGTGAACACACAATGGAGAGGGGCTTCTCTTTTGCTGGGGTCGACAGGTTAGCATCTGGGATAAAGGGGGGGAGGGGGGTAGGGGAGTTGAACACTGGCCAAACCATTTTTTTCATGGGCATGTAGTCTAAAGGTAGCTACACCTCTACGGAGGGCTACCAAGCACCACACACCAAGAGAGGGGTCCCAACATCTTGAAAGTGGGCATAATAGACCACTCTGGCATAGCAAAATGCCACACTCAAACGCAAAAACGAAAAGCGAGGAAACAGACCTTCTCCATGTCTGCGCACAGGATCTGGAATTACATCCTCATATCTACCATGTCTGTCCCAAACCTGCTCCAATTTAGGAAGGAGCTGAAGACAAGCCTGTTCAAAAATAACTACATCATGTACATCATGATGCACCTAAAGTCTACTTTCACTCTCAGAAACCGGCAACTTCTCCAATGACAAGTCGCTTGTCTTGCTTTGAATCCTTTACAGTGCTAAGCTGACTTTCATCTAAGTATGCACTGTATAAATATCATACACAAACATATATAAAAGAGTCAGTACATTCACATGTATGCGGGTTCCTGCTAGGTGGCCTTTTAATTATCTTCTACCCTTGGGGTACTGCCTAGTAAAAAGCTGCCTCCTTGAATGGTTCTTCACGTTTGTAAATAATACTCACTAGTATTGGTTTTAATTGTTTTATTTTCTGTGTAGGTAGAAGAGTTGCTAATAGGAAAAGAGGCTCAGACTTTTCCTTTCATACGTGGACCCCATAAAAATATGTTGCTGTTTTAACTATGGCACGATACAAGGAAAGGCATTTTATTGTCCACTTTGGAAAGCATTCCTAATTTCTTTATAATCTCATCAAACTCCTTTTAATTCTGCAGAAATTTTGCTATATTCGTCTCTAGGCCTCACTTCTTTTTGACAAGGGACTTTTCTTGATGTCGTGTATCGAGCATTATCTTATCAGGGTGGGATGAGTTAGCCTATGATGAAGCATTCCACAAAAGTATGGGTGAAGCTTTGTATTCCATTATCAACAAGGCTGGTTCCCTCTGACCCTTGCCCAACAATTAAAATCATTTTATCCAGCACGTTATTTCATCTGTGTTGTGTGGCCCATCCTTTCTGGGTCTCACCAGGCCTTTGGCCAACAGTTCCTTCATGTGAGCATGTAATTTGAGGCCTGCGTTGAGATTACTGGGAAACCTCCACTGTAGCAGCACCTGTCTCAGCAACCTTGTGATATAGACCATGTTTTCCCATAAGCCGGCTACCTGCTTCCACTGACGGTCTCGTTCTTGATGAACGGGTATCATCTGGAGCCTGCAAAAGATTAATAGGTTTATGCACAATGCCATCCGGCCTAGCAGAGATTTGTATGATCTGAGAATGACTAACTGCTTGGCTGAGATGGTTTTCACCATGGCTTGGAGTGAGAATGGCATTTCAGTCAGGTTGTCAAGAAAGCTTCACACAGTTGTTTCCAGCTCTAGAAACTCAACGTTATCTTTTTTGTACTGCCTTCTTGGAAGTGTTTTGACAGAATCATCCACAGATGAGGGGCCTCCTCTTTGGTAGTCAGCATTTTTCTCTCCAGCAAATATAATGCCAACCCCCTCTCCCTATACTTCAGGGTCATGGGAGGAAAGGTTTTACAGATGTTGCAGTGTGAAGGATTGTGCATTGGATAAAGCAATTACATTGCTCATCAGAGTCACCAGTATAGATCTTTTTCATCTGTCCACAGCTGAAGCCTGATTTGAAAAGAGATATTTTCTCTCCTTTAATAAGGATGATAATTAGTGACAGAGGAGAGTTTTTCCTGACCTAGAAAAATAGAGATTTCCCACTAACTACCCCCCAAACAACTAACAAAACACTGAAAGCTGATATTCATATTCAGGGTAGACCAGGAAAGTAACCGGATAAGGTCAAAGAGAGGTTAGAGCAGAGCTCTTCTCTGGAACACCTTCATACATGACAAGCAGCAAAATCTGAGCTAGGGTGGCCTTCAGGGGGTGAAGAATAACTAAGCACTTCCACTCCAATGGCTGAAGTTTGGGTTGATTTAAATGAGGTGACTGTGCTACTGAACACACTGTGCAATTGAGACCTAAAGCTATTTTAACATTGTTCATAGTTATTTAAATTTACCAGGGATTCCCAGCCTGGGGGTGGTGAATTATTCAACATGTGAATACATGAAATATCTAATGCTGGAGAAGAAGGAAGAGAATTTCAGACCCAACCACAAGAGAGCAGAATAATGTACAGCATGCGAGTCTAGATGACAGCCATGTCGGAAAACTAGGATTACAAATAAGGAACATTTTGATCGTGGGATCTTCAATTATATTATCAGAAAATAGAATAGCAGGTACATTATCTAGACACTAATGAGGATGAATCAGGAGAACAGATAACTTGCACAAAGTGGTATGTTTCCACTCCGATTCCAAGCAAAACTAAACTGCTTGACAAAAATATGTGCTAATGTTTTACCATGAAAAAGAATGTATATGTAAATTGTATTTGCTTGCAACAATAATTTTGATGTGAATTCATGAATGTCAATGAATTTTACAGTGGTATATTATGGTTTAAAAAAACAGGATTAAAGAATAATGAAAAGTAGAATAATGATAATAGTATCTTGATTAAAACTGAGAAGTTGTAGGTCGTGAACAGTGCACTCTGAATTCAGGTTGAATTGCTTGAAAGATTATTACTGATGCCCTGATCGCCACATTGCATATATTAGTTATAAGGATACACCACGTAGGGGTAGCTCTGGCTGCATCAACTGGAATGGACATTTAGCCCACCGAGAATTGGAATTTTTGCCTTCACGGTACTAAGGAGTGGCATATTACTATCAATCTATCAATGAATTGATTCGAGATAGCTAACCATGAGTATTAATTTCATAGTTGAGAAAGAGTTCACTGGTTTTCCTAATTGTTTTTGTGTTTGTCCAAACGCCATCTCAGAGAACTTTATGCATCTCTTAACTGGAAAAAAAGGCTTTGAAAAAAGGAAATCTAATTAATTTTAAAGTCCTGAATTACACTCATGAGGAAAAAGTGGGAGTTCTCTAGAAGACCTTTTTACTATCGAAAACAGTATAAGGTTTCTATGAACCACCAGCATGCATCTCACCCTACAATTAAATGACATCTAAGTTACATTTCAAGACTTTCCGGGTGAAGGTAGGTTTGTGCATTTCTTTTAAAGTAGGACTCATTCATTTCAATGGTTCTATAATAAAGTCTCCAAGAGGGGGGAACTTTCTCACTAATGGAAATACTTTCTATAACAGTCTTTAAAAATAAAATCCATACATCCCTCCCACTGTCCTGGTGCGCTAGGCCCTATACTCCCCTAAAAAAGAGCATACGACGGACCCAGGGGATTAATATCTAATTCACATCGCACACTACAGCATTTTACATCCCTTCGTACCTACTCCTACCAATCAAGCAATGGGACACCCTTTGGAGGGACATACCCAAAACCTATCGAAGCTTATCCCTTATACACTGGCCCACCTCTCCACCATTTATCCCTCCACATCTTCCCTCTGCTGTCGCTGCAGTTTGGCAGTGGGGGACTTTTGTTACATATGGTGGTCATGTAATCTCATCACAACCTACTAGTAAGAAATCCTGTGACACATTAAAGCCACCATGGGATATCCACTTTCTGCTTCCTACCTTACAGTTAATCCTTGGTATGCTGCCCCTTGCAATATCAGCGCTGACACACGCTGACTGAAAGCTCATTAGTCACATGCTCCATGCTCCGCAGCAGCTTGTAGCTCTGGCATGGAAAAAGACTTCTGTCCCTCCCATTGTTCAATGGTTCACTCATCTATGATGTGCTGGTGATGGAAAAACTCTCCCAAAACCTAACGCACACTGATGCGTAACTGGGGTGGCAGAGTGAGCTAAAGAATGTTGATGGATTAAACCCAGATCTGTTGACTTGGGGTCAGTGCTTGCAATGTTGAACACTCCGTCCATCATCCCCTTTAGTTTTGCTTTGTTCGCCCTAAGTTGGCAGGGTATGCCCAGACGTGGGTCCCTTGCTCACTTTGCCACTGGATTCAAGATATCCTGGCTGATGAGGGCTGTGAGCCCGAAACCGGTCCCAGGATGCTTGTTTCCGGTCCAGGGAAGACATGGCTTGGCAGTTCGGGCTGGACTGTTCCCATGAAGCACAGGCTCAGACTGATTTGCATATAGCCATGTCTGAACTGGGGTGGCGGAGTGAGCTAAAGAATGTTTTTTTTTTTTTTTAAACTTTTATTGAGCAACAAAATCATGTGTACAGAGATGGGCCTACAACCACACGGGCTGGCCGCTAAGATCGGAGCATAACACGGTATAAGACAGTGGTCGCCACTCTGGCGGTCAGGCACAATCCGGATACAAAATGTCGCCCACAATATGGAACAGGATAAGACATTTTTCTTATTTTAAAACACATCAAAAACAACAAACAACAAAAACAAGGCGAAGGAGTAATACACAGAGAGTCAGCCCTGGAGGGGGGGGGAAACGTCACTAAGCAGGAATACAAAGTCACAATCAGTAGGCTAAGTCAAGGCGGGGGGACAGCGGGGAGGTCAATCAAACCAAAGGACAGTATACGAAAGTTCAGGAACGCCAATCTAGGGTGACAAGGGAATATCAGGGGCCTCCACCAGGGGAAGAGCACAAATACATCAAACCAAAGGACCGTATACAAAAGTTCAGGGACTCCAACCTAGGGTGACAAGGGAACATCAGGGGCCTCCACCAGGGGAGGAGCACAAATATCCCCGCGATAGGCATTCCACTGACACCAGATCTTCGTCCATGCCCTAGGTCTGCCCCTGGCTGTGTAGACAGTCTTTTCACGGAACATAGACCAGTCCATGTTTTCTTCCCACACGGAGACAGTGGGGGGCCTGTGCGAGCCCCAAAGTTGCGCTATGTCCCGCTTCGCCACCATATACCCCAGGGTCGCCCACCTAGTTTGGGCCACCGAACAATCGGTAGGTTCCCAAACATTCAACAAACATCTCCTTGCCTCCGGCACCAGGGCAATTCCAGTCACAGCAGCCATCACCGCAAGTACCCCCGTCCAATAGGCAGCCACTCTCGGACACTCCCAAAGAATGTGAAGAAACGTGGCACTCATCCCACACCCACGCTTGCAGAGGCCATCCGGGGAAAAACCCATCACAACCAAACGAGGACCAGTAACATACACCCGGTGGAGGATCTTGAGCTGAACAAGACGGAGACGGGCCGGAATGGCGACCTCTTTCGGAGAAGATAGCGCCAATTGCCAATCCTCGTCATCCAATTCCAGCCCGTCGCCGACCCATGCTTCCCGAACTCGAATGAGCAAGTCCGTGCGGTTGTGAATAAGCTTCTTATAAATCAAGGAGATAGTGCTATCAGGGATATGACCGTCCAGGATACGATCTTCGAGGGGGGAGGACTCGGGGACAGCGGTACCGGAAGACAGAACAGAAGTGAGGGCATGACGGACCTGTAAATATCTAAAAAATTCCCTATCACTCAGGTCATAATCATTCCGAAGGGCCTCGAAGGACTTCACCGTTCCATTCGCACACACGTCACCCACTCTACAGATCCCAATCATGTCCCAGCGATCAAACCCCTTTGTTGTCCACAGACATCCCAAAAGCTCAGACGCGAAAAGCGGAGTCGCCAGCGTCACTCGTTCATCCCACCCTAAGCTCACATTCGCAGCGCGCCACACACGAACCGCGATCCTAGTCGGTCCCGTAAGGTGGAGCCCAGACGACCTAGAGTAAAGCGCTCTATTAAAGTCACCACCCGGTAGCTGGAGTCTGTCCATTTCAAAGGCCGGATCCGGACCCGGGGAATACATCGAATGGCTAATGGCAGACAGTTGCGTAGCCCAATAATATCTCCTGATATCAGGAAGTGCTATGCCCCCGTCATACCAAGGGATGGTGAGCTTCGCAAGTGCAATACGTGGGCGCCTGTCCCAAATCAGTTGCCTTTGTAGACTCTCGACCTCGCGGAAATAAGTAGCGGGGATATCGTCATAGCAATTCTGGAGCGCGTAAAGGAATCGGGGCAAGGACATCATCTTGAAAAGGGCGGCCCTGCCCAGCGGCGACAAGGGTAATTTACGCCAGCGAGCCACGTCCAGCCTCAATCTATGAAGCGGGGGAAGGAGATTACATTCAAATCTGAGCGACGAATCCAATGTAATAAAAACCCCCAAGTATTTGAAACCGGACTGAACAACCTGGATGGGAAATTATTCGGCAACGGAGGCAGATCACCCGAAATAGCATAGACGCAGGATTTAGCCCAGTTTATAATCAAACCAGAATTCTTACCAAACGAGGCGAGAACGTCAAACAGGACATTCAAAGATTTACGCGGGGAAGTAAGATAAAGAAGAATGTCGTCCGCATAAAGCGATACACGGTCCTCAAAATCTGGGGACCAACGTATACCCTTGAGAGAAGGTTCCCATCGAATCCACGAAGCTAGCGGCTCTAATGCGAGAGCAAAAAGTAGTGGAGACAAGGGGCACCCCTGTCTGGTCTCCCTACCAAGGGGAAAGGGAGCCGACACTCGACCGTTAACCACGACCTGTGCCAGGGGGTCGGTATACAGCAGCTTCACCCACCCGATGAACCCCGGGCCAAAACCAAACTTCTCAAGAGCCGCCCAAAGGTAGGGCCACTCTATCGTGTCGAAGGCCATCGAGGCATCCAACGAAGCCAAAATGGCCGGCTCCGTCAGAAGCCCCGCCCTCGCGATGGCTCCATGAAGGCGACGCAGATTAAGAGCTGTGTTACGGTGCGGGATAAATCCGGATTGGTCCGGATGAATCAAGTCACTAATGACCGTTAGGAGGCGAGTAGCCAGGACCTTGGCAAGAACCTTAGGCTCGACATTCAACAGGGAGATGGGTCTATATGACGAACAAAGATCCCGGGGCTTACCATCTTTAGGAATTACCACAATCGTGGCCAGACGCTGGTCATAAGGGAGAGCACCCCGCTCACGTGACTCCGAAAACATTGTTCGAAGACAGGGCGCAATCCGATCAGGGCGCAGTTTGTATAACTCGATTGGCAAACCGTTCGGGCCCAAAGCCTTGCCCGAACGAAGAGAGCGAATAGCAGTCGCGATTTCGTCCGTAGAGAACGGGGCCTCCATGGAGGACCGCTCCAAGTCGGAGAGGCAGGGCAAAGCTATGTCGCGCAGCAAGAGGCGAGAGTCGTCTTCATCCCTTACCGACACTGGGGAGTAAACCGCACGAAAGTAGTCCGCAAAACATTCCACTATTCCAACCGGGTCCGTCACCCGCACACCATTCAAAGTCTGAATCACAGGCACCACTCGATTCGCCCTCTCTTTCTTGTCCAACCAGGCAAGTAACTTACCCGCTTTGTCCCCAACATCATACAGACGACCCTGTTGCTCCCTAAACATCATTGTGGCCGCATCAGTGACCAGAGACTTATAGGCAAATTGCTTCAGACCCAGGGCATGGAGTTTGGCACGAGTGACACCCGATTCCAGGTCAGCCTCCATCTCAAGTATTTCCATCTCAAGATCCACCACCTCCCGATTCCTTGCCTTTTTGGTTTCAGCAATAAGGGACAGGGCCTGCCCACGAATTACTGTCTTAAAAGCCTCCCATAGGGACACAGCAGAAGAGACAGACCCCTCGTTATCCAAAAAGTAATTGTCCAGGGACGTAATCAACTGACCACGGGTCTCAGGGGAGGCCAGGTACCAAGGGTTGATAGGAGCCACCCGGCCCGCCGCCTCCACCCCCGCATCAAACCAGAGCCAGAGCGGAGAATGGTCCGAGATGCCCCGGGGAAGGTGCCTAATCTCCCGGACAGCCGACGACTGTTCAGCTGGCATGAGGAAGTAATCTAATCTAGACAAACTCCCATGGGCCCCAGAGTGGAAAGTATACTGAAGTTGAGTGGGGTGCATAAGTCTCCAGCAGTCCACCAAACCAAAGGTATCCAAAAAGCCACCCAGCCATAAATGGGTCGAGGGAATATCCCTAGGGGGGTAACGATCACTCAGACCAGAGAGAACAGAATTAAAGTCACCAGCCATGAAAAGAGCACCATCAGGGAGTCCCAACAAAACTCGGCCCAAATCAGAGAAAGTAGAGGTCTGCAGGCCAGGGGCACATAGACGGTGAACAGGGAAAGGGTCTTGCCCTCATATCGTCCCACGAGGACGGCATAGCGCCCCCGATCATCGAGGATCACATCATCTATCGCAAGGGGAAGAGAAGCCCGGACAAGGATGCCCACCCCCCTAGAACCCGTTGTAAACCCTGAGTGCGCAACAAGACGATAGCCCCACCTATTTATCGCGCGACAAGTATTGCCCACTAGGTGTGTCTCCTGCAGAAAGACAATATCGGGAGACAAACGTCGCAGGCATCGCAACACCACCCCTCGCTTTATACGATCCCCTAGACCATTGACATTCCATGAAATAAACCTCAACCCGCTACCCCCCATCCCACGAAGTAATGCAGAAACCACCCCCAACGAGCATGACACTGAAAGTACAAGTAGCAAAATAGAATCGCCTTGAAAAAACAAAACACAAACTACAAACGCCCCAACAACCCCCCCCCCCCCCCAACACCCAAGGAAACATCCCCACCCTGCACCCCTGCAGTAGACAAAAAAGCCACCCCAACATGCAGTGTGCCTGTCGCCCAGAAACCCCCATTCTACAAAAAAACCCCGGAGGAGGAAAATGCCCTGTCCCACCCGCCACCCCGACAGAAATAAGGGGAGAAGAGAATACACAGAAAACAAATCACTCAAGTACGGAACCCAGGAAGAAATTACATGATACAGAAACCGGGGCCCAGATAACAAGTTCAACTGCGCCGGGATGCCCCTTCGCTGGGGTCGCTGTGCGCATAATAAATTGTTATAACATAACATAACATAACTCTCCATGCCACCCTCGGCACCACCCGGGTGCTCGGTGGGATCAGCGAAATTAGGCCGGTCCGGCAGAGAGTCCAGCCAGTCATTTACCGAATCAGGTCGATCAAAGAAAAGGGTCCGTTCATTGTACTCCACTCGCAGCCTGGTAGGAAAAAGCATGGCGTATCGCAGACCCAGGTCCCGAAGACGCTTCTTGACTCCACGGAAGCCCATTCGCTGCCTCTGCACCAGCTGTGAGAAGTCCGGATAAAAGTTCACCGTGGCATTTTCGAAGGCCACCGGGCCCTTAGCTCTCGAGGCCTGCAGGATAGCGTCTCGGTCCCTATAGTAAAAAAGTTTTGCGACAATGGGCCTCGGCGGGGCGCCCGGCTTGCCCTGGCCACCGGGAACACGATGGGCACGTTCCACCGCAAAGAATTTGCTCAATCCGGATGGAGAAAGGTAGTTTTGTATCAAGTCCTCAACCAGGAGATCAACAGAATGCGGATCAGGATTTTCCGGGACACCAATAACACATACATTACAACGCCGTGCCCTGTTTTCAAAATCCTCCAAGCGCTGAGTCATGAAATCGTTCGCCTTTCTGAGGTTGCCGATCTCCGTCTGTATCTCCGAGACGTCGGCCGTGAGGCTAGATGACTTGAGGTCCAATGACTTCACCTTCTCATTGGTTTTAGATAAGTCGGCCCGAATCAGGTTCACATCAATAGCCACAGTATCAATTTTGTGGGCCAGAGCTTCATACTGTTGGCCGATGGTTTCTCTCATACCCGAGATGGCGCCCATGATGTCCTGCAGGGACGGCTCCGCCGAAGCCTCCGAAGGGTGCCCCACTGCACTCTGCCCAGACAAGGCGGCACCGGGGGACACCTTCGACTGTGTGTACCGGTCCATGATATTAGACTGGACCGGGCCCCCGCGAATGGGCGTCTTGGTCTTCCGCCGCTCTTGGTCCCCCCTGCCAGTCATATCGGAGACCGCGTCCCCACGGGACCCACGCGACCTGGTGAAAATGGCCACAGGAAGACAGGGCGCCGGAGCCAGAAGTCAGCAGCGAGGGCAAGACGAGGTGCGAACCGGCCCGGAGGGACACGAAGCAGACAAACGGCTCAACTGCAATCTCGCGCCGCTGGACTCAGTACCAACCAGACACCTCCGTTGGAAGACATAGCCTGAGTCAGAATCGAAACCGAAAGTTAAGAGGGGGACCCATGAGTCGAGTCCCCCTGCCGCTGTTGTTCAACTCCGACACGGCAACAGAGCCCCACCAAGACCCGGGCTCGCCACCAATGCGGGCCCCGAAAGTTTGAGTCGATGTAGCTTCGGTGCCCCTTGTCCAATTCAAAATCCGAAAACACTATTAAGATCAGCCCAGGTTCCTCTCCATTAATCCTTGTAAGAAATCAGGATATGTTCAGGATATCATGCCGGGAGCGGCGGGGGTCCGGAGAGCGCTGTGCTCACGCGGCCATCACGGATGCCCGCCAAGCTCCTCCTCCGAGCTAAAGAATGTTGATGAAGTAAACCCAGATCAGTTGACTGGGGGTGAGTGCTTGCAATGTTCTACACTCCGTCCATCATCCCCTTTGGTTTTGGATGGAACAACTCTCCCACAACCTAACGCACACTGAGGCTAAATTACTGTGAGCAAATAAAAATGAAGAATTCCATGTTCATGCGAAAGGGGAAAAAGTATGCCTGAGAAGGGTGTCTTCCATAAGCTGTACAATATATTTGTGAAATAAAAGAGATAAGGCAATAGCATTTTGACAACTCTTTCTTTACCTCCCATTCACAATACTTCTTCCTATTAATTCTGGGGGTGTATACACTAACAATGCTGGCTCATCTTGACTTTGCAATAAGTTGCAGTAAACCTCATCTGTTCCTCTTACCTCTGTAGGTACTTGCAGTAACACTGTAGCTCCTGTAATGCTTGCTTTGCAGTCAGGAATATTTCTTCGTCTAGGAAAAGCCCAGTCAATTCATGAGACACCAGCTGTGAACAGCGAGCAATTCGTTGCCTCTTATCTTCGTCAAAGGCATAACTGAGGGCAGAGGAATAAGTGCAATTAAATTCATTGGGTAGGAGGGTGTGGACAGTGGTTGGAAGAAAAAAAGAGGAATAAAAGGCATGGGATCAGCAATACCCAGGACAAATAGAGGAAATCTATGAAAATGTTACTAAAAAAACAAAAAACACTAAAGAACTGCAACACAAAAACAAATACAACAAAACATCTCAGAAGTGTATTCTATGCTGAAAGACGCCCATAAAATTGAATAAAAATCAAGTAAATGAAAAGTCAACAACAAATAGCACTTATCCACACTAACCAACGCACCCGCTCAACCCTTCTATTGAAATAGAAGCCTTAATTTAAATTGCTTTTTTCCTATTCATGAAAACATGTTTTTTGCTCTTTAAGTTTGTTGTTTTTATAAACTCACAGAGAGTAATAAGTGCGTGAAATGGGTATTCAGTGGAAGGGGCAAAGAGAGAGGAGCAATAAAGAAAGGCATTTGCACTCTACCCTGTAAGCATCTGCTCGTAGTTGGTAGTGCTGATTATTCACATGCTCTCCAGACTTCTGCTATCTAATGTTATGTTATGTTATTTATATTTATAACGCACACGGCTACTCCGAGGAGCGTCCCGGAGAGAGTTAGCACCAGATTAAACGAAGAGAAATGTTTTCAGATTTTTTTAAACAGAATGGGATCCTTAATACACCGAACGGTGAACGGCAGATAGTTCCAGGCTAAAGCAGCTTTCAGAGCAAGGGAGCTGCCATCCATCCTATGCAGCCGAAAACACGGAACATGCTCCAGAAGTTGAGTGGAAGAGCGCAGATGTCTTGCACGAGTATAGAAAGTGAAGCGCTTTTGTAGATAGATAGGACCAGAGGCGTGAAGAGCACAGTGTGCTATAACTAAGGATTTGAATTTAATCCTTTTGCCTACGGGCAACCAGTGCAGGGGGTGCAGATGTTGTCACAGCTGCTTCTTGCAGGAACATTAAGGAGAACCCTGGCCACCGCATTTTGAACAACCTGGAGTTTGTTGATCAGGTATCACGGTATGCCAGCATTCAAGGCATTGGGGTAGTCCAGCGGGATTAAATCAGGGCTTGCATGACTGTTTCCTTAGCGGCCCTAGGGAGCAATGGGAGGAATTCTCAAAGGCTCTTTAGTATCCAGAAGCAGCTCCCAGCTAACTTCTTGATCTGGGTCGCAAACGTGAGATTCTCCTCAAACCAGACCCCCAGATTCTTGGCGGGTTGCCCGTTTGAGGCTGGCATCGTAGAGTCGGACGGCCAGAGAGATTCTCTGAACTGAAGAGGAAATTTTCCATACCAGAGAATTTCCAATTTCTCCTCATTACAATTTATTTGTGCGGAGGCCAGCCACTGAAAGTCCTTGGATAGGCATTTTTTAGCCGAGGAAGTGGAGCTCTCATATTTCCCCCATGTGCACAGAAGCTGGGTAACGTCCACGTAGGCAATGATTTTGGCCCCCAAATCTTCTGCCAGTTGCACCAAGGGAGTGACATCAATGTTAGAAAGAAGGGGACTCAGAGAGGAACCCTGTGGGACCCCGTAAGCACCCTCTGGGGAGAAGACGATGAAGGTGGAACCAAACCTGTGGCACCCTGCACTCCAAGAAAGAATTAAGCTTGACACAGATGTTTGCAAGTCCACTGGAGTCAAGCTATCCTGGCTGAAGACGGCTAATAGCCAAAAACCGGTCCTACGATGCTTGATTCCGGTCCAGGAAAGACATGGCTTAACAGTTCGGGCTGGACTGTTCCCATGAGGCACAGGGAGAAGACTGATTTGCATATGGCCATGTCTGAACTGGGGTGGCTTAGTGAGCAAAATAACGATGGATTCAACCCAGATCTGTGACTGGGGGTGAATGTTTTGCCTTTGTGCAAACATTCCGTCCATCATCTTGTGTGTTTTGCTGTTCACCCCATGTGGGAAGGGTATTGCCCAGACGTGGGTCCCTTGCTCACTAAGCCACTGGAGTCAAGCTATCCTAGCTGAAGACGGCTGATAGCCAGAAACCGGTCCTAGGATGCTTGATCCCGGTCTAGGAAAGACATGGCTTAGCAGTTCGGGCTGGACTGTTCCCATGAGGCACAGGGTCAAGACTGATTTGCATATGGCCATGTCTTAACAGGGGTGGCTTGGTGAGCAAAATAACGATGGATTAAACCCAGATCTGTGACTGGGGGTGAATGTTTTTCCATTGTGCAACATTCCGTCCATCATCTTGTGTGTTTTGCTGTTTTTGAATTTTAGTCATAAGATAAGGAACAAAAGCATTTTGCAGATGTCTGGCCCAACATTAGATGATAGGAATGAGCAGAGCATGTGTACATACAAGCTCACCTGCTACAGAAATATGAGTTTACATGGAGGATGGACAGTTGAGTAATAAATGCAAAGTAATTGGTATTAATATAAGAGGTAGAAGAGCAATACATTCAATTAGAAGGGAAATAACCAGAAATGACTGGCAGCATTTAAGCACAATGAATTTACCTATGGTAAAATATATATCTGGGGTACAATCTTCTTGCAGATTCCCCCACCTTTGAAACACTCCCAACCATCAGACTAGTCTTAAAAATATTTCCCGAAAAGGGGGTGGTGATGAACAGAGTGCCTGAATTAAGCAGACCACTCTTACCCAGTCCAAAGATCAGGGCTTGATCCATCACCGTTTTTTAGCTCACTGCACCATCCCAGCTCAGAACTTGGCTATATGCAAATTAGTCTGTTCCTGTCCCAGTGCATGATGGGAACAGGGCAAACCAAACTACCAAGCCAATTCTTATACTGGGAAGGAAACAAGCTTCCGGGGACCGGTTTCTACCATTTCAGGCGTCGTCGGCCCGGCTTGCTTGAATCCTGATGGTGCAATGAGCAAGGGACTCGCATCAGAGTATACCCTTCCACGCTTATGGTGGACAAAATGATTCAGAAAAGGGGGTGGTGATGAACAGAGTGCCTGAATTAAGCAGACCACTCTTACCCAGTCCAAAGATCAGGGCTTGATCCATCACCGTTTTTTAGCTCACTGCACCATCCCAGCTCAGAACTTGGCTATATGCAAATTAGTCTGTTCCTGTCCCAGTGCATGATGGGAACAGGGCAAACCAAACTACCAAGCCAATTCTTATACTGGGAAGGAAACAAGCTTCCGGGGACCGGTTTCTGCCATTTCAGGCGTCGTCGGCCCAGCTTGCTTGAATCCTGATGGTGCAATGAGCAAGGGACTCACATCTGAGTATACCCTTCCACGCTTATGGTGGACAAAATGATTCAGAAAAGGGGGTGGTGATGAACAGAGTGCCTGAATTAAGCAGACCACTCTTACCCAGTCCAAAGATCAGGGCTTGATCCATCACCGTTTTTTAGCTCACTGTACCATCCCAGCTGAGAACTTGGCTATATGCAAATTAGTCTGTTCCTGTCCCAGTGCATGATGGGAACAGGGCAAACCAAACTACCAAGCCAATTCTTATACTGGGAAGGAAACAAGCTTCCGGGGACCGGTTTCTGCCATTTCAGGCGTCGTCGGCCCGGCTTGCTTGAATCCTGATGGTGCAATGAGCAAGGGACTCACATCTGAGTATACCCTTCCACGCTTATGGTGGACAAAATGATTCAGAAAAGGGGGTGGTGATGAACAGAGTGCCTGAATTAAGCAGACCACTCTTACCCAGTCCAAAGATCAGGGCTTGATCCATCACCGTTTTTTAGCTCACTGCACCATCCCAGCTCAGAACTTGGCTATATGCAAATTAGTCTGTTCCTGTCCCAGTGCATGATGGGAACAGGGCAAACCAAACTACCAAGCCAATTCTTATACTGGGAAGGAAACAAGCTTCCGGGGACCGGTTTCTGCCATTTCAGGCGTCGTCGGCCCGGCTTGCTTGAATCCTGATGGTGCAATGAGCAAGGGACTCACATCTGAGTATACCCTTCCACGCTTATGGTGGACAAAATGATTCAGAAAAGGGGGTGGTGATGAACAGAGTGCCTGAATTAAGCAGACCACTCTTACCCAGTCCAAAGATCAGGGCTTGCTCCATCACCGTTTTTTAGCTCACTGCACCATCCCAGCTCAGAACTTGGCTATATGCAAATTAGTCTGTTCCTGTCCCAGTGCATGATGGGAACAGGGCAAACCAAACTACCAAGCCAATTCTTATACTGGGAAGGAAACAAGCTTCCGGGGACCGGTTTCTGCCATTTCAGGCGGCGTCGGCCCGGCTTGCTTGAATCCTGATGGTGCAATGAGCAAGGGACTCACATCTGAGTATACCCTTCCACGCTTATGGTGGTCCCCGGTAGCTTGTATCCTTTCTGGTGAAGAATTGGCTTGGTAGTTTGGTCTGCCCTGTTCCCATGATGCACTGGGCCAGGGACAGACTAATTTGCATATAGCCAGGTTCTGAGCTGGGATGGGGCAGTGAGCTAAATAACGGTGATGGATCAAGCCCTGATCTTTGGACTGGGTAAGAGTGGTCTGCTTAATTCAGACACTCTGTTCATCACCACCCCCTTTTCTGAATCGTTTTTGGCCACTATAGGTGTGGCAGGGTATACTCAGACATGAGTCCCATGCTCACTGCTCCATCAGGATTCAAGCAAGCCGGGCCGACGAGGCTGAAATGCCAGAAACCGGTCCCCGGTAGCTTGTATCCTTTCTGGTGAAGAATTGGCTTGGTAGTTTGGTCTGCCCTGTTCCCATGATGCACTGGGCCAGGGACAGACTAATTTGCATATAGCCAGGTTCTGAGCTGGGATGGGGCAGTGAGCTAAATAACGGTGATGGATCAAGCCCTGATCTTTGGACTGGGTAAGAGTGGTCTGCTTAATTCAGACACTCTGTTCATCACCACCCCCTTTTCTGAATCGTTAAAAAGATTTCCCAGCAGTAACGATGAGGCTCCACACTACCTGTCTATAAAAAGTTGATGGCAGTTCCTGATACTTTTTCCAGGCCCCAGAGGGTGTGCAGAGGAACCAAGCAGCATCAATGACAGTGGTAACAGCCCAAACACATACTTTGTTACATGTATTTTTAATTGCAGAATATCACTCATGAGGGTATCATGGCAGGTCGCAGAAGAGTAAGGCTAGCCATATGTGGATCTATACGCAGAGTCAGGTCTTCAGCCGCTGGCAGAATTCAAGGAGAGAGAAGGAGGCTCTGATGTGGTGTGGGAGGCCATTCCTTGCTTTAGGAGCAATGTTCAACAAGGGCCGACCTCGTATTCTGTTTTTGAATATGCCATTAAGAGTGTGCTAGTATGAGTCTGGCAGAGTGGTGGTGGTTGGAGGATTGGTGGAAATGTAAGGGGCTGTTCAGGTAGGCTGGGAATATGCAGTGCTTTGTATGTGTGGGTGAGGAGCTTGAACAGTGCACACTAGTGAGTGAATGGGTAGCCAGTAGAGGTCTCGCAGGTGAGGTGTCATAAGGGACCAGCATGGGAGGTTAAGAACAAGTCTGGCCTGGGAAATGCAAAGGACTTAGAGACCTTAAAAGCCCAAAATCGATCCTTGCAGACGGATATGGAGAGGCTTGAGATGCAAGCAAGAAGAAACAACCTTAGAATCATTAAGATACCGGAGGGATCAGAGAATGGAGACATTAAGGCATTTGTCTGTAACTCCTTAGGGAGGGTGTGTTGAAGGACAGACAAGATATCGATCTGGAGAAAGAAATTCAGAGGGTTCACAGAGATCCCTTTAAGCTACATCCTGACAGATAAGCTCCCAGAAAAATGTTAATTAACTTTCAGACTTATGCTATCAAGGAATTGGTTCTAGGGAGAGCTTTAACTGATACGGCGCTTCATTTTGACTCTGTGATTTACCAAATCCGTTCAGATCTTGGAAAAAGAACTGCGCAAAGGCAATGGGAGCTTGGCTCCAGAATGCCTGAGCTAAGGATTCCGGGAGCACACGTCCAAATGAAATTCCCTACATTACTGAAAGTGATGTGGAGGAATAAGATGCATAACTTTAGCTCCCAAGAAGAAGTGGGTCACTTCTTGGCCCAAATGAAGGGGTAATTAGAGGTAAATACGGATTTCTGATATGCTCTTATTCCAGTACGGAATTAAGGAGTGAAAGGCAAGAAAGTAAAAAAAGAAACAAACACATATAAAATACAGGGGGCCACCACTAATTATTTATTAGTTATACTTTTTTTTTCTTTTTTAGGTTAGGTGCCTTTGCTGCTCTTGGGAGGTGACGGGTGTCCCGAATAGGCATTTTTTTTTATCGCCAAGGGATGGAAGGAGGGTTTCTCATGGGAGGGTGGAGGGGGGTGCACAGGGTGTAGGGAGCAAGAGGGAAAAAACAGAAAAATTAGTCCTCATACAAGTCAAAGGAAAAAACGTTAGGTCAATGCGGGAAGAGCTCTGGGAGTCTTGAAAATGAACAGGTCAAATAAAATTACGTTTATTACCTAGAATGTGAATGGATTGAGAAACAGGAGGAAGCTGTCCTGGGTTTGTGAATTTTTAAACAATAGTGATGCCCATATCTGTTTGTTAGAAGAAACCCATCTAGAGGCCCATGAATGTAAGCAAGGGTTTGGTAAGCGTAGATGGGTTCAAGATGTGCTCTGCTCTGAACAAAAGGGTAGCACAAGGGGAGTTGCACTAATTGTTAGAGGTAACGCGGGGATAAAGGTAGAACATTTTGACACAGATCAGTCAGGGAGATGGCTGGTTGTTACCTTGACAGTTTGCGGGTTACCTTTAGTATGTGCAGCGTATTATGGGCCGAATGAAGATAATTTGGGGCCCCTTTTAAACTTAGAGGCTAGTCTGCTAAATACATCCGCACCCATTATAATCGGGGGGGATTTTAATCTGGTACTGGATAGGCAGTTAGACCGGACCTCCAAAGCGAAATACACTATTCCACCTAGAATGTTTTCTGTGCTCAAAAATGTTATTAAAGTATTTAATTTATTGGACATTTGGAGAGTTAAGAATGGCAGCCTGAGGGATTTTTCTTTTTATAGTAAGAAATATAAACATCACTCCAGAATTGATTATTTCTTGGTGGATCAGACTATGTTTTCGGAAGTCGAGTCTATAGTGCATATTCCAGCGACCATATCAGATCATTCAGCTGTGGAGTTGATATTCAACTTTAAACAAAAGGAGTGTCAGAGGAGGTGGACTCTCGATAGGACCTTGCTATTGAATGAGCGGGTGAGGCTAGAGCTAGAAGTAAAAACGGATGAATATTTTAGGTTTAATACAGGCTCTGACAAGGACCAGATAGTATGGGAGGCCTTTAAGGCATATATAAGAGGGCTTTTAAGTTCTATAATGATTGTCAAAAGGAAATCTATGAAAAAGGCTGAGGCCGATAGGCTCAATAAGATCAAGGAAAAAAAGAAAGAACTACAGCAGGCCTCTATGGCTTTCCAGAATTTAGTGCAGCAGTTGGAAAGAAAGCTAGAGGGTCTCCAGGCAGATTTGCAGGCCAATTTAGATAGGATCTTGAAGGATAGATGGGACGCCAGTAAGCTCCAACATTTTGCTTACTGCGAGAAATTTGGTTCTCTCCTGGCCTGGAAGACTAGGGTGGACAGGGCTAGAAACCAGATAAAGAGCTTCATTCAAAGAGGGTAAGGAGTT
The DNA here is from genome assembly GCF_964261635.1 of Lissotriton helveticus. NCBI lineage: Eukaryota > Metazoa > Chordata > Amphibia > Caudata > Salamandridae > Lissotriton > Lissotriton helveticus. Next base: position 982,886,711 of record NC_136061.1, on the reverse strand, counting down.
CTTTTATATGATGACGACAAGATTCGGGAGGAGGCTAGATCATTCATGTATAACCTCTATGAGGAAGACATTGAATCAGGAATAGAGAGAGCTAGGTATTGGTTAAATTCCATAGAACTCCCTCAGCTGTCTGACGAAGATAGGCAGTTTTTGCATAAGAGTATAACCAAGGGAGAGGTCAGAGCACAACCTATGAAAATGGCTGGGGGCAAAGCAGCCGGCCCCGACGGGCTTCCAATAGAGGTCTATCTTGGGATACTGGACAATGTGGTGCAGGTTTTAAAAAATGTGTTTAATAAAATATACATGCAAGGAGAATGCAATCCAAGTTCATGGTCTGGTGCAATAGTGACTCTAATTTTGAAATCTAACAAAGATCCGCAGAAAATTGAGTCTTACAGACCTATATCCCTGTTAAATTCTGATCACAATGTCTTTGCAGGGATATTGGCTGCAAGGGTGGCTAAAATTATTAAGGCAAAAGTGCACCCTGATCAGAGTGGGATTATACCCGGTAGACAGCTGAATGAGCTCACCTTTCAAGCTGTAGGGTCAATAGATGTTGCGGCGAATAAGAAGCTCCCACTTACGATAGTTTCAATAGATGCTGCTAAGGCTTTTGATCAGGTGAATTGGTTAGATCTCTGGGAGACTTTACAAAGTTTTGGTTTTCTGAGAAATGTTGTGCGGGCTGTTAAATCCCTCTATTTTAACCCCCAAGCAAAAATGTTGGTTAATGGTGCTCTGACGCAATGGTTTAGCATCTCAAGAGGCACTAGGCAGGGGTGTCCTTTGTAACCATTATTATTTAATTTATATATTGAACCCCTAGTTTGCTGGCTCAGGGCTGATCCTCTCATTAAACCCTTTAAAAGTGCAGAACTGGAGTTAAAATTTGCTCTGTATGCGGACGATCTCCTTACGTATACATCCAATCCAGCAGAAGCTATAGCGAGGTTGCTTCAGAAGGCTGAAAAATTTGGTGAAGTTTATGGATATAAAATCAACAAGGACAAGACCGAAATAACGGAATGGAACCGAGCCAATGGAACACAGGGGGCAAAGTGTTGAATGAGATACCTTGGGATCCACCTAGCCCAGAATCTGGTAGACGTACCAAAGATTAACTGGAAGAGGGTTTCTAAAGAGGTTGGCAGTCTGTTAATGCGCTGGGCTAACCTTACTTTAAGGATTTACGGGAGGGTCAACCTCGTTAAAATGATAATCTTGCCTAAAATAACTTTCTTGTATAACTCGATTCCCTTATCTTTCAGCCCAAAGGATATTGTTAAACTGCAGGGTAAAATTGGCTCTTTTATACGGGCCACTAAAACTCCCAGAATTGCATGGAAAAAGCTTAGGAGAGGTCTTCTCAAGGTGGGAGGACGTGCTTTACCTGATCTACTTACTTACTGTCATGCTTTTAGAATTCTGGCCAACAAAACTGATTCTTCCTCACTAGGTTTACTATTTCAGACAATGTTACAGGATGTTCGGCAGGGGCAGGAGTTTTTTCTCTACAAGTTTGGAGATCCCAAGTTCTACAAGAAAGTTAGACTTAAGATCTTGGGAGCAGCATTAAAGAACTGGATTCATATCAGAAGGGGTTTGAAAATTCCATATTATACAGCACAGGCTCCAATCTGCGACTCTCCCGGCACTCCTGAATGTCTCCAGGATTACCTCTGTCAACCACTTAAATCGGCTGGTATTAGATTTTAGGGAGACCTCCAGGAGGACTCGCAGTTGATTGGGTGGGAGTCACTCTCAATTTTAACCTGTGGGACTCTGACAAGATTAAAGTTTTATCAGCTCTCTGCGTGGTGGGCAACGCAGTCCTGTGGCAAAGAGGATGCAAGTCTAAAATTCGATTCAGTCTCTAGAACGGGCACTTGGAAACGGGAAGTCTCTTTTTGGTACTGGGCCCTTTTGAAAGCTGGTGAAGCGGTGGAATCGGAAGTCAGAAAACTCTGGGGTAGTGATTTTGGAGGAAATTATCAGGAAATGTGTAACCTCTGGTGTGACTCTTTTTCTATGTTGCAGGCAGTAGTTAAACCAGCTGCACTTACGAGGAATCATCTTTACACTGCTTACAGAGTTTATTGGACTCTAAGAAAACTATCTAAAGTGACCGGGAGGGTGTACAACTGTCCCAGTTGTAAGTGTCCAGCATCAGACGATTTCCACATGTTTGCAGACAGTGCGAGAATCAAACTATTTTGGACCGAGGTACGTGGCTTCTTAGAAGATGTGTTGCATCAGCAGGTTGAAGTTTGTTCTAGGTCAAATCTTTTTTGGTCTTTTGACGGATTATGGTATGAATGCTCCGGCTTCTAAATTTGTGTTTTATGTAATAATCCTTGCAAGGAGGGAAATTTGTAGGGCTTGGAAATCCGAAATCCCTCTGTCCTTTGCAGAATGTCTGAAGCATATTATCTGTACCAGCGAATCTGACATGGCTTGTGACAATACTAGTATACACAAGATATGGGCGGCTCTAGTGGCCTGGAGGGAGAAGTGAAGTCGGTCCTATGATTATGCCAGGGTACTGTCAGTCCTGTTCTCCCCAGTAACATACGGTCATCCAGGTGCTGTGAACAGGAGTCGGATAAGGAAACAGTATTATCTTGAGGGAAAACTCCCTTTCTCGTTCCATAGGCCTTACACAAGGGTCAAAACAGAATTGGCCAGCATGGAATGGTTGGAGGTATCTCATCAAGAGCGTCCCTTAAGGCATGTATGAGGACTAAAAAAAAAGAACAAGTCTGGCCTCTGCGTTCTGGACAGTCTGTAGTCGTTTCATCAGTTGTTTGGTGATCACTGCATAGAGAAAGTTAAAGTAGTCTAGGCAGCTGGTGATGACGGTCTTTCAAGTATTGTTTGGTAGCTACTTGAATATTTTTTTCTAGCATCCTCAGAGTGTGGAAGCAGGATGTGGCGACGGAGCTGACCAGCTTGTTGCAGATGATGATCCGAAGTTTTTGTACTTGTGAGCTGGGGACAGGGGTGGATCCTATGTCTGTAGGCCACCAAACTGGGTCCCATGGAAGGCATCTTTTCCTGAAAATTACAACTTCAGCCTTGTCAGTTTTCAGCTTGAGGCAGCTGGCTTTATCCAGGTGGCCACTTCAGTCACGCAGTTGAAGTTGTTCACTGTCCTGGTGTTTTGTCCGAAAGGGACAGTAGCAGTTGCGTGTCATTGGCTTAGATGGGTAGGTTGATGTTGTGTGCTCGAATAACACAGAGGAACCCTAATAAATGTTTAGCAAATATATGCAGATATGAGCATATGGCTGCACTGTACATGCCAGTCACTGGAACACCTCTGGTGAGATGTGTAAGAAGCCATTGATCTAGTGGAGTGGATAGGAATGCCCTCCAAATAGCCTTTCATGGACAAGGCTTAGAAGAGCTTAAGGAATAGGATGAACCAGCAGGAGATGGTGCTCTTTGTCACCACCTATAATTAAAAAAATAAACAATACCTTGGGATAGATAAGTGTACTAAATAGTAAGACTAAGAGAAACCCAAATTGACTCTTCCTGTAGATTTAAATCTTTTTTAAGCAACTTCCATATATTTCAAATATCCATAGTCAATGAACAAACAATATGTGTACAAAATTCTGGTCTCTTTGCATTGTATTTATTTCATACTTTCATTTCAAACGGTCATCTTTTTTGTGTTTTCAAAATATGTATACAAAAATACATCATACCAACATATATATACACACATATTTACATTTATACATATAACACAAAAACCAATATATTTCTACTTTCTTATTATCAATGGGGATGCACCTCACAAGTATTTATCCTTGTGCATTCCCTTCCATGTTAGATCACCATCTTGGAGCTACCTTGAGGTTTTGTAAATTCAAACCACTATATGTTTTAGGTACTCCCAACTTATTCTGTATTGTTTTGATTTTTTATGGTGTCTCAAAATATCTGTCGATGCGTTTCAGCCACTCTACTAGTTGGCCTCATCAGGACTAGGGCAGTCGAGTGCATAGTTTTCAATTCCACCAGTCTTGTTACTTTCATGGGGACACCCTCGGCGGCGGAAGCGAAGCGTCCAGATAGCTACATCTTGGATTGCTCGACATTGCGAGGAGGAAATAGCTCCACCGTGAGAGGAGACGCCCATTCATTAGACACGACCCATCAAAGATTATTCCAGTGGAAAGTATTGCAGCGGAGATCGTTCGTATAAAGCATATCCGCCGAGGGTGTCCCAGTTGAAAGTAACAAGACAACCACAGAGTGCAACAGGTTACACAGACATATGATCTGAATTTAGACAGCAGGAACCTGTCAAGCAACAGAGCAGTTACAGGCTCAGTATTCACGGAATAGCCAAAACTCAAGTTGTACAGTAAAGTGTTTTCTTCAGACAGGAGAGGGTTTCACATAAAATGTGCAGTATTGGTTTTTAAACATCAGTCAAATCTTACACTCAGGAGCAGTGACCTTAATTAGCAAAACTATCCTTAAGGTGATCTAGAACTTTGTAGCGCTGGTATTACATAGAAATACTTACTATCAGGTTACATAGAATTTACCAGTCAATGCACCTGAAAGCAAAGTTATCCCTCAAGGTACCAAAACATAAAATTTTCAGCATTAGACTCTCTCTAAGGTTATAGGCATGAGGCCATTCACAACTGAGATATTTTTTTGAAAATATTTTTATTGTTTCAGCAATTACACCAATGCATAGATAAATTTGTGAGGTAAAGTTAACAGTTCACAGATATGGTGTCAGTGACAGCATAAATCAAACATTTCAATTTTCATTTTCCTTTTACATGTAACTCCCCCCTCCGACCTTCCTCAGCACTTCACTTTATGCAAATTGTACGTTGCGTAGCAATGCCTTGTTACTACGCACCGGTGTGATTCCCCAGTGTGATACTTTGTCTCCCACTTCAACATATATCCATTTATATTGTGCAGGCAAGGTCTGCAGTACATCCAGTGTGTATTTGTTCCATGTATCAGTGTATGTGTTGCCCAGTGTATTGGCCGCTGCGGGTCCTGCTATAGCCCCGTCTCTTATGGCTAACCCTGCGCGTATCTATACCTCGTGTGCCTTAGTACCCATTTCAAATTCCATTAGTAGTGCGTTCCAATCTAGTGAGATGGGAGTCTTTCTTAGGCCTCTGCGTTCCTCTCTGTGTAATTCCTGCCCTTCTGCCTTACCCCATCTCCGCACCTCCCCACTCCATGTCTCTACATCCGGTGGTCTGACTGATTTCCATTTCATTGCTATAAACCTTTTTGCTAACAACAACGCCAAATCCACAAATCTGGTAGCCACACTCCTCTTCCTCTCCTGGTGACCTAACCCCAGCATGCCATACAGTGAAGAAGTATAAGGCCTGCCCGGTGCCAGCGCAGTGAGGATCCGGTGAATCGTTACCCAGTAGTACCCCAGTTTGGGACAATCCCAGAACATATGTAGCAGGCCAGCATCATCCTGGTTACATCTGGGGCAGGTGCCTGTCACGTCAGGGAACATCGCACGTATTCTGTGAGGAGTTAAATAGGCCCTGTGGACAATCATTAGCTGGATAAATTTGAACTTAGGATTGCGCGACACTTTTTTAGGCAGTTTCAAAATTTTCTCCCATTCCTTTTCGCGCTAATACTTCTCCCTGCATCTCTCTCCCAGCGCAGCCGGATGGGCTGTAATGAAATAGCTTTGTTGGTTCTGATACCATTGGTCAGCCATTTCGTTAGGTGGCTACCTGTCCCCATAAGATATTGCATAGTGATTAGTGTATTCGTGTACAGTTCCACCCCATTCCTAGCCCAATGCGTAGTTATGTAATGTGTGACCTGCGCGTGCTGTATGAACAACTCCCGCGGTGTCTGGTGCAAATGGGTGAATTATGCATTTGTCAAAAGTCTGCCCTCCGAGAAAAAGTCTCCTATATGTAGAACGCCTACATCATGCCAAGGTCGCAGTGTGCGTTCCGTTAATGCCCCAGTCCCCAAGGGAATCCCCAGCAACGGTATCGTGGGAGCATACGTTAAATGTTTGGTCGTGTAACTGACCGCCTTTCTCCATTGTTTGATCGCTAACTTAAGCAGGGGTGGGGCTGATTCTGGCACCTTGGCTTTTGGAAGCAGCAACCGGTGGATATCTCCCCTATTCCTGTCTGCCTCTGTCATATTCAATTCTTGGAGATTACGACCCGCCAGCCAGTAAGCCAGCCACTGGAGTTGGCATGCATATCCATATGCAATCAGGTCAGGTACTCCCATACCACCCCCGTCTGTAGGAAGTTGTCATTTGGCTAGGCTCACGCGTCTTCTGCCCGTACCCCATATCAATTCCGTTAATATCATATTCAGGGTTTTGTAAAAGGACATGGGCACCAGAATCGGCAAGTTTGTGAAAAAAAATATCAGCCTTGGTAGTACTACCATTTTGGAGATCGCCACTCTGCCTGCCACCGACAGGGGTAGGGTGATCCAGAATTGCACCTGAGATTTCAGGGCAGTCAGGGCCTTACCGAGGTTGCCATCCAAGAGGTCTTGCGTTTGTCTGTATATTTGGATGCCTAAGTATTTGAAAGTCGTGGGCGCCATTTGGAAACGATAAGGTGGAAGGTTTATATGCGATTCCTCCGTTGGTCTGTGGAAACTGAACCCATAGGACTTCGCTGCATTGATCATGAGACCCGAAAGTCCGTGGAAGTCATTAAAGATCGCCGATAGCGGCTGCAGCGAGCATGTGATATCTTTTAGGAACAACAAAATATTATCCGCATATGCCGAGATGATATGATGGGTTTTACGTCTGGTGATCCCAGTCGCGACTGCCAGGGTTCGCACCTTTATCAGCAAGGGCTCTAGGGCGATTATAAAGAGCAAGGGCGACAGTAGGCACCCCTGCCGCGTACCCTTCGCTATCTCAAACTGGGCAGAGATACACTTGTTGGTCCTGACTCGCGCTGTGGGCTTGCGATAAAGGAGAGTCACCCATGCTATAAATTACGGGGGAATCCCAAATTTGCTCATCACCGCAAACATATAATCCCATCTAAGGGAATCAAAGGCCTGTCGAAGGTCCAGGGATATACACCCCTCGGATTCCGTCCCCATATCATCGTGAGTCATCAGTTGGCTCAATCTCCTTAATTTCAAGGCAGTGCTTCTGCCCGGAACAAAACCGCATTGGTCAGAGTGTATCATATCTGGGATGTATTGGGAGAGTCGGGTTGCCAAAATCTTACTGAGTATTTTGGAATCCGTATTTAACAGAGACAAGGGCCTGTAATTCTCCAACTGTAAAGCGTCCCTCCCCGGCTTTAATAGAGACACTATCAACGCCTGCAGCGTCCTGCCTGGTAAGGCGTCGCCTTCCAGTGCTTCCCTGTATAGTGTGTGTAAACGGGGGGCTAGCAGATCAATATAGGCCAAATAGAATTCTGCCGGAAGCCCGTCCGTCCCGGATGCCTTGTTCCCTGGCAATGCCTTAATGGCTTGCCTAACTTCAGCTATTGTGATGGGTTTCGAGAGGTCTGCACTTTGAGCGGCAGTCAGATGCGGGATACATGTGCCTGATAGGAATAACTCAAAGTCTCGGACCGAAAGCGATGCGTGTGGGCTATACAGATCAGAGTAATAATGCTGAAACGCAGTATTTATCTCTTAGTTGGGTCTGCATTATCGCTCCGGACCTGTCCTTCACTTCCATTATGGGAGCGCCGTCCGGGGCGTTGCGTGTTAATCGTGCTAAGAGCACACCTGCTCTGTCAGCCTGTGTGTGTTGGTGTATTCCCTAAAGTCTACTACCCTTAATTCTTCCAATAGTTCCGCGTGCTGTATATGGGCCTCTTGGAGTTGTGTGAGAGTGCCGTCTGTACCTGCACCTCGCTTTCTAGCATCGCCAGGCTGCCCTCCACTTCCCGTAGCTTGTCCAGAACCAGGTACCTTACACCCACCTTTGTACCCATCGCCACCACACGCACGGTCGCCTTTAAGGCGTTCCATTCAATTTGCCTGGAGCTGGCCGTGTTTTCGTTTTCGTCAAAGTATTTTGTGCTTGCTTGTAATAATGTAGACCTGAAAACTAAATCCTCCAGCAAACCCGGGGACAATCGCCAAATCGGTATTGGAGTGGGCAGTCTTCCCCACTGTAGCAACAGTTCCAATGGGTTGTGGTCTGACAGTGTCTTTCCCATGTGCAGCACAGATACAACAGACGCCGTCAGCGACCTGGAGCAGAAAATACGGTCAATTCTGGTGTGCAACTTGTGGGGCGGGGAGTATAACGTATATTCCCTATTAGTCGTATTCAGCGCCCTCCAGGCATCATCTAGTTCCCAGCCATTCGCCCATTGTGCTAACGCTATGGCCTGCTTCCTACTTTCTGTCGCGTGTAGTGGTGGGTGTGATCTGTCAAGTGTGAGGTCTAATACCGCGTTGCAATCACCACCTATAATCCATTCATGTGCCGTCCAGTCTGATAACACTCTACTAACTTCCTCGAAAAACCGTGATTGGTCTGTGTTGGGAGCGTATATACTGCCCAATACTATGCATGCGCCATTCAGTATCCCCCGTGCGAACACGTAGCGACCATCCCTGTCCACTCTTGTTTCTATTAATTTAAACGGAACAGTGTTTCTAATCCATATTGCCGCCCCCCGGGAAAACACAGAGTATGTCGTGTTATAAAGTTGACCTTTCCATTTCCGTAACAACTTAGTACTCTCCACCCCGTTCAGATGTGTCTCTTGGAGGTACGCAATGTGTATTTGTCGCCTGTTCAGTTGGGCCAACACTCTGTGCCTTTTATGCACAGAGCCCATACCTCTCACGTTCCAAGAGCAGACCTTGTAATTGTTAGGAGACGACATGACACCAAGTACTCCCACCACAAGACATTGCCCCTTTCCTCATTAAAACTGTCAATTTGGTGTACATTGTTAGTGCTGTGTGTACGTGCATTTCCCCAACCTTAAGGTCCCCCTGCCAGAACCGTGGAGGACCAAACCATAGTACCCAATAGGGGCATGAACAGAATGCAATCGTGCCTAAGCTTGGGGGGCGTGAGCCCAGTCGGGCGTTCTTACCAGATATTTACCAAAAGTCTTGTTTACTTAACACCCTAGTAACAACAGGGTCCCTGGTTCCTAGTCCCCTCCCCCCCGTTCAGTTAATTAGTTCCTTCGATACATTACCAAACTGCATCCGCTGCGCCAGTGCTCACATTTCTTCTGCCATCTGCGCCGTGATGCGCGGGAATAATTGCAGGCTGACATCTGTATCTGAAGCCGCCGTTCGAGAGCTGGTGTGGCTATTTGACGCCTTACCAATGTTCGCATCATGTTCTGCCAGAGCATTAGTTGTCAGCAGTGCTATTGTTATAGGATTCCCTCCTCTCGACGCTTCGAGTTGGTCAGTCTGCGGGACCTCCATCTCCGGGGTCCGCGGCCGGCTCTGGGTCATGTCCTGATCACCGGTCAATCGTTCCTGCAGTACTTCCGGTCGAGCCCTTTGGGCCTGTGGCGGCGTGAGTGTTACCTCCATCCACTCTGAGAACTCTTCGGGGGTGTCACAGAAGTAAGTCTTACGATCATGGATAATCTTCAGGCGTGCCGGGAAGAAAAGTGCGTATTTCATATTACGGTCTCTCAGGGCGCGTTTTACTCCCCAGAAAGACGCCCTGACTTTCTGTACAGCCTGAGTGAAATCCGGGTAGATGGAGACTGTTTGATTCTCAAATTTGAGTGGGCCGTTCTCCTTCGCAGCCTTCAGCACTGCATCCCTGTCTTTGAAGTGTAGGAGGCGTGCTATCAGTGGGCGAGGCGGAGCTCCTGGTCTGGGCCGTTTGGGGGGTACCCTGTGCGCTCTTTCTACGCTATACATCTGGGTGAGTTCCGCCGGGTCCAGTATTGTTTTCAGCCAGTCCTCCACAAAGCGGGTCGGATTCGTCCCCTCGCTGCGTTCGGGCACGCCCAAAATGCGAATGTTGTTGCGTCGCGAGCGCCCTTCGGCATCATCCACTCTGTCTCTTAATCCCCGGATCTGTTTCTCCATGTCCTCAAGGCGCGTGGAATGTACCGTCTGCTGCGGTATCAAATCAGCGAAAGCGAGTTTGTGTTCTGTCACTTTCTCAGCTAATTTCTTGTGATCATCCTTCAGAAGTGACAGCCCCGTCGACATCGTGTCAATTCGTGCTTCAAAGGCTTCCCTGGAGGCCCTCATTTTTGTCAGGATAAGGTCCAGTTTGGCCTCCTGCGTATTGATGCCAGTTAGGGGGACTATGTCGTCATTTGAGTAGGCCAGAGGGTCTTCCGATCCAGAGGATTGTACCCCATTGCACGGCGCCGGGTCCTGTTGGCGAGCTTTGTTCCTCCCCATCGCTCTCAGCGGTATCTCGCTCAGCAGATGGGTATTGTAACGGGCACCCCTCCTGCACAGCAAGTCAGCGCTCCTGACGTAGGGAAGCCCACCCTATTCCCTCTGGCCAATATCGTGAGGGTCTACTCCAGTAGGGTATCCGCGATGCGTGGCAGGATTCCCCTCGCCTCTATGGGCTTTCCCATCGGACTCCCAGTATGGCATAGAACGACGTCCTCGGATCTCATTAAAGGGACCCCTATGTAGCTGCAGCCACAGTCAAGGCGTCACTCTCCATCAGGCATCTCAGCGCAGACCACATCTCTGCTGGTATCGCCTCATGTGTAGGTCCACTCCGCTAGGTTTGGCCAGTCCCAAATTTGCCTATGAAATGCTGTCTCTCAAGCAGGTTGCCAACGACTGTGGTGGGTGTTCCACTCCTGGAGCCCACACCGGCTCCGTGCCTCGGTGCTATAGCCCCTCGTCGGTGTGCAGGAATGAAAGCGGAGGGGGGGGGAGAGACTGCAACGAGGGCCGTTCCACACCACCAGGCCCGCAATTGTTCTTCAATATGGATCTCCGCGGGCGCGGGTTGCTGGGGGTCTCTTATATAGCCGTCAGTGCAAGGTACCCCCGTTGTGCGTACCTCGTGCACCGTGCCCGCCTGTGGGTCACCTGCGCCCCGATGTGACATGCACCAATCCTCCCTGCACAGACTTTGGGCCAGTGTCCTCTCAGATGCCAAGTCCGTGGCCCGAGCGCCCCCCTGGCGGTCTCGCTCCGCAACGCTGCTGTGTGTCCGGTGGGGCCCGGGGCTGCACCCGGCGTCTCGCTGTGTCTGCTCCCTTCGTCTCGCCTCTCCCGGCGAGTGCGCGCCCTAGCCCGTGGGGTTTGTAGGTGTCGTCTTCCCCCTCCAGGCCATCTGTTCTCGTACTGTGGGACGGGGACTGCGCTTGCACGGCGCTACCTCTGGGTTCCACACGAGGCCGCCTGCGCCCACCCTCGTTTCTGCTGCGGTCCGGCGAGCGAGTCCTCTCCCACCTTCAGGGGCCACCCCCTGTGCCGGTGTGGGCGCAGTCGTTGCCTCCTGCCAGTAATACCTGTTGTCCGGACCCGATGGGGCGTGGGCGCCTCCGGGGCGTTCTCCGCTATGGCGACGGCGGCCGCCGGAGTCTCAATCTCGGATCAGTGACTGCCTTTCCACCCCAGTCGTGCCTCTCGCCGTGCGAGGCGGTCACGGGAGCGCCCTGAGCATTCCGGCGGCTGATCTCGACAGGAATCGTAGCTGCGGACGATGGGTCGCCGTCGCACCCAGGTCAGTGCCACTTCCAGTCCGCCTCCAGCAGCACTGTGGGTCGTGGCTTCCCCCTCTCCGTTAGTCCCCGCTGCTGATCTGGCTTGAGCGTCTCGGTTTAGGGATCTCAGGTCTTGTAAATACCTCCTGGCGCAGCTACAGCCGTTTCGCAGGAAAGACGTGTGAGGGAAGGGGTTGGATACCAGGCATTCAGGATAATTTGCTAATATTTAAGGGGTTTACAGTCGGAGCTAGCTCAGCTCACGTCTTCCATTCTCGGCTGCTAGCCACGCCCCCCATTCACAACTGAGATAATACTCTAGGTGACCAAAACATATTTCATGATTGATAAAACCTGAAAAAAAGCGCTTGCAAAATCCCAGGATACCAATGAAAGTCAGTAAGGCACTAGGAAATACACATTTTAAATCAAGCCTCTGAGTTACAGGTCCACTCTACCCCATAATGTCCATTTCTTGACGACTTCTGAATCAAGGATTTCCAATACCAAGTGTACCTTAATTATTTTCTCTACATATATTAGCTTAAATTGTGCACCAAATTTAATCCCGGCAGAATGAATGCCAAGCCTTAAAGTTCAAACACTGTCAACCTGCAACTTGTTTTTCATCTTCCTCTTTCCCCATGTCTGCTCCGGCCAACTTGAACAGAGGCACTAGAGATAGAACATGCTGACAAACTACAAAAGGTAGACAGCAATGAACCTCACTGTTTTCAGTGGTTGATTGTATGCAATTTCCCCGTTTCTGTGTAGATTACACATGTTCTGAGGTAATTTTTAAATGCAGTTGGGCTGGACTGCATTTTAAGGTTTTCCTAAGAAAATTTGAGCTGAAATGTGTGCATGAGTAGAGCTCTCTTTAGTCGTTGATGCTCAGAAGTGAATGAAGACAAGCAATTCTAGTGAAAGGTATTCATGAATACACTGTGTCTAATGATCTTTATGAATAATTTGGTCAAAATGCCTGTCTGACAAGCAACTACCACCATTAAGAGGGACAAAGTCTTCACTGGCAAAAATCACTACTGCTCACATACATACACCCCCACCACCATTTCCACACTTACACCCCCTCCTCCCCACAGTGTTTAGTGCTGCCCACACAGTCTGTCACCCTCTTGGTGTTTGCCAAATGTCCCTCATTCTGTACAACCTGCCTGGACCTCATTTGCTCTCCCATATTCCTTCTCTCAGAGAAGCCTCTCCTATGAAGCAGCTGGGATACAGTAACGTGGCCTTGTACACATGCTCTTCCACAAGGGTGACCTCCTGTCCAAAAATTACACGGATTGTCCCTAATTTTCAGCCTGATGTCCGTTGTCCATTACCTATTACTGATCTAATTAGACAGCATTCGTCCATAACTTCAGGACTGTTCCTTTTTTACAGCTTTCTGGCATATAATGCAGTTGCATGATGTATAGATAAGAACTGCTTCCTCAAAGGTTATTGAACAATGAATGGAACATACTTTTCACAGAACAAAATAACACTGTAGGGCATTTGAAAAGCTCCAGTTTGTTGCCTGTACTACTTTTTTCTGGCTCTATTTATTATGGAGTTCCAATTTCTTTTCTTAATTTTACAGTTTTCCTCTAATATAATGTGGCACTAAGATTTTTACATGCCTAGCAGATTTTAACTTTACTTGAGCATTGTGATGTTTCTATTATTGTTGTTTAAGGTGGATAGGTGCTGGACTGAATGACTGAATGAATGAATGAATGGATGAATGGATGAACGCGGCGATGGATGAGCAAGTGGATGGATTGATGAAAGGATAAAGAGCGTGGCATGAATGGAGAGTGAAAACAGGAGGATGGCTCTATAGATGATTCAATTGGTCAGGAGGATCTATGGATGAATGGGTCAATGGTGGATGGATCTTGATGAATGCATGAGAAGATACATGAATGGATGGAGATGGGTGCCTGAATGGAAGGATGGAAATGGAGGGATGGATGGATGAACATGACAAGTCTTTGGGTGGATAGCTGAATCAATATGGGTTAACTGTTGGATCTCGGTTGGATGGATGGATGGATGCTTGGATGGATCTGAGTAAATGGATGGATCTTGGTGGGTGGATGGATGGATATACAGAAGGATGAATGTACAAGTGCCTGGATGGATGGATCTATGTGGATGGATGGATCTTGGTGGGTAAATGTCTAAATATTGTTAGGTACATGGATGGATAGATCAATGAACGGATGGATGGTCGGTGCTATGATGAAAGGATGGATGGGTGCTTGGATGAATAGATCTGTGTACATTGACTGATCTGGTGGGTGGAAAAATCGACAAATGGGTTGATGGATGTATCTTGGAAGCATGGACAGATTTACAGAAGGATAGTTGGGTGCTTATATGAAAGGATAGATCTGGGTGAATTGATGGATCTTGGTGGATGGATGGTTGGATATAGGTGAATGGGTGGATCTTTGTTGGTGCATGGATGGAAAGATGGATGAATGAACGGATAGGAACAAACTCCCACAAACTGAACAATATACTATTAATCTTTCTGTAAACCATGGCATTGTGTGAGCTTCAGCTCATTGTTTTAGAGAGGTTGAGGGCTTCTGGTTTGGACTTTGACTTTAAAGAAGCTGCTGATACCCACTGGAAGATTTGTGAGTAACACCAGAGGGGGTTTCATAGCCTTGGTGGCCTTCATTCAGACACACAAACATGCTCTGTAGTTTTATTGGAATACAATCCCAGTTAGCAACTGTCACTGGTAAGATAAAACTACAATGCAGCCACATTGTTAAAAGAGTTATTCGCCTGATGTGACAAGCAGAATAGGCCACTTCCCTTCCCCATAAATTGCTCTGTACTCGGCTCAGAAATATTTCAGCTGCATCGAATAGGAAGGCAGACTTTAGCTACAATCCTGTTGGATTTTATGACCAAAAAATACTTTATAAAACACAAATTAGCAAAGAGAAAAAGGAAAAAATTCCATGAATTGCATTATGCTAAAATTAGCAGGCCCAGCTTTAGAACATTCTGGCAGCGGGTGTGGGTCTCTTTAATGCCGTCCTGAGGTAGTGTAACACATATCCATTAATTAAATAAACTGTCCATTAATGAAGCCTAATGTCCATTGTCTGGTATTGATCGGACAACATACAGAATGTTCCCATACTTTAAGCACTATTTCACTTTCTACAGTGAGACAGTCCATGTCACATGAAGTTAAACTGAAGGCTTTTCCATTGTTCATAATTGATTTTATACCGGGCAACATGTGTCTAGAATTGTAATGCAGCTTCTTGACAACCAGTCATGTTGCTTACTACATTCATCAATCGCCACCATTAACTGTGGCCATAGTATCTATGCTGACCTTGGATTGGCTGATTAGTGGCATGCTCTCTGCTCAGTGGTCCAATAAGTGTACGCTAGTCATTACCTACTGGCTTGTTAATCTGCCTTTGGCCAATTGTTGGAGTCTTTTCCAGGGATACACTGGACTTGTTTTTGATGTTTGTTCTTCCAAGGAGGCAACTGACCTATGGGTTTATGACTGGATCTTGGTCAACCTAGGTCTATCCTGGCCAGACCAACAGGTAAGAGACGGGACTGACTCAGTCCCTGCCTTCCCTCCACATGCACCACCACCACAGTATGCCACACATTCAGAGGGCTTTTCATTTCAGTTCTAGGCTTGTCTGCTGAGAACTCTCCCCAGTTTGGCAATATAACTTTTTCTCTGATAGGGAGATAATATTTCATGACCTTAAAGTCCAACATGAGGAAACTACAAGTGCTTCAAAATTCTACAACGAGGCCAGTAATCGGCATTAAGAGGAGAGAGCATTTGACAACTATGTCACATGGTGTGAAATGGCTGCAAGTAGAGATGAGGATCCATTTTAAGGCACTGATGCAAAATGTTGTCTGTGGTTCAGCACTTGCATGGTTGTGCATGGACAGGAGATTTACAATCCTACCAGAGGAGGCAAAATTTCACCTCCATACCTGGACATCAAACTGTTATGAAGACATTATAAATGATGCTGATAATGATGCTCATAATGAACGTCATTCTGGTGGTGACCTCTCCAGGGTGTGTAGATGGTAAAGTCTTCATTGACACGGTAAAAATATTAATCAAAGTTAGTAATGAATAGCCTTAGGCACGTTTTTCAACAAAAAACATACAAATACAATTCCCAAGAAACGTACATGATATACTTTAGGGTTCTGCAAATGTGAAACATGAACAAGAACTGGGGTGATTTGAAGGGCGAACCATCAATAAAAGAGCAATTGTGCTTTTCAAATGCATTACATGAACTGTTGCTTCAAAACTGGGGGTAACTACGTTGTGTAGAAGGAAGTGTTTCAAGGTGTCGAATGGTATGCAGTGGGTTGGGTGTGCGGTGCACTGGGCCACAGATTGTGGTTTACTGTTCCAGGGGTAATGTTGGAGTGTACCGAAGACTGGCGGCCACTGTGCGGAGTCTGTGGTGCACTGTGCCACAGAATGTGGATAACTGTTCAAGGGGTAATAGTGGAGTGTACAAAAGACTGGCGGCCACTCTGCTGAGTGTAATGGTGCACTGTTCTGTGGTAGCAGTGTGGTATGCAGTCTGTGATTGTGCACTGTGCCGCTGGTGGGGTGACACTATGCAGTGGATGGTGGTGCACTTTGTCAGAGGGTGGCAGAGCACTGCTCTGTAATTGACAGTGCCCTGTGCTGTGAGGGCTGGTTCACTATGGCATTGAGCTGGGTATGATGATTGAGGTGATTGTGGGATTTTTAAAAAACTTTTTTATGTGCTCTTTTTCTGCATCTCATTCATGATTTTAAGTTTGACCTGTAATTGATTCAGCCTTCTTCAGCAACTATCTTCTTCGCTCCATGAACCTTCATCTGTTGACATGAGACACTGTCAATCATTATGGTGATTTGACCACTGATGTTTTTCAGTCTCTTCTTTATTGGCTGATTAGGAGTATCTGACTGCTTCATGTGGAATACAAGAGGGACTATTTTACATCTGAAAAGTATAGATCATCATTACATATATAATTTGTTATCTCATCCATGCACCGTTTACACAAAGTAATCCTATTTTAATTGTTTCCCAGCATTGCAGTAGGATTTGTTTTTCGTTTGGCTTTTCTAGTGCTTGTACAAGAACTTGAATCTATCACGTGAGACAGAGTCTAGGCTGATAGATGAGAATGTGTGGGGCAAACAGCATGGAGGGTAGGTTGACAAACTGCACTAGATTAGTCCGAAATAATCACAATGAAATACTCACACACGTGCGTTATCTCCCTTAAATTTGATTTTACTTCCTCGCTGTCTCTAGTAGTAGTGGTACCATTGCCTAGGAGCTGGAAATCCACATTAATCAACAGAGAACTGCTTAAGTCAGAAAAGGAACGGTAGGGCTGATGCGACTGGCGAGGAAAGTAAGGCCAGCTGATTGATTCTGAACACGTGATGTCCGGGTGTGGATTTGGACATCATCACTCATTCATGATCGTTTGGCAGAATAATAGAAAATGATTCACACTGTATAAGACTATACCTTGTATGGCGGACTTACAGTGAATTGAGATCTATTACTTGCAGATTTTGTTTTTTGTTATTTACACTGTGTCTTGGCCACTACGTTTCCAGTCTTTTGAAGGAATATCTATTTGGTGTTCCTCAAGCCCTGAGGAAGTGTAGCAAGACGAAACACTAGTTGGCTGTGCTTTTAAATGGGGCATATTTGACAAAGAAATAAAATGAATCTTTTTCTACGCGTTATAATTTGTCCGATCTTTGTACTATCTATGTTGCCACTATACTTGGGTTGTATCCTTTAGATTAGCTTAGTGATTAATAGATCATGTTGCATTGGTATTCTTATATTTGTGTATACCAATTTTTTTTATATTAATTACATTGATCTTGCAATAATGTGAAATAATCTTACAATAATATTCTGATTTGTCTTTTTTGGAGTGCTCTAGACAATTATGTGATTTCTTTGGTTTTGCTGCTGGCAAACTCCATGTTAACAATTCTTTTCAGTAGAAGTGTTGTACCACTTGTTTTTCATTCTTGCCTCTTTTTTATTGGCCACTTTGTGTGAGGGGTTAATGCAGGTAGTTTGTTCCATTGCAGCAAGTTGTAATAGGCCAGCAGGGCTGACATTGTTTGCATTGATTTATCTGATCTACATCCAGGAAGGTGGAGTGCAAGCTGTTTAAGCACCTTTGAATGTTGTGTGGTGGTGGACAGGTTCTGCAGTTCAGTGTTAGAAACCTTTCAGGCAGACCATCTTGTCTCATCTCTTGGGAGTCTGGGCACATGGCTGGCCAGGACAGGTCGTGCTCAAATATGTACAAGGTGGAGCAAATCAATTACAACTGGCAGAAGAAGGAGCACACAGATTAAGGGTAAGACCATCGGCTCTGACCCTCAAAGTAGCACCTATACAAATTCTCACACTCTCACCAGTGAGGCCACACCCACAAACTGCAGAGTAGGCCCAGGGCCTCGTCTAATCCAGAAATAAATCAGTTTATTTCAAGGATGTTGCCTACACATCCCAAAGAGCAGACTTTAGTAGACTTACCACTGTCAGCGTTGCCAACTGCTTCAACTACTACTGCATGGACATAGCAGTCTAGCAGTCATGTGGCATTCTGCATATGAAGAGTGAAACTCCTGACGCAAACCCCCTTCAGCCTATGGCATGCAGGGTTTTTTATACTCCCTGTCCAGAGGGCCTATAGGGAAGGCACTGGAGTTAAAGAAGAGCAGTTCCTCTGTTAAGGCCGCAGAGGGTAAGGAATGTTGCTTGCTGGCAAGTAGACCACTGCCTTTTTGAAAATTAATGATAAGACTTTGATCAGAGAAGGAAGGAGGAAGCAAATTATTAGCCTTTGAATTATCCTTCGAGAGGCTAGAATCCTTATCCACCATCGTTACGATGTTGGAGACACAGGCAAATATCTTCTCTGTCTGGAAACAAGTATGGGCCCTAGAAAAAGACTGTTCTCTAAGGTACGTTCTGACCTTCGCTTGGCAAATAGGATAACGTCATCTAAAGTCAAGTGCAGCACTGTCAAGGACTGAACACAGTGCTGAAACATGCTCTGCGTTACACATTGGTGAAGGCACCTAAAGGGAAGGGACAGCAGTCCACTAATTCGTCTTAGCGTCGAGACCCGAGCCTGCAGAAGAGACAGGGTTTGAGGAGAGAAGGGGAGTGTTTGAGTCAGTCAATAGTTGTCAAGTCGAAAGGAGCAAGGCCAGTAGAGTTCCAGAGCTGTCCTCAAGTTGACAGACTGACAGAAAGCCTCAAGTTCTGAGGGACAGTAAATGGAGTCGGAAATTCTGACTTAATCTTCTGTGGCTTCAGAACCAGAGGATAAGGAAAAGTCCAGTGTAAGCAAACAGTACTGTAACTCGGAATGGTCAAAGGAAAAGGACCATTTCCTGGCGGTAGATGATTTTTTCTTTCAATGGCGCTTTTGTATTTTTTGTGGGGAAGCTTTTTTTGGGAGATTTTTCCCTTACAAGTGAAGGACTTTGGAGTTTTCCTCCAAGCCCTGCATATGGTATGCTGATGCTGCGAGGGCCCACTGAGGAGATCGGGACTTAGGTGCAAGCAGCGCTTCGGTGCCTGAGGCTAGAGGTGTCCAGGCTCTGCAACATACGCTGGTCTGAGGGAGACCACCGTACCAAAGCTCGTGACTTCCTCGCTTCTGAAGGTGGTTAGTTACCCCCCTCGGGGACAGAGGTGCAGTGGGCCTAATTACAACCTGCACAAACTGAGTGACCTCGTGGTCTGGCGTATGTTCTGGGGATGACTCAGAAGCAGCAGCCATGGTGGAGTGCAAGGGGCAGCAGAAGGCCCAGACCCAAATAGACAAACTCATCCACTGCAGTAACTGAATCCTCACAACAAGTTAGGAAGTGTCAGCCCCTATACTGATGGATGTACTGAAAGCAGTACAAGACACCAGGGCTTCATTAAAGTGGACTCGCTAGCAATAGACCTGAACCTGGCAGACCTATGCAAAGTCACCTACTGGGTCACCCAGATAGAACAGCAGATCACTGAAATGTCCATGGAGCAAAGCAGCCTGAAAAAGATCATGGCAGAACTACGATGCAGGACGAAACAGCTGAGATCCCGCGTGGAGGGGTGGTCCTGTAGAAATAGTGTTCTCTTTGTGGGACTACTGGAACATGAAGAGGGTGAAAGCTTGGTACTCTACTTACAAAAATGGATCTTGGACTACTGGCAGCCCAAAGGCCTCTCCAATTACTTTTCAATACAATGCCCCAGAATGCCGTCCAATTCCCCACCGCCAGGGGCCCGCGGAAAACTGCCATTTTCTACTTACCCAATTTTAGAGACTGAGATGACCTCTCATAGACAGGGCGACGCAGAGGAGACCTCCACATCGGGGAGGCATAGATCATGCTGTTCCAGGATTATATGAGGCAAATTCAAAAACAAAGGCGCTCTTTCGAGGTAGAGAAGAGGCTTTGCAGGGAACTAACCATGAAGTACATGTCGTTTTACCTGGCAAAACTTAAAATCCTTCATGAAGGCAGATCACAGTCTTCAAGGAACCAACCCAGGCATTAGAATGGCTAGACACGCAGGACTCACATGCATTACGGTGGGCCAAACAGGCATGGAGACACTCCACTACACACAGATCTGACACGCCGGAAACTGAGATCTCCCAACAGGACAAGCCAACCCAATCTATCAAAACCTCTCTAGATGCTGGGAACGCACTGACCTGAGCACATAGTACAGTGTTGACACCACAAGCAGGTCGGAATGCCAGGATGGAGCAGTTGAAAGCGATTTTGCTGTTTTGAGACTCACAGAAGTGTACATTGTTCCCCGACCCCACCCCTTCAACACATCTCTAGTGGCAGAACTTCATTCTGGAGCCTGCACACCCTGGATAGACGAGCTACCGTAATCCTTATTGTTATTCACCTTATAATAATGTTTACTGTTACACTCTCTTCACAACAGACTCTCAGTGCGCAGGTTTATATTTGTTCAGTATGTTCTGTATTTGTGCAGTAGAGCCTATGGGAGGGAGAGGGAGACATCCCTACTTTCCTTGTAGTAGAGAATTGGTTATCAAATGGTGTGCCTGCTGGTGGTAACATGCCACACAAAATGTAGAAAGACACAGGGGGATGCGATGCAGCTGTCTGAGTGGGTGACATGCAAGAGACATGGGCAGACAGAGTGAGGGCACCCAAAAGCATACAGATCATGCACGTGATTAAATTGCTTTCATGGAACGTACTGGACCTCAATAATTACATGAAGCACACTAAGGTGGAAGCATACCTACACAGGCATGACATACAATTGGCCTGTCTGCAGGAAGATCACAAACTGCTCTTGGAGGCCAGGCTAGTGCACAAATGAAGGGGGTCGCTGTTACCATGCAAATCACAGCACACATGCAAGAAGGGCGGACATTTGGCTAGCACCAGGCATGCAATTCTTGACAACTAGAACACTAAAAGACTAAGTTTCACACTTCCACCACGCTGCTGACCCCTTTGGGTGGAATACGGTACCAGTCCGGTCGAAGAGTAATCACAATAGTAGAATGGATCACCTGAGACCTTTTACACCCTTGGAGACAGCAAATAGGTTTGATGTTTTCTCTGGTTTGGACATTTGTGATTGAAGTTTACAGCATGATCAGTTCACGGGTGGCCAAATAAAGCCAATGGGCAAGGATGTGTTCAATGGGGGAGCCCAATCTAATGAACCCCCTCTCGAGCTGTCAGTTACTATTGTGGCTCCGCCATCTGACCACGTGTTGCCTACAAGCGGGTGCATATCATGTCTGTCTATCCTCTCCTGGAACGTAGCGGGGCTGCAGAGCAAACTAGACTCTCCTGATTGGGGGTCCTTTATTGACACCCAAGACGTTTGCATGTTCCAGGAGACTTGGGCACGGGAGGACAAATGGCGTCTGGGCTATGCGAACTTTACCATTCCAGCCAAATGGGTAGGGAGAGGACGGCCCTCGGGGGGCCTCTGTATCTGGGTGGCATCTCATTTGGGATGCAAGGCTAGGGCTCTCAAAACTAACTCAGTGGATGTTCAGTGCGTATTATTGAAATGGCTGAACCATACAAACCTCGCACTGATTAATGTTTACTCCAGACCGGTGGGTTTAACTATGCCATCACCCACCTTTGAGGAGCTCTCTGTATTTTTGCCAAACCTCCCACAGGGTGCTAGGATTTTGGTAGGGGGAGATTTTAACTGCCAGTTTGAGCCGCTCACCCTGACAATGGAGGGAGCTCTCGGGGAAGAGGATGATCAGTGGGGAATACCGCAATTGGCGGGTCCCCCCGCCAAACCATGGACGCCCCTAGCGACACAAATCCTGGCATTCACTCTTAGCAACTCTCTGAGGGCCTGTAATGGCAGATCTGGGAGGGATATTCCTTCTAGACCGACCTTCAACAGGCCCGGCCAAGAGTCTCACCTGGACTACATCTTGTCCAGACCTTGGATTGGAATAGGGTCCTGGCCTTCGATGTGGTCCAAAGAAGTGAGAGCGACCATAACGTGCGGACTCTCTCGTTGGCCTTGCTATCCGGGCCCATGGATGACCAGTTGGATCAGGCAACATCAGATAATAACCTAATCTTAACCAACAACAGGCGCAGAGTTCGCTGGACCAATCTCCTAGATAATCCTGCCCACATCTCTGAGCTCTATGGGAGGTTACTCCCCACACTAGAATCCGTGGGGACAATTATAACTCAACCTCCCTCAGAAGAATTCTTCCTTAAGTTGGGCACTCTCCACATGGACTTGGTGGGCACCCTTGTGGAGCTCCTGAATCCAGTTGTGAGGAAAGGGCCCCGCAGGGCACAAAGACAGTCATGGTACAATCCAGCTTGCAGGGAGGCTAAGGTCAAACTGCTCGCTGCATTGAAGCACCCTAGGGATGTAGGGGTAATCAGGACAAGGAGGGTGGAGCTAAAGCAAGCCATCCACAATGCGAAGGTGGCTTGGGATCATACAAACTGGGAAAACATGCTGGCCTCCCTCCAGACAAGAGACACTCGCAATTTTTGGCAGATTGTGAAAACAGGATCAGCCGAGCCGACTCAAGCAGTTGAGGCCAACATTGCGGCTGCGGTCTGGGAGGATCATTTTCCTTGTCTTTATGAAGAGGCTGCCCCGGGCTTGCGCAAGCCGGCTTACCATCTGAATACCCCTTGTCGTCGGGTGGGTTAACTGTCCAATCCCCAAACATGGAAGGCGCTGAGCCTTTGCAGTTCTCTTTAGGTGAGGTTACTAATGCAATATCCAAACTACCTTCAGGGAAAGCCCCCGGATTAGATAAGATCCCGGGTGATTTATTTAAGCACCAACCAATGGTTTGGGCTCCCTACCTGTTAATGGTTTTTAATACAATCCTCGCAGGAATAGCGGTCCCTAGTACTTGGCTGGGAGCAGAGATTGTACCAATCTTCAAGAAGGGCTCTCCTCTGCTCCCAGCCAACTACAGACCAATCAGCCTCATTGACGTTTCGCAAAAACTTTTTGCGAGGCTGATTCTTGACCGCCTCCAGGATTGGATGACAGATCATTCAGTCTTGAGTACTTTTCAGGCGGGTTTTAGGAGCAAGGTGTCAACCACGGACCAACTTTTCCGGTTGGCCCTTCTTTTTTGGAAGACGGTGAGGGTGGAGGGGGGTACCTTATATACCGTCTTTGTCGACCTCCGAGCGGCATTTGACTTGGTCCCCGCGGAGTAAACTCTGGACGGTACTTGCTAAACTTGGCCTCCCTCACGCTCTCCTAGATGTTATCATTCGCTTACACACTCACAAATATGCACAGGTAAGGTGTGGGAGGTTGGGCTGTCTTTCCAATAGATTCCCCGTTGGCAGAGGGGTAAGGCAGGGCTGTGTCCTTGCACCAACCCTGTTTTGCCTCTTTGTCAACGGGGTAATTGATTTTTTAAATAATGTCATCAATTTAGATGCACCTAGGCTTGGTGGCACTAGGGTGCCCGCGATTATGTTCGCGGACGACACCCTATTGCTCTCAAAATCCCCTATGGGGATTCAGCGTATTTTGGAGGGGTTCGAGGCATTCTGCCGAGAGCATGGTCTTGAAATAAATGCCATGAAAATCAAGTTTATGATTTTTAATCCCCCCAAAAAGACACGTCCTAATCCGTCCATAGGCCTGAGTAGACTAAAAAGAGTCTATAGGTTTGAGTATCTGGGCGTGAACATCAATGACAAACTGGAATGGGGTGATCACCAGGCCAAGTCACAGCTCAGATTGGCGTAATTAACAGGGGGTATAATTAGGCTAGCAAATTCGAACAGATCACTCTGCTGGAGATTTATAGACTCCAGGCCAGAGGAGCGATCCTCTATGGTAGGGAACTCTGGGGGTATGCCTGTAAAAAAGATCTGGTTACTTTAGAAAATAAATTCCTCAGGCAATTATTAAAGCTACCGATAAGCACACCGCTCCTGCCATTAAGGCTGGATCTGGGTCTAAAGCCCTTGGATGAAGTGGTGGGTGTGAAACCCTTAACCTTTTGGAGAAGATTATGGTCCACTCCTGAGTTAGCCAACTATAGGCAGGAATTGCAGGGAATCCTTGCTCTACCTGCTATAGAGAATATTCCATGGTTCAAATATATTAAAACTGAATTTGACCGGCTGGGCCTTCCGTCCCTGTGGAGCGATCCTGTAGTCGCCTGCCAGGGTATGCCCCGGAAACTACTGGTGGCAACCTATCATGCATGTAACCTGGCATCTCACAAACAGGGCACACACCCAGACTCCCTGGCTAACACATTCCTTGTGGTGAAAGACTCTTACAGGTTTGAGCCAGTCCTTGATGATATCTTCCCAAACCTGGCCCGGAAGCTATTCCTCCAATGGCGTTACAGTACTCTTCCGTTAAGAGCATTTACGAGCAAATGGAAGCAGCCAACCCTGGAGAATTGCCCCGGTTGCAATTGTAGGCTTGAAGACGAACTGCATCTAGTCTTCTTTTGCCCTGCTTACACTGCTGCCAGAAGATTTTGGGTAATCCCCTTATGTAAAAATGTAGGGTTTTGTAAATGCTCTGAGGCCTTTAGAATCCTCAAAACTGACTTATCTAAAGTAACTGTGTTTGCAATGGCCAAATTTCTAGAGGCAGCTTAGCACAAGAGAATGCTCCTAATTTCTAGGGCACCGCAACTTTAGTCCTTGTTTGTGCTATTTAAGTTCAAAACTACGGCACTATATGTAAGATTTTAGTTCTATTGATATACTGTTTTATTGCATACTGTATCATTTTAGACTGATTGAGGAAATAAGTAGTGATTTTTGTACTGCTTCCCAGAATATGTGATGGCTTCCTTTTTTTGCATATTTTGCTAGTTTGAGGTTGACGTAATAGTGTTGTTGTTCTTGTTGCATCAATTTTATTGTATCTTTTATGGCAGATTGCCGAAATAAAGATTAACGAATGAAAAAGACTAAGAGGGCTGATTCCTTGTTGTGCAAGGCCTAGTGCATGACAGGGATCTCCCTTTGCTGGGAGTTTATGCACCGAACATAGACGACGATACTTTTTACCCCTCGTCTCAGAACAGCATTAGCAATCTACATAGGCAGTCCGGTGCTATGGATGGGCGACTAAACTATGTACTTAATGGGAGGCGTAATCAGGTCCTCCCATTTCCTACATACAAGCAAAACATGGCAGTCTCCCTGCTCCAGACGACGACAGAGTTAGATCTTCTGGATATTTTGGCGGGAGAGAAACCACAGCATGCACAAATTCACACGTTGAACATGGCCCACCCACACCTACTCTAGGCTAGACTATTATCCTGGTGGACAAGAGTCAGGCGCAATACATGTTTACAGTGACTCACATGGGCAGGAAACTCTCTGACCATTCTCCAGTCCAAATAGACTATTTGATTTCCAAGTTTAGGGCATGTATTCCAACCTGGCGACTGATGGTGTCGGCCTTCGTGACCCGGAGTGATGTCCAACCCTTAGAGAATCCATTACAGATTATTTTGCATTAAATGCCTAGCACTAGAGGTGTGAAATGGGACGCCTTAAAAGTAGTAAAGAAGGGCATAGCGAGCTCATGCTTGGTCTCACTGACACAGAAACTGTAAATGGAAATTATGGACAGAGATAAAGAGCAGACGCGTCTGCCGAATGCTGCTGTGTATTGGGGGGGTGGTTGGGGAAGGACACCCAAACCGAAACGAGACTTGAGGCCACCCGTGCAGAAATAACAGAAAAGACCATAAAAAAGAAATATTACAAAATCGCTATTTCCATCAGGTGCTGCACTGGAAGGGGGGCCCAGCAGGAAGGTTTATGGCCAGGCTGCTGTAAAGAGATCAGTTGCCTGCCAGTATTATGACTATTAGAGACGTGAACAGCGCAGTTGTAAACACGCAATAAGAAATTAATGCAGTGTTCCTTGCACATTACAATACCCTCCATAGTGACACACGACCTGATGTGGACATGCCACATTACTCAATACTGGCAGAGCAGGGACTTAGTCAACTGATGCAAGACCAACGCAATCAACTGGTAGAACCACTGAATATAGATGGAATCAAGGACACTATAAAAGACCTTACCATGAATAAAACTCCAGGACTGGACGGCCTTCCGGCTGAATGGTACTGCACTTATAGTGCACGAATAGCAGAGAAACGGCTGCAGGTCTAACAGGAAGCACTGCAAGCGGGAACACTCCCGCACTCGGATCCAGAGGCAGTGATCATAGTTATACCAAAAAAAAGCAAAGACTAGACTGCAAAAACATACCACCCACACTCTCTGTTGAACAACAATAATAATATGCTAGGGAAAGCCCTAGCATGCAGACTGACACAAATAGTTGGCTCCTTGGTGCACACAGACCAATGTGGCTTCATTCGGGCCGGCGAACATCGCTTAATATCCAGGGACTGTGACATGTTCTATGGAAGACACAACTCAGTAACAAACATATGGCACTAGTGTGATTAGACACGGAAAAATCTTTTGATACAGTCTTGTAGAAGTACTCATTTGCAACACTTGAACCCATGAACTTTGGCCTGACTTGCATAGCAATAGGCAAACTATCATACACCAACCGAGTTGCCAGGGTGCAAACAAACCGGATTATTGCAGAAGAATGGACTCTAGAGTGTGGAACTGCCCCCATTGTTCTATGCGCTGGTGGTTGAACTACCAGCCTGCCAACTCAGGTCGTCATTGTCATACTGGGCTATATCCGTGGGAGGTAGGCACCAACTGGTATCGCTATGCGTGGACTACATGCTCCTTTACATGCGCAGACCATAGGAGGCGCTCCCACGTCTTCTCGACATCCTGGACCATAGTTCGGCTTACAGATAAACAAGCAAAAGTTACAACTGTACCCTATTGCGGGACTAACACGGGTGCCAAAATGCGCCAACCCAATATGGAATTCTGGGTATTCGCATGATTTTTTAAGAATATTTTCAGATTTCAAAACTCCACACTTGGAAACTTTTTGGAGCAGTACATTGAAATTAATAGGCTTTTACAGTAAATTGCAGGTAAGTTACTTTTCACGTTACTTTTCTAACTCAGTGCTGGATACCTAAATTCAGAACTGGGACATTTTCTGCAAACAGGTGAGTAAACACGTTTTGGTTATTTGTGCTATTTTTAAGGAATATTTTTAGATTTCAAAACTCCACATTTCAAACTTTTTTGAGAAAAAGTGTCAATGTTATCCTATGGAGGAAAAACAGGCTAACGGTTCTCAGGTAAGTAATCGACTGTGGGAGTTAAGGTTCTGGCGTTAGACTCAGGGCTCCCCCAGGGTCAGTGATGCACTGTTGTTGCACCCTCAGCGGCACAAGGGCGGCTGGGTGCAGAGAGTTGAGTCCCAATGTTTTCCTATGGAGGATAGGGGGGTCTCCGGTTGGTGGCGGCTGGCAAGCAGGCCACGGGGTTGTGGGAGCAAAGCTACTAGGGTTTAGCTCAGGGCAAGTTGGGGACCAAAGTAGCACCAAAGGTGCACCCTTAGCGGCACTAGGGCGGCCAGGTGCAGGGTGCTGTTTTGAGGTCGGGTGCCCTGTTGTTTCCAATGGAGAACCTCCGGGACAAAGAAACACTGCAGGCTCGGGGACGAGGATCTTCCAGGAGCCACCAACTTCGAGGGGTAAGTCGGGATGTCGAGGGTTGGTTAGGCACCGTTGGTTGGGGCACACAAGGCCGTGGTGCGTCGAGTGCAGGGGTGCCATGGGACGTCGGATTTTCTTACCAGCTCAGGTCGCGGTGGGAGGTCCTCTGGATTGAGGTTGCAGGCGTTTTCTGGAGGCTTGAGGTAGGTCAGGGTTCGCCGGATCTCGGGTCAGGATCGCCGGGGGGTCCTCCTTGTGGTGTTTTTCCACTCGAGCCCGGGCCGGGTTCGGCGGGTGCAGAGTGGGCTGGATTCGCAGTCTCTGGCTGGTACCCAAAGCTGCAGTTTTAACAAGTCGGTGTTAACAGGAGATTTCAGTCTTTGAAATGAAGGCAGGCAGGTCCTCCGGGGATTTTAAGGTTGCTGGCTGCAGGACACGCCGGGGTTTTCACAGGAGCAAGTTCGAGGAGAGACAGGCTGGCAGGGCTGGGACCAAGTCAGTGGGCGTCATCCTCTTGTTAGCACTGCACGGCTCTTCAGTCCTTCTCATCTTCTTTTGTTGTCAGGCTGGATCTGTGGAAGGGTGCCCCTAAATACTAGATTTAGGGGCATTACGGGTAGGTAAGGGCAGTGACCAATTAGTCCCTTTGCTGGAGTGGATACACCCACTATTCTGCCACTCTCCAGTGAGAGGGGGCAGGAGCCTGTCCCTGGTTGGCAGGGTACCCCAATCCTCAAGATGGCAGGAAGGCGAGGTTGTGCTTCACCTCGCCTCCCCCACCTTAGGGGTGGAGTTGGCAGAGGTGGGCACACCGCTCTTCCTCACTTGTTTTTCCCGTCGGTTCTCCCACCCAAAGTGGGGGTTAGAACCAGTGGGGACCAGTTGCTGAAAGCAGCAAATGGTCTGGAGAGGCTCACAAAGGCGGCATGCCTTGGAAGCTTCTTCTTCGTGAACCCTGCCCATCCTGGGGGAGGAGGCTTGGCACCTCGTCCCAGGATGTACACGGCTTCAGGCCCCCGAGAGCAGATGCTCTCGGTCCAGGGTTCCTTAAACATGTCTGGTGGTGGCAGCCTAAGCAGCCACTCAGGCAGGTCACTAGAAGTTGGTCAATTTTCAGGGGGCATCTTTAAGATGCCCTCTGTAGTGCATTTTAGATTAAATCCCACACTGGCAGCTGTGCTGATAAGTTTGATACCAAACTTCCCAGTCTTCAGTGAGGCCATTATGGTGTTGTGGAGTTCGTAATGACAAACTCCCAGCACCATATACTCTTAATGCAGCACTGCACTTACAGTGCCCAGGAATGGCCCTGGGTACTGTAGGGGTACAGGGCTCATGCACCTGTGCCCTCACCACTGGCATAGGGCACCCAGCTAGAGGGGTGACTAATGTATGCCAGTGTTGTGGTTTGTGGGCATGGCACAGAGGGATGTGTGCCATGTGGACTCTTCACTTTGTTCTGCACCAAGACATGCAGCCTGTGAGTGTTAGGGTACAGGACCTCTAAGGGTGGCACAATAAGTGCTGCAGCCGTTAGAGGCCTTCTCTGGTCAGATTGCCCTGGGTACCTGTGGTACCATTTACCAGGGGCTGACATGTGGCCAGAGATGCCAATTGGGTCTAGGCTTCAATGCAGTTGGGGAAGGAACCTGATTAGCAGGAGCCCAGGGCACACTCAGTCAAAGAACATCAGCAATTCAGCAAAAAGTTGGGGCATACCATGCAAAAAAGAGGGCACTTTCTCACAAGAGGAGTAAAGATGGACACCCTCAATTGCACATATGAAAAGGGTGGTCTACAGGTTCCAAACACGGAGGCCTACTATTTAGCAGCGCAATTCGTGGCTGGCTAGTTTGACATGGATACTAATATAGAATGGTTCCTATTATAGGGCCAGCCTGTCAGCCATATTAGAGCCGTCTATCACATCTTTCTTTAATCTATCCTTAGACTAGGCGAACCTGCTGCTGAAATCTGCGCAGGTCACCCCTATTTTTTCTTGTTTAACTTTGTTTTATTGAGTTTCAAAAGCATCAGGTATCATACATTACAATGAGCACATGCCCTCTTCGAACACTCAGGGCTAAAGACCCTAACTCAAACCCTTAAAAGAAAATGTTCAGGCCCCGAAGTCATAGGGATAGAATGTGTCCATGGGAGCGTGTCCGGGTTGAGCGAAGCTAATCTGCATACCCAACCGCCCCACTAAACTACAACAAAACCCCCCCACACCCACCCTGACCTCCCCTCCACCCTCCCCAACCGGTGTGCCGTATCCCCGCCCTTTGAAGGCACCAAGTCAGAGAGCCGTCTTATATCTGATTATTGGGGGTGTCGTCTGTGGAAGATGTGTCTGTGAGCCGCAAGAGGTGGAGGTAATTCGGACACGTGACTTCGTTGAATTCCTTGGCTAAGAGGGAGAGGAAGGGATGCCTAATGGTGGCAAATGATGCTGTGGATTGGGTAAGGGTAGCTTGAATCCACTCCATGGCCACTATATACCAAAGTTTATGTAGCCAACCTGTGTGTGTGGGACGCCTGGAAGTTCCCCGAAGCGAAAGGATGTGTTGTACAGGAGCCCCCAGAGCCAGCCCCATCTGCATCCCCGATTGACTTTAGTGGGAATGTGAGTGCATTAGGAAGCCCTAGGATTTTGTAGGCTGGGAAGCGGGGGAATTTCTGTGTCAAACTGCGTGTCGATATCGTTAAGGACTGTTGTCCAACAGTCCGTCAACTCCTTGCAATCCCATAATAGATGGGTCAGCGTTCCAGTTTCATCACAGCCCCTCCAACACGTGGAGCTGCGGTCTGGGTTACCTTTGTTAAAGCGGGCTGGCGTCAAATACCAATAGGTCGTGATCTTAACTGCTGTTTCCCTACTGGCAGTGTTCCTGGCTGTGTGGTGGGCTCTGTAGTATATGGCTTGCATTCTTTGTCAGAGAGGCTTCTCCCTAATGTAGTTTCCCATCTTTTCTGGCCCGTGGAGCGTTGCGTAGGAGGCGGGGGTGCTGAGCATCTTGTATAGGTCTGTGATCTTTTACCTGTCAGTTTTTTAGTAAAGAGCCACTTCTCATATGTCGTGAGTTGCCTGCCGACCAAAGGACGAGTTTCCGGCTGAGTCAACCAGTGCCTAATCAGAAACTATTGGTATCGTCGTGGTCCTTGTAGATCATACAGTTCCGTTAGGTCAGCGAGTTGAATGAAGCCCTCCAGGTCAAATAGGTGTCCCGCAGACCTGCAAGTAGAGTTTCGCCACTGCCCGAACGCCCGTTCCTCCAACCCTGGAGCGAAGGTTGGGTTGTCAAATAGCGGCGTGAGAGGTGAAGGGAAGGTGGTGAGTCCCCTTTTGACCGCCACCGTATCCCATACCCGCAGTATCGTGCGAGTGATGGGAGACTTATTAATGTAGGTTGGCCTGTCGCACATTTCAGGAAGGGAATTTTCCAGAGTGATGTTTGCACCATCGCTCTGTCTTGGAAGAGCCATCTCTTCTCTGATTCGGGGCGGTTCCATCCTAATAAGTATGGCAGTTGTGTCGCCTGGAAATACCGCAGCAGGTTAGGGATCCCCAGTCCTCCCTCAAGCGGAGCGCGGTGGGCAAGCTCTTTGCGCATCCGTGGGCGTTTCCCGGCCCAAATAAAATGTTGTACTGCATCCTATAATTTCTGTAACATTCCCAGCGGAGGAGTCACTGGTATGGTCCGGAATATATAGGGGATTTTGGGTAGGATGGTCATCTTGACTGCTTCAACCCGCCCAAGAAGTGACAATGGCTGTTGCTGCCATCTCCTCAGGTCCCTCTGTATTTGGGAGAAGAGATCTGAGTAGTTCCGGTTGACTGTCTGTTCGGTGTTTGGCGTCAGGGTGATACCCAGGTATGGGATCGAGGTTTGAGATAACAATCCCCAATAAGCCGGTGGCAAACCGCCAGCTTGCGCGGGTTACGGCCTAGGGGAAGTAGCATTGACTTCCCTGTGTTCATTTTGAAGCCGGATACCTTCCCAAAGGCCTCCATTTCCTTCAGCAAGGCTGGCACGGATTGCTTGGGGTTGTCAAGTGCTGACAGAATATCATCGGCATAAAGGCTAATGGTGTGTGACTAACCCCCGAAGGTGATGCCCACTATATCAGGGTTGTCTCTAATTCTCTGCGCAAGAGGTTCTATGTATAGCGCGAAGAGAAGGGGCGATAGTGGGCAGCCCTGTCTGGTGCCGCGCCTGATGTCAAATGGTTGCGAGCCAATGCCATTGACGCGGATAGTTGCCCGGGGTGTATCGTAGCAGCTGGCGACCCATGCCCTGAAGCGGTCCCCCACTCCGAAATGCACCAATGTCTTATCTAGAAACCCCCAGTCCACCCTGTCAAACGCCTTTTCAGCGTCTACCAAAAGTAGCGTGGCGTCAGAGTTCTTGTAGTGAGCTTTGTCTATTAAGTGTAAGAGGTGTTTGGTGTTATCGCTGCACTGCCTGTTAGGAATAAAGCCCGGTTGGTCGGGCTCTATGATGCCGGGTAAACGAGGGCCCAAACTCGCTGCTAAAATCCCTGTAAAAAGTTTGAGGTCAAGTTTGTGCAGGGATATGGGTCTATAGGCGGTGCACTGGGAAGCATCTTTACCCGGCTATGATGTCGGTCACGAGCATGTCAGGGGGTACTGAGCCTGGCCCTTGGAAGGAGTTAAAGAGTCTAGTTAGGATTGGCGCTAATAGAGGGCAAAACGTTTTATAAAAACCGGCGGAGAAGCCGTCTGGCCCTGGCGATTTCAAGGGCTTAAGGCGTGAGATTGCGCTGATCACTTCTTCCGCCTGAATAGGTGCGTCTACTGAAGCGGAGCCCGCCGCATTGAGCACGGTTACTGCCGCCCCACTGAGATAGGCTTCCCCCTCTTTGTCTAGAGAAAGATCCTTGCTGTATAGCGAGGCGTCGAAGTCCCGAAAGGCCTCTGCTATTTTGTTGTCATTGTGTAGCGCCTGACACTGAGCGTCGTAGAGAGTTGTGATTTTGGACCGATGGACTCGCGCTCTGAGCTTACTCGCTAACAGTCACCCTGTTTTATCGCCTCCCATATAGTAGGTGTGTCGCAGCCGTAGGGCTGCGTATTCCGCACGATCCAAGTCTAGCCGCCTTTAGCTGTCACCATATCCTGGGGGCCCCAGTGCGACTATGCACTCTCTCTAGTTCGGACACCTGAGCCAAAAGCATCTCCCGTTTTTCCTTACGGTCTTTGGCATCTGCTGCTGATATAGCTATGAGGTCCCCCCGTACTACTGCCTTGAGCGCTCCCCAAACGGATGTCAAAGGTACATCCGGATTGTCATTATGTGCAAGTTAGTCAGTGATACTTTTGTGCAATTGTTGGGTTACACCTTTCCGCTGTAAGAGGGCATCTCGCAGGCGCCAGCGGCCTCTTTGTGTTTTAGTTCGAGGGGTGGCTATCGTGAGTGTTACTGCGTCGTGATCTGAGAGTGCGGCTGGGACAATGTCCACTGAGGTCCCTGGCTCAGGCTGCAGGGCCCAGGGTTGTCTATGGACCGCCACTCTGGGCCCGTCGAGGAGGCAGACAAGCACTGGTCGGTGGTGGCGTGTGGAGTCGGTGGCTGGGTGGGCTTACCGCCTACAGAGTCAGCTCTTTATGTGCCGCGCCAGGAGTGAGGTGGCACGTGTTCTAGAGGCCGGTGCTGCCCTATTGCCACCCTTCCTAGCCCAGCACCAGGCAATGTTGAGGGCTTAAGACACCCCATCCGTAGCTGGAGGGTCTGTCCACCCCCGTGCTGGTGAACTGACCGGTGTATTGGCAGTTTGCTAGGCCCCTGACTCGGCGGCGCCTCCTCTTGCCAGAACAGGCCTGCAGCCCCGGCCTCGATTTCGCGCCACTGCCTGGGGGCGTGGTCTGTGTTCTTGGTTTGCGCCGCGGGTGTCAGTAAAGCCTCCTTGTGTTGACGAAGGTTCGGTAGAGTCTTTCAGAGCAGGGGTCAGCGGGGCCCCCCACTGGTGCAGCTAATCTCTCCTGCTGGGGCCTAACTTCAAGCCCGCCCTCCTTCCCGCGCGCCATTTCACTGGTTTGGCGCCCGTTCAGGGTGGCGCCGCTCCAAATGATGAGCCCACAGAGGTCGCTCCCCTCGCCCGCTCCTCACCTTGTGTCCCTCACAATGCAGGCCTTACGGCGACGGAGATAGCTCCCGTCGGTGCCCCAGCGGGACGCCCCGGTCCATGCGGGGATATGCCCTGCAGCCTTGGCCTCGATTTTCGCCTCTCCAGTCTGGGGTAGCGGGCAGCTCCCCCGAGCCCCTTGTGATTGACAGTGGTGGGGTCGCTGATGCCTCCTCGGCTTCTTTCACGGCTCGCTCCCAGTCGGAGTGGGTGTCGGTCCGGCCCTCGGAGGCCCCGCTCTCGCCGCCAGCAGTCTCGTTCTTTCCCGCCTCCGGGCCAGGAGCCATTATGTGACTCCAGATTCGGGGTGAAAAGGCAGATGCTCTGACGTGCAGCGCCAACCTGAACCTCTCCCAGATGTAGCTCCTCACTCCCTCGCTTGTAAGGGCCAAAAAATATGCGGTGCTGGGGACACTTAAGCACAATTTGGCAGGAGGAAGGAGCCCGGGGCGAGGAGCCTCACGGAGACACGTCCTTCTAGGTCGCCATCTTGGCCACGCCAGGTCACCCCTATTTTAAAGAAAATCAACATGGAACCCATGGAGCTCCTCCTCCTTTTAGGCAAGGTTTTGGAGAGTCTGGCTAATAAAGAACTCTCTTCTTATTTGGAGGATCATTGTCTATTAAACTCCTCCAAGTTCACATTCAGAGCTTTCCACAGCATGGAAACTGCACTGCTGGCTGTAGTAGATTATTAGACTTTCGCTGTAAGCGGGCACTCCGACTATGGAGGTATTACTCGATCTATCTGCCGCTTTTGGTATGGACTACCATTCCATTCTGGTCTGCAAGCTTTATAAGTCAGGACCTTATGGAAAGGCCTTGCACTTGTTTATAGATTTTTTGGACAACAGGACACAGACTATTTCACTTCACTCCTTTAAATCCCAGACCATGTCCATGAACAAGGGGGTCCCACAGGGCTCTTCTTTGAGCACTACTTTGTTTAACATCTATGTGTCCCCCCTCTCGCTCAGACTGAAAAATCCTGGGGCTTTGATATCATAGCCGATGCATATGAAACTCAATTTAATCATCTCATTTGGGCAAGATCCAGAGAATGTGAAAATCAGATTTACCAACTGCATTGGGAGGATAGCCGCTTAGATGACGCACAACAGTTTACCTCTCAGTGGAGACAAAACAGAGAATCTGCTGTTTGAGAAGGCATAGGCCTGTTGGTCAACTGATTGGTGGCCATCCAATATGGGTTCCTGCTGCATGCCACGAGGACAGTTAAACATCTCAGTTTTATGATCGATGAGCACCTCTCCATGAAAGAACATTTTAGGTTCCTTTGTGGTATCTGTTTCGCTACCAAGCGTTTGCTTTAAAAAAGTTTTCCAATGGCTTCCACTGAGGTCCAGCAGAACACTAATTCAAGTCCTGATTATGTGTCGCCTAAACTATGGGATAGCCTATTGGTAGCTACCAATGAAGCACTTCTTTCCAAACTGCAGGATGTACAAAACAAAGGGGCACATCTGGTCTGTAATCTTCCTCCTGGTACTCCTTCGGTACCCACCCTGAAGGCTCTTCATTGGCTGCCAGTCATGAAGCAGTCCCTGTTCAAGCTTCTCAGTCTCATTCATAAGTCTCTGGCAGGCTAAGGATCCGTTCACCTGTGTAGGAAGTTTACTCTATACTGCCGCAGCAGAAATCTCAGACCTAAGGACAAAGCTTTTAAGTTCCCACCGTATCCGTACCTCAAGATATAGCGGCAGGTCTTTCTCTTACCTTGACCCCATCATTTGAATAAACGTCCTTTTCTACATACAATCGTTTATTGACTTTGACACTTTCCAAAAACTTTAGAAGACCTGGCCATTTTGACTGGTCGTCCTTTCTTGATTTAGCAAAAGCGCGGAGACCCTCCTTCGGGATTGAGTTGCTCATGTTACACTAAGTTCTTATAACACAGGGACACATGGAGGCTGTACAGTTACCTACAAAATTATCAGAAGCACCGCAAGCCTTAACTGGTAGGCCACAAATGCTGCAAACATAGCACAGTTCTGGAATCAACACTGCAGATTGTAGGGGAAACACCCCATATGCTGCAACCTTGCAGCTCAGGAGTCTACTGGCATTTGCCCTCTTCGAGTACAACATGAACATGAAAGGCCAGCAAAGGAGGGGTGGGAGGGGGGTGGCTGAAACACACTAGCTGACATATGGGAGACCGTTGCGATGCCCTCCTTCGAGTCGGCATAAACCCAGAATGGCATGGATGCCGGACAGTATGTACAATACTGTGCCATAAAAGTGGTGATGGGTAAATAGTGAGGTGACCTGTTGTCACCCCCCCCCCCTTTTTGGTCTTCTGCCATTTAATCACTGCTGGTGCAATTGGACAGTGGCCGGAGCAGTATAACTAGACTATATGCTGCTATCAGATTTGACACATGCAAACTCACACTACATACTCTTACAAAACGAGAGACTGATTGTAATCTGTGATTTACAGAAACACTAGTGTTAATTACAGATGTTTATAGAAATGCCCAAGACACCACATATTACCTGCTTTAGGACGGCTAAAAAGTGGTATCGTACTGGAGGAAGGTGGTGGACCAATACTCAACATATATGTTGCTCACAGAGCAATTGACACCGCATATTTGTTGCAGGGTACTGATTTCATAAGACCAAAGCACAAAATGAAACATAATTATGGACAGTTCACAATCTTACAGGTAAATAGACAAGTAGCCATATGCTTGCTGAGTACAAGACCGCCAGCGACACGACAATGGATTCAGGACCTGGCAGAATGGTTAACAGCAGAGTAAAGAAAATGCAACCTCACTAGAATGGATGACATACTGCAAAAAGGCCTTGACCTGGGGAAAGTGCTGTTGCCCAGCCTGATCTACCATCCAGATGAAGGACTCCCTTGAAGGCCGGAAACGAATAAAGAACTATGTTGACGCTAAAGGGTGTATTACTGTTTTCACACAATTGCGGTCTACGGCTTTGTATTACCCCCATTGCCCAGTTGCTAAAATGAATGAATTTACTCTAGACACAGTACATGTCCGTTCATCTGCCTACCATCTAAGTCTGTGTGATTCATATAGAATTTTAAAAAACGTTAATAAAATTGGGATTAGACAACGCAGAGGGATAAATTCAATCATCTGGTCACTGACCAGGCACAATGGGATGACAGTGTTCCCTAAGCAACAGTCTCCACCCACACACCAGTACCACATAAACAGACAAGCAGTGAATGAATCGCTTTACTTACTTCAGTTCACTAGAAGATAGCTGTACAGTACTCTCTTTTACAACTTCGTCTGCCAGTTCAGAGCAAAGCTCTAGGCTCAGCTGCTCGATCAGGTGCCTTCGCTCCTGTTTCAATCTAAACACAAAAGAAATAAAAGACAAATAATGTCACATATTGGTGGATTGCCAAGCTCCACGCAGAGAGAGGTGCAACAGGTCTGGGTTTAGTGTACTAATATATGCAGCGTTAGCATATTAGAGGGAGACACACTGGTGGGAACCAGCAGTAGAGAACAATGGAGGCCAGATTTCTAAAGTAGTCCCTCATACAGTTCAGCAGAAGCACTGGAAAGGAGTTGGAAGAATACAACCAGCCAATAGCCTTAGGTGAGAGAGAAATGCTCCTCTCGAGCCAGCCAGAATACAATTGACAAAGTCTCAAGCCGATGGCTGAAAGAGACTGAGTTAAATAAAATAAAAAAGCAATGGCTGAAAGGAAAGGATCATGCTCAATATTGTAATTAAATACATATGGTAAGCAATGTCTGTTTGACAGCAGCACTGTCAAAACCCAGATCTAAAAAGTAAGGCTACCAGGGAAGTCAGCTGGAAAAAACATGACAAGCAGGATTAGCTAAAGAAGTGAGAAGTACTGATAGTAGACAGGGTAAAAAGTGTCCTGTCTGAAAAGACTTGGGGAACGGCATAGCCGTTAAAGAGAAGGTTTAGGGTCTCTTCCCTACGTCTCCAGTAATTCTAATTTGGGCACAAACCGAAGTTAGATATATGGATATTAGAAGAGTAGGGTGAACCCCCCCCCCCCACCCCCGCCTCCACTCCCGCTCCCACTCCCTAAAAGAAGGAGGGGGAAACCAGGGGTATAGTACAAAGACCAACAATGAGAACTCAGTTAAGAAAACATCTTGTGATGGGAGACATGGCATGCTAAGGTGCCAGTTCATGAGTCAGAATTTAAACAGTACTGTTTCAGAAAGGTGTGAACTGACCTCTAGGTGGTTCCTCTATAAATCTAACAGACCAGGACTTTCCTCATAAAAGACTTTCCTCACCGCTAATGGAAACAGCCCTAATTTGTTAGCTTTTCAAAAGCAAACTGAGGCAGGATGACACATCTAGCTCATGATTATTTCTAGAAGGCCACATTGGTAAGGATAGTCTAGAACGTATGACAGAAAATGTTGCTAACCTGTAGTCCTAATTCAGCATGGTAGGTATCTTCATTGAAGTCATAAACGCTAGAATAATTCGGCGCTACCTCTGTGAACTCTGGAGCACTTCTTAATGTTCAATCCATCTTAAAATCCCATAGGGTCTTCAAGTCCATCTGATTTCATGATGTTGTACACCCTATAATTGCTTTTCAGAGGTTCAATTTTTTTTTCTGGGAGCATACAATGACTCCGAATACCAATTTCATAACTGCATTTCAGCATTTTGCGCAAAAAGGTGGAAATGTATGAAGAAGACAAAAAGAAAGTGCATTTCATTGTAAAGA
Organism: Lissotriton helveticus; assembly: GCF_964261635.1. Taxonomy (NCBI): domain Eukaryota; kingdom Metazoa; phylum Chordata; class Amphibia; order Caudata; family Salamandridae; genus Lissotriton; species Lissotriton helveticus. The sequence continues at coordinate 982,847,939 of NC_136061.1, read as the reverse complement.
ATTAGCTGTTCACTTAAGAAACCCTGAAGGTTGTCTAACCAGAGGGCACCTACCGGCAGTTTGCCTCAAAGACTCAGTTCTTTTTTAACAGTAATACATGTACTGACTTTATAAGCAATTATTCACCTTCCAATGGGGAGGAATAATAGCTAGCAGGTGAGATGCTTATGACTTCAATGAAGATACCTACGATGCAGAACCAGGACGACAAGTAAATTACCTTCTGCATCGTAGGATCTTCATTGATAGTTGTAAACCATAGTATACAATAGGACGCTTATGACCGCCTTAACATGTGACTGCTGGGCAGCAGGAAGAGAGAAAAAACATTTTCACATTATTTCTTAACTGAAGGTATGGCATTAAGCAGATTATATTATCTTAGTATTTCTTGGCCTATTTTTGCATCAGCTTGTGCATCAGTCTAAAAAATAACATTTAGTGAATATGTGCAGTGACTACCAAGTAGCTGATTTAAGTATGTCAGATATGGGTGCCTTTCTGAGACAAGCTGTACTAGCTGGTTTTCCTCTGGTAGTGTGCCTGGGTTTACCTGGTTAAGGGCAGTTGGCTAATTGATAGCGTGATACAAGAAACTATCCATCTAGCTATATACTGCTTAGATGTAGCCATTCTTTGCCTTATTGGGCAATAATTAATAAATAATTTAGATGTCTTTCGCAAAATGTTTGTTCTCTTTAGATAGAAACCTAAAACCTTTCTAATATCTCAAAAGTGAAGAGCATGCTCTGCAGTTGTTGAAGGATTAGGAAAAATGTAGGAAGAGTAATGTTTCGTTTAATAAAGAAACCCAAAACTACTTTGGGGCGGAATGAGCAATGGGTTCCAATTACTACTTTCTTGGCATGGAATATATAGTTTATGGTTATCCACTGCTGAACATGTTTGCAGTTTGTGTACTCTTGTAGCTGATGTAATAGCTATCAAGCACGCTACTTTCCATGACAAATGCTTCAAAGTAGATGTTTATAGGTTTGAATAGTGTGCCCATTAATTTGGAAAGCATTGTATTTAACTCAATGTAGTGAAGGATGTCAAATTGGATGATAGACTTTTTTCAGTCATTCTGAAAAAAAGTCTTTGACTATTGGTATTTTGAAAAAAGAAACTTCTGTTGGAGATGTTCTATATGCACTGATGGCTACCAGATGCACTTTTATTGAGGAAAACTTAGGCTTAGACTTAGCCAAGTTTAATAAATAAGGGAGTATCACATCGTCTTGACATATGATTTGGTTTACACCAAATGCAGAATCTTTTTTTTTTTTACTTGAAAGCATAATTTGACCTCATTGATGGACATTTGGCTTCGGTTAGGATTTCCATACAGGCTGGTGGTAGATTTAGATGACCATATTGTCTGACTTTAGGAGCCATGCAGCTAAATTCAATGATGGAAGGGTCGGGTGTAAAGCACTGACCCTGGAGTCTCGCTAACAGGTCAGGTCCGTATGGCAACTTCTTGTGTGCTTTTATGGACACTTATAACAAGCCCAGTTACCACCACAGTCTTGGCCAATATTGAGCTATTTGAATCATGTCCGATGTAGATCTGATAGCTTCAGAATCATAGCTGGTGTAGGAAAGTGCCCATTTTTGGCATGGTCATTCCCAGTTTTTGCCTGGTATCTGAGGCAATTTTGACTGAAATGCACGGAGTTCCTGCTAACCAGGTCCCCAGTGCCAGTGCTCTTTCCCTAAAACAAGGCAACTGCTCAGTAGTACCCTAATTGGCAAGACCTTTAACACCTCTATAAGTCCCTAGTAAATGGTACCCCTGATACCTAGGGCCGGGGTACCAAAGAGGGTACCCAAAGGCTGCAGAATGTATTGTGGCACCCTAAAGGACCCACCACCAAACACATGCAGACTCCTATTGCATGCTGCGGGAAATGGTGCAAACAAATGTGAAAAAACAACATGGTACACACAGTGCCATGCCCACAGACTCTGCATTATATTACACATGGGGACATATCTGAATGAGCAGATATGCCCCTGTGCTCTCTAGTTAAATTACTAGATAGTACAAGTGAACAGGGAACCCATCATAAGTATATGTACTGGTCATTAGCAGTTCCCCAGCTACATGATGGCTTTAGTGAACCCTATGGTGTTCGGTATCAAACAGCTGGTCCTAAATCCATACTGATGCCAGTAGGGGATTCATTAAAACATGCACCCATAGGCCACCTTAGATGTGCCCACATAAAACCTACAAGCATCTTAGTGTGCTGGCTGACTGGGATTACCCAGCCTGCCATCACAAACATGTTTCTGACGCTCCCTGCAGTTGAGAGCACATGGTCTGATGCCAGAAACAATGCCTGCTCGGGAGGAAGGTTTTCACACCTCTTCCAGCAGGATGGCTAGTGATTTAGCATATCAAGGCCAGGAGCTTCAAAGCCCCTGCCACCTTTCATATGCGACCCCAGCTTCCTGCAGACCGGGGAGATGCCACTCTCTGCACTGAGGCCCATTTGGCACCAGGGAAGCAGGAAATTAGTTATGCATGAAGGCATGTTGCATAACCAGACTAGTCACACCCCTAAGGTGGGTTCCTAATATGCTCCAAGAAATAATGGTTCCACCATTTTGATTTTGGTGGAAATAGGACACCTGGGACAGGGCTGTGCCCACTCCCCACAGGAAGTGGTTACATTGGGGGTGTAATGACCCCAGGGGTAAGTATCCCATTTGCTACTACCTTTCCCTCCCATTAAAGCCCCTAAATGTAGCATTTAGGTGGTCCCCTGACACCAGACCCTGAGATCTGCCCAAGTAAAGAAGGACAAAGAAGAGCTGCAGAAGCAAGAACTGTGGGCTAACGGTGGACTTTTGGCGTCAAACCCTGCCTGCTCCTGTTCCAACAGTAAGTGAAAAAAGATGCCTTAGAAGGAGAAATCACACACATACTCTAACAGAAGAAACCTGGATCCCAGGTTATGTCAAATTAAGACGATAGTCGTACAGTGTCTTCTTGCCATGCCCTTGGATCATTCCGAATAAGATGTAGTACTTCAACCAAATTAGCCGTAAGTACACAATTCTCTGATAAAATTTCCTTTTAGGGTTTAACCAAATAGGGGGTGTGACTTTACGTGCGACCAAGATGGCCGCGTCTTTTTGAGCTCCGGTCGTTCTCCGGTGCGACTGTTCGTTGAAGTATGCTGCGCTGGTGATTTTCGCTCACCACGCAGCGAAATCGGGCAACGGAATACCTGGGGACTCCTATGCTCCTTTTTTCGGGAGGTTTGGAGTCCCTTTGGTGTGTTTGTTGGCACGTCGATTTCCTCTTCAGGCTCAAGGATCAAAATGGCGATGGATGAGGGAAGTCTCTGCCGACTCACAGCATAACATCTGCGCGACAGAGTAATTCGACAGTTTAAGAGGGTTAACTCATCGAGGACAAAACGGCATTTTGGTGAGGATGATACTTCGTGGACCACACTATCCGTTTATGGCAACCCCTGAGTAGTTGCATTATACCAGAGGCAGCAATACCTAACAATTCCCAACACGGGTATTTTCTGTGCACCTCTCCCTTCATGAATAAGGTACTCTAATTTTACCCTTTATGCCCCACATTGGCATGCACTTCGTTTTCAAGAGGCACTATCCTGAGGAGACGACACTTTTCACAAAATAGCAGCCGTTCTCTGAAGTTTTGGTCGGAGTGCTATTTGTCATATTTGTGACCTGCTTTTCAGTTGGTTTTACTCCAGTGAGGGTGTTTATCCATATACCCATCTGTTAGCTTGTTATTCTGTGACTTTTGAGGATCATATTGGCTCTGGCTGAGTGGGTAGTCTGTTTCCATTACCATTGCCTTTCGCCAACGGTTGCTCGCTTTTTGTTAGCAATTCTTCTGACTGTGTTTATATTGGAATTCACCTCAAGACTTCCCCTCTGCTTGATCCCCCTTGCTTTGTTTTGCAGCAGTGGTGGTCTTCAGCATGTTAAACAGCATTTTAGCCTGCTATACGATTCTTTCTACATTGATACAGTAATTTGGTGTGGTTGCTTGTTGGACATTTCAATGGCGGAAGGCATGGGTGTCACCCCCAAGGATAGAGATGCGAAGGGAAACTTGAAGAGGTCTAAACAGAATTCCTCCATGCCAGATATTTCGGCGAAGGGCAATATGGATTCTGCCTCAACTTTAGATACTATTCTAACTAAATTTAATGCAGTCCATGACATAGCGCAAACCACTAAAACGAACACAGACTTACTTCAGGTTTAAGTGGCGACAATCCGAAATGACCTAAAAAATCTCTAATTACGGGTCTCCAACGCAGAAACACGAATTAGCTCTGTGGAAGACTTCATAAATAAACAAGCTAAACATGCTCACAGTATGGATTGCTCCTTTGAGAAGAAACCTGACAGAACAAGAAGATAAGAATCGTAGAAGAAACATTTCAAATTTTTGGCCTTCCAGAGGCTTGGGAGAAATCTGCTTCTTCATTGTTGGTTTTCTTGCTTACATGGATACCTTCTGTCCTGAACATTTAAATTGAAAAAGACTTTGAAATAGAACGTGCTCATAGAGTTCCCACCTTTAAGTCTAAGGCGGTATCTTCTCCGAGCTCAGTGATTTTTAAACCTCTGCGCCATCAACACTCTGAACAAATCCTAGCTCAAATGAGGAAGATTAAAACTCTACAATGGGAAGGGCACAAAATACCAATATCACAGGACTTTGCTAGAGATACTGTCATTCGCCGTAAAGGTTTCTTGAATCTACGCAGAAGGCTTTTAGAGATGAACATTCCATTTTCATTTGCAGGTCCTTCACGTTTCAGAATAACTTTTAAAGGTCGCCCACATATTTTGTACGAACCTGTAAAGCTTTCCACGTTTTTGGATAATCAGTCTGAGTCACAGATAGAGCAGATGGTTTCTGAATCTCACGTCTTTTTCTTAAAGTATCTCAGTGCTTGTCTGCCTGGTTCCATATTTCCTGCATTTTTGCTATTATAGGTGGCCTTCTTCTGAACTTGTGTTCTTTGTTGGTATGGTAAATTCAGTTGTATAGCTGATATTTTATGGTGGTTAATCTCTCTTAACTGTTTTTTCATTCACAGGTTTTAGTTTTGATTTAGCTCATTTCTCTTTTGAAGTGATAACTATCCATTGTAGCTGATGTTGCTGTATATTGGTCATTTTCTTATAACTGCTCTTTCATTTACAGGTCTTAGGGGTGCTTATACTTCTATGTATGTTACCTAAGAGCTATATCGGTTTACTAACATTGATTCTGTACTGTTTTGCTCAATAGTGTTTGTCACTATATTTCTCTTGTACTTCTCCTCAATTTCTTTATCATTTCTTTTCATCTCTGAAATACTTCATTTGTGTTTAGGTTAAATAAAGTTTCTTGGCCTTTGTTACAAGCTGTACTCCAATCTCATAACTTAGGGGATTCTTTTATCAACATGGTAACATCCCTATAAGCGCAACCTAAAGCTAACATCAGAGTTAATGGAGCTACGTTTTCCTTTTTTAATCTACGTAAAGGCACTAGACAAGGGTGCCCGCTATCCCCCCTTCTTTTTCTATTGGCTATAGACCCACTCCTTCGGTTACCTAATTTAAATGACAATATCAAAGGCTTTCAATTTGGTTCACATACAATTATACTGGCGGCGTACTAGCTAAGATTAAGGATCTTTTGTCCTCCTGGTCTTCGAAATATATCTCCAGGTGGGGAAGGCTTCAAACTCTTAAAATGATGATAACGCAGATTAACAACTTTTTATCCACCAAGCTACCTGTAAGGTTGTCCTCATCCTTTTTCCGTGAGATTGACTTACTTACCTCAAAGTTTTTATGGAGTAACAAACGTGCTAGAATTGCATGTAAACATCTTAGGAAGCCATCTGCCTTGGGTGGATGTAATCTTCCAGATTGGAACTTATATCAAGTTACTTTTTTATCATCTCAGGGTGCTCTCTTGTTTTTATCGAATTCACACCGTAACCCTCCGTGGATTTATATTGAACGAGAGTTGTGTTCTCCCCTTTCTACCCCTTCTTTTCTCACTGCCTCTAAACTTGTGTTACCTCAATCAAGTCGTATTATTTCTGACATAATTGATGCTCTAAAATATATAGATAAAAAGGCTTCCAACCCGATTCATAAATAGAGATGGTCCTCATTATGGTATAATCCTAAAATTGTTACGATATTGATCCTGCTACAATGTCTTCCTGGGCTAATAGAGGTCTTACATTGGTTAAACATCTTTATGACTCCAATCATGATCCTCTTCCTTTTTAGGTCTCGGTCTGCGATGGCTGAGCAGACATGCGCAGTCGAGGTGGCGAGATTTATTGACTTAGAGTATTTTACACAAGCGAGGTTAAGCCCCCCCCCCCTCTTTTCAATTGGCTGGCGTCACCGTTCATGCTAAACTGTGGCCACCCATTTGAAAAGAGGTCCTAGTGACGTTCTTCTTTCTCTTTTAGCCCCGTCCCTTTCAGACTGGGTTCCTTGACTTACTGCTGTGGTAAAAGCTTTCTTATCTTCTTTATGGGGCCATCTGTTTTGCTGTTTGAATGTTATCCCTTTGCACTCTAGTAACACAATAGACTGATGATATCAAAGACCATATCATTTCTTGATGTACAAATAAACATCCAAGAGAATAAAATCACTACCAGAGTTTTCACTAAACCCACGGACAAAAACTCAGCATTATTGTTCCAAAGTTTCCATCCTGATCCTCTTAAGAAACATCTGCCTACATCCCAATTCATCAGGATTAAACGCATAACCTCTAAGGAGGGAGATCTCAAAGATGCATTGGAAACCCAAACTGAGAAATACCATGCAAGAGGGTATCCCAAAGATGAGCTTGATGCAGCACTCAGAACAGTTGCGAATCAGTCTCGAGAGAAATTACTGGAAGCGAAAAGTAAAACATCAGATAAAAAAACTGTTTGCATCATGAAATATTCAAGCGACGCTTCTAGAATCAGAGCAATCATTAACAAACATTGGAAATTAATCCAGTTAGAACCTGATCTTACTGGATTATATAATGAGACAGTCACATATGCTTTTCAACGGTCAAGAAACATCAAGGAAATATTGAGCACCACTAAAGAAACTGTCACACAATATCGAGGGATGCTTAAATGCCACAATTGCACACACTGTGGAAACGTGATCGAGTGCTCTACAATTACACACCCCACGAAGGGGTTTTCTATCCAACTCAAACACACAAGCACGTGCGATACGATGAACTGCATCTATATGATTAAGTGTCCATGTGGAAAAGCTTACGTTGGCCAGACCGAAAGAAAAGTTAAGATACGCATAACGGAACACAAAAGCAATATCCGTTCCAAAAATGCCAAATCATCAATTGCCACACACTGGTTGGAACATAAACATCAAATTTCTCAACTCAGATTTCTAGTTCTGGAAAAGCTTACCACACGCCATGACCAGGATCCCACCAAACAAAGACTGAGGAATGAATTTTTTTGGATCAAAAAATTACATACTGAGCACCCAACAGGGCTCAATGATCGAATTGAACATGCATGTTTCTTATAATTAACTTTATATATGATACCGTGAGTTTAAGGAATTTTGGGTCTCACACAACACGCGATTATTTCTGGACATCATGTATATTTCATTTTCTATGTAAATTGTGCTATTGGATATTGGAAGTTCGTTTTTGTGTTTTATATCATGTTCAACTTCACAGATATACATATCGATGTGATTAATAACTTTATTTAACTGAATTGAGCATGACACCACACAGCGCACAAACTCCCCCGTCACATGATACTGGCATTTTGAAGTTGAACTTCCGTGATTGGCTGTCTTCCCGATCACGTGTCCACTCAGGTTCGTTTAACCAGGAAGTTTAACATGGCGCGGTAAAACAAACCAGCTTGGGCGTTCACTACAGCTAGGCGGAGATCGGCTGATCCTAAAGTAAGCGTTGTGCTGTTTCTCGCACGTTAAGCCTTTTGCGCGTCATTGCCTATGAATGTCATTTGAAGTCGACCCACGATAATGTTCTGGGGCAGTGGTTTTACGGTATGCGGTTACTTAAATGATTCTGCGCTGCATTTTGTCTGTTGAGCCGTGTCTTAACTAGCCCACCCATACAGGTTAGATATGTCCGCTTTGCGACCACCATATTCACAAATGACACAGTTTTTCAATGTAAAATTCGAATGTATATAATAGGGAATTGTTTGTGAGCAATAGGATGATGAACTTAATGGTCCTGTTTTCCATTTCGTTACAGACCCCTGACGAAGGGTCAATTTGCTTTATGACCCGAAATGCATTGGGTGTGAATAAGCTGATGATGCAATTTCGTTTTGACATTTGAAATTTAACGATTATGAAATGAAATAATCTATGAAAATTGACAAATACTGAACGCATTATGAAGGATTATTGAACAATAAATAATACATCACAAATGTGAAGAATCTCATTGTGGTTCATGTATAAATAACGCGCACCTATTTACAAGAAGTTTCTCTCCTTGTTACATTTCTGTGGGCCATCTGTTTTGCCCCATAAAGAAGATAAGGAACCTTTTACTCCAGCAGTAAGTCAAGGAAGCCAGTGGCAAAGGGACGAGGCTAAAAGAGAAATTTCTTTCATTTTAGGGGACTTCGTGAAGCTCCAGGATCGTTGCAGGCTTTTCTTTCTCCTTCTGCAGGTCGGCGTGACATTGGTGGACCAGCTCTTCGTGGTGTGGCCGTCGTGGGTGCACTTTGCGGTGGTGCCTGCGGTCGGAGGAAGTTGTCGTTCTTCTGGAGGAGTGCGGCGCAGCGCTAGAAAGGATCAGCATGATGTCAGTGAACCCCAGCACACACAGAAACAGAGGGCTGCTACACAGATGATGGAGCTGAGGTGGTTTGCATCAAGGAATGTGAATCAAAGGCTGGGGTTCTAATCCCAGCTCCCCTGGGACACCACTTTGTGAGATCCTGGGCAGATGTGTGTATCTCACCATGCTTCAGTTCCTTTATCCGCCGAGGATGGCTGAACACCGTGTAAACAACGAGACACTGATGTGTACGGATGTTTCCGCATACGCAGGTCACATGCAGAGTAGTATCAGCCCAGAGCCGCGGATCCCCAGCAGCAAGTCACACAGCTGTGTGCAGCTTGTGTGTACACATTGTTGATCCTATGCAGGGGGCTGGCAGCCTTTCTGCCGTGTGCCCGGTATCCGGGCTCCCCTCGCTGCTGCCCCCTCGTGTGCACAGCTCACGATACATCTCTGGAGAATGGATCTGCGGTGCCACTCAGCGCTTCTAAATAAATTTGTAAGCCGCCTCCGATGAACCATTAACATTTAGCACAACATGTTAGCAGCACTTCCGACTGCTATCGTCCTGGGGTGCTGGCCACTTAGCCTGCATGCGCAAAGGGGGGTGGGCGGAGAGGAAGAGAGCATTTTGCATACATTGCAGCCTGCTCTATGCCAAGGCTGCGTCTGTTCTTAGGTGGCATTTCTTGCACGGGGCGTGCATAGCCTGGCACGCGCATGCCTGTAATCACAAGCAAAAGGCGAGGCGAGTTGGAAACACGAGGGACCTCTGACTTCGAGGCACATTTCGCTCACAGACTTCTTCCAAAGATGAGCGCTTTAACTAGTTCCTAAGGAAGAACTGGTGCGTTTCCCGGCACCAGCATCGCCTTTCCAACTGCCACGCGTGCTTTAAAGGGGTCTTTCAGCTGGGTCTGAGGCCAGAAGTTTCTGCCCGCCACCAGCTCATGTCCTAATAGTTTCTAACAGATCTTGGAGCAGCCCTCTTTAAGGCACGGTCTTTAAAGCTCTCTTTCAGGCGCTGGGAGATGTTCTGATACCAATGTGTTATTGTTGTTTAGAAGTCGCATTAGCCACTGTGACTTCATTTACCAGGCTTCTGCTTTATTTGAAGTTTGGTTGCAGACGCTATTCCTTTTTCACACTCGGACCTGCACTACACGTCGTTTAGACAAGTCACCCGCCAGGCTTTAGAAGCGGTATATTTCTCTTGTTTTACCACTGCCGTGTTAGGCTCTGTTAGGTGCTGTTGGAGGTTGTCCACTTGCTTATTCGGGATGCAGCTGGACACATATCCGTTCCCATCTTCGCACATCACATGGAGACCTTGAAAGATTCTTGGGCGAGATTGCAAATATGACAATCTCTATACGGTGCACTGACGAATGGTGAAGCGCGCCCTATGCTTAGAGCACAGGAGTAGTGTAAGATCCACGCCTGTGAGGAGCGCGGGGAGATGTAGAAATGCCAGATACAAGAGCGGCGGGGACACAACTGCTCACTCGCAGCCCCCAGCAGCAAACCCTCCCACAGGGGAAAGACACATTGAGAAACACATAGCCGAAAATGGGAGAGAGGAGGCAGAAAGAGAATCATACTGAGGGGCTGAGGGAAAGCGTGAGAATGAGATAGATGGATGGATGAACAGACAGACATTCTCGCGTTGCTTGTGTGTGCACATAAGTAAAACGTTTAACACCCTTTAAGTTCAGCACCCCCGCCCAATGGGACAGGCTCTGCCTTAACCAGGGGTCTAAACTTAGAAAACCTCACAAGGCCAGCAATAGATCCACTGCCCTCCATCGTATCGTCCCACGGATTCTTCCTGAAAAAGGCAGGATCAGGTCGGACTTCACACTTGACATCGCCCGACTGCCCAAGAGGGCCGGGGTCCTCAGAGCAGGACAGCTGGGGTCCGGCTGCAGGGCAGCGAGACAGGACGAGGGCAGAGTCCTCCGCGACACATCTAATGTGGCAGGGGTTTAAGGACGGGTAAACCCCAGCTCCTGTCATGCACGCCAAATCTTTTTTATTTAGCACTTCATGCGAATCCAGATTAAAATAACTCAGGCTATTAATTCGGCTAGTGGAATTGACATTAATTTTTGTTCACTTCTCAGTTTGCAAAGAGATCGATGCCGAGTAATAACAGCTGACATCTCTGCTGAAAGGAGGAGAAAGGAGAGCCGACCAGAGAAATCGAAAATGCAACCAAATAAATCACTGGCCACTTTCCCAGGAGCGGAGTCGGTTCAGGCATGGCCAGGAGAAGGGGCGTGCGAGCCTGCCTGTGGAAGGGGCTGCCGGGGTACAGGGGCAGAAGCCAGAAGGGGTGCGCAAGCCTGCCTGTGGAGGGGGTGCAGGGGCACCCCACCCCCACATAGAGAGCTAAATAAAGGGGACATCTACTGTGTCTGCTGCCGCCTCCATGACCCAGCTTAACTGTGTGTATTTTATTAAAACTAATGTAAGGCACCTAGATTTATCAAAGGCCATTTATACTGAATGAACTTCTACTTATTAATGAATATATGAAATACATATTTATTTTATCCTAATTTATTTGTATTATGTTCAGACAAACAATATAACTAGCTAGGGTACAAAGAAGCGGGCGAGTGAAAAAAATTAGTGTTCCTGCAAATGAGTATTTTTTCTGCTAAGAAAAAGTCAATACCACCTTTAGGATCTGAGGCGAGTGATTTAAAACATTTGCAATCACACAGGTAAAAATGATACTGTGCATGTACGTGTGCACGCGTGCTCTCAGTGTCTCGTGGTTACAGTGCCCAGGACCCGTGTAAATCACTCTTTACACCAACACCAACCCAGCCACCAAGGAACTTTTCAACAACAAATCCACAGAGACCGGCACAGTCCCGCCTCTATATGTTGAGCACTCTGTGAAACATCGGGGCGTGGAGGCACCGTGGGTGAGTCTTGAAGGGTGCGGGTGGCAGTGAAGTGGCCGGCACATTCCCACCTCTAAGTAGAGCTAACTCTGTCCAACGGTGGTGCGGGTGGGACAAAAAACATCCATGCTGTGCATGAGCCCAGGGCCCACCTCTGAGCTCCCCCTCACTGCAGCCCCTTCTCCTGGGGCTTTACATAAAGCGCTATTAGCTAAAAACTGGCAGCTCAAGATGCTTCTAGGCGCTACAAACTGGATGCTGTGTTCTGTTTTAATTGCGTAATTTGAATCAATGCACTGATGGGATGCTTTGGGTGTGCAGCAGCATCCTGAACACCCACAGACAAAGCCAATAGGGCGGGCTGACTGCAGTGAGGTGTAAGTGAAGATGCTGGGTGTCGGGTTGTATCAAGTTTAGTATCTGGTGACAGGACGTGTTGGTCATCTCAGCTGCGAGGGCAGGAGATGGCGGAAACACGGGGTCTGGCTGTGTGCATCTGAGCCAGTGGGGCACACTGGGAGGAGGGGGCCTTCTCGAAAGGGCTTGTGTACTGTAAACGAGAGACCTGTGATTTCACAGCAGTGCTGCCTGTGTACATGAGTGTGAATGAATCTGTGTGTTTGCGAGTGTGAAAGAGACAGAATATTTGTTTGTGTATGTGCATGTATATCTGTGTGTGTAAGGTATTCCTGGGCGCCTGCGTGTGTGAGAGAGATAGAGAGAGAGTGTAAGTGTGAGTGTGTGTGTGCGTGTGTTCCTCGACACGCTTGCTTGAACACCAGCCAAATGCAAGTTCATTACCTGAGATTTTTGAAAGAATGATAAATAATAACTCGCAATAATAATAATAACTCGCCATCACGATCCTTCAGAGCTTGCAGAAAATAATTCAGACTGGCAGTAATTAGCATTGTGATGGCTGTCAGTTTACGGTATTATTACACTGGGATTAGCAGCGCCTGGGTGAGAGTGCTCAGCAAAGCGGTCCAAAAACATCAGTTCACGAATCACGTAGAATGCCCATTACAAAAGAACACAGGGCACAAAATATATAAATTGCCACCAGCGGTCCGAGAAAGTTTAAGAGAAACTTTAAAGAATGGTTGGGGGGCGCTAGAGGGCGCACTGCGGGATGGTTGGCTAGACAGTCAGCTCCGCCGGACGGGTGCATCAACAGAGAATTTGAGCCTCTCAACCTACCGCCAGAATATCGACAAGGGTACTGCTAAAAATCGGAACATGCTGCCCACGCGACGCAAGTGAAGTGACTTCTGCAGGAGGATCGGATCTAGCGAAACGGAGGAAAAACGGCACGACAACACAACGAGAGTCAAGATGGCCGCTCCAAGCGCTCGGCACTACTGGCCGTAGGATCGCAACCACAAGCTGATGTGAGGTACAAATTAACTCAACTGCCTCGCGAACGCACTGCGTCTTAATGCTGCCACAGCGACATGTGGTAAAAGCTGTAAGCGAGGTCGGAAAACTGCGCTGAGGGGTTGCGTTCCACGATAGTCAAGATGGCGGCGGCAGTGGAACGCAAACGTTGAAAGGCGGCTGGGAGCTACTGCGGGACCGCAGGAGGACGCGGCAAACATTGGCGTGCTGACGACTGAGGAGGCTGCGGGGACCCACGGGAATGAGGCAGTACGGAGAGGTGCGGTACTCTCGATCGTATTTATACAACGCTGCCTAGATGCGCTGGATGACAGACTCTGAGCACAATATGGCGCCCGCCATCGCTTTCTGAATGGCGCGAGGAATTGAGCGTACCCCGCAGAGGCCCCCACACTGGGCGCGACAGTGAAAGCTGATATTTAGGCGCGTTGCCAATGCGCTTTACTAACTCTACAAGAGACAAAGGAGGCAGCGCAAGGTGCACAGAGCCGGGCGGGCAGTGACTTGGCGCCGAATCCATCATGGCGCGAGGGCTATAACGTACACCATGAAAAGATAGCGAAGAGAAGGTAACGAGGGCCTCCTACAGGACCATTCCACTCCTACAGCCAAAGGGCGCCGCAACATTGGGGAACATGCTGAGGAGAGAGGCGGCAGATGCATAACTCGACATTGCCGAGGACGGCGAAAACACCCCAACGGCGAAACCGACCTAAAGCACAAGACACGTCAACGGTAGGCCTGGTGAAGACGCAACTCAGCCCCGCGCAGCACGTAGGTACCATGGGAAAACAGGACAAGCAACAAACTACACTGCCATTTGCGACGCGCAAGCAGACAAAAAACAACACCACTGCTTCGGATGTAGAAGGGGAGCAAGACGCAACAGAAGGATCGGGCATGGAGGCAGTGCTGAGAGCGATCCAACAGAGCCTACAAGAAATGAATAACAAACTAGATAATGTAGTGCAGCGCGTGGACCATATGGCAGCGAAGATAGACAAGCACGACGAGCGAATTGAAGAGGCGGAACAGAGGATCTCCAGAGTGGAGGACGAATCTAGAACCACATCGAAAACCTGTGGCGGCATGGAAAAAACGTTAGAAGTCCTACGAGCAAGGGTGGAGGACCAGGAAGCGAGATCGAGACGGAACAACGTCCGCATATCGGGACTGCCAGAATCAACAAACACGGGCAAAATGGAAAGCTACATCGAGAGGTTGCTGACGGACATCTTTGGGGCTGAAAATCTATCCTCAGTGTTCCTCGTAGAGCGTGCACACCGCTCCCTGGCGCCTACACCGAAACCAGGTGCAACTCCACGCATGATCATAGCCCGCCTACTCAACTATAGAGACAGAGATACCGTCCTCAGGCTGGCCAGAGAAAAGGGTGCAATCACACATCAAGGCAATGCCCTGGAATTTTACCCTGACCACACAATGGCAGTACAGATGGCACGCAAGGAATTTACACCAGTTAAAAAGAAGCTGCGAGAACTAGGAGTTGAATATGCAATGTTCTATCCCGCGAAGCTCAAAATCACGAACGCGGGCAAGCCCGTGATTCTACCCTCGGTACAGGCGGCGCAGGACTATGTCAAGAAATTGGGCAAGCATCGCAAGGCACAGGACCGGGAAGGTCGAACAAGTGATAATGATTGAGACACTGGAAAGGCAGCTGCCGCGGACATATGAAAGACTACAAGTTGACGACGACGCCCTTCGAAGTGGGACTGCGCCGAACGTTTCAAAGCGAATGACATGGTGCTTGGAATCTTATAGACATGAAAAACGGTTGGGGAGCGGCTGACACCCCGGGACAAAGGTAGCCGCTTACACAGGCAATGTTGACGTGCAGCGCACAAGATCGGAAGTTGCGCCACGAATCAGAAGACATTACATGCAAGGTATGGGATGTGAGAGGGTACTAGGTGCTGGAACATGTGTGAGCGACGCCGCTACAACGGCATTCTCTGGCAGCACCGCACGTGTGAACTGGCGAACATTGGGCCTGGCTTGCGAGATCAACCAGGTCAGACGCATTGCAAAGTAAAGAGGGTGGGTGCGGAAAAGACTGTACTCATACATCACGTCTGACCTCGGAGTTTCTATTGTACCATGGAACACCGTATAATTGCAGATATGGATTACTAGTAAATTACCAACTTATGGCGGGGAAAGAGAGGTGAAAAGGATATAACGGATTACAGATAGGACATACGCACCTGTCCACATCCACAATGTGGATGGAGACGTGTGCACCTGGCAACACCCCCAGGCGGGTGCGTCCCACTTACAGTTCTGTTACTAGTTTTGTTAACACATGGGCATGGCTTTGGCAAAGTTGGGGTGCTAAAGTGGGAGGAGGGTGGAGGGGGGAACTGGAAAATTTTCCTTTTCAATCACTGCAACCTCTTTTAAACCAGAATGCACTGCATTAGATGATAAACTCATTGTTATAAAATTTACACTCGAATGCGGGACAAACCACGAGGGGGACCTAACAAACGGGGTGGAAGACTCTACCACGATGTGCTGCAACTTCCATTTGGTAAGATGACGTCCTCCGCGACACTGAAGTGTATCACGTGGAATATCAGGGGTTTAGGTAATCCGAAAAAAATTAGGCAGATGTTTGCATATTTTGACAGGTTACATGTTGATGTGGCTTTCCTACAAGAAACGCACATAGCGGCTACTGACTCTTCCACTATGGGAGCTAGATGGGCAGAATCAATCACCAACTCCAATTACTCATCGTACTCCCGAGGGGTTAGCATATTAATAAAAAAGGGGGTGCACTTTAAGATCTCGTACACACATAAAGATGTTGAAGGTAGAAGTGTGATAGTGGTGGGCACAGTAAGACAACACACGATGGCACTGGTGAACACTTACGGCCCGAACGTAGACGGCCCAGGTTTTTATGGGACATTATGGGGCAAATTAGCGGATATCCAGGTTGAAAACGTGCTATGGGGAGGAGACTTCAACGTAGCGTTGAGGGAGGGACTCGATTGGTCCCCAAACTCACTGGAGCCACACGTAAAGGCGAGAGCGACACTCCAGGAGGCTATAGAAGACTTAAAGATGGTGGACATATGGAGGGTTCAGCACCCTGGGGAGATGGTGGCGACGCACATAAATGCAGCACATGCAAGCTGGTCTAGACTGGACTACTGGCTGGCCACACAGGAGGTAACGTCATGGGTGACACACATAAAACACCTCCCTCGAACACTATCTGACCACAGCCCGGTGGTATTGGAGACTGAAATACCAAGGTATGCACCTCCGCCATTTACTTGGAGATTTAATGCAGTAGCCCTACGCGACCCAGTGTATGCAGACACCATACATAAAGCAATTGTAGACTATTTTGACCTAAAAAGCCCCACGACGGACAGCCCATGCCTATTATGGGAAGCTTTCAAAGCTACATTGCGAGGGGTGTGCATTAGCACGACTACGGGCATATTAAGAGACATTAGGCAACAATTAAAAACGCGCGAGAGCGCAATACACGCACTAGAACAAAGATATACACAAACAAGGGATACGGCAGTGCTGGGGGAAATACAGGTTCTCCTAACTGAGCACCGGCAGTTTGCTGCAGATGAGCTTCAATATATCCACAAACGTAAAACGGCTAGGCGATACGGTGAGGCGGGTCGGTCGGGTAGGGCCCTGGCCGAGAAGATATGTACCGGGCACGCGCCACAACACATCACAGCTATCAGAACCCGTGCAGGACACATGACACATGACATGCAAGGGATAATGGGTGAATTTATGGACACATATCGCAAACTATATGAAGCTCGCCCCTCGCTGCCACAAGAGGAATTATTGTCTTACATGGCAGATGTAGAACTGGCATGGCTGTCTGACGGCCATAGAGAATATCTAGCTCGCCCTATCACGGTAGAGGATGTAGTGGATACTATCAAGCGTCTGCCGAATGGCAAAGCACCAGGGCCCGATGGCTTCACGATAGAGTTTTACAAAACATTCGCGGACCTGTTGGCCCCACATTTAGTGAGACTATACGGGGAGGCACACGAGGCACAGACACTTACGGCATCCATGAGGGAAGCCTTACTGATTGCATTACTAAAACCGGGCAAAGAGGAGGAATACTGCGACTCGTACCGCCCGCTATCCCTCATAAATGTGGATACCAAAATCATAGCCAGCCTACTAGCTGACAGACTTAAACCGCTCATGCCGCTCCTGATAAGACCCGACCAATCTGGCTTCATACCGGAAAGGTCAACGACACATAACACGCGCACTTTATTTGCGCTAGCTCATTATCTGGCACCTGAAGTAAAAGCTGTGGCTGTCTTATTGGATGCGGCCAAAGCGTTCGACACGATAGATTGGCCTTTCTTACACGCAGTGCTAGTGAGTATGGGTTTTCCTCCGATCTTCATAGGATGGATCACGATGCTCTACACAAATTTGACAGCACGCATTAGAGTGAACAAACACATATCAGAACCAATCGCAATATGTCGCGGCACTAGGCAGGGATGTCCACTCTCCCCAATGCTTTTTGCTCTGGTACTGGAACCCCTAGCCTGCAAAATTCGACAGCACCACCACTACTCAGCCATACAACTACCGGCACGCCCGATTCATATCTCACTGTACGCGGACGATATGGTGCTTTATGATAAAAATCCGGAACAGCACCTTAACCCACTACTGCGCGAATATATCAAATTCGGCCAACACTCAGGGCTCCAGATCAACTGGACTAAGTCCCTCATACTGGCATTAACAGATGGCACACACTCAACGGCCATGAATTATCCACTTGAATGGCAGGAAGAACCGACCAAATACTTAGGAGTGTGGTTTCACAGGGACCCTGAACTTGTAATCCGAACCAATAATGGGAGAGCGATCTCCACATTAGACAACAAGATTAAAAGGTGGAATAAGCTACCACTGTCGCTAGCAGACAGAGTGGCAATTGTGAAAATGGTAATACTCCCCAAGTTCTTATACTTGTTTAATAATATCCCAATTAAGCCGCCAGCAGAGGTATTCCGAAATATCAGGAAACTAGTACTAAATCTAATTTGGGCAGGGAAACAAGCGAGATTGGATTTGCAAACGATGACACTACCATACGCTAAAGGGGGTTTCAAAGTACCAGATCTCTATCTGTATTACTTATGCGCGCAAGCGCAATTTGCGCATTACTGGTACCACGAGATTCCATTCATGACCCATGTGGCGGTGGAGGCTGGAGATGCAGACCCGATTCCCTTAACTAGCATAATGACACACAGACGTGGCAGATTACATGACCGTGACATAAACCCAGTGAACACCACAACGGATGCATGGAGACGGATGAGAAAGGTGGCTAAACGACTCCCACTCTATGCACTAGCTCTCCCCCTAGCGCACCACCCGGCGCTATCAGTCACACAAGAAAAGATTGGGATGGACCTTCTAAGAAACGTCGGAATAGATAAGCTGGGAGATTTGTATAAAGAAGGAACCTACCAAACGCTAGACAAATTAGACTACATTAGCAACCCTACATTATTATTTAACTTTAACTACTATAGATTACAGAGAGCGATCAAAGAGCATTTTCCCACATTTCCGGAGGAACCCCAGAACCTGTCTCCCTTACAACTGCTTCTCACCACGCCTAATGCCTCGCATCTAGTGTCCAGACTCTACACAAGCATACAAACTGACATTGGGGG
Source organism: Lissotriton helveticus (assembly GCF_964261635.1). NCBI lineage: Eukaryota > Metazoa > Chordata > Amphibia > Caudata > Salamandridae > Lissotriton > Lissotriton helveticus. The sequence goes on along the minus strand of NC_136061.1, from coordinate 982,829,046 downwards.
AAACACAGACTAGATGAGAGATAAATGGAGCGATGTCCTGGGAGGTGCATTGTCAGACGGGGACTGGGAAACCACATGCCTACTCACTGGCATGTTACCAGCGAATGGGAACCTAAGGATCATACATTACAAATACATACATCAAATGTACCATACGCCACAAAGGCTTCACAGATACGGGTTAAGGGACGATTCCAAATGTGTACGGTGTAAGCAAGAAAATGCGGACTTCCTGCATTTAGCATGGAACTGTGGCTCTGTGGCTAATTACTGGGAACAGGTGACACTGGCATTAAGTGACATGTTAGGGGTATCACTAGAATGCGAAGCTAAGATCTGCTTGTTAGGCATAGTCCCGCAACTGCGAGCGACACGGCGAAGGTTCTGTGTGGTAGCGCTTTTGATGGCGAAAAGGAGGGTCTCCCTACATTGGAATAGTAAGGCAGGGCCGAAGATGAAAAGCTGGCTGGAAGATTTGACGTACTGTTGTGACACACTGGCCACGTATGAGGAGGAGTTACCGATTAGTTCACGCCCCAGGGACTATTGGATGTATTTGCGTGACTACTTACTAAAGCATACGCCGGAATAACCAGTGTGGAGTGAACAGCCATGATACGCGACGGAATATATAATGATGAGTTATACATACTTACTATAACAGAGGAAGAATGTTGTGACACAGTGTTTGACTTTACGGAACTACAGGTTGTTTTATTACAGGTTTCTGGTACGATTTAAAAAAATATAAAATGTAAGAACATGGACAGGCTCTGAAATGTATACAGTTCTGATTACTGATATATGCTTTTACATGACACGCCGCCGGTCCTAATGATGTCGGCTGATGGGCTGTGTACGAATATCAATGTATTACATGTATTGCACCACTATGTAGCCGGCCTAATAAGGTTGTAGGCGCAAACTTGTATACTACTTATGCGAAATGTGCAATAAACATCTTACAAAAAAACAAACAAACAAAAAAAAACCTTTAAAGAATGGTTAAGGATTTACTAAATTATTGGCAAAAAAAACCAACAAAAAAACATGCCCCTTAAACCACGGGATTACCCAAAAACGTCACCATACGTCATCATAGTGAAAGCCATGCCCGTGACATGGCCGCCTGTTCATCCACCTTTTGGCAACTACATCCATCCACCCACCCATCATTCATCCACCTCCCCCTATTCATCAGTCTTCTCACTCTCGACTACTCTCTAGTACTCTCTACTACTCAATACTACTCACTCTCTAATCACTCTCTACTACTCACTCTCTACTACTCACACTGAAAAAACAGCGTGACCTTACTCCAACCCTTTCCTCTTTGCCTAAAGGCACTATTGAAAAAACATTCAAAATGCAATAGGTCTCATCTTTATTACACTTAAAGCAATTCTGTTGGTAATCAGGTGGATTTTTAGCTTTACTTTTATTAGTGTTTGTAAAACTTTCATGTACATAACATGCATATATATGCATATATATATATATATATGCATATGTATGTGTATAAATATATATATATAAACAGATATAAACATATATAAACAACTGCATATCTATATAAATACCAATATTAATGCATGTATACATATACATACATATGCATGGTATGTACATAAACGTTAAAAAAAAATAATAAAAGCAAAGCTAAAAGCGACCTAATTTACAAAAAGAATTTCTTAAGCTTAACTAAAGCCTAGACCGTTGCATTGCAAATGCTTGTTCTTCTTTGGCCAGTAAATATAATCTTAACAATATGGATTTCTATTATTTTTTTAAATTAAAGGTTGCCCTCTCTAAAGTGACCCTCTGTACAGACTCGGTTTCTATTTCACTTCTATTCATGTGGTCTCGTTCAGGTCATACTGCCTCGACAATATATACATTTTTATCTGTGCCAAATCCCACACAGGTTACTATTACACAAGCTAAATGGTCATATCATTTTGATATTTTCAAACATATCTCACAAGAGTCATAGCAGCTAATTGGAAAGGTTTCACTACGGAATAAGATTGCTCCTTCTCTTATGCAATCTAAATTCTTTACTATGAATCTTCTGCATTGGACCACTGCTCGCATATACAAGTTGAAGCTGAGGGATAATGATCTTTGCTGGAATTGCAATATGGTCTCAGGCACTCATCAACATATGTTTTTTGAATGTTTGTTACTACAATCCTTTTGGGATTTAGTTCAGAAACATTTATCACTAATCTTTGATATTCCATTGGAGCTCTTGTTACCTATGATCTTATTGGGACAGTGGGCTGCTTGTACTCCTCTTCCCTTAGATGATACTGATATGCAGCTATTAGATCTCCTTATATCTATTGCTGCCAAAATTATTCTGAGTGTGAATCCTCTAATCTCCTGTCTTATCATACTTGGTGGGCTTGGGTATCATTTCTTCGTTGGGCCCATACTTCTGTTGAAGAGAAGCATTGTACTCCTTCCATCTCTAATACTATTTGGAGGTCACTGGATAAATATATGAAACTGTCCTCTCAGGGGTTGATAGCCCAATATCCTTTTGTCTCTACTTCTTGATTTATTTTCCCCACTGCAGCAGGTGTCCCCTTCTAGTTATCTATCCATTCATTTATCTCTTTATCTATCGTCCTCTCTCTCTTCCTTTCTGTCCTTGTTCCTTCTTCTTTCTATCTTTTCTTTTTCTCTTCATCCTTTCATTCTGATATTGTTTGGTTTCTGTGCAATATAACACATTTTTTGCTATCAATCTAGTGTGAGATATTCCTGGGATATTATATATTGATTCAAATCTTTTTGAGATCTCATTATTTTTCTGACATGATTTCCATCTTGGTGTCTTTATTATCTTAGAGTTTTTACTTATTTATTGACCATTTTGCTCTGTTGTATTGCATTCTATTATAATTGTATGAACTCTTACTTTTTAAAATAAGAAAGATATTGAACAAACAAAAAAGGTTAAATCAAATAAAACCATTGCTTCTAATCGGAAATGATTAAATATAAACATCATAAAATACTGCAGCTAAAAGGCTTCTCATGTTTTAAAAATAATTTCACAATTTCAATCTGTTCTACGATTCAACATGATACAAAAGCTATATTGTACACGGAAAACGTTCAGGACGCTGGACAGCGCATATTGCATGCTCTCTGTCCAAGTACTGTTCTCACAGGCACTTTCGGTCCTTCTGCCTTGCAACATGGATTGACCACTGTGCTGAACTCTGATGTGTTGTGTTCATTTCCTGTGGTACTTTGCTAAGTGCTTTCTTGTCCATTGAGATCTGGGCCCCATTAACACCCTTTCAAACAGTCAATTTCTTGGAAGCAATGGCAAGTTTGTAGATAGACCTAAAAGATTATGTGTGCATGTGTCAAACATCGACATGTGGGGAAACAAAATTGAAAGGAAGAAGGGATGGTAAAACAGGGTAGGAGTAATATAACATGAAAAATATCATGAGAGGAGTTAAAACAAGGTTCCAAAAAGGAGAATTAAAACCAGGATCGGGAGAAGATTGCATAGAGGACAAAAAAAGATAAGGGAGTTAGGGGAAGAGCAGAAGGATAATTAAGAGGGGGCAGATTCATTTGGGTTTTCCAGGCAAAGGCTAGTCAAAAAGAGACTATGGTTCAGAATGAGACAACCAGACCCACAGTCAGGGCCCTCTGATTAAATCAAATAAATCTTTGCAGGAATGACTAATGGCTCACACTTAAAATAGCGGTCGAAAAGTTGGCAGTGTATGCTCAGACGTGAGTCCCTTGCTCACTTTGCCACTGGATTCAAACAAGCCTGGCTGAAGACGGCTGAAATGCCAGAAACCGGTCCTAGGAAGCTTGTTTCCGGTTCAGGGAAGGCATGGCTTGGCAGTTCGGGCTGGACTGTTCCCATGAGGCACAGGGTCAGACTGATTTGCATATGGCCATGTCTGAACTGGGGTGGCAGAGTGGGCTAAAGAACGGTGATGGATTAAACCCAGATCTTTTGACTGGGTGTGAGTGTTTGATTGGTTCAGATGCTCCGTCCATCACCAGCCCCTTTTGTACCGCTTTGTTCGCCATGAGTTGGCAGGGTATGCTCAGACGTTAGTCCCTTGCCCACTTTGCCACTGGATTCAAGCAAGCCTGGTTGAAGGCGGCTGAAATGCCAGAAACCGGTCCTAAGAAGCTTGTTTCCGGTCCAGGGAAGGCATGGCTTGGCAGATCAGGCTGCACTGTTCCCATGAGGCACAGGGTCAGACTGATTTGCATATGGCCATGTCTGAACTGGGGTGGCAGAGTGGGCTAAAGAACGGTGATGGATTAAACCCAGATCTGTTGACTGGGTTGAATGTTTGATTGGTTCAGATGCTCCGTCCATCACCACCCCCTTTTGTCACACTTTTAAAATAGAGCATAAACAAATACAACGTCATGTGACAGTCCCTCTCTCTGGAGAGATACATTAACTATACAAAGTTGTGTTATCTGAAAGGTTACTCAAACATACCTGGCTTCCTCTGCCTTGCGTTTCTCCTCCTCAGCACTGCGCTTCTCCTCCTCAGCCCTGCGCCTTTCTGCTTCTACATGTCTTTTCTCCACCATTATTACTTCTTTAGCAACACCATGCAGGAATTCATTTGTCACAGTTATAAGGAGCTCATTTACTTCTGTGTTGGAGACACTGACAAGAGAAGAAATATAGTTAGAAAAGAAGTGTCACATCCAAAGCATAATGAATACTATGAATATTTTATTAGTGGTGCTATTATCAACTGCTTTAAGCTGTGAGCGGTAAAATTATGATACACAAAAATGGATCCACAAAGCTAAAATGAAAGAGAAGTAAAAAATAAAATGACCTCACTAATAAGGCACTAATCCACCTTTTGTAGAAAAGTGGCTGATGGCACCAAAGTGGTTTACAAAGCAAACTGGCTATTCCAAGGAGCCACAAAGCATTAAAGATATAGATTAGTACCCACCTTAGGGTGTCCCAAACTGCATGTAAATCAAAATGGTCACACTGAGCGACGCTAAATCATAGTAGAGAAATACCTCGTTCCAGGAGCATTAAAGTACTAAAATACCCTTATAAATAATCTCATTTTATATTAATCAAGATACTTGTGATAAAGTTTGTGATTTAGTAAAGATTTAAGGCTACCAGTTTTATGGTATTTATTTGTTTTGATATTTCTGGGGTTTTTCTATATTTACTTTTTTTGGATCATTTTATCTGTGGTTATATTATTTTGGGGGAAATAGCACTTGCTGAAAACAGCATATTTCCTCATTTATTCAACTGACAAATATGCACTCCTACTAGAATGCCTGACAGTCAATTATCTGAATATCCATAAATGATAAATCAATACTCTCTACTGATAAAGTGTACATTTTAGTGTATATTTTGTGATCATTTATAGCAATTTAGGTCTCATTAGAAAACTTTCTATGCTTTTTTTAAAACTCCCTTAAAGGCAGGCAGAACTGATTCTTTAGAATTATTAAAAAAACAACCTAATATCCATTTTTATCTATATTTTAAAATAAATACAGAGACGAAAATAGATGGTTTTCTGTCAGATTGGAAAACTGGACAGCTGGAAAACTGGGTGTCCTATTTAAAATCCTTTTGTATTTCAGCAGATTGAAAAATCATTAGACCACGGGTCTAAGTTGTAGAAAGATCTTATCAAGGGAGGAAGAGTCGGGTTGAACAAACATAAGAGATTCTAGGTCAGGACTGGAGGCTTAGATTATGCTTCTCTTCTTTTACTGCAACAAAACAGCTGCCAACTAGAACATTAATAGCAATTAAACAAAAAATCACTAGTCACAAAATACACATCTTTAACATCTCATCCCCATTCCAGAAATCACTGTCCCGCAATGTCCACAAAATTGAGAGACACCATCTTGCTGCCTCTTTCTTTGCTGCTCGGCAGTCAAGTTAAGTCTCTCTCAGCTTTATGCCGCATGAATGGCTTTTGTAAACCATTGTGAAAAGTATTTATAATGTTTATTTTAGTCTTACTCAATTTCCTTATTTGATTCTTAGTGGTAATTTGCAGTGACTCTGTATATGAGTCTTATTACTCCGGTGCTCAAGTTCCGCTCCCTCTCATCACCCCTCCTCCTGCAGACTGCAATGGACTCCATCCTTTTGGTCCGTGACTCCTAGTGAGGCCAACACCTCTTGCCGACTTCCCCATGTAGAAGCACGGACTGCACACGTGAAGCATCACACGCAGTCCTCTTTCTATGACCATAGCCAGTTCTCCCTCACCACTTCACAGAAGTTGGACACAGCTGTTTTAGTCGACTCCTGTCTGTAAGAACAGGAGGCCCCGGCTCCCATCCGCATTTATGGACGTATTTTTTCCCTAGTGAGAACTGCATGATATTCTTGATAACTGGCTGAGCAAGAGGAGTTCTATCCCTGTGGAGTCACCCTAATCCACATTTTCTGTGTATTACTCATGGGCTGCTCTCCCTATATTTCCGTGGTAATTACTGCTGTTAACAGACTGCAAGGGTGAATATTACTTTGATGATGGTCTGGTAGGGGCTTTTGGCATGACTGTTCAACAATCTGTTAATAAAGCATTGGGAACCCTTTACCGAACACCTAGAATGCTTTCCCAAAAAGAAATCGGCTTTGTCTCCTTCCACATTAACAAAAGAGTTTCTCTGCCCCGCAAGAGAGTTCCACAAAACCGCAGAACTGGCCTCATGCAGAGGTGCTGGCAACAGTCTCTCTCAAGATTGGTTGGGAGACCAAAGATAGAGTGTCCGTGACTACAGTCAACCTCAAACTCAACAAGCATTGGAAATGCAATAGGTCTCGCAATAGAAAAGTTTGTGTTTTTGGTGTTGAAAAGGTTTGTTTATTTTTTGCTAAAATTAAAAGTATTATTTAATATATTAGAAATGGCAATACTTTTAAATTTTCCACATGTTACATGTATAGCATTAGTAAAGGTACAATATATAGTTCCCCCCTGTCTTACATGTATTGACCTGACAAATTAATTAAATTCATATTTTTCTGACATTTTTAATACATTTTGAAACATTGGTAGTAAATATTTGAACAAGTTGTTGTTGAATTGTTGGACATATTGATGGTGTTGTTGCTGTGAGTGATGTTGTTTTGGCTAAAAGTGATGCTGTGGCGGTTGAATGATGCTGTTGTTGCACATAGTGATGTGTGGTGCCCCTGAGTGATGCTGTGGTGGTGCTGAGTGATGCTATGTTGTTGCACTAGTTATAGTGAGTGCGATAGATAGATAGAGGGATTATGTTAGATAGAGTGAGGGCGATAGATGTTGGACGGTAGAGGGAGAGCGTTAGAGGGAGGGTGATAGAGTGAGGGTGATAGAGTGAGGGTGATAGAGTGAGGGAGGGTGATGGAGTCATGGAAGGGCGATGGAGTGTTTGAGGATGGTAGAGTGATGGAGTGTGGTAGAGTGATGAAGGTCGATTGAGTGATGGACGGCGATAGAGTGAGGGAGGCCGATAGAGTGAGTCAGTGAGATAGAGTGATTGATGTTCGTAGAGTGAGTGAGAGTTGTAGAGTGAGTGAGAGTTGTAGAGTGAGAGAGGGCGGTATAGTGAGTTATTGCGGTAGAGTCAGTGAGGGTGTTACAGTGAGTGTGCTAGAATGAGGGGGATAGAGTGAGTGTTGTAGAGTGAGTGTTTTTGAGTGTGGGTGGTTGAGTGAGGGCGTTAGAGTGTTAGGGTGAGGGCGGTAGAGTGGTAGAGTGAGGGGGATAGAGTGATGGTGGTAGATAGGTACAGTGAGGGTGGTAGAGTGTTAGAGTGAGGGTGGAATAGTTGTAGAGTGTGTGAGGTAGAGTGTTAGAGTGAGGATGGTAGAGTGAAGGCCGTGAGGGTGGTAGAGTGAGAGCATTAGAGTGAGTGCGTGAGGGTGGTAGAGTGGTAAAGTGAGGGCGGTAGAGTGTGGGAGGTAGAGTGACGGTAGTACATTGCGGGTGTAAGCGAGGTAGATTGATAGCGTGAGGGTGGTAGAGTGAGAGCGGTAGAGTGTTATAGTTAGGGTGGTAGAGTGAGGGTGATAGAGTGGTAGAGGAAGAGCTGTTGAGTTGTAGAGTGATGTTGGATAGAGTGATGGTGTGAGGGCAGTAGAGTGATTGAGGTACAGTGAGGGCGTGCAAGCGGTAGAGAGTGCTGTCGAGTGGTAGATTGATGTCTGTACAGTGAGGGTGGTAGAGTAGTAGAGTGAGGGTGTTTCAGTGACAGCAAGATTGATAATGTATTTTTGTTGTGTCTTTTTATTTAAATTTTTTTGTGTTTTTTTGAGTGATGTGGTGTTGTTGAGTAGTGTTGTGGTGATGCAGTTGTTCATATAGTAAATGTTGTGATGGGTATTGTTAATGTTTTTTTAGCTGATTGTTTCAGGTATTTTGTGGATTGCTTTATTTTTAAAAAAAATTGTGTGGTGCTGAATGATGTGTTGGTGCTGAGTGTTGCTGGTGTTGCACTAAGTAATGCTGGTGTGTTGCAGAGTGATGCTGGGCTGGTGCAGAGTGTTGCTGTGGTGTTGTACACTGATGTTGTTGTGTTTTTTAATGATGCATGTGTTTTGCTGAGTGTTGCTGTGGTGTAACTGAGTGTTGCTGTCGTTGTGCTGACTTATTTTTTTTGATGGTGACTAATGCTGTATTAGTTGTGAGTGGTGCTGTGCTGTTGCAGACATGTTGATGTGGTGGTGTTGAGTGTTGTTTGAGTGTTGCAGAGTTGAGTTGGTGTGTAGCTGTGATGGTGTCTATTAATGCTGTTGTGTATATGTTTGTTATTTAGTGTATTATATGTTGTGGCGTTAGGCTTTGTGTGTGATGTTTTATTGTAATTGTCAGATGTGATGTGTGAGTGTTAGTGTGTTGCATGTATTTTTTTATTGTAACATGTGTGTGTATGTATATATTTTTTAAGTATGTGTTCTGTGTGTTAATTTTTCGTGTTGTAACGTTGTTTTTAAAAATTGTTTTTTTTAAATGGCGGACGCTATGTGTTTCCTTTACGTGATTTACGTTTAGTGTTTAGCGTTCTAGTCTTTTAGTGTAGTGTGAATGTGTTTGAGGTATGACGTAATCTTTATCCAATCGCAGCGCTACGTTTGGTGACGTAGCGTTTGACATGCGTCAATTGGGAATTTCCCAGATCTTCGGGAACTTTCGTGGGGGAAAGGCGTGTTGTTGTCCCGGTCTATTTCCTGCGTCGTTTGACAGGTAAGTTTATATTTATTATTATTTAGTGTATTATTGGAAAGTATTATTGATTATGTAGAGATTATTTTTCATAATTATGACTTTAATAGTAATCTTCGACATTTGTGTATCGCTACTTTTTTTGTGTTATCATATGTACTTAGTGTATAGTTAAATATGTATTGAACTTTCTAAATTGTGAATGGGCAATGTTTTAATGTACTTTTATGTAATGTATAGCAATGTATTGATTGAAAGTTATTGTTAATGTGTAAATTTCATACATTTATTGAATTTGCGTATTTTTTTCGTGTTTGTAAATAGTATTTTCCTTTGTTTATGAGCTGTTATGTATTAATAATTTAATATATTAAAGTATTGGCATGCTTATATTGAATCGGTATGTATTTAGTAGGTGTTGGGTTATTTCAGGTATTGTATGTACAGTATTGGTCTTGAAATTTTAATAACATGAGTGTTTTACTTCCGTTCGTTTTTCCAAGTATTTTTTTTTGGGTAACTTGATTATTTTCTTCTGCGTATGTACATGTTTGGCCTTTTAATTAGAATTTTATGAGTTGTTTATTCGTTAGTAAGTTATTAATGTGTGGCTTTTATTTTTGGCGTGTTATTTGATCCATCATTAGATGAATACATTGTTTTGTTTATTCGTTATTTTTTTTGGGCGTAATCGTACTTTTCTAGTGCTTGTAATTTGGCCCTTCTTTTGTTTTTCTTGGTAATGTTGGTGTTATTACATAATTGCGATTTGGTTTATTTTAGTTATATTTTAATTTGTATTCTCCTCTACTGTTTGAAATGTAATTGTTTCTGGAAATATTGTTTTTCTTGCTGAGAGATGGTGTAGTGTTGCAGAGTGTTGCTGTGTGAGTTTAGATTTTTAATGTGGTGATGTGTAGTTATAATGTGGCGTTGCATAATTATTTTTGTTGTGATAATTGGTGTTTTGAGTGATGTTGTGGTGGTGCTAAGTGTTGCAGTGTTGGCTATGAGTGATGTTGCAGTGGTGCGTAGTGATGTTGGTGTGTTTTTGCCTGATGCTTTGGTGGTGCTGAGTGGTGCTGTGTTGGTGTAGAGTGGTTGTAAGTGATGGCGATGCTGCTCTCAGTAATGCTGGTGTGGACCACAGTGATGCTGGTGTTGGGTGTAGTGATTATGATGTTGCGATGAGTGATGCTGTGTTGGGTTTGAGTGTTGCTGTTGTGTTGGCTAGTATTTACCTTGTTGTGCTTACTTATGCTGTGTTGTTTTTGAGTAATGCTGTGGTGTTGCGTGGTGTTGCAGAGTGCTGGTGTGGGGTTGTTTTTTTTTAGGTGGTGGTGAGTGGTGCAGAATGTGTATATTTTGCTGAGTGATGCTCTGTTCTTTGTGCGTGTGATGGAGGGATAGAGTAGAGTTGATGGACAGAGTGGGTGGATGGATGGATGATTGAAGTGATGGGAATGGATGGATGAATGGATTGACCAATTGTCGGTGGATGTAGATGGATGGATGGAGTGTGATAGATGGATGTTGTGTGACGGATGGAGTGGTTACATGAATGGATGGGTAGTTTTGGGTGGATGGATGGATGGAGTTGTGGGATGGATGGATGGATGGAGTGTGTGGATGGATGTATGGAGTGGGTGGATGAATGGATGGCTGGATGTATTAGATGAATGGATGGACGAAGTTGGATGGAGTGTGATGGAAACAATTATTTTATTAATAAAGGCAAAGCAAGTAATAACATTGAACGTGCATGTGTGAAGGTAAGTCATTAACAATGTAAAGGAATCGTTGTTCTAAGCACGCAAACATTGTCTAAAAATTTAAATTTAATGTCTGAAGGCTGAATGTAAAATATCCACATTAAACGTGTGTGCACTGGGGGCGTGGCTTAGCAAGCCACGATGGCGGCTGTGTGTTGCTGAGGCTCCGCGATCGGGCTTGCATCCTGCCCGTTCCTGGGAATCGCTGGGAGCCTCAGCCAACACAGAAAATCACCGGCGACAGCGGGCACACCGTGGGCATCCTTCCCGGACACAACGACCGCCGCTCCAGCACGGCACCGAAGAGGGGCGCTGAGTCTGCCGGAGCGGTGGGCGGAACCGCAAGATGGCGGCCGCGTCTCCGATCCCCTGAACTCGGCGTAGTTGCACCCTCGCTTCTGGATCGGAACACCGAGGACCATCCGCACTGACCAGAGTGGCGAAGCTCCTGACCGGGCGACACAGCTAACTCCCGGGGATACACTGACCGCTGGGCCCACTCCTGCGAGCGCGTCTTGATGCGCAAGATGGCGGCCACCGACCCGGAGCCTCACCCCACCGGCGCTCCCACCCGGCCAGGTACCTGCCGGGCCACCGAGGACTGAGGGGCACTACCAGCCGCACCGCCAGCGCGGCGCCCGGACTTTCCAGCGCCTGTGGAGCTTCCCGCGGAGGTGAGTGTCTGCGCTCCTTTTGCCCCCCCCCCCCCCTGGGGGTCCCTGACACCACCGCCCCAACGGCCCCAGGCCTCCCCTGGGGGCCCCCCGAGGATAGCCCAACGCCTTCCCCCCCTGACCGTGGGAGCGGAGAGACCTGAGTGCTCCTGACGCGGGCTGCCTGACCCTAATATGGCGCCCGGTGGGACTTGGTTGCCGGGCCCGGGCCTCCCCATGATGCCGCCGGCGGCGAAACCCCCCGGGAGGCGGCGGTGACGCTCCGCAACGGGGACTCCTCATCACCGCCACAACTTTACAGGCGCCCGTCGCTTGCAAACCCTGCCGGGTGCTGTTCTCTGCCTCGAGGGGGGTGAAGTGCGACCGGCCTCCTCCCTGGTCACTGGCCGGCCGCTGCACACCTGCGGGTGCCACTGTGAGGGGCCCCCTCACCACCTCATCACCACCGCAGTCCCCGGGCCCCCGTGAGGCCCCGCGACGAGCCGGGCGGTACCTGGATACCACTGAGGGCCCTCCAACACATCGGGACCCCCCCGCACCCTCCAGCATATCCCCTGGGCCGCCATTGACTCACCGCTCACCCTGCGGAGGGGACGGGACTCTGCAGCACAAGGAGGACCCCTACATCGCAGCCATCAGTCACCACAGGCCGTCGACCCGTTCCGGCTCCGGACCCTCCTGATCTTCATCCCCCAGGTGTCCTCTGTCGCCTATCCGCACCGGGGGGCACCCGCAGCCTCCGCTCCTTACGGACTCTTCTGCTGCCTGCCACGCCGAGGAGCCGGGAACACAGCACTGAAGGAGTCTCTGCCTCACCCCCGCACCAGTGCAAACTGTATGACCAGCCCGTACAGGCCAACTATCACCCAGGTAACCTGTTGTCCGACGCCTGCTTTCCCCTCTAACTACGCGGCGGTACGGGGCCCATCCCGTCGATCCCATGGGGAAACCGAGAGGCCAGCAGGCGGCCGCCGTCCCTGAAACGGCCCCTGAGAACATGCCACAAACAAGGGCCTAGACACAGAGCAATACCCCACCCACCGACCCCACGCTGTCAGCGAAACTGGATCAGGTGTTGGCAGCCATTGAACTATCCAGACTCTCGATGGAAGAACGATTGGGAGTCCTGACGACTGATATCAGCCTGATCCGCGATGACCATCGTAAATTGGCGGACAGAGTGAAAGAGGGTGAGCGAGCTGTAGCCGAGTTACTGCCCAAGGTGAAGACTCAAGCGACGGACATGCAGGACATCCTGCGCCGGGTAGCGACCCTCGAGGAACGTACAGTGGATTTAGAGGGGCGCTCGAGGAGATGCAACATTCGCGTCCTGGGGCTACCGGAGGGAATCGAGAACTCGTACCCTCTGACCTATATGGAGTCTTGGACAAGATCTTTCACCCCCGAGTCGGAGCGGTCGGCGTTCTTCTCCATCGAAAGGGCACATAGGGTCCCCGCCCGGGCACCTAAACCGGGTCTTCCTCCGCGTCCCATGCTGGCCAAGTTCCTACACTTCCGAGACCGAGATGCGGTGCTCCGAGCGGCCCGGGCAGCGGGCCCCTTGCAGGTGGAAGACCAGCGAGTCATGGTGTTTCCGGACTGTGCCCGAGAGATCCAACAACGGAGACCCACCTTTCTGGACGTTAAAAGGCGCCTCCAAGCGAACGATGTGCAATACTCTCTGCTGTTCCCGGCTCGCCTCAAGGTGCTACACAAAGGAAAGGCCCTTTTCTTCACCAACGCGGATGAGGCACAGGACTGGGCTGAATTCCACTGCCCGCTGATCCCCAGAGCCAGGCCCCCTAGAGAACAAACTAGTGATCCGCGGCGACCCAGGAAGCGAGGTCCGAAGCGCACCCAGACGGGCTCGTCCAAGAGTCAGGCCTCCTCCCCATCGGGCTCACCCAACCTCACGCAGATCATGAAAGAGCGACGAGGCGCACTGAAGGCGGTGACGGATCTACACCTCTCCCCCCTGGCTCCGGACCTTGAACGCCAACCACACCTATTCACCCCTGAGAAAGACCGCGACAGCGACGGAACTGTGTCGGGGTTTGGCCCGATTTCTTCCCCTCTTCTTGTTACGCACGAGATGGACGCTATCCTGATTGAACAGCCTGGAACCACTTCCTGAACAGAGACATACGTACTGCTGTATCCTCTTACGATATTCGCTCTTTGTGTTGTTTGTGAGCCAATGGTTACATGATGGATTGAATGTGTGTGTACACGTGCGATCGATACTTCTCCTACAGAAGCCCGATCAGCGCACAGCCCGGCGACAACACACGCCGCCGCCCCCGCTGAATTTTGCGTAATTTCTTCCCTAGTGGGACTCTTGGTTTGGATATGCGTCTTGGGCACCGATATGGAAACGATAGCGCGTGAAGCCCATACCTGGCTGGAGAGAGCAGTCGACATCTGTTTGCCCGCTACTAAGTGCAGAGGCAATGTTCATCGCCCCCCAGCCCCTTGGTACAATGCTGAATTACAACTAGAAAAAACCAAGTGTAAGGCATTAGAGCGGAAGTGGCGACAACATTACGATCCTTTAACAAAGGAAATTTATCGTAGTGCCAGAAACCTCTACCATAGAGCCTGCACTAGAGCTAAGGCTTGTTACATAACTGAGACTATCAACACAGCCGCAAACAAAGCACGGACTCTCTTTAACACTGTTAAGGAATTGGCCGGAGCAAATTCTATGGCTGCCACACCTCCCTTGACCCCCCAAAAATGCCAAAATCTTGCCACGTATTTTGTGGAAAAGATAGAGAAGATTATTGCCAATATTAATCCTCTGATGAGAGACGATGGGGAAGTTCCGTCCCCACGCTTGGCAAATCAAATAGGACCACGGCTTGACTCCTGGCCACTCATTTCCTTGGACATTCTGAAATCCTTAGTTGCGTCCATTAAATCAGGCTCTCCCTGTGATCCTCTCCCCATCAACATCCTGAGGCAGCTGGATGACCCAGCTCTGGGGACGATTGCTGATACATTAAATGCCTCCATCCATCTGGCAACTGTTCCAGCGGCGTGGAAGCATGCCATGGTCAGCCCGCTATTGAAAAAACCGGCGGCTGATCCTGAGGTGCTGGCCAACTACCGCCCAATTTCCCTGTTGCCTGCGTTCTCTAAGATCTTAGAGAAGCACATTTACGGTGTACTCTCAATGTATACTGAGAACAATAATCTACTCCATTTTACTCAGTCAGGTTTTAGGGCCGGCCACTCCACCGAGTCCGCCCTCTTGGGAGTTACCGAAAAGATTAGGGGACTTTTGGATGAGGGGCAAACGGTTGCTCTTGTCTTACTTGATCTTAGTGCGGCCTTCGACACCATCTCACACAACAGACTACTTGCTAGGCTGAGTGATGATGGTGTCGGAGGGAAAGCGCTTGATTGGATCGCGTTCTACTTGAGCAACCGGACGTTTCAGATCTCGTCCTCGCAAGCTCAGTCAGACACCTTTCTGTCTCCACATGGTGTGCCTCAGGGCTCAATTCTGAGCCCGTTGTTTTTTAATCTGTATCTCCGCCCACTCGCTGATTTAGCCGAGCGAGTTGGTCTAGAACTTATGTCTTATGCGGATGATTCGCAGATTATTTTTTCCCTTACCAACGCAAAGCCTTCATCCCCCTCTGCGTTGAAAACAGGCCTGCAGGAAGTCTTCAGCTGGATGTCAACTAATCAGCTGAAGCTTAACGGGGAGAAGACGGAGATTCTTCTCCTAGGGAAAAAGAGAGATCTATGGCGGGATACTCATTGGCCGCCCTCCCTGGGTGTTTTTCCCTGTCCGGCCACTCAAGTCAGAAACTTAGGGGTATGCATTGATGACTCTTTATCAATGAAACAGCAGGTAAACAAAGTAGCTGGTATGTGCTTCACCATCCTGAAATGGTTACGGAAGATCATTTGGATGCTGCCTATGGATACCCAGAAGACCGTAGTCAATGCACTGATTACATCTAGGCTTGACTACGGTAACATCTTATACCTGGGCTCCAATTTAGCTGTGATCAGGCGGCTCCAATTGGTCCAAAATTCCGCCGCCAGGCTGCTTTGTAAGATCCCTAGGACAGCCAGGATCTCAAAGCACCTAAAGGATCTTCACTGGCTTAGGGTTGAGAACCGGGTTCGGTTTAAAGCATTGACCTACATGTTTAGGATCAAGGCAGGGACTGCACCAAAGTACCTGCAGAATCTGGTTAGGCCCTACGTTCCTGAACGAAACCTCCGTTCTTCAAATGGAGCCAACTTTGTGGTTCCTAGATTTAAACTGGCCCGTATGGGGGGAAAGTCTTTCTCCCATCTGGGACCAGTTCTTTGGAACTCTTTGCCTTTGGCCCTGCGTAAGGAGGTAAATCTCGCCAGTTTCAAGAAAGGTGTAAAAACCTGGCTCTTTGACAAATAATTGCAGGCTTCAAATGGGTTGTTTTTCTGCGTTTTCGGTTGTTTTTTCAGCTCTCACATCTGTTGCGCCGGGAAACCCTTTGTGGGTATCTGCGCGCATTATAAGTGCAAAAAATAAATAAATAAATAAATAAATATGCCGCCTCCGGCGATATATCCCTTGTATTGGGACTGTTTCCCACCTTTGGTTTTTACCTGTTTATTCCCGACAGTTCCCCCATCGTACCTATGGTAGCATGGCACGCAGGAGCTCACACGAGACTCACAACCACACTCCCTCGGGGATTACAAGGGGGCTAGATTCACACACGCAATTCCATAGACATGACGACCCCACGACCGGATGTTAGCATCCTCACACTCAATGTAAGAGGCCTTCACACGCCCAGCAAACAATACTCTGTCTACTCCTACATAAAGCGCATGTCGTCTAATATTGCTCTCTTACAAGAGACGCACATTAATGCTACTGAATTACGCCGGTTACAGTCCAAATGGCAGGGGACCCTTTGTGCCACGACATATTCAGCGTTTGCGCGTGGCGCCTTGATATGGGTTCGCCGGGGACCCCTTTCTGAGAACTTAGACGGGTGGTAGACAAAGACGGCAGATATGCGCTACTGGAGGGTCTACTGGACGGTCAGGGGATCCTTATAGGAAGCATTTACGCCCCCAATACAGAGCAAGATAAGTTTTGGGATCACCTCACGGGAGTGTTAGCCCAGTTCACTGACGTCCCTTGGGTCTTAGGGGGGGATTACAACTGCACGTTAGACCCTTTGCTAGACCGCTCACACCTCCCCCCTGCACGTTCTCCAATCCCCCGGCAAGCGGAACTATTCAGAGCATGGACGGCACACTGGGCACTCACTGATGCTTGGCGACACTTATACCCCCAGGCTCGCATATACTCCTTCCACTCTATACCCCACAACCTCCGAGTCCGGCTGGACAGGTTCTTATGCTCTGCACCGATCCTCCCTAAACTGATCTTTTCGGACTACCTGGGCCGGGTTGTCTCAGACCATGACGCCCACATACTGCGCCTGTCCTGGCGTCCCCCACACCCACCCGTTCCCTCTTGGCGACTTCCTAAGGACTGTTTGACAGATCAGGTGTTCAGGGACTCACACCAACGCAGTATACAAGAATATTTTTCGCACAATGCAAACACGGCGACGTCGGCACTGGTGGAGTGGGATGCATTCAAGGTGGTGGCGCGGGGAGAATGCATCAAACAGATCGCGGGGGTCCGCCGCACGCTAGACCAGACACTCACAGCCACGGAACAGCGCCTAGCTGCACTCACTAAACAAGCTGATGATTCGGTAGAACACGCCGCACACATAGCTGAGGCAAAGTCCGCATACCAGGAGGCCTGTGCCGACCTTAGGAAATACAATTTTAGAGCCTATGCCACCAGAGTCCACAAGGACAGAGACAAAACGGGTGCGCTACTGGCCTGGATGGCGAGGCAAGACACCGAGAACAAACCAATCACAGACATTGTCAACCCGGAAGGGACATTAGTCCAGTCCCAAGCTGATATCCTCTTGGCGTTCCACTGCTATTATGCACGGGTGTACGGCGCCCCGACACACTCCTCTCTGTCGTTTGTGGACCACTTCCTTGACCCGCTGTCGTTACCCACGATCTCGGATGCCGACAAGCGCCTGCTCGACACTAAAATAGCACCCTCAGATATCGCACAGGCGCTACGAGCCTTGTCTCGCAACAAGGCGCCGGGCCTGGACGGCTTCCCACTAGAATACTACCAGACATTTTCCCCCCTGGTGGTCCCTCGCCTGACCCAGGTGTTTGCAGTGGCACTCGATGCAGGAGTGCTCCCCTGTTCATTGCGCGAGTCGGTGATTGTCACCTTCCCAAAGCCTCACAGAGACCCGCACCTCATGGGCTCATATCGCCCCATCACGCTTCTATCTGCGGATTGCAAGATCCTGGGGAAGATCCTGGCTGACAGGTACGCCCAGATCATATGCCCACTGGTCCATCCTGACCAATGTGGCTTCGTTCCGGGGAGAAATACCTCACAGAACATCCGTCGGGTCTTTCATGTCCAGGACCAGGTGCGAGACAGGTTCCCTCGCGCCGCCTGCCTCATATTGAATCTAGAAAAGGCGTTCGACACCCTCACCTGGCCATACCTTTTCTCGGTCATACACCGACTCAACATAGGCCCGAGACTTACAGCATATACACGCCTCTTGTACACCGATTTGACGTCGCGTGTAAAAATTGGGAAATACATTTCACCCGCATTCAAGGTCCGTCGGGGCACTAGACAGGGGTGCCCCCTGTCGCCTCTTCTCTTTGCCTTGGCCGTCGAGCCGCTGGCGATCAGATTGCGGCAGGAGGGAGTACTCTGGGGCATTCCGCTTGCGGACGTCACGCACTGCGTTTCGATGTACGCGGATGACCTTCTCATTTACGTCCGAGACATTGCTCCCATAGCAGTGGCGCTTACCGAATTTGCAGATGCCTCGGGACTTCGAGTGAACTGGGACAAATCCACGATCTACCCCTTTCACCCCGACTTACCGCCCCGAGACGTTCAACTGGGGACCCATAGGCTCGCATGGTCCGCTGAGGCCCCCCGATACCTCGGCGTCCGTCTGTATCACTCCCCGGCCGACATCTTTGACGGGAACCACCGCAGGATGCTAGCTAGCCTCCGCCCGCAAGTTGCCTTCTGGACCAAGCTTCCGCTCGCCCCGATAGGACGGATAGCACTGGCCAAAATGGTGATGCTCCCCCGGCTCCTCTACCATTTCACCAACCTACCGGTGATACCGCCGAAGTCCTTCTTCCGAGACCTCAACTCCCTCCTGGGTAGCCTGGTCTGGGGCTCGGGCCGGCACAGAGTAGCCTTGAAAACCATCCAACTCCCCACGACACAAGGGGGGCTGGGGGCTCCCTCCTTCGAATCATATTTCTTAGCGGCGCAGCTCCAATGGTTATCATATTGGACAGCAGACCGATACACCCAAGAAACCTGCACCCCGACTAGTAGGATTACGAACCCGGAGCTTCTCCGTCTCCTCCTTCCGGGCACCAAACCACGGCGTACATATCCCCTTCAGGTTGCGATAGCGCGTCAATGCATGATGCGGGTCCATCGGATCTCCCCCAGAAGAGTTCCGTACTCCCCGTCGCTGCCGCTGGTCGGCTGCCCCAGACGGGAACTCTATTTCTCAGCTCCTATGTTAGCCGAGTGGACTCGCTGCGGCATCGCGGACATGGAGTCGCTCTTTGAGGACGGCCAGATGAAGTCGTTCGACCGGCTGGCCGCCGAATACGCACTCCCCCCAGGTCAATTCCTTACACACCGACAGTTGATTGAGGGCTTTCGTCCCCACCACAATCTCCAGTCCGGCGAGCCAGACATGCATCCAGTCATACACACAATCCTACTCATGGGTGTGGGGCGACACTTAGTCACTTGGCTCTATAAATCGGTTCAAGAGCTCTCGCAAGCCTCACTGGCGACCCTACGGGCCAAGTGGGAGGAAGATTTCGGACGTGCTTTACATGACTCGGAGTGGACCAAGGCACTCGAGGCCCCAAAACGAGTCTCTAGGAACGCTCGCTTCAAAAACATTCAATATTACATACTACACAGGGCATACCTTACGCCAGCGCGACTGCAACAGTTCTACCCCACAACAACGTTCCTCTGCCCTAGATGTCATTCCTCCACTGCGGACTTTCGACACATGTTCTGGAGCTGCCCCAACCTCCACTCTCTGTGGCGGACGGTACATGACACACTGACGGAACTCACAGGCCTCACGACCCTGACCACCTGGGAGGCTAGTGCGCTGGGCATCTTTCACATTACCAAACGGGCCCCAGCACACAGGCGCTTTGTGTCCCTAGCACTACTACTGGCGAAACGCTGCATAGCTATGCATTGGCGATCCCCGGAGGGCCCCCCCATAGCGGCTTGGTCGGGGGCGGTTTGTAAGTGGGCGGCAGCCGAGGAAGATGCCCTCCGGGAGGAAGAAGCTAAGGGCGCGCGTAAGCATCCCATTTCGATGGACTGGGCCATGCTCCTCCACAGCTTCCGGCAATCCCTGCGCGCTGATGCCCCACCCACGCCTACCCCCCATTTCCCCCCCCCCGCCCGCCCGTCCGGGCGCACCCACGTCTCCTAGCTGACTCCCGTACTGCCAGTGCCAGGCCACGACGCCACGCGCCCTCTTAGAGACATTGACCCCCCCCCACCGACCGCCCAGCTGCCCCACGCATGGGACGACCTCGCCTTCTGGCTGCACTGCCACAATGTGCATGGATATTGTGAATCCCTCTCGTAGCCCATCGCCCGACACCCGTCCCTTCTAGCAACGCTCCTGCTATTGCCACCATGCTCCCCCCACAGTTTTGTTCCCCAGTTGCACGACACCGCCACTATACGACCTGCACGGGCCCTGTCCCAATGACCTCCACAGCAGGGACTTCTACGACTACTGTTCCTCTTTGTCCCCCCAGGTGGGGTTCTCTGCCTGCATCCCTGCTCACTTACCAGTTTGAGAAGCCTGTGTTGTTCAGTGGAAGAAATGCCACATTGCCTAGTTTTATATGCAGAAAAGTTGCGCGATTGGCTGACCGCGGCTGAATGTTGACGCGGCGCCAGCAGATGATTCCTCCAACCTTATGCTTGCTGATGCAACAATAAAAAACAAGTTTTAAAAAAAAAACGTGTGTGCGCTGGACAGTGAGGAGTCGGTGTGTGAGCAGACAGTTTACTGGACGATATTTTTTTTGTGACTGTAAAGTATACTTTTTATTATGTCATAAACGTAAGATGCACTAGTGTGGATGTATTTAGGCATATTTTTTGCTGATCTGGGGGCTGAGTGTTTAAAAATAAACACATATGGAGAGCTATGCGCGCGCTACAGAGAGAGGGGCTGGTCTCATTAGCCAGCGGAATGTGAGATAAGATGTGCCCTTTGTGCTTTTATAAAATAAAACGTATTCATCCTAACGAAAGTTAAGTAATAACATTTAATGTGAAGATCTGGGTGCAGAGTGTCAAGTTTTCCAAGCAATGTTTTTGTATTTGCTCCAAAAATGTAATAACATTTGCAGTGCCTGTTATTTTGTGAGAGTGGGATTTGTGTTTCCGGGCATTTTTTTTTGGGGGGGGGGGGGTTTGTAGAGATCACAACAGCTTTGCATCCTGCTGTTCAAATTAGCATTTCACAGATGCAGCCCGACAACAGATTAGAATCTTTACGACGGTGCTTAAAGCTCTCCAGTATCCTGTTTTAATTTAGTTTCACAAAGTCTTAAAGTCTGCGTCCTGAGTGTTTATGTTAATGAAATTGTAGAGCGGGGGCGCGGTAGAGAAAGAGTGAGGGGTGTAAGGGATTTTGTTGTTATTTTAGGCATGTACAGAATGTAATGTAATGTTGATTTAAATTCTGTAAGTTGAATCTCAAGTTTCCAACAAAAACGTGTGTGCTTTGGAGAGGGAGGGGTGGGTGTGAGTAGACCTCGTGCTATATGAATTTTTATTTTTATTTTGCTGAAAGCGATATTTATTTTATAACGTAAGCGTAATTGAAATTTAAAGCAAAAAGCATGTGTTGAAGATGCACTATTGAGGATTTTTTAGGGCATATTGTTTGCTGTCGATGTATAACAGTGGAAGCATTGGCTTAATGGCAGTGTTATGTATTCGCTAAGTGTAAAAATGTATTCCCCCCCCCCCCCCCCAAGTATTTTTTTTAGAAAAGAAAGTAGTTTCTGTAACAAATACATATTTTATAACATGTGACATGCAACTCTGGGTGTTGAGTATTTTTATTTGTATTTAGTAAAAAAGACTATTAACATTTGCAGTGCATGTTATTTTGTGACAGGGGGATTTTTTCTGTTACCGGCCTTTTTAGGGCTCGCTGAACAAACGCACATGTTTTTTTTTGGTTCTTTATTTTTTAGCGCTCACAAGAGCTTTGCATCCTGCTGTTCAAATTAGCATTCCACAAATGCTGTCCGACATCAGATTAGAATCTTTACGACGGTGCTTAAAGCACTCCACTATTCTCTTATAGTTTCGTTTTCCAAAGTCTTAAAGTCTGTGGCCTGAGTGTTTATGTTAATGAAATTGCAGTGCGGGGCGCGCGGTAGAGAAGGAGTGAGGGGATGAAGGAATTAGTCAGCTGGATGGTAGAGAGGCTGTGTGTTTTGTGTACTTTAAAATCAAACTTTGTTTTATGATTTCAATTCAAGTTATAACATTTAACGTGCAAGTTTGTTTGCAAAACGTAAAATATATAAAGAAACCGTTATTTTAATAACGTCGAAAAATGTTTTTGAATTTACGTGCAAGTCTTGAGTCTGCATGTTAAGTAATAGCATTGAGCAGGCGTACGCTGGAGAGGGAGTGTTTAAATAAGTAGTCAGCTAAATAAGAGAGAGTCTGTGTGTTTCGTCATATTGGATGGATGTAGCGTATAGTATTGTTGTGGGGGCTATAAGTTATGCTGTGGTGATGCAATGGATAGTGAGGGTGATAGAGTGAGTGAGTGTGAAGGATAAATAGAGGTAGGGCAATATAGAGAAAGGGGTTAGATGGATGGATGGAGTGGGGGGATGGACGGATACAGTGGGGGGATTAATGGCTGGATGGATGTATGTATTTATGGATGGAGAGGGGGGGATGGATGGAGTGAGGGGATGGGTGTATGGGTGGAGTGGGGTGAAGGATGGATTAAGTGGGTTGCTGGATGGATGGTTGGAGTGTGTGTGGATGGATGTATGGAGTAGGGGGATGAATGGATGGATGGATGTGGTTAGATGAATGAATGGATGGAGTGGGATGGATGGATGTCGTAGGATGGATGGATGAAAATGTGTGTGTTAAAGCAAAATTGGAGAATGGCTGCGAGCTTCATGTTGTCAGCGTGCACAAAGTAAACAGCCAATGAAAGGAGAGTCTGTGTGAGGGAGGGGGTGGTATGAGCGAGAGGCGCATGCAGGGAGAGTCTGCTGGTCAGCTGAATGCAGCGTGCAGAAAGAGCCAATGGGAGAGAGGCTGCTAGAGAGAAGGGGGTGGGTGGCTGTGGGATGCATGATAGCGTGCTGGAGAGCAAGAGGGGGGTGATCAGCGCGAAGCGCGCGAGTCAGCTAAAAAGAGCAGGCCTAAGTGGAGAGCCAATGGGAGAGAGGCTGTGGAATGAGTGTGGTGGTGGATAATCCATACAAAGGGGTTTGCCTAAATGGCTTTTGGCGCCATTACACCCCCATATGTTGCCACTATGAAGATCCATAATATTGCTTATTTGGTTGCACACGTTTTGCAGCTTCTCTGTTGCTTCTTCAGGGTACGTATACAACAAACAGAATCATTACAAAGTATAAATCTTCTTATTCGATAATCTGTCAGTCTAAACTGCATAGATGCTGTGGATAGTGCACAGAAGCTTTTACATGTTTGACGCCACATCTCTGCAGTAATCTGTGTGAGGGAGGGGGTGGTATGAGCGAGAGGCGCACGCAGGGAGAGTCTGCTGGTCAGCTGAATGCAGCGTGCAGAAAGAGCCAATGGGAGAGAGGCTGCTAGAGAGAAGGGGGTGGGTGGCTGTGGGATGCAGGATAGCGTGCTGGATAGCAAGAGGGGGGGTGATCAGCGCGAGGCGCGTGAGTCAGCTGAAAAGAGCGTGCCCTACGTGGAGAGCCAATGGGGGAGAGGCTGTGGAATGAGTGTGGTGGCTGTAGGATGCATGATGGCGTGATCAGCTCGAGGCGCGCGAGTCAGCTGAAAAGAGCGTGGACTAAGTGGAGAGCCAATGGGAGAGAGGCTGTGGACTGAGTGTGGTGGCTTTGGGATGCGTGATAGCGTGCTGGAGAGCAAGGGGGTGTGATCCGCTTGAGGCGCGAGATAGAGAGGAAGAGGGTGGGAGGACTTAAAGTGACGAGCCAATGAAAGAACGTTAAAAAAGTGCACGGGATGTGATCAAAGTGAAGCGCGAGCTGGACAGGGAGAAGGTGGGAGGACTTAAAGTGAAGAGCCAATGAAACAGCTTAAAAAAAAGCATGTGGCGAGAATGCGCGTACTTGTGTTCACGTGCACTGCATCAAATCGCCAGTTTGGTTAAACTCTGGATAAGCCCCTATATCTCTCGCCAGCTCGAATGCGCAAGCCCATCGGCAGGCGAGACCTAAAAACCTATCTCGGTAGATTCGGACACAGATTCTGGCTCTTCTAATTCCTCTTGTTATGTCCCTCCTGAGCCCGCTTAAAAAACGCTAAATAAATTCTGCGATCTCCTGAAGGTGAATCCCAGCTCTTGGTCCTCTAATCCTCTACTGCTGAATGAATTTATCAAGTAGTGAGGGTAAAGATGCTGGAGAGGGTACATCATAAACAGTACAAAGGAATACTTTTTAATGCGAAGTCTAGAGAATCAGGATGGGGAATGTGATTTTCAATTCCTGCACCGATGTGGGAGAAAAACATAGAAGGGGAGCAAGAGGACAGGGGACCAACAAATGAAAGAAGGTGGATGTAATCACTGTCAAGGAGCAGAACCAAACAATAACTAGAAAGCAGATGTCTAATATTAAAGTAGTGAATGTCTCTAAAATGGAGTTAAATGGTGATATGATCTCACTACTTCAGAAAGGGATGAGTTTTTGTCCAACCTCAGAGTATGATTTTGTTAACTTCAGAATTGATGTATACAAATTTGTGAGACAACTGAAATTAAAAACGTTTTTTGTTTGTGAAGAGTAAAACTTCTATTCAGGATATTGTTATACAGGATTTGTCTATACAGGACTTTCATGATAGGACAACTCTCTTGTCTATTACCGACTACGAAGAAGACCCAGTATCTGTTCATAGCGTACTGACAGATTTGGAACTATGTACAAATTTTTGATAGGATATTGGCCTGGATCATAAATCGAGAGGGGCACCACAGCTCTCTAGTGGCAATAACAGACCTATTTTATGAGGTTGTACAGTCTGAAATTGGCCAATTTTCGAAAATAAATCATGCATGAAGGGTAGGAGCTATTACAATAATAACCTAACCAAAGGGGGACGACACGCTCTAAAGATACTGAGACCAGATCAAGATCTAAAAATTAGGGAGGAGGAAATATTGTAGTGATGAATAGGTCTGATTATGATGCGGAAATCATAAACCAACTAGGCAATTTATCTTGTTACAAGAAATGGAGTCACATTCCTGTTCCTGAGATTACTGAACATATTAATGATGAACTGAAAGAATAGTACAGGTTAGCACTTTTGAATGATGATGAGTACTATTATCTCTTAATTGATCGGCCAAGCTTTTCATGTATGTACCCATTACCTAAAATTCACATGGAGCTCCCCTTCTACCCCGGGAGGCCAATAGTTGCGGGTACTGGTGGGCCTACTGAAAAGTTATCAGAATTTGTAGATATTTTTTGACGTCCTTTCGTGACAAATCTTCCATCCTTCATTTGTGACACTAAGCATATTTTAAACCTAATGAATGTCGTTTTCTGGGAACCAGGAATGATTATGGTAAATTTGGATATAGTCTCACTATATACCAACATATTACATGAACAAGGGCTACTAGCATTACGGCATTACCTCAACAAGAGACCTGTAGAGTTTTTGGAGCATTCAGATGTGTTATTTGTAATGGCTAGAATGATATTAGAGAATAATATTTTTGTTCAATGGAGAATGGTATAAGCAATTATGGTTTGAAGGAAAATACATTAGGGGTCCCAAGAGTCTAAATGGATTGATTACCAATAACCAGTATTGCGGATGATTCATTTATGACTTGATGCCCTGGACTGGAGATATAGTGGAGTTACAAGAGTTTTGGGGATTTCGGAATGCAAATGAATATAACATGTCCTTTACTTTTGGATATAGTAGGGAACAAATTGTGTTGCTGGATGTTGAACTTTGTGTAGTTAGGGATAAAAAACATTGTAAAATGTATAGAAAGAAGTCTTCCTGCAAATCCCTGCTTCACTGCTAGCAGTTCTCATCCTAAATGTCAGGTCATCTCTCTGCCTTGTGGAGAAATGCTTAGAGCTAGGAGGAATTGTAGTGAAGATGGGGATTTCTTGAATACACTTCAGAACATGGAAGAAAGATTTTGGGAGTGAGGATATGATAACCAGTTCGTATGAAAAGCAAGTACAAAGTTTAAAGCATAGGGTGACACAATCAGAAACAAAACATCAAGAAACATATTTCAGGGATTAGGATCATAACTATCATTCACCCGCTAGTCAGTAAAATGTATAATGTTTTTCTAAGAAATTGGCATTTACTTTATACGGACAGGATGCTACAACCGTTCCTTACAAAGAATCTAAGTATGACCTTCTGTAAATGATATTGAGGAATATCATCAGTCCTATTTACCCTACCGAACGTGGGCATAGACTTAGCTTTGCCAAATTGGCATTTGGATTTTACAACTCTGGACACTGCAATCAATATGTGTAGGTTGGCGATGGATGGCATCACTGAATTTTAGATTAACGACTCAGGAATGAACAAGATACACATGCATATTGATTGTAGCACTCATTATACAATTTATCATATATAAAAGAAAAAAATATATACACTGGAAGTACGATTAGACCCTTACAAGAGAGACTTTCAGAACATTTTCGTGCATTAAAACAACTGGATTCCAGATACCCTATTGCACTGCATGTTAAACACTGTAAAGCGCAGAGCTTACATTGGAGTTGTAATTTTCATGGTATTGATGTGGAAGCCAGTGTTGCTAGGGAGATAACAGGGGACTAGGACTGCACCAACGTGAAGCTAAATGGATCATGAGATTGCATGCAGTAGAAAGTGTTCTTAACATTGATCATGACATGCAATATTTTTTGGGCACATAGTGATTATATATGCTCTGTTGGGTTTCCCTATATGTACACCCTGGAGAGAACTAGGGAGAAATCTATGAGGGTATTGCTGCCTCTAGTATGAAGTATTTAACATTATTGTTATTATGCTGAAAGATTTTGATTGCATTAGGAAGGATAAGATCTTGAACTGTTTATATTAGATAATCTGTGCACTTATGGATTTGATACAATGTAACCTTTCAGATTAAAGGTCTCCTTCCCCCTCCCCCCTTTCTTTTTACTTCTTTGGACTCTATTTACTATTACATACAATGTTTTCTGAATTATATAGTCTTATGGACCCTGCCTCACTAATAAACACTAATATTGAATTATACTACACTGAAGCACATATTAGCACATTAGAAAGACGGATTGGCAATGGCTAGATCCCTGTGATCACTATGGTTGAAAGCGTTGTTAAGCTATGCTTTAATGGACATCAAAATGGGATATGTGATATATTGATATAAAAATAAGAACTGAGTTGTGATAAAGTAGTGAGTCACTTATGGGTACTCCCAGACGATAGTGCATACAGAGACGTTAGTTTTAGATTCTCTTAGGCAATAGTGACTGGTTATATCGAGCAATCAAGGTAACTAGAGACAGGTCAAGATGCCGCTGAATTCTGTTTGCACACCAATGCTATTATGACTGACATATAATATATGCTGTTGATAATTTTGACGATTAGAGATTCGCTGTGATGACGTTGAATAATTATTTATGTGTTTAATCCATTCCGTAAGGAATTAATGGTGGGTAACATTTAGTAAATATTGAACTTGTGGCTTACAGATTCTCTGAAACGACTTACTTTTGCAGTGTTTAGATAATTTTTGTTTGTAGAAGTCATTCATTGATTATATGATTAAATAGGTATCTTAAGATGGTGCTTGTTGGAAAGATGGGTAATGATATAAGTTAGAGTACTTACTCTCCATGATCTGGTAAGTTTGTTAAAGGCCCGTACCAATATAACAACAGAGATTATGATGGCTTGTAAGACCTGAGGGCTAGGAAATTCTTGATGTTAGTTAGGAATGTGTTGCATGCGCGTAGCACTTGAAGGACACACAGGCTTTAGTGTTAAATGAAGTAGCACTCGATGTTTTCACAGTACACATGGTACAAATAAGATTATCAGTGATATGGTACCAGTGACTCATTTTAGTTCAGGCTCTTAGTACTGCGAATGTTACACTGCAGTCTTGTTTTAATTGCGTTTGCGACGATACGTGATGATATATATATATATATATATATATATATATATATATATGAGCTAGCGTTATGGAGTGCACAGGGATATTGCTTATTCCAGATAGGCGATTTAGGAAATACGAGGCATTTAATGTTACCAGACATTTGATTGATAGAGAATATCATATTTAATTACATTGTCATGTATTTGTTATATCTGTTCTTTTGGTTTTATTGGTCTACGATGATTAGCTATACCTTTATTTATTTAGATAATTATGACGTGTTGTGTGCACGTATAGCACTTGAACGACACATGAGCTGTGTTCGGTGTTTCACGTTAAACATAGTGGCACCCGATTAGCAGAGATATTGTCCTGGTGACCTAGTTTTGTTTGGTTCCTAGTACTGCAAATGTTACACTGTAACCCTGTTTGGACTGTGTTTGTGGCAAAACGGGATATGTGATAATAACTAAATACACGAGCTAGCGATATGGAGTCCACAGGGATATTGCTTGATCATGATTGTGGAGTTTGTACCAGAGATCTGATTGATACAGGATACTATATTTGGTTATACTGTTACGGCTTGTTATG
The DNA here is from genome assembly GCF_964261635.1 of Lissotriton helveticus. NCBI lineage: Eukaryota > Metazoa > Chordata > Amphibia > Caudata > Salamandridae > Lissotriton > Lissotriton helveticus. The sequence goes on along the minus strand of NC_136061.1, from coordinate 982,800,232 downwards.
TTTGTTCTTTTGATTTTTTTGGTTAATTATCAGTTATCTCACTACAAAAATACTTTTATATATTTGAATCGTACACGGGTACCAGTTACACTGAGGAAGCGTCTGGTGCACAGATATAATAGGTGAGACTTATGGATACAATGATATCGTTTATTGAGTCACCAACTTATGAAACATCTGAATATTAATTTGTACAGTTTTAGGATATAGATGGTTAACTCCATCGCGACAGTGGACTGCCTATTTTTACAATAGATGACATTGGAATTTGAATTAGTAAGAGTTTATAACAATAGTGGTAAACTATTGGGTTACTATTTTACCCTCATATTGATCTGATTATTTCAACATCATGTTTTGTTCACACGATCACTTTGGGAAACGAGGTAGATATATTCTATCCTCTCCTGCACAGGCTTAGAGTACAACTATGCCTGAATATGAAATCTCTATATATCACTTCATTTTAATTTTCCTTTCTTTTATTTAGTGCGTGTTGATGTATACTCTCATGCATGTTTTGACTGTTTGGTGGCTCTACGACTCAGTAATTTAAATACTTGACACCACTGGTGTGGTGAAGGTAAAACAACTCTTAGAGCACTTTTGGTACTTAAGTACAATCTTTTAATTTTGCTATTGTAGCCCTGAGGAAGTCATTGGTTGATGTACTTATATGACAAACGTGTTGGCTACAGAACTGCAAGATCACTAGATGTATGAAGACGAAAAAGAAACTAAAAGGATATTCTTAGAAGAATTTGAACTTGTTATTACTATTACGGGGCTCAAGAGTATTATTCACTCTAATTCTCTATGGTTTGCCCCAGAGGATATTGTCCACCCAAGGTACTCAGACTGGTCCTGGGCCCAGTCTGTTGCATAATACATACAGTAATGTTTGAGGAAGAGTTTTGACAAGGAGGTATGAAACAGGCTTAATGCCGAGTGCCCCAGAACTGACCTGCCAGGCAAGACTGAAAATACTCCCGATATACACTCAGTATGCTAACCTTTTTCGAAGAAATATGCCAGGGATCCCAAAAACGGCGTTGACGGAGCATGGAAAGTGTGCGAAGATAAACTCCTGGACCTCTCTTGTCCACTGGCCAATATTTTGGAGATGGCTCTTGAAGCCAAGGAAACTGGCAACGAGATAGACCCAGAGATTCTGGCGGGCTGGCCTCAACAGGCAGTATGTCTCCTAGTAATGACAACTGCACAGTCTGCACTGAGGAAGTCTATTGAGTATCGATCCTAAACTTGTTGCCTTCGCCTCTTCTGATGCTAGTCTCAAAGCAGACGGCCTTCTCTTTGGTGTGAAACGTATCAAGGACATTGGCAAGTTCGTGAACATCTTCATGGTGCTAGATAAGGCTCTCTTAACAAAAAATTTCCATGCAAACCTTTTCGCCTGTGCCAGACGAAGTAGGGTAGGCCCAAGGCCCCTTTCACATATAGGGCTATCCCAGAAGAGGAGGATGAAGCCAGCAGTGTAGGTTTCTTCCAGTCAAGATCTTGCTTTGCCAGAAACAAGCATAGCAGAGCGTCCTACAGAGGGTCCTTCAATCCAGTGCAACCCTTCAACTTCTCTGGTGAGCATTATTCCTTAATCCCAGGTGACGCTGAGGGGCAGAATTTGACTTTTAATTACAACTGGCTAAAATTCACACGCAAACCATGATTTCTGGAGACGGTCATGGAGGTTCTACTCAGAGCTTCTTGACACTCCTTTCCAAAGGGTCCCTCCACGACCTCTCCTTTTTCCCCCCCAAACAAGAAATTACCTGCATAGATTTAGGATCTTCCCCACAAGGGAGCAGTCACCCTCTCCTTTGTTCACTTCAGGGGTTTTGTCAGTACTATTTTCCTTATCAAAAAGAAAGGGGCAGCTCACAGACTAGTATTTTGTCTCAGAGACTTCAGTCATTGGGTGATCTATAGACAAATAAAAATGGAAGGAATCCATTAACTGAGGGATCTGTTGATGGAAAACGATTGGATGGTCTGCTTGGCCCAGAGGGGTTTTCACCTTACAGTCCCTATCTTTCCACCTCACACGCAATTCCTGCAATTTCAATGGTGAGGCCAATGGTACGAGCATCTGGCCATCCCCTTCAGACTTACTTCGGCACCCTGGTGCTTCACCAAGCTGCTGCATCCTGTATTGGAATCCTCTGTGTCATGCATCCATGTGCATACTCTGTATGTCATTGAATATCTCGGTTTGTTCCATGTTCTGAAGATCAGCTAAGCTTCAGTTGCACTGCTGATCTTCAGAAGGTGGATGCTCCAATAAATTACTCTTCATCTTCAAGAAGGCTTTATTTGGATTTATTTGGAACGACTACATATTGGCGATGCTTTGGGATATTTTTATCTCTTCGTCCCTGGAGCATCCTCACGGGCTGTTTTTACGATTTTCTAGTAATATTACTTTTGGAGAAATTTCGTATCCCAGTTGTTTCCTGTGCCTATCTACTATTGCCATTATTGGGATTATGCTTATTGTGGCATTGTTACGCCTTTCACTTCAATTTATTTGAACTGTACTTGCAGTGTACTCCTCACAGTTTGGTTTTGGAACAAGTTTTATTTTCCTACTGCACAAAGATATTGTTTGTCGGTTTCACGCGTGTGCATTCCGCCGCGCAACTTTCATTATCCTGCCTGGAACTAGGGATAATCGTTGGAGGGATTTGCGTCTCCACTTGTTTTGAGACGAAAATATTGCTACATTTTTGGGCGTGTTTGCGCGTGCAGCCAGCCGCGCTGTTTCAGGAGGAAAACATCGAAAGCACAGATTGTGTGTGCGCAGCCAGCTGCGTCGGAGGAAATTATTGTGCATATTGTGTGCGCAACCAGTCGCTTTATTTCACTCGTTGGGGTGTTTGTTTTCAACTTGTCACGTTGTTTGTTCTTTAATAAATTCAACAAACTTACCGTTTTGGACCTTGGAATCCTGGTGTGCTCGACCTTCGCTGCCTTGTTTTGTTCTACCAGCATTCTATCAGCAGAGTGTAGAACTTTCAACGAAGCGTCACGCCAGTTCCTTGCGTGTTTCGGTGATGCGCACACCTCATGACTTCACAATCATAGTCATCACGCTTATGAACAGCGTTCTCACGTTCTTTGCGGCCATTTTGTTGGTGTTATTTTGTTACCTTGGTAACTAGGTATACAATCTTCTGTTTTCCACACAGACAACTTGGATTAAGATTTTTTGGATGGCTGTTTTATTACTCTTGGTAGATTTTACTAATTCTATTTTACATTTATTATAAAATTTGTATTATTGTTGTGTTAGTTTATTATTTTTATTTACCATGAGTACTATTGATGGCACTCTTCCACCTCCTTTTTATTCAGGTCCAAATCAACCTTGCATGAAATGGGAAAAATGGCACAGGCAATTTGATAATTATTTACTAGCTATTAATGGTGAGAGTTATAGTGCTAAAAGGGAAAAAGCAATTCTTTTAAATACTTTAGGGGGTCATGCTGAAGATGTTTTTGTGCACTTACCACCATCGCCTACTGCAGCTGGAATGGAGAGTGGCGATTATAATTGTTTTTCTGAAGCAATAGATAGACTTAAAAAGAGATTTACTGCGCAACCTCATATTGTTTTAAAGAGGTACAATTTTTATACCAGACTTCAATTGCTTAATGAACCTATGGATACTTATGTAGAATGTCTTCGAGTTTTAGCAGCTGAATGTGATTATGGCTATTTGTATTTATTTGGAACTACTACTACATGATTCTCATGGCACAATCTCAAGATCATCTTCTAAAACACCTATTTTATACGGTTCATCTACTACAAGATCTAGACTTTGTTATCACCAATCGAAGTTCAATGTGATTCTGACACAAAAGAAAATGTTCCTGGGGTTCCAGGCCGACTCACTCGAGGCACACCTACAACTTCCCCCTCAAACTCAGGGGCATCAAGAAGGTTTTTGAGATCAACACTTAACAGACAATTGATATCATTATAGACAATAGCAAAGATGGTCAGGCTCCTGGCATCCTCCTTTCAGGCTATTTTCCCAGGCCCCTCCACTACTAGGCTCTTCAAAGTCTGAAGATAGGGCACCTCTGCAACGGCCTCTCATACAACAATTTGTTCCCCCTTTTCAAGGAGGACAAAGAAGATCTGAACTGGTGGTTACTTCACTGTACGTGGAGCCATATCTGGTGTGTTTCCAGGCATAGTGGTCGGTTTTTGATGTCAGCGGATGGGGCTGGGGTGTCAAATCCAGAGATATATCCAGTGGAGGTCGATGGGCTACACACAGACTAGACCCTCATACAAATTGCTTGAAGCTGCTGCAAGGCTTCTTCGCTATACACACTCTACCACCAAAAAACATTTGTTGCATCATGTTGAGGATGGAAAACGACATTGTGGTCAGATACATCAACAAACTGGGGGGCACCAAGTCCAGGTTGTTAGTGGAGATAGCCAAAGATTTTTGGTACTTCTGCTTAAAACATTGGATCTCTGTGATTGCATTCCCGTACAGAACAACATCATTGCAGACTGGAATTCTGTATTCTTTACAGATGTGAGCAACTGGAAGTTGCACTCCCAAGTACTTCAGCTAATTCAGACCCTTATCGGCCCTTGTGTGATCGATCGCTTTGCAACCAGACTGAACCGTCAGCTTACAGAGTTCTTCAGTTGGAGGTCAGATCCCTTAGCGAAGGTAACAGGTGCGTTCCTGCAGGACTGGTACAGGGGACTACATTACACCCCCCCCCTTCACTATGATAGCGAGAGTGGCGATGCAGGTGAGGAGACAATGGAGCCACAATAGTCTTGGTGACCCCGATATGGAAGGCTCAACCATGGTTACCAGTTCTTCTAAAGAGGTCAGTGGATTTCCCTGATGCTTTTCCAATATTTCCGGAAATCCTGCAAGACCCCTTGGGATTCCTTCATCCTCTGATTTTGCAGAACTATCTACCTCTCCTGGCATGGACGATTTCTGGCAATGTTCTTTTGTGCCAAGAATTTCATGACAGACTTTCACATACATCTAGCTGGCCTTGGCCCCTTCCACACACAAACGCTATAAGGCTGCATGAAAAATATGGTTGGGTTGGAGTGTGGGACTGGATTTGGATTCCATGGAGGCACATTTGAAGAATGTTCTGAACTTTCTCACTGCCCTGGAGAAGGATTGTTTAAAGGTCAGTTAACAAATTTTCACTCCGCAATATCAGCTGGACATTTAAAGACAGATGGTAGACCGGTTGGATTTCATCCTCTCGTATGTAAGCTACTTAAAGGTATCAGGGTTTCTACTTCTCTTAAACCTCGTACTGAGAATTTATGGGATATCAATACAGTATTGAGGCTGTTTCAGCATGGCCAGATAATGCGCTTTTGTCTGTAAAACTACTCTCTGCTAGGCTATGCTGTCATGTCCGGTTTCTTGTCCGAGAGTTTCAGACGTAAGAGTTCTGGATTTAGCAGGTATAGTATTCTCTCCAGAAGGGTTTTCTTTTGCTATTTCTAAACACACAAAGACATTTTCTAAGTCTACCTATTACCCTGCTTTTACTCATGACAAGAAATTATGTTTTGTGATATGTCTGAAAGTTTATGAAGACAGTACTAAATTGCTTTCTTCGGAGCCAAACAATCAACTTTATTTCTGTTTTCCAAAATCCTTTTACACCTGTGGTGGCTGCGACCCTTGCTCGCTTGGTTAGATATGTTATGGCCCAAGCAGGTATTGATGTTAGGAAGGTTGGTGAACACTCTGCCTGTGGGGCCATGGCCACAAAGGCTCTTTCTTCGGGTTCCAGGTTGATGATATTCCGAGAGCTACTGATTGGTCCTCAGATTCTACATTTAAATTGTGTTACTATAAACTTGTTACTCATATGTCTTCTGTGGTGGTTAATCAGCTTTGAACTAGCATATTCTGATGCTTCGGTCCTGCAAAGAATAAAAAATCTTCTAGCTTTTGCGACAAGAAGGAATATGTTACTGACCCTGTAAGCATCTGTTCGTGGAATATGGTGCTGTAGATTCACATGCTTTGCATACTCCCGCCATCTAGTGTTGGGTATGGATGTGTGCAAGTTGTTTTTCTTCGAAGGAGTCTTTCGAGCCACGAGGTACAATGACTCCTTCTCTTGGTGTAATGCATGAGTGCATTGACTCCATTGTTAAATTGTTTTCCCACAGGCAGGTGAGAATGGAGTGTAAAATAAGTGGCAAATAAGGAGATGTCATGCATATAAAGAGAGAAAAGAAACTGCAACAGCCACAGGTAACCGGGGAGGAGGGTGGGCGCATGTGACTAGAGCACAAGATGCCACGAACAGATGCTTACAGTGTAAGTAACATTTCATTCGGTGTGGCTGTAGATACACATGCTTTGCATAGACTGTAAAGCAGTCCTCCACAGAGCGGTGGCTAAACTGTGGATCTTGCTGTTGTTGAAAAAAGTGTACATAGCACTGCCTGATCTACACTAGCTTGTTGGCGTGATAGAACATCCACACCATAAGGTTTAGTAAAATTGCGTGGTGTAGATCATATAGCTGCTTTACATATATCAGCTATTGGAATGTTTCAAAGGAAAGCCATAGACACTCCTTTCTTCCAAGTAGAATGTGTTCTAGGAGGTGTAGGTAGAGGTCTTTTGCCTTTAATGTAACATGTTTAAATGCATTTAACTATCCATCTGGCAACACCTGATTTGGATATAGGCTTTCCTTTATGTGGTGGTGAGAAGGAAACAAGCAGCTATTCAGTGTTTCTAACAGTTTTAGTCCCATCAATGTAGTACATGAGGGCTCTTTTGACAGCTAGAAAAAATGTAGCTCAATTGATTCAGGTGGAAATACCACCCTGTCTTTTTGAAACTGGAAAAACGGTTCTTCCAATGCCAGGATCTCACAAACACGTCTGAGTGAGGCAATAGAAATTAAAAATGCCACCTCCCAAGAGAGAAATTGAAGTGGGCAGGTATGCAGGGGTTCAAATGGAGGGCCCATGAGTCATGAAAGCAAAATGTTAAGATTCAGGAGGGTGCAGGAGGAATCTGGGGTGGAGTTACTCTTTTGAGGCTTTCCATGAAGGCTTTAATGACTGGTATTTCGTGTAAGAAATGTTTTGCCTGGGCATGGCCTAGGCGGCCAAGATGTTGGTCAACCTTTAGAGGTTGCTCCCGTTGCCTGGTATTTATCTGGCGCCATCCTACCTAACAACGCCAAATCTTCAGAGCAGCGGGGCACCGGGGCTCCTTGCAGTGCCCCGTGGTTCCGATCAGACCGGATCCTGTGCGAGGCCACCTGACTGTGACGGGGGACTCGCTGGTCCATTGAGCTTCTGCGGGGTCAGTGCACTGCTTTGGAGCCACCGAGCTTGGTAGGGTTGCCCGCCTCACCATCCTGGTAGCGCAGGCAGTCTACGAACCAGTGAGGTTGGTGTTTGTCCGAAGGGAGTAGTTACGGACCAGATTGAAAACCCTGTCATGACGGGCCTTGGCGTGGCCTAGTGACAGCCTGGGACGCGATTGGCCGATCGGGCCCAGCTGCCGCAGCAGAGTGGAGAAGACCCGGATGCTGGAGGCCTAGTATGTGGGGGGGAAGCCCTCACCTGCATTTGCCCTTAGTGAAAGTCCCTGAATACCCCTGATGGCACCCGTCCGCAGTGCTCTCCCAGCGGCCAGGCCCGGGATGGGAGAGGAGCTGTGTGCAGAATGTTCCTTGGACCTGAAGTGGGGGCCACGCTGGGAGCTACATGGATGGAAGCCCCCGCCCCATCTTGGTATGATTCTCATTTACTGTGTTTCACAGGCCGGTAAAGCAGACGGAAGAAGTCTGAGGGCAGAGGTAGTGGCCTATCTGGCCTGGCCCTCAGGGCCGAGGCCTGACTTCTGCTGTGGATTGGGAATCAGCACGCGCAGGAGCAGATGGACCTTTGTGAAGCCTGCCTTGTCTGGATTCTGCCACATAGGGGCTTAAGTGTCGCTCCCAGGCCCTGTGACGGTGACGCCCCCCCCCCCCACCCTTGTCAGCGCATTGGTAATCAGGGCAGATGAGAGTGTAGACAGGCCTCCCGCTCATGAACTGAGTTTGATACCCCCTGGTGCGCTGGAGGTGGGCAAAAGCCAGGACGCTGACTCCATAGTGAGGCGGGGCGGCGTTGTGCCCTTGAGGGCGAGGGGTGGAGGCAAAGGCCAGGAAGAGAGTCCCTTCACCCTTTTCCGAGTACTGCGGTGTATCTTTGGGTCTTTCCTGGCCCCCAGCATCTGTTCTCCGGGGCCTACTGTCCGATGGCCTCGTCGAAGCTTGAAGGTTCAGTGCATGATACTTGCAAAGTTCTGAATGTGCTGCTTTTGTTGAGGAGGAACTACAACTGTTCTTCAAGCTCAACGTGGGTTTTGGTTTCCTAGGCGGGGAAGCTCTTGGCAGCTAGTAAGCCTTCTCAGAGAGGCCGTCTTAAAGGTTATGTGCGTCTGGCAGAGGCACTTCGTGTGAAACGGCTGACTGACCTGGAAGCTCAGATTCTGCATCTGGAGGCCTCTCTCCGTCATCATGATACTGAACACTGCCATCGTCTCCTAGCCATAGCCCACACAATACTACAACAGGTTACCCTTGAGGAAGCCAAACCGTGTTGGAGGGTGTGCGCAGCGGGCGACAAATCGGGTAAGGAAAATGCTACTTACCAGTATGCATCTGTTCTTGGCATGTAGAGCTGCAGATTCGTACACTTTTGCAATAGATCACCACCTGGTGTTGGGCTCGGATGATTGCAGGTTGTTGTCTTCTTGGAAGAAGTCTTTGTAGTTACGAGATAGGTGACTCCTCCCTTGGACAATACTGCGCATGGTCATCGACTCTATCCTCGGATTGTATTTTGGCAAGTTGGAAAATGATGGAGTTAGTAGAAGTAAAGAGAAAGGATGTCCATGCGTGTGCATCTTAATAAGATGAGAACTGGAACGGAACGGAACTGGAACAAGTCCCGGGGAGGCGGGAGGGCGTGTACGAATCTGCAGCTCTACAAGCCAAGAACAGATGCATACTGGTAAGTAGCATTTTCCGTTCGAGGCATATGAGCTGCAGATCATACACTTTTGCATTGATTGTGCAGCAGTGTCTCCACTAGCGGTGGTTGCTTGTATCCGTTACAGTATTTTGAAACAGTGTTCTAAGGACAGCTTGGCCCACTGCAGCTTGCTGTTTGGCATGCACATCAACACAATAGTGTTTAGTGAAGGTGTGTAGTGTAGACCATGTTGCTGCCTTGCATATGTCCTCTAGTGGTATATTTCCTAAGAAAGCCATAGAGGCTCCTAGTTTGCGAGTGGAGTGCGCTCTAGACGGGACTGTCAGTGTACGTTTAGCTTTTTGATAGCATATTTGTATACACTTTACAATCCACCTGGCTATTCCCCCTTTAGAGATGGGGTTGCCTTTGTGTGGGGGAGAGAAAGATACAAATAATTGTTTTGTCTTTCTAAAGGATTTAGTCCTATCTGTGTAGTATAACAGGGCTCTTCTAACATCTAAGGTGTGTAAAGCCCTTTTTGCAACAGAGTCTGGGTTTTGGAAAAACACAGGTAGCTCTACTGATTGGTTAAGATGAAAAGGAGTGATAACATTTGGCAGAAATTTTGGATTAGGCCTAAGAACCACTTATGATGTATTTGAAAGAATGGTTCTTGTATTGTGAATGCTTGTATTTCACTAACTCTTCTGAGAGAGGTGATGGCAACAAGGAAAGCAGTTTTCCATGTTAGGAATTGCAATTCACACTTGTGTAAAGGCTCGAAAAGGGGTCCCATAAGTCTTGTAAGGACAATGTTTAGGTTCCATACCGGAGCAGGTGGTAACCTAGGTGGGATTATTCGTTTTAATCCTTCCATGAATGCTTTGATTGCAGGTACTCTGAAGAGAGATAGATGTAGCCTATTCTGTAAATAGGCTGCAATTGCTGCCAGATGCAGGCGTATGGAAGAATAAGCTAAATTGGACCTTTGTAGGTGTAAAAGGTAACAAATGATATTTTGGATGGAAGCATCCAGTGGATCAATGTGATTATTGTTACAATATATTGCAAATCTTTTCCACTTAGCGGCATAACACGCTTTGGTAGTGGGTTTTCTAGCTTCTTTAATTATGTTCATACAGTCTGGTGGCAGGTTTAAGTAACCAAACTCTAAGACTTCAGGAGCCAGATCGCCAAATTCAGTTGGCTTGGTTCTCCATGGTTCTGTGTTAACAGGGAGGGCGTCAGCTTTAACTTTTGATGTGGAACCAGTGAGAGATCTAGTAGTGTGGTGAACCACGGCTGATGTGCCCATGTGGGAGCTACTAGTATTAGTTTGAGAGACTGTTGTCGGAGTCTGCGCACTACTAGTGGAATGAGTGGGAGAGGCGGAAAAGCGTACGCAAATCTGCCTGACCAGTTCATCCATATCGCATTCCCTTCCGACCGTGGGTGTGGAAACCTGGCAGCGAAGGTTGAGCATTTTGCATTTTCGTGGGTGGCAAACAGATCTATCTGTGGATGCCCCCACATTTGGAAGAATGGTTGAAGAACTTGTGGATGTATTTCCCATTCGTGAATCTGTTGTGACTGTCGACTCAACAGATTTGCTATCTGATTGTGAATTCTTGGAAGGTGTTCTACTGTCAGGTGTATGTTTTGAGGAATGGCCCATCTCCAAATGTTCTGCGCGAGCTGGGACAGTTGTAGAGAGTGTGTTCCCCCCTGTTTTTGTATATAGTACATGGCTGTCATATTGTCCGTCCGGATTAGGACAGCTTTGTTTTGTACTTGCAATTGAAACGTTTTGAGTGCTAGGAATATTGCTAGCAGCTCTAGATGGTTGATATGGAACAGTTTTTGTTGGTTGTTCCATTGGCATTGTGTGGTATAGTGTACGAGATGGGCTCCACATCCTGTGAGGGATGCGTCTGTTGTGAGCACTATCTGTGGAACAGGCTCTAGGAACGGCCGTCCTCTTGTCAAGTTTTTGGTGTTCCACCATTGCAGAGACCGATATGTACGGTCGTCTACCAACACCAGGTCTGTGAGCTGACCTTGAGCCTGATTCCACTGTCGTGCTAGACATTCTTGTAATGGGTGCATTTGTGGAACTATGAAGATGCAAGACGCCATCATGCCTATTAGTCTCATGAACACTCTGGCTTGGAGAGACTGCTGGTGTTGAAAAATGGAGACTAAGGTCTGAATGCTCTGTATCCTGGCTGGACTGGGATACGCTAGAGATGTAGATGTGTTTATGGTAGCTCCTAGATACTGATGAACGTGCGAAGGCTCTAGGTGCGACTTGGTGTAGTTTATGGTAAACCCTAAGTCGTGCAATGTTTGAATTGTTTGCTTTGTGTGTTGAACACATTGACTGAATGATTTTGCTTTTATGAGCCAATCGTGGAGGTAAGGGAAGACATGTATCTGTTGTCTTCTGAGATGTGCCGCTACTACTGCTAAGCACTTTGTGAACACTCGTGGTGCTGTTGTGACCCCGAATGGAAGGGCTTTGAACTGATAGTGATGTCCTTGTATAATAAACCTTAAATACTTCCTGTGAGCAGGATGTATAGGAATGTGAAAGTAGGCGTCCTTTAGGTCTAGTGTTGAAAGAAAATCGCCTTGTTGTAGTAGTGGGAGTACTTGTTGCAGAGTGATCATGTGAAAATGATCTGATTGTATGTAATGGTTGAGGGGCCTGAGGTCGAGAATTGGCCGTAGTGTCCCGTCCTTCTTGGGGATTAGAAAGTACAGGGAGTAAAGTCTTCTTCCCTGTTCTTGTAAAGGAACTAATTGAATAGCATCCTTTTGTAGAAGTGCTGGAACTTCCTGTTGAAGCAGAGTCATATGGTCTGTAGACATTGGACGCTGCCTGAGTGGTATGTTTGGGGGGATTGCTGTGATTTCTAGGCAGTAGCCATGTTGGATAATCTGTCTCACCCACCCGTCTGTTGTGATGGAATTCCAGACAGGTAGGGACTGTGATAATCTGCCCCCCACAGAAGTGGAATGCTGTAGGGGAAGCAGAGGGAAGTCACTGTTTGGGAGTGGAAGAGGAGCGGTTGTTGTTGTTACCTCTACCTCTTCCCTTATTATTATTGCCTCTGTATCCTCCTCTAAAGTAGCCCTTGTTAGAGGAGGTCTGTGTGTGCGTTTTGAAAGATGATGTTTTATCTGCGCCGGTTTGCTTAGAGCCTCCTCTATAAAAGGAGCGTCGAAAAGAACTTCTAGTCTGTGTGGATTGTAATGCACCCATAGACTTAGCTGTGTCTGTTTTCATTTTTTCTAGTGTAGTGTCTACTTCTGGCCCAAACAATTGGTTTTGATTGAAGGGCTGGTTCAAGATGGTAGTCTGCACCTCCGTCTTAAACCCTGAAATGCGTAACCACGCATGTCGTCTGAGTGTGACACTAGTATTGACTGCTCTGGATGCTGTGTCAGCTACATCTAGTGCACATTTAATTGAGGCATTAGATATTAATTTGCCTTCTTGTATGAGCTCTGTTGCCTGATCTTTGTATTGATCTGGGAGGTGCTCTAGCAGTTTTTCTAATTGATCGTAGTGAGCCCTGTCGTAGCGTGAGAGCAGGGCTTGTGTATTTGCTATGCGCCATATATTTGTAGCCTGCGCAGCAATCTGTTTCCCTGACCCATCAATAACTTTGGATTCTTTGTCAGGTGGGGCGTGTCACCAGAAGTCTGGGAATTAGCCCTTTTCCGTGCATTGGACACTACTAAAGAGTCTAGTGGCAGATGTCCCTTAATATAGACTGGATCAGATGGTGCTGGTCTATATTTCTTTTCTATTCTTGGATTTAACACTCTACAACGTACCGGGTCTTTAAATACTTCCGGAGCATGTTTAATGACTCCTTTGATCATGGGTAGTATTTGCATAGACCTTTGTGACTGCTCAAATGTATCAAGTCAAAAATCCTCATCAATGGCATCAGAGTGCATTGAAACTCTGTGGTAAAGGGCAGCTCTATTTAAGAGATGATTAAACCCAATACTATCTTCTGGAGGGGAAGGGTTTGTTGGGTAGGACTGAGGATCAGGAATGTCGGGCACACTGTGTGGTGGGAAGTCATATAAATCGTCATCTCTAGGATATGCATTTGGATCGATATCTTCATCAAGAGGGTATGCATGTGGCTCTGGTATGTCATTCCCTCCACCTAGATCATACTCCTCATCAGTGTGGTGTGATGATGCAGGAGATTGAACAGGAGAAACTGCAGGTGAAATGTAAGGAGGGATAGGAGAGGAAGAAGGTGAAGGAGAGGAAGGGTGCATTGGAGAAGTTGCACAATCTTTCTTTTTGGCAGGAACCACAGGTAGAAGTGGTGTGTCCGCTGGTCTCTTGTGAGGAATAGCTTCCACATGTCCAGTTTTTGGATTGATATGGACTTTCTTTTGTTTAGGATCTGATCTAAACAGTACTTCCACCTCTACAACCTTCTTCGGCGTCTATTTTTTCGGTGCCGTTAGGGGTTGTTTTGTGTTTTTTGCTGTAGGAGGCGTTACAGAGTCCCGTGGCAAATTTTTCGGTGCCGAAGTTGGTTTTGGCTTGGTAGGCTTGTTAGAGGGTTTAGGTGTCTCTGAATCAGACCTTGGAGTCTTTGGTACTGAGGTTGGAGTTTTTGGTATGGAGACAGGTCTCCTTGGCCTTGAGGCGTCGGACGCTGGCTTTCCTTCTTTATTTTTGGAACCGGAAGGTTTTGGATCCGGTGCTTTTTGCGGATCCGGTACAGTTTTCGGCTTCGGCACTGGTGCATCTTTTGGTTTGGGTGCTGAAGGATCTTTGTCTTTGGGCAACGAAGGGCGTTTTGGCTTCGGTGTTGAAGAATCCTTTGGTGTCGAAGGATGTGTATGCTTCGGTGCCGATGGAAGAGGTGGAATTGGCACATGTGGTTTTGTCGGTGCCGAGGCTCCGGAAGGCATAGTCGTTTTCCTCGGAGCCGAGCCCGAAGGCGGGGCGTCTGAGGGGATATTTCGGTCTCGACTGGGCCCCATGGGCGGAGTGCTGACCGTTGCCTCTGGCTTGGGTAAACTCTGTTGTGCAGGGGCAAGAGTACTCACGGGTTGACGAGATGGAATCGAGTCATCTGAGTCCTCTGCCTCTGATATGATCTGGAGATCAGGCGAGTCTTCCTCGGCGGCAAGTGGAGTCTCGTCCTCGGAGATGTCCTCGCCCTCGGAGATGTCTTCTTCGACGATCTCCTCCTCGAAGATGGCCTCAGGTGCTGGGGCCGTTCTCCTCATCTCGTGTCGACGTGCCCTCCGATCACGAATGGTCTTCTTCGATCTGAAGGATGCACAAGCTGTGCAGGTCGACTCGTCGTGTTCCGGCGATAGACAGAGGTTGCACACCTTGTGATGGTCGCTATGAGGGAATTTCGCTCCACATACCGGGGATCTCTTGAATGGAGTTCTGTCCATGAGGCGTAGGCCGTACGGCGCCGATAGGCCCAACGGCCCGCGTTGACGCACCGGAATGTAGCTGATGATGTCGAAAGTAGTCTATTCGATGTCGATAATGTTTGTATAAAGTTTTTACGCTTCGAAGTTGCTGAAAAAGTATTTTCTAGCCGGAGCGGAAAACTTTCATCAGAACCCAGTGGCTGAAAAAAACAATCTGAGGATGGAGTCGATGACCATGCGCAGTATTGTTCAAGGGAGGAGTCACCTATCTCGTAACTACAAAGACTTCTTCCAAGAAGACAACAACCTGCAATCATCCGAGCCCAACACCAGGTGGCGATCTATTGCAAAAGTGTACGATCTGCAGCTCATATGCCTCGAACATTGTGGTGTCTCCAACCAAGTGGCTCCAGTGATTCAGGATTCTTTGGGATGTCTCCGGGAAGATCTTCCTGACATTGCTCAGACCTTTGCGGATTTTTATCTGGGGTAATACTCGCGATGTCCCCTGCTGCCAGCAGAAGTCACTAATCACCTCCTGGATAGCATACCACTGCAGTCTCTATCCAGTGCCCAGGCTCGTGAGTTCGACCAATCCCTCACATTGGAAGAGGTAAACGCCACAGTGTCGTGATTGCAAGTCGGGATGACAGCTGGCCCTGATGGGTATCCCACTGAATATCACAAGCGCTTAAGTGAAATCATATGCCCAAACCCTCTGAACTTCTATGCAGCTGCTTTGCAGCAGGGGTCCTTTCCACCAAATCTAGATTGTGGCACAATGGTGGTCCTGCCCAAAGAGGGTCACCCCAGGGACCAGTGTTCAACCTATCGCCCGATTTCGCTGGTTAACACGGACTTTAAGATCTATGCTAAAGTGTTAGCAACGCGGCTGGGCGTTACCACATCTGATTCATGCGGATGAGTGTGGATTTATGCCGGCTGCAGCCCGTGCCATTGTATTAGGAGGGAGCACTGCTGTCTCGGGCACAGGACCTCGATGGCACCCTGGCCCACTTGATAGTTGATTTCACTAAGGCTTTTGATACAGTGACCTGGGATTTTATGGACAAAGACCTCCAGCGAGCCGGTTTGGGGGAGGGTCTTCTCTAACATGCCCGACTGCCCAGGTCTGTGTAGATGGGGTTATGTCTCCTGTGTATCCTATTGAGTGCGGTACGCGCCAGAGGTGTCCGCTGTCCCCACTGTGATTTGTTTTGGTGATAGAAACCCTGGTGTGGTTTATATGCTGTGACGCCCAGGTTTGGGGCTGGCGGTGGGGACACAGGTTCAAATACCGCATAACGCTACATGCGGACAATATCCTTTTGTTTTTAAAGGATCCGCAGTGCTCTGGGCCCAGGTGTCGAACTCTTCTTGGGCTGTACGGTGAAAGCATCTGGGCTCTGGTTTAATGAAGGCAAGTTCAGCCTAGTGGATGTGAAGAGTGGGTGGTTTTGGTGTCCCAACATTCCTACCCAGCCCAACTCCTTCAAGTATTTAGAGATTCACAGTCTGTCCCACCCCCCCTTTCCCAGATTTGCCCTGGCCTCTTGATTTCCGGGAGCTGGACCTGTGGCTCGAATGTGACCTCAGCTCCTGGGCCAAATTGTCACTGAAGCCCATACAGCGCAGTGACCCTTTTAAAATGGTATGCCTGTTGCGTTATTTGTACACTCAGCTATCTCTACCCCATCCCCCGCAGGTGGTTTTACTCCTTGATAGCCAAGATTAATAACTTTCTGTGGGCCGGTGGTGAGGCAAAGAGTGGCCTTTCACTCACTGCCTAGATCCCCCTTTGACAGTGGCTTGTGTTGGTTGGATATCTACCTATACAACCTTGCAGCTCACTTGGTGCCGGTTAATGGCTGGTTCACGGGGGTGGGACGACCCGGCGAATCTCCTGGAAATTCATTCATTGGGTGTAAATAGTATGCTCGATCTGTTGTATGGAGGACGTCTACCTATCACATTACCTTCTTCTACACAGGTGTCTCTCATCTGTTGGTGGGCGGCTCATTGGCTGGAATCGCCGCATGACTGGGATGACTCCCTTATGGCAAGGAACGTTGCTTGGTCAGCTTTTGACCCTGGAGGGTTTTGTCCCCTGTGATCGTATAGGGATTTCCTAACTGGGAGATGTTTACAGGGGAGGTAGCATTGTGTCATTAGAAGACCTAAAGGTTAGGGATACCCTAGCCAACTCATAGTTCTTTCGTTACCTCCAATTATGCTACGCCCTAGAGGCTCATGAGCTCCTACCTCACTACCCAAATTCAGTCTGTTGGAAGCGAAGGTTTTTTTTAGGGCGGTTGGGTAAAGGGTCAACATCTGTGATTTACCGCTCGCTGGGAATCCACACTCCCAATGGTCTCAAGAGAACTCAGCAGAGGTGGGCCAACTGGGTGGGAGATCTGGATGAAGAGGAATGGAGGGAGACGTTTATGGTGCCTCGAGAATTGGTGATGATATAGCGGCTGCTTATGGTTCAATGTAACTACTTGCATGCCACATATCTCACTTGCAGCACTTGCTCCCCGACGCTCAGGCAGTGTGTACACGTTGCGCACTTCCTGCTGCAGATTTTTCCATGTGGCTTGGGAATGTCTAGTGTTGCTGCTCTTCTGGGAGGGGGTGGGTCATGTACTCAGCTCTGTTCTGGGCCGCACCCTAGAGCTAATACCCCGCATTGCGCTATTGGGGAGGATGGAGGAGATTGTTGGCCATAGAGTCGAGTGTCTCTTTCTAAGAGTGGTCTGTTTGGTTGCTAAACGGAATGTGCCCGTGCATGGAAGCAGCATAAGTCACAGACTGTCAGAAGCTGGTGCACAGGGATGGACTGGTGCGCTCACCAGGAGAAACCAATATTTGAGGCTCGTAGCTGTCCTCAAAAGTATGCTTGAATATGGGGGAAATGGTGTAGCTACTATGGAGTGTTGATTGGACCCTGTAATGTTTTACAATACTGATGACTGGACTTGTTGTAATGATGTGCATCAATCATTTTTGAACTATGTTATAACGTTGATGCAAATCTCTTAATAAAGTTAGTTATAAAAAATATGTTTTGCCTATTTTGAAGATATGCAGCAATTGCGGCGCAATATAACCATATGGAGGGGAATGTTAGCCCAGAGAGTAGTAAATGTGGCAAGTAACAGACAATGTTCTGTACTGTGGCATTCAATGGATCGATTTGTTTTGTTTGACAATAGAATACAAATCTTTTCCATTGAGCCGCATAGTAGGCATGAGTGGCAAGTCTACAGGCTCTTTTAAGAAGGGTCATACATTTAGGTGGGAGATTGAGATATCCGAATTCTATGACCTTAGGAGCCAGATTATCAGGTTGAGAGACTTGGGATCTGGTTGCCTCATTTCTCCATGGTTCGGAGTGAGAACGTCCGGTCTACTGGGGAGCTTCTTGTTGGCAACTACAGAGAGGTCCAGTAATGTTGTGAACTAGGACTGATGGGCCCATGTTGGAGCTACTAGTGTGAGAGATGTTTGCCTGAGCAAACGAACCAGAAATGGAAGAAAAGGGACAGGAGGAAAAGCGTAGGCAAATGTCCCTGACCAGTTAATCCAAAGTGCGTTGCGACTGGATAAAGGATGTGGGAACGTGGAGGTGAAGTGTGGGGATTTGTTGCAGATACAAACAGATTCAATTGGAGGAACCCCTATCTGTGTAAGTATGGGAGGAGGACTTGCAGGTGGTGTTCCCACTCGTGGACTTGTTGCCACACCCTGCAGAGCAGGACGGCAAAATCATTGATCAAGACAGCTTGTCTGTTGAAACGCGTTACTGGACTAATAAAGCTGCACTTGGTAGTACCTCCTGAGTGTGTGCTTCATTTGCTGAACTTTGTGTGATTTATACCCCGGCAGGCTCTGCTGGTTCAGTACACCACCTCCCGATGGGCCGTGGGATCCGGAAGGAGCAAAAAATATGTATATCACATACAAGGTCTGGCTCTAAAGAACATTGTCAAAATAGATTATGAACTTGGCACTGTATTACCTTAGTGCTGCAGATGCATATGAAGCTCCGTCCTCACTCAGCACTTTGCAATGCTCCTTCAGGGAGTCCTCCACCAGCTCCTCCACCACCTCGGAGATATGCTGCACAAAATAAAAAGTGCACGTTTGTAAGAAAAGTAATTATAGTATTCTTTGCTCTTCAGTTCCTACATTTATAAACATGCAGGTTAAGCCAATGAATAGAGTACTGAAAATGGGAAAGAGGCATGTACACTGGAATCCTCCACTTAAGCAAAGAGAAAAATTATCAGTGCTCCGATGGCACTTAAACAGATATGGGGGAGAATGTTGAAAGTTTGCTAGACTAAATTTTGGAGCACTGCCAGTTGGACTGAAAAAGGAAAGTTAAAAAAAAAGTAAAGCAACTTTTATTGTAACTTGCCATGAGATTGAAGGTCCAACTTTCTGGACCCATATGGACCCTGTTCCATCCTGATTTAAGTGAATGTTACAAACATTACTTGATTCTGTTGACCCCATGCTAGTTCCCTTTAAGAAGTTGTATTTTATATTAAGTTTCTGATATTTAGTGTTGTTCATTATATCATACCAATTAGGATTTATTAAAACCAGATACAGTTTGCTAACCTATTTCCTGCTGTCTCTCTCACATTTAGAAGCAATAGGTTCGGTGGATTAATGTTACAAACATTACTTGATTCTGTTGACCCCGTGCTAGATCCCTTTAAGACGTTGTATTTTATGTTAAGTTTCTGATGTTTAGTGTTGTTCATTATATCTTACCAATTAGTATTTATTAAAACCAGATACAGTTTGCTAACAGATTTCCTGCTGTCTTTCTCACATTTAGAAGCTATAGGTTAGGTGGATTTATGTGAGGAAATTCCATATGGATGGAATGTCAGTCATTCTGGAATTTCCGTTACCGTTCAGTTAGCTCCACACATGTAGACACTTACTACACACTAAATCCCACAGAATTTCTGCAGGTAGCTCCAGGGCTGCAGTTATTCCCCATAGGGTTTTAGAATGAAATATACCACTTGCCCTAAGAAGGTGATAGCTCGCACTGGCTGCTGTGCTGTCACTCATGGCAGGGTTCAGTTCAATTTAAACAGATGATGTTCCTTCACCAAACATGCCCACTTAATTCAACATGTATTACATGCCAGTGATGCACTAGGATCTATTCAAACTCAAACAAAGAATGCTAGTGTCTACTGATAAGCAATATGTTAGATAAAGGGAAAATTAGAAATAATGTTGATCATAAGCAGATAGACTGATCGTCAAATTAAGCACTGAGTCATGTGACCACACATCAAAACAGTCACAAGGGAAATGTATACCTATGAAACAATGGCCAGACAAAACATGAGGTGAAACAAAGGTTGATGGGAAACACTTATCTAGACTGATTTCTGAGAATCTGTGGGAGTGAGCGGGCTGACATATACGGAAATATACCTAAATTCTTCACACATCTACAGAAAAAAGAAGCTCAGTGGTATTAGCTTCCCACAAAACCAAACGTAATAAGTTTCGAACTGCCTGAAATGTCTTGCAGGAACTTAATATGCCTATGCTCAAAACTTAGAATCTTATGGTAAGAGAAGGTGCAATGATGACGGGGTTGCGATCTTTACTTGCAAACAAACCAACAAACAAACCATGAATTTATGATACTTCCCTTCTTAATTTAAAATTAGAGTGTGGTGATAGCAGGACAATTGCTGGAACTTGGAAGAAGGAGGAGTCTGTAACTATTACACAAACACTGCAGAAACTGTGGTACATTTTGGCATTAGAACAGGTTTCTTACTATATCTATAAAACACATGTTGAGGGCACAACAGCCTCTGACTTATTCTATGATGAAAGATCAAAGTCTCAAATCAAGCCTCAAACCCTACACATCTCCTAAACCTATTTATTTAGATGGTTAGGGTAGTCAGTGTAAAAACTCTTAGAAGTGAAAGAACATATATATAAATTACAGCTGCCCTATTATGAAGCATGACACCTCTCGAAGTGTGTGAGGGCCCCTGCTCCTTATTGGAGCTCTCCTCCTGTGATCCTTCTCCCACCTGGATTCCCATCCCTTCTCCTCCCCCTTTCCTTCCCCTCTCTCTCTCCCCCCGCCCTTAGGAACTGCATACCACTTTTTGATCAATGTTATTGGGCATGTATGCTGGACCTATCTCTTAACACCTTGAATGCTATGGGGATTTTTCTCCTGTGCTGGAACTCCATGAACCCCATTATTCATGACGAGCTGGGCTCGTCATCAGCGTAGCAGGAGGCTACTGCATGACGAGCCCAGCTCGTCATGAGCGTGGAAGGGGTTAAAAGCCCCTGTTCCTTATAGCGCCAAGACGCCTCGGCATAAGCTCGCTTTAAAAATAATCCAGCCAGTCAGTCAGTTCCTCCATTTGTTTATGACCAAGAACCTACAGCCAGAATTAGAGTGAATGGAGGCCTCTGTGATAAATGCTAACACAAGGAACTAGACAAGGATGTCCCTTGTCCCCACTGCAGTTCGAGCTAGAAATAAAACCACTATTGACTTCCAGAAGGGCAAATAATTACTGCATAGAGGTCAAATCAAGCACAATGAAAGTCGCAGACAATGTGCTGTTGGTTAGAAAGGAAGGAGGATCATTGATTCCATAAATAATAAGGGAAATGCTACTTACCAGTATGCATCTGTTCTTGGCATGTAGAGCTATAGATTTGTATACTTGTGCATAGATCACCATCTGTTGTTGGGCTTGAATGTTTGCACTTTGCTTTTGTCTTGGAAGAAATCTTTGTGGTCACAAGGTAGGTGACTCCTCCTTAGGACGATAGTGCGCATGGACATGTACTCCATCTCCAGATTGTTTTGCCATGGAGGGTTATGATGGAGTTAGTAAGAAGTAGAAAAGGATGTCCAAGTGTAATGTATCTAAGTAAGATAATACTGAAACAGATAGAGGTATCCGGGGAGGCGGGTGGGAATATACGAATCTACAGCTCTACATGCCAAGAACAGATGAATACTGGAAAGTAGCATTTTCCATTTGAGGCATATGAGCTGTAGATCGTATACTTGTGCATAGATTATACAGCAGTTACCTCTTTAGCAGTGGCTACCTGTATCTGTTGCAGCGGTTTGAAAAAGTGCTCCTAATACAGCCTGGCCCACACTAGCTTGTTGTTTTGCCTGCACGTCTACACAATAGTGTTTTGTGAAGGTGTGTGGTATAGACCAAGTTGCTGCTTTCCAGATGTCATCTAGGGGAATGTTCTCTAAGAAAGCCATAGAAGCCCCTAGTTTACTTGTGGAGTGAGCTCTAGGGGGAATGGTTAATGTGTGTTTGGCTTTAGCATAGCATATTTGGATGCATTTAACAATCCACCTCCCAATCCTGGTTTTTGAGATAGGATTGCCCTTATGAGGTGGAGAGAAAGCAACAAAAAGTTGTTTCATATTTCAAAAGGATTTTGTTCTTTCAGTGTAGTAAAGTATCACTCTTTTCCCGTCTAGCATGTGAAGAGCTCGTTCTGCTACTGAGTCTGGTAGAGGGAAAAACACTGGGAGTTCTACAGACTCTTTAAGGTGCAAAGCAGACAAGACTTTAGGTAGAAACTTTGGGTTAGTCCTAAGACCCACTTTGTTATGGTGAATTTGTAGAAATGGTTCTTGTATGGGGAATGCCTGGAGTTCGCTGACTCTCTTAAGAGAGGTGATGGCAACCAGGAAAGCTACTTTCCAGGTGAGAAATTGTAATTCGCATTTATGCCTAGGTTCAAATGGGGGACCAAAGAGTCTGGGAAGGACCACATTTAAGTTCCATACTGGAGCGGGTAGAACTCTAGGTGAAATTATTCTTTTAAGTCCTTCCAAAAAAGCTTTGATAGCTGGTACTCTAAACAAAGACAAGCATTGTCTGTTTTGTAGATAGGCTGCTATGGCAGCAAGATGTAGTCTAATGGATGTATACGCTAGTTTACATTGTTGTAGATGGAAAAGGTAACAAATGATGTTTTAAATAGAAGCATCTAGTGGATTGATTTGGTTGTTTGTACAGTAAATTACAAATATTTTCAACTTTGCGGCATATCACGCTCTAGCGGTAGGACGTCTAGCCTCTTTAATGATGTTCATGCAGTTTGGCAGGGATTGAGGTAGCCAAACTCTAAGATTTCGAGTGCCAGATAGCAAGGTTGAGTTAACTGGAATCTGGATGTCTTATCTCTCCATGATTCTGAGTTAGAAGCTTGGGTGAGGGGTGTAGCTTTTGATGAGGAACTACTGATAGTTCTAAGAGGGTTGTGAACCATGGCTGTCGGGCCCATGTTGGAGCAACCAGGATCATTGTGAGGGAATGCTCTTTGAGTTTCCGATGCAATAGTGGAATGAGCGTCGAGAGGCGGAAAAGCGTAAGCAAGTTTGCCTGACCAGTTCATCCATAGCGCATTGCCTTTGGACAGTGGGTATGGATACCTGGACGCGAAGCTTGGGCATTTTGCGTTCAGGTGTGTGGCGAACAGGTCTATTTCTGGGTGGCCCCACATTTGAAAGAATGGAAGCAGAACTTGAGGATGAAGTTGTCATTCGTGGATCTGCTGTTTTTGGCGACTGAGTAGATCTGCAATTTGATTGTGGACTCCTGGGAGGTGTTCTGCAAGGAGATATATGTTTTGAGGAATGGCACATCTCTATATGCTTTGAGCTAAGTGTGAAAGCTGCAGAGAGTGTGTCCCCTCCTTGTTTTTGTATATAATACATTGCTGTCATGTTGTCTGTACGGACTAGGACAGCTTTGCTCATGAGGTGGAGTTGACAAGATTTTAACACTAGGACGATTGCCAACAATTTCAGGTAATTTATGTGGAATTGTTTTTGTTGAGGGGTCCATATGCCCTGAATGGTATGGGTTTGAAGATGAGCTCCCCAGCCGGTAAGCGATGCGTCGGTTGTTAGGGCTACCTGTGGAACCGGGATGAGGAATGGCCGCCCTCAATGGCCGCCCTTTGGAAAGGTTTTGTGTGTTCCACCACTACAGAGAGCGTTGGGTGAGGTTGTCTACCAACACCAGATCTGTTAGCTGACCTACAGCCTGGTTCCACTGACGTGCCAAACACTCCTGTAAGGGACGCATCTGGAGTCTTGCATAAGGGACGATGAGAATGCAAGAGGCCATCATCCTGATTAACTGCATGAACACTCGCACTAGTAGCGAGTGTTGAGGCTGACATTTTTGTGTTAGAGCTTGTATGGCACTTATCCTAACTGGGTTGGGGCATGCTAGAGCGGTTGAAGCGTCTATTGTAGCCCCTAGATATTGTTGTATGACGGATGGTTGGAGGTGGGATTTGGCGAGGTTTACCGTGAATCCTAAGTGGTGAAGCAGCTGAATTGTTTTGGGTGTGTGTGTGCGTTGCACACAGCTGCTGTGTGTCTTGGCTTTTATGAGCCAGTCATCTAGATAAGGGAAAACATGAAGGCGCTGTCTTATGAGGTGGGCTGCAACTACTGCGTTGCTGTAGTTACCCCGAATGGGAGGACATTGAACTGGTAGTGTTGACCATCTACCATGAACCTGAGATATTTTCTGTGAGTGGGGTGAATGGGAATATGAAAGTAGGAGTCCTTCAAATCCAGTGTAGAGACAAAGTCACCTTGTTGAAGTAGTGGGAGCACCTGTCTAAGAGTGACCATGTCATAGTGGTCCGACTGAATGTAGAGGTTTAGCGGTCTGGGGTCCAAGGTCCAATATGGGCCTGAAAGAGCCGTCCTTTTTTGGAATCAGAAAATAGAGAGAGTATACTCCTGTGCCTTGGTGAGGCAAGGGGACTGGTTCTATTGCATGTTTTTTGTAATCGAGAGAGAAAATCTTGTTTGAGAAGTGTATGATGTTCCGTGGACATTGGACGTTGTCTGGGAGGAATGTTTGGCAGGGTAGAAGTTAGTTCCAGGCAGTAACCAGACTGGATAATTTGTCTTACCCACTTGTCTGTTGTGACTGAATGCCAGACAGGTTGGAACTGTGATAGACGTCTCCCGAGAGGAATGGAATGATCGGGGGTAGTGGGGGAAAGTCACTGTTTGGTGGTAGGGGAAGTGAGGGTGGAGTTTCCAATGCCCCTTCCTCTATTGTTATTCCCTCTGTATCCTATCCGAAAATATTCTCTGGATGAGGAGGATTGATTGGGGCTTTTATAAGATATGGAGGTGTTCTCTGATGCAGCGGTCTTTGAGCCACCCCTATACAAGCAGCAACAAAAAAGAACCACTATTGGAGGGTAGTTGTAATCACACCATGGCTTTAGCAGTCTCTGTGTCTTTCTTCATTTTTTCCAATGATGAATCGACTGTGGGGCCAAAAAGGTGTTGTTGATCAAATGGCTGATTAAGGAGTGCTGACTGTATTACTTGTTTGACTCCTGAGATTCGAAGCCAAGCGCGTCGGTGCAGCAAAACGCTTGTGTTAATGACACGCGACGCTGTGTCAACTGCGTCAAGGGCACATTTGATGGAAGCGTATGTGAAAAGTTTACCCTCTTGAATGGGATCGTGAGCTTCATCTTTGTATTGGTCTGGTAAGTGTTGCAACAGTTTTTCTAGGTTGTCATAGTGAGCTTTATCATACCGCCCCGGAGAGCTTGTGCATTGGCAATGCGCCAATGATTGGCAGCTTGAGATGCAATTCTCTTGTCTGTTGCATCGATAAGTTTTGATTCTTTGTCAGGTGGAGGAGACTCACCTGTCTGAGAATTTGCCCTTTTCCGTGCATTTGCAACAACAAGCGAATTTAAAGGTACCTGACCCCTGATGTAAATTGTGTCTGTAGGAGCTGCTTTATATTTTTTGTCTCCCTTGGCGTCAGTAATCTAGCTCTAACAGGGTCTTTGAATACCTCATTAGCGTGTTTGATCATACCTTTAAGAATGGGCTGTATTTTTGTGGTTTTTTGTGAGGGAGCGAAAGTTTCCGCTAAAATATCCTCTTCTAAGGGATCAGTAAGTAATTCTACTCCATGGTATTGAGCAGCTCTATTAATGAGCTGTGCGAAACCAATATTATCATCAGGTGGTGATGGTCTTGAGGGATTTAGATCAGGGTCATTAGTATGATCTGGGTCTTTATCATAATCATCCCAGGGGTCTGGGTCCTGTGGAATGCTGTCCTGATTATTATCCCCATCCCCTTCCCGATCTCCATCTCCATCTTCATCCCCATCCCCATTATCATCCTGTGGCCCAGGTGAAAAACGCGGTGGTGGGGAATTTGCTGGATGAAATTTGCGGATGTGGGTTAAAAGGTGGAGGAGAGGGAGGTATGTAAGGGGGAGAGGGTTTAGTACCCATGTCTTTTATCTAAAGAGGTATGTGGCAGTCTTCCGGGAGGTCCAGTTTCCGTTTTTTGGGAAGTGTTGCTCGAAGTTTCCGAGTGTCTGGGTCAATATGCATCTGTTTTTGCTTCGGATCCAAAGAGTCTTGTGGAGGAAATTCTTTGGATGGATGTTTAGGAGGGCTTACGTGTTTATTAGGCGTGGTGCCCTTAGGTGCGGGTTGTTTCGGCTCCGAGGGCTTTGTTTTCCCCTTTTTCGGATCGGAAGGCTTTTCTTTTGGTTTCGGTTCTGAAATTTTCCCTTTAACTGCTTTCGGCTCAGATGCTTTCGGTTTAGCCAGTGTTGGTTCCGAAGCTTTCGGTTCAATCAGCTCCGAAGTCTAGGGCTTATGCGAGTCTTTCGGTCCCCAAGATGTCTTCGGTGCCGACAGCGGAGCGTCAGACTTAGCCTGGTGTTTCGGTGCCGAAGATGTAGGGTCACAGCAAACAAAGGATGGACCAAATGCTGACAATGCAAACATTCTCCCCCAGTCAAAAAATCTGTGTTAAATCCATTGTGCTTTTGCCCACTACGACACCCCAGTTTTGACCCAGCCATATGCAAATCAGCCTTGACCCTGTGCCCCATGAAAACAGTCCAGACCGAACTGCCAGACCCTCCCTGGACCGGAACCAAGCATCCTCGGAAGACGTATCGTCGACACCTGCACTGGGTTGGCGCAATCCCGAGTCGGAGGGCTTGTCTTTATGTTTCATAGCAGGGCTCGAAGGCTGGCTGACTGAAATAGTATCACTGTGTCGGCTCGCAGGCGAAGGTGTAAGCGGAGTCTTTGGTGTTTTTGTGGGCTGTTGGGACTCGTTACTCACAGTTTGTTGACTCGGAGTGATGCTCGAGTCCTCTTCCATGTCTGAGTTGTCGGCTTCAGATACGGAAATGTGTCCCTCTTCTTCTTCGGCGCCGGGTTGGAATTCCGATTCGTCTTTAAAGATACCTGCCACAGGATTAGTGCCGCGTCTCATCTGTTGCCGTCGAGCCAGACGGTCACAAATCGTTTTCTTTGATCTGAATGATCGACAGGCTTTGCAGCTGGTTTCTTCGTGCTCCAGGGAGAGGCAGAGGTTACTGACCTCCTGCAAGTCCGTATGTGGGAACTTAGCACCACACCCGGGACATTTTTTAAATGGAGTCCATACTATGGACTGCTGGCATGTTCGGCGAGGGTAGGCCTCACGGCCCGCGTCGAAGTATCGATCGAAGTCTTTGTATTTTTTACGATGCATGTCAAAAGGGAAACCACAATCGAAAACAATACCGTCGAGTGGTAAGGATTGCGCATTGAAAAGGTTCGAAGACGATCCCGGAGAGGCGTAATACACATCCGAACACAATGGCGGAAAAAAACAATCTGGAGATGGAGTCGATGCCCATGCGCACTATCGTCCTAAGAAGGAGTCATCTACCTCGTCACCACAAAGACTTCTTCCAAGACAAAAACAAAGCGCAAACATCTGAGCCCAAAACCAGATGGAGATCTATGCACAAGTATACGATCTACAGCTCGCATGCCTCAAACCTATAATTTCATATGCTCAAGTATCAAGTTACTTTTCAAGATAAAACTGATATTTTTCTTCTAAACAACATTGTTGTAACCCCTCAGTACGGAGTCAATCAGGATTACAATGGCAAAGTCGATGTATCTGGATTTGAAAAGACCTAATTGAATCAGGTATATACAAGAAGAAGATTATACTTCCTCGAGATATGGCCACGGAAATACATCACACTGTGGTGTAGGAATTAATTAATAAAAATTATGGTTGCACCACAAGTTAACTTTATTCCCATCATGTTCCCTGTGCATCTCTCAGGGAATCTCTTTAAAATGTTGGATAAGTAGATCTTAAGTTGACTGTGGAAGTCAAAAAAGCTAGTATCACATTACTAAACTTCATACTTAACACTTTATGATGTATCAACCTACCAGACTTCTCCAAATAAGAAAAAGGCTTTTTGGCATACTTAAACAGCTTGTCTAATATTAAGAGCAACTTACTGGTTTCAAGAAGAAACTCCCACAGCCCCAATATGGGTATGTACAAAGAATGAACTTCTATTTCCACTAACTCCAAGCTCCACCCTAATCACAAAGCAGATGAAACTATGCCATTCACTCTGCTCAATGAAAAAATCACAACAAACACACAATAAACTCTAGCCCAGAAATTCAACAACGAAAAGCATAAAGCAACACATGCATCACAAGAGTTTAATCCAAACATCAGAGAGGAGAGGTAGCTGATATACAAAGCAGAAAAGGCCAAGAAAGGAATCTTATTAATTGGTGACCAGGATACTGAGAACTATCCTTTGTAGAGTTGCAACATAAATATAAGTTGGTTAATGTGGACATCTAAACATTTCTTACAATGGAATTTGTATTAACTACAATGAGAACATTCCACAGCACAGATCTACAGCACCTACTTAAGAAGCTCATTTCTCAAGAACACCAGAAGGGCAGAATATATTAACTTCTCACTCCATGCTATATATCACTAAAACAAAAAATACAAGACAAATGGAATGGGTTACAAAGAAAAGCTAAAAAACCTTTACTAGAACTGTTGACTTGGTCAAAAAGAACAAGCTACTTACCTTCAGTAATTCTCTTAATGGTGGACTCTATCTAACCACAGATGTCTTGCCTTTAGGGGATCTTAAGGTGTCAGACTGAATCTGGAAGATTTTAACATCATAGCTCCCGAGTTCTGATAGATGGGGATGTGCAGCTCTGCGGTGACTTTGGTTGCCACAGAAGTGACGGTGAAGCTGTACATAAGCGGCACCCTTGCCAGTCGACGTTAGTTTCTTTCTTGACTCTGCCTGCGCCCTGGGAGGCAGAGCCAAACAACAACCGACACCAAATATGTGCAGATGTCTAAACTGGGGCCATTGTAATTGGAAACAAGAGACCACTCCACAAAACGGGGCGCGGGACGACACTAAGGAATCTGCGGTTAGATAGACTATCCCCCAGAAATAGCTTTACCGAAGATAAGAACTTGTTCTTCCGATGGATATTTTTAACCACAGATCTCTCACCTTTAGAATAGATACCAAAGCAGTACCTCTCAGGGTGGTGAGTCTGCGAAATGCCCTTCTGGTTAAAACTGGTTGTAAATGCAGTAGTGCTTAGTGAATCTGTGCACTGATGCCCACATTGTGGCCTTACAGATGTCCAAGACAGGCGCTTCCAGTGCCAGTGCAACAGTAGCAGCCTTGGCCCTAGTGGATGGCCCTCAATCCCACCAAAGTTTCCTTCTAGGTCAGTGCGTAGCAAATCGTAATGCAGAGGACTATCCACCTTGACTGAGTCTTTTTCTGCACTGCCTTGCCTTTTTTTGCCCTTGAGAAACCCACAAAGACGTGATCATCCCAATGGTCTTTGGCACGTTCCATGCAAAAACATATAGCTTAGAATCAAGGCAATGGAGTGTTTACTTCTCTTTGGAGGGGTGGGGCATGGCAAACAATGGTGGGTGAATGATGACTTACCCAACGTGGAAAGCAGTTCGGTTTGAAGAAAAAGGATGTCTTGGTACTCCGCACCACTTTGTCAAGTTAAAGGTCAAGAGAGGTTGGAGTTCACTCATTTTGCGAGCTGAGGTCACTGAAGCAGGAAACATATACTTCAGATACAAAAGATGTAATGGGCATCTGTGCATAGGCTCGAATTGCATGACCTGAGAGAAGTGAGGGCCAAATTAAGATCCTACTGTGGCATCAAAAAGTGTTTGGGGGAGACAAATAAGTCAAACCTTTTATAAGACTCATCATAAAAGGTGATCTGAACAAGGACTGCTGGTTAGGTAAATGTATAAAGGCCACAAGGGCTGACAAATAATCTGTAACAATGTCCACTGAAAAACCCTGCTAGGCTAAGCATAAAACAAATAAGACAACATCCAACAGTATGGCCTGTAACGTATCAGCATTGTGGGTGCCAAACCAGGGTACAAACTTCTCCCAGCACCTGCCATAGCCAGGCTTTGCAGAAGGGTGCCTGGCAACCAGGATTACATACACAACCTTGGGTGGGAGATTGAATGCAGTCAACTGCGACAGCTCAATTTCCACACATGGAGGTGCAGATTGTGTATGTTCAGGTACAGGAGCATGCTGTGCTGCTACAACAAGAGATCCCCTCAAAGATGTAGCCTGAATGGAGAACAAACGCTTGTGCCCTGAAGTTCTGTGTATAACTCTCTTCACACAATCAGGAGCCACTGGGATGACTTGGGCCTGGTCATTCCTGATCTTCAGAATTTGGGGGCAGGAAAGGTAGTGGCAAAAAGGCATACAGGAGTTACATGCTCCACTGTATCTGGAATATGATCTTGCAATCCAGTTTGCAAATGTTTTGACATTGCGTGTTCAACAGTGAAAACATCTAGCCAGAGTTAACCCCACTGTTGGAAAATCCTCTGTGCCAACTTCCAGTCTAACTACCAATCGTAATCCGCCAGGCACAGCCTGCTAACGTTGCCCACCCCAGTGTTCAAAGATCCTGCCAGGTGGTTCCCAGCCAGGGAAATGCCCTGGCATTCCAGCCTACCCAAGAGTTCCCAACTGGCACATGATGCAGGACCCTGCCCAGTTTGTTGCAGTACCACATGGTGGTGCTGTTATTCGTGAGAACCTGAACCAGCCTCCCTTTGGTGGATAGGAGGAAGGCTTTCACATCAAGTGAGTGGCCCGCAACGTCAACAAGTTGATGTGGAAATGGGTTTCTGCCAGAGGCAGAGTCCTCAGATTTGAACCTCCACCAGATGACCTCCCCATCCAGCATTGATACATTGGTCATCAATGCCAGCTCTCGGTGGGGCAGGGAGAGAAGTCTGCTGCTGGTTCAACTGAGGCTGAGCCACTACTGCAGGTCCTTTACAATCTTCTCCAAAACTTGGATGGAATTCAACAGGTTCCCATGAATTCAGGGTTTCAGGTTCCACTGCAGAAGTCCTTTATGCCATCTGGCATTGTCATCGAGCAGGATACAGGAGGCCCAGAAACCCCATAACAAGTGCCATCAAGACCCAGGACTGAGACTGGTCTGGACCAGAGTGGAGAGAAAGCCTGGCACTGCGCTGTATCCGGGGTGGTTCCAATAAAAGGGAGCCTCTGCGAAGAAGTCAGGTGTGACTTCGGCACGTTGATAGTGAAGCCCAAGGATGTGTGGAGGGTCTCTGTTGTCTGGTAACCAACTATGGGAAGCCAGCTTTCAATAGGTATACATCTATGTAGGGGAAAACAGGCATTTCCAACCACCGAAGGTGAGCTGCGACCAGCGGTATCACTGTCCTGAACACACAAGGGGCACTGGTGAGACCAAAGGAGAGCAAGGAAAATAGAAAATGCTCCTAGCTCACCTTGAACTTCAAGTAGTGACTGTAGGACAGGTACATGAAAGTATGTGTCCTGCAAGTCCAAAGTCACCATCTAATCACCTGGATATAAAGAAGACAGAACCTGGCCACGAATGAGCATCATGAAAGTGTGCTTCTGCAAGAAGGAGTACAGAGGGTCAAGATATAAACTAGGTGGTACATAGCACTTCAGAAACTAGGCTGGGACGGTGTCTTAACCCAACTCACTCTACTCTGGGAAACGCAACTATTAGGACGACTTCGGAATAGTAAGGCTTTCCGCCGCTGGGACTATCGGAATATCAACGGTAGGGGACTTATAGATCAAGGGGGAGGTAGCACCTTCGCCCACCTCCAATAACAGTATGAACTAGCAGAACTAGCACCCTCTGAAATATTTAGATACACACAGATCAGGCTGTTAGGGCAGCTATAACAGTTGGTACTACACTCCCGGGGGCCTCCCCCCTAGAGGACAGATTACAGACTACACGGCTAAGAAGGCTACTTCCCTCACCTAACGCAAACTCACCAACAATTTACCAGATCCTATGACGGCCCTCCGTGAAACATGGTCCAACGAACTCGGAGACTTAGATGATACAGACAGGCAGGAGGCGCTCTCATCACCGCGCGATGTAGCGATTTCCTCCAGACTAAGACTGGTGCAACTGAAAATACTACATCGGACGTACTGTACCAGAGTGATCCTACACAAAATAGGGGGGGGGGTCGAGAATTCATTTGGTCTCCGGAACTGTGGAGCAGAGGGTACGTTTTACCTCACAATATGGCAGTGCCCACAAATAGTGCCCAACTGGGGGTCACAATCTTCTCCAACACTCCACGACTGGTGCAGAGATATGGATGGGGCCATCGTGGCATATGTACGCCGAGGCTGCCCCAAAAAGTGGGAGAGACTATGAGGAGCCTGGAACACATATAGGGGGAATATCTGTACTCCTCCCCGGACAGTGTCTGATACAGCTTCTGACTGAGGGTGGTGGGTGGGAAAGGGATGCTCTCAACTGTCTACCAAATTTATTGTATTGGCTGTAATGTGATCCTGTGTATGTTAATGTGAGAAGAGACGTGAAACATTTAACATATGCAACTTATAACTGCTTGAAATTATGCCCTGTTATTAATAAAAGAAAGAGTTAAAAAAAAAAAAGATAAAATAGGACAATGACCAGCTCCTTTGGCCAAAACAGCCTGCAGTTCATGAAGCAAAATGGACAGGTACTCTTTTGAAAGATGTTTGGATGTGGGTGGAAGATGCAGAAGGTCATATAGTAGGACTAAAAAAAAATCTAGAATTTATCAGTGATCTATTTTTAGGTCCTACAGGCCTGATCTGGCGAGAGAGATTGAGCTGGCAAAGAAGAGCTGTTCAGTTCCTTCAGAACGTGAATGGGCAATATAGAAGCATTAAAATCTTGTTTTCATCTTGTCACATTTGCTATGCATTCCAAGAGAGGTCAAAGATCAGCTTAAGTATTTGCTGAAATCAGATTTCCACACTGGGAGGTTTGTTGCCCCTGGTATCCCAAACACAGTCGGTTTGATCCTCAACCAGACCACGAAAGAACGCCAATCCCTAGAGCAGCCTCAAAAGGGGCGAGACTGTTGCGGATATTGTCTCGCTAGGGTAGAAGGGTTCACGCTATAGCCCAGCTTTTTTTTGTTTTCAACGCTCCAACACAGAGTCTCGCCAAACTGGCAAGACCCTTAGAAAGGCATATCCAGCAAAGAGGCTTGCACATCCCCAGAAAAGACCCTTGCTATCAGCTATCTCTTGATCACTCTCTTCCACGAGGGAGAATGCAATTTAGTGTGCTGGAAGTGTCCAATCCTCTGGCCTCCTGCAAGTCATCACCATAGTCCTGTAGAAAATATTCCCACTCTTCTCCATGTTATCTATAAGGTTGGTTAGCTCTGATCAGAGTCTGAACCGGAAAGTTATTAGAGTAGTGGGGTGAGGTTGCGAGGCAAAGGCATGGTTTTGTCAGAGTCTGAATAAAATGGTGATAAGTGGGATAGTACTGCTTCGGGAGGCAACCTCTGTTGGGGCTGAGATGAATTTGGCTCGGAGTAAGATAGGATAATAGGAGCAGTGCCTTCCATTGCTGCCCGCATCAATATCAAAGGGGCTAACATGGATTTTGGTGCTGAACTGGAAGTCCGCTCTGGCATCACAGTTGCCAGGTTCAGCAGGCACAGTCTGTTCATAGGTTGTACCCACTGATGATAACACAACAGGTGCCCTCCACGGATCCCTAGAGTCCAAGGGCATGCCAGAGGGAGACAGAAGAGTGAAAAAAAATTGCAACATGGCTTCTCAAAAAACCTCAATGTTTTGCAACATTCCCGATGGACCAAAAAGTACGAGTTACTTACCTTCGGTAACGATGCATCTGGTAGAGACGATTCTAGCCGCAGATTCCTTCACGTAGAATTATCCCTAGGCGTGAGACTTGATCCGGAAACTTTTTGCCACAGCATCCCTGCACAGCGGGGCGGCATCAGTCGACTCCGTCCAGGCGTCGTCCGCGTACGTGACGTCAGCGAGGTCACATAAGCCTCACCCCAGCGCGCCTAAGTCAGTTTTCTTCAGAGCACTTTTCCGCACCACAACGTGGAGCCACCAGACAAACAAGCATTTGCAATGCAATAGGTCTCGCATTATTAAAGTTTGAGATATTGGTGTTGCATTATTTAGCAATGCCGCTCGTAGCCGTTCTTTGAGCCAAACACTTTTCCCTGCTGTGTGGAGGATATCGGAGGACCCGTCCTGCCTGGACTTGCTGTGCTTTCGCCGGGGTGGAGACTCGGCTGCGAGGGTGCGGGACTGCGAGTCCCAGAGGTCTGTGCGCGGAGTCCACCAGGCGCACCTGTGACTCTTCCCGCCCCCAGCCTTCCCCGTGCTTAACTACGGCTCGCGGCCCCCGCTCCGCGGGAGCCGCTCGTAGCCGTTCTTTGAGCCAAACACTTTTCACTGCTGTGTGGAGGATATCGGAGGACCCGTCCTGCCTGGACTTGCTGTGCTTTCGCCGGGGTGGAGACTCGGCTGCGAGGGTGCGGGACTGCGAGTCCCAGAGGTCTGTGCGCGGAGTCCACCAGGCGCACCTGTGACTCTTCCCGCCCCCAGCCTTCCCTGTGCTTAACTACGGCTCGCGGCCCCCGCTCCACGGGAGCCGCTCGTAGCCATTCTTTGAGCCAAACACTTTTCCCTGCTGTGTGGAGGATATCGGAGGACCCGTCCTGCCTGGACTTGCTGTGCTTTCGCCGGGGTGGAGACTCGGCTGCGAGTCCCAGAGGTCTGTGCGCGGAGTCCACCAGGCGCACCTGTGACTCTTCCCGTCCCCAGCCTTCCCCGTGCTTAACTACGGCTCGTGGCCCCCGCTCCGCGGGAGCCGCTCGTAGCCGTTCTTTGAGCCAAACACTTTTCCCTGCTGTGTGGAGGATATCGGAGGACCCGTCCTGCCTGGACTTGCTGTGCTTTCGCCGGGGTGGAGACTCGGCTGCGAGGGTGCGGGACTGCGAGTCCCAGAGGTCTGTGCGCGGAGTCCACCAGGCGCACCTGTGACTCTTCCCGCCCCCAGCCTTCCCCGTGCTTAACTACGGCTCGCGGCCCCCGCTCCGCGGGAGCCGCTCGTAGCCGTTCTTTGAGCCAAACAATTTTCACTGCTGTGTGGAGGATATCGGAGGACCCGTCCTGCCTGGACTTGCTGTGCTTTCGCCGGGGTGGAGACTCGGCTGCGAGGGTGCGGGACTGCGAGTCCCAGAGGTCTGTGCGCGGAGTCCACCAGGCGCACCTGTGACTCTTCCCGCCCCCAGCCTTCCCTGTGCTTAACTACGGCTCGCGGCCCCCGCTCCGCGGGAGCCACTCGTAGCCGTTCTTTGAGCCAAACACTTTTCCCTGCTGTGTGGAGGATATCGGAGGACCCGTCCTGCCTGGACTTGCTGTGCTTTCGCCGGGGTGGAGACTCGGCTGCGAGGGTGCGGGACTGCGAGTCCCAGAGGTCTGTGCGCGGAGTCCACCAGGCGCACCTGTGACTCTTCCCGCCCCCAGCCTTCCCCGTGCTTAACTACAGCTCGCGGCCCCCGCTCCGCGGGAGCCGCTCGTAGCCGTTCTTTGAGCCAAACACTTTTTCCTGCTGTGTGGAGGATATCGGAGGACCCGTCCTGCCTGGACTTGCTGTGCTTTCGCCGGGATGGAGACTCGGCTGCGAGGGTGCGGGACTGCGAGTCCCAGAGGTCTGTGCGCGGAGTCCACCAGGCACACCTGTGACTCTTCCCGCCCCCAACCTTCCTTACATAAAGACACGCCATCCACCGTGTATGCGGGACGCGCGCGGGACGGCGCCGGGCAAAGCCCGGGCCAAGGGCGAGCCCGTTGTAGCCCGTTAGAGACCGCGTAGGACCGGACTGGGCCACCCCCCTAAAAACTACTATCACCCAGGACTATCTTCCGAACTGCTTGTATCTTTTTTATTTGTCCTAACCAATATTAGCAACTTCCACATTTTATTGTTCACATTCTCTATCTTATTCTTAACATCCCTTAAATTTGCATTATGTCCACACGAGGAAGCAGAAGCAAAACTGCTGCAAAGGAAGGGCAACTCATAGGGCCTATAGATAGTTTCATTACCAGGGCTAATTCGTTTATAGACCAGAGTATCTCGCTCATGGAGCGTAAAGTATCTCAAGATTTAGCCAACGCTAAAAGATCCTCCATGGGTCATCTGGCCAATGCAAGAACGCCGGATCACCGTAGGGATTTAAGACGGAGTGAAGGTGGGGGTCAAAGGCAGAGTTTACCTAACACAGTGGACCTATCGGTCTCACAGCTCTCTGAAACACAATCAATTTTAGATCTAGAAAAGACCCCAGATCTAGTGCCCCAAACTACCTCTGAAGAGATAAGGCAGTCAAGAGGGAGGAGAGAGGGAGCAATAAGGAAAAAGAAACCCGTAGCCCCAACAAACCGAAAAACAAAAAACCTATCAAACCTCCAACCAAGACAGTAGAGAAGCCCCCCCGTACCCCTTTGATATAAGACCGGGCTACTCATACGGTGATGATACATCATACACCACATGATACCCCTCCCCCTATTAGTGTAGAAACTGCAACCAACGCACCATTAAGCAAGAAGGCAGACGACAATTCCAACACCCAACTGCTATTAAAAATCGGAGACTTATTAAAGCAAACTTTCACACCATTACAAGCTAGATTGTCTACGATAGAAAAAGCACTAGCCGAACTTTCAGCCTTGATAAAACCCAATCCAAACCAGGGGGTACAAAAAGTCGTGGGAGGCAAGCACTCCTGCTCTACCCCCACTGCTCAAAATAAAAAATCGACCCTCCCAGGGGCAGTGGCCAAACCAAGTCAAACCACAGTGGCCAAAAATAAGATAATAGAGAAGCCATCAACCAATACTCCAAACACCACCACTAATACTAACCGGGAACATACCAACATAGGTCCAAAAACACCATTAACACAACTGAACAGAGGGTGTCAGAGAACCGTCTGACGGAAGATTTTCCGTCAACCTCCCGCCAGAAGCGAGTCCCTTTGTCGTCGTAATGACTGGCGTTCCAGAACTGGCGGATCAAAATTCCGAACCAAATTGGTCACTAAAGAATAAGGCTCAACACTGGCTTAGTACGAACAGGCCACCTCCGCCCTATTGCTCAACTAGGATTCTGATGGTTAGAACGGCCCCTTGGGTAGGGCATGGCAGAAAAACAATACAGGGTGACTCCGTCCTAATTACCTTTGAAGATCCCAGATTAGTTGACCATATCTGCTCGTGGGAACACCCGAGCTTAAATGGCGGAATAGGAACAAAACGCCTTTCCTTCTTTTACCCCCCCCCCCAGATACCGTGACGGTTCCCATTACGATGGATCCTGGCATACAGTGGGACCTCGATGTCGGGGCAGAGAAAGGGAAGAGTGGGGAGGACAACATCAGAGAGGTAACTATAGCGAGCCACCGTGCTGGGAGGGCTGGAACAGAATACCAACGATGAATAGGTACAGTGGTCTAGAGTCAGTTGATTGACCATCACTGGCAGAAGACCACTTGACGTCAAAGTCAGTGGAGCCAGACCTTCCCTCTGAACCACATACTGGTGACGTTTCCAAGGGGGACGCCCAAGCTTTGGGCGTCGTTTTTTGGAACATCGCTGGACTTCGCCCCAAGATTGAAGATGGGAGTGCCATGAGCTTCTTAAATAAACAACAAATTGTCTGTCTTCAGGAGACATGGTCACCGACGGAACTCCACCTCCTGGGATTTAGGACGTATTTCTCCCCAGCATTGATAGGGACTATGGGCAGGCCGAAGGGGGGATTAAACATCTACATAGCAAACACTATCCAGCAAATAAAAATAACTAGTGTTGAGCTGGATGTTAATTTTCAGCTTCTCTCCCTTTCCCTACCCAAAAATGAGACAGTTTTCCTTATTAATTTTTATAATAACTTGGAGGAAGGACAGTTTCTGAGGGTGGTATCCAACCTTAATGAGAAACTCTCCAATCTTAGACAGGCTAAAGCAGGCAAGGGTACTGTTTTCTTCCTATGAGGGGGGGGGGGGGGGGACTTTAATCTACATCATTGCCCCCACTTCGGAAACAATTGCGCTGGGATGGCGACTGAGAAGGGTAACCCCCTTACCCATTTCCGTCATACCAAACTGGTTACTACGATGAATGACTTGCTATCAGATCTGGATCTTCAAATAGTCAACAGTCTGAACGGTGACACCAACCAGCTAGAGCCAACATATGTGGGGAGGGGTCATTACTCAACAGTCGACTATATTCTATTATCGGTTGGACTGTTGAATAGAGCCAAGCACTTTTAAGTTCTACCTAACACACCAAGTGACCATTCGGCCCTTAAGTTAGAACTGAACCTAATTCATCAACAATCCCTTCCCCCTAACGATAGCAAAAGCCCTGAGTCAGAATAAACTATACATGGGTCAGCTAAATGGGTACACTTTAAAATGGGGGAAGATAAATCCTGGCCAAATTACCGAAGAGCTGATTAAATCTGTCTATTCCCATATTATAAAATGCCTAGATCCAACGGTGATAGAGGAGGAAGTTTTAAGCAACTTCTCCATAATTTTAGATAGAATCAAGAGCCTTCTCACAGCGAAACCAATAGCTCAAACCTCGAACAAGAAAGGTTAGTTTAATCATGACTGCACACTGGCTCATTCCAAATTAAAAGTGGCCCTGAATAACGATGATAGAGATCCTCAGCTAATTGCCACACTCAGAAAAGAATACCTCTCTGCGCGGAACCAGAGAAAGGCCGAATTAAAACAGGCCTTATGGGACGAACTACACAAAAGTGCCCTTGATAAAAACAGCGAGGCCTTTTGGAGAGTAGTAAGGTCCCCATTTCTGGTTGATGATAACATTCCAAAAATCGAAGTCGCTATAGAAGAGGCGGTTTGGGTATCCCATTTTTCACAAATCTTCCAAAAAAGGAATACATACATAGAAAGCGATGATGAAACTCACGCAGCTGTGGTATACCCCATTTCTATAGAGTTTGATATTTCCGAGGTCCTATTGGCTTTAAAAGTAAGCAAAAATGGAAAAGCTCCAGGGCCTGATGGTGTCCCAGTGGACTTTTTCAAACACAACGCAGATCTCTGGGCCCCTATACTTACGAGGGTATGTACGGCAGCTGCAAAAAAGGGGCTTTTGGAGTCCTGGACTAAGTCCGTTATGGTCCCGATTTTCAAAAAGGGAGACCGCCAGGACCCTGCCTGCTACCGCCCTATTTCACTGCTGGACTCGCTGGGCAAGGTAGCTGGCAGGGTCGTCCTCGAGCGACTCCAGCAGTGGGCGGATGAAAGGGGTGTCCTGTCCGATTTACAATTCAGTTTCCGGGAAGGCTTTGGGACAGTAGAACAGGTCTTAAATCTATCTATGATTATGAGAAAATATATTCACGCAAAACAGGACAGACTCTACATGGTATATGTGGACCTGTCCGCAGATTTCGATTGCGTCTCCCACACGAAGCTTTGGTCTGTACTGTCACAAATGGGAGTAGATTCTCCACTCTTAGACTTCTTGAGGGAATTATATTCCAAGGCCTCCGCGAGAGTCCGTTTCGGTGCGAAGGGCGAGTTGTCGGCATAATTTGGAGTAGAGCGTGGAGTCAGGCAAGGTTGTGTCCTGGCCCCCTTCTTATTCTCCCTCTATACAAACAGCTTGGAGGTGGAGCTTTTGAGGGTTGCCCAGGACCTCCCACAAGTAAAACAATGCGCGATTCCCGCTCTGCTCTATGCAGACGATGCTGTCGTACTGGCACGGACCCCGCGCGAATTACAGAAGGCACTTACCAGGTACTCGGCCTTCATGGGCAGTCTTGACCTCCACATTAACATTAAGACCTTTGTAATGGCGGCAGGTACAGGGAGAAAACGGCCCAAGGACCTATTGCTCAAAAATCAAAAATTAGAAGTGACGGCCCAGTACCCTTATCTAGGCATCACAATAGATGAAAAATTGACTTGGAAAGCCGCAGTCGAGGCTAGGAAACACTGTTTCAAGAGAGCTATAGGAGCCCTGATGTCCTTTTCACAAAAACTGGGCAAACGGTCGCCCTTGGAATTATTGAAAATCTACAGTGCTAAATGCCAGACAACTGCACTGTATGGGGCCGGCGTCTGGGGGCACGCGGATGTTACTGCTTTACAGGTTGCATAAAACTCATTCTTAAGGTTTCTCCTTGCAGCACCAAGACGATCTTCAACATACGCGTGCCACACAGGACTAGGCATACCACACATAGAGGACCTGGCAAAAATCCAACCGTTGCTATTATGGCGACGTATCTGGACCTCTGATAAAAACACGCTAACCAAGGGGATCGTGGCTGATTCAATGGCACTAGATCATTCACTAAAAATAAGATGGCTTGCCTACATTAGAAACTTTCTCACAGACCTAGGCCCAGAGACTTTTTACCTCATACCAGCAAAGATCAGTGAGATATCTAAGAAAGATCTGAAAGAAATGGCCTGGAGTCATTTAGATAGCTTAAGGCTCGCCAGCGAAATAGGGAAAGCCTCTGTCCATCACGCAATCATGGTCCAGACTACCTTTACCATCCAGCCTTATTTAACGCTTGAAATAGGTATTTTCGATCGACTTCTACTAACCAGATTTAGACTAAACCTTTTCCATTGGTTAGTAGCTTTCCCCACGATGAATGCTTGGGACCCAATTCTAGCCCTTTGTCCCTGTGACGATAAATCTGTGCAGTCCACCATACATACTGTCTTGTTCTGCAAATTTTATAATGATCATCGCAAAGTTTGGCTACTATCATTGTTAAAATCGTGGGGTGTTAGACAGTGCCGCCCGCCATGCTGCGCCTTCTGTTTTTAGACTCAGCAACCACTAGTTACCACGTTGTTAACTTTTGGAAATGTATTTTTAAACATAGAAAAAACCTGTAAAGTGACACCTGTAAAACAAAGAGATTAATGCTTTTAATGGAACGTGAAGTGACATTCTTTTTAACTATGTCTTTTTAGTTATACTGTACTATTGACTCTTTGTTTATTATCGTAATAATATGTACAGTATTGCTTTTATGGATTTCTATTTTGAAATACCGAATAAAGAAATGTATTATTTAGCAATGCCAATAGCTCAAACTTTAATAATGCGAGACCTATTGCATTGCAAATGCTTGTCTTTTCCTGTTAGGGGTATGGGCCTGTACATCCCACTTGCAAAGTGTCTAGGCTGACAAGCCAGCCTTTATTGTAGTCCTCAACACAGGTTTATAAGGAGGAGGTTTTGGTGGCAAAGAAACAACTATTCGACGAATTTTACATTAGTGAGACAGGGTCTGAGAGAAAAGTTAGAAGAGTGAGAGGAAAAGACCGAAACAGAACAGTATAAAACAACAGAGACAGAAATGGAGAGATAAAGAGAGGAGAATGGACTGAAAAAAAGAAAGACAAAAACTGTGTGTAAAATCTTAACGTTAAGGCAACATTCAAAAAACACATTTGATACAAATGTGAAACCAATATAACACAAGCATTGGAAATGCAATAGGTTTCGCATTATTAAAGTTTGAGCAGTTGGCATTGAAAATGGCAATGTTGTTAGTGCTAGTTATGGAATTGCAATTATACTGAAATACAATCACATGTAATGCGTAGGTGTATTAAAAAGTTAAATGATACATAATGTTGTTGAAGAAGAAGTGTCTGTTAGGAAATTTTTGTGGTGAAGTGGGAATGAGGACTCTTGGGAGGCGGTTCATTAGAAGTGAACTGATAACGTTGAATGTGAAGCAAATACGTTTTTTATGCCATGCCTCAAATTCACTCTAGTGGGTTTTTTACACATAATTTTTGCCAAGTAAAGCCTGGTGAAATTTGTACAGAGAAGTAACATGCCAAGATTTGCAACTCGGAAGAAATATCCATAAAATTAAGTGCGGTACAGGAAGATGGGTGTATATCATGGATAGAGAAATAATAGATACACTCAAGAGTTTCAAATAATCTGACAAAGTGCAGGATCAGATTTAGGAGGCACAACAAGCTGGAAGGCACAATAATGCAGGAAGGAAGAGGAAAAAATGGAAAATGTGCTGAGTTTTCCATAATGAAATAATTTCCATGCCACAAAAGCAGAAAGACTGTAACTCGTGCCTGAAGTATGTAAAAGAAAGAAGCCAGGATATAGAAATTAATTTGTATCTATCTAGTTGGTGTTAAAGAATGATTTTACTGGTTTAGTGGTATGCACATTTGCATAGTTTGCTTTGGTGTAATTAAACAGAAATCCACAAAACAAAATCACAAAATTACACGAAATGCAGAACCAGTATTTAGTACTATAGTATGCATGAAATGCATCCATGTATCTATTTTGAGAGGAAGGATGCATCCCTGTATCTATGTTGACAGCACGGACACATTTGAAACAGAAAAACCATAGAGGTGCGAACGACAGCCTCTCGTATGCTGGCCGATCACATTGTTACTGTGTCCCGAGCCAAAATTGTGGCACAGGCGTAGCGTAATTATGCTGTGTAGTGTGGTTTCAGTCATGGGCGTAGGAAGCGTGGGGGACGCGGGGGATATATCCCCCCCAGATTTTAGAGTGGGGGGGACACGGGGGACAAGGGTGGGGGAACGAGGCGACAAAAGACTTTCCCCTCTGCCTTCTGTTATTCACAGGGCCATTAGCAGGCGTAAGTGCTACCTAATGGCCCTGTACTTGACCTGCCTGGAGTCAAAGTCTTCAAAGAGGCCACCCGCCCTCTGCCCTTTGTCATGCTGCATGAAGGCTCTGCAGTCTGGGAAGGGCAGAGAAGGAAAAAAAACTCTGTCTCTTTTCCGTCATGCCCAGAGAAGGCAAGCACAGTGCCCACTCCTGATCTGACTCTGGCAGCTTCCCTCCGCCCCCCTCCCTCTCTTTATTCCTCCATCTCTTTCTGTCTCGGTCTCCCTCCTCCTTCAGTTCTGATTTCTAGAGACAGCTCTTAAGTACTCTCTCTTGCTTCACCTTTTCCTTATTTGTTTCCCTGTGAAATGGATCCAAAAATGAGCAGACCACTTTGGCTGGAAATGTCCGCATTTGCTGACTGTTGTATAATTCCAAAGAAAAACCTCAGACAGAGAGAAAAAAATGATTAAATATCTAAAGAAAGCGTCACAGAGTGGTCAGGCCAGATTGTTATTTACACCCACACACATTATCGCCACTTTACAGAGTTTGCCAGTGAAAACGCTACTTTCTTTTTTTTTTCCTTCTTTCTTTAAACAACATTGTTTTTTCAGGGTGGGTAAGTGCACCATTCCTAAAGGGACTGCAATACCTGGTTGATAGGTGGAGTGGAAATGTTTAATATGATCGTTTTCAACTATTTTAATTAATTATTTTAGCTTATAAAATGTGTACTGCGGCTCTGTGTCCGGGGATGTGGTCCTTTTTAAACCAAACTGCTTACATTTTGAAAGGATTTGAGCAATGGACATTGAAATGGGTCCCTTCCTAATCCTGTAGTCCTGTCCTGAATGTTTCAAGCAAAATCACTTAAAACTGTTAAGGTAACCATGTTGTTCCTGAATACATTTCACATG
Organism: Lissotriton helveticus; assembly: GCF_964261635.1. Classification (NCBI taxonomy): domain Eukaryota; kingdom Metazoa; phylum Chordata; class Amphibia; order Caudata; family Salamandridae; genus Lissotriton; species Lissotriton helveticus. The sequence continues at coordinate 982,756,835 of NC_136061.1, read as the reverse complement.
CTTTGCTTCTTCTTGCATTCCTTATGAGTGTTTACTTTTTCCAGGGTGATTCATTTTTTTCAGGCAGCATTTTACTGTTGTCTAGTGCATAATTTGGATTTAGTCGCAGCACAATTGAGTTGTAGCTGAAGGCAGTGCAAATTTCTCTCAGTGGGGCAAAATGGTGTTCAGTGTGGGAGAGGATGTGGCACTCTGGCCAGAGCTGCTGAATTTGGAACTGGCGCACCATTTTCAGCCTTCATGACCAGTCCACCAGACCACACTCCTGACAGAACTGATTCTGATGCTACACCTTAGAAGGCCCAATAGACCTTAGAAGCCCTGGTGTCTTAGCACCCGCAGGTGGACCCTAACGGTGGCAAGTGTGAGTGAATCTTGAAGGCCTGTCTACCACATTCCATACTGCAGTTCACCTCCAGTCTTGTGAGCAGGTATACGAAGAAGCACACCCTAGATCGACAGTGACACTGAGGTCACAAGATCCTTGAGGCCAGTCCACCGCACCCATTGGTACCTCCATTGGCCTTTTTCAGCAGTAGTAGTGCAACTCACCAGGAAACGGCAATGAAGGATTTGCATGCACACCAAACTTAGAGGGTGATTATAATGGAGGTGGGACCGCCATGTCACCCCGTCAGTGGTGGCCCCACCGCGATCGGTGACTGCATCACCACCAGCCATTTAACAATGGTGGGTGGTTCCCTGGCGGTGGGAAAAACCAACCGCCACGCACCCGACTGGCTCCTTGGGCCCTCCAGTGCGGCGGAGGGGCTCGTGGTTCCTTCAGTGCTAGTGGTGCCTACCAGGCACCGCACTAGGGATTACGACACCTCTTACCTGCAAGCCTATCCATGGCGGTTCACCCGCCATGGAAAAGTTGGCGGAAAGGGACGTTGGGGGCTCATAGCAGGCCACTTTCCCCCCAGGCATAGGACCCGGGGGCATCTAAGATGCCCCCCTACATATCACTGAACCATGTGGCAGGCACCGCATTGTGCCTGTCACGTAGTGCAGTGATATATGTAACATGTCAGTTTTTACATTGCAGCGGATGATGCAGCCAGCAGCACCTGCTGCAATGTAAAAGATAGGCACTGCAAACGCCATGATGGCGGTCGCATTGTAATTACTATTTTGGGGCCGCCACCTTGAAGGCCAGCGGTTCCATTCCCCGATTTGATGGCGGACGGACTGAAGTCCGCCTGCCATCGTAATCAGCCCCTAATTTTGCAAACTTCATGGCCTCTGCTTCATTCACAAACACTTTTAACATGTGCAGCCTGCTTTCGCCCCACTGGAGTTATGCAGTAATGGAGGCCAAAAATATGTCGCAGTGTTGACTAAATTATGCAACAATAAAAAGGCTGCAGCGTAATGTGGTGCATTTTATGATACTTTATTATTTTGATATATTTATACATACTAACAGCCTCTGCAAAGCTTTTGCATCATTAGTACCTGTGTAACATACAAATGCAGCAGTGGGAAAGGTGACCAGTCAACCTTTGCAAAGGGCCCTACACTTCACAGCAACATAAGTCACATTTCTTTTTGTAGTTTTTGATCCGTTTGAGCTACAAAATTGTTTTGGGTAAAATTGTTAGATTAGGCAGCAGATGTATTATGTGGCAAATATGATACAGCCATAGTTAAGTGGAAAACATTTTTCCACTTAACTGAATTTTGTTCCAGCATTGTAGTTGATCAATTTGTAAGTACGCTAAACCCAAAAGTCGAGTATGGACACAATTTGCATTTTAAAAGCAGTCCTACAACACAGGGCTACTTTTAAACTGACCTCTAGCTTCAGCAGTGCACACATGCAAACGCAGAAAGGGATGCTGGCCTCTAAACTGCCATGCCCTATTATATTCTAGGGACTTAAAGGTAGTTCTAATCCCCCTGCCCTATTATGTAGTAAGGCCATATAGGAGAGGTCATAGGGGTACCCTAACCCATAGTGCACCCTAGTGTAAGTAGGTGTTTTCACAGTATCTTTAAGTTTCTCTTTCAGAATAGCACTGGCCCTGTGCCTGTTCAGGCAGAGGCCAGGGTCAGTCAGTCAGGTACCACCAGTACCAGTCAGCAAAACTTTGGGGAGTGTGCAGGGCACAGGATAACTTTGCAACACTAAAGAAGCACAAACTCAGAATTTAAAACATAACACCATGGTTGGGGGGTTCTCTTTATTAACACAGAATTGATTTCTATCCTAATTAATCAATTTTTCAACATTAGGATGAGGAAAGACTGGGGAAAAATCAAAACGTTCTAATCTATACCTTGAAGTTTTCATGCAGTTCTCTGATGACGGTTAATAGCTCACTGTTCAATGTTAGGATTTTAACTTATAAACTGAAAATACCAAAAGAATCTCTATTATGTTATGTTACATAAATTTATAGCGCACACAGCTACTCATGAGTATCCCGGCGCGGAGCCTGGCGGGGGAGGAGATGCAGTACTAGCAGGAGAATAGATGAGTTTTCAGTTTCCTCCTGAAAATAGCAGGGTCCTGGATAGTGCGTAAAGCAAGAGGAAGGGCGTTCCAGTCAGCCGCCGCCTTCACCGTAAAAGAACTGCCCCCTATTCTCTGAAGCTTAAAGCGAGGGGTCAAAGCATAGCAAAGGGACGAGGACCACAAAGGACGTGCAGGACCATGAAAAGAAAAGCGGCTCTGTAAATAGAGAGGACCACGATCATGCAGGGCATGTTGGGCCAAAATCAAGGATTTAAATTTGACTCGCTCCAATATGGGGAGCTAGTGAAGAGAGCATAGCTGTTGTCGGATACTGTTTCTAGCCGGAATGCCCAACAAAAGTCTGACTGCTGCATTTTGAACCACCTGCAGTTTTTTCAGCAGGTACCCAGGAACACCAGCTAAGAGGGCATTCGCATAGTCCAACCTAGACAGGATCAGAGCACAGGCAACAGCTTTCCTCGCTGCTAGAGGGAGGAGTGGGCAAAATCTTCTGAGGGTTTTAAGCAGGCTGAAAACAACATCCAGCCAGCTTGTTGATGTGTGTCGAGAAGGAAAGACATTCATTAAACCAAACCCCCAAGTTTTTTGCTGCATTCCCTAATGAGGTGGGTGAAGGAAACTCAGGAGGCCAGAGCTGCTCTCTGTAATTAAGGGGAAATTTGCCAAAGAGCAGAACCTCCGTTTTTTTCTACATTACATTTAAGCTGCGCCTCAGCCAGCCATTTAAAAATCTAGGACAGTGTTGAACCGGTAATACCGTGTCCGCCTCTTTGTCCCAGGTAAAAAGCAGCTGGATATCATCTGCATATGCCATCACCTTAGCCCCCAACTCCTCTGCCAAATAGACCAGCGGGGTCACATAGATGTTAAAAAGAAGGGGGCTAAGTGAGGAACCCTGTGGAACACCGGTTGTTACCGGTTGAGGGGAGGAGGAGGATGGTGGGATCCAGATCTGCTCGGCACGCCCATCCAGACATGACCTAAACCAGTCCCACACGAGGCCTGACAGACCGATCTTAGCCAGACATGAGAGAAAAGAACGTGTGGGACCGCGTCGAAAGCCGCCGAGAGGTCAAGCAAAATTAATGCTGCTCTCCCGCCGGCAACAAAGCACTCCCGGATGGCTTCAGCCACCTCCACCAGCACAGTTTCTGTGCTGTGGGATGCCCTGAACCCTGATTGAGCAGGGTGCAGAAGCAACTCCCTTTCCACAAAGCCTGTCAACAGCTTATTGACCACCTTCTCACACACCTTCGCCACAGCAAGGAGGAGGGAGATAGGTCGGTAATTTCCTAAGCAGAGGGTGTCCAGCAACGGCTTTTTTTTAGAAAAGGAAGGATCTTGGCCTCCTTCCAAGCCCGCAGGACCACCCTTTTCTGAAGAGACAGATTGATAATGGTATTAACCTCAGTATTGATAACCTCGACAACTGCTGCCAGTGTCCTTGCTGGGCAGGGGTCGGAAGGTAAGCCTGATTTCAGAACCTTCAAAATTTTATGACACACCAATGGGTCCACTGTGCTGAATACGGACCAGGTGGGGACTAGACCAGCAGATGACATTCTAAAGGTATCTCCATAGTGCTAATGCGAGGAATAAATGCTGCTTGGATAGCCTGAATCTTATACCTAAAACAGCAGGAAAGGGTGTTGCACCAAGAAGGTGAAGATAGCGACACACTTGCTTGAGCCATCGGGGACTTGAAGCTCTGAACAACAGCAGTAACTCACTGACCTATTTACATGATATGCATTTTGTGATCTGCGTGGAACACGTTCTTTGCGCAGGCATATTACCCCACTGTGGCTACCTCACCAAGAGTCAAAACGTCCACTAGACAAACCTCTGATCTCTCTCAATAAAGAACATTAATCACCGAAGTTATCTTCACATTTTTATTGTTGCCTGAAAATTGCTGCAGACCAGGAATGCAGCAGCAGGTATTTTTCAAACCATAATGCGCTTGCAAACACGACGCCCCCACCCTAAGTCAGCGACCTTTGTTTGCTTGGTGCATGAAGATGCAAGATTCATATACATGTTTTTTTTAACATTTGGTCTGATTACTATATGACTGTATATAACAATAACGCATACATGCAAACTGTAACATGCCTGCTTTTCTCAATATTTCACTTTGAAAGTATGCAATTGTATTTGTTTAACGGGCGGTGATTTGTATAGGGTCACTGGGAAGTCCACGAGGTTGTCCCTGTCCCCCCCAGAATTTTAGTGTCTCCTACGCCCCTGGTTTCAGTAATGTTACGTAATTAGTAAAATTATGTTAGATTGCCCCAGCATTACAGAAATGTCGTCGGGACTAGCTGGAACATTTGAAGGATTGTTAAGTAAGTGACGAAAACATTGGGTACACAGTCCGTAGGCCTTAATGCATGCTAGTTCTTAAAAGGGAATTTGGCGTTGATAAGCAGCAGGCCTCTCATCCCTCCACCCTACACGTTGCAGCAAAATGGTTGCTAATTCAGAGCCTGCCCCTTTCATCTTCGTTTCCCAAGACAGGAAGCCTTTCCAGAGGCAGAGCCTGGCATGCCTGCTCCGTCCCCTGCTAATGACGGGGAGGAGGCAATGAAAACATCCGAAGGAACTTTGCTCCAGCAAGGACAGCCGTCAGGAACAGACCACTGAAACATCAACGGGGGTCGGAAAAGGAGTGAAAGTGACGGGGGAGGGTACACGTCATAAATAATGAACATTGCTTGCACTGGGGAGTCTGGGAAAATCCTTCGTGAGGACATTAAACAAGCATTTACAATGCAATGGTCTCGGCAATATTATAGGTAGAGCTATTGGTATTGCTCATTATTTTTTTATCTTGTTTGTATCCCTAAATAAATGGCATTGTCATTTCTATGGGCATTAGCTTTTTTTTTTGCATATGCGATACCTATTGCATTAGCAGAGAGAGAGTGAGGTAGTGAGATAGAGAGAGAGTGAGGTTTTGAAATAATAGAGAGTGAGGTATTGAAATAGAGAGAGAGTGAGGTAGAAAGAGAGTGAGGTAGTGAGATAGAGAGAGTGAGGTAGTGAAAGAGTGAGGTAGTGAGGGAGAGGGATGTTGTGAGGTAGTGAGATATAAGCATAGAGTGATGTAGTGAGATAGAGAGAGAGGTAGTGAAAGAGAGAGTGAAAGTGAGTTAGTGAAATAGAAAGTGAGGTAGTGAGAGAGTGATTGAGGTAGTGAGTTAGAGAGAGAGGGAAGTTGTGAGCTTGTGAGCTAGAGAGTGAGGTAGTGAGAGAGTGAGGTAGTGATGTTTTGAGAGAGAGAAGTTGTGAGATAGTGAGGTAGTGAGATAGATAGAGTGGAGTAGTGAGCTAGAGAGAGTTATGTAGTGAGAGAGAGAGGTAGATAGAGAGTGAGGTAGTGAGAGACAGAGAGAGTGAGGTAGTGAAAGAGTGAGGTAGTGAGGGAGACACAATAAGACAGTCTACTGTTCCTCCTGCATTATCCGAGGATAAGGTTTTGGTGACTAAGAAACCTTTCATACACAATTTTAAATAAAGTGGGGTTACATCAAATAAATACCACTGGTTTAAAAAAAAAAAGTATATAGATTTTTTGCGCAAACTTAAAAAAGATTAAATAAAGTAAGGTTTGCATAATTGACCTGCCAATTAAAAAAGTAGTACAATGCTTCTATTCCGACACTTTCCCAGGATTGCGAAGTGGAGCAACAGTGGGTATTACAGGAAAAGAGCTACCAGATTACATGCTTTTTCAGTAAAAGCTGAGATATGATATCCTAGTGAGCGTGTGCCCTCAATCTCTGGGGCTTAATACCTTTACTTCAGCTAGTCCACAGCAGTCCACATGCTGTTTGCATGCCATGCGGACCGATTGGTAACAACTGCGGTTAGCACAAATGGCTGATGCATTAAAAGAGTGCATTTGGCAGGTGGGCTGACAGAGACTAAGATGCCTGCTTTGCGACAGAGCTCCCACTCATAGTCCCATATCCCTGCCCGCCCTGGTGATCCAGGTGCATGGAGACCTGTGAGGGAAAGAAGCCCTGAACCACAAATCCACCTTCCAAGAATGGAAAGAAAGGTACTGAGGTAACTGAGGCGCCGTCCTACAGCCCTACACCAGACCACTATCATTTCAATAGCTGTGTCACCAGGGGTGGCAGCCACGGACATTAAACAATCCATCTGTGCAAATGTGAATTTACATTTAATTCTGGATGAGCCCACCGCACTTTTAAATAAGGTAGAGGGTTGTTTCTGTCACTGCATCTGCGAGTAGCCCCCCACCCGTCCGACATGTATTTTGCTGTTTCTGTAGGCTTACTAAAACAGCTCGCCAGCCCCCGGCTATGGCGGGTCGGTGGGCCGCTTCCTCGCTCGAGACACGGACGGGGGGGAGGGGGGGGGGTGCTGGGGGCGGAAAAGGAGACACGGACAGCATTGTGGGGGTCTCTCTAAGCATGGCCCATAGGTGAGACTGTTATTGCATCCAGAGGGTGGGTGGGGGAGGTGGCGAGTCTCTCAAACGTCCGTGGGCAATTTAATTAAGGGTGTGGCTTAAAAACACAAACGCTAAAAATGTGTGCTAAGCATAGTGTGCCGTCCGACATGTATTTTGCTGTTTCTGTCACTGCATCTGCGAGTAGCCCCCCACCCGTCCGACATGTATTTTGGTGTTTCTGTAGGCTTACTAAAACAGCTCGTCAGCCCCCGGCTATGGCGGGTCGGTGGGCCGCTTCCTCGCTCTCGGGCACCTTCCCAGCGCCTGGCAGCCTCGGGCTGCTGCAGGCACAGCACACTGCCGCACCCGCATGCAAGATAACTCAAGCAAGCAAGTTAATGGGTACCCCTGCCCCCCAACACCCACTCACACTCACCGCGGGGATCCAGCAACGGATGCAGCGGCAGCAGGGCCTCCCGCCAGTGACGACACTCCGAACTCGGCCCAGGGAACAGCGCACATGGCAGGCTCCACCCAAAGCCGCACGCTCCGCGCTGCAAACGAGTGAAGAGCCGAGAGTGCCCAGGCAGGGGAGGGCTTGTCACAGGGCAGTAAGAGGGCAGAAGTAAGGGCGGCATAACCGGGTGTCTGTGGATTGCAGAGGAAGGGCTAAATGAAAGATCGATCCTCACTGCAGACAACAACAAAAATGGCGGCCTCAAGATTCCGATTTTTTCGGATTCGGGGGCGTGGTTTTGCTGATTTGAGTGACAGACAACGTCACTGTCTAAAGAACAGCAAAATTTACGCCCCCGAATCCGAAAAAGACGGGGCTTGTTTGGAGTGACGCATCTCTCCTCCAATGGCTGGCCTCCGTTTAGGAAGCCAGCCAATGAAGGAGAGACAGGGCAGGGAGGCGGGACCTTCTGCGCTACTAAGAGTCATTAAATCTCCGGCCTAAGACTGCGCAAGCGCAGCCTTTTAGGCCTTCGACCTAAAAAGAATGAACAAAAATTAGTGTTATACAACATCCAGGAGGGCTCAATTACAGTGATATCTTGACCAACAGGTTGTGGACAGTTCGCTGATAGAAATTAAGGAAAAAATAAACTAGTCTAACTAGATCTGGGAGCTCTTCCCTCCCTTCTTCATTTTCCGGATAATAAACCCATATGACTGTTAATGTACCCAAATGCACGAACTAGCTGGCTGATACCAAAATATTTATTTTGCACTCGCCATTACACGACTTTGGGCATTATCCCTGCATTCTGGAAAACAAAATAGAAGGGCTCATAAGGGCGTAAAGTCAGCAAACCCTAACATTTTTTTTGTTATACGCCGTGGCCGGCCCTCGCCCATCCCTCCAGCTGCTCCCTTCTTCACCATGACAGCTGTTAGGAGCATCCCACCCTGAGTTTCACACGGGACACAGGAAGAAGAAAGTGGCTCCCTTCAACCCGTAACTGCTACCCGTGTAAATAGCAAAGACGGACACTTGAGCACTGTAAACTCTAATCTGGTAGAAGTGTGGTCATTTTGGAATAATTGTAATTCACGGTAAAAGGCTTAGAAAAACAAGATTACTTAACAGAGGCTTACAAAGAAACAAAAATTAATGCAAAGATGCACAACATTATGCGACCCTTCAACAGAAGTGGGCTGGCAGCAGAGGGGTGGTGGGAAAAGCACGCCGGGTCACGCGGCGCCGGAAGGTGTCGCATGCATAAGGTGCTGAGGCACCGGATCCCCCGAGGCGGGAAGCCTCCAAGCCCCCGTCAGGGAAGAAAGGAGCGAACCTTCAAAGGGAAACAAGATCTCCCTCCCACCAGAGCCCTGGTAGAGTACCTCCAAGAGATGGTCCGCCGAAAAGTGAGCAATCGGGTCACCCATGCGCAGAATACCCACAGCCGTGGACACCGCATGAGCGAAGTCTGCACCCACCTCCATAGGGCCCACGGTGGAGAAATCAGCTCCTCCATGGGCAACGGCTGCAACTAAGGCGGCCGTCCCCGAAGCGAAGCGGGACGGGCAAGGGCCAGACCTGGAAGTCAGAAGGAACCGAAAAATGGGGAACCTGCCGCTCCTCCGACGAAAATCTCTGCCTCAGAAATGGCAGGGAGCCACCCTTTGACGATGCCGGTGAAAAAGACAACACGGTGGCCAGTCTCCGGGGAGGACAACACCAATATGCAGCCAGCCTCTGGAGAAGAGGGAGCATCCGAAGACGAATCCGCAACTCAACACCTGTCTGGAGCCGTAGAGTTCGCCACCTGAGGCTGGACGGCAACGCCATCCGGCGCCGAAGGAGTCGCCAGATAGGGCTCCTCTAAGCCACACCGCGCCGGGGACCAAAGCGGGCCAGATCCGAAGTGGTCAGGAGGCGTCGTCAGAACGGCGCCGACTCGACCTCCGCCGAGGCAGCCGCCTGAGTGGAGGAATGAGAGGGACCAGGGGAGTGACACAAAGCCCTCCGCCAGCCTCAGCCCAGCATGTGACGGAGGTGGCCCGGCAAACCATGCGGCGCCGCCAGGGCCAACTCAACCTCCGACGAGGCAGCCGCCTGCATGGAGGGACGAGAAAGGCTCGTAGGAGGGCAAGGGGTCCCCACCCAGCCTCGACCCAGAGCGGGACGAGGAGGGTCCACCGACCCCTTGTCAAAGGACCGAGAGGGGCTCGGGGATGGGACCCAAGCCCCGGCGACCTCCCGTAACACCAGAGGGACTCCCGCAGGAGTTTGCGGCAAGTCAGAGGTGCCGTGGTCTGAAGGAGAGACCCCTGAGGGGCCGCACCGCAACAGCACCACATCCTCCAAGCCTGGATTCGAACCAGTCGGCGCCAGGGCTGGAGCCACCGGTAGCGCCCCAGAGGGCCCAGCGCAAGGCAAGGGATCCGCTGATGCCCCAGGAGGGGGAGGAGGAGGAGGAGGAGATGCCAGCGAGGCCTGCAAAGCCGCCGCGTATGTCTCCATCTGGACTCTCAACGCCCCATCACTGGGAAACGGAAGATAGGAGGCCGACACGAGGGGCCGCATCACCCGCGGAGAGTACACGCCCCCGGCAGGCCGAACACCAGCCCCCGGGGACAAACTGCGACAGTTGTGGAATCAGCTCCTCGATGAGGGACTGAAAACGATATTGCGAGTCACCGTAACATCCTTGCAATTTCTCAGATTGAGAATGGCAGGACTGGGACGAATCCCATGTAGACCTCCTTTTTCTTCTGCTTCGACTTACAAGAAGACATGGGCCACGACAAGTACCGATCACATGAACAACCTCTAGAGTAGGAACGGATCCGCACGCTCAACTTTGAGCAGGAATTTTGAAACTTCTTTTACTGCTATGCAACATGCAGCTTCGCATTCCTGAATGCCTTAAGGTTCGTTAGGGGACACTCCTCGCAGGGCATGGGGTCATGCCTTGAATCCAAACACCAAAGGGACACCATGTGGAGATCTGTCAGCCATTTGTTTGTGACAATCCCTGTAAGGCTTAAACCCCATAGTTTAAGGACGAGACATAGTATCCTTGCAAACTGAGAATATGAACATTTTCTAGGAAAAAACTTTCAGTGATGATGACAAAGATAGAAGTGAGCTCCGCATTCGCAGTAAACTTACAGGGGTGGTGCTTATATGCGGATCCACCATCACTTCTGGGGCGGAATAAAGTCAAAAGGGAGCAGCACGGAACCACCTATCAGAACGGAGTAACAATGCTGTTAAAAAGTTCAGGATCTAGTATGGCTCCTAGGGATATTCTAAAGGCGCGAGATCTGCAGTAAGAACTATCCATCGAAATCTGAAATTCAACATTGCTATCCAAAATCACTCCATGACTAAGGCTGTGTCAATCCACAAAGCAAATTGGACACCAATTTTCACTACATAGGCATCCTTGGCTGAAATCAATGCTGGTACTTTAGAGAAACCACAAGTGACACTGAACACATGCTCTTCCCATGCACATTTGTAAAACCACTGTGGGATGAGATAGAAACACTAGTTTATGCCGATTTTAGGCATAATATCAACTTTGAAAATTACCACAGTTACAATGTGATTCTACCCTATTAACCAACCCCTCTCTTGTATTCCAAACAGACCGATTATTAATAGGCTTATTCTCAACACTAGGATTTAAATCCATTCAGACAAAATGGAAAAGCTTGAGGAATCTTCCGTAGCACACAGACTACCTCGCCAGGATGAACAAACTTGACATTGTCCGCTTTCTTTTTCAATCTCTCATCTTCCCAACTATAGCAAACACAGTAACATAAGACCCTTAACATAGAATATACTCATTATACCAAAATGGATGAATACACAATAGAGTCTATTTCTATCTTCTTCTTTACTCTCATTGATCCCCTCAGCTACTCTCTCATTCTTTTCTGAATATTAAGTACTTTGACGCTATTAATACCAGAACGCCAATTAAGAATCAATAAAAGAGCAAAAACCAGAATATTAACCAGAAGGTGCTGCAAATATATAAGACCCATTCTTCAAGTTGAACCAAAAGAAATAACTGGGAACCCGTTAATTGCCTTACAATGTAATGGCATTACTCTTAAAGGTTGCAGGCATATACCATGTGTACATATATGCTGTTTTCTGTTTCTCATAAGCTAATAAATCATTTTGGAATCATAAAAAGGTTATGTTAAAAAAACAAATTATAGTTAATGCTTCTCACAGCTTGGTAACGTCCACTTAGGAACACGGATGTTCAATTCCTATACCAGTCTATGAAATTTCATTTCATGTCTTCATCTATTACTGGTCATCTCCTACACTTCACCACCTATTGAAATCTGTACTAGCCTCCATTCATTCCGTGACCAGCTGTGATTTCAGATCCATTTATGGTCACCTTCTATTGCAGTTGATAATCATTGGTCAAATTTCTCCTAAGCTGTGAGATGTCGGAGGCTCTTCTTTCACTCAGCAATTAAGGATCGTTGTCATTTTGTGAAGAAACCGAAGTATTCGTTCCAACATAACATTGTCATAACTAGAGCATCTGTAAACAATACTGGCTCTGCTTCACTGAGCCCAAACACCACATGGCCCACAGGCATACTTCTGTTTACAAACTTCATTAACATAATGTTGATCCTAAACACCAGCATCAGTGTAGTCATGGCTAACATCCCCTTCAAAGCATAGCCACCACTGCTCAACATGAAACTATCAATGGTCATCTTCAACCTCATCCTTTAAATTATCAACCCAACCATTAAATAATCAGCTGATTGAAGATCAACGCTCTCCCCTTGCCATAAGAGGTTAAGCCCCCACAAAATACAACCAGTACAAAACCATGCCTTTGTCCAATGCCAGTCAAAGACCAAATTCTGTCCAACAGGGGTGAAAAACATCAAACACTAGGAGAACAGTGATTCCAGACGCATTCTGGTCAAATAGAGATTCCTGATCGCAAGCAAACACGCTCACAGAGGCCAGCTCCAGTCACACACTTAGCCAAGCCTAGTAAAACACACTCCTAGGTGAGTACTGGTCCACCCATACCCCAAGATCACTTGATTCTGCCCCAGTACCAAAGGAACCCCGTTTCAGGCAATGACCAAGAAATCAAATAAAGGGACTGTATAGATGGATAGCATTAGAAGGATAATATATGCAAATCATACAAGTTAAGAAAAACAGCAAAAAACAAAGAATAAGACAATGAATTTGGTGAGTGTCAGAGAACGAGAAAACCTATTAGACTGACCTGATCTGTGAACTCAGGCTTAGGCTGCACAGCAGGGAGAACAGTCTGGTTTGCTGTGAATGATACTGCTGCAGACTCAGAATGCACTGTGGGTCGGACAACAGACTGTGGAGCTGTGAACGCAGATGTTGCTGAAGTAGCTGGCTGAGCTACTGGCCGGACAAGAGGTGCTTGCACAGGGAATGCAGAAGGTGGCTCTGACCTGATAAGGGAAGTCTGGAATGTGAACTCTGATGCTTTTGGTGTTTTCTGTTGCACAGATGGCCGTACATGAGGATGTTGGAACTTGAACTCTGATGCTTTTGGTGAATCCGAAGTTACAGCTTGAACTGGTGTGGGTTGGGCAGTGAACACGGAGGAAGTCTCTGGCTGCGTCCTGGGACGAACAAGAGGCTGTTGAAAAGCGAAGTCTGTTGCTTTCAGAGGCTCAGTTGACCTAGCTAAAGGCTGGTGTAAAAGGAACACAGAGGATGGTGGAGGCTGTGGTTGCACTGATGGTGGGGCAAGTGGTGGCTGCAATGTGAAAGCTGAAGGGGGCTCCGGCTGCATTGAAGAACGTGCGAGAACCTGCCGAGGAGTGAACGTTGGAACACCAGCAGGCAGAGGAGACATGGATGACAGTAGTGGCTGAGGAGCAGGTAAAGAATCAGTAAGAACCTGAGGATGGACTTTCACCAGTGGCACAGCTGGTCCCAGACCCTTTTCTTCAGTTTGTCCACCTGTGAATGTACATAAAGTAAAATCTGAGAACACTTCCTGTGAGTGGATAGGTAGAGGGAAAGGACAGAAAATGTAAAGGAATGGAGCAGACATCCGGACATTTTATGTGTTATAAAATTTTACAAAACACTCTTAGCATCAGCCAACGCATTTGAAGAATATTTGCAGCTATATTAATCCAGGGATACCGGGGGGGGGGGTAACTGGGTATATACAACTGTAGATAAGCATAATCCAAATTATTTTGGAGTGATGCATTTAAAAAGTGGTAAAAGCAGCATGACATAGAGAATTTATTAAATTCGATCTAACACAGAGCTGGGACTGCTTTTGCCAGGACTATACCATAAGAAATCTGTTACTCAACTTCGACATGTACATAAAAAGAGTCTTAGATCCTCAAGAATGGATTCAGAAAAGTTTGCAGATATCCAAGTGGGGGTAAATAAATGAAATATCTAATTCTTATAGCAAACAGAAAATTATTTTATGCAGTTTGAAATAAGCCTTCCAGAATAGTTGCATAGCCTAATTTAACAGGATTCACTGACTTTCTCAGCAATGCACAGAGACCGAAGATAGTTATAGAAAATGGTACTTATGCTGTAACATTGGTCTGCAGCTTGTAGTGCCGTAGAGTCACACGCTCCACACACTCCTGCTACCTAGTGGCAGGACAGAGATTAGCTAGTAGTTTTTGTCTGAAGAAGTCTTTGTTCACGATATGCCTTTTGACCCAACTTTTTGTCCACAATACCACAATACACCAGGGAAAAGACTCCACTTCAGATTGTGTTTTTGCCAGGCAAGTGTGGTACATGGAGTAAGCATGGCTGAAAGTTATGGTGACAAAGTGAATTGAGCAATTGAAAAACCTCACCCGGTACATTGGCTCTCATTTCGGGAGGCAGGAAGGTGCAAACAGATAGGGGGTAAAAGTAAAATTGTTCCTTTTGCGCATGAGCTATAATTGCTACTGTAGAGCATGTGTTATGCATAGAATATAAAGTAGTACCCCGTTATAAACGGCGGCTAGCAGGCCAAAGAGGCTAACTTGTGAAACAAGGTTCTAAGTCTTTTTTTGGCCAACATGAAGCGCTTGACGGGCTTGAATATCCACATAAATATGGTTTAGAGTAAGTGGGTGGTGTTGACCAAGAACTGCTTTCCATATGTCTACGTCATGCCCCCAATGACAATAGTAGTTTCTCTATCTTGAAGGATCTCTCAGAGGAGCAACTGGTAAAACTCATTCCACTTATTAAATCTGGGGCACTTCAAGACCCCTGTCCCCTAAGATAATGCACTTTACCAACACACTGGAAACATGCCTCCATTCTGCCTCTGCTAAAGAAGGACAACTTGAATGCATTGGATCCTAATAACTACCGCCCGATTTCGAGGCTCCCTTTTACTGCCAAGCTGGTGGAGAAAGTTATGAATCAGTAACTTTTAGTACCTAGAGGAAAATCTGCTTCTAGGTGATACTCAACACAGTTTCAGAAAAAAAAGAAGCACTGAGGCGGCTTTAGTAATATCTACTGAAGAGATTCAGGAAGTGCTGGACAGGTTTGAGCTTTCCGCGGCTTTTGACCCGGTTAGCCACGATACACTAGTGGACCATATGCGCAGCCTAGAGATTGAGGATGCAGCATTAGATCTCCTCAAATTATCCACGCACTGGTTCTTACAACGATAGATTACTGTAACAGTCTCTATCTCAATCTCGCAGTAGGTCTTGTAAAGAGGGTCCAGACTTTGCAAAACAAGGCTGTCCGAATCCTCCTCAAAATTCCCAAACATGAATCGGCAAGAGGAGCCATCAGGAAACTGCACTGGCTGCTGGTTAAACAATACTGCACATTTAAGGCTCTGTCTCTGGCCTATAAGGCACTGCACGGACTGGGACCTGATCATTTTAGAGAGAAACTAGAAAGGTACATCCCAGCCAGGACACTACGCTCAGTCTCCGCAATTAATTTGATTGTTCCTTCCTTCAGGAGAACCAACTGGAGTGGACAGAGCTTCTTCAGGGCCACAGCAGTGCCTTGGAACAGTCTCCCACTGACACAAAGTTGCTCCCTCCCTACTCACTTTCAGAAAAGCCCTAAAGACCTGGTTGCTCCCTCAGGAGACTTAAAGGCACCTGGCCCAAGCTAAACCTGATGAGGTCATCTAATTCAGCAACTTTCATCAGTTCCTACTGCGCTAAGACGCCTAATGGCATTAGTTGCGCTTTACAAATTATATAAACTCTACTAACAGTATTTTCTAGTGGAGAGCACGGATGGCACACAAAACATGAGAAGTCTTGCCTTTGCGTAGTAGACGGGTATATATTTGACTTTCTACATAGCTAAAGCAAAATATGAAATGAGATTTCTCAATTGTGGGTTAACAAATGCGACAAAGAGTTGTTTTGTTTTGCGGATGAACTTGTCAGTTAGTGTAAAACATTAGTGCCCCAATGTCTAATGCATGAAGTGCTCTTTCCATCACTGTCTGTGGGTATGGTAAGAAACTTTGTAGCGCAATGGTTTGTTAGCCGTGTAAAGGGAAAACTACCTTGGGAAGGAAACTGGGATTAGTCCACAGAACAACTCCATCCCGTCCACCTGAAAAAAAGGTAATTCTACAGCGAGAGCTTGCTAACTCACCGACACTGCTTTGAGAAGTGATCACAGTTAGAAAGGCCACCTTTCAAGAACGGCATTGTTTTGCACAAGAATGGTATTACTCAAAGCACCACATTAAGGTTCCACGTAGGGACCAGTATTGCCCTTGGAGGGGCTACTCTCTTTAGGCCCTACATAAATGCCTGAATGACTAAAACTTTGAAGCGGGAGGAGTTTTCCTTCTTTTGCATATAATATAAGCAGTTATTGCTCGTAAGCATAGCTGAATTGATGTATGTGCTAATCCTGACTTGAAGTGCAACAGTTATCAAATGATGTCTTGCATCAAAGTGTTCAGAAGCTCTGTGTTCTTACTGAGACAGCAATATACAAACCACTTCTACTTAGCAGTATTGTGCACCGCGCTCTTAGCTTGTGGGCATGTTGTAGGATTAACATACACACCTCAGGTAATCTGGGATGCCAACACTCTATGATCACACGTGCCAAATCGAGAGGTTAATTTCTTTGAGGTTTTGATGTCTGAACTGTTCCTGATGCGGTGTCTGGTGAGGTGCCTGGCTGGGAGCTTTTTATGTGGACGGACTGATAGTTCCAGACGTTCTGTGGACCAAGATGAATGGGCCCATGGCAATTCTTGGTGTCCAGTATTTGCGAAAGGATAACACTGGGATGCCTTGCCCAGGTTGGTGCTTTCATGTTGAGCCTCAATGATGTTTGTTTGAACTTCATCACCACAAATAAAATCAGAAGTAGTAGAGGAAAAGCATAACCAAATATTCCTGATCAACTGCACAATTGTGCACTGCTCATGGACACTGTGTGGACAACTGGAGGTGAAGCCTGGGTATTTTATGTTTATGTGGTAGGAATGCGCCATCATTGAAAGTTATACTGAAGTACCTCGGAGTTTATCTCCAATTTGTGTACTTGCTGACGAGTCCTGCTAAGGGTATGCGTAAAGTCGGTGTCCACCCCTCCGCAAGGAGCTGTACCTGACAGAGTAGCCAAGAGCCAAATATTTTGAGCAGAGGGAAACAGCTGAGGGAGTAGCCCCTATCACCCCCCCCCCCACCCACCCATCACAATGTAAAGCATTACAGTCATACTGTCTGGCTACAGAAGAACTGTTTTGTACAAGTCTTTAAAATGCCCTGTTCTCAGATTTAATAACATCTCTGTTCTTGCATCCAGGTACCCTGCAGTGAGATGTCCGTGGCAACGGCTACTTGTGACTGAAGGCCCAGGAAAGACCTGCCCTGTGACAAATGCAGGTCTGTGCTCAAATCTGGCCTCTACCAATACTAGATCTTCCTACTGATCTGCCGCTTGTGACCACTGCATGGCCAGATACTCCTGTAAGGGGCGTGTATGTAGTTATTCATGGGCTACTATGATTATTCATGAGGTCATCATCTCAACCAGTTTCATTATTGTTCTTACAGTTTATGGGCTTGATGTTGGAAAAAGAAGCAGCAGCTTTTGAAAGGCTATCAACCTCTCTTGGTTTGGGTAGGCTATACCGGTTACTGACCAACAATCTAATAATTGTTGAATTTGTTGTGGTTTAAGATGGGACGTTTTAGTGTGCACTAGACTGTGTAGTAGGAACACTGCTTCATTAGCGTGTGGCTGCTGGTTATCAGCTAACCTAACAAGTTACTTACCTTCAGTAACGCTCTATCTGGTAGATATTCTAACTGCAGTTTCCTCACCTTTTAAATAGCCCCAGGTGCCAGTATGAATCTAGAGATTTTTCTCAGCATTGCTCCTGCACACAAGTAGGTGGTGTCATCCTGCTCCGTGTCAGCTTCACCCTGGAAGTGGCATCTGAGCCACATATAAGCACCTCCCCGTTCACCGACGATAGCTTCGGTCTTGATTGTCTATATCGTCCAATGCAATGCCCAAAAACTGAACAAGTGCGACAGTGTGCATCTCTCCAACTTGGGACCTTTTTATAGTTAGAAAAAGAGACTATTCCACAGAACGTGGAGGTGGGAGGGTGGGGAGCAAACTGCAGTTAGATAGAGTATCCCAACTAGAAATAAAATGTTACTTACCCAGTAAGCATCTTCTCATGGCATCTAGTGCTGTAGATTGACATGTTTTGCATACTTTGGCCAGCTACTGTTGGGCCTGGCTGTGTACATGCTGTTTTTCTTCAAAGAACTATTTTGAGTCATGAGGTATTGTGACTCCTCCTCTTCTTGGTAATGTGCATGTGCATCGACTCCGTTGTTAAAGATTGTTTACCCGCACAGCAGGTGAGGAATAAGGTGGAGCGAAGCGGTGTATAGAAAGAGATGTCCATACAGGAAAGAGAGCACTAGGAAATAGTGTTTACTACAACAGCCACAGTCATCCTGGGAGGAGGGTAGGAGCATGTGAATCTACAGCATTACATGACACAAACAGATGCTCACAAGGCAATATTTTCCTTTCAAGGCATGTGTGACTGTAGGTTCACATGCTGTGCATAGACTGTAAAGCTGCCCTCCCGACAAAAGCGGTGCTAGCCTGTGGGAGTTGCAGAGAATTGAAACAACATAGAGTGTACTACCTATCCAATGCGGGCAGGGCAGCATGTCCACATAGTAGTGTTTTGAGAAGGTATGTGGTGTGGCTCATGTAGTTGCCTTACAGATATCAGCTATGAAAATGTTTCCCAGGAAGGCCATTGAGGCCCCATTCTTTTGTGTAGAGTGGGCTCTCTGAGGAGAAGACAAAGCTCTTTTGGCTTTTGTGTAACATATTTGGATAAATTTGATTATCCACCTGGCTATGCCTGATTTAGATAGAGCCCTCCCTTTATGAGGTTCAGAAAAAGCAACAGAGAGTAGCTGTGTCTTTCTAAAAGGGTTTGTCCGGTCTATGTCGTACATGAGGACTCACTTTAAATCTAAGGTATGGAGAGCCCGTTCCGCAACAGAGTTGGGTTGTGGAAATTAAACCGGAAGATCAAAGGACTGGTTCAGGTGGAACGAGGAGACCACTATTGGAAGGAATTTAGGGTTTGTGCAGAGGACAACCCTATCCCCCTGTATTTGAAATATGAAATAAAGGTTCTTCCAATGTTAATGCCTGGAGCTCACCAACACGCCCGAGTGAAGTGAGAACATTGTTGAGATTCCATGTAGTGACTTGGAGGGGGGCGGGGGCGGGGGGGGGGGGGGGGGGAGAAGTTGCAGAGGTGAGATGACTATTAGGATCTTCCAAAAACGCCTTATTGGCTGGTATTCTTAAGAGGGAAATAAGTTGCCTGTTCTGTAGATATGCAGCCTCTGCAGCTAGGTGAGAGTGGATGGCTGTAAGAAAGTGCCCTCTTTTTGCATGGTTTCCCCCACTTTTCTCCCAAACTGTTGATGTACTTTGACTGAGTGTGCCCTGGGTTCTTCCCAACCAGGTACCCAGGGCCTATGTTCTTTCCCTAAACTGCATTGTGCAATTGGCACTCATTGGCCTAGTAAATGTTATCATAGGTACCAAGGGCACTGTGCCCAGGCAATGCCTCCAAGGGCTGCAGCACTTATTGTGCCATGCTTAGAGGCCCTGTACCTTTAAAAACACACACTGCCATTGCCGGCTGCATGTTTTGGTGTAGAACAAAGTGAAGAGTCGACATGGCACACCTTAAGAGCAACGTTCTGCTCCATTCACCAATCGCACAACCAATTCAAAATGTATTTCACAAACTCCATTTACAATTAAATATTCCTTTAATCCATTAAATCCTTCCTTTGTTCCATAACTTTCTCTTTTCTTTTTCCTTTCACGTAAAGGCTGCATCACACCCAATTTTGTCAAATGCTGCAATTATGCCTATCCAGGCCTTTTACTGTAGCACGTGGGATGCAAAATTAATTCTGGACAGCTATATTCGCTTTTCTCCCAATGCATTTTGGGCTGGACAGCCCTTCCCCAAGGGTAGCTATAAATATGTTGTAACATTTAACATCAGATATGAGCTGTAATGTCTTAACCAGAGTACAAGCTGTAATGCGTTCTTATTTGGTGAAGAAATTATGGTGCATTAACAATGTGGCCCTTTATTTTTTGGTGAACAATCAACATAAAGAATAAACACAAACATCTAAACAGGCAACATCAACCAAAATCGTGTCTTGTGCAACTGTTCACCCTGCAGAGTACATTAATCTGAACTCGCTTAGGGTGAAGCCCTCCCCAATTCACATACAAAATAAACATAAACGCCTAAACGGACAACTTCAACCAAAATCATTTCTTATGCAACTGAACACCCTACAGTGTGCATTGATCTACACTCGTTTAGCGCGAAACCCTCCCCCACACCAATCTTACTGAACGCTGTTCCTAACAATGAGACCAGCTCCACTCTTTTTTGCCACATCACTTTGCGAGTCTTCAACAAACTAACTCGTAACTCGTGCTCACAATTAAACCTACCCCCCTGGGTGCCTTCAACCAATCACCTGGTTCTAATTACCAGGTGCTAAATCCAACCTACTAAAACTCCAAGTCCCACTAACCATTGTGTGCCTTGCATTGACAACCCATCCTTTCTGCTTGAATCCAAGTGTTTACATGTAACCTCCTCCCCCAGAATGGGCAGGGTCCACGAAGGGGAAGCTTCAAAGGCTTGCCGCCTTTGTGAGCTACCCCAGCCATTTGCTGCTTCCAGCAACCGGCCCCCAAAAGATCTGACCCCCACTTTGGGCAGGAGAATCGGCGGGAAAACCATGTGAGGAAGGAAGGTGTGCCCACCTTTGCCAACCCAACCCCTCAGGTGGGGGAGGCAAGGTGAAGCGCCACTCTCAGTCCCTGCTATCTTGCAGATGGGGGGTTCCCAGCCAACCCGAGAGAGGTATATGCCCTCTCCCACTGGAGGGTGGCACAATAAGAGGTGTGGTCACCCAAAGGAAGGGACCCATTGGTTCTGAACTTTTCTTACCCGTAACATCCCTCAATCTAGTATTTAGGGGCAACCCCGGACCTTGCCTCCTCAGACAAGAACCGACCAGAAGAGGATGACGCCCACTGACTTTTCCCCAGCCCTACCAGCCTGTTCCCACCTCGAACCTGCTCCAGTGAAAACCGAGTGTGTCCTGCAGCCAGCAGCCCTCAAGTACCCAAAGGGCCTGCCCTGCCTTCCAAAACCAAGAATTTGTCTCCCGTGAGCACCGGATTATCTTCTTCCTCAAGCGTGCATTCTTTGTTACAACCGGAGAATCCCAACTGAAAACAACAGGGCACCAGATGCCAAAACAGTCTGCACCCAGCCGCCACTGCACCGCTGCAGGTGCACTTTGGGTGCTAACTCGGATCCCCCATTGCCCTGAGCCCAACACCAGGACCTTCGCTCCCACCACCTTGTGCCCTACTCGTGAGCAGCCACCAACCTGAGGCCCCCTATCCCCCAATTGGATAACACTGGGCCTCAGCACTCTGCACCCGGCCGCACTTATGCCGCTGAGGGTGTTCTGAGAGTGCAATCTCGACCCTGGGGGAACCTTGGTTCTAACCCCAGAATACCAACTCCCATAAATAGGTACTTGCCTGCAAACCATTAACTTCATCTCCTTCCATAGGATTGCATTGACTGCTTTTCCTTGAAAATTCTTCTGTGTGGAGTTGGTTTGTTTGAAACATTGAAAAAACTGCAAATGTTCTAATAGTGAATTACTTTCCTTTTGTCTAAGAAATGTCTCAGTGTGATATCCAGGCATATCACACTGATTATCAAAAGTAACTTAAAAAGTACTCTAAAAAGTAACGTGCACAGTAATCTGTAAAGTAACGGAAAGTAATTTCGTACTGTTGACTTACCTGTAATTCAACCAACTGCATTTGAACCTGTATTCAACTGTAAATCACTGCATAAGATGTAGAAAAGTATTATTTCACTTACCTGTACCACGCTTGGATTGCTTCCAGGAATAAAATAACGAAATACTATTTTTGATATAAACAAATTGGTCTGAGTTCAGTCTTAAGAGTGTGTGACATCATTTCTCGTATGAGTGTGTACAACAAATGCTTAACACTACCCTCTGATGATGCCTTTCTGCTCGCCCACACTACCACAAATAGAGAGTAAGGTGCTATCTACTTTTACCTCTGCCTACCCTTTGGGGTTCCACAAGGCTCTGTGAGCACTATACCTCCTTTTAGCCGAGTATATACAGAGCCAGCTTCCTACAATGGCATTGAAGACTAGAGCACACATCTGCAAGTGGAGCAGGTAGCAAACTGTATCCTAAATCCCGGGTGTTAAAGTGTCGATTTGTTTGAAATGACAATAATAGACAAACAGTTTCATTTGCCAGCGTAACAGGCTCATGTGGTAGGCCTGTGTGCTTCTTTCATGATGCTCATGCGGGAAAAATTGTTTACAATGCATGCGATACATCGCCTGCCGTTACAACGACCGCGTTATTACATCACATACCATTACAACACAAGTCGTTACAACGACTTGCTGTAGGGGGCAGAAGGCAGAAGGTGTTGGATTTAAAATCCAACACCTTCCCTACTGTAACACAGACTGGAGTTGGAATAGTAAATTATACTATTCCAAAATCCAGCACTCCGCCTACAGCAAGTTATTGTAACTTGTGTTGTAATGGCATGCGATGTAACATCGCGGTCGGTGTAATGACCTCATTGTAATGCCATGCAATGCATCTCATGCGTTGTACCTTGGCCTATTCTACTCATGCATTTCGGGTGGTAGACTCAGGGACCTGAATACTAGAACTTCAGGAGCCAGAGCGCAATATTAAACAACCAGGGGTCTGTATGCCCGATTTCTCCATGGTTCTGGTGAGAAGGTCCGGCCAATTGGGGAGCCTCTTGTGTGATACAATCGAGAGTTCCAACAGAGGCGTGAACCGGGGTGGTGAGCCCAAGCGGGGACCACCGGGTTGAGGGTGAGAAGTTTGCCAAAGCCTCTGAATCGCAAAAAGAAGGAGGGGGAAAGGCGGAAAAGAGTAGGCAAATATCTCCTACACCACGTAGGGAAGAAACTTTGTAGATACCCCCACCCCTCCCCTGTCAGGTGTTTTGTCACGTCAAGGCTTAGTGGTGGTGGCGGCATGCTTAGGGGAGCCACCTATACCTCTACCTTTAGTGTTATTGCCCCGGCAGGATCCTCTGAATTAGCCACTAAGGGAGGGCTGCTGTGCCTGTGGGTGCTGGAAAGTCATGGAGGCATCTGTGAAGGTGGTCTTTGAGCTTCCACAATAGAGTTTGTGGCGAAAGGACCCACATGGAACAAGCATCTACAGGATGCTCATAGTCTTTGCCGTTTCTAAATCTTTCTGTATCTGTACAAGCATTTGGTCACCTGCAGCTCCAACAGGTGTTGTCCATTCAACGCATTATTGAGCAGGTGTTGCTGAACATCCGGCTTAAAGCCGGAGTTACAGAGCCAAGCATGCTGACATGGGGCACACCTGAGTTGATGCTTCTGACAGCTGTATCGGTGGCATCAAGGGTACACTGAATGGTTGCATTAGACAGGAGTCTGCCCTCGGATACTATCTCATACCCTCTTTTTTGTGTTCATATGGGAGATATTGGAGGAGTTTCTCTCTTTCGTCCCAGTCGGCACGGTTGTAGCGTGAGAGCAAACTATTTGAATTGGCAATGCTCAAATGATTAGCTGACTGTGCTGCAACTCTTTCGCACGTGGCATCAATTCATTTAATGTCCTTATCCGGTGGAGGGGTGTCACCGGTGCCCTGAGAGTTCATCCGTTTAAGAGCGGTGTGTACCACCAGCGTGTCAGAGGTTAGTTGTCCCCCAATGTATATGGTGTCAGTAGGGGACACTTAGTACTTTATCCATACGTGGAGTGATAACCCTGGCTTTGACTGGGTCCTGAAATATGCTGGACACAGCATTCATTTGAGCATAGGCAAATACTGGGAGGAGTGATGGAGAGGGTTTCAAAAAGGAAGTACTCGTCTATAAGGTCGACATGCATATCGGCCTTGTGGTATCAGGCTGCCTGGCTACCAGCTCATGTTGTATGTATGTATGTATGTAGAGGTAGAGGTACTAGTATAGCGCACGACTACCCGGAGGCATCTCGGCGCTTGTACGAATACCGCTGAGAAACCCTTCCTGACCTTTCCCCCAAGGTGAAGCCAGGCATCCTAGCGTTGTTGGGGCCTTTGTGGAGATTAAGCAAGCTATTGCCCAGAGTTGCAGAGTGGGACCCATGATTAGAATAGGCACCGAGGCGAGAATTAACAGGTCCGAGGAAATTGAGCCCAAGACCCGCCGAGGCAGGAATTGAACCCTGGTCCCGGGCCAGACTTCCTCATCAGGGTCTGCCGCTCTAACCATTGAGCCACACTTCTCCACTTAAGATGTGTAGTTATCAGGAGGACACTGGTGGGTTGGGTGTAAGTCAGGATCAGTGTCCCTTGGATGGTCCAGGTTATATGAATCCCAGGCATCACCGTGTTGGGGTGTATCTTGAGTATCCCCCATCCAGAGCTTAGATCAGGTGACAAAACCTCACCAGCAGCCAACAGCTGAGAATGTACTTCCCCTCGAGGTCCTGGGTGCCTAAGGGGTCTGGGGTGTCATCTCCGCTCCTACGCAGCATCTAAAAAAAAAAAAAAACCCTACGGTCGCAGACAATTTTCTAAAAGTGTAAGGTGCGGCAGGCATCCTCATTATGCTCCGGTGAGAGGCAGAGGTTACTGACCTGACTGAGATCAAACCTGGGGTACTTCGCATTGCAGCAAGGACAGTATCTGAAGGGCGTCCCTTCGATCACAATCGAGGCATTCTCAAAAAGATGAAAGATGAGATGAGAGGCCCGAAGGGTAAGACCCCGCATAGGACCTAGGCTGACCGAAGAGTCGCTCGGAACGAGGGACGCAGACGTCCACCCAAGTTGGTAATAGTTGAAACACAAATGGAAAAAATACCAAAGGAAGGGAGTGGAACTGGTGAAAGCAGAGAACAGCACCGTGACAGTGTTGATCAGGGGCATGGGAGCACACGTCCGAACCAAATGGCTTTGATCAGGGGCATGGGAGCACACGCCCGAACCAAATGGTGGAAAGGAAACAATTTAACAATGGAGTTTTTGCTCATACGCATTACCAACAAGAGGAGGAGTCACTATACCTCAAGACTCAAAATATTTCTTTGAGGAAATTGAATTTGCACACATCCGGGACCAACACTAGATGGGAGGAGTATGCACAGCATGTCTATCTACTGCCACACATGCCTGGAACAGAGAGTTACAGAGAATTAGTAACTCGTTCTTTTAATGGATACTTCCAATAGCAGATTCCTCACCTTTTAAATAGATACTAAAGCTAAACCTCCCAATATGGTGGGTCTGTGGAATAGCTCAAACCTAAAGTTCTTGAAGGACCAAACAGCCAAAACACCCCTCCTGCAGACCTGGCAATCAGGGCAATAGTGCTTCATGAACATCTAAATTGACACCCACGGCACAGCCTGGCAGGTGCCCAGAAAAGGCACTTTGCGTGCCAACACAGCAGTAGCAGTCTAGCCTCTGGTCAAATGAACCCTCAGAACCACCAGGGGCTGCTGCTAGGCCAATGAACAGCAGATTTGAATACAGAGGACTATCCACCTTAATCTTACCCTTCTTTGCCCTAGAGAATGGATCGCTCGCCAAAACTCTTTGGTATAATCGATGCAAAAGCTCAAAGCTGTTTTGGGGTCCAAGTGATGGAGTCTCTCCTCCTCTTTTCAAGTATGAAGTGCAGTAAAGAATGCCAGAAGCGTGATGGATTATCCTGAAAACGAGCTTGATGTTCACTCATGCAACAAGAAAGAATGTTTTCAGAGTCAGGAGATGCAAAGAACAGTTGTGCTTAGACTCAAATGGGGTAAACATATGGAATGTACAAGACATGTTAAGGTCCAACTGAGGCATCACATTTGGCTTGGGTGGAAGCACATGAACGAGGCCTTTAAGAAAAAGGAAAATAACGTAATGGCTGACAAATAACCTTTAACAATGCCCAAAACAAGTCTGCTGGGTTAAAGAAGAGCCCCAAAATCAAACATGTTTGTAACCAGGCTACAAACTTATCCCAGCGCCCTGCATAAACACATTTTGTAGATGGAAGCTTGGCCGTTAGAATTACATCCACAACTTAGGTCAAAAGCAGTCAACTTTGGCCAATCTCCAAGCATGGTGGTGTAGGTTGGGCAGTCCTGGGTACAGGGCCCTGCCCTGCTGCAGCAACAGAAGATACTACCAAAGGACCATTGCTCATGCCCCAAAAAGGATATGTACCATACTTTGTTAGTCCGATCAGGAGCCACTAGAATGACTTGAGCCTAGTCATTCCTGATCATCTTCAGAACTCGAGGAATGAGAGGTACAGGCAGTGAGGTATACAGGAACCCAGAGCTCCACTCTAGGCGATATGTGACTCAGAGTGAGAGCAGTCTTAGGAACATATACACACAAAAGTGTTAACATTGCACTTTTTCAGCAGTGGCGAAGATACTGATCCTGGGTTTTCCTCTTTACTGGAAGACACCCTTTGACACCTTGGGGTGTAAGTGCCATTTGTTATCTGCTAGGCAGGGCCAACTGTTTGGCTGCCTTAGCTTTCAAAGATCCAGCCAGGTGGTTCACAACCGGGATGCTGCCCTGACGGTTCAGCCAATTCCAGTGGCGCAGAGCCTCCTAGCACAGGACCCAGGGCCCCGCTCCACCATGATTCTTACAGTACCACATGGCAGTGGTGTTGTCTGAAAGAACCTGAACCATTCCACTCCCTTTGATAGTCAACAGGAAGATCTTCAGTGCCAACAGAACGTCCTGCAAATCCAGGAGTGTGAAATGGAACCAGGTTTTGCCGGAGACCAGAGACCTCTGATCTCCATCTCTCCCATGTGTGTTCCGGAACTCAGCAGTGATCAGTCACCACAGTCGGTTCCAGGCGGGGTAGGTAGAGGGTTCTACTCCCAGTTCAACTGCAGCAGAGCATCCACCACTGCAGGGACTGTGCAGTCACCGCTGACATCCACTGCAGTCCACCAGCAGGATGCAAGGGGCCTAGATGCCTCAGAGCAAGACTCAGAACTAAGGCTGAGCATATAGGAGTATAGCCCAAATGTACTGGACTCGCTGAACCGGAGGGGAGGCTAGAAATTGCATTGTAGCCAAAACAGCTCTGATGAACAGGAGCCTCTGACACGTTGATCTAGAACCCCAAAGATGTTAAGAAATCAGCTGTCAGTTGGAGGAGGTTAAGACTCACTGCAGCGAGGCAGCCTTCAACAGCCAGTCATTGAGGTAGTGAAAGATTGATATACCTAATCTTCAAAGATTTAAAGCAACACCAACACCACTGTCAACAGCCAAGAGGCCCTTGTGAGGCTGAAGAGGAGCACATACAACTAAACACCCTGTACTGCAGGAAACATGTGTGGGACTGTAGGATGGGATTATGAACCATGGCGTCCAGCAGGTCCAGAGCTAGCATCCAGTTCAGAATCCAGGGCGGAGAGAGCCTGGCCCAATGTGAGGATCCTGAAATTGGGTGTTTTCCCCAAGAAAGAGTTAAGATGGCAAAGATCAAAAATAGGACGAAGGCTTCAGTCCTTGGAATTAACATCCTCTCGCTCCTCCGGATGCTGGAATCATCTCTACCACTCTTTTGTCCAAAAGAGCCGGGACCTTTAGGTGTAGTGGACAAATAGACTACCGAAAGCAGCATCAATATGGGTAGGATATGCAGATGTCGGACAGGAATGACCTAGCTGAACATGCCCTAGCTGAACAATTTGGAGCAGCCATTTCATGGATGCAATGCTCCCCCACACCGTGGACGTATCCAACCACCAACAGGGTGGCCATGTGCTGCGGGAAGCAAGCCAAAGAGGCTTGAAAGTTTGGAAGTTGAAGGGGGATGAGGGGCACAGGGGGAGTCAGGTGACTGGGCATTATGCTGCCCAAGAGGGCCTGGATGTTGTTGGCTGGATCCCCGACACCAGCTTAGAAAGAACTGGGTGTTTGTGTGGGTGCATCTATTGCGAAGATGGGGGGCCTTGGTGTTGTTTTTCTGTCAAAAGCCCTTCTGAAGTAATGAAAGGGACAACATTACTGAGGACACTACCTGAAGGGAGCAGAAAGGTGGAGGAAGGGTGTTGTGGCCCAGCTCTCTTCGAAGAGCTCCAGAGTCTGCTTTGTGTTTGAAAAGCCAGGAACCATAAAATGGCATATCCATTATCTACTCTTGGAGGTCACCAGTCATCCATGAGGATGCCAAAGTGCCTTACGTGCTTAGACTGCCCTGCCTACAGTCAGTAGTGTTCAGCCCGAATGTATGATATATTTTGCTGTGTATTGTCAATCATTCGTGTTCCCAGGTTAGAGTGAAATTAATTGGGGTCTGTCTGCAATATTTTGCCGACCATGTCCAACACTGCATCACCAAAGAAGGGTGCTGGCAATGAGTGAACAAAGGCTCAGATTGGCTGAGGGGAAAATCGGTTTCAAAAATGCCTTTCCATATTTCGACTGCCTATTAGGAGTCGCAGAAAATGAGTTTAGGTTCCATCTCCTGGTAGAGGCCAAGACTTCTAGGCTCTCAGATGAGGGATATTATGTGAGGAAGGCAGGATCACCTGGGGGAGGACTATGGCATCTAGCTACTAGCCTATTCACCAGCAGGAAAGAACAAGGTTTGGGTCAAATGTCGATCAGCATGTCAGTAATAGCCTTGTTAAAAGTGAGGAATAATTCTGTTGAGGTCTGCACAAGCGGCACAATCTTAGTCAGTACATTAGTTTCAACCTCAATAGATGGTAGCTGCAAAGCAAGAACTTTGAACACATGCCAGAAGACTAAAGCAAAAGAGGGTGATTATTCTGTAGGGTATGCAGAATGGAACTCAACCCAGTGTCAGAGGAGATGTCCAAGCCACTGGTCTCTTGTAGGTCCATAAGAAGGTTATAGTCATCGTAGCATTGAGGTGCATCCTCCTTGTCCTCTCCATCTTCATCACCCAGCTCTTGTGGACTATTCTCTGAATTGAAGCCGAAACCTTTTGCACTGTTTGAGGGAGAATTCACTGCAGTGGTAATTTTTTGCCAATCAGAATGAGGTTGGACCGGGCATGTGTTGGTCAAGCTCGTGGCGGAATCATCTCAGAGTTGGACAAAATATTTGGGTTTGATGTCCATATACCTGGTCATTCGTTGAAGGACCAACATTTTGCATTTCTATTTGGACTTTTTATTTTGAATGAAAGGTGAATTGTTTTCGGAAAAGGCCTCAAGAAAGGGAATTCAGGTCCACACCTGCAACTGTGATCAGAACCAGGTCTTAGAAACCTTCATTCAGTGTTTAGCAAAATACAGCTTGGCTTTGCATTCCCAGATTGTGTTGGGGTTCATATGGGAGAAGTCATTGTAGGCTGTGCAACGATCCTAGAGACTAGAAACATACCTTGAGCGGCTCTGTTACAGATATCCGTTTGTGACAGTCCATACAAGGTTCAAGCCCTGTATTTTCGATGGGAACACGTCCCTTGTACTTGATAAAAGGATTTTGGGATCGTGCCTTGAATCTACGTCCAAAGGTGCATAAAGAAAAGAACTGAGGTCAGCGTTCAGGGGTGGTGCTAACCGCTACAAACTATATGAATCCTCTTGGATTATGACCCAAAAGGGCATCACACTGAAGTGGATAGTCCTGGCCACTCGCCACAAATCTTACTTAGCAATGATATGCCAGATAAATGGGGATGTGAAAGTAAAAGACCTTTTGGTTGACAGTCGCTATTTAGTCTCCGGCTCCTGGCCAGATGGATGACATCTTGCAGAGCTGTCATTGGAAGTATTGTCAACAGGAAGCAGCAGTAGGGAAGCCCAAACTAGTAGATAGGTCGAGGGTACTGTCCTTTTTAGGAATGAGGAATTACAGCAAGAACAGTGCCAGTCCCACTAGTGTGTGGGAATACTGGCTTGATGGCTCCTTTGCTGAAGAGTGTTCATACTCCCATCCTGAACAGATGCCGATGACCTAGGCTGATTGTGTGCTGTCATGGTATTCTGATTGTTGGTGCGATGTGGAACTCCAAGCAGTATCCTAGCTTGGACCCATCTGCTGGAGGTTATTTCCTTTAATTGTGGAAGGACGAACCAATCCTTGCCCCAGGAGGTGTTGTGTGATATGGGAGAAGGGATCACTGGCATGTCACTGTTTGGAGGTGGGGGCGCCCCTACTGGAATCACCTCTACCTGTGTCTTGGCTACTGCCTTTGAAACCTCAGACCTGTAGCACAAATTCTCTGATAGGGCTGGTGAGGAAGATTACTTGTTCACTGTGGTGGGGTAGCAGTCTCGGTGCATCCTCTAATCTAATGATGAAAAAACCAAGACTCTGAAGGCTGGGTCTGGAGGCCCCCGTGGCCTTGGCAGTACCAGTACTTTTCTTGTTTTCTCCAATATGGATTCAAGTTGATATTTCCCAGTCAAGGGGTCAAATCTGAAAAGGTGTTGTACCACTGGGTGGAACTAAGATACCCAAAATGACCCAACCAGATCACACTAGTGCTTACCTCTCTGGAAGCAGTGTCTGCTGATCTAGAGCACACCTGATGTTGGTGTTAGAAACAGTCTTACCCTCCTACTATCGTTGCAATAAGCTTGCAGAAGAAATATATCCAGTTTTTCCATCCTCTTCCAGTGGTACCTATTGTACCTTGAAAGGAGAGCCACAAAGTTGGCTTCAGGTGGCATTGATCTTCCAGTTCTCCTAGTCTGTTGTGTTACCTGCACCCTTTCACAAATGCTGTCTTCCAAGCTGTG
This sequence comes from Lissotriton helveticus, assembly GCF_964261635.1. Classification (NCBI taxonomy): domain Eukaryota; kingdom Metazoa; phylum Chordata; class Amphibia; order Caudata; family Salamandridae; genus Lissotriton; species Lissotriton helveticus. The sequence goes on along the minus strand of NC_136061.1, from coordinate 982,726,013 downwards.
TGCATGACCTTGACGTTCCCTGCCACACACCTAATCATGCCTTCCTCCAAGCATACGAACAACAAATATATTAGCATTCACGAAGCCTTGTTTACATGAAATGCCCAAATGCAATTTATTGTACGAGTCATTAGCATCTAATCCGATTTTAATTCAAAGCATTGATTATTTTCGGCAACACAGTTGCTCAAACATATAATGGTGTGATAAGTATTTACAGTGCTCTTCGTGTGGGAAAAGGGAGGTACGTGGGTTGGGGATCAAGTGAGTATGTTTGGGTGGAGGACAGGGAAGAGGTAGCGTGACATATATACATCAATTATACATGATGTAACCTTTCCGGCCTAAAACATGTCAATTGTTCTCAGATATACACATAACCCTGAAGGACATCAACTAATTAGAATTCTGTCGTCCGAGCATGTGATGTAGGAACGTGCCGTCAACGTTTCAACCCCTAGGAAGGAGGGTTAATTCAGTCCTCACGGTGGGGTCTTCATCAGGACAAAGCTGAGAAGAACACTCTGGAAAACAGCAGGTATGCTCCGCTGTACAGTCAGAGGACGTGGGCTCATAAGAGCTCTAATTCAACAAGAATGAAGAACCTTCTTCTGTTATATTGGCTGTGCGTCAATCAATCACTCGCAGTCAATAGGTCAAATCCAACTTTCTTACTCGCGGTACTCCGGCTCAGTGCCGAGAGTTGGAGTACAGATTAAAATCCTAAAACTGAATCTCAGGATTGAGATTAGCTGATTAAACAACTATTTTTAATAGTTATTAAAATTTCAACTCAAAGGTGAAACCGGATTTTTAAGACTCATTAAGGAAAAATAACTTTTAGAAAGCTACATTATCCCTGCCTGAAGTTCCTGGACTCTACATTTGCACTCCCACTTCCGCTAGCTATTTATCCAGTAAGTAGCATTTGAACAGATGTGAAAATGGTATGAAATGCATCCCAGTAACAAACAATAGGCTGACCTGAAAGGGTAGGTAGAGATGGCTAATCTAAACATCCCAGAATATGCAAGGTGGTGGCTCCTTTTTTGAGAATGTGGTGTCAAATGCTGCATTACACTTTGGGCTGCATTTTTAGAGGCAGAGAACTGGTTGCCAAAGAAGTTCTTGTGTATCCACTGTCTGGTTCCTAAAAGAAACATTTTTTTGTACCACAAATAGGTCTTTGAATTTATTGGAGGGATAATGGCTTCCCCCAAAATAGATTTTAGAGTATAAACGTGAGAAGACCACTAGCATTACCACAATAGACTCTCCCACAACCCTCCAGCCCCCACCGCACCCGTTGGGTGGCCAAAGACTGCTGCTATCTTGAAAATGCCTAAAGTTGGTAGGGGTGAAACCTTATCCCCATTGGTTAGGGCAGGCCCATGAGTCATTCCTGCTCTCTAGCTGGAGCCAGACATTAATAAGGCATCTCCAGATACCCACTTCAGAACACTCCTGTATCTGAGGAATATTGGAAGAGGACTGAACCTGCTGTCTGCGACCGGAGAAGAGCATTGGTGCATACTTGCTCTCTCTTGCATGCAGGACAAAGAGATAAATCTCCAGACTTAGTTAAAGATCAGGATTTATTCCATGTAATGAAAACCCCAGCAGCAGGAGTGGCAACATACATGGACTAGTACAGCCACCAGCATCCATTTGAATGCCTAGCCTACATTCCATAACATATCATACAGTACTAATTTACTTAATATACCAAAAGGGACAAACTACAGTATACGGCAAAGATAACTACAATGCATGATACAACATACAATGCATAATTCAACACTGAGGAATACCGGAAGAGGACGGAATCTGCTGTCTGTGACCTGAGAAGAGCATTGGAGTAGACCTGCTATCTTTTGGACCAAGGACAAATAGGTGGGCTTCAAAGTTCATATGGCTCACCACCTGCTAAAGCTACAGGAATACAACAAGCTATAAGAGGCCTTTCCTGCAATTGCCCAGCTGACCTGTAGCCATGTAACCTGGATTGGACTCTGCTGTTGGCCTTTGAATGTCACCCTATGAGTCTCTGTGCCTCCCCCCAGGTTCTAGCGAGCTTTAACTATCTACCCCTGCGATGGATTGGGACTTGAAGGACTAAGGCAGAAGGTAAAATCTTTGACCAAGACAAACCTGGTTGGTGTATGCACCTAGGTCACTGTCTACCACAATCTTGGACTATCACTGCCACTTTGTGATTGATGCTTCTATGCGCTATTTCTACTTAAAATTTTAGAAATTCACATCTCTGTTTTCCCTTAATGGATTTTTGTCATTTAGGGTAACTTTGTTTATTACATTTTTATCTTTTTATCAACTCAGTTTGGGATTCTTTCTCTGTTGCCCTCTGACTTTATTATTGTATTGGTACGTCATAAATACTTTACATATTGCCCTAAGTTGTGCCGTAGATACTAGGGGGTTGAGTTCAGGTTAATTTAGTGACTTTAGGGTTCATCCCAACAAAAGTTGTGATTATTCTTAGAGCTGGGTAGTCACCCACCCCAATTAATAATCCAATTTCTTAAACTGCGCAGTTACCCACTGAATGACAACATGATGTGCTGCACTGTCATCAGGTGGTGATTGTTTAACAGGGTAAGGCTGTAAGTAGACACTGTCCCAAAGGTCAACATTATAGTTTTCCCAAAGGTCATCTTAAAGTTTGGTGGCTGTCGCTGGGTTTCTTGATGGCATCCTGACTCTCGAAATTGGAGTCAGCGAGTATATGAGGCAAACCCAGTAGTGGTGGCAACCGATGCGGGGACTGTGGTGGAGGTGGTATTGGGCTGGAAGATGGTGGTTGTGATCGTTTGGACTTTGTTATAATATTCTGAGCTCGGTGTATCGTGTATTTTGAGCTCTGCGTAGCTCAGCCTCTGGGTTGGTACAATCCTTTTCCATGTGGAGTCCTTATGACATCATGAGGTTCTATGTGGTTTGAAATGTGCCAAGGCAGTTGTTTGCTGTGCCTGACTTGGGATGGTGGAGAGAAGGTTTTCTCCTGATGGAATAATTGAACTTGTTCCACAATCCTCTTTCTAGCAGCAGATTCCTCACCTATTGAATATTCCCCAGGTGTCAGACTGTAACCAGAAATGTTTAAGCAGTACTTTTGCACACCGGAAGGTGGTGTTGGATGGCTCCGCACGGACGCTGTTCCACTCCTGAAATGATGTACGAAGCCAATAAGCACCGCTCCCGCGTGCGGACGTCAATTGCTTTTGAGATTGTCTGCGTCCCCTGAGGTAAAGCCCCAAAAACAAATTAGTGTAACCAGTGCGCAGGTTCCTAAACTTGGGGTCTTATTAAAGGATTGAGAAGAGTCACAGAACTTGGTGGATGGTTGGGAAGGAATTTACTAGATTGAGTCTCTACCAAAAAGAGCACTACAGAAAGTATGTAACCTATTATTCTGATAGAGACTTCTAGCTGGACTTCTAGCTGGAGTTCCTTACCATCTGAGTAGAATCAAAAGCAGGACATAGACACACGCGGGGCTGTGAATGGATTCAAACCAGAAAGTCGTGTAGAACTGACCGGACTGTCAAGACAATAGTGCTTTGTGAGATGGTACTCCACATGATAATGCAGTGGTAGCACCCTGGTAGATTCAAGCACACAGTCCTTCCAGAGGATGCTTTTTAGCAAGTGCATAACGAATCTTAATGCACAGCACAATACAGCAGTAGATGGCTCTCTTCCGCTTTTTGCCTTTTTGCACTCCATAGAACCCCACAAAGAATTGATTGTCCACTCGGTGTTCTTTGGTACGATCTATGTAAAAGCTCAGCGCTCTCTTGGGGTCCAAACAATGGAGTATCTTCTCCCCCTTAGAAGGATGAGGTGGACCACAGAACGCCGTCAGGGTGATGCTTTCACCGTCGTGGAACAGCAACACAAATTCTGAGAAAAATGACACTTACATCTACACAACCAGGTTATCTGGGAAAAAAGGTTATGTACAGCAGGTTAACAGAGAGCTTGTAGCGCAATCGCAGGCCACGTGATGGTGATGAGGAATATTAGCTTGAGGGTGAGTAGCTGCAAGGGGCAGCTAGGAAGCGGCTCAAAGGGAGTATCTAATTGAGGTCCCACTGGGACATGAAAAAGGGGGAGCGGGGAAACTGATGTTGTAACCCTTTTAAAAGACAGTGCCCAGATAAAAGCCCAGAGTGGTTCAAAATAAAAAATAATCAGATAACTTTGCCTGGATAGGGTCAATGTGGTGAGTGCTGCACCAAGCTTCAAATTTGTCCAAACAACAGGTGTATGCAGTCTTAGTTGAGGAACGCCTGGCTACCAAGATGACATTAACTACCTCCAGAGAAAGGTCGAAGGTTTTCATTTGTCACCTCTCAATCTTCAGGCATGAAGGTGGAAATTGTAAAGACCAGGGTGCAGAACCCGACCCTGCTGCTGTGAAAGCAGTACCTCCCAAAGAGGCTGCCTGATCAGAGCACAGATGCTCAAGCCCAGGAGTTCTGGACACCATACTCTTGGTGCAAAACCCGGACTCACTAGGATTACTTAAGCCCAGAGGGTCATGATCTTCTTGACAAATCAGGACAGGAATGGTATCAGCGGAAAGGCATACAGGAGTCCCAAGTTCAACTCAAGGCAGAACGAGTCTCCAATCAAGAAAAGCCAAGAAAACTCCAATGCGCAGAAGGGCTGACATTGCGCATTCTGAGCGGTGGCGAATACATCGGGCCAAAGTTCACCCCATTCGCAGAAGCGGCCTTGCACCACCTCCAGGTGCAAATGCTACTCGTGACCCACTAGGCACCGACTGCTGAGCTTGTCGATCCTGGCATTCAACGATCCTGCCAGGTTGTTCACCACCAGGAAGATTCCTTGATGGTACAGCCATTTTCAGAGTCTCTGGCCACATCCCACCTTGTTTGTTGCAGTATCGCATGGCAGAGGTTTAGTATGCGAGTGCCTGTGTCAGCCTCCCATTGATGGAAGGAAGGAAAGCTTTCATCGTCAAGCAGATGGTACTAAGCTCTAGAAGGTTCATATGGCTACATGACTCTGCCAGAGACCAGAGGCCTCTGACCTCCACCAATTCCAGGTGGCCACACCAACCTGGAAGAGATGCATAGGTCACCACTGTCAGCTCTGGGTAAATTAGGGAGAGGGGGCTATCACTGACCCAATTGAAGTGGACTGGGCAGCCCATTAACCTTGGCTAGAGGGCCTTAGTCACCATGGCCTCGACCACAAAACTGCTGGGTACCTTGCAGAGGATGGACAAGCTGGTGTTATGGAATAGCGCTACCAAATCTGCAAAAGTGGTAAGGGTGGTGCAGTTGGCGAGGTGGCATGGAGAGGCCCGGAGAATGTAGAAGCCCTGTTCTTCTTAAAACGCTATTAAGCAGATTCAGCCTTGAACCCAAACAGGAGAGCCCAGTCAAAGGACATGTTCTTAAGAGAGGACAGGCCATTATCAAGTACATAGGTGATCACAGTCACGCATGGTGACGAATGGCAGTACTGGTGCCAATGGCTCATCTGATGGAATTGGTGGTGTCCAAGCCACAACAAATCGTGAACTTTGCTGCATCACCACCATCTTAGATAGCCTCAGCAAAGACAGGTCAGCGATCTTCAGGGACATCAAGGTGGACTTGAGTCACACATCCCAAAGGGTGTGGGAGTAGCATCCTTGAAGGCGGATAGCACTTACTGAGCAGAGAACCAGGCTGGTAGAAGAAAAGCACAATGTTACTTACCAGTAGACATCTGTTCTTGGCATGAAGAGCTGTAAAGTCACCTGCTGTGCATAGATCGCCATCTTGTGCTGGGTCCGGATGTTTGCAGTTTGTTTTTCTCCAAAGAAGTCTTTCCATTCACGGGACCTGTGACGCCTACTATTGGTAATAGAGCGCATGGGTATCAACTCCATTGTTAGACTTTTTGCCGTCATACGATGAGAATGGAGTTAGTAGTGTATAAAGAGATGACCATGCCTATGTATGTATGTAATAAGTATTGAATTAAAACAATTGTAACTGCAACAGGTATAGGTACCCGGGGAGGTGGGTGGGCGCATGTGACTCTACAGCTCTACATGCCAAGAACAGATGTCTACTTGTAAGTAACATTTTCTGTTCGAGGCATGTGAGCTGTAGATCACATGCTGTTCATAGACTATACAGCAGTTGCTCCCAAAGCGGTGGTTAACCTATAGCTGTTGCAGTTGTCTGAAATAATGTTTTGAGTACTGCTTGGCCTACATTAGCCTTTTGTCTGGCTAACACATCTATACAGTAGTGTTTAGTCTATGTGTGTGGAGTAGACCATGTTGAAGCTTTACAGATATCTGCAATGGGACTGTTGCCTAAAAAAGCTATAGTAGCCCCCAATTTGCATATGGAATGAGCTCTAGGGGGTGTAGGTAAAGTTCTTTTTGCTTTAGCATAACAAATTTGGATACATTTTCCAATCCATCTTGCAATGGCAGACTTTGAAATTGCATTGCCTTTATGCGGTGATGCAAAAGCAACAAATAGTTGCTTGGTTTTACAAAATGGTTTGTCCTTTCAATATAGTAAAGTAATGTTCTTATAACTTCTAATATGTTAAGAGCTCTTTCTGCCACTGAATCTAGTTGCGGGATGAACATGGGCAACTCTACGGATTGGTTCAAATGAAAGGTAGAAACTACTTTAGGTATAAATTTGGGGTTGGTATGAAGAACCACTTTGTCATTGTGTAAGCGAAAAAATTGTTCTTCTATTGAAAATGCCTGTAGCTCACGAACTCTCCTCAGTGATGTAATGGCTACTAGGAAAGCAACTTCCCATGTCAGAAATTGCAGCTCACATTTGTGCAAAGGTTCAATTGGTGGACCCATTAACCTGGTAAGGACCATATTTACATTCCACATTGGTGCTGGTGGGAGTCTTGGTGGAATCACTCTTTTTAGTCCTTCCATGAATACTTTATTCACGGGGATTCTGAAAAGAGAAAGATGCTGTTTGTTCTGTAGATATGCAGCAATGGCAGCTAGATGTAACCTTATAGATGTGTACGCTAAATTTGGGCGTTGTAAATGGAGTAAGTAACATATGAGGTTTAGTACTGCAGCATCAAGTGGGTTAATGTGGTTGTTTTTGCAGTATATTACAAACGCTTCCATTTGGCTGCATAGCAAGCCTTAGTGGTAGGTCTTCTAGCCTCTTTAATGAGGTTCATACAGTCTAGTGGGAGGTTTAGATAACCAAACTCTATGACTTCAGGAGCCAGATCGCAAGATTGAGCGGATTTGGATGCCGTATGTCTCCATGGTTCTGAGTGAGGAGATTGGGCGTGAGGTGTAGCTTTTGGTGTGGTACTACCAACAGTTCTAGCAGGGTTGTGAACCATGGCTGCTGAGCCCAAGTAGGTGCAAAGAGGATCAGAGTCAGGGATGCTTGCATGAGCCGCCGAACTACTAACGGAAAGAGTGGAAGAGGTGGAAAAGCGTAAGTAAACCTCCCTGACCAGTTCATCCATAGGGCATTGCCTATGGATTGTGGATGTGCATACCTGGCAGTTTGCGTTAAGGTGAGTCGCAAACAGATCTATTTCCGGAAATCCCCATATTTGTAAGAGTGGAAGGAGAACTTGAGGATGAAGTTCCAACTCGTGGATCTATTGCTTTTGCCTGCTGAGCAGGTCTGCTATTTGATTGCTTTCTCCTGGTAAGGGTTCGGCCATGAGATAGATCTCTTGAGGAATGGCCCACCTTCAAATAGTCTGTGCAAGACGTGGCAGTTGGAGAGAGTGTCCCCCCCCCCCCCTGTTCTTGTGTATAGGACATTGCCGTCATGTCTGTACGAATCAAAACAGCTTTCCGCTTGAGGTGGGTCTGTAAAGCTTTCAGTGCTAGGAAAATTGCAAGCAATTCTAGGTGATTGATGTGCAGCTGCTTCTGTTACCGACTCCACAGTCCTTGAAAGGTTAGAGTCTGCAGATGTGCTCCCAACCTGTTAGCGATGCGTCTGCTGTTCGGATCGTCTGTGAAATCGGGTCAATGAATGGCGGCCACTTGGACAAGTTCTGTGGAATCCACCATTGCAGAGAGCGATGGGTGGGGCCGTCCACCAACACAAGACCTTTCAGTTGACCCTGTGACTGATTCCACTGACGACCTAAACATTCTTGAAGTGGACGCATTTGGAGTCTTGCATGTGGGGCTATTGTGATACATGACGCCATCATTCCTAGAAACTGCATGAACACTCTAGCAGGAAGCAATTGGTTGGCTTCGAATTGGGAGACTAGGTGTTGAATATTGTTTATTCTGGTCGCAGTTGGAGATGCTCGAGCTTTTTGAGTATCTACATTGGCCCCCAAGTATGCCTGAGACATGGAGGGCTGCAGATGTGATTTTGCCAGATTGACTGTGAAGCCCAGACTGTGTAACAGTTGTAGCATAGTCTGTGTGTGCTGGAGACACCTTTGGTGGGAGTTGGCTTTGATCAGCCAGTCGTCCAGATACGGCAAGACATTATTTTTTGTCTCCTTATATGAGCTGGGACTACTGCCAGACATTTGGTGAAAACTCTGGGAGCAGTGGTGACTCCGAAAGGAAGCACTTTGAACTGGTAGTGATGACCCTCTACCACAAGCCTTAGATATTTGCGATGAGCGGGATGGATGGGGATGTGGAAGTATGAGTCCTTTAAGTCTTGAGTGGACACAAAGCCGCACTGTTGTAGCTGTGGAAGTACTTGTTGTAGAGTGATTATATGGAATTGGTAGGAATGAATGAAGAGGTTTAAGTCTCCGAGGTCCAAAATAGGCCTGAGTGATCCGTCCTTCTTGGGAATCAAGAAGTAAAGGGAATATACGCCTGTCCCTTGATATTTTAAAGGGACTGGCTCCTTTATCTGAAAGAGATTAAACCTCTTGTTTTAACAAGTGAAGGTGTTCTGATGACAGTTTGTGTGCTCTTGGTGGAATGTTTGGAGGGTTGTGAGTTTCAGGTTTCAAACCTGAGGTGCAAGCCTCCATTCTTAACCAACCATTCGATAATGAACACCTCTTTGGTCCAGCAGTTGACACCTCGCTGGAAAAGATGAAAAAGGACACTGAGGTCGCTAAGTCCCCAGATTCCAGCGTCAGTCACCCTGGCCAAGAGGTGTGGCGCCGCGGCCAGGGCAACTGACGCTGGAATCTGGGGATCACGGTTCAATCCCCGGCGCCAGGTTAGCCCAGCACCATGTGACTCTGGGCAATAGCTTGCTTGATCTTCCCAACGGCCCCCAGCGCTGGGATACCTTCGGGTAACTGTTCGCGCTTTACAAATACTGGATTTACATTTACAACCAAGCATGTGTTCATAGTAATATAATACACTGGTGTTTACTGCTCGGGCCGCTGTGTCTGCTATGTCTAAGGCACATCTAATAGAAGTATAAGTGATGAGCTTACCCTCTTGAATAAGATCATTAGCTTTAGATTTGTGCTCATCAGGTAAAAATTGCATGAACTTCTCTAACTCGTCGTAGTGAGCCCAATCGTAACAAGCTAATAAGTGGTTGGCTGTCTGCGATGCCACTCGTTTCCCTGAAGCATCAATTAACTTGTACTCCTTATCAGGAGGAGGGGCTTAACCTGTGGTCTGTGAGTTAGCTTTCTTGTGTGCATTGAAAACTACAAGAGAGTCTAAAGGCATTTGACCTTTGAAGTAGACAGGGTCAGTAGGTGCAGCTTCGTACTTTTTATCTACTCTAGGTGTGATAATTCTTGCCCTTACAGGTTCTTTAAAAATCTTGTCTGCATGTTTAAGCATTCCCTTTAACATAGGTAACGTATGAGTGGCTCTTTGAGTGGTATGAAGAGTTTCGAATAGAAAATCCTCTTAAGATTTCTTTATATAATTGCACCCCGTGATAATGAGCAGCCCTGTTAAGAAGCTCACTTTATCTTATGTTATCATCAGGTGGAGAGGGTTTAGACGGATATAGATCCAAATCATTATCAGTGTTGTTGTCATTATCATAATTTTCTCATGGGTCAGAGTTTGCTGGACTACCCTGATCATCGTCCCCATCCTCTTCGTCCTGTGGGTCAGTTGATGGTGGTGAGTTTGTAGGGGATACACGAAAGGTTGGATCAATGGGTAGAGTGGATGGATTGTAAGGTTGGGGAGGGTTAGTGCCCATATTTTTCTTTTATAGAGGTATGTGGTAATCGTCTGGAAGGCTCATTTTCCTCTTTTCAGGTAACTTGGCAATTATTTCCAGTTCCTTTTGCTTTGGATCCGAAGATAGAACGTCGGAGCAAAGTGCTTTAGAGAGAGTCTTTTCTTTAGCTGCCGTTTTCGGCGTTGAAGGTTTCGGCTCCGAGGTTTTCGGCGCTGAAGCTTTAACCTTAGATAAAGATGGAAGATGTACGTTGACATGCTTTTATTTTGGTGCTGAAGCTTTCGGTTCGGTGCCGGTATGGGACCGACTGGAGCCCGAGCCCGAAGGCTTTTGCTTGTGTTTCGGCGCCGGGCCCGAAGGTGGGGTGCTCGAAACATTCTGTCGGTGTTGACCTTGGCCAGAGGGCATAGGAGGGACCGGAGCCTTTTTGTGGAGTAAGTGGCAGGGGAAGGAAGTCTCTGTACTCACAATACGTTGACCTGGCGTGATTTGGTCTTCGACATCGGAGTTGGCTCCAGACACGGCGATGTGTTATTCCTCCACTTCTGCATCAGCTTCTGGCACGTTGGACTCTTCTTGCTCGGAATCTTCTCTGAAAATATTCACCGTGGAGCAGCTTTGCTGATGCATTTCGTGATGTCGAGCCCGACGGTCATGCAGCGTTTTATTTGATCGAAATGATTGGCATGCGTCGCAGTCCTTCTCGTCATGTTCCGGGGACAGAGAGGTTGCACACTTCGTGCAGGTAGGTGCGCAGAAACTTAGTGTGACACCCATGACATAATTTAAATGGAGTCCGTTCCATCGACTGCTATGGAGCCCGACTGGGGTAGGCTCGACGTCCCTCCAAGAATCTTCCGACCGAAGGTTTTCGACTTGAAACGATACGCGCAGAATGGGAAACTCGTTCGATAAACAATACCGTCGAGGGTAGTGGATTGCACACCGAGGGAAACCAGAGAAACGGTGTCGAACCGGAGTGCAACAATTCACGTCCGAACCCGATGGCGGAAAAAATAATCTAACAATGGAGTCGATGCCCATGCGCACTATCACCGAAAAGGAGGAGTCACCGCCCCGTGACTGGAAAGACTTCTTTGAAAAAAAACATATTGCAAAAATCCGGACGCAACACAAGATGGCGATCTATGCATAGCATGTGATCTACAGCTCACATGCCTCGAACAACTTGCTTACTAAAAGTTTCCACTCATTTAGATTCCTTATTGGGGGAAGTGGTAAGAAAGGTGTTGGGGTTAGACTTCCTTGTGGCTGCTTCCACCACTAAACTTTCAGGGGAAGGGTGACAAGAGAGGAACACTGGGATGTCCAGAGCAGGACAATGGCATCTAGCAATTTATCTATTGACTGGAGGGCCGGTGCAAGGTTTGTCCCCAGGCTCCAATAAGAATATCCATTAGCGCCTCATTGAATAGTAAAAGGGGCTCAGGAGACGCCTGACCCTGCTGGAGATCTCTATCATACATTAGTTTTGACCTCCAAGGTGGTGAGCTGGCGGTCAAGGGCTTGGCTGTGTTGAACGCTTCCATTTGCTGAGGAGTGACAGATGGACCCACAATTCAGGTTGTACCGGAACCAGCTGCGAGATCGGCTCCAAAGTTGGGCGACTCTGGGAGCGAGATTGAGAGCCATGGTGCCGCTTCCACGCCTGTTGAGGTGAATGAGTTGTAAGAGGGGACTGAGTCCCACTTCGATTTCTTGTGTATCTTTTTCGACTTACCAGATAGTTTGGAACGCAAAAAATTACCAGCCTCTGTAGCAGTTCCGTAGACTCCTGGAGCGGGAACAGGGCCGGAACAGTAACTTAGAGCACTCTTGGTGCGGGGTCTTCTTATGCTTGGTGATGCAGTCACTGCAGGCCTTGGAGCTCTGACTTGATCCCAGACACCACAGGCACCTGACGAGGATCTGTCACAGTAATTTGGTTTGAGTCCCTACAGAGCTTGAAATCTGTTAGGTGACATTCCTTGTACACCTAATAACATTTTTGGAAAATATCAAGGTACGTGTCTCTAAAAGACGAAACAGAGAGCTCCAGATAAGCATCTGGTTGTGTGGAAAGAAGGAAAATGACATCAGAGTGTGGGAGCGGTGTCTAAATAGGATCCACACATCTTTTCTAAAGTGGAAACAGCGTCAGTTTTTGATTTCACTTTTGCACTTCTCCCCATTTGTATTTTTATTTACACATTTTTAGAGAGAATACCAACTTGAGAGTGTAAAAGATATACAAACAATGACATCTGGCAGGGATCACTCAGTCAATGAGTTTGTTGACAGCAGGACACCACTATCGCACACTCTTTTCATCAAAGGTGCCAGATGCAAGGACAATCCTTCCCGAGTTGTTTAACACTTAGGGATATCAGGTGGAAGCATCAGGTGTCTCCTTAATGGTTCACCGACTTTGCCTTACACTTTCTAAAATTAGCACTAAGGTCATTTATTAAGCTTTTCTCAGCTTGATATATGGAAGCATAGAGAAAGTCATTTGTCCCTCTTCCTTTTTTCTCCATGTCCATTAAGGGGTCATGCAGTATTTCCTCACCTTCTTTTAATGGTTACCTACTCTCATTTTAGCATTTGCTTTGGCTCGTTCCTGTTTTGCTGACTGGCATAGTGTACTGTTTTTCAGAATGTGCCTTTGGGTAAGTTGTTTTATTTAAATAGACTGTCTTCCCGGAGCATCTGCAGCAAAAGCTCAGTCCTAACTATTGTGGGCTAGTGCATAGAATGGGGATTATCTACCATACAACTATGCAGCTAGGTTTGTGTCAGGTCAGAGATATCAAGCACCAGAAGTGGTTGATATGTATTTTATGTTAAGGTAGGGGACAGTGGCGGACACTTCAGCCAGGAATCAGACAGGGGTGATAGTACTACAGAAAAAGTGAAGTTTAATGGGAAACCACCGTCTTCTACTGCAGGCAATCAAAGACCACCCTGGCGATCAACCACACAGCACTCAGTCTCAATGCATACTATACTAGCTCAAATACAAAACACACATGCATGTTTCAAATCTCACCCCACTGGTCATACACTAAGCAGACTTGAGTTTACCAGTGTAGCATAGTAGGCTGCTGACCCATTCCATTCCCTCCCCAATTCCCAGCCCTCGTTCATCACCATCAAAGGGATATGTAAAAGGGTCAGCAGCCCAGAAATATTTATTTAGCTGCTATCATTTCAAGTTACTGAGGGAATTGTGACCATCTAAGTCCTATTTATTTAACATTTTTTAAGGCCATGTTTCCTATAAATGCCTGCCTATTGATAGGGCCAGAAGAACAGATAGCAATATTTAGCAAAACATATGAATATATAGAATAGTAGAGACCTTTGGATCAGTCATCAATGTACCTAGATTTTGCTACCTATAGGTTTCATCACTAAAAGCGTTCACGTAAAAATTCTAGCACGCAACAAAACTTTATACTTCGCACAACAACAAGGAGAATTCAAAAAACAAATTAAATAAATATATAAAGTAGAATCGGACACAAAACCAGGTAAGAAATGACGCCCATGCAAGGTCTTTGACTTAATTTAGCCTATATTGGTCTTTGCTTAATATTCTTTGATTCATATAATAACACATTCCCAAGCTTATCAATTTTTATTGATTACAGCAAAATATGTAATGCCTCATTGGCTCACTTCCTGCTCCTTTGGTTACATATCTGTGTGTCACAATTCCCTCACAAAGTGAGCAGAAAGCACTGCCAGGGCACAGAAGACCACCAGACGTCAAAGATAGAGGAGATGCGGGGAAAGAAGAGGACAAATCAACAAACCACACTCCTGTTACACAGCCTGGGACCGAAAGAGAAGCTGAGGTAAAAAGTAAGAAAGGACAGAGAGATCCCAGTGGAGGAACAAAATAGACAAGGACTGGGTTGCCAAGGGAAGAATGAGAAGCATAGGCAGAAGGCCCCCATACCACAACAATCCCATGGGAAGACGATAATCAGGGATTGTTCATGAGAGTAGAACAAAGTGAGAAAATTCATACTGTGCTCCCTATAAGTTTTGGCACTCACCTATTGCGTCCACATTAACTCTTGGAATGCTGCTTGCCTGCTCATTGCCAAGAACATCACCTACATATTTATTCTGATTGTTGAAGCTGCAGACTGGCACATGTGGGGTTACATGAGGAGGAGGGCCTCCATTCACCACCTCTCCTATAGAGACTCCACGTTTCTGCTCTATGAACACAGATTTCTTGGTCTTAAGCGTGCCCTCTGGTTCAGTGAATGAGATGCGGTTCAGTTCAACAAAGCTACAAGGAAAACAAATAACAATTGTTATTGGAGATTCTCTAGTGTTGGTATCATCCACAGATTTACATGCTTGATATAGTGCTTTTTTAATCAGGCTGGGATTCTACAGTAAAATGTTATAAATAGCAGTGTTAAAACACATATTTCAAATGTACTGCATTTTAGTCTGTCCACCTTAATACCACCTTAATACCTAATCTGCATTTTAGATGATTAAGTGAAGAGACAGCCACATCTCGGATTTACCAGGATACCAGAATAGTCTGAGGGGAGGAGAAAGGAACACTTGCAAATCTATGAAAAACACCAATGCTGAATAACTGTAGAGTGAGGGAAGTAACTTTTTGAAGCACTGAATAGTTCACTGGTTGTAATGTTTGAACCACAACTAGCCAGCAGTACAAATGAAATAGGGAAGGTGAGAAACATGTTGCTGAGCAATTCCGGACACACACTGGATTCCATTTTGGACTGGATATCCAAAGAACAGTGCGTTGTAAATGTGTCACATATCCTCTAAGTTGAAGGTTTGTAGATCTCAATGGGTACTGAGCAAGAGTGCTGCTGCATCTTCTATTCCAAGTCAGTCACATTTGGGGCAGCAGACAACCCAAGTTGTTGTGACAGAGCATAAAACAATAAATCATGCAACTGTCTGCTTGGAAATTGCCCAAGTCTTATTAATATGGCTAATAGAGACTTACAGCTTTTTTATTTTCCGAGAAGCTCCCTTTTCCTGCAAACAAAAATGCAGGTGTCTTTAGAGATAGAAAACAGTTGACAACCTTTGAACTAAGTGCATATTTGTCCTACATAGCACTTTGAAGGACTTATGGTAGGCATCTTTGCTGAACAAAAAAGCCTGAATTTCAGTTGTGCATTCAGAAAAAGACAACAGAAAGGTTGTCTACCTTATCTTTTGTGTCAGCTGAGATATGATATGAGCAAAGGTTCAGCTCCCAGATGGATGATGGACTAGCTGCAAGTGATAATGAGTTATCTAAATAGGACATGAATAAACTCTGTGATGATCTACTATGAGAATAAAAAGGACGCTCAGGTCTGACTAGTATAGTAGAATATGAAAGTACCTAATATGAAGGATGGAACCGAATTGGGGGAGGGGGCTTATAAGACTGTGATGACAATGATGAAGGCTTATACTCCACTATAGTAATAAAACCCTTTCCAATTCAGGGTATATGATTTGCTCACCAATGGCGCGCTAGGTAGTCCAATAATGCTATGGAATGTGCAGTTTCCTGAGCTCTAGCTACTCTGGAGAAAAGTTGTTAAATGTAGAAATAATGGTTGTGGTGCAGCACTGGCCCTTGTCCTTGATTGGGAAATGTGGGCCGACTCAAAGCTGTAAGGTTTTTTCATGGATTAGTCTGTAGACTCATAAACCAGGATTGCCTCACATGTCGGTGCCTCAACAACCAATCTGAAAAGTAAGAGAATAAAGTTGTTTATGATCAGGACCATTGCAAACATGTCGAGCTAGAAGGTTTACACTCTAAGGAAGTTACTGATTGTCTTATGCCAATAAATCTAGTCCTTTCTGAAAGGATTCTACCCATTGGCTAGTCTGACCTGGTAGATATTCTAAGCAGTTTTCAGCATTCCCAATGTCATAGGACTTGCAGCTCCGCTGATAATCTTGACTCTCTGTTTGTAAATGTAGAACATTGAGGTTATGTCGCCTATTGTTTTTTTTGAAGAACTCATGGATTCAGGGTAGGAATGCCTGAAGGGTCAAAAAGATTTCTCATAATTCTGCTACACTAATATGCATTCTCTTTTCTTGTCACTAACAGTTGGCATGTATCAAAAAATATTGAACAAGTGCACAATAGATCCCAGGGACACATTATTAATGAAAAACAAATTGTGCTTCTTTGTCCCAAAATGAAAGAAGTATCAGAAGGTTTCTTGCACCCATTAACCTCATGCATGCCTGTGATATATCACTTTGACTAAATTGTTTTTGCATTTGCCACCGTTATCCATTTAAAGTTTCACAGACTGGTATAATATGCGTAGGCTGTGGGGTTTTAGGTTTAAACCTATAATAACTGATAAAACCCCACTGAAAGAAAAATAGCCCTCGCCGGTGAAAACATATAAACACTGAAAAAACACCTGCACAACCACAAACTAAATGCCAATCAAAGAAAGGAAAAAGAGAGTGAAAGAGACATATTTTTTTCCTGAAGAGGTCAATACAATTTAACTTTGTTATACAAGCTAGCAGTAAGAAAGACTGGCTAACATTATTCTGCTTGAGTTTTGTTCTTTAGGGATGCCACTAAAATATTGTTTCTTCTTCCTTTTACTTTTTCCAGTTTTGTGGCCTTTGGTATAAAGATGCAGGGTTTAGTTTAATATTTTAGGTGTAGTTTAATTATTTTATAAACTGAAGAGAATCAGGAAATATCAAACTCATATTTGATATTTTGGCTGCATTTGATTCTTTCACTGATAGGTAAAATGGCTGGTTTCATAAAAATCTTTCCTAATATGTGTCATCACATTTACCCACAGAGAATGGGTAAAAACCCTTAATACATCAGACCATAGTTTCTAGGGGGTCAGTATTGATAGTAGGTGAATTGCCAACACCTCAGGCTTTAAACATTCAATGCAAGGTATAGTTACAAGTATATATATATCACCAAGCATCTGGAATAGTGGTGAAAACATGACACCAGACTTTTGGAAAACACGGAACGCAGTGCCACTTGTAATGCTCTGCAAAAAAGGTTATTTCCAAGTTCAACAAAGAATGGAGTGATATTGTTTGTATTTGCAGTGATTCAGCTATGTATATAAAAAAGTTGTGTGATGACCTGTCAAATTGATACCCGAGCTGAAGTGATTCCCTCTAGGAGATCCTTGCATCTTGTTAGATGGTATGCTGAAAGCATCTTTACAGTCTTCAGAGTTAATGAGGGATGCTATTGACTATTTAGTCCATTCTGGTGCACTGTTTTCTTAATCACAGGAACTAAAACGCAAATATTTATCATTTTGTGCTTTATGTGGCATCAAAGAAAGAGTCATCCCAACTGTGTCCCTTAGCTGATGGTTCTCATCCAAAGGGGCTATGAATGCTGAGAGGGCCTTTTAACAGAAGTTTACATGGGAAGGAAAGAGCAAGCGCACATGACCCAAAGACTCACTGAAGAAGTATTGTATGGTGTACTACAATAAGATTAATTTGCAAAAATCTATTTGGACCTCATATACACTATATGTACACTGTTTATATACCATGTTCTTTCAGTGCAGAAAGCAAGCAATAATAAAAGCAAAACGTTCCATAAACACCGGAAAAATACTTTTTCTGTTTTTAGTGGCACGAAAATGTGTAACCACTGATAACAACTGTTTTTTAAGATATTGAAAAGACTGAAAAACCCCACCAGAATTCACCCAAAATAGAAACTGAAAACAGGAAAGCCTAAATAGGCAGCTAGTGATGATGGCACTAACGGGAAGCGCAAGGACACTTCAACTAAATCCATAACATTTTCACCTAAAGGAGAGCCTGCTGGTTTGAAGTTAACAGCAGCATTTTTGGACTTTGGAATAAAGTCTGGTGAAGAAACTGGTATGAGTGATCTTCAGATGTTTCACCACCTGTTGCCAGAGACCCTCCTGTTCGTCCGGGAAAGAAACAGCCCACTTCACATCCAACAAAGCTTACATCTTGGAATTTAAGGTATGTAATTCTTAATCCGCACGTTTACTAAAGCAAGTTTGTCGCTCAAGCAGTTATCAAAAATACAGCTTGTACTTCTGGGTCAAAGAAGGTGCCCTTTAACCACATTTGACATCAAAGAAAGCTGTATCAGGAGCTATCAGAGGTTTAAAACCGAGTGTAATCAATTGCATTGTTATATTGATGCTGCAAGCTTGGGTCTCTTATGTGTTACTTACGCTCTTGGCTCCTGCTATCCAGCCAACTAAAAAGGCTGTGATGTGCCACACTTGTCTGTTATAACCCACTGACACCGCTATGCAAATAAAGGCCTTAATTGTAGTGTTTTCTGCGTAACAATAACACATTGATTTGATTAATCTAATCCCGGTCCACCCTTGTTGGAGGCTGGATACAAACTATGGGGAGGATGATTTTTTTTTAGCCCCCTGTTCAGCGATGGAGATGTTGGAGTCCAGTTTAATCAGGCCTGTGAAATAAGGGCCAGCTATATCTGGCAGCTTACACCTTGTTCAGATTCTGGCGATGACTGCAGAAGACAACTGTTTCTGCATGATTAGCACCCACTCACAGTATAGATATTCAAGAAGTAATTTAAATGTTTTTTCTGAGCTTTACCATAAAAATCGCACAGAATGTTTTTTTTTCCTTGATTGTCATGGTTGCTAAATGAGCTTCTAGCAAATATGATTAAAATAGTGAAACATAGTAATGTAATCGAGGGAGAGTCTACAGGAGGTTGAGTTGGTGCTTTCTTATTTGGTAACACAATGTCCTCTTGTTAGTAAGTGCATCTTTGTCAGGGTTATGGGCTTACGAGATTACATACTAGGTGAGAAACTTCAGGTTTTGGATGTAGATGCTGGGCTGTTGGTGGCATCTGATGAGAAGAATGAGGATGCTCCGGAGACAGCCCACTGTACAAAAAGTCACGAATTCACAATTGCCCAATACATCACTGAGCACTTGAATTTCACTCTTGTCACAAATTGATGCGCCGTTGTCTGCAGTACAGCAATTTTGTTTTTCAAATAAAAACAGGGTATCTATGAATGTGAATAATTCATAAAATAATTTTGATTTACCCGACATGGTTTGGATTTGTAATGTTATTTTGTTCACTGTTTTGATTGGCTTAATTGATAATTAATGAAGTACTGAGTAAATTACTTAATTAATCTTGGAAGCAATCTGCCCGAAACCGACAGAATCATTGTATATCCTGCCACAGCAGATGGTTTAACGTGTTTGTGGTGGCACTTCTGATCCTGTACAAGCAGATGATATAAGTGCCATACCTAGCTAGATCTTGTCGTAGGAGTCCAAACTCAAGCCTTATTTGAGCAGGTGATGTATAGGGCGGAAGGCTGAACATAATTCTATAGGCTGAGTATTGTCCAGCTCCCTTGTATCTCTTCCCTGCATAGCCTCACTACCGTAAGTGATGGATGGAAGTGATGGATGGAAGTAGTTTAGCCTGAGCTACCTTCAGAAGAGGAGTCAGGGTATGCCCCATCAGTTTGTTTGCGAGGTTTTTGAGTGTTAAGGCGATTAGCAGGCCTTTCCTTCTAACTTCCTCTTTCTGGTGCCAGAAAGACCCTTCCTTGTCGAATATAACTCCATGGTACTTGTATCCCTGAACCGGGTCAAGTTTTGTGCCTCCAAGGAGCCAAGTTTTATGGAGGTTCTTTTTGTTGTTTATTGACATTGTCCTTATTTTGCTCAAGTTTATTATTAAATTGTTTTCTGTAGCATAGTCCTGTATTTCAGTCAGTAGATGCTAGAAACCGACGTAAGTGTGGCTGAGCAGAACTACATCATCTGCATACATGATGTTGGACAATGATTTCCCTCCAATCCTCGGCGAGTTTGAGTTGCAGTGAGTGAGTGAGTGTGAGTTGCAGACGTCAAGCGCCTTTGGAAGGTCCACCATATATAAGTTAAAGAGGGATGATGCAAGCAAGCACACAACCCTGTTTTAGTCCCTTTGCGATATCAAGGGTGTAAAAAAGACATAAAAATTCCTAGCGGGATTCCTGAATTTAAACAAGCATTGACAGAGATGATATGTCTCTGGGGCCTATTGTCTTTGCCAATGGTTTCATCCAAGGGGAACAGCATTCCTGATGCTTTGGCACTCGGCTACAGAATATAACAAATTAAACAAGGCTTTGTCATTTATAGGCGCATCACGCATGCAAGCACCTACAAAATGACAGCAGTTTATTTTTTGTTTTATTTTAATTGCTGATCCTAGTTGGATCAGTAACTAACAAGAAAAAAAGTGTTTAAAGCATTCCTTTTTTAAAGCAAAGTGAATGGGGGAAGAAATGCGGGGTGTGGGCAGAGGGTAGAAGCAATATGGGGACAATGGGTAGAAGCAATATGGGGACAAGGGGCAGAAGCAACACAGGGGCACTGTTTTTCAAAATATGTGGGGGAAAGAAACATGGACGGAAGAAACACAGAGGTGCTGTGGTTGGTGGAAGTAGCATGAGAGTGCAGGTAGTCAAGCAACATTGGGGTGTGGATGGGGTAACAAACGGGCGAAAGAAAGCAATGGGTTGCTGGTAGAGAGAAAGCATGTAAGAAACTCCTGAAAAAGAGAGAAGTGGGATCAAATAGTAATGTGTCCATGCTCCAAGGGCGGGAAAAACACAAGAAGAGGAACAAAAGCCCACACAACTAACAAATAAGAAGGAAGTAATGGGAGTGATAATGAAGCCAACCAATGGCAAGCAATGGGTGCGCTCAAAGTCCACTGTAAGATAACAATGTGTCTAGCAAGAGACAGTTAATGCCCTGTCTTACTGGAGGCCTAAAACTGTGTCAGATGTGATTTCCCTATACACTACATCACATGGCAACATTCCTCATATATCTTTAGGCAAATTCTAAGTATAAACTTATTTTTCCTTCATAGCTTACATTCAGCTTCTAAGCCAGAGTCCTTGCTGCAGGCTGATGTTTTTGAATACATTTTTTGCAACTGAAGAATTAAGAGACTGGGAAGCTCCTCAAAGATATATAATGAACAGAAGCAGTACCTTGGCAATATCTCACATTGTGTTTATCAGAACCTTAAGGCTAGAGACTAACAAATGTTCTGGAACTTTCGGTCATTGGCATAAAGGATTTAAACAAATAAAATATTTCTAGAGCCATGAAAGGAGATGATCTCCATTGAAAAAAATCCTATCACAGAGACTAAGTGTACATAAAGACCAGTCTTGCGGGTCTGAGGTAGCACATGCAGTTGTCATGGGGACATGATGCATAGCTCCCTCTCCCACTATACTTAACCTGTGGCATCTTAAGTAAGGAAGTCATGTTTTGGAAACCAGGCTCGTAAAGAGAAATGACTGTGAGCTTGGGAGCAAATATTCTTCCCGTCCAAAAATAAATTGTCTTAAGTGCTTCTATAAATTAATTTAGCATTTGACTAATCCAGCTTTATTCAGTGGTCAGTTCATTTAGAAGGAGGCACACATGAACAGTCGTATGATGCAAATGACAATGTGTGTGTGTGTGCGTGTGCGTGTGCGTGTGCGCGTGTGCGTGTGTGTGTATATATATATATATATATATATATATATATATATATATATATATACTATAGATCTGTGACTTTCTGAAGTAATCTTTCTATTAATAGTTACGTTAAATCAGTTCTCAGCAATAAGTCAGGGTTAATATAATGATTCATTTGATAATTTGGAGTAACATATTTGGTGGTTCCAAATGGAAGTTAGCCCTTGGCGCTGTGGCTAGTGAAACTCCATGTTGGCCAATGATACCACAGGCCTTGCTACAGTGGAAACAGCAATTTAGTGTTTTCGCTGTCAGTGCATGTTAAATACAAAGGAAATATGTCTGTTTTAATATTAAGCACCCTGCCTAAAGGGCTACCCAGACCTTCACTAGGGGTGTGTTACTAATGTTAAAAAAGAAGGTTTTGATTTGACAAAAGAGTTTTTTTTGCCACGTCGAAATAGCAGGGCTTGAGTAATGTTTTCACCTTGTTACGTAGTGATTGCACAATTAAGTGCTGCAGTCCACTAGTGACATTAAACTAATATGCCCTGGGTATCTCTTGTGCCATTTATTAGGCACTTATAAGTTATTCAAATGAGCCAATCCAGTGTTAGCCAATTGTACACCTACTTTTGGGCTCAGAGCACATGAACTGGCTCTGGAAAGCAGGATCCAGCGTAGCACAAAGTCGAAAAAAACTGCAGCATCAGTGCAAATACTAGTGGGGGGAATCATTCAAAATAGGTCCTTTCCTACACACTTGCTCCCTCCTTCACAATAAGCTCCTGTATCCCTCGCCCTCAATTGTCTCCCTTTCATTTCTCCTCTGCCCTCCTTTCCATCTTTGCAGAATATGTAATGCATGTGACCAAAATACCACAACACAACAAACATCTGTTTGATTTTGTGTCTATTTGTGTAAATACGGAACTCTTCAACAGTAGGTTCTAAAAAAAATTTTTTTTTAAATAGCAAACATGCACATATCTGCTCACTACTCTCTCTGCAACAAAAGAACAAAGGACTTGTGCATTTCAATATGCCCAACAACCATCACTAATTTTGATCACATTCCCTTTTGAGATGCATGTTAATAAAAACGTGTAAAAAAAACCAATCCCCTAACAACCGCTGCCTCATGATTTCTACACATCAGAGACTAGGGTACATAACACCTACAACAACCTTACCCAGGATGCCCCCTCACTTCCTCCATTTGATTACCAAGACAACAAGCTTTGGCTCCTACTTCCTTCTTTGTGTTAGCTCATAAAAAAAACTTGGGTACATTTTCCCAGACTCATCAACAAGCTGAACACTGCAACTCGTTCTCCTGGCTGCATACCCATCAGAGACACTCAGACCATATGAGACTAGGAAATCGGAGGCTTCGTCGCAGTCTCTGAAGAGAAGCATCCGCATCACAGTTTCCACAGGGAAGGAGGTTGATCTCTGGTTGCTAGTGTAAGCAACATTTAAAGCCATGAGAGCATCTCTGCGAATCTAGGAGACAATAGAATAGTAGGACATATTTTAACAAAATTGCCTTCGTAAGCACATTTCAAAAGCTCAAGTACACTTTCTCCATAACGCAGTGTTAGAACATGGAAAGCTTTTATTGTTTCTTTCAGCTTCAATTCTAAACAGTGGGTCACTCTCTAGCTACACAGAATGTCAGAGGGTCAAATCTCAGGTTTGCAAGAGGCTATTTATGCTTGTGCTGTATCGCGATAATTCCTGAAGCGTTAAGTAGCAAATCTATACTACATGGACAAACTTTAACAGGAGTGGATGGAAAAAAGACGTAGGAATTGGATTTTGCAGGAATTCAGTAGATCATGTTTTGAAACAAGGAGTGAAAATTTTGGGGGAAAAAGACCATCAATGTTGCAATGTTATTTTCTTGGTAGCAGAAAGCTATTGCTGCTTTTGTTATTATTGCTCAAGTAGAGGCATTTCAAAATTGTATTACTGCACAAGTTACTACTTGTGTAACGATACATCTGTAAGAGACATTATTTAGTGATAGATTCCTTAACTTAGAATATCCCCAGGCGTCAGACTGGATCCAGAAAGTTTTTTTGTCAGCAGTACCCCTGCGCGTCGGTAGGTGGCGTCATGCAGCTCCGCATCTGTCGCTGGCGTCGTAAGTGCCAAGATGACATCACGAAGACTACTTAGATGCCACCCATGCGCGCTGACGTTAGTTCTATACACAACTTTTCGCGCCAGGAGCACAGAGCCATGCAAGAAACTGACCACTGGTACCATGAAACTAGGGCCCTGAAAGGGATGACCTTAACCCTAGAAATCAGCTTGCAGAACGGGGAGGATAGGTGGGGCGGTAAGGAATCTATCACAAAAGAATGTCTCTTACAGATATATCGTTACACAAGTAGTAACATGTGCATCTGAAATAGACACGTTAGTGATAGATTACTTACCTTAGAATAGATACCCCAGCAATACCCACCCCGGTGGTGGGTTTGCGAACCGGATTACAACAGAAAGTCACGGAGAACAGAACGGCCAAAGAAGCCGTCTCTACGGACTTGACTGTCTAGGCAGTAATGCTTGGTAAACGTGTGCAGCGAGGCCCACGTAGCTGCCTGACAAATGTCCTGCAAGGGAACGCCACGTCCCAAGGCATTAGTGGCTGCTGTTGCCCTGGTGGAATGGGCACGCAGCCCCACAGGAGGCTCCTTCTTAGCCAATGAGTAACAGGCCTTGATGCAGAGAACGACCCACAGAGAGATGATCCGTTTTTGCATGGCGCAACCTTTTTGGCGCCCACTTAGCCAACAAAGAGCTGGTCATCCACCGGGAACTGTCGTGTGCGCTTCAGATAGAAGAGAGCGCACATTTTTGGTCCAGACAGTGGAGTCTCTCTTGCTCTTTAAAAGGATGCGGAAAGAAGGTGGGCAAAGTGATGGTCTGCCCGATGTGGAAGGGCGTGATAACCTTTGACAGGAAGGAAGGAAGGGTCCTTAAAACCACCTTGTCCGGATGAACAGAAAGGAAAGGAGGTTTGGAAGAAAGAGCCTGGAGCTCACTCACTCTTCTGGCAGAGGTGATCGCTACCAGGAAAGCCGTCTTGAGAGTGAGAAGACGCAAAGGGCAGTTATGAAGGGGCTCAAAGGGGGCGCACATCAGATACGTCAAGACAAGGTTTAAGTCCCATTGAGTCATTATGAACGGCACAGGAGGAAATATGTGCATAATGCCTTTCAGGAAACGGTTAACAACCGGGGACTTAAAAAGAGAAGGCTGATCTGGAAGCAGTAGAAAGGTGGAGATGGACGAAAGATAACCTTTGATAGTGCCCAGGGCAGAGCCCTGCTGGGCCAAAGAAAGAAGGAACAGAAGAACCTCAGAAAGAGGGGCAGAAAGGGGATCAACAGCTTCGCTGTGCACCATGCCACAAACTTGTTCCACCTGCAGGCTTATACCGCTTTAGTGGAGAGGCGCCTGGCTGCCAGAACGGCATCACAGACTTCGGGAGGAAGATCGAAAGCTGTCAACTGTCGCCGCTCAATCGCCACGCATGGAGGTGGAGGCTGGACATGTTCGGATGGAGGACCGTCCCCTGCTGCTGCGTCAGAAGATCCTCCCGAAGAGGCAGTTGGATCGGGGGATCGATCGCCATGTTGATTTGCTTGGGATACCAGTATCTTCGTGCCCAATCCAGAGCCACAAGAATGACTTGGGCCAGGTTGCGCTGAATCTTCTTCAGCACTCTGGGCAGAAATGATATAGGCGGAAAGGCGTACAACAGACCGCAACTCCACTCGCGCCGAAAAGTGTCGCAGAGCGAATGCCACCTTGGAAATTCCAACGCGAAGAACTGATGACATTGCGCGTTCTCTTCGGTGGGAATAGATCTAACCAAGGCTCTCCCCACTGCAGAAAGAGACCTTGTGCCACTTCCGAGTTCAGAGAACCTTTCGTGATCCATCAAGCACCGGCGGCTGAGTTCGTAAGTTCGTCCGCCCTGGCGTTCAGAGAACCTGCCAGGTGTTGAACCAACAAGGTGATGCCTTGATGTTCCAGCTATGTCCAGAGGCGCAGATCCTCCTGACATAGGGTCCACAACCCCACCCCGCCCCGTTTGTTGCAATACCACATGGCGGTGGTGTTGTCTGTGAACACCTGCGCCACACTCCCCCAAAAAGGAATGCCTTCAGTGCAAGTCGGATCGCCCGAAGCTCCAAAAGTTTGATATTGAGTCGGGATTTTGCCGGAAACCAGAGACCTCTGATCTCCGCCTCTCCCAAGTGGCCTCCCCATTTCAGGAGGGGCGCATCCGTCACCACACTGTGTGCTCCGGTGGGGAAGGGAGAGGGATCTGCCATTGACACAATCGCTATTCCTGAGCCACCACTGCAATTGTTGTGCAGTGCCCTCCGAGATCTGGACATGATCGGACAGGTTGCCCTGATGCTGCGCCCAATGGAACTTCAGATCCCACTGCAGAGCTCGCATGTGCCATCGTGCATGTTACACTAGCAGTTTGCAGGAGGCCATCAGGCCCAGGAGCCGGAGGGTCATCCTAACTGAAACCAGGGATAGAGGCCAAAAGATCGGAATCATAGCCTGAATATCCCAGACTCGCTACTCGGGAGGATAACCCAGAAACCGCGTCGAATCAAGAACCGCTCCGATGAAGGGGAGCTTATGAGAGGGTCTCAGGTGTGACTTCAACACATTGATGGAGAACCCCCAGCAAATGCAGGAGGTTGGCCGTAGTCCGAAGGTGGGTGACAACTGCTTGGGGCGAGCCTGCCTTCAACAACCAGTCGTCGAGGTAGGGGGAAGACTGACACCCCTGACCTGCACAGGTGAGCTGCGACCACCGCCATCACTTTCGTGAACACCCAAGGGGCGCTGGTAAGGCCGAAGGGGAGCACGGCACACTGAAAATGCTCCTAGCCTACCGTAAACCGCAGGTAATGCTGGTGGGCCGGCAGGACGGGGATGTGAAAATATGCATTCTGCAAGTCCAATGCTACCATCCAGTCTCCAGGGTCGAAGGCAGCCAAGACCTGAGCCAGAGTCAACATCTTGAACTTCTCCTTCCGGAGGAAGCGATTGACATTCCTGAAGTCCAAAATGGGGTGCAAGCCCCCTTTGTCCTTCTTGGGGACCAGAAAGTAGTGGGAATAACAACCATGTCCTACTTCTGGCCCTTGGTCAAGAGGGCCATAACTTCCTGTTAGAGAAGCGCTAAGTGATCCACCAACATGCGGTGGAACTGAGGTGGCATGGCTGAGGGAGTAGACTTGAAGGGGAGGGAGTAACCCCTCCAGACAAGTTGCAGCACCCACCTGTCGGACGTGACAGAACGCCAGTGGGCAAGGTGATGTTGAATCCTGCCGTCCACTGGCGAGGGGTGCATCCAAAAGCTCGGACTAGGAAGGCTTTGAGGCGGATGCTGCGGGAGCGGAGGTGGACTGACCTGCACGCTGGCCCCCTGTGCCGCCACGGCAGCCTCCACGCCTATGGCCACGCTGAGTTTGGTTCTGCGCAGGCTTCAGACTGAACAAGCAAGCAGGGGCGCCCTTTACATGGCCACGAAAGGAATGAAAGGTAGACGTGGCCGGGCGCATGGTGGAGAGACCCTTGGACTTGGCCGTAGCCAGAGAGTCCTTAAAACGCTCCAGCGCACTGTCGGCTTTATTGTCAAACAGGCGAGTGCCATCAAAGGGCATGTCCATGAGTGAGCTTTGGACATCTGCAGAGAACCCGGTAGATCTCAACCAGGCGTGGCGACGTATCACCATAGTCATAGAGATCACCCTACCTAGTGAGTCCGCGGTGTCCAAACCACACCGAATGGCGGACTTAGCCGCATCTTTACCCTCGGCAACAGCTTGGGACAGCACAGCTTGGACCTCTTCAGAACACTGAGGCAACACCTGTGCAACCATACCCCACACCGCGTGGGAATAGCGGCCCAATAGGCATGCGGTGTTCATGGACCACAGCCCTAAGCTGGCCGAAGAGATCAACCGCTTGCCGAACTGCTCCCGCTTCTTAGAGTCCCTATCCAGTGGAGCCATGGGAAAGGCACTCTGGGACGTCGAAGCTTGGATGACCAGGTTCTCGGGCGTAGGATGAGTGGTCAGAAAGGCAGGGTCACCCGGCGTCGGGCGATGACGCCTAGCGACGTTCTTATCCACAGGGGCCCCTGTGGCTGGCCTCGACCACATGCCCAGTAAGACGTCAGTGAGGGCGTCATTAAATGGCAGCAGGGGCTCCCACGAAGTGGACGCCGTCTGGAGCACCTCAGTGAGGAGATTCGTTTTTAGGGCCACCATAGGGAGATCAAGGTTGAGGACCTCAGCTGCCCGACAGAGCACCACCGTGTAAGAAGCGCCCTCCTCTATGATAGGTGGGGGAGAGGCAAACCCCGGGTCAGAGGAGACATCAAGGCAGCCGGCCTCTTCCAAGTCATCCGCCCAGTCCTGCTTAGAGTCATACTGACGAGCAAGAGGGTACTTGGACCCCTCCCAGTCGTCCTCTGCCTCTGCAGTATGTGTTACAGACCGCGGCGGGACCGTGGAAGAAACAAACTGCGCCGGGAACAGCGCTGGATGGGGCCGAACCGGCGCTGTGTTCCAATGCGGATTCCAGGTAGGGACAAAATTGTCCGGGGGTAGGGGTGGAACAAATGGTATCCACTGCGGCACCTGAGGTGAAGCCGAGGGTGACGCTGGGGCCAGAGCCGGCAGCTTGGGACCTTGTGGCGCCGTGGACAGAGCCAGCAGCGCGGGATCCTGCAGCGCCGAAGACTCAACAGTATCCTGACACGGGACCATAGGGCCCTAGGGCTCGCCCAAGGGAGCCTGAGGCCAAAACAGGCGGTCCATTGTAGCAAAAAACTCTTGCACCTGTGCAGAAGTCGCCAACAGACCCGGATAAGGGGGGGAAGGCCGCGGGACTCCCGGGCTCTGAAGGAGCCGCAGGGGCAGAACCCGCCCCCCTCGTCCGCATCCAGGGACCGATGGGGGGACGTCGGAGAGCAACAACGCTTTTTCAACTTCATTTTGTGTCGTCTCTTACCTGAATCCGAGGGTGAAGACTTGGAGCCCGAGGAGCGATGATGGTGGCCCCGCGAGCGTTCTCTGGAGCGGCCCCTGGACCGTGAACGGGACGAGTGCCGGA
Organism: Lissotriton helveticus; assembly: GCF_964261635.1. Lineage (NCBI taxonomy): Eukaryota > Metazoa > Chordata > Amphibia > Caudata > Salamandridae > Lissotriton > Lissotriton helveticus. The sequence continues at coordinate 982,697,124 of NC_136061.1, read as the reverse complement.
CCTCAAGCAGCTTCCGGCGCCGCTACCTCAAGGCCTTCGGGCCATGGCCAGACAGTCCATACAGGACCGAGAGTCGTGGTCGCACTCCAGGCAGTCGAGACAGACGCCGTGGGGGTCCGCCACCGACATATTTCGACGGCAGGCCCCACAAGACTTGAAAGCAGGCCTTCCTACGTGCACCAGAGTAGACTTACAAGAGACAAAAATCTCAAAGAAGTAGTCAAAAAGTGACTAAGGTACATGCTCTAACTGGATCTGCGCTTACTGGCGCGGAAAAAGAAGAACTGACATTAGCGCGCATGGGTGGCGCCTAAGTAGTCTCCGTGATGTCATCTCGGCGCGTACGGCGCCAGTGACGGATGCTGAGCCGCACGATGCCACCTACCGACGTGCAGGGGTACTGCCGACGAAAAAACTTTCAGGATCCAGTCTGACGCCTGGGGATATTCTAAGGTAAGGAATCTATCACTAACGTGTCTCTTTCAGATTTTACTACTAGTAACACTGCCTAAGGAGCAGGGGTGGCTACTACTGGTAATAATGCATTAGGCAGCCACAAGTATAATCTTACCTAATTTTCTCTGAACAAAGTATATGGTTCTTTCAGCAAAACAAAGTTGCATCTTTAGTCAGCCGACTGTATAAAAATATGTATTGGTGGTAAGATAATGTACAGTAGATTTGTGTAAACAACAATAACTGCCTCAGCAAAGAGTTTTGCTACAGTCAAGAAGGTGCATTAGGAGAATCAGATTTCTTATAATATAATATATATATATCATCAAGTAATCAGATAGACAGATAAGAAACAGTTTATTTGGACAATTGTGCATAAAACATAATCAAGTAATCAGAATGTAAGACTTGCTCAAAAATCTCTGAATTTGTCACAGAGGAGCTAAATTTGAATAGAGCTATTTGGGTCTGGGACAAGGAATCAGCCTTTTGCATGAGGAACCATGTACAAAGCCACAGGTAGAGGGCAGAGAGCAACTCATCTTCTCTCAAGGGTTAGATTCTGATAGCCATACATTGCAAATTTCCACCTACCTGATTGAAGTAAGAGTGCAGAATGCAGCCACTAAGATAAGTAGCTGACTTCACCAAGCGAAAGAATCGCACAAAGTTTGTGCTGTTGAAGGCAGCAAAAGCCTGCACAGCAAACTTGACCTCTGGCGAGTTTCGGACATCGGGCTGGAACTGCTGCACTTCTCTAGAGAGGAGAGATGCAAAGGTCAAAGGCTACTTACTGTGAATAACATTTGCTTCATAGAAAAAAAACATTAAGAAGAAATAGATTCCCACACCCTTAGCCACTTTAGCAGGAAGGGCTTTTAACATATTTTACCCATAAAGGTCCATAGCTGTACAGTGTATGTCACTCTATCTCAGCGACCAAATTGAGCTATATATATGATCTTGGGTCTCCCCGACTTAAGAAGATTACCACAAACAATTTCTCCAAGCACATCCGTCCCATTGATAACACAAGCTGCTAATTTTAGATTAACCCCTACCCATGCTCAACAGTTACCAAGGGACTAATCCACATGTCCCTGCCAGATACCAAAAATCAACTTTGCAATGTGATGAACCAGGAAGGCAGAAGTCACCCAATACGAGATATTGTTGGCTGAAGGATCCAGAACCTTCCGATTATGAGATACCCATATGTGGCCTAAAGGGGAAAATGAACATAGTGATGGAAAGCTGCTCACCGGAGTATGTCACCCTTGTTCAGATTCAACAGGACACTGTAGCCTCTAAACTCTGCCTCGCAGCTGCAGTGGGTGCCTTTGTTGGCTAAATCCTGGTACATCTCCTTCAGGCTCTGCAAGCACTTTGTGGTGTTTTCTAAGTTGATTTTGGCTTCAAATGCAGACCGAGATTCCTCGCAAAGGTGATGGGCACAGTGTATGTGGAAACGCATGCACTTCTCAATAAGCGAAACAGTGGCTGGGTCACACAGGTGCTGCTGTGTGATGTCCTGGTAGGAAAAATGAACAGGGTTATGCTCCTCTGGAAAACTGCTAGTGCTTTCTACAAAATAGTTCTTGACATGTCACAAGTTATAAGGCTAGTATACTTGGCATGGCAGGCATCTGGAATCACACCATGTGGATATTCCACAGGTGCAGATCTCCATTGACGGAGGCCTGTGTTCTTATCTGCGCAGACTCATATCATTTTTCTGCTCAGAGCCATAAAGTACACTTTCTTGGACAGACTCACTGAAAGCACTTAGCACATGAAACTCAATTTGTCTTTTTCTTCCCACATTTTCAGCCTCTTCATCGTTCACCTGGTCTTAGCTTTCAGCATGCATTCAACTTGCTCAGATAACAGATTGGGCTCCACTTCACAGGCTTGCAGCGTGTGCTAAATTGAGGAGACAGTGTGTGCACTTCCCTGCTCACGTCCAGCATTCACGCTCCAGCTCAGACACCATGTGCTTCTCTGCTCAGACATATCAAGAGTCCCTTTTATTTACACAATATGATCTTACTCCGATCCAAGGAGAGGCCCGGAAATCACACATATCTGATGAGGAATCCTTGAATAGATGGTAGGGGAAGTGGATGGAAAAGGTGAGCACACGTACCTTCCTTATGGCGCGGGTCCTGTTCCACACAAAATCATACCACTCTCTGTAATTGTCCTTGCCCTGATCCATGATGTGCGTGATCAGATAGTCCATGGTCATGCACAACACTGGTGTGGGACGCAATTCATGAGGCAGCGGCTCCTCTTGGTCTGCTGAAGATCTGCTGTATTCTTTCACCGCAGCAGCATGGTCTACCTGAGGAAAGAAACGGAGGAACAAATAAGAGATACAGCTCATACACGGAATCAGTCTAAACCACCTTCTGCCTTTTCATTCAATCCCATCTTTGGGAACCTAGTAATTGCCTCATTTCAGAATCTTTGCTGGTCTGCTGGTATTTTTATTGGGTCTACAATGAGTTCTTCACATTTCTAATGTGTTCTATATTTAGACTGGGTGAGTGTAAATTTTAACTTTTCGATTTGCTGATATCTGTTGATTAGGATGGAAACGTAACTCAACCTGAACACCAGGCAATAGTGTGACATGAGCTATAGACTTGCAAGCTCGGTTTACTTAAATGAGCTATAAAGAGGACCCTGCAAATGTACAGTTATTCAACACATCTTCTGACTATCTCTGTAAAAGTGAGATCCTTGTGTGACCCTTGAGGAGAATGACTACCAGCAAAGAGAGAGATTTGACATTGCATGGTTGCTTGCTTACTGGTCTGAAAGTAATGTCAAAAGAGATCCTGCATTGATGGAAGGGGAGTTAATATGAGGCTGAATCAATGTCGGACACTTTCCTAATGGCACCAGTGTTCAAACAGCAGTGAAATCATTCGGAAAATAACTTTCTCCGTTTCCCCTGGAGTCAATGGTGCCACTATAAGAAGATTACAGCTCACAAAATGTCACATGCAGCAAAAAGGACATCTGTTACAAGCAAGACGCTTATGTGAACCACCGATACTTGCACACCACAGGGTATGCTTGGCTAATTTCCCAGAGTTTGGGGTGGCATCCTTGAAAGTGCTGAATAGAATACACCAAGCATGCTCATCCTCTTTGACCATTAGGCAACATTTAACGCAGCAGCGCAAACAATTCTTCTTCACAGAATATCTTTACCTCAGCAGAAGCTCTTATATTGTTTTTATCCTTTCTTTCCAACAAGAGGCATATAGAAATGACTAGAGAAATTATTCTGCCAAACTAAACCCGCCAATAGCAGAGTCCCATAATGCTCCACCGGAATGCCTTACTAGTCATTATATAATTAACAAGAAATGTGCCCCATGACTAGTAGCATGCTCCTTAATATAATTTATTATATTAAAAAAACGACTTGTGTTTCAAATCATTAACGCATTCACTTGATTTATTCATGTGAGACAATGAAATCAATTGCATTGTTGATCTAAGAACCTGAGTAGTGGAGGCACATTTCTTGTTTATCATTTATTTTGTGGCCTAACTCCCACTCTGTATAAGGGCCTAACGCCATTCATACATGGCTACTATTCAATCTGTTATCAAACCCTACATAGACATTTACAACCATCAACTCCACTTCCATTCCTTTACAAATGACATCCAAATATACAATGGTTTGCCTGGAGAGCCCAGCCTCCCCCCTCCTTCCCCCCCCACACACACCCGGTAATCCAAAAGCCATTGCCACAGCTTTGAAACCTGGGTACACCACAATAACCTCATACTGAATGATGCAACAACCCAAAATCCTCATTTGAGGTCCTAGACATCTCTTCACGCAACCTGACTTTCTGTATTCCCCAACCCCCAAACCCACTCCCTTAACGTAAAAAACCCTACAGCAGATCTTCTTAGTCTCACTTCACAAATTCAAGTAGTACTTAAAGCCACATCCCTACAAATGAAACTACTCCAGAAAACAATGAATGTGGTTGCAAGAACATGGTGAGTGGGCACTGCCAGACAGTGCCCTGTAATAGAGTTAGAGGTTTTTTTTAATTACAGGCAACTCAGCACCAACTTTACGAGCTATAAAAAGACGAGGATAGCATATTTCAACTGAATTTTCTCCTTGCAAGGGCTATACTCCCCATGTTAACAGAATGTTACTAGATTATCAGCTGCCTCATTATTCAAACATTATATTACTTTGGTCTCAAGAATTGCAATTAAACGTATTAATAATTCTGCTGCAATTTGATGCGATAGCACCAATTAGGCTGTTTAAGTGATCCAATGTCATGTATAAATTAATATTTATTTGCACACAGTGTGACTCACAGCTCTCTACTGGATTAAGGGGAGAGGGGAGGGGGCAGGAGGAATGGAACAAGTTAATGAATTGTAATGTTATTTTGCTTTTAAAATCAATAAAACGGGGCGTGGCCAAGATGGCGACCTGAGGAGACGTCTGATCGCGAGGCTTCTCGTCCCTAACCCCCGTTCATGCCCCGTTAGCGCCCAAATTGGTCCCCCGAGAGCTCTGATCGCTGCCCACTGCTGAGGAGCATTCGAAGATAACTTTGAGGAGGTCCGGCAAGGCGCGGGATACACCTCTGCCCCTAAGAGACTGAGCTCGCTGTTCCTGCCCCGCGGCACACAACATGGCGGCCGGACCGGCCGAGCGACTGGAGGCGGCCTAATACCCGGGGGGAGCCGAAAGCGACATCGCTCCCCGGACCTGGGAAGCAGCCGTCAGCGGAAAAAACGAGGCGAGCCGCGGGCCCATCATCAGGTGGGCGGTGGCGCGGCCGAACCAGCCGGGAGAGGAATCACCAGAGGCCCCAGTCGGGGCCTGTGCGGGGCCCACTCGGCGTGCGCCCAAAACGCCTGTGCAGACGGAGTGTGCGGCGGCCGGCCGCGCCGCGGACCGCGAACCTCCCCGGAGGAGGGGAGGAGAGCTGGGCGGGCCTGCTTGGGGAGCGGAGCTCGGGGGGCGCCTGCTCGAGCCCCCAGTGGGAGGGTCGGCGAGAACCACCAGAAGCAGCCTCCTGACACGCCGCGGAGAGACCGGGACTGTGCTATCTGGCGCCCGGATCGGCGCACGCCCGGAGATAGCCCCCACTGATAACCCAAGGGGCACGGGCCACATTGCAGCACTGAGGGCCCCGGGCAGGAGAGAAGAGCAACGCCGGGCCGAACCGGGCCGGAAATCGGGGGGAGCTGGTAGGGCCCCCGGCGTGGACTGGTGGAGTGGTGCGGGCTGCGCTGTGTGGTGCGGGGCCTCTACACGGGACATTAGAGCGGCTCTGGACTGTTGAGTTCCGTGGGCCTGGAGGGGACTGTCCGACGCCCGCGTGAGGGTCTGGTGGGGCCTGCCGGCGCCGTGCCGGGCGCTGCCACGGGAAGTGAGGAGCCCCGGCCCGCGGCCTCGAGGGTGTCTGTCTCCGTGGTCGGCTTGCCCCCCCCCCCGGGCGGGCTTGATCCTTGCAGGGGCCCACTGGAGGCGGTGCACCCGTAGGAGAAGGAAGCGGACGCGATTAGGCGCTGGGCCTAGCGCGTGATCAAGCATGGCCAACACGAATCACAGAGGGGGCCGCACAATCCATGACATGCTGGCTAAAGGCGCCCCAGAAAGGAGACAAGAGCCCTGACAAGCCAACGCCAACAGACCGTCCCAAGGATATGGAGAGAGAGGGGGGGGGGAAGCCCCTATCACCAGAGCTTTCTTAGAATCCCTGTTCCTTTCCCTAAGGGAAGACTTCCAAACCCTCAAACAGGAAATGGCGGGCGAACATAGAGAGCTGCGCCGCAATGTCGACGGCCTCGGGGAGAGGGTGGCGGCGATTGAAGACACTGAGCACGCTAGAAGCGAAGAGGTCGAATTCCTGCAACAGGAGATTATTAAGCTTCACGACCAACAGACTGACCTACAGGCACATGCGGAGGACCTTGAGAACCGCTCCCGACGCAACAACGTACGGGTCCGGGGGGTGCCTTCCAAATCGGAAGGGGACAATATCACGCTCTACTTGCAACGATTGTTTCGGGACATTCTGGGTGAGCCGGAGGATTTCGTGATCCGAATTGATAGAGCACATAGGGCGGGCCCTCCCCGCCGCGCGCCGGCCCCTCCACCTTACATTTTGGCCTTCCTGCCCGACTACCCTCTGAAGGAACGCATCCTGAAGGCGGCGCGCACGAAGCAGCCCCTCCAATTCCAGGGACAGTCGGTGGGGTTATTTCAGGACCTGTCGGCGATCACGCTGCAAAAAAGAAAGGCGTTTAAAGTGGCCACGACTTTCCTGCGCGACAATAGAGTCCCCTACTCCTGGGGCCATCCTTTCAGACTCATCTTCAAGTGGCAGGGGGCCCTCCACCAGCTACGGTCCCTCCGCGACACGTGTGCACTGCTGGGCATTGCCAATGAGGATGACGCAACAATGGAGGGCTCACCCCCGCAAAATACCCAGCCACGATCCCCGCGGACATCGGGAAACGGATGGCAGCAGGTCGGGCGCCGCTGTGCACCCAAAACCGATCTCAAGCCGGACCCCAAGACTGTAGCACAGGAACACGCTGCAGCGATACAGAAAGACTCCAAGGACACGAAAACTGGAACCTGATGAGGCGCCGATGGGGGTACCAACACACAGCATCATAGCACTGGGTTGAGGGGGTGGGACGGGGGGCCTGCATGGTCGCCACTGCCACACACTTCCTTAGCCAGTAACTTTACTACAGGCCTGGACTTGGTTTGTATAGGCCTGGGACAGTGACCATTTGTTTGAATTTCACAGTTGGGGAGGAGGGAGCAGGGGGGGCGGGTTGGAGGGGTTGGAAGACATTGGGGAGTTTGGGAATTCGGGACAAGTTGGGAGGTCAGTACGGGGGGTGTGTTGGGAGGGGGGTACTGGGTGGGATGGGGTGGGTTTGGTTTCGGGAACCGGGAGGGACTGTGGGTGGGAACCAGTGTGCCAAAGGGGGTTTGCCAATGACGGAATCACCATAATCCACATTTATCTTCTGTTGTCTTGCTTGCTTCTTCAGCTCGTGCTTTCTCTTTGTCCACCTTTCAATATGTCTCTATTGCGGCGCTCCGGATACCCTCACTCCAGGTACCAAGGTATCGAGGGTTCTCATAGTGCTGATTCGCTCACTACATCTCTGTTTGCCACGGAAGGGTGCCTTTGATCCTGTGACATTCCACTCACCCTCCTCACTTTGGCTGACTCTAGGCTGAAGGTACTAACCCTTAATGTGAAGGGATTAAACAACCCCATCAAGAGAAGGGCTGTGATTTCATACTTGGAGAACTCTGGGGCAGAGATTTGTTTATTACAAGAGACTCATCTTTTGCCCAAGGATTGGCACAGGATGCGCTCTCGTGCCTTGCCCCAACAGTTCTTCTCCTCTCTCCCAACGAAGAGGGCTGGGGTGGCCATTCTAATATCTAGGCGCTTCCAGGGAACGATAGGAGACAAGGCGGGGGAGATTAGGGGCCGCCTCTTAGCTTACACCTTTCAAATAGGAGACCGACACATGACGATAGGCTCCATCTATGCCCCGAATACGAACAGGAGGCTTTTTTAAAAGGTGCAGTTTCGGAGTCACTTCAACCTTCTAATTCCCTCCTACTCCTGGGAGGGGACCTCAATCTGGTTATGGACACGAATAAGGACAGATCAGGACATCGCTATGGGGACTCAGGCGCTATTACAGCCGCTGATACACATTGGTTGCAGGAGAGAGGCCTGGTAGACCTCTGGAGGACCAAGCACCCTAACACGACGCAATTCACCTTCTATTCTCATGTGCACCACACATATGCCCGGTTAGACCATTACTTGGGCTCCTCTGAGCTCCTCACGACCCTCGGCGATGTTAGCATAGTGCCCGCGGCCCTCTCGGATCATGATGCGGTGGAGATTTCACTCACGATCCCCACGCCCCGCCGCCCCCGCGGGTTATGGCGACTGCGTGAAACCCTCCTGCAGCGACCTGATGTCACAAGCAGCTTCGTAAATGTATTGTTGAATACTTAGCCATTAATGATACTTCGGAGACATCGGTGTCATCTCTGTGGGGTGCCCTGAAATCGGTGGCCTGCGGTGAACTCATCACGATAGCCGTGGCCGAGGCCAAAGTCCGTAAAGCGAAAAGAGATGACCTCACCGCTCAGGTTTCTGAGGTAGAGAGGGTTCACAGCCGCACCAGCGCCCCGCGGGTCTGGAGGCAATTGAAGGCAGCTAGGGCCCAGTTGGCCAGCCTGGACACTGACAGGGCGGAATTTGCCGCTCTACGTCTCCGCCATATGTATTACGTTGGGGGTAACAAGACTGGCCGCTTGCTTGCTAGCACCCTGAAAGCTAAAACCCAACATAAAAAAATGTCTGGCCTTACGGATGACTCGGGCGTAGTCCTCACGGAGGAGACCCAAGTTGCAGAGGCGTTTCGGACCTTCTACGCCTCTTTATTTGGGGCCGATACTGTGTCCCTCGAGGAGGTCGAAGCTTATTTGGAGTCGGCGGCGATCACCGAGTTATCTCAAGCCAATGCAGACGCTTTGGACGCTCCCATCCGTCTAGACGAGTTGTTAGCCGCTATATCCCGCCTTCGCCCGCTCAAATCTCCGGGGCCGGACGGCTTCTCAGCCGGTTTTTACCAAACCTTTAGTCAGCTACTGGCTCCTGTCCTCACCCGGCTTTTCAACTCCTTTGAAGGCCCAAGCTCAATCCCCCCGGATATGCTGGCGGCCGAAATAGTTGCGCTACCCAAACCGGGTAAGAAACCCACGCACTGCTCTGCGTTCCGCCCTATCTCGCTGCTCAACCTAGACCTGAAACTCTTTACTGGAATTCTGGCTGCACGTCTCGGTCCCTGCCTACCTGGGATCTTGGAGCCTGATCAATCGGGATTGGTTCCTAATCGCCAATGCAGCGATAACACCAAACGGGTACTCCATTTGGTTGACAAGGCACATTTCCAGGATTCGGACTCTGCCCTGTTGGCCATCGACGCGGAAAAGGCGTTCGATCGAGTCGACTGGACTTACTTACAGCGAGTCTTGGCGCGTTTCCGGCTGGGAGACCGCTTTCAGTCCTGGATAGCCAGCTGTTACCATCGCCCCCAGGCTCGGGTCCGCTTGGGTAGCCTCCGATCGAGCCCTTTTGAGATCCAGCGTGGCACGCGGCAGGGGTGCCGCCTCTCACCACTCCTTTTCACCTTATACATAGAACCCCTTGTACAAAAGATCCGGGACAACCTGGCATCACATTCGGCTGAGAACCTCACACGGTCGGCCTTTACGCCGACGACATAATAGCCGCTCTCGACCACCCAGACCGCTCGGTACCCGCCGTTATAGAGGAGCTCGAATCTTTTGGAGCGGTCTCAGGCTTCAAAATCAATAGGGGGAAATCCCTGATACTGCCCCAGGGCAAGAATGCCCACCCTTGCAGGAATACGCCCGCATACGGGGCGATTTACAGCTAACCACACAACTACCGTACCTGGGAGTAACTCTCACTTCCTCGACGGAATCGACGATAGCTCTCAACTACAGAACGCTCACCTCCCAGATCCGGACCGATCTTACGCGTTGGTCTAAACAACCCCTCTCCCTACTGGGGCGTGTTGCGGCGGTGAAGATGTCAGTTCTACCAAAGATCCTGTACCTCTTCCAAACCCTCCCGGTCCTGCCCCCAACCAGAGTCCTTACGGACCTACAAGCCGCTCTCCACCACTTTATCTGGGAGGGGAAACTATCGCGCTTACATAAACGGCTAGCATATCGGGGCATAGACGAGGGGGCTTTTGGGGTCCCCAACCTCTTACAATATTTCCAGGCCTCCCAACTCCGCTATCTGGTGGAATGGCATAAGCCGGAATCCGAGAAGCGGTGGCTATTTCAGGACAGGGCGATGGCCCAGATGCCCCTCTGGAGGGTTCCCTTCCTCCTCCGGCAGCACCCGCCGCGATACCTCTTGAAATCACCTATTACTCACACCGTTATGCGGGTCTGGGACACGGTCGCTATTAAAAGAGGTTTGACGACCTTACCCTCCCCCTTTACCCCCATCCTGGACAACCCGGAGTTCCCGCCGGGTAATGACCCCCACGCCTTCTTGCAATGGCGTGGTACTAATTGCCGTTCTGCCGGCGACCTTTTCGATTTGCGGGGCTTTCTCACCCTCTCGGACATCAAGCAGGGCTACGACATAACAACTCCTCACCTTTTCCAATACTTCCAACTCCGACACTGGCTCACGAACCCGGCCTACGCCCCTCTAGTTGGTCGACCGATGACGGTCTTTGAGAAATGGCTGATGACAAAAGATTCGGACAGACATCTAATCTCGGACATCTACAAAATGCTCATGCCCCCGGTCACCCCGGGCAAAACAGCGGGTCAGAAGCGTTGGGAAGCGGAACTTGGCAGAGCTCTGACACCCAGGGAATGGGGCGATATATACTACAGGGCCTCACACACCACACGCAACACTGCGGGCAGGGAGACAGCGGTGAAACTGGCCATGTACTGGCACCTTACACCGGCCCGGCTCCACAAAGGGAACCCGACCCGCAGCGCCTTGTGCTGGAGGGGATGTGGGGAAAAAGGCACCTTGACCCATCTCCTCTGCGACTGCTGTGAAGTTCGGGGTTACTGGAAGACGGTCCTAGATGACATTGACGATACCTTTGATACCGAAATCCCACGATTCCTCGCCTACACCATCTTGGGCCTACCTAACGCACTCACTTTTCCCCTGAAATCTGCCGGGGTGGCCAAATGGGGATCGCCATGCAAGCGGCCACGCAGCATATCCTATCGCTCTGGGGCTCGACCGCTAGGCCCACACACACGGGATGCCTACATAATATCTGGTTCACTTTGTGGATGGAACGCATCCAGGCTACACTTACACACACCACAGCTGCATTTCAGAAGGTCTGGTTACCGCTGCTATCCCTCTTGTCCAAAGAGTTTCATGAAATCACATGCCCCAGATACCTCCGCATTTTGAGACTTACTGAAGCTAAGTATGATCCTCCATGATCACATGTATCATTTCAGTACTCACTACCTGACTGTTTCTGAGATTGTTTCCTATGAACGGCACACTGGTGGGGGTTGGTGGGGGGGTTGGTTGGCTGGGGGCGGGGGTGGGGTACTGGTTTTTGTTTTTACCGTTTTGTTCTCTAACACTGCCTACCATTGGTTGCCTTGGCATTATACCTCTGCTCTGGTGTATATACTTAGCCTGTTACTCGACTTACAGAGAAGACGTGTCTGTCTGTCTCGCTAGCGATATATGCCTACTGCTTTTCAATTGCACTGTGATGCCTGTGTTTGCTCTTCAAATCAATAAAACAAATTTGAAATTAAAATCAATAAAACATTTTTAAATCTAAAAAAAAGAATTGCAATTAAACGTAATGAAGGAAGATTGGCTGAAATTCATCTTGATATGCATTTCCATCCTTTATAAGCTGAGCACCAGAGCATACATTATTTTGCTACATATAGGCTATCTGTAGGCTGTATTATTTGCCATATCTTTGCAGTTACAAACGTTTTTGTCGTAAAAGCGCAGTGGGCCCAGGACTACATTACTAACAGGAATTTCAACTCAGGAGGTTTAGGTCGGAGTACTGGAAAACACTTGAGGGCCCCTTAGAAGAACTTTAGAGGAACGATGTTTGTACAGCTCTGGGGAAAAGGAGCGATGAGCAAACTACCAAGGAACTTGATTCTTTTTTCTGTTCTTTTGTGGGTCTCTCTTCTCGCTTATTGCCCAAAGTGGGAGAAACATGAACCTCCTCCCCCTGTTCAAGATCGATTATGGGAAATGAGAAACATTATGGTGCTGGAAAGAAACTTATATGCAAAAAAGATGACTTCCATGTTTAAAAATATCTGGGGCAGTTTTCTAACATGAATCTATAAGTTATGTTTGATAACCTTTCGATTGTAAAAGCTGGAGTCCTGATTACAGACTACATGGTATACTGGTGTTATAAACCTGAATACTGAAATACTGTTACCGCCTCATATGGAATATACACATACTACTTTTCTGGGCAGTAATAATAGTCTTTTTTACCTCACAGAAAAACATGCATGAGTAGAACACAACGGTCACCAGGAAATGACATAAAAATAGAAAACATGAACGTTCAAATTGCCATTGCAGAAAAAAAAACCACAAGGCAACATTAAAGTACAGATTGTGTAGCTTACTTAACCCAAATCATTGCAGTCAGTCAGCCTATACTTTATTTTCTTTGGAAGCCATATGTAAAATTACAATTGTAGGAAGCTGGATCTGTATATGCGATTGCCACTAGGTGGTAATACCATGCACAGAGTCCAGGGCTTCCCCAAAAAGTGTACAGGGCTTAATGTAAAACCCAAAGTGCTCCATTAGTGGTAGTGTGGGCAAGCAGCCTTAGGCCTAACACAGAGGAGTGTAAGACATGTATTGCACAACTGTGATCAATAATGGACACAACTCAAGAAGGAGATCTGTACCAATTTTGGAATATTATACTTTGTTTTTAATTAATTTTAAGACCCAGATGACCTTGCCTGGGGTGACTACACCCACTATCGTGCCAGCATCCTGTGGGAGGGGGTACAGGCCTAGCCCTGATTGGAGTGGTCCCCTCATCTTGAAGATTGAGGGGACTGAAAAGTGGGCTTCAGTTTGCCTCCTCCACCAGCCTTTCTAAGTTTTACCAGCGGTTTTCCCGCCCAATGTGGGGGTGCAAATCGGGGGAGGTACAGTGGCGTAGGGTGCACTGGTTTTGAGTAAAGTGGTGTAGACTGAATTGGCGTAGACTGCAGTGGTTTAAAGTAGAGTGGCTTTGCATAGAGTGCGGTCGCGTAGAGTAGTACAGCGTAGAGTGCCAGTTGTGAAGTGGCGCATCGTGGAGTAGAGTCGTGTGGAGTAAAGTTCTGTGGAGGGCAGTAGTACAGAGCAGATTATTTCAGAGGAGAATGAAGTGAAAGTGTGCAGTGGTATAGAATAGAGTGTCGTAGAGCGCAGTAGTGCAGAGTAGATTAGAGTGCTTTGACGTACAGTGGAGTGATGAAGAGCAGAGTGGCATAGAGTTCAGTGTCGGAAAGAGAAGGGTTTTGCAGAGTAGAGTGACGTAGAGTGAAGTGGCATTGAGTGGAGTGGTGCAGGGTAGAGTGCAGTGGTGCAGTGTAGAGTGCAGTGGTGCAGGGTAGAGTGGCATAGAGTGCATTGGCATAGAGTAGAGTTGTGCAGTGGTGTACAGTGCAGTAGATGGCGTTGAGTGTAGTGGCGTAGAGTGGTGCAGAGAGCAGTGAGTACAGTGGTGCAGAGTAGAATAGAGTGGCATATAGTGCAGTGAGTAGATTGCAATGGTGTAGAGTGATGTAGCTTGCAGTGGCATTGAATAGAATATTGCAGATTATAGCAGCGTAAAGTGCAGTGGTGCAAAGTAGTTGCAGTATGTACAGTGGCTTACAGTGCACTGGTTTTGAGTAAAGTGCTGTAGAGGTGCAGAATCGATGAAGCTCAGCCGCCTGAAGCTGAACTCAGACAAGACGAAGGTCCTCATCCTCGGACAATCCCCTTCCGCCTGGGACGACTCCTGGTGGCCCTCAGCACTGGGCTCCGCGCCGACACCTTCGGACCACGCACGCAACCTGGGATTCATCCTGGACTCCTCCCTCACGATGACCAAGTAAGTCAACGCCGTCTCGTCATCATGCTTCAACACCCTGAGCATGCTCCGAAAGATCTTCCGATGGATCCCAACCGAAACCAGAAAGACGGTCACCCAGGCCCTCGTCACCAGCCGACTGGACTACGGAAACGCCCTATACGCAGGAACCACTGCCAAACTTCAGAAACAACTACAACGCATACAGAACGCATCCGCACGACTCATCCTCGACATCCCTCGCCACAGCCACATTTCCGCCCACCTGAGAAACCTGCACTGGCTCCCCGTCAACAAGAGGATCACATTCAGGCTCCTCACCAACGCACACAAAGCGCTCCACGACATAGGCCCCGAATACCTCAACAGCCGCCTCTCGTTCTACACTCCCACCGCCAGCTCCGCTCCACCAGCCTCGCCCTCGCCACCATCCCACGGATCCGCAGAACCACCGCCGGAGGAAGATCGTTCTCCTACCTGGCGGCCATAACATGGAACTCCCTCCCAGCACACCTACGAATGACCCATGACCATGTCTCCTTCAGGAAACACCTCAAGACCTGGCTGTTCGAGCAGTAGTAGCACCCCCCCTTTCAGCACCTTGAGACCCTCACGGGTGAGTAGCACACTCTATAAATGTTTTGATTGATTGATTGAGAGTTAATTGGAGTAGACTGCAGTGGCTTAGAGTAGAGAGGCATAGAGTACAGTAGCGTAAAGTGGACAGGCTCAGAGGGCAAGTGTTAGAGTGCAGTGGCGTAGAGTGAAGTGGTGTGGTGAAGGGTAGAGTATGGTAGTGCAGTGAATTGGCGCGCAGTGGAGTAGAGTGGCATAAAGAGCAGTAGAATAGAGTGAAGTAGTGTAGATATAATTTGTTTTAGGGTAGAGTGCAGTGGTGTAGAGTGGTGCAGAGCGGAGTGGCGAAGAGTGCACTGGCATAGAGTTGTGTGGTGCAGAGTAGAGAGGCCTAGAGTAAAGAGGCCTACAGTAAAGTGGCGTAGAGTGAAGTGGTATGAAGTAGAATGTCGTAGAGTGAGGTGATGCAGGGTAGAGTGGCACAGAAAGAAGTGGCATACAGTGCAGTGACGCAGAGTAGAATAGAGTGGCAGCAAGTGCAGTGACAGAGTGCAATGGCGTAGAGTGCATTGGCACGGAGTATAGTGGTGTAGAGGTCAGCGGTGCGCAGTAGACTTGGGTGCGGCGCGGGGACACGCCGGGAGGCGTCACCAGGCGCTTTATAAGCCCCTTTAATATAATAAATAGAGTGCATTGGCTTTGAGTAAAGTGGTGTAGAGTGCATTGGTACGCCGGGAGGCGTCACCAGGCGCTTTATAAGCCCCTTTAATATAATAAATAGAGTGCATTGGCTTTGAGTAAAGTGGTGTAGAGGGCATTGGTACCGAGTGCAGTGGCGTAGAGTGGTACATAGTAGTCAGCAGTGGCACTGAGTGCAGTGGTGCCGAGTAGACTCTCTCAGAATAGAGTGGAGTGGTGCAGAGTAGAGTAGAGAGGCATAGAGGGGATTGGCATTGAGTGCCCTGGCATACAGTGGAGTGGTACAGAGTAGAGTGCATTGATGTACAGTTCATGTTGCAGAGTAGGGTGGCAGAGTGGAGTGGCAAACAGTGGCTTAGAGCACAGTGGCAAGGAGTGCAGGAGTGCATAGTAGAGTAGTGTGGGATAGAGTGCAATGACACTGACTACAGTGGAGTAGAGAAGAGTAGAGTGGTGCAGAGTAGAGTGGGGTGAGGTGGAATAACGTGGAGTATGGATGGTATGGTAGCATATTGCCATTACAGGCAACACATCTTCAATTGAAATGATTATTACATTTGCACTCACAAACAGTTTTACTGATAAAACATATACAGTGCACAAACGTGTGGAAATGTCCTCACTTAGTGTATTGATTTGATTGTCATCACAGTTCATTTACAGACATTAACATTTTGATGTGCGCTAAGAAAAGCAAATAACATCATTAAACCTTCCTCAGGCGCTTCTCTAGAGCCAGTATGATGTCACATAAATCCTCTCACTTTGAAGTCTGGGAAAGAAAAATAAACACCAAGTTCCCTAGAAGAGACAGCTTGACATATGACCTGTCTTGAATTCATAGCACATTTGACGAGATAAGAACAACATTTAAAGGCTTGTTTACTGAAAACAAATTTGTGGAACAATACAGTAAACACGGTTTAGGCAACTTTCTGAAAGTCCCCCAAGATGTCTTTACCAAACAGACTGCTGCGATGTCTGGTAAGCTGTGAACTAAAAAAGTAGTATTTATTTTACAGGTACGACCAGCAAGCATTGACATAGTCAATATGTGTTGCTTTTAGGACCTTATAGGTGTTTAGCCATTCAGCACATTGCACTGGGTGGTTTTATTATAGCTTAATTTCTGAATATGTATATGGTTATATCGAGCCCAAATTACATCCACTTAAAAAAAAAAGGCACACTAAATAAAAAGTGTATGCCAAATTGCAGGCACACGACGTGTGAAGCATAGCAAACAAATCTTATGAAGATGAAAGTACCTCCTATCCCACCCTTGGACAGGCCTGGGAATGGGGAATTGCTCATTTAAATAAGAGAGAATGCCACAAGGCCTAATAGGAGGACCAGAGTGGACTAAGCAGAGTGCTACCATAAAAGACCCAGGGACTGAAACTTGTATACGTCAAAACTAGGAGGAGTTTATCCATAGAACTACGAAGGGCATATAAAGGTAGACAGGGGGTATATAAACCTGACAGTCATTAAAATGAATCAATAAAATTAAAATGGATCAATGATCTAATGGGGAACAGGCACATCACATAAAAGGGGGATGGGTAGCATACAAAAGAAAAGTGTATTTAGATTTGGAACCAGGAAGAATAAGTACATAAGAAGGGACTAGGCAGGGTATGTAAATGTGGCAGTGTTGAGCCCATATGAAGTCAAGTACATCTTTATTTGATTATGTACTGATCATAAAAGCATGTAAGATAAATGAAAAAATTCATAATCAGTAAAAAATTGAAACGGCGAGTGCAGTCACTTAAAAAAAGGATTTTTCTAAGAATCTAAAATCACAGCAACAAACTTATATCGCATAAAATTTCCTAATTCTCATAGCAGCAATTATGCAACTAAGTGTTGCATGGCAGATTTCGATGGTAGCCAGGAATTGTAAACATCTTAATCCCTCTTTGTATGAAGTAAAGTGATAGTGCAAAAGGGCTGGGCAAAAGAATCGAGATCTTATCGAGCCGTATAGAGTGCAAAACGGCATAAAGTGCGCAGTAGACTGTGTGGAACAGGCATCAAACAGGCACTTCATATACAGGTCAACCCAAGAACCAGACAGAGGGAAGGCAACTAGATGATGGATGTGGTTTATTAGTAGCGTTGTCAGATAAAATCTGTGCTGCGGTTGCTTATCCAGGGATAAATAGGAGTCAGTTCCAAGAGCAGTAAAAATGTGCATATTGTTAATAATGGCACTGTAGGTAAGAGACTTTTCAATTCGGTTTTCTTCTCTGTGAAAAACCTTCCTTTGTCTGAGGGCCTATGCAGTCTGAGGAAATAAAGAGGGCACTCAGACTTAGTTTGTAAAACTCCTTTACATAGGCCAGCCATGGATTGGCATTCATATTATCAAGGTTCAAACAGTCCCATAGAACTTCCCTTGAGAAAACCGGCCTGATGAGTGCTCCATATTTTTTAACCCATAATTATATAGAGGGGCTATACCAATATAGGGTTCCAAAAATCCCATTCCTAATTCTGCATGTCTGATAACATTTGGGGTCGTTTTAGGTAATGCAAAAAGTCTGCTTAAAAACTTATTTTCTACTATCTGTAGTTTCCTTTCTACTGTAGGGCTCCAGCGCCACTTAATATCTTGAAACAAGCAGTAGTCACAATACCTCCTAACATAACGGACGTATTAATGCATCATTAGGTACAGGTATAGTCCCCACTAACTGGAAAAAGGCCATGGTCAAAGTTCTACTTAAGAAACCTAACCTAGATCTAGCAGATCAGGGCAACTATCGCCCTATATCTCTTCTGCCGGGAATAGGTAAAGTAGCAGAGAAGTATATCAATCATATCCTTTCGGTATTCCTCGAAACCCACACTCTGCTCCACTCCTCCCAAACAGGGTTTCGACCTCGTCAGAGAACCGAAACGGCCCTGATAGCAGCGGTAGAGGAAAGCAGAAAAATCTTTGACTCAGGAGGCTCCATAGCCATTATTCTCCTTGACATAAGCGCAGCATTTGACACGGTGAATCATAAGATCCTAATATACCGTCTGAGAAATAAAAGAGTTACAGGCACCGTACTCCAATGGATGCACTCCTTTCTGGAGGGAAGAACCTTTCAGGATTTTTAGGAAAACATTTTATCCGAACCCACTCCCTTGACAAGCGGGGTTCCTCAGGGCTCCTCGCTTAGTCCAACCCTTTTCAATGTATATATATGGCCCCTCTGGCACCCATTGTAGCCCCCTCAGGAATCCGCATAGTGACCTATGCCGATGATACGCAAATGGTGGTCGCACTCAATCAAGCGGATAATAAAATTAACAGTCTCCATACCCGACTAGAAGACATCTCGAATTGGATGGACTCGTCCCAGCTTAAGCTTAATGGTGGAAAAACGGAGATCATGTTACTGGGCAATTCCCTTAGCTTCAACCCCAGTTTCATGTGGCCAACCGGCATGGGTACACACCCAGCCCCTAAGACTGAGATTAAGAGCCTGGGCATTTGGCTGGACCAGGACGTGAACTACAGGACTAAGGCCAGGAAGACAGCAGCAACCTGCTTCGGCCTGCTTAGAATGGCCCGCAAAATCCTCCCTCTTCTCCCCCTTTAGCAAGAAAGGTAATGATACAATCCCTCATACTCTCTAGGCTGGACTATGGGAATGCACTATACCTGGGCTCCCCCTCCTCAGTAATTTCTAAACTTCAGTCAGTCCAAAATAGCGCACCCAGACTTCTGAAAGGATAAACAAGACGACCTGCAGAAAGAAGTTTAGGGCTGGTCGGAAGAAAAATGGAACTGCAATATATAGCTTCTAGCTATACAAGGACATATACCATGACCAAAATACAAGTCTGTTTATATTTGTAAAGAGTTATTCAACAATTGGTTTTAATCCGGATTTATTTTAAAGATTGCTATCATAATTTAAAAAAAAAAGGGCATTCGAAAATGGAGGTACTCGCTTATACCTTGTGGAAATTTTATATATACAGATGTTTTTTATGTTCTAATTTTGTATTTTATTCACTAACATTACAATGGTTTTTAGTAACTATGCAGGAAATACAGAAACTTGAAACTTGAAACCCTTGATATCGCAGTCTAACTGTAGCACCTAAAGCCCAGTGTAATAAACTACAATCAGCAACTTCAAGTGACACTGCATTTATATTCTTCCTCCCATCATATTGTAAAGCGCTCTGATATTCTTCGGGATCTTGTTCGCGCTATATAAAACTTTATAAATAAAAATAAATAAATAAATAAAATTATCTAATAGACAATCAGCAAAACCGGCAATAAACTCCCTCCACTAGCTCCTAGTGCAGGAAAGCATCAGATTCAAGGCCCTGTGCATTGCTCATTAAACAATGCAGGGGAATGGTTCCCCCAATAATTCAGCCATGATCCGCCCCTATAAAGCAAATGGGAAACTTCGGTCAGATGAACTGCGATTGGCTGAGGTCCCCAGAATAAAGAAGGCCAGAAGCGGCGGACAACTTTTTTCCTATAATGCCTCCAAACTTTGGTTCTCCTTGCCACCTCACCTTCGTACTATTCCCAATCATCAGGCCTTCCGTACATAACTCAAGACTTTTCTGTTTCCTTAGCTTTTCGCCCCCTCCCATGTTTGTTCTTAGCGCTTGGATGCTCCCAGGTAGCCATGTGCTTTATAAATGTCTTTTCATTTCATAACCCCACACTCCTGCCACATAGGAGCTAAGCACTTGCTTTTATTCAGGTGAGTCATCTCCCTGATAGGTTTTTGCCCCAATTGTTTGGCAAACCTCAAGATCTCATCCCCAGCTACTTTCATATTTTTGTGTTCTCTGGTTAATCAAACTGTCCCAGGAGCCCTTTGTATCAATCAGGAGGACTAACTAACTTAGGGCCAGATGTAGGTAGGCTTTTACCGGTCGGTAACGGCCGAACTCCGTTGTTACCGACCAGTAAAAGCCCTTTCCTATGTAGGAGGCTATTTTACCGATTCGGTAAATAACGAATCGGTATTTACCGATTCAGAATCATCATTTACCGATTCGGTATTTACCGAATCGGTAAATGAGATGTAGGAAGCACTGTAAACGGTGCTTCTGGGCTTTAAGAATTCGTTATTTACCACCAACTATTAGTTGGTGGTAAATAAGGAATTCCTAAGTAAATACATAAAAGTGCATTTACACCTGTGCCATGTGGCAGACATACATGCACTTAGGGCATGTATGTATGCCACATGTGCACACCAGCACTAATCAGGGGTGCAACAGGGTGTCAAAGTGACACCATGCAACACCCTGCCACCCTTTTCTTTTTCACAATTTTACCGAATCGGTAATTATCGATTCGGTAATTGACATTCATTCCTATGGGCCTCTCCTATGGGCCTCCAGGCCCATAGGAATGAATGGCAAATACCGAATCGGTAAATACCGATTCGGTAAATGTATTTTTTACCGAATTATTATCTACATTGCAATTACCTAGTGGAGAAGCGTGGCTCAGTGGTTAGAGGCGGCAGACCCGGAAGCTGAGATCGGTCGTGGACCAGGGTTCGATTCCCCGCCTTGGCGGGTCTCGGGCTCAAAAATTCCACGGACTCGACAATTCTCGCTCCGGTGCCTACTCGACTCACGGGGTCACACTCTGCGACTCTGGGCAATAGCTTGCTTAATCTCCACTACGGCCCCTCGTGGCGGGATGCCTGGCTTTCACCTTGTGGATACCCTGCCGGGGTATCTCACAGGGGAATACCAGGACGGGTTCCCTAAGCAAGCGCCTTGATACCTTCGGGTGATACGTGCGCTATATAAGTCGCAATACATTTACATTTACATTTACCGATTCGAAAATACCGAATCGGTAAAATTCGGTATTTTCGAATCGGTAATTTACAATTACCTACATCTAGCCTTAAAAGTGGAAACCTTTCTATTGGGGTTCCTCAAATATTAAAATGCTTAGTCTTCGTACTTTTGGGGCATATACAACAAGGATGGACTGCTGTGCTATTAAAAATATGATAAAGTGTCTTCAAAATTCTAAATAGTGTATTTCTTTAACAAAGAAGCTTTAACACTAATAAGCGCATTACAGCACTGCATTGGGAAGTACTTATTAAAGTATTTTTTTGTACAACTGGTAGTCTGAACTTATATATATGGAAGTGCTTTCATATGCGAAAATTTCAGGGGAATAAGATATATCAGAGGCACGTTAAACCATCACATATTACATACCGAAAATCCTAATGTATTAAAAACTAAACAATCACATTGATTAAGATCGTAAATAAATCAGGAAATAAAACACCACAAAAACCTATTTAAAATTCACAACATGGAAAAACACTGTGGATACTCTATTTTAAACCGTAAAGTAACTTCGAAGATGTTCAAGGGCAAATTAGGAGTTGTTCCATTCACTGCAAAACACATTTGCTGAATAAAATTGAAGAAATGCTTGCTTGTACTGAAATCATTTCCTTCGGACGCCTGATGTTTTTTAATAAATTGAATGCTTAACTTCAACTCAGCCTCTTTTATTCCCCCCGACTACTGATTGTTAATCGCTATCTATACAAAAGCCCATGTCAGTGTGTGCTACAATACTGTGATGTCACTTTAGGGAATAACACCTCTTATCAGCAAGAATGGGAAGTAGTGAAACCCTATGGGAAAAATAATGCTCTTTCGTTTTAAAGAAAAAAGGAGACAAAATTAGGCTCGACATAAAAACAGTCACTGTATACATCATCAATTTTCCTATGCAACAGACAAAGCCAGACCTGCATCTCACGCAATATCTGAACTCATCACGTGGCCTCCCACTGGGTGAAGACAGTGAACACAGAGAAGCACTATGTTTCCAGCTCCATCCTGCTGTAAATGAAAGCTGAGCAGTATATTTGGCCCAGCACCAGACTGAACTGGGCTACGAAAATATCAGCTAAAGAAATAGTAGAAAACGCCACGGATGAGGCAATACAAAACGTAATTACAAGTTACTGCCACTGCCACTTCCACTTAAGAAAACACTGCAGTCTGGGAGTTGGAGTCTCTCTTTGAGCTGAAGCAATAGGACAACCCGCCCATATCAGATAACAAAGCTTGTAAATGGAAATCCCACGAGTTGTAAATAAGGTCGCCAGTAAACATAACCTGCCCGGAGTCCAGTACTGTTCAAGTCTTTGGTCTGTACTCTCTGCCACATGCCCCGTCAGCTGGATCTGTACTCACCTCTCCAAACTGCAGGACTGACACGGTCATAAGCACAAGCCCTGCGAAACCAAGGTACAGACCATCCCTGTGGGATAGTCAGGTGTAGGTTTGTCTCTGCAGCAGCTGGAGCAGTGTACGCAGCACCATGACCGGACGTCACCAAAGCTGATGTTCACATTCGTGAAACAGGACCGTGGGGTGGAATGGAACGCTCCATCTTAGTGTAGCATAGCTTAGTAAATCTCCCCGTAGGACACTTTGGAGGTACCCTCACCCAATATGGCTGCTGGTGGGAGTTGGATTTCATAGCTCAGTCTACTGTTAAACAGATCTCTAGTAAGGTCACCTGTAGCGACTCCTAAAAAACAACACTGATCTTGGGCAAGGGCTCCAGCTATGAGAAACTGGCCAGTACAACAACCACCCCTGTAACGCCATACACCTCTTCGTAACAAAGATCAGCATAGCCAGTTGGTGACGTCAGCAGTGAAGCAAGTTAGTGCTCGACATGATCGGGAATGTATTCTCTACAACGCTGGTGAGGCAAAAGAAGCGGGCTGTAAACATACGAGGAACTATATGTTCTGCCAGGCAGTGTGCACGGCACTTAATAGGGTGGCAGGTGCAGCTCAGGTGCTTCAAAGCGTAGACGAGGGGTGGAAACAGGCACCCTCAGAGAACAGCCTCTAACATTTGACCTCAGGCTCCGTCTATGAATGCACAGCAATGTAACATAATAAGAACATGATTTGCAGCCCGTTTACAGATTAGGACCTCAGATTTACTGAAAACATCTAGCGCTCTGTCAAATGCTCTAGGTGACAAAATAATCCCTAAACAGATGCTACAATGTGACAAGTGGAAGGGTACAAGTACTGGGGGCACTGCTCTTTGGGAGTGAACAACTGACAAAACGGAGGGAAAAATAGCAAATATGAATCACTTGGAAGCAAGGATTTTTAAAGGACACAAACAAGCAAATGAAAAGCAGTGGGTGGGCTCTAGGCTCACAAAGAAGTATATACACAGTATATACAACAGGTCTCAAAACTCAACATAAAAAGGGAAATATCAAATTCACAAACAACTTCTACAGTCCCCTGAGTTCAGAGCTCTAATGTTTCTAGGCAGTCCTGAGTCACACTCCTTCCTAACTCTAGTGGTAATGCTTATTCCCCATTCACTATAGGCGACCTTCAGGTTAAGCTCCACTAATAGTCAGAGCCTCAGGACTCCCATTCCGACTCTGTATTAAAGTAAAATGTGTTCCAGCACTGAAGCTCTATCTTGCAAGCAATGTCCCCTGGGGACAACTGAACCTAAATCAGTCTTAGCAACACCTGCAGGACCAGAGCGTCCAGAGTCCCTGAGGGCGCCCCTTCTGTGGGCACTAGAGTTGCAGCGGTTGTCTCTGGTAAGTTCTCTACATGTAGCCCAGAC
This sequence comes from Lissotriton helveticus, assembly GCF_964261635.1. Classification (NCBI taxonomy): domain Eukaryota; kingdom Metazoa; phylum Chordata; class Amphibia; order Caudata; family Salamandridae; genus Lissotriton; species Lissotriton helveticus. The sequence goes on along the minus strand of NC_136061.1, from coordinate 982,673,019 downwards.
GGGCTTTGCTTAGCGGTCCTCAAGTTCCTCACATGCAGTGGTGCAGCCGCATCAACCGGATATCCTTCATGGCTCCTTCAAGCTGGGTAAGTTCTTTGGTCCTTGCCAAGTTGGGGGGGTGGGCCGGTAGTAAGAAAGTCCAGACGCTGATCTTCAGTCATTTCGCAGACCCATAGGGGTCAACAGAGAGGTCTCTTTCCTCCGACAACTATCCCAACCAGGTCAAACTTCTTGCATGGGCTACCGACAACTCAGCACGGCTATCTCTTCATGTCGGTCCCACCAGACATACAGAGTCACAGGCTTTCCACCGCACATGGACTATGGCCCACTCAGTACGGCATTCTCTTTAACGCCTGCTCCTCCTGGCGTACAGGGTCATCAATTCCTCACTGAACATGGACGATGACCTGTTCGGTGCAGCAGAGGTCACGGCTCATTTCACAGCGGCCCTCCTATGGCATCCTGAAAACAGCATAATTAACTTCTGCAGGGGAAGAAACTTGTTTAAACTGCAGACACCCAGAATCAAAAGGTTTCTGTACTGTACAACTGGGTAACAAAAGAATACTACATTCATTAACAAATTCCTATCTATAGGACTGCCAATATTCTACAGTTACAACACCAAGAAAATAGAGCCAGAAGCTACCATTTCCTAACACTGAAAAATATAATCTTCGCATTTTCCTAACTGGTGCAACAACAGGTCTACATATCAATTAGAAAGAGAACCCTGGCACATTTCCTTGAGACAGACCTTGATGAATATGAAATTGAACCACTCATGGGGGCATAGATTTAGTTGGATAGTACAGTTCAATATGATATCTTTCAGTTTGAGGCAGTTGTTTTGTTTCTTTTTAACTACTACTCTACATCATTTCTTCCTGCAGAGCAAAGATCCTAACCTGTAGTTGGTAGTAGACATGAAAACATTATTGGTGCAATTCAACATTTGGGTGCAAAAATCAGACTGGATCAGATTACCAACACCGATCAGGCAAAGGTCAATTGTCTATCTGCTTAAAATGTTGTGCTACTACCTTCTGTTTGACACATCTCTGGTGATATTTCCAAAAATAAAAAAGTAAAACAAAAATATCATACATTATGATTCTTTTTTGCCCACTACTGTTTAGCTTGTTTAAAACCCAAACTTTAATCCACCCAATGGGACTTCTTCACTATACTAAGGTATCTATTCCACAACCGGTTACATCATTCTTATCATGTTTTTTGTAACTAAATACCTTTGATAATTATTGCCTTGTTTGTTTCTTTAATTTTTCAATAAAAAGATTTTTTTTTTTTAAAGGAAAAAAGAAAAACCTTTGATAATTATGTGTGCTTGCCCTTCTATCTTTTATTTTGATGGTGACAAATTATCTCATCACAAACTCTTACATTCTACTATGTACATCTCACACCTTAGATATGTATGTGCTCTTGAATTGGGACACTAGATCTACTGTTCAGTATCTGCCGAAGTCGCACATCTCCATTAGTGAATTCTAACTTTGGCATCATTTATACAAGCGGAAATGAGCTCCGTCCAAGTTACATTACATACTGTTTGGAGGGGTCATGCAATTAAGATTAGTATTTTATAGATACTGCTGTTTGTGTGGAGTATTATAGAGTGAAGAGGGCTGGTGACAGAAATTTGGAATATAAGGGGAAATAGCCGCTTAGGAACATCCCAATGGTGTTTCTGCTGTCCACAGATAGATGTTTCTTGATGTAATTACCTTGTCTGTTCCAGGGATAATCTCATATATGCTGAGTTGGTTCCTGGTCTCTCTCATGTACCTCTCCTTTTCAGGACACATATCTGGACAAGTGCCAACAAAAACGTGAGCCCGATCCAGGTCTGTACGCTTCACCCGTGCTGAAAAATAAGGTGTAACATACGAATAAGCCAAGAGCTAAGGGAACAAGAAAAAGAATTACATATCCAGCAATGGATGTGATGAGCAAGAAGCAGAGGATTGAGCAACAAAATCATAGTCAAGAGCTAAGCGGCAAGAAACAGAATAGCAAAGGCAGAAACAGAGGATCAAGATAACACAGCATGATGCAGCTGAGAAGATGAGCAAAAGAATAAGAGATCAAGGAGCTAAGGACAAGGAACACAGTAACAGCACATTCATGTGGGTGTAAATATGTATACAATATACACACCTTTTAAGAGCAACATATCATCCACGCACAATCTTGTCACTTGCGCCAAGTATCAATATCTGATCATTAAATAAACACCCCTATGTTCAGCTAATTAGCTTGCTCAGTGAATTGAACTGTTTGTGCTGAATGTCAAAAAATTTGCTCTCAGTCTTCCACCATTATGAGGTCATCAAATTGAATAAAAGTGAAATTTTTTTTTTTTACAGCCTTTGGAAAAAGCAGAAGTGCGGTATAAAGGTCGCCACAGTGCCAAGGTTCCGCGCATGGGACCTTATCGGGCTCTCTACAGTAGGGGACATAATGCAAGGGACGGTACTCAAGTCCATCCAACAGCTACAAGCAGAGTATCTTCTTCACTGCAGCCAATTCTATAGATATTTACAACTTAGACATGCACTGACACCGCATATACGGACCCTGGTGGATCTACCGGAGGTTCACCCACAAACACTAATCACACATAACCAAACTACCCTTGGCACGTTACGCACGATGTGGGAAGGGGACATTTAAGATCTCACGGACAACGACTGGACAGAGCCTCTGGCAAGCCCCCGTCAGGCCATCATTGCAACACAATACCACAATCCAATTTAAATATGTGCATAGATCGTACTACATGAGGTCCCGCCTCTGGAGTATGGGTGTCATTCCATCCTCCACCTGCCTCAGATGCAGGGAGGAGGACGCACAGTATGGAGCTGCCGGGCACTTCAGCTCTTTTGGCGTAACGTAACCTTCAGCCTAGAACAATCCCCGTCCTGTCGGCTTGCCCTGGATCCCAAATGGTTCCGCTTACATAGCACAGATGGGATTAGGGGAAACAGATACAAGCAACACCTCTTCTTCCTGGGGCTCACGCTGGCCAAGTGGGACATAGCCCAGCCATGGAAGGGGACCTCTCCACCATGGGTGGGTGATTGGAAACAGGCCATGGACAAATTCATGGGGAAGGAAAGATCTGATTGCGCTGGGCTGAATATAAGGGTACAGACCTGCCCTCAGCACAACCCCTAGAATCCTCAATTGAGCAGGAAATACGTTCATGTAGCCACGGACATACAGACGGCTAGCATACCCTGCCACAATAACAAGCTCAACAGATATTCTTTGTCGGGTGGGGAGCGGTGCATTTCGTGTGCCAGAGTTGCCTTATTAGTTTTCTTTTATGCCTTTGTTGATGTTTTGAAATATGGGTACTACTCTGTAATGTACTATAATTTGATGTATATGAATGGCCATCCTGGCCGTGATTTACCACCAAAAATATCAATAAAATCTGTTATTTTAAAAAAAAAGATGTTACTATTACTGTACCGCTGCATACTATCTTAAGCACTTCTGGCAGATGGGCTTTGTACTTAATAAATACAAAAGTCAGATGCAGTGAGGGAAATATTTTATTATTTCTTCAATAAAGATTTAGAATTGGCTATATGACCTGATTCAACATACCTTCCCTGTTTTCTGCTTCTGCTGAAGACTCCCCACAGTTCTGTATCTTCTCCCCAGTAATGTTCCATCAACAAAGGCGATTCAGACTTCACTTGTTGAAATCATTGTTCCTCACACACCTGCACTGTCCCCACCACACATAGATAATTAGGGATATTCCCCTAGATAATAATGTGTTCTATGTGCAAGCCTATAATTGCCATTATGTCCAGTAATTAGATATGTCTATGAGAGAATTTAAAACTTTCTTCAGAATAGCATTCGGATTCCATTTGTGAGAACTCCCCTCTTTATTATGCTGTTTTTCCACTTGCATGATTCCTGATGTTCAGTGTGGCTGTCACACATGTATTCATCTCCTTGATGCAGCTGCGCATTGATGACCCTTTTAGGTCGAGCCAGGGCAGCGCATGCGCTGCTCTGCGAGCCATGCTGTATTAGAGTATGTACTTGAAGCCCCGCACACTCTCTGCCCATATTTGTCATTGGTGTGTATCATTGTCCTTCGTAAATGCTAGCTTCTGATTCATTATTAGGCTTGTTAGTCCCTCCTTAGTACCACCTTGTATTCATTTGTAACCTCCCATGAGGACTGGCCCTTTTACTTCGGTTGTTACACAGTAGCACCATTTTCTTTAATGAGTTTCTCTTACTACAGGAGGCTCTCTCATGCGCAGTTGTGACCTCAGGCTTGTTTAACTCGTAGCAAACGGGGAGCTCTTCAGGGACCATGGGAGACAGAAGGAGGCAAATGCCTTTATGGAGGTGAAAGGTGCGCGATATAAATTCCACTAGATCTGGCATGTTTATTTTCAGACCAAACATCTATATTAAACATGAATATGCTTTAGGTTTGCTCCTCCGCTCACTTGATAAAAACCATGACTTTAACAAAGGGCTCTTATCCTCTTTTCTTAATTTGTTCCTCTGTGAAAGGGATCCAAAAAAGGAAGACTCTTTGGCTTCAAATGTCTCTTTGGACACCCTCTCCCGCAACCGAAATCGCAAACCCAACCTGAAGGTATTGGAACGCTTTACCGAGCAGTCCTCAACTTCCAAAGTAGCAGCTCGCTGTGCTTTGCTCCTCGGCTCAGATTACCTATAAAGGTAATCTGAGCCGAGGAGCAAAGCTCCCCCAGCTTAACGTTGCTCTCTCTCATTTGCTTTTCTCCCCTGCCCGCCACATTGCACTGTCTATCGTTTGTTTCCCTATGCTCTTCGTGCCCCTTCCCGCCATCATTTTTGCTTCCCCATACCCACACCCTCAGTTTTGCTTCGTCACACCCTCCCAGTCTGTGTTCCTTCTACTACCTTATGTTTGCAACCCCACCCGGCCCCCACACACACACTTTTAAACAAGCACTTGGAATGCAATTGGTCTCGCATCTGCGAGAGTTTAAGCTATTGGCATTGTAAATGAAACTGCCTGTTATTTATGTTTTAAAAACCAAAACATAAATAAAAGGCATTGCCATTTACAATGCCAATAGCTCAAAATGCGTAAACGCAAGACCTATGACACTGCAGATGGTTGTTACATCTTGTCTACATGTGCTGTCTGTTGCAAGACTTATTAGCTTACAGTGACTATAGAGCCTGCCCATTGGTTGGCTTTGTCACCTTCATGTGCCTGCCACGATTTTTTTTTTTTTAATAACTCGTTTTATTGATTTTCTGCATATAAGAGCATGACATTTACAAATACAACTAGTGCCGTAGCTCATGTAGTTTCCACCAATTCAGCGATACACTGTAAATATCTATCCTCATGACCCACCCAAGATCCCCATCAATACTGCAACATAAACAGTGAGAGAATAGCTCACAGTCTACCCTAGAGTTGTCTCTGCCTGGGTACAAGAAGACCATATTTTAAAGTATTTCTTGTGTACAACGTGAACTTTGTATAATAATTCCTCAAGGGCCACACACCGATACATTCCATTGGTCCTTTCCGAAATTAAGTTTCACATAGCTACCAAAGTGCCAGTACCCTGACCCTCCCCTCCTTTCCCCCCCCAACAAGTCTATCACACCCAGCAGAGCCACATTTGGACCAAGTCTAAAGGTATGTTTAGCACATCTTCCAGCACGTCATTAATGGATGTCCAATATCATCCAATCACTGAGCACTCTCAGGCAGTGTAAAAAAAGGTCACAAGGGAAGAGACGCAACTGAGGCAAGAAAGGATCGCTGTTCTTCACATTTGCCAGAATCTTGATTGTAGAGTAATAGACTTTATGGAGGTATTTAAACTGTATTACACAAAAAACGCATTGATATCGCCAACTGACAGGCGCCATCTTGGCATCAACCCACGAGGACCCCCAAATCTGCCTCCGATTGTACCCAGAGTGTGAGCAAGGAGTCAGGGGAGTTATTAATTAGTGATTATAGTGAGGAGATGCCCACTTCCGAGTATGAGGTAGCATTCTAAGGGGTTGTATGCTGAGAGGGAAGCAAATTTGTCTTAATATATGGCTAAGGATTGCCAGATGGCGCAATAGAATTGTGACCCACGAAGGTGGAAGTCAGCTACCAGGTCTTGGAAGGGCCCCATAGCAGTGCCCCTGCACACATTTCCCAGGGTGGAGAGTCTTATCAAGAACCATTTGGCAAAATAGTCTTGTCCCGCTGGTTCAGACAACCAAGTGCCCTGCCACAGCAGGGTTGCCGCTGTCAACTTCCAATGCCAGTGCATGTGTTTTAGAACTGCATCCTATCAAAGGAGGGGGAAGGTGGGTAACAGAAGGGAGTGCATATAGTGGTGACTTGCCATAGATTAAGCTGAGAATTAAATAGAAATCAAGAAGGTTGTGTTTTAGGTAATCAGCCGGGTCTTATCTGTCCTCATAGAGCCAGTTATCTACAGGCACCAGATGGGGTGCCTGGCAGTATATATTTTAACATTTGCCTAATCCAGTCACATCTCATATGAGGGCATTCAACACTTATCAAATTATACTCTCGGGTTTTTTGGTCCATAGAAAAGCCCCAATATGCTTCCCTACCCGCTATGGTCAGCAGCAATTATGCCAATGTCTCAAAGTTGTGTTTGATCCTACTAAGTAGATATGCCACATTTAAATCCCAATATCTCTGTTGGGTGAAAGCCAAAGTCATACCTAGGTAGTGGAAACTATCTCCCACCAGCTGGAGTCTAGCGTCTGTCCATTCTCCTCGCATCTTTCACTTCACTGGCACCAAAACAGACTTCTCAAAGTTCACCCAGAGGCCAGTCTTGTCACCATACAGTCAACGGATTTCAATCAGTCAGGGCATAGTGGTCTCAGGCCTCTGAACATATAGGAGCACATCACCTGCGTAAAGGGAGACCCGGTCTTCCAACCGACTTTGCCACGGGAATCTCTGCACTCTAACATCTACCCTGATTAACTCCACCAGATGTTTGTCTTGACTTCCTTTGGGGGCAGCTTAAGGTCCAAGATTTCAGCCAGTCTAAGCACCACCATTGTAAAGGAGCCCCCCTTCCTCCTTAGCCACAAGAGGGAGAGGAGACCAATGTCTGGCATCAGGCAGTTCCTTATACCAGTTAGCCTCTTTCCGGATCCGGGAGTGTAACCAGAGGGCCCGAATGAGGCGCAGGGCAAACCCACCGGCGGAAACACAGTCAAGGACCATCTTGTAAGGCATCCAAAGGTGCTTCAGAGGATCCAGCCACCCAAAAAGGAGGTGCATGGCCTCATAAAACTCTTTACACTGGGTGAGGGTCACTCAGACTCTGGGAAACTTGGTAAGCCGCAGAGCAGACCCATGCTCCACAGGAACGACATGGGAGCAGGACCTGGACATTCTTGCACCCTGTCCAGTGAATATGACTGCAGCGGGGACATCAAAAACGCTTCGACTTCTCGGACTTCTTTTTATGGGACTTCTTCAATGAAGTCTGGAGCGCATCGATGACCAGTGCGATCGACTCGGAGAGCAGGTCTGTGACCTACCTCATTAATGGGGCCTGGAGAGGTTGCAGAGTCTAGTGTCGAGAAGCCAGGAGCTTCATGGCACACTCTCAGATAGCCTTCGGGTGCATAGTCTAGCACTCTATAAAGGCCCAGGATTTGTGATCTGGCTGTAGGCACCAAAGTTTGCCTCTTCATTTAACAAGCACTGTATGTACAAGCATGATACAGACTATCCTGGCAACATGTATCACCATGACAATGTTAAAAATGTATTGCTTAAAAAAAAAAGAAAAAAAGGTTTCTTTGGAGACATATCCAGAAAAGTGGTAAAAACAAGAATTTACAATGCAATGGTCTCTGCATTGTTAAAGTTAGAGCTATTGGCATTGCTCATGACATTTTTGTTTTTGTTTTTAAAACATAAATAAATGGCATTGTCATTTACAATGCCAATAGCTTAATCTCTCGCAAATGCCAGACCTATTGCATTTGCACCCACACACAGAGCCACACACACACAGAGCCACACACAAACACAGACAGAGCCACACATACACACACAGAGACAGAGCCACACACACAGAGACAGAGCCACACACACAGAGACAGAGCCACACACACAGAGACAGAGCCACACACACAGAGACAGAGCCACACACACAGAGACAGAGCCACACACGACACACAGAGCCACACACACAGAGCCACACACACAGACACACACACACAGACACACAGAGCCACACACACAGACACACAGCCACACACAGAGCCCCACACACACAGAGCCCCACACACACACAGAGCCCCACACACACACACAGAGCCCCACACACACACACACAGAGCCCCCCCCACACACAGAGCCCCACACACACACAGAGCCCCACACACACACAGAGCCCCCCCCACACACACAGAGCCCCCTACACACACACAGAGCCCCCTACACACACACAGAGCCCCACACACACACACAGAGCCCCACACACACACACAGAGCCCCACACACACACACAGAGCCCCACACACACACACAGAGCCCCACACACACACACAGAGCCCCACACACAGCCCCACACACACACAGAGCCCCACACACACACAGAGCCCCCCACACACACAGAGCCCCCCCCACACACACACACACAGACATCCCTCAGTCTAGGTCAGCCACACGCCCATCTCTGCCCAGTAACGCCCCAGGGAACAGAGGCAAGAAAAAAACGATCAGAAGCAGGGAACAGAGGCAAGAAAAAAACGATCAGAAGCAGGGAACAAAGGCAAGAAAATCGAGCACAAGCAGGGAACAGAGGCAAGAAAACGATCACAAGCAGGGAACAGAGGCAAGAAAATCGAGCACAAGCAGGGAACAGAGGCAAGAAAATCGCGCACAAGCAGGGAACAGAGGCAAGAAAATCGAGCACAAGCAGGGAACAGATCTGTACAGCAAGGAACAGATCTGTACAGCAAGGCCTTCTAGTGTACACCAGTTGTCTCGAATCTCCAGCAGGGCAGACCCAGGCACCAAGCAAGACCCCACAACTCACCTAGCAGCAACAATGTGAGCAGCCCGCCACCAGTCCCCCTACCAAGGTGTTCAGCGGGCATGTTCTGGACCAGCCTCTCAACGTCTGTATGACCTCAGTCCAGCAACTATTTTCAGTGGCCCAGTATTCCCCCCCTCCCACCCCAACTCCCAGTGGTGAACTAGCAGCCACCCTCTCCCTCCCTGCACACCAAGACCTTGGTTATCAGTCTCGCTAATAGAACAGGCTCATGAGACAATAGTTATCCCGCACAGTAATGTCCATCAACGAGGGCCTTCCTTCTCTTGCGCACACCAGAAGCCGCCATGTTTTCCTTCCTCCCTGTGGGCATGAGCGTATGTTGTACATTTTCCAAGCCTCACCCCGGATTTCCACTGTCCCGTCAGTGTGCTACTGCCCTTCACCCACCAAGCCGCTGTCCTATGGTGGGTACCCCTCACACACCAGTGTGCTCCCCTTCTCACGCTCGCACACTCACCGCTCTGGTCACGGGACCCAGCCGTGCCCGCCATCTGTCTTCAGCACCTGTTCGCTCGGAGACTGAAATTCATGCCACTCCCTCAGGCCGTACTTTTGTATCGATGCTGTGATTAATGGCAGATCCCACTAGTAAGTCCAGCCTGTGGTCTACCAGCCTGTCCCAATGCCTGCGCCAAGCCCTACTATAGACAGTTTAGGCATACCCTTCTGGTCAGAACCGCAGCTTCTGCGCTCCGTCCCACTGCTCTCCACACATCACACTCCCTCGTCGCGCTGCCTCGGTCTTCAGCCCGAACTGGCAGCAAGTGATTCCCGGAGGCAGACCGAGTTGGCCGCAACCTTTTCTTTCAAGCAGCGTGCCACCGCTACTACTCAGGGTGATGTTTTGGCCATGATGGCGGCCCGTGGTATATTAAATGAGTGACCAACGCTGAGTTTAGTTGTTTTTGAGATAATGATTACCCCGAGCCGGATGCCAGTGACAGCATACACAGGCCAGCTGTATTTAAGTAGTTGGTGTCCTGTGAGAAACCCGTTGCCTGTTGCCGTCGGATTGAGTTCCTGGAGTTCTTTATCACCCTGTCCTGAAGAGGCCAGATTTGCTGGAAGGCCGAAACGCGACCGTGTCAACACTTGCCATAATGAGGATTCATTGTTTTGAAATATTTTGGAAATTAATGCCATTTGACACACTTGAAGATATGGGTTCTGTTGAGTTTGCAGTTGAACCAGTTGTGTCTGACTACCTCTTAGTGTACCCCCTAGATTGAATAGGAGGACACTCAGCTGTTGCTGCAATATTGTTTTCTGGGTGAAGAAAATTATTTTAGGATCTTTTTGATTTTTGTATGAAGTGTATATGTTGTTCTTTGTTTGTATTCATTGTATATAGGTGTGTACATATGTATGTATATTTGTGTATAGTGAAAAACATGTTGATAAAAGAAATTAGCGGAGAATAATTCTGCTTGATTACAATAAATAAAATGTGTAATCATGTCCTCATCTGCTAGTGATGATGTTGATAATTTGTTAGTGATATGCTAGTGGATATATGACACAAACAATAGGAGAATTGGGAGTCACCTATTTGAGAAATAGTTAGATATATTTTTTCCTCCTTTTTCCAGTTTTCTGTACCGCCACTACTCACAGCGGGCTAACGGCGCAGGTCACAGCCTCATCCACTTCTTGCCTCACCTCAAAGCGGGCCACGCTCCCACCGCCTCCACAGTACGTTCGGGCCGCAACCACGGTCAACTCCTCTGGACGCAGCCCACCCTTTACGATCATTATCGGGCGGCTCTACGCGCAGTCTTGAATGCCGCTTTTGGCCGCCGTGAGGAGAAGCGATGTGCGTCTCCTTCCCTCTGCTCCAGTGCGGAGGCTGCGTCCCTGCACCGACAACGCCACAGACTCCAAGCCGCACTTGCCTGGCCGGGGCCTGACTCTCTCCCGCTACGCCTTCACAACTAAGGCCTCGACGTTGTTGCTGCACCCCGGGTGTCCGTAGGGTTCGCCCAGCAATCACCCGCGGTGTCTCGCTTCAGATGCCTTAAAAAAACTGAGAAATGTGTCGGATTACGGGGATTAGTGGTGGAGCAGTCTCAAAACGCGTCCCCCATATTGGCCTTGTTGGGCTAAGTAGCGCATAGCAGACAACGTTTTTGAAAATGCGCAAACGAACAAGTTACTTACCTTCGGTAACGCTTTTTCTGGTAGATACTATATCTGCCTGTGGATTCCTCACCTTGTGAATACCCCCTTGCGTCAGCAACATTCGGAAATTCTTTTTTTTCGTAGCCTCGCGCCGACGTGGAGTCCTGACGTCATAGAGACACGACCTCGCTCGCGACTCCGCTGACGTCACCGACGCCTATAACAGGCCCACGCCGGCGTGATGACATCAGTTCCGCCCTTTTTTCCGTGCCATCGAGGCACACGGACGGACCAATGACAGTAGCAAAGCATACAGTATACGCAGTACACAATAGAAATGGCAAATACACACAGTGTAAAGTAAATGCAGGAAAGAAAATGAAACATTTCCCTGACAACAATATAAATATATATATATACACATTACATAACAGTAACTGGCACAGAAGAGTGGACAACGGGGAGGCGGGTGGGTCAGTGAGGAATCCACAGGCAGATATAGTATCTACCAGAAAAAGCGTTACCGAAGGTAAGTAACTTGTTCTTCTGATAGATACATCTGCCGTGTGGATTCCTCACCTTGTGAATAGAGTCCCACAGCAGTCCCCACTCCCGGAGGAGGGTGTCCACTCTTCTAGACCAGGAAATCCTGAAGGACAGAGCGTGCAAAGTGACCGTCCCTCCTCACTTCGGAATCTAAGCAGTAATGCTTCGCGAAAGTGTGGAGGGAAGACCAAGTTGCCGCTCTACAAATATCCTCTACAGGCACACCTCTAGCCAATGCAGAGGTCGAAGACTTAGCTCTTGTAGAATGAGCCCTTATACCCTCTGGTGGTTCCTTACCGGCCAAAGAGTAGCAGATCTTTATGCAGAAGACGATCCATCTCGACAAGGTTCTTTTGTGGACCGCTCTTCCTTTCTTGCAGCCAGCAAAACCAACGAAGAGCTGGTCTTCCAAACGAAAGTCCTTGGATCTGTCCAAGTAAAAGGACACCGCCCTCTTAGGGTCCAGGCGGTGAAGTCTCTCTTCCTCCTTAGAAGGGTGAGGGGGAGGATAGAAAGTAGGTAGGGTAATGGACTGTCCTAGATGGAAGGGAGTTACCACCTTAGGCAGAAAAGCAGCCCTGGTCCTGAGAACCATTCGATCAGCATGAATGGTCAAGAAAGGGGGCTTGAAACTAAGAGCTTGAAGCTCACTTACCCTCCTTGCCGAGGTTATTGCAACGAGGAAGACTGTTTTAAGGGTAAGAAGCCTCATGGGACATTTGTGAAGAGGCTCAAAGGGAGCACCCATCAAAAAAGTCAGTACAAGATTCAAGTCCCACTGAGGCACAATAAAAGGAGTAGGAGGAAACTTATTCGTGAGGCCCTTCAAAAACCTTAAAACAACAGGTGATTTAAAAAGAGAGGGCTGGTCAGGCAAACAGAGAAAAGCTGACAGCGCAGAGAGATAACCTTTCACCGTGGCAACAGCAAGACCCTGCTGAGCCAGAGAAAGGGCAAACTGGAGAACGCCAGACAAACGGGCCTTCAAAGGGTCAATAGACTTTTCCCCACACCACGAGACAAATTTCGCCCACCTATAAGAATAGATAGACTTAGTGGAGTCACGCCTGGCTGACAAGATGACATCCACAACGTCAGGTGGGAGGAAAAAAGAAATCAGGTTGCCCCGTTCAATCTCCAGGCATGAAGGTGTAATGTCTGGAGGTGGGGGTGTAGAACCTGCCCCTCCATCTGAGAGAGGAGGTCTGCCCTGAGAGGGAGACGGAGCGGCGGGTGAGAGGAGAGGTGGAGTAGATCTGTATACCACACCCTTCTTGGCCAATCCGGGGCGACCAATATGACTTGGGCCCGGTCTTGGCGAATCTTCCTCAGAACCCGAGGAATCAAGGGTATGGGGGGAAACGCGTAAAGGAGTTGACCTCTCCAACTCAACTGAAACGCATCCCCCAAGGCTCCTTGCATCGGATACTGGAGACTGCAGAATGACAGGCAGTGCGCATTCTCGTGAGTGGCGAACAGGTCCACCCGAGGAGTCCCCCACATCTGAAAGATGTCGTGAACCACCTCCGGGTGAAGCCTCCACTCGTGGTCGGCAGAGAACTGCCGACTGAGACTGTCTGCACGAACGTTCAACACTCCGGCCAGATGATTCGCCATCAGACAAATCTGATGGTCCTGAACCCAGGACCAGAGACGCAGAGCCTCTCTGCAGAGACACTGCGACCCTACCCCTCCCTGCTTGTTGATGTACCACATCGCGGTCGTGTTGTCCGTCAGGACTTGAACCGACCGACCGCGAAGGGAAGGGAGGAAGGCCTTGAGCGCCAAACGTATCGCCCGCAATTCTAGAAGGTTGATGTGAAGCAACCTTTCCTCTGGAGACCAAAGACCCTTGACCTCCAGATCCCCCAGATGAGCACCCCACCCGAGAGTGGATGCATCCGTTATCACCGTGGCCACCGATGGGGGAAGATGAAAAGGCTTTCCTTGGGACAGATTGCCTTCCACGCCCCACCAAGACAGATCCGCTGCAGCTTCTCTGGAGATCCTCACTGACTCCCTGAGATCTCCATTGTGCTGATACCACTGTCTGCGGAGGCACCACTGGAGTGCCCTCATGTGCCAGCGTGCATGGTTGACCAACAGAATGCATGAAGCCATCAGACCGAGCAGGCGAAGGACCTTCAGGACTGTAACGACCGCTCCATTGTAAAATAAAGGAATCATTTCCCGTATGTCGCGAATCCTTTGAGGAGGAGGGAATGCACGACATACAGTAGTGTCCAGTACCGCACCTATGAACAGGTTGCGCTGGGAGGGCACCAGGTGAGATTTGGGCACGTTTATCGAAAAACCCAACCTGTACAACAATTGGGTTGTCTCTTGCAGATGATGAAGCACAGTCTCTGACGACTCCGCTTTGATCAGCCAATCGTCTAGATACGGGAATACCGGAATCCCCGATCTTCTGAGATGCGCCGCCACCACTGCCATCACCTTGGTGAAGACCCGAGGTGCAGTAGTAAGTCCAAACGGAAGGACCGCAAACTGGTAGTGCTGCGAACCCACCGTAAAACGGAGATACCTCCTGTGCGACTTCAGGATTGGGATGTGAAAGTACGCATTCTGCAAGTCGAGTGACACCATCCAGTCTTCTTCCAGCAGAGCCTGAAGAACCTGAGCAAGGGTGAGCATCTTGAATTTCTCCTGCTTCAGATAAAAATTCAAGATCCTGAGATCCAGGATCGGACGAAGTCTGCCATCCTTCTTGGGAATCAGGAAATACCGGGAGTAGCATCCCTGACCCCTTTCCTGCTCTGGAACCACCTCTATCGCACCTTTTCTCAAAAGTGTTTGGACTTCCTCCTGTAGGAGTAACAGATGTTCCTCTGAGCAATATCCCTGGCAAGGAGGGTAATTGGGAGGGAATTCCCGAAAGGGAAGGGCATACCCATTTTCTACGAGATTGAGAACCCAAAGATCTGATGTAACCGATTCCCAATCTCGTAGAAAGTAGGTAAGCCGACCCCCCACTGGGCCTACATGATCCTGAATGGAGGATCTAGGGCTGCTTCTCTGTGGCTGGGGGGTTGGAGGAGGTGGAGGAGGAAGAGACTTGACGACCTCGAGGACGTGTTCTCTGCTTCCCTCTGTAAGACCTATACAAGGTATTCTGCTGCTGCTGTTGTTGCTGCTGCTGAGCAGGTCTATACGACCGAAAGGAAGAGCGGCCAAACCCCCTAAACTTCCTGGCCGTAGAACCCCTGACCTGAAGGCCAAGAGATCTAGCAGTTGCTCTGCTGTCCTTGAATCTCTCCAAGGCTGCGTCTGCCTTCTTCCCAAAAAGCCCCTCGGCATCGAAAGGCAAATCCAATAATGCAGACTGCACATCCGCTGAAAAGTCAGATGACTTCAACCAGGCTGAACGCCTCGTGGCAACCGCCGTGCCCATGATCCTTGCCACAGAATCTGTTGTATCAAGTCCACTTTGGATGACCTGACGAGCCGCTGCCTGAGTGTCAGACAAAGCTTCTTCAAAGTCCTTTCTACTAGCCTCAGGAACCTTAGGGACCAAAGAACTTATAGAGTCCATAAGAGCATGGATGTATCTTCCCATGAGGCAAGTGGCGTTGGAGGACTTCAAAGCCATGCTAGATGAAGAAAAGATCTTCTTCGCGACCTGATCTTGTTTCTTGGCCTCTTTGTCGCCAGGCACCTGCGGAAAAGCTCCAACCGACTTTTTAGAGCAAGCGGCCTGAATCACCAAACTTTCAGGGGAAGGATGTGAAGATAAGAAAGCAGGATCCTCAGGAGCCACTCTATACCTCCTAGCCACATTTTTTGAAACTACAGGAGCAGAAAAAGGCTTCTTCCAAACTTCCATTATAGGATCCTTTAAAGCATCGTTAAATGGAAGCAAAGGTTCCACTGATGAACTAGGAGAATGGAGGACCTCTGTCAACAAATTCGATTTAAACTCGACAGATGGCAAAGTCAGACCTAAAAGTCCTGCTGCCTTCTTCATGACAACATGATAAGGTTGAACATCTCTGGAGGGAGCATCAGGTCCAGAAGGCAAAGACCACTCCGGAGAAAACTCAAGACCACTAGCATCCGCCAGGTCTTCGAAACAATCCCCTTCCAGTTCACCTTCCTCCATCTCAGAAGATGAATCATTACCTCTCTGCTCCTCCAGAAGTCGTTGAGCTTCTCTACGAGATCTCATTTTGACTCGAAGTGCAGTCGAATCCAACGCCGAATTCGACGGAGTCGGAGCCGACTTCGGAACCGAATCCGAGGGCTTGGAAGGCTGCCCCATAGAATCCAAGGGAGCCGGTGACGCCGGAACCGGGGTCGTCGACTTCTGCCGAGCCGGCGTCGATATCGGCGTCGATCTCGGTGGAGCCTGGTATTGCCACAGCGGAGTCGGAGCCGGCATATATGGCATGAAGGGTGCTGGAGCATAAGAGTGAGGAACACCCAAATTGAAAGCCATAGGACCCATGGGACCAGAAGGTGCTCCAGAGGGGTACCACGACCTCGAGAAAACACCATACATCGCGTTTAAAAACGCAGAAGGGTCCTGACCTGGAGTCGGGAATGGTGGATGCTCAGGTTGACCTCGAGGCACATTAGAATCTGTTTCCTCAACAGGATTCGAAACCTCTTCCTCAACAGGAACTCCATCGGCGTCCTCCGGAGCCAGAGATGGAGCCGGAGACGGAGCCGGAGACGGAGCCGGAGTCGGAGTCGGATCCGGAACTGGAGTCGGAGAATGGACCATCGACTCCGAAGGCGAAGCCTCACCTTCTCGATCCGACTCATGAGGAGGAATCACTTTCGACTTCATCCTTTTGGGAGACTTCGATCTGGAATGATGACGGGACCCGTGTCTCCTCTTCTTATGCTTCTTGTGGGAACCGGAAGCATGACCGGATGATGACTTCGAAGCCGACGCCTCTCGAGACCTTGACCTGGATCTCGACCTCGACTTCTTCGAGTGCTTCGAGGATCTTTTAACCTTACTTGCTTTAAGTTTGGCAACAAGAAGTTTAGACTCCCTCTCACGAAGAGCCTTCGGATTCATCTTTTGACATGATGAACAACCATCGACGTCATGATCCGAGCTTAAACACCAGATACAGTCTTGGTGAGGGTCCGTAACGGACATCATCTTCCCGCATTCTCTGCAAGGCTTAAAACCGGTCTTCTTTGTCGACATGACAACAGAACAGAAATATCTGAGATTGGAGAATTGAAGAAACGAAGTAACAATGTACTAAGGCTACAGAGTATCCCGAAACCGTTCGCGTCGACGACGCGGAAAAAAGGGAACTGATGTCATCACGCCGGCGTGGGCCTGTTATAGGCGTCGGTGACGTCAGCGGAGTCGCGAGCGAGGTCGTGTCTCTATGACGTCAGGACTCCACGTCGGCGCGAGGCTACGAAAAAAAAGAATTTCCGAATGTTGCTGACGCAAGGGGGTATTCACAAGGTGAGGAATCCACACGGCAGATGTATCTATCAGAAAAAAATCTATCAGGCTAATGCGTAGCCAGCTCCACTATGTTAGTGAGATTTGGGGTTACGTAAACGTAGATAAGATCTTACCAGTCGGCGAAGCTCACCATGTTTCTCCGAGGCCAAGCAGAAATGCCTCGGAAAAACGCAGCGTCATTTTTGGATTCGGGGACGTGTTTTTCTTGCTCTCCTCTTCCCATTGGCTGGAATGTAAAATTGCAGCCAATGGGAAGAGGAGAGAAAGAAACTAAAAAACACCCCCCCGTATCCCAAAAAGACAGGGCTTTAATGGACAGACACCCCTCTCCTCCAATGGCTGGCCTCCGTTTAGGAAGCCAGTAAATGGAGAAGAGGGGCGGGTTCAAGCCCCACACTGAGAAACATGAGATCTCGCCGGCGAAACTGCGCAAGCACAGCCTACGCAGGCCGAGACCTAAAAAAAAAAAGCCACACTGTTCGAAGTGTCAAAAAAAGTGTCGAAAAGAGCCAGTCAAAAAATGACTGAGGGGAGCTAAATCCCGGATCCGCACTGATGGTGCGGAAAAGAAGGAACTGAGGTCAGTGTGCTGAGATGGCGCCTATATAGGCACTGTGCATGTCACTTTTGGCTCCGACGACACCTACAACGCTGAAACAAAGCCAATCGATGCCATTCATGGCATGCAAGGGGACTGCTATGACGCCTGTGGAATATTCTAAGGTAAGGAATCTGCAGCTAGAAGTCTATCAGATTTGCCTCTTTTTAAGTATACATAGTTACAAGCCAGAAGTTTTGCAATCAAGGCAAGCATAATTAGAAAAAAAGTGGGAGCACCTTGGCTGGTTTGATCCTGCCTGTTTGTACTTGGGCCCTGTGTTTACTATACAATAGCGTAACCAAAAAAAATAACCATTTCTGAACAGAGTAAAATTTTTCTCAAACCTGTCCATACCCAATTCCACTGCAGTGAACCAAATGCCTTTTTAGTGGCTAATGAGGCTATGTCGTAGGCCTCAACACTGTTTCCTATTGTATTAATTATTTATTGTCCCCGGTCATGGCTGACATTAAACCATCTGATCTGAATGTAACTGCCAAATGCAGTCTACTTGTGAAGATGATGCTAATCATTTTAATGACAATGTTCATCATGGAAAGTAGGCAGTAAAGTTTTACCAAACCATGGATCTTTAGTAGGCTTCTGCACCATCACTAACAAGGTTTCCCTCATGGATAGGGGCAGCAGCTTTACCAGCACAAGCCATCCATGAAAGCAGTTTATTTATGTAGAAAGGGGAAGAAGCTACACAACAACTGCTATAATAGGGTCATTTATATTTGTTAGATGTATCTCTTGCTAAAGAACTACCTGCATCTCTCACCTCTTAAAGCAGTCACCCACTTTGTACATAGTGGTCACATCGTGCAGAACCCTGATAATTCAAGATATAAATCATTTCTACGGCCTGCGCAAGTCAATTACCTGCAGCCCAGCACTCTTTGGTCTCTTCCTACTTTCCACAGTCATGTTTAGGCTCCATCACATCTATTCACTACCATATCTCTAGCCCTGGGTCATCATATAGCCCACCTTTCGAGTGAAATCCCACAAGCCTCCCCAAATTACAAAATACACCTTGTCCTGGGAATTAACATCAATGATAGTAACTGTAACCTATTTACAGTATTGCACCTCTGAGATTTATCTTAGCATTCCTCTCATCCTACTCAATCTGATATTGCACTTAAAGGGAGAAGATCGTTGCCTTTGCAAGGGTTAGTCACTTCTAAGCTATCTCGGATTAGCTTGTGAGCCTTCATTTATGAGCAAAGGAGATTCTGATCGTACTCTAGCCAATGCATTCAAGACTTATGGCCACACATTAACTCTTAGGTCATTAGTCGTGTATGACACCCCACCCATCTGATATCCAATCTCTTACCATTTTGCTTTGTCGTGTTCCCATGATTTCAGACTCTGCCGGGTTGGAATGGGCGGAGCAAAGGTGGGACATGCGCCCGCCTTTGCCCAATTGCGTGCCTTATTATTGTAAAAAAAACACGCGAAACCCAATGGCAGCCGGCGAAAGCCTGATCACACGCACGAGGGTGTGAGCAGCTTTCAGAACCCCGTACAAGATGTCTCGCACTGCACGAGAAGTGCTGCGCACTGCAACGCTAGGCACGAGACCTAAAAAGATTATAGTTGTGCCAAAGCATATTGTAAATTATACAAACAACCCAAAACTTGCAGCACCACAAGGGGCCCAATTTTGTCGACTTCTGTAAATTATTTTTTTACAGCTTTTAATTCTTTGACAGGTTTTGTAGATGAATACCTCTGCTGATCAACCTGGGAGAGACAGGCTCCTATAAGGGGCCACTGGTCTTTTTCGCCCATTTAGTTTATGGGGGTTCCTCTAAAAGCATTTGCTACTTTCTATATTTCTTCTAAGGGGTAGGCGGTGCCTTATTAATATATTTATTTGTCTAACAGAGTTAACTGTAAATAACTAGAACTCTAAACCAAGTGTATCCAACCAGTTGATCGGAAGCTACCAATAGCTCACAGACACCTTAAGAGTAGCTCACAGCCTTGAGTTCATTTTTAAATAAGCACACTGTCTTTTTAAAGTTATGGGAAGGATGTATTTATTTTACATTATTATCTTCAGGCTGCAGATAGCAGGGCCTGATAATGCTGGAGTCAGATTTATGACCCAGGGCACAGTGGTGAAGAACTGAAGCACTGCGGTATCTAAGTCATAAATAAAAGTCCTTGTCAACTCAATATTGAAACATGGGAACGACATTTTGATTTGGAATGCTTTTAAATTCAGATAAAATTAAAATGAAGAGTTAACCTAATGATTAAGTTAACTCTTCATTATCCCATTTCAAAGTGTTGTAATTGCAAACAGCATGCCTCTTGCTCTCAGAGACCAGTAGACAGTGCCATATTTAGAACTGAAAGATACTGTGATTTGTTTCAAATGGGAGAAATTTAAAGTGGATAAAAATATTTCTATGAAACATTGAGTCAATGTTTTTCCCCACTTTCAATTAACTCTTAATATTTTACTAAGCCTATTTCTTCACTTTAAATTCCTTCCATTTAAACAAATTGCAGTATTTTTTTGCTATACATTTGGCACAGTGTCTACAGGCCACAGGTTGCAAAATACCTGCTGTTTGTAAATGCAACACTTTGAAATGGGAAAAAATTTAAATGATGAGTTTCATGGAATCCATATAAACATCAAGTTAACTCTTCAGTTTAAGTTTCTCACATTTCAAAGTGTCACATTTACATCTTGCTCCCAGTGGCTGGTAGACACACGGTCAAATTTATAGCTGAAAAGTACAGACATTTTTTTTAAGGCGGGAGAAATTTAAAAGAGCAGAAAAATGTTCCATAATGTAATAAAAAAACAGCAAAACATCATTTATTGCACTTTAAATTTCTCCCATTAAAAAAATGGTTATGTCTGTGTTATTCATTCAATTGAGCCACATATGGTAAAAGGTATCCTGTGCCATAAATGCACAGGCTCTCATTCACCCATACTCGTAGATCCCATTCATACGTTCACAGGTTCATACATCCCCAAAAATCACGCTCTCACTGACACACATGGCAGCCCTGTCAAAGTGCCCCTAGTCGAAGTATTTGTTCAAACCATACTCTATACCTCTATGGACATTAGGCTTAAATTTAATAAAACTGGACGTGGGGTGTCTGGTAACACTGTGAGAGTGGCTTGGCCTTCAGTAGCTCACAATGATTTTCACTGATCAGAAATATCTCTCAATACAGAAATGGTTGGAGACCCCTGCTCTAAACAATACACAGAATAATGATAATTAGGAATATACACATTTATTGGGTGGCGTGCCACACCCACTTTTTCTTCCACATTTATAGATTACTGACGGCTATCATAGAAGAAGGTTCATAGTTCTTTTCAAAAGTTAATGTGGAAGTCTAGAAAATATATTTCGAACTAAAGACTTTTTAAATAGATTTGCTTTCATATTGGAAAATCAAGTTTTTCTCAAAAGGTTGTGGTCTACCTTTCTTCATAAGTCACCGAAAAAATAATGACTTGTGGGTAAGCTCAAGAGACGTCACCTGGTACTGACACTTATTATGGCGAATAGTGTGGGAGAATGTAGATCATGGGAAATTCAACCCAACATGCTCCTGGACAATGTTTTCAAAGAAGTAATTGATCCGGTGATTAACACATTAGGATACTAACTTGGGCTCAGTGAGCCCACATTCAGTGCTGTGGAAAGCGTTCAAGGTTGTGGTGCAAGGAGGCATAACAGGCTCGACACACTAGTGAAGGGACTCAAAATACTAGAAGATGCTGTTCCTTCCAGAGATACCCTCCAAAACAAAGGAGTTTAGGAAAAGGCCAAAAGAGAGATACAGATCCTGGGGAAATATACATCTTCTAAGTGGTAAGCAGAGGGCAGGTGCCCAAACACACTCTGTAAAGTCTAATATGCCTGCACTGGGTGGCCACTTATAAAGTCCAGATCAAATCGGTAGAGGGAATACGGCAGCACTACCTCTCAGATATCTTAAACACATTTAATAACCGCCGCCCCCCCAATATGGTCATAACACTATTGAAATTAGATGAACCTCCGCAGGTCTGTAACTCATTCCGGCTGTTATCGCTAAAATAGATAACAACATTCTTCCTAAAATACTCGCAAATAGGCTCTTACCACTAATGCGGATAAGCCCAGATCAATCGGGGTTCATACCCAAGGGGGACCCGCTAGAACCATTTGCAACTACATATCAAATAGATCCTGAACTCCAGACAATTGCAGTGATTCTGGATGCAACTAAACGCTTCAGTACCTCAAAATGGGCATTTCTACAGACAGACCTAGGTAGAATGGGGCAGGGTAAGGTGATGTTATAATGGATTGAGTTGCTATACACACAAAACTAATGACAAAAATATAACTTAACAATCAGGCATATGATCTTATTAAAATAAAGAAATAAAACAGAGTTGCCCCCTGCTGCCAATGCGGCTTGTCTTAGGGATTGCGCCTCTGGCTTGTTTACTCAGAGAAATTCACCATAGCTAAGGCATACAATTTGGCTCCCGGGAGATCTGATTGTTACTGTAGGCAGATGATATACTCCTGTTAGTGAAGAATCCGGAGATCAACTTAAATCCCAATATTAGCGACATTATATAATTTGGGAGATGGTCAGGACTAATTATCAATTGAGCAAAACTGATGAGGATGCCTCTCACTAGAGAAAAACACTACAGCCTACACTGGACTACACTATAAAATGGATAACACCTCCTTTAAGGTACCTGGGGATACATTATCACAGGGACCTACAGCTCTTGGGGTCTCCCATGTGCAGTTTGCGCATTATTGGTTTCATAACATCAGGAAAGTACCTCGCAATGAATAGGAAAAGGACTGATACACCCTCTTCCACTGAACTAAGTGTGCATAAAAAAACTCCTAAACTCAATAGAGAAATATACACAGTAGATTGCACAATATGGGCATGGACACAAATAACAGAAATCACCAGTACAGGGATGATTTACTTACCATATTTACCGCTGAGAAACAGCCCTCGCATTGAAGTAACGTATGAACCGCTAGCTATGGGAAGGTTTGGACTGAGGCAACAACACACACTCTGGGACTTATTCATTGTCAATAATATTATCATACTTCAGGATCCAAACTATATACACTTCTATTTCATAGACTGCATATCTTCCTGCAAGAGCAAAACTCTTCTATGACAAGGGAATGTAAGTAGTGGAAATTATTAACAATTATCACAAATCCATACCCGATTAGATTGACGTACTCATCTGCATGATAGGGAGAGGTGACCAAGGCAGAATCAAACGGTCCCGAGATCTGAACCAAGCTATTCCAGAAGACGTGTGGACATACCGTTGTCAACAGACTAAGGCGATATACCCAAAAGCAGACACAGAGTTATATACTACAAGTTCATACACAGAGGATACTACACACCCATAGGCACTGTCAAATTTATGCTGGCAAGCCATTCAGAATGTACAAGGTGTACCATCTGCAATACGGGGTTCTTGCATTTACCATGACATGTCCGTGTATTACAGAATTCTGGGCAGGAATCATAGCCGCTATTGAAGAGATAATTATATTCCATGTAGAGCAGTTGCTGCTTACTATGTTGTTAGCATATGGGAAGGAAGTCCATAATACATGTAGGAAAAATACTGCAGAGGCTCTCCTGCTGGGTGAAAGAAGGGTGGTCATGGATTCGGAGAGAGGTGCAGTTCCCACAATTGCAGACTGGCTAAGAGACATAGTACTATGTAACACTCAGTTGAAAGTGTTGTGGTTCTGAAATTCTGGACCCTACCGTTGTCCCGGTATCGAGGTCCAATACCCGTGTCCCGAAACATCAACGTACCATGACGAATTTGGTGTCGACGAACCGATAATGATTAGGACATCATTCCTATGCATCTGCGTCATGATCGAGGCATGCTAACACCCCTGAATCGTAGTTTCCGTCCCGACCCCCCAGACTCCATTTTGTAAACGGTATCCATCTTGTGCCTTGCCCTCATGATAAGTCAATTAAAGGTCGAGCTTGATCTAAAAGGACACGTCCACCTTCCCTGACTTCCCCCTGACCTGTCCCAACTGACTCCCTTGCCTCCAGCCAAACCTGTTTAGGCAGCTCCTCGCCCAGTGGCCAAACACGATAGCATCAATGCACAACATACCACAAACCATTCACCGCATACAGATCATGTCTTCTACACACATACACACCTGTCCACGCTCCCTGTTTATGGCCAGTTTTATGACTAGGAGGTGCCTTCTTTTATTGGGGCTTCACCGATATCTGATGGGAGTTCCGGGCCTGGCTAGGTAATCTATCACGAATTGGACATCTAAAATACGGGCTTGCCTACATGACTTCGCTATTTTGTATTATTGTAGAAATATGTATATAGCCATATCATAAACTCAAGAATTCTTGCTTGCAGCTATTATTTTTGTATATAAGGAGAAGGCTGGTTCTGTAAAAACGAACAGTCTCCTGAGAACACATGACCCGTGCTTGTCGTGCTTCTAGGACACCGGTTACTTGGTAGCTATCAATAAAACTTGATCTCTGACTGCGACTAGAAGACTCCGTGTTTCTGTGGTCCGAAACAAGGGGGAACTCAGAGGTCTTCGGGTGTTATTCCCTGACACCACCGGGTTCTTAAAAACCCGGCACCTCAGTTGGCGCCCAACTCGGGGCGGTATCAAGCGGCGACGGTCCAAGCCAGATGTTCGTGAGGAGCTTCGTGTGAAAATTACGGAGGACGGCCAGCCACTTCAGCGACCCCTGTATGTCGACGTGGTTCCGAAGGTCTTTGCTGCGAGGTTTCCCGCGTCCCGACGGCTACGAAGGACTGCTGCCCTGACTATCGCCTTGTTTTGGACCCAGTGATCCTTGGTAGAGCGAAACGATAGACGAGTCTTCTAGCGACATCACCGATCTTCAAATACTTCAGTTAAGTATAAGTGGAGCGTCTCCCAGTCCTTAGTTTGTCCTTAGTTTTTGGTATCCTTGAGATACGCTTTGATTTGGTACTTGCAAGCCCCAAAGCCGAAGGACTTGTGTATTCACGAGAAATATCGTAACAGATAATCCTTTGAAGTTTGAAGCTAGACTAGTGAGCAAAGATGCCTGGTTTTAGCAGACTTGGAAACTTGTTTTGTCTTGGTTATAGTAAGGACTCCCGATTAGAGGATTCCTGTCCGGTTCCTCCGATTGGAACTCCAACATATGAGCTCTATGTAAAGCACGGCGTAGGTCCTATAACATATAATGAAGTGTGGATAAAATACACCCGCAAGGATGGTGTTTTAAAATGGCCCCAATATGGTAGTTTCGACTCAGAAATATTAGATAACTTAGAGGTCAAATTATTCAAGAGAAAAGCCCGGCCGGCGATGTTTGACTCTTTCCGCTTATGGCGCAAAGAAGCCAAACAGAAAGAAATAAAATTAGCAAAAAAGAATAAAAGAGGTATGTCAATGGTGCAAGCTGCCGTTGCATACAAGGATAACGAGGAAGAGCAAGAAAGCGAACAAATACTTCGGAGCAAGAAACTAGCAGTAGATAGTTACCAAATAAGGGACAAGGTCAAGAGGAGAGATCCGAGAAAGATCCATTAATGTCCCACTTATTAAGCTCACCTCCACCGTATGCGTTAGACGCTACTACAACGCCAAAGATTTTTACTATACCGCGCCCCGGCGCACGAAACACAGCTCTTGCACACACGCCAGCTACTCTTCAGCTGGTTCCTACTTCTCCGGCGCAGCCTTCTCAAAGGCCGCCATCTTTGCTACATACTCCATCTACTTCTACGACTTTGCCTACAGCTCCAGCTATTGTCTATGATACTACGTCTGCGACTACTTCAACTTCCTCTACTATTGCCTCTACTTCTTCTTTGCCTCAGCCTGTTTTTTCTGATGCGTTTGCCCCTCCGCAAGCTTCTCCTTCTATTAGACAAAGAGTGACAGGTACCGTCACTGGTCTGCTTTCACCTTTCTTCGGGTCGCCTAAAACGACCCCTAAAACAGAACATAGACAGTTACGTAGTCAACTGCCTGATTACGAGGAAAGAAAAGTGCTGAATGAACTAGCCCGTAAATGGATTACGGATACTGTTAGATATGATGTTCAGTCTGTTATGGAAGTTTTCCGTCAATGGAATGCACCCACTCAGAGATACGTATTCGAAGAAATGTGTGTATATCTGGGCGAAGATGTGAAGACAAATGATCCCACATACACAATGAACGAACTATGGCGTACACGCTTTAAGTTCTATGAAGGTATGATTATAGGTGCAGATGTTGAGAAAGCGATAGAGTTATTGCTCTCTTATAGGAGTAAGGGAAACGTCTCTAGATCATGTCACGAAGACGATGCACCAGGTGGGAAAAGAGCGAAACAGTACCCCATGAGAGAGGTTCCTCCGGTTTGGAGGGAAGGTGATGCGAATGCGAATCCGCCAATTCTGCCTCATTTCCAGCGTGTATGGGTACATGTCCCCTGGAAAAGATCCGATGTCTTAGCACTCAAGCAGACACTGCCTGATCCTCGTAAAAACCCGACTGGGTATTATAAGGAGTTATCGCAAACTGCAAGCTCATGTATAATGAATTTAGCGGATATAGACATGCTGTTTGGGAACGTTGTTCCACATCCTCTATGGAGCAAAATACGTCATACGAACCATGACCAAGAACTAGGTGACTCATGGGCGAACATTGCCGCTATAGATGCTAGACAAATTGGTGGTTCTAAACCTGAGCCGTTAATAGCTGAACTTCCCGGTAGAATTATCGCGTACATGAAAACGATAATGCCTGAAGTACGCGTAAACTGGGACAAGCTATCTGCGTGCAAGCAGAAGAAAGATGAGAATGTGTCTGACTTTTTCACAAGATTTGAGGAGACTTTCACCGATCATAGTGGTCAGGATATGGCTACCGAGGGTGGTCAAAGATTGTTTGTAGACAAATTCGTACATAATTTAATCCCTGAACTGTGTAATAAACTGAAAGATTCAGAGAGTGCTTGGGCTGTCTCTACGTCAGCTCAAATTTTAGCTACAGCCCAGTACTATGAAAATAGGCGCAAAGACGAGCTAGATAAAGTCGACAAAAAGACAAAAGATTTAAAAACTAAAGTTCTTCTCCAGCAAGCTTATCCGCCTCGTACGGCTAGTCAGCCCAATTATCAACCACAACAGCAGTATTCGAGAAACGCGCGAGGAAACTAGTTTTCCCATCAGCGTATTGCTTATGGCCCGAATCAATGTGCGTATTGCAAGGAAGAGGGTCACTTTAAAGGTAATTGTCCGGCTCTTGCGCGACGTTTGAGCGGTGCTTCAGGTGTAAGGGGAAGAGGTGTTCAACATGCCCCTAGAGGTAGGGGCCGTGGAAATTTTACCCAGAATACCACTTCTTTTCCGCCTCAGAATTCGATGAACAGCTTTGACCAACAGAATAATGCGTCGTCCAGGTCAGCTCAGTACTATACTGACGACTATTACACCGAACACGAAAATGAGGGTAACGATTGCTAGGACAGCCATGGACAAAGAGAGGGAGTTATTTCAGTTCCAGTAGATCTGAATGGACCTTATGTCAAGGTAATTACGTCAGGAGTGTCAGAGCCATTTCTGGTGGATACTGGTGCTACAAAAAGTTCTATCATGCACTCGAAACTTCCTGGCGCACCTTTGTCTGGCGAAATGAATGTTTCAGTAGGTTTCTCTGGCGCCCCTGTTAGAAACCCGATCTCCAGTCCTGTATCTCTTTCTATTGGCCCATGCGAATTAGAAGCACCCCTCATTTTGACAACAGGTTGCGGTGAAAAGTTGTTAGGCTTGGATTTGCTAAAAAGGTTATATGCGACTTTGTACTGTTCACCATTGGGAGTACAACTTACTTTAGGTAAGAAAGTCATTTCTCCAATGTATGTGTCAAAAGAAAATATTGCAACTGAATTGTCGTGTCTTCCTGATGTACTCTGGGCAAACGGTTCTAATGATGTAGGTCGTTTGGAGATAGCACCGTATGTCATAACATTGAAAGCCAACGTTAGGTTGCCACGCATTCCCCAATACAAAATATCTAGCGAATGTGAAAAGGCGTTATTGACGATTGTTTATGACCTGATTGATAAGGACGTCATTGAAGAAACGACAGGAAATGTTTGTAACAGTCCAGTCTTACCGGTTTTAAAGCGTACGGATCCTTCACAGCCCCCTGTGTATAGGTTCGTGATCGACCTCAGAGAAGTGAACAAGATAGTTATCCCACAGTTTCCAGTTGTCCCCGACATTACTGCTTTATTGACGATGGTTCCAGCTTCAGCAAATTGGTTCTCGGTGATTGACCTGAAGAACGCTTTCTTCAGCATCCCGATTGCTGAGGAGAGTAGAGATATTTTCGGATTTAATTTAGGAGGACGAAGTTTCCGCTTCAAGTGCGCTCCTCAAGGCTACTGCGAAAGCCCATCAATATTCAGTCAGGCCCTGAAAACACAACTAGACACGATTGTTCTACCGAATGGTTCAACTCTGATTCAGTACGTAGACGATCTGCTGATCGCTGCGGACACTGAAGAGATTTGCAAGAAAGCTACGTTATCATTATTACGTAACTTATGTGACATGAAGCACAAAGTCTCTCTCTCCAAACTACAATTTTGCCGACAAGAAGTAACCTACCTAGGTCACATCTTGTCGAAGGAGGGAAGGAGACTGACACCAGAAAGAATACAGGCAATTGCAGAACTGAGTGCCCCAAGAACACAGAGAGAGGTTCGAGCCTTCTTGGGCATTACATCGTACTGTAGACAATGGATACCGAATTTCTCACTACTAGCTAAACCCTTGCTGGCACTACTCTGTAAAGACACGCCAAATCCTATGCCTTGGTCTGAAGATTGCTAAACGAGTTTCCACGAGTTGCGTGATGCAGTGTGTTCGGCTCCTGTGTTGGGAAACCCCAACTACAGTAAGCCTTTTACATTATATGTCCATGAGAAGGAAGGTTGTGCATTATCAGTTTTAACACAACATTTTGGGGACAGACAGCGCCCATGCGCGTATTTTTCGGCAACTCTAGACCCTGTGGCTAAAGCCCTACCAAGTTGTCTGAGGGCTACCGCCGCAGCAGCTGTCTGCATCCGACAATCCGCTGGACGAAGACACAACACCTTACCTTACCAGCGCTCGACTATCCAGTTACGAACTTACGCTGCTAGCAAGTCACATCCACATAAAGAGGTGCGATACACTGAATCCCGCAACGTTATTACCCATTCCGACAGAAACAGACAAGATTGATAACCATGACTGCTGTTTTAGGACAGAAGAAGAGACAAAAGGGAGAGTAGACTTACAGGACACTCCCCTTCCTGAATGCAACGATACTTTATGGGTTGATGGTTCATGTTTTAAGCTGCCGAATGGTGATACGACTGCAGCATATGCCGTAACGACATTACACACCATTATAGAGACCGCGCGCATTTCCCATAATTCTGCACAAGCTGCAGAGCTAATTGCGCTTACCAGAGCATGTGTGTTAGCGAAAGGAAAGCGAGTGAATGTGTACACTGACAGCCAATACGCCTTTGGTGTGGCTCACAGTTTTGGGAGACTGTGGCGTGAACGTGGGTTTCTTACGTCACATGGTGCAAAGATACAACAAGGTCAGCTAGTTAATGAGCTCCTCCAGTCACTGACCTTGCCACTACAAGTTGCCATTGTAAAATGCAGTGCACACAAAAAGATTCAGGATGATGTTGGCCGCGGGAATGCATTTGCAGACGAGGTTGCAAAAGAGACTGCAAGGAACACAATGAGCCGAATGTATGTTGTAGGTCCCGCTAGATGGATTACTGATGTAGGAATGTGTGAGGACACCATCGAAAGCGTGAAATCTATACAAGCCGAGGCAACTGAGAAAGAGGTGAATGAATGGAGAGAAAGTAAGGGTAGGTTAGATGCGAATGGTTGTTGGGTCGAATTGTCAGAACACCAGCGATGGCTATTACCTAACGCATATGTACTTGCAGTAGTAACAATGGCTCATGGATTTGCGCACATCAGTTCGAAAGGAATCTTTAAAGTATTGGCCCCAGTATGGCAAAACAGCAATATCCCGAAATATGCAGAGAATGTGGTCAGAAACTGTATGGTGTGTTTGAAGTACAATCCCGGTAGGGGAACCCCAACTCCAGCTGGTCATTTTGCGCCTCCAACGTATCCGTTCGAGGTTTTGCAGCTCGATTTCATTCACATGGAGAGATGCAACAATCTGAAGTATGTGCTCGTTGTTGTTTGCGCTTTCTCCAGGTGGGTGGAAGCGTACCCCCTTAAAGACAATACTGCCTTGTCAACTGCCAAAGCCCTTGTCAAAGAGTTCTTCCCGAGATTTGGCATGCCTAGAATCGTCTGGAGTGATAATGGAAGTGAATTCGTAGGACGCGTGATGAAGAGAGTGTGTGAGTGTTTAGGCATACAACAAAAATTTCACTCTGCGAATCACCCCCAATCAGCTGGATTAGTAGAGTGCTACAATGGCACTTTAAAGCTCAAATTAGCCAAGATTCAAGCCTGTACAGGTCTTAAGTGGCCTGACGCCTTGCCCCTGGCACTCTTGTCAACCAGAATGACAGTCCATTCCAGGTTAGGACTTAGCCCCCATGAGATAGTGTTTGGCCGCCCAGCCAACGTCTGGGGCGTGCCAAGACCAAACAAACTCAGCGAAATAGAGCACCCCGTACTGCTTGACTATTTGTGCGAATTGACAACTAAATTGCGTGTTTTACACCAACAGGTTCACAGTTCCTCTCCACCAGCCTCTGACGATCCAGGTCACTCCATCACACCCGGCACGTGGGTCTTGGTGCGGAACTTCCAGCGCACAAACAACGGACAGCCGAGGTGGACCGGACCTTACCTAGTACTTCTTTCCACGAGATCAGCGGTTCGGGTGGAAGGCAAAAAGAACTGGGTGCACGGGACCCATTGTAAACGGGTCCCTCTGCCCCTTCCATACGACCGGTGGGTCAACGAAGGAATTGCCGACTCCGAGACAGAATCCATACCTCGCTTCATCCCTTTCAGCGATGCACGTTTAAAAGAAACTGGTACCGAAAAGGAGAGTTATCATATTTTACAAGGATTTGTGCCACAGTCTATGCAGTTGGACACTACCGAACCTGAGACATTGTTTGAAGACCACACCGTACCAGGAAAACGACGGTACAATTTAAGGTCTAAACGAAGAGACTAAAAAAAACAAACTAATGTGATTTCCCTTCCCCCAAGAACTATTTTTGATTTTTCAGCTCTCTCACTCTCAGGAAACTTGCTCATTTTTGATTTTCGAACCGCCATCCGGTTCTGCTGCTAGGGTCGCGGTTGAAGGCTGGGGAGTGCAATTGGGGACGTTTAGGTCAACGGTTCTGGTTGGTCCAAGGGAGTTACCCCGGACTGAACAGAGCGCACTCCCTGGCAGAACCAACCTACCACCGCGGGCAGCAACTAGAGGATGGAGTTTCCTAGGGTAAAGAGACCTACCAGACTCACGAACATTGAAAGACAACTATGCACTGTACTGGCCAAAAGAAGGTTTTTGATAACATGTATTTTAATGTTGTGTAGCATAATGATGTTTTTGACTGGTTATACTCTATTCGTATTCCAAGTTACTTTTTCAAATGACACCCGGCCACAGCCTCCTCCTACTATCTCTCCACACTACTTTCACCCTCTACCTGAACACGAGTCTGCCAGAAGACTCGAATTTGTAAATAACTCATTCATTCAACTTCTACACCAACACCAGTCCATAATGAACACATCGAGCTGTTGGATATGTGGACTCATGCCACACACAACGGATAAGGGTATCCCATACTTCATCCTGCCTTTCAGTTATTATGGTTCTCTGTGGGCTTTCCAGACCATGTTCCTATTCGCCCTAGAACCATACCCGACACGTTCTACTGAGAGTGATTCCAGTAACAAGGCACTAGTAGCAGGGATAAGAAATATGAGTAGAGAGTTCGACACATATCTAACGATTCCCAAAGATGAACTCACTCCGTACACTCGTTGGAACGTAACTAAATATGGGGTTTACCTGAGTAAGAGCCAGACAGCAAAGAAATCCCGCCCAGTTTGGATAGTACCCAACCGAGGTCACTTATGTTTACAAGGTATCGGCAGGGATCCCAAAGCACAATTAGGAAAGAGTATATGCACGGAAACCTATGTGTTCGCTTCCCGAACTTCCCCTATACTATTAGCAGCCAAAGGCACGTATTTCGTCTGCCATGACCAAGCTTACACCTGGTTGCCCCCTGACTTCTCAGGTACCTGCTTTATCGCATTTCTGCTGCCTCCCACCTACACGGCCAGAGCAGATTACCATCGGACAAGGACAGCTAGAGGTGTCGTGAGTAAAGACGACACCGCGGGTCAGGAATTCGCTGACTTCGCAAAGGGTTTTCTGCCATTTTGGGGGTCTATGGTGAACAGCAGGAATATTCGCCAGTTATCGAGGATAGTTGAATCCGCCGTGATTACAACGGCCGGAGCTCTTGGCAATTTGACGACCGAACTTCAGTCGGATCGACTTATGACTCTTCAGAACCGAGTTGCCCTAGATATCATACTCGCCGATCGTGGTGGTGTGTGTAGAGTGATCCAATCCAGTTGTTGCATTTTCATCCCTGATAACGCACCGACGGTGTACCAGGCCATCTCTAAGTTACACGAGATATCTGGTTCCCTTCACGTAGAAAAAGGGGACTGGTCCTTACTAGGGTGGTTCTGGGGACTGATCGCTACATGGAGATGGAAAACACTGATCTTCATTGGGATGATCTTAGCACTTCTGTTTATGTTCTGCCTGTGTGTACAGTGCGCTCCTGCACTATGTGGCCTCTGTGCTACCTCATGTGTACGGAAGCCTGTGTCAAGGGACGAACTGAGCAACAGAATGATGCTACAACAGCATCTCCACGAATTCCTTCATACAGATTTAGACTCGGATTAACATGAATTATTGCCTTATATGAGGGCAAAAGGAGGGTCTGTGGTTCTGAAATTCTGGACCCTACCGTTGTCCCGGTATCGAGGTCCAATACCCGTGTCCCGAAACATCAACGTACCATGACGAATTTGGTGTCGACGAACCGATAATGATTAGGACATCATTCCTATGCATCTGCGTCATGATCGAGGCATGCTAACACCCCTGAATCGTAGTTTCCGTCCCGACCCCCCCAGACTCCATTTTGTAAACGGTATCCATCTTGTGTCTTGCCCTCATGATAAGTCAATTAAAGGTCGAGCTTGATCTAAAAGGACACGTCCACCTTCCCTGACTTCCCCCTGACCTGTCCCAACTGACTCCCTTGCCTCCAGCCAAACCTGTTTAGGCAGCTCCTCGCCCAGTGGCCAAACACGATAGCATCAATGCACAACATACCACAAACCATTCACCGCATACAGATCATGTCTTCTACACACATACACACCTGTCCACGCTCCCTGTTTATGGCCAGTTTTATGACTAGGAGGTGCCTTCTTTTATTGGGGCTTCACCGATATCTGATGGGAGTTCCGGGCCTGGCTAGGTAATCTATCACGAATTGGACATCTAAAATACGGGCTTGCCTACATGACTTCGCTCTTTTGTATTATTGTAGAAATATGTATATAGCCAAATCATAAACTCAAGAATTCTTGCTTGCATCTATTATTTTTGTATATAAGGAGAAGGCTGGTTCTGTAAAAACGAACAGTCTCCTGAGAACACATGACCCGTGCTTGTCGTGCTTCTAGGACACCTGCTACTTGGTAGCTATCAATAAAACTTGATCTCTGACTGCGACTAGAAGACTCCGTGTTTCTGTGGTCCGAAACAAGGGGGAACTCAGAGGTCTTCGGGTGTTATTCCCTGACACCACCGGGTTCTTAAAAACCCGGCACCTCAGTGTATGGAATGCTACGACCATGCAAGTCTAAACCCAAAGATATACGGGAACCTCTTAGGCAATAGAGAGAGCAACACAACGGAATGATGTGTACAGAATCATGGACACATCATAGGATGCACAGTATGTCACGCAAGGAGGAAATGTCAGGGTAGAGCAATTGATGACCCTGCTGATAGCAGAGGATAGTTGTTGAAATGGGATACTACTTAAAATACCTTCTGTACTGTTTTCGCCAAAATCAAAATACATTTAAAAAATAAAGGAAATTACAATGAAGGTCACTTCTGTAGCTTCTATGACGTCACAATCTCCAATCTAGTATCTTTATGTGAACACCACTCTGCAAATGTTTATGGTGCTCTGTCCTTAAGAAGCTATTAAAATCAATTTAACTTCTGACAGATTCAAGGAGATTTAGATTGAAAAAATTAGACCCTAACCATCCAGAAATCTGCACAAGAACAGTGATTCCTTCTCATTTTTGGAAATCCAGGGTCTGCCCCACAAATCAAGGATTTGTATCACTGCGCTTACAACACTTACCTCCCACCTATATTAAATCTTGCCACTGGTAGGTTTCCTCTTGCAATGCCATTTTTCTTTCCAGGTCCAATATTTATGCCGACTAACCCACTTGCACAGTTGACATTACCATTGTTTGAGGTCAACCTGCCTTGCTTAAGAACTGATGGAAAGAAGACGGCAGCTTACCTTGGCGCAGTATTCGGTCTCGTTGATCTAGGATGCGATACCTTTCCTCTGCATTTTCTACCAATGTGCCACTCAGTTGACTAAGGGATACAGACAAGGAGGACATAGCACTGTCTGAGCTGTGGCCATCTGACCCAGAATCCAAGGAATCCGACTCAAAAAGTAAAGGTTTTGAATTCCCGGATTTCATAATGGGAGATCTGCAAAAATAGAACAAGGGGAGAATCACAGTAACTTTCCTTAAAGAAAGAAGCCACTCAGAATTGCAGGCACAGAATACCCACTACAGTCACCTCCTACAGGCAAAAACATTCAACAGTGATCTATTCTTACATAAACAGTTGTACTCAGAAATACAATAGTCTTTCTTTACAAGCACATTTATTTATATACTGATTTTGAACAGCACAACAATGTCACCTTCTGGACACTTTGTAATTATATGGATCAGGAAACAAAGATTACTGTTGGAGACGATTTGCATAAGCAGTTATCAGACATGGCCCCTCTGTTTGAGGGCACGAAACACTGTACTGCATCATTATCAACTCACAAACACAGCAATAGTCCACAAAATGATCTCTCCAAGCACACAGACATAATTGCAATTTCAATACTCTCTCCTCAAATGCACAAGCATGAGCCATCATATAATCTTCTTCTTATAGAACTCTATGATTCAGTGCTCCGCATTGAAGTCTAGAGCAGACCACATAAACTGTGTGCAGTTAGAGAAATATTCAACAAAAAAATGGAATGGAATGAAAATAATCATGTGCCACTTATAGTTTAAAACGTTATTTCTAAACAATACTCCACCTAGCTGTGCTCTATAATAATAGAAACAGGCACCAGCCAATGACAGGTCATTAAGATGTGCAAAGCTGCTCTGCCTGAGTAGGGAGTCTGTATGCCAAAGGAAACTGGTCCTAGGGGGCTGTCAAAGGCAAGTTCTGCATCTTTCAGCACAATGTATAGCCACTGAAAGTAAGGACCCACATCATCCTAATTCAAACCATATCCTCAATTGAGGATCTTGAGAGTCTAGTACCAACTAGGAAAACATGGGCATACTCTACCAAGATCCAACTGTCACATCCCAATCAACAAAGAGTGTTGCATCATCACTCATCATAACATGCAGCGATAGGGGAGCTTCAATGAGGTCTTTGATCAGGATCTGCTCCAGTGTGGTGGTGGAAACTTCCAGCCCTTCATGTGTTGGCAGTGGGTTGGCCACATAAGGTATTCTATTTGGCAAACCATCTGGGAAAAGATGCTTGGCTTGCAAACAGGAAACATTTAGACTGATGTGTATTATGTAAAGTTTTGTGGATGTTTCCGAAGACTTGTGGACCTTTCTGAACTGGAGCGAGATTTCGGAAATCACAGTGGCCACATTGGCTCACTAGCCTATTTAAACCATGTCCGACTTCTTTGTGCCTTGCTAAGAAACAAGAATTGGACCAGGTTGGAAGCTCCTGTATAAATTCACAGACTGCCTGCCTTTTGTTGTTTCATGGTGTGATATTCCCATTAGCCCTCAGTCTTCATCAACCAATTTTCATCACCAGACCGGTACCCGCATTGATGTGCATGGTTTCTGCATAGTCAGGGAGGGATTGCCACACTGTAACTAAGATGTTCACTACTCTTCAAAAGTGTTTGTACGCATGATATTGCTGGGCAATACTGGGTTGAGCTGTGCTCATGGTTTTATTACACCATATCAAACGTACCTCTAGCAAAGAAGATATCTAGTGCTCCCCATTTCATTCACCCTGAGCTCACATAAGCATTTACTTGTACAGTTTTCTGTGCTACCATATTTTGTACCTTGCTCTAAATATCTAGACCTAGCAATGAGTGAAAAGTCTGCTATGTTTTTAATCAATTTGGAGGTTCTTCATATTAACTTTTCACTAGGACCCAATCCTTACTTTCTCACCATGGTTATTCACTGACCTCACTTAGTACAGTGTGAGGTTGCACAATTCCTTGTACTGATAGAAAGCAACAGGTGCTCAATTGTAGCTTACACCCTTACACAGCTCACCAGATGGATTTTATCCATGTGGGAGCGAAAGAAACTCTGTGAGAGATTTCAAAATATAGGAAACCACACCCAACTTTCAAGGCTCATTCAGAACCCCCAGAATGTAGAAGTATGTGCTAAGCAAATCACACAGACACCCTCTCAAGATCTTCCCACCCAATCTACATACCGGTCAAGGCTTTCTGGAACTCCGCTCACACCCAAAGACCAACCCTCTTCACTGGATTACCCCTTCGCCGCCGCAGATCTATCTAACACACCTAGACTCCCTCCCCCCTCTCCGGATCTCCACACTCAATTCCCGCCCCTCTCCCACCATCCAGACATGCTGGCACGATTGGACTTTATCTCCCTCCAACTGCTCCTGCTCGCCAACGAATTCTACGTTTTTAAAGCCCTCTCACTTGAATATTCCCCCTTGTTAAGTCCCCTTCTCTCTCATCCAAACTGGCCTAGTACCTCCGCCAGTGTCACAGATAACGCTCCCCATGACCATCCCTCCTCCCCTTCTATCGCCCCTCTTCATAACACAGCTTCTCTCCTCAGATGCTCGTTGACAGGGCCTGCACCTAATGAAACTGATAGCCTACTCAAACCATTTTCTTCAAACACTTACACCAACTCGAGTACAAAGGGAATAATTCAAACAATTCACTCTAAGACGAACAGAGAATCCCACCACAACCGAAGAGTCATAAATAATGACAACCTCAGGAGAGTGAACATCAATCAGCCTCCTTCCCCCCCCCATACTCCGGCTACACTCAAATGCATACTACTCAACTGCAGGTCTGCCAACAAACATGCCTCTGAGATCTTAGACCTCATACAACATAAAGAGATAGACATTATTATCCTCACAGAAACCTGCCTCAACCCCACGTCCACTCCGATTCTAGACCTCTTGGTGCCCCCCTCCCATGACATAATTCGTCTGGACAGAGTTACGAAATTGGGAGGTGGCCTAGCCTGTATACATCAAAATACACTTGCGATCTCCCACTCAGAGTCCTCTTCCCCATTAACCTGCGAATACCTTTGCCTCAACATTTCCAGTAACAAGCAGATGGTTTGTAAACTTCATGTATTCTATCACCCTCCGGGCGACAACCTACCATTCTTTGAACAATTAATGAAAATCATAGCTGACAATGTGGATTCAGTGCAGCCCCACATCTACCTGGGAGACTTTAACCTTCATTGGTCAAACCCTAATGACCAAGCTGTGGCATGCCTCAATTCCTTCTTAAAGGATCACAATTTGGTTCAACATTGTGACCAGCCTACCCACAGTAAAGGGGAAACTCTTGACTTCATCATCTCCAAAGGACATTCTATCACTTTGGACTCCATCATACCCTGCGATTGGTCGGACCATCACGTCATTTCCTTCCATATCAACTTGGAGATTTCTCAGAGTAATTCTCAAACTACTAAACCAAAGATCTGGAAACAAGACCTCAGAGACATCAACACAGTCGACGAGCAACCCGCTGTGGGCGTGCCCTCTCTCCGCAAAGAGACTTAGTTGAAGTACATGCACTTACAGACTTCTATAATTCTTCTATTTCTAGCATCATGGACGATATTGCCCCACTCCAACAAAAAAATGCACCCTCAAAAATATCTAATCCTTGGGGGCGTGGCTAGCAGCCAAGCATGGTGGCAGCATAGTGTGAGGGCTCCTGAGGGCACTGAGTTCTAATCATAAATCCGACACTATAATCCGGTAAACTGCTCACCTGAAGAGGCGGCGTTCGGGTCCGGGCACGAAGCGGTGACACCGGACCGACTTTCGGCGAATTCTGACGACCGGAACCCAACTGAATCCGCGCAGCTGAGTCTGGGCCTACGCGCAGGACCTGAGCACCGGCCTTGCGTGGCGCACCGACCCCGGCGGAAGTGAGACCGGGCCGGACTGGCTGAGACGACGCGCCCCGACACCCGCCCGACGGAGGAGTGTGGCCGCCTGAGGCTCAGCATGGAAGTGTCGCTACACGGGGCACATACAGGCATCTGTGCACCGCTCGTGTAGGACTGGTGTGGAGGGCGATAGCGAGTGAAAGTCCGGTGCGGCCGGGAGCACACTGCACGGAGGTGGTTTCCCCCCCCCCCGGGAACCTGCTGAACTGCCCGGGACGGCGGGGGCGATCCTCAACTGACAGCGAGGGAAGATTACACACGGGTACGAGCCCTGGCCAGAGGTGAGAGGCGCAGGTGCCCCGGGGGGACTGTAGAAAACAGTGGATTCACGCTAACACTCACGGAAGGGGCTCAGACGTCGCTTATTACCCCAGAGGCGCCAACGGCCTGGGCACCGTAGGGACTCAGGACATTACACCTAATGAGGGCACCTTTCAGCATATCTGGCCTGTAGGTGGTGTCGCAGATACGTCAAACGGACCCTCCACGAGGTATACGACTGATGTGGCCCGGCCCTGGTGGCCCAAGCTCAGGACATAATCGCTACGGGGCAAAGACGCCGAACACGTGACAGAACGAGTGGCGCGGCCTGCAGTGCTAAGAACCGCGCTCACCGGCGCTATCACACGCCACAAAAAGACTGGTCTGGCCTGTAACAAGAGGCGGGAGGTAATACTCGGCGGGTCACGCACCGGCCACCTGCTCCCTGATTAGTGGCCGCGGACCTCGAGATACGACGCAGCGCTGATCGCGACTCGGTGAGGAACGACTCCGATTTCCACGAGCCCCAGGAGCATGGCGGGCAAAGGCGCCAGAAGTGCATCCGCACAGGCCAAGCTGGATAAATTTGCCTACGGACAACAAAATCATACGCACAATGCGGGGCGCAGCTCCACAGGTAATGCCCAAGACGCGGAGGGGTCCAAAAAAATAACGCTGGAAGACATTATGAAGACCCTCTCAGAGGTGAAAACTACAGTGGGCGCCATCTCCTCCAAAGTCACGTTACTGCGAGCAGACTTCCACAAAATGGCTGAAAGAGTTTCTCAGGTGGAGGTGGTCACGAAATCTCTTGTAGAAGATACGTCGGACCTACAGGTAACCATGGAACGCATGCAGAAGGTCACCAAGCTCCTGCAAGACAAGCTGGATGACCAAGAGGGGCGCTCGCGACGAAACAACGTACGCATCCTTGGACTTCCGGAGACGGAGGGGAAAGGGGCCATGGACCTCTACATAGAGGATCTCATCCAGAACAAACTGAAGCCCAAAGGACTGTCCCACTTCTTTTCAGTGGAAAGGGCACACAGGGTTCCGGGAGGACCGCCCAAGACAGGAGCAGCACCACGGCCTGTCCTGGCCAGGCTTTTCAATTTTAGGGACAGGGATGCGATCCTCCAAGCTGCGAGAAGCTCGCCACCTGTTAAAATACAAAATGCAACCCTGGCTTTCTTCCCAGACTACACGGCAGAGGTGGCCAGGCGCCGTAAATCCTTCACGGAGGTGAAAAAAGCACTGCGGGACAGGGACTTGCCGTACTCTATGCTGTTTCCTGCCAAATTGCGAATTGTGGCCGACGGCAAATCATGGTTCTTCGACAAGCCGGAGATGGCACAAGACTGGCTGGATGGCTGGAGGCCAGTAGGACAGCGACATCGCCCGCATCGAGACCGACCTGCTCATCGAACGGGGCCGACCATGAACAGTCAGGCCTCTCACTCACCCCGTCAGGGGGGCGCAGAAGAAACGGAATCTGACCTTGAAAGGGACCCTCTTGACTCTGGACAACCGGCTCCGGTCTGAAGACAGACTGTATCTCTACGGGACTGAGTGTGGCACGAGAGGCCTTGGACCTGGCGCAGCTGAGTAGGGTGGGCACAATCAGTGCCCGTATGGGACTCACCAACCCCACGAGCAAGTAAGATGGTTGGGGAAGGACTAAAGCACTCTGCGAAGTTGGGGAAACGGGCGGGAGGTTGTCCGTGGAGCAGGGTAGCAGGGTGGGGGGACGGGGATGTAGTTTTTTTGTTGTTGTTGTTTGTATTCTTCTCCATAGTCATCATTCCACCATTGTGTTGTACTGACACCCCGAATATCGGCATACTCCCACGCAAGGTTGCACACTCCTCTGCATGCACTAGCCCTGTAGACGTGCTACGTGCAGAATTCGCACACCGGCTCGATGGCCAGACCACCTTATGACACACCCGCTGAGGACTCTCCTGTGACTATGGGGGTGCCCCCACTGCGCATGCTGACCTGGAATGTCAGAGGCCTGGGGGACAAAATAAAAAGAGGCTTGGTACTGCAGGCCATAAAGCGGCAAAACCCAGACCTGGTCCTACTACAGGAAACCCACCTTGCGGGAACAACCTGCAAAGCACTTGATAGGCGCGGCTATGTCATGGCAGTGCATGCAGACTTCACCTCTGGCTCCCGGGGGACGGGGATACTGATGAAAAAATCTTCTCCCTTTATTATAACACACCGCATAGCGGACGATCAGGGTCGCTTCGCTGCGGTGCATGGTCAGTGGGAGGGCAGACCTCTTAATATAATATCTGTATATATACCCCCGGCACTGCACTCTGTGGCCCTGCCTGCGCTAGGCAAGTTCCTCCTTGACCTTCCTGAAGGGGATACGATTGTGGGGGGGGACCTGAATGCAATCATTGATCCGCTACTGGACACGTTACCCGCTAGAGCCCGATCACGGGGAACTACATTGCTATCAGACTTTTTAGAAGCCCTGGGCATTATAGATATCTGGCGACACATGCACCCAGAAGAAAATCAATACACTTTTTACTCAGCAGTCCATAACAGCTTATCTCGTATTGATTACTTTCTATCCATGGGGTTAGGTATGGGGACGGTGGATAAAGTAGATATTCTGCCCAGAGGCATTTCTGACCACTCACCGATTGCACTCTCTCTTACCACCAGGGAGAAAAAATGCACAAGAATTTACCCAATATACCCGCACTTTTTAAAAGTCCCGAAGATTCGTAAAAAACTTAAACTGGTAACAACGCAATACTTTGCGGAAAACACAGCGACAGTGGACTCGCCGTCAACCCTATGGGAGGCATACAAAACAGTCCTCAGGGGGGAGGCTATAGCAGCGATAACGGGGCATAAACGAGATTCCCGAAAGGAACTTGCAGAGTTGGAACTAGCCCTCAGCGACGCCAACACTAGGCACATGGCGAACCCATCCCCGACCACAACACACACGCTCATGCTTCGGCAACAACAATACCAGGCTCATCTTACGGCGACAGAGAAGGGTTACATCGCAAACACTAAACACAGAATCTATGATGTGGGAGACAAAGCGGGAAAAATGCTGGCTTGGTTGGATAGGAGAGGGGGTGGGGCGAAAGGCATTCAGAGATTACGAACGGAGGTAGGACAGGACCTGACACACCCAGAGGACATAGTGTGCGCCTTGGCTCAGCATCTTCGGGCAGTGTACACCCCGGACCATGTGGTCACAGAACGCATGGCAGAGGCGTCACTGGCGGACGTTGCCGTCCCCAGTATTACGCCAGAAATTATGCAGGCACTGGAGGTAGATCCGACGGAAGAGGAAATTCAGCTGGCGATTCAGACTCTGCAGTCTGGCAAAGCGCTGGGTCCGAACGGGATACCCGTAGAATGGTATAAGTCCATGGCTCCGGAACTCAGTGCACCGCTGCTGGCCATGTATTTGGAAAGCAGGGAAAAGGCGGAACTACCGCTGGACCAACGCACGGCCACGATTGTGACGATACCTAAGCCAGGGAAGCCTCCGACTGAATGTACCTCATACCGCCCGATATCGTTGCTTAACGTGGAGGCCAAGGTACTGGCTAAGCTCCTGGCCGCCCGTCTGCAGCCGCACCTGAGTACCCTGATCCACCCTGACCAATCAGGTTTTATGCCTCACCGAAGCACGGCGCTGAATCTCCGGAGAGTTCATGGAGTAATGGCCCGTTCGCACCTCCTCTCGGAGACGGCTGTGATTCTCTCCCTCGACGCCAAAATGGCTTTTGACCTCGTGGAATGGGAATATCTTTTCATGGTCCTCACACGTATGGGGTTTGGGCCGAAGTATATAGCTTGGATAAAACTGCTCTATACAAAGCCGGTCGCACAAGTGGTAGCTAATGGCCACATTTCACCAAGGTTTCAACTGGGCAGGGGAACCAGACAGGGTTGCCCCTTGTCGCCCTTGCTCTTTGCGCTGGTGCTGGAGCCCCTAGCGATTCAGATCAGGACTAGGCCCTTATTTAAGGGAATTCAGTGGGAGGAGGGGTGGGAGGATAAAATCTCCCTGTACGCCGACGACATGCTCATCTACATGACTGCACCTGACGACGGAATCCCAGCACTGCTGGAACTCTGTAACGCACACGGGCACTCATCAGGATATACCCTGAACTGGTCCAAATCTGTCATATACACTCTAAAAGGCCCGGCGCCGAGGTTACCGGCTGACTGTCCCCTGGCTACGTCAACGACCTCCTTCAAAT
This sequence comes from Lissotriton helveticus, assembly GCF_964261635.1. Lineage (NCBI taxonomy): Eukaryota > Metazoa > Chordata > Amphibia > Caudata > Salamandridae > Lissotriton > Lissotriton helveticus. The sequence goes on along the minus strand of NC_136061.1, from coordinate 982,629,941 downwards.
ACTTAGGTATAGTCATCACGAGTAATGAAACGGACTTCTTTGCCAGTAACTTAAAACCACCTATTGATCGCCTGCGTGCGGACGTTAAACATTGGGCGGCCCTGCCCCTGACCCTACTGGGAAGGGCAGCCTTATACAAGATGATGGCACTCCCGAGGCTCCTCTACGTCTTGGAGAACACCCCGCACCTGGTCCCGCCGCGATACTTTAAACAAATTGTGGCGCTGGTCTCTGCCCTGCTCTGGAATAATGGCCCGGCACGCATAGCGTACGACAAATTGGTTAAAAGCTGGTACGAAGGAGGGATAGCGCTCCCTAACATCCAGCTATATTACTGGGCGGCCCAGCTTAAAGTAGTTAATTATTGGATCCACACCCCAAAAGAGGACCCAGCTTATCGGGCAGATTGGTCTCAGCTTGGGACGGAATGTATGCTGTCAGTACTATACAATAAATCACAACTTAAGAGTCTAATTGGTCCAACACAACACACGGCGACCTTATGGCACCTGGCACAGGCACGACTGGGCTGGGCGGTAAAATTCACCAAAATGACGCCTCTGTGGGACACGAAAGCGTTAGGAAACCTCAGAGGGAGTAAGGGATTTGCGCGGTGGGACTCCATAGGCATTTCTACGGTGGGGGACCTCTGGGACAGGGACACAGTAGTACCATTTCCGCACCTACAGCAGCAATATGACCTCGGACCCACGGAAACATTCCGATACACACAGATTAGGCACGCATTACTCCGGGCGATTCCTGAGGGCACTGCTCTACCGGAATCTTCACCATTAGAGGACAGGCTGCTAACGGAATTCATGATCCAAAGCGCTACCTCACTTACATATAAAAAACTGATCAATAACCTGAAAGACCCCACACTGAAACTTAAAGAAAAATGGGAGGGGGAAATAGGTGAGGCGGACGAATCTGAATGGAATGAGGCGCTGGCCTCCCCAAGAGAAGTTGGGATCTCAACGAAGTTCAGATTGGTGCAACTCAAAATTCTACACCGCATCTACTACACCAGAACACTTCTCCACAAAATACAGAGAGCACCACATCCCTTTTGCTTGAGAGGCTGCGGGGAGGAGGGGACACTATTTCATACATTATGGGACTGCCCACGGATACAAGAATTCTGGAGGCAAATAATGCGCACGATCTCCCAGACGCTTAGAACCTCCGTGCTACCTGAACCGCGCAAATTTATTTATTATTTATTTAATGGTTTTATAAAGCGCGTAGTAACTCGATGAGCATCCCAGCGCTGACCTGTTTCTCCAGGGGGTTTCAGCCGTCTAGACGAAATTATGTTTGCGGGAAAAGGAGAGTCTTTAAGGATTTCCTAAACTGGAGGTAATTTGATTCTGTCCTCAGACTTCGTGGTAAGCAGTTCCAATGTTTGGCCGTGTGGACTGAAAAACGACGGCCACCGGTTTTGGCTTTTTTGACTCTGGGGACTGAGATAAGGTTTTCTCCATTGGACCGGAGATCTCTTTCCACTTTATAGGGAATTAAGAGTTCCTTGAGAAGGGGGGGGGCATTATTGTTGAGGGTTTTATGGGCCAAGCAGAGGGCCTTGAAGACGACTCTTTCTCTGATTGGAAGCCAATGCAGAGATTTGAGAGCTGACTTGGCAGAGGATCTTGCAGGTGTGCCCGTGAGTAGGCGGGCGGCGGCGTTTTGGACTTTCTGTAACGTATTAAGGGTGGCTTCAGGAGCTCCCAGGTAGATAACGTTACAGTAGTCCAATCTCGCTAGAATTAGGCCCTGAATAAGGAGCTTCCTTGCGTTTGCGGGGAGCAGAGGGAAGATATTCCTGCAGGCTCTGAGGAGACCGAAGCATGTTCCTGCTGTTTTTTTTGCCTGAGTTTTAAAGCTCATGTCCTTCTCACACCACAAATGCCTTTTGAACATATGGGACCCCAATGACCTGGGTAGATATGCACTAATCTGGGCAACACTGGCCATGACAGTGGCCAAACGAGATATTGCACAGAAGTGGGGCGCACCAGAACTACCTACTGCGAGCAGATGGGCTAAAAACATGGACATTCTGATGGTTACGGAACGGGCAGTGTATGTCATACGAGCGGCGCCCCGCAAATGGAACAAAATATGGGCGGCATGGAATGTATTTAGGGGAGAGATCTGTGACCCTTTGCCAGAAGGAGATGACCTAGATTCAGAGGGGGAGGATGAATGAAAGATAACTATGGGGGTATTCACCTCAGCGGACCAAGTACACAACGATGTTGAGTAAACCTGGCTATGTAACGACGAACGGACTAAGAATTTGCTGATTTGGGAACGGGATGAGAGCGCACTGGTGATGATGACACATGTTTTGGGGGAGGGGGGGAGGGGTTGGTTGTTAATACTATTGTCTTAAGGAATGTTACTGTTGCACAAGGCATACCGAGGGGAATTTGCACAGAACTACTTTGATTATGATTTGTCAACATGGAAACATATTTAAGGGTTGTCACAGGTTTATAACATCTCAATTTATGCTTTTGTCAAGACTGCTGCCACATACGGGGAGATGTCTGTAACGAAACAACCCTACCCATTTACATGTAAAGTACTAACTGCGTATTATGCCTTCATGTTAATAAAGATTTATAAATAAAAAAAAAAAAAAAATAAAAAAAATCTAATCCTTGGTTCAGTAGCAACTGAAATTCGGAACATCGCAATCTAAGGGCCTTAGAGCGCACCTGGAGATCCACTCCTTCAGCGGACCATCTGAAAAACCTCAGATCAGCTAGAAGCTCTTATAACAAACAAATCAAGACGGCCAAGGCAGAATATTTCCGATCCCAATTTAATCAAGCGGCCAATCGACCCATGAAACTGTTCGAACTGATTAAACAACAATCTGTCATAGCCCCCAACCGATCAGCCTCCGAGGTCAGTCCTCCCTCTTGTTTTGACTTGGCGGACTTTTTTACTGAGAAAACCAGACTTAATAACATCCATCTAGAAATCAGGAGGTCTCTATTAACATCCAATGGCCCGGCACCCTCCCAGGTCACACCAGACAAGGTTGCTACACTTAGCAGCGGTACTCAAGCATAATGCTTCCTGGGACACCTTTACCATCCTAAACGAAAATGAAATCAATAAGGTTCTTCGGAGTATCAATCCATCTAATCACTTCAGTGACCCTTTACCACCTACCATCTTCAAAGCAATTCAAGATTCGATCTCCCTCAGCTGGACAAAGATCGTCAATGCTTCTCTCTCACAGGGTACGATCCCAGACTGCCTAAAAGAGGCCCAGGTAACACCTATTTTTAAAAAAACCTACAGCAGACAGTATGGATCTTAACAACTTCCTCTCCATCTCCAGCATCCCCACACTAGCCAAACTCTTGGAAAAATGCGTCCAGTCCCAATTATGTGCGCACATCAAAAATTTCCATCTCCTGGACCAACACCAATCGGGCTTTCGTAGTGGGCACTGCACTGAATCAGCTCTCACTCACGTCATGGATGACATCCTAATAATGCTTGACAGAAATGAATCTTGCCTCCTTATCCTACTCAACCTTTACTCAGCTTTTGACACTGTCAATCACGACAACCTCCTAGTTATTCTGGAGCAAAGGATGGGCCTCTCTGGGCAGGTGCTGCAATGGTTCTCGTCCTTCCTCCAGCATAGATCACAGAGTTAAGGCGAACCATTCTCTCTCCCAGCCATCCCACGTCACCATGGGGGTTCCCCAAGGATCCTCCTTATTTATTTATTTTAACATTTGTAAAGCGCGACACGAAGGCCCATGGGCATCTCGGCGCTGAGTAACTGCAATGTTTGGCCAACAAGGGGGTCAGGAGATCATTGATTAAAAAGCCAAGTTTATCTCCCATTCTATTCAATTTGTTTCTGGAACCATTAGCTAAAGTACTAAAATCCATGGACATTCGCTTCCATATGTATGCAGACGACAGCCAACTCTACCTGAAAATCTCCTCCCCGGACAACATCACTTCACTCAACTCCACCCTACTGACTACCCAAAATTGGCTAACTGAGAACCACCTCCTGCTAAACACCTCCAAAACAGAATTCCTCCTCATCTCTCCCCGAAACACACTCCTAATATTGACCTCTGGATGAACCAACTCACAGCCTTCAACTGCCCCCCCCCCCCACATTATTGACTCAGCTAAAGCTCTAGGAATTACACTGGACAAATATCTGAATATGAAGATCCATATCAGCAACGTAAGCAAGGGAGCTAACCACCTTCTGAGAACACTGAGGAATCTCAAACCTTTCCTACCTTAAGCCGATTTCAAGCAGGTGGTCCAAACGCTTGTTCTACCGAGGCTTGACTATGGCAGTGCTACGCTATGCGACCTCCCCAAATACACTTTGGCTCCTCTAAAGGCATCATTGAACGCTGCGGCCAGACTGATTACAGGCACCAAGCGAAATGCCCACATCTCCCCGGTCCTAAAATCTCTAAACTGGCTGCCCTACGAAGCTAGAATTCAACTAAATATTGCATGCTTATCGCACAATGCCCTCCACTTCAAAACCCCCAATTAGCTGGCACAAAAAGCAGATTCTATCCAGAGGGGGTAGACCGTCGAGGAGTGCTAACTCATTCCTGCTGAAACCCCAGATCTCCCGCAAAAAGAGCACAAATCAACAAGCCTTCTCGGGCTCTGCTCCAAAAATTTGGAACTCTCTTAAAACGGAAAAACTGAGAATCTCCTCCAAGGTTGCTTTCAAATTGGAAGCAAAAAGATTGCTCATGAACAAGTTCTTACCTTCATAAGAGGAGTGATTTTCAGCTCTTAGCGCATTGCTCACACTAAAAGAAAATTAGTATCATTCTGGTACTTTACTGTTGTATTGGCTCCCCTTTGTCGTTATGTTTCAATGCCTAGCACATTATACTCCTAGCCAAGGTCTATTTTGGTTCTTTTATGTGCACAACTATTGTATTGCTTATGTATATTCCCTATTTGACCCTCATACTGTTATGTTACCTCATTCCCTCAATTGTAAAGCGCTCTGATATCCTTCGGGATTAAGTTCGCGCTATATAAAACTTTATAAATACATAAATAAATAAATAAAATAAATAAAATAAATGTGCAACTAATCCAGAGTACAGCAGTTCTAGTCTGCATGAAGCACTGAATTATGGGTACAAATGTGACAGTTCATGCAGACCTTTTTTTTTTTACGCAAGAGTTGCTGAGGCATGCTTGCCGCCACTATCCTAGAGAACACACGTTGAGATTCATGAGGAAATAGTTACCTTTTTGGAAAACTGTAAGTAACAGACACACAAATAGCCTCCAAGCTAGCATGTTCACCCAAACCTTTGGGACATCTGTTAATGTTAGCCCCTATCAAGCCTTGTTAAGATTCACACAGAGCCACAACCTTGAGGAACTGGCTAATGAGAAATTGCTCAATTTCACACACACATTGAAGATGTTTAGAGCTAATGCAGAGTACTCATAAAACAGTTTTTCAATCGAACACACATACCCTTTGGTGGGCAGGCTACTAGCAATGACTGAAGATCTGATCAGTGATTTCCGGAGAGGTGATGTCTGATAACTTTGCTCTTCAGCACTTTGTTTTCCGATGCTCTCCTGAAACATATCCTCTGACATTTCTGCAGAAGAAAGCTGTTTTTTTCCAGGACCTGAAAATAACAGAAGGTTAATCAAAAACAGGTTTTCAAAACTCTTTTATGTAGCCGAGGACATCAAAGAAGGGATGTATGCAGCGTCTTTAAGCAAGGTATTGCTCCTCTTACATAAGTAACATCCTCAAAACCCACTCTCTCAGTGTATTTTACATTTGCAACACAAATAGCTTACTTTGGGCTCCCTACAAGCCCAATCATTCACATACCTACCGCTGTATATGAGGGTGCAAGCAACATTAGTGGTGTAAGTTTTATCAAAGTCATTACCAAATAATCAGATCCCTTGTATATCGTTTAGCTGCAGAAGCAATATGTACAACTGAAACAAATGGACAAAGTGTAAATGAAGCATAAACGTAAGGTGAACAGTCACTAAAAAATGATTTGGTTTACTCTGTAACTTGGGCTACTGGTGTAATATTTTTACCAACATGGTATTTTGTAGTTTTGATTTAGGTGGGCTAATAGACTCATAGATTCTGGTTATCTGGCCTACACAAATGGGTTTCAGCCAAATTACAAGGAATATTTAACAAATGCTCACAAAAACTGAGGTTTCATTAAACAAGAGCTTCCATGATTGAGGCCATCAATCCCCCTCGGCCCAACGTGTCATACGAGACTGCAGTGGGAGCATTTAGAATTGCTATAATGAAAACTGTGTTGCACAGAAAAACACATAAAAATGACCAACCGAATTCTAAAATAGTGATATATGTGAAATATTTTGATAACCTGTGCTATTGACTCTGTATAGGGGTCCAGCACTTATGCAAAAACTTTGCACGATGAACTAAGTATACTTACTCATCACTGCACACGAGAGATATGCATTTGTAATGGTTATCAAAGTCTATCTTCTGTGTCACAAAATCAAGAAAATAATCACTGGTTAGATAACACATTCACAAAATCACCCACGGGGTATGGAAATGTGTTCCAGTAAAACTCAAATCGAGGCATCTGTTCTCCCTGCACATACCCTTATCAGCAGTCCATTGATTCAGAAGATATTTAAAAGCATTTATAAAGCAAGATGGGTGAAGGTGCAATGCAGCAGAGGTAGGATGCAGCACACCTAGGGATTTACAATAAGTGAACAAGATATTGTCATTTGGGGTGTATGAATCTTAAGAAAGTATCCAAGGAAACTGGACAGCACTAAAACCAAGCCTTGGAAGAGTCTCGACCTGATGTAGGAAAGCAGATTCTACCGGTCCCTGAATCTAGTAGACCGCCAGCCAATAAGAGGGCATTTCCAGCCAGGGGATCAAAGCTCTGATCATAATAAGAACGATGACGTACTGGAGGTACAGGAACCCCAATAATGACAAAGAATCTCAGTTTTTTTCAGGACTATCCTACATTTTTAGGTCTCGCCTAGGCAGCACTTGTGCTGTCTCTTCGAGACATGCTGTTTCTAGGATATGTGTTTCAAAAAACGCCCATCTTCTTCATTGGTTCCTGTTGCTGTCCTTTACAAATGCTGAATTTTCATTGGTGAATACACTTAATAGTCCATCCTTTTGGAATTTTGTATCCTCCCATGAGGACTGCCCATCTTACATGTGTTCTTAATGTTCAGGTTATTTATACTTAGAGAGAACTCTTTTTTTTAGTTGGCGTGCCTCTGCTCGTTAACTGTTTTGTTTACTTGTGCAGTGAAACATCTGTTGCATCATTTGTTTGCCCTTGCTTTATCTCCCCGTGCCTCCCCAGCACACCTCTCAACACTGCTTTGGTTGCTTCATATACCTTAATCTCCCTGGGCCTCCTCTCTCCCCCCCCTCAACCCCCCCCCACAAAAATGCTGCAGGCCCCCCACCACTCCTCCAAGGTCACTGTTATTTTGCTCGGTTTTTTTGTTACTTTACAAACACTTTCATTTATATATCGCACCTAGCCAGGGGCTCGGGGAAATTAAACAATCAGCCCATTATCACACGATGTTAAGCCTGACAGCAGACTTGAACCGAGCTCGTCAGTTGGCAGCTCTCATCGCTGATACATATCCTTTGCCTAGCCATGTTGCATGGTGCAGTACCATATATGGCCAAATGATGTCCCGAGGGCCACTTAGTGACAGCCTGTGGTACTGCACCCTCACAACACTGCTTGTTTTAATGTGGAGTCGGAACTGACATTTGTCACTCCCAGCTCTACGGCACCATTGCAGGTGTACAACATTATAAAAGTATTAAAAAATAAAAACAAAACGGAGTACTTCATTTTATTAAGATGGGGGAAGTATATCTATTGCAGAGGTTAACAACCCTGGGATTTATAAAGCCAATATCTCCAACTCCAACAAATGTGAGATCATTGCATTTCCAATGCTTGTTTAATGTGATGGAGCAGCTTCTGGACCCCAATGTCAACATGGATGACATGAGCAATCTGGATTGGGGTACTGCACTACCTGTGTAGTCTCTATCCCTTGAGATTTTCCCAATGCAGCACTTTCCTGTCAGTGGGGGCTTACCTTTTTTCTTATAATTCCAGTCACTCCTCCTACCAGGCACATTTCTACACCTTTACACAGTCGGATAGGTTTCCATATTCTCCAAAAGCAAGAGGTTTCTGCATGCATCCAGAAGTAGAAAGGCAACTAAGCATGGTTTTCATTCCTGGGTCTTCAGAGTATTTTATACTGATATGCAGGCACACGGGTCATCACTGGGTGAGTTGAGCCTTCGAACCTATTACTGGCTGAGGCTCACAAGACTTATCTTCCTCTTGTGGCCAAAATCAGCCAAACCGGGAGGTTGCACTCAATGTCAAAATGCTCCTTCAATACAATAGGAATATTCTAACCACTTCTGAAATATAATTGTGGGTTCCCAGCCCTGTTCTTTAAAGGACTGGTTTAGGCTGGCACTGGGGAATCTGGATTAGTCTCGCATTCTTAACCACTTCATAGGTGGGTGTTGATCACAGGTGGAAAATGGAGAGAAGGTGAGTTTCAATCTGGCAGGAGAAACCCAGCCACTTCTAAGGAAAATCGTGTAGTTAACTCTCCTGCTCCTCAGGCACTTCGAGTTTCAGGAAGGCAGGGTATGTCGATCTGTGGGCCAGCATGCCAAAAAGAACAATATCAGTCCTGCACAATGGAGAACATCATATTGTGCAGCACACTTAATAGAGTCCAGTGGACTCCAGCACTCAGTCCATTCATCATACAGTAAAACAATAAACACTATACACAAAAGCACACCCCTCCAAGGTAAACAGTCTGTCCAGAAGAGAATACGTAAAAAGACATAACCTTGACCATAATATTCGTTGCCACCACATGAATAGCCTGAAAAGAAAGGGTATAAAACAGATAAGTATATGCAGCAAAGAATCAGAAAGCCATGCAGCTTATGTTGCACTGAAAGATGCATTCTGAGAAAAAATAATAACATTTAAAAAAGTATTTTCCAGATAATGGATAGGACGAAGTCCAGACTGTGGCTACCTAGCTTATAACTGCTTTACCCAACCAATGATGAGACAGTTATAGACACAATGGATAATGTCATAAACCTACATTAAAACTTAATAGAACCTGAACTTAAGCGTCCAGAGATGCCTGAACCATATGCTAACTTTAAAAGGTTTTAGTTACACCAAATGTACCTGAATGGATATGGATATCGTTATTCTTTTGATGCCAACATCCTAGGTTATACTGATGAAAGTAGGTGCTGATACATGGGTTTAATGTTTCTGTTGTTGAGGACAGATAATTATGGCGCTTCGAAAAATAAAATGTGATATAATGGTAATTATAAGGTTTGTGCGGAGTACCAAGATTTCGTGAGGAGCATTGTATAAGGCACCACACTCAGTGTGCTTTTAATCTAAGCATAGCGAGTACAGAAGGTAGCCGTAGGGCTGTGTTTTAATTGTGTGATGAATGTTGCTGTTTAGAAGTAAGCTGCATCATAAAAGAAACTATTAATGACAATTAGCAAAAACGAACAATTACTTTTGGTCACACTGAGAAATGTTGTGGCGATTATTGTGCAAATCTAAAGATGCCATATACTGAAGGTATTAAACGAAGTACATTGTGTGAGGTACTTAATTTAGTTGAACATTCACATCTTGCGGGAGACATTAAGGCTTTGAAATATGCCTACAATAACTGGTGTCTTTACTTACCTATGTATTTTGTATTTGTATTGTATTTGGTATTTGTTGAGTGCACAACTCACCCTGGGGCATCTTGGAGCTAATTAGAGACTGAACTGCTTGCTGTCGGAAGACCTGGCTAGACAGGATTTTAAAACAGAAAAGTCTTCAGGTGTTCCTTGAAGGTGCCATACTGCGGAATGGATCGGAGAACCAGAGGGAGCTTATTCCAATATCTGGGAGCCAGATAGGAGAAGGCTCTCCCTCCAGTCCGAGTCAAACGGATTTGGGGAACTTTTAACAGATTCAGAGAAGTCGATCTAAGTGTCCTACTGGGACTATATTTAACCAGTTTATGTTGTAAATAACGAGGACCTTTGTCATTAAGGGCATTATGGGTTAGGCAACAGACCTTAAAAAAGGATCTCTAAGCCAGTGCAGTTCTCTGAGCAGCGGAACTGCTGGAGAGCCGGCCGGACGATTTAAAATCATTCTAGCGGCTGTATTCTGGACAATTTGCAATTTCGCCAGAAGAGTCTCCCCCGCTTCTGCCAGCAGGGCTTTGCCGTAGTCCAAACGGCTGGTTATCATAGCTTGTACTAGTGTCTTGTGATGGGAGATGGGTATAAACGGAAGTATTTTCCGAAGAAGTCGGAGACCATAGAAGCATGTGCTGGTCGTAGTCGCAATATGATCTTTCTTTGACAGGGAGCGGTCAATTTTTATTCCTAAATTCTTTATAGAGAGTTTAGGGGAAGGGGCAGAGCCCAGTTGATCAGGCCACTAGTCTTCCGTCCTGATGTCTGGGGCTTTCCCCATAAGCATAATTTCAGTCTTCCCTGGGTTCAATTGAAGGTGATTCATCGTGAACCAGTCTGAAATCAGCCTCATGCCATTGGCAAAGCGTATTTTTTCTTGCTCTGGACATTTCCCGATCGTGAACATCAGCTGAGTGTCGTCGGCGTATGAAACGATTTCAAAACCCAGCTGTTCCACAATCTGAGCCAGAGGGGCCATATATATATTGAAAATGGTGGGCCTCAGGCAAGAGCCCTGAGGAATACCCCTTTCGTTTTTTTTTATATATATTTTTATTTGTATTTTCATATTTACAAAAATATAATATAATATGACATATAACGAATAGGCAGTTATACGGGCGAGCCATTGGGTTTACATGGTTTACATTTGTGTCTGCCCAACATTTCTTCAGTCGGCTTAAAAACATTTAACATTGAACTAATGGGTAATTGCGTGTGTTCGTGTGTTATATATTAAAGACAAAACATAGATGTGTTTGGCGGCTGTTTAGTGTTAGATTACACACCCTGCGTTGTTAGCAGTTGCACTGCGTGTGCGGTAGATTTATGGAGGTTTGTAGGAGCTGAGGTATCAGTCTAGTGATCACAACATTGTGCGGTCGGGGCTCTTCCATGGTGTTTGTCTTAGTGCCGTGATGTCTGCTCCTCTTAGGAATGTGACCCAATTTAGCCACCCGTTGAATGTAGCTTTGGTTGGGTCTTTCCACTTGGCTAGTACTGTTTTGACTGCCGTCATCAGGAGGCAGTCTAGTAGGTGCCTGTCTTGTCATGTGGCTAGGTCTGTTGTGATATGAGCGGTGGTAGTTGTGGCGAACGAGTGTTGTAGAGTGCATCCTAGGGCTTCGCTGATGAAGCTTAGCACCTTCTCCCTAAATGTGCGAACCTTGTTACAATGGAAGATGAGGTGTGCGAGGTCTCCCCCTGCGGCTCCGCAGTTCCAGCAGTTGTCGTAGTCTTTCAGGCCTAGTTTTGCTAGGCGAGCTGGTGTCCAGAAAGCTTGGTGTAAAAGCCAGAATTTGGTTTGTGCTAGCACCAGGGAAATCATGTTTTTTGATGGGGCCTCCCAGAACGTTTGTAGTTCTTGTTCTGTGAGATTGGAGCCAAGTTGTGTTCTCCAATAGGTGTTGTTTTTTGTGTTTAACGTGGATGTTTTTGGGCGGAGGAGCTTGTATAAGTGCGAGACCTGGTGGCCTGAGTTGTTTATGATCTCCATTTATCTGAAGATTGAGGGTTTGTGTCCGGTTAGTTTAGATTTTGTTATGGCTGTCTTGATGGCTAAGCAATTGTAAAGTTCTACTTCGGGGAGGTCATGTCTGTTTTTTAGACTGTTGAAGGTTAGGGGTGGTCCTGCCTCTTCTAGCTGGGTTGGGTATGAGAGCCCTACTTTTTTCCACATGTGCATATCTAGGGTCTTTCCTCTGTATTTGATCTTGGGGTTGTCCCAGAGTGATTCCCAGGATGAGTTCCTGATGCTGACTTCGAGTTTCCTGTCTACTTTGAGCAGCGCTAGTTTACTGACCTTGAAGATCGGGTTATTCTTGTATGCCTGCTTGTTGGCTGTGAGGAGAGTTAGGGGGTCTGCATTGTTTAGAATGGCCTTCTCTATAGACAGACAGGTTGGTGTGTAGGGCTCCTTGGGCAGTACCCAGTGCATTCCTTGTCTGGCTATAAAGGCTTTCTGGAATGTTCTCCGGTCTGCCACGTTGAGGCCCCCTAGCTTTTTGCACAGTCTGAGTTTCTGGAGGCTAATTTTGGGTTTTTTGTCACTGTGAGAAAGTGGTTCTATATATACTGGACAATAAGGCAGTACAGTGTGTATAGAGTCCACAAACCCCAAAGGTATAACAGAGGTTAAAGTCAGAACTGACCTTACTCTCCAAAGTGGTAGCTTGGTCGAGCAGTAAGGCTGTACCAGAGGACAGTGTAAAGCATTTGTTGTACACACTCAGTCAGCAAAGGGGTTCACACACTCAAGGACTGACCTCCAGGCCAATTGTTTTTATATCCGCAGATACAGGTGTTTTATTTTTTAGAACCAACAGTTATAAAAATATACTTTTCTTGTTATGAGTACTCTCATGTAATTACTTTGCAAAGGAGCAATAAAGTTTGTGTACACAATTAATACAGTATTGACAGTAAGCAACCCAATCCTAAAACACACTATAGCATTGAGCTCAATGGGTTTTCCACATGTAAGTACTGTTGATTACTATATAGATTACTTTAGAAGTCCCAGGACTAGATCTTAGATTCAGTCCTGGGGTCTAAGCTGAAACCAGATTAGCAAAAACGTTTTAGTTACTGTAGTGAATTTTCATGAATATAAAGCTGTTTTAAAAGTTCACACTTAGAAACTTTTCAATGGAAATCTGACAATGTTATTCAATGGGAGGAAATTCAGGTTGCAGGTAAAGTACGATCTCGTTACTTTTGTTATCCAGTACTGGTCTCCTAGAGCCAGCAGTGGGGTCTTAACTCAAAACAAGTAGGTAATTGCGTTTCAGTATTTCGTGTGATTCTTAAAGAATATTTCAAGTTTTCAAAAGTAGACACAGAAGAAATTTCATAGAAAAGCAGACTGGTTCCTATGGAGAAAATACAGATTACCATTAACCCCGCTAGGGATTACTTTTGCAGTACTGGGCTGAAAGGTACAGTACTGGCTTCTCCCCTGATCACAGGTGAGTACTTCCCAATTCGGACTTTGGCTCATTTTATGTGAATATTTTTAGATTTCGAAACTTCACACTTAGAAAATTCTCGAGTCAAAATGAGTCAATATTATTCAATGGCAGGTAAGTAAATTACTGGTTTCCAGGTGAGTACTTGGTTGGTGAAGTTAAGGTTCTGGGCATAGACTCAGGGATCCCCCAGGTTCAGGTAAGTACAGTTAGTTCACTCCCAGCGGCACAGGGGCGGCCGGGTGCAGAGGTAGGTAGGCCCAATGATATCCAATGAGGGAAGAGGGCCTTCGGTTAGTGGCTGCTGGCTAGCAGGCCACGAGGCTATGGGAGCTGGGCTCCTGGTCACTTGCTCAGGGCAAGGGGGAAAGTAGTATAGGTCACAGGGGTCACAGCCAGCAGCACTCGGGCGGCTGGGTGCAGGGTGCTTTTGAGCCGTCGGGCGCTCAATGTTATCCAATGAGGATCTTGAAAAGGGAACAAAGGCTGCAGGTTCGGGGACGGAGACTCACCAGGGGCGACCAGCACTTCGAGAGGTAAGTTGGGATCTTGGAGCACAGGTAGTTACCCCAAAGGGATGCACAGGGGGCTGTAGGGCACCGGGTGCAAGGGTGTCTTTGGGTGTCGGAAAAGCTTACCCTCTGCTGGTCGCGGTTGGGGTGACCCCTGGTTCTGGGTCTGCAGGCGTCGGCTGGTTCGTCAAGGAGGGTCTTTGGGCGCTGGATTTCGGGTCCCAGTCGCCGGGGAGACATCCTCGTGGTCTTGGTTCGGGTTGGCCCGGCCGGGCTCGGCTGGTGCAGAGTGGGCTGGTTCAGAGCTTCCTGATGGGCACCAGGTGGGTTGTTGCAGCAGAGCCTCTGCTGATGGGAGTCCCAATCTTCAAGAGGGTCAAGGCAGGCAGGTCCTCTGGGTGTCCCAAGGTTGCTGTCCGCGGGGGTCGCCGGGTTTAGGCAGGAGCAGGTTCCAGGATCAACAGGCCGGTAGGGCTGGGGCCAAGTCAGTTGTTGTTGTCCTGTTAGCAGCTGCACGGCGAGTCGTCTTCTTCTTTTACTACTTTTTGGTATCTGGATCTGAGGAAGGAAGGTTCAGGGAGCCCCTAAATACTGAATTTAGGGGTGTTACAGGTAGGGCAAGGACAGGGACCAATGGGTCCCTGCCCTGGGGTGAGTACATCCCCTAGAATGCTCCTCTCCTGTGGGAGGCGGGCAGGAGCCTCGCTGTGATTAGGCAGGGCTCCCCATCTCCAAGATGGCCGGAGCCCGGGGTCGTGATTCACCTTGTCTCCCCCACCTGAGGGGTGGGGTTGGCACAGGCTGGCACACCCCCCTTCCTGACGTAGTTTTTCCCGCCAGTCTTCCCGCCAGAGTGGGGGGGCAGGACTGGTGGGGGCTGGTTGCTGGGTACAGCAAATGGTCTAGAGAAGCTCACAGAGGCGGCATGCCTTTGAAGCTTCCCCCTGCCCATCCTGGGGAGGAGACCTAGCACCAAGCCCAGGATGTGCATTGTTGCAGGCCCAGGAGAGCGGGGGCTCTCCTACCCAGGGGTCCAGCAACATGTCTGTTGTGTGGCAGCCTCTGCAGCCACTCAGCCAGACGTGGATTGTAAGTTAGGTTTTCAGGGGGCATCTCTAAGATGCCCTCTTGTGCATTTTACATTAAATCTTACACTGGCATCAGTGCGAGTTTAATGTGCTGAGAAGTTTGGTATCAAACGTGTCAGTCTTCAGTGTAGCCATTATGGTACTGTGGAGTTCGTAATGACAACCTCCCAGCACCATATACTCTTAATGGCATCACTGCACTTACAGTGCCCAGCAATGGCCCTGGTACTGTAGGGGCACAGGGCTCATGCACCTGGGTCCACACCACTGGCATAGGGCACCCAGCTAGAGGGGTGTCTGATGTATGCCAGGGCAGTGGGTTTGTGGGCATGGCATACAGGGATGTGTGCCATGTCGACTCTTTGTTTAGTTCTGTACCTAGGCACTCACCCTGCCGAAGGCAGTGTGTGGTACCCAGGTACAGGGCCCCTAAGGGTGGCACAATAAGTGCTGCAGCCCGGTCTTCTCTGGTCACCATGCCCTGGGTACCTAGGGTACCATTTACTAGGAGCTGATAGATGGCCAGAGATGCCAATTGGGTTTTGTTTCAACACTGTTTTTAGGGAAGGAACACAGGCCCTGGGTACCTGGTTGGCAGGAGCCCAGGGTACACTCAGTCAAAGCACATCAGCAATTCAGAAAAAAGTGGGGGCATACCAAGGCAAGAAAGATGGCACTTTCTCACAATATCTGTAGGAGACAAAAGCAAATTCAAAGTTGTGTGCTGCTCAAAAATCAAAGGAGCCAGAAATATCGACTAAATAGAGCGTTAAAAAATGGCAGGCAGGCGAGTACAGCGCTGAAGCGGGCCACTTCGGATAGAGAGTTGGAGTCCCAGCTTACGGATGGGGAATGGAATAAATCTCAGGCGCTGGTGTGGGAAGTAGCTGGCAATGCCCGATTTAGGCTGGTGCACTTTTACCACCTCTGTAGGGCATATTTGACTCTTGAGCGCTTGCACAGGGTTTACCCAATATGCCTGGTGAGCTGTGCTAGGTGCAGTGATAACCCAGCAGATTTCAGACATGTTGCATGGGACTTCGCCCTGTTAGATACGTTTCTGGGGTGAGATACAACAGGAAGTGAGGTGTGACGAAATTAGCTGTGGACTGCACAGCCTAAGATTGTCTATTGAGGCTGTTGCCTCTTCCCAAAAAGGAGAGAGAAAACAGGAGCCTGTTCACCCAGCTGGGCCTAGTGCTAGCATGACGATGCATTGCCATACACTGGGCCTGCCCCAACTCTACCCAAATAGAGGGCTGACTATTTGGGGTGGGTGGCCACAGAAGAGTGCCGTCTCCAGAAGGCACGTACTGGAGAACACTCGGAAAGGGACCTAGAGTGCTGGGGTTACATGCAGGATACGCTGGGTATGACACAGCCCTGCGTAACGGTATAGGTTTGGCCATACCAGGAGGAGGAGGAGGCACGGCTTCTGTGATCCCCGGCTCTGAAGCTGGGCTGATTGAGTAGGTGCTGCTTTTGCATGGCATGTGAGCTAACCTGCCCTCTCCACTATTAATGGGATCAGATCCTGAAGATAACTGGCATAGATTTATGCGTAACTCTCTCACGAACACTTGTGAATAGATGGATGCCTTGTTCTTGGATGTGCCCATCCCCCACAGCCCCCCATGTGTATCTGATCTCACCTTGGAATTCCTGCTCCTGTACCTACTATGTATATAGTGTGTAATTGCTTGAAGATCCTATGCTGCACTGTTGATTTCTGTATTGGCTTGAAAATTGAATAGACACATTTGTTTTGGCTTTGTCATTTTTTTTTGTAAAGTTAATTTGTATACAATAATATAGCCTGCTATGGTATGGCATTTTATGACCTGTCATTGTATGGCATGGCCTGTAACTGTGTAATATGGCATGGTATTTTATTGTGTAAGCATGAGGAACCCCTGAGTTCTTACAACCTCAGAAGACACCTCAACAGCATGCCCACAGGTAGATGGCTTGGGAATAGTATTCAACCTCAGTTTTCATGATGCAATGTGATTCAAGGCACTCAAACAAATCCAAAATACAGTTAATTAAGTACGGAATCAATAAGAGTTAGACACTTTTTAAAGATTTATGAAAGATTCAGAAGTGTACAATACGGAAATCATGTGATCATCTCAGTAAGAGGGCAATACAGAATAATAAGCACAATCTGAAACATTTTAAGTTCCAAATGAGAAGCAGAATCAGTAAAAACAAAATCGGACAACATCCCTAGTAGCATCAAAAAGGTCTCAGGACAGTTCTGCTCGCCCCCAAAATCGAGTGTGTATATAGGAAATCTAGTCGTAGAACATAACTAAAACCAGTGGCATTCGGTATGGCTCACTGGAGGTGAGGCGGGATGTGGTAGGACGATCGGAAAGAACAAAAAACTTCCCTCGAGGCCGGGTCCCACGTCTCCTCTGCTCCTGGAACAGGAAGCAGGCAGCCAGGCTCCCTCCCCTAAGCCAATCACAACGTTGCTTTGTGATTAATGGCGCTCAGCCAGGGGCTGGAGGGGTCAACATGTTCTCCATGCAGGCTGTAATGCTGCCTGCATGGAGAACAAGGAAGTGCACATGACTGGTTTTGGTGGCTCGAGACGGCCGACCAGTCATTGTGCACTTTAGGAGTGGGCAAACCACTCGCAGAGCAGCCCGCCCACCGCAAAGCAGCAGAAAACGAGACATAAAATGACAATGACTTCAAGTTATTCTCATTTTATGTTTCTCACTGCTTAAAAGCAGTGGGGAGATGCTCCTCCGCCATAGCAGAGGAGCCGCCCTTACTAAAACTGCTAATTCATCATGGTGTGAGCAAACAAATTACAATTTCAGGAAATCACCGCACAGTTTGTTAAACGTCATATTGCCTTAACACCTAAGCACTCTCTCACTACATGAATATTTATTCAGCCTTTCTATACTAATGTCATTCAGAAATGGCAGAATAAACTAGTTTAAAAAAACACCAAATTATTGTGAGTGAATGCAGTACAGTGACCTAGCGAAAGAGACCGTGAATGGCTGCAATATTACTTGAAACCATGTTGGAAAAGTTTTGTTTGGGAACAATGCCAGTGGAAATAAATGAACATTGCTTGACTGTGTGCAGCAGAAATAATAAAGAGTGAAACAAGATGGTGTTGAGGCCTAGTAAGCATAAGCCTTAAGCTACTTAACCATGTCATAGTACAATCAAAGGAAAAGAAATAGCATCTAAGTGTACACATGTAAATTTGAGTGTAGATTTATATTCTGCACAATGTTATTAATGCACAATGCCATAAATGTACAAACACACACAATTCTATAATATGGATGGTGTGGCTTAGCGTGGTATGTCATAGTATGGTATGGCCTGGCATTATATAGTATGGCATGACATGGGCCGACATTGTATGGTATGATATGCAATAGCCTGCTATTATATTGTACGATATGGCCTGGCGAAATAAGTCAAGTATTCTTCTTGAATGTAGTTCGAAGTTTATTTAATAAGTAAGATCATTCACCCATCTCACAGAGCGTCCTCTTGTCAGATGATCGGCAACTGATTAAAGCCATTCGAACATTCTCACAACAGTGCTGCATGCATGAGCCACAATTCAAATGAACATAGCAACATAAACAATACATTAGGCATCACACGCCTAACATTCTTGCATGGCGCGTGATACCAACTAAAATAATAGAACTAGAACTATGTAACCCATTACACCTGAGTAATCTTGTCATTGTATGGTATGGTATGGTTTGTCATTGTATAGAATGGTATGACCTGTCGTTGCATAGTATGGTATTTCAGGTCACTGGAATCTGGAGCCCCATTGTAGCCGATATTTCAGGGCCACACACCTTTGACTATGCAATTGCAGAAGTGAAGCTACTCTAACTCACCTAAAGGAAAACACTCAGATTTGTGGATTAAAAAATAATAGTCAGGAAGTGGGCTCTGCATCGATTTATTAGGGAGCATTAGAACATCTGTCATTCCTCGACTGGATGCGCACCAGCAACTATATCACTGCCCCCACCCAACACATGACACAGACTCCACCCTACAGTCAAACGACTCATGATCACTATCCAATCAAATGGTGGAGGCAGCGAAAGCAAAAAAAATATCAAAAATGCAAGTCATGGGAAATCCAGATTGGCCACCTGTAGCTTAGAGGGCAGATTCAAACTCCATTCTTACCTATCCCAGTGCTGACATGGGCAGAACTGAAAGGCACAGTGGGGACTGTTGCAATGGTTGACACCAGAGTCGTTTTGAAAGCAGCCATATTGAAGAGATTGAATTGAAAGATTCTAGGCAATGAAGAACAAGGCTTTTACGTGGACAATCTAAAAGTGACCCAAACCAGGCTTACCTGCAGCTCCTGGAAGGAGGACAGACAGAAAAGGAGATCAGTCACAGAAGCGAATTTATGGAAATACCTGGGAGTGTGGAAAGGAACTTCATATACCCTAAGAGTTGAACCCTTGTGTCCCCATATGCCCTCAAGCTTCTTATGTGTTGCTGAGGTGCGAAGTGGAAACAACAGAAAGTAAACAGAGCTGGTGTGCTTCCTGTTCCTACTGCTGCATACATGACCCCAAGAACAGGGAGGGGGTTGCTAGGGTGAGACATGGGGAGCAGCACCTGCCCTTAACTACCCTTAATTCATCCCTGTGGAAGAATCCAACAATGAAAAGACTGGCGAGTGAGCTGCAAGCACGTCTAGAAACAAGCATTTGCAATGCAATCGTTCTCGCAATGGTGAGAGTTAGAGCTGTTGGTGTTGTAAATGAGAATGTCTTCTACCAATGTGTTTCTGTTTGCAGTGGAGTGGAGTGGATGTATGCCATTTGAGTGCAACTATGTGGGTTGAAATGTTAGTTGTGGAAATGTGTGCAGTGGAATTGTGTGGTGTGTAGTGTATTTGTTAGTTTTATCAATATTATCCACGCTATTATTTTCATTATGTGCCTATTTGAATTATAATATTACTGCCACTGTAATGAGATATTAATTATAATTAGAAACTATCTGCAACACGTGTTCCTGTTTACTTCTTGATATCTAAACGCCGTGACGTTATTAACCTGGGTCCAACAAAATCTCCGATATACCAGATTGGATAACATGAGTTCTATATTCCAAATACACGTTACCGGGCTTCAGAAGCAGGCGGGATATTTTACATGACATTTTACAGCAATGCTGCCACTGCAAGATAGAAAGATTCTTCACTTCTTTCCTCGCTTATTTCAAGTTTTGTGGACCCAATTCCGAAATGGTGGCAAAGTGGAGAAACAGAAGTGTATTTCCAAAGAGGTTACCCATTCAGCAAGCAAATAAACACTGCACACCAGAAGAAGCCGTTCAACAGGATACTGTTGGCAATACACTTTTACTCGGGTATTGCCCATTATATACTTCTCGAGGTACGAGTACTCTCGTAAATACTTTGCAGAGGAGCAATACGTTTGTACACACAATAATTACAGGATAGTTAATAAGCAATACAGTTCTGAAACACACTCTAGCATTGAATTCAATGGGTTATTCATAGGAAAGTACAGTTGATTACTTTATGGATTACTTTGGTAGTTCCATGACTAGATCTTAGATTCAGTCCTGGGGTCTAAGCTGAAACCAGACTAGCAAAAACGTTTTAGTTACTGTGATGAATTTTCCTGAATATAAAGCGGTTTTAAAAGTTCACACTTAGAAACTTTTCAAGATGATTCTGACAATGTTATCCAATGGGAGGAAATTCAGGTTACAGGTAAAGTACGGTCGCGTTACTTTTGTAACCCAGCACTAGTCTCCTAGGGCCAGCACTGGGGGCTTAACTCAAAACAGGTAGGTAATCGCGTTTCAGTATTTCGTACAATTTTTAAAGAATATTTGCAGTTTTCAAAAGTAGACAGAAGAAATTTCATAGAAAAGCAGACAATGGGTTCCTATTGAGAAAATACAGGTTACTAGTAAACCTGCTAGGGATTACTTTTGCGGTTCAGTACTGGGCTGAAAGGTACAGTACTGGCATCTTTCCTGATCACAGGTGAGTATTTTCGAATTCAGACTTTGGCTGATTTTATAGGAATACTAGCTTACCCGTCACGCGTTGCTGCGATCTCAGAAGAAAGGACATTTAAGGAAACTTGTTATGATAACATTCAATTTACATTGTGTCATTTTTATTGAAACGTATTCATTTTAAATATGGAAAACATTTCAAAGTGTTGTTTTAATTCTGTTTTTTTATTCGAGTGCTTGTGGATACACGATATTTTTTGTTTTTCCGTCTGGTGCGAAGACAAATAAATTAGGTTTTCCGACGCGTGAGCTGGCCACATACAGTTGTCTATGTGAGATGCACGGATTCTCCAAATCTAGTCCGCACACTTGCAGCGATTGTCCTAGTGCTTTGTTGATGGTCATTGCAAAAGCGAGTCGCACCGGAAAGTGTAAACGGTCAGTATTGGAAAGATTATGAGGGCCCTGGGTGGCCGGGGGGGCCGATATTTAACAATTTTTTAAATTTTGTTTTTGCCAGAAACCTTCGCGGGAGTGTACTCAACAACTTCCCAAAGTTTCATGCCAATCGGATGAATGGTGTAGTAATGCATAAAGGACAAACGGACATACTTTGGTTTTTATATATATATAGATTTTCAGTTTTCAAAACTTCACACTTAGTAAATTTTCGAGTCAAAATGGGTCAATGTTATCCAATGGCAGGTAAGTGAATTACCGGTTTCCAGGTGAGTACTTGATTAGTGAAGTTAGGGTTCTGGGCATAGACTCCGGGGTCCCCCAGGGTCAGGTGAGTACAGTTAGTTCAGTCCCAGCGGCACAGCGGCCCGGTGCAGATGTAGGTAGGCCCAATGTTATCCAATGAGGGAAAGGGGGCCTTTGGTTGGTGGCTGCTGGCTAGCAGGCCACACGGTTCTGGGAGCTGGGCTCCTGGTCACTTGCTCTGGGCAAGGGGGGAAGTAGGATAGGGCAAAGAGGTCACAGCTAGCGGCACTCGGGTGGCTGGGTGCAGGGTGCTTTTGAGACGTCGGGCGCTCAATGTTATCCAATGAGGATCTTGAAAAAGGAACAAAGGCTGCAGGCTCGGGGACGGTGACTCTCCAGGGGCGACCAGCACTTCGAGAGGTAAGTTGGGATGATGGAGCACAGGTAGGTACCCCAAAGGGAGGCACAGGGGGCCACGGGGCGCCGGGTGCAGGGGTGTCTTTGGGGGTCGGAAAAGCTTACCCTCGGCTGGTCGCGGTTGGAGTGGCCCCTGGTTCTGAGTCTGTAGGTCGTTGGCTGGTTCGTCGAGGAGGGTCTTTGGGCACTGGACTTCGGGTCCCAGTCACCGGGGGGGATGTCCTCGTGGTCTTGGTTCGGGTTGGCCCGGCCCGGGCTTGGCTGGTGCAGAGTGGGCTGGTCTGGAGCTTCCTGGTGAGCAACAGGTGGGGTGTTGCAGCAGAGCCTCTGCTGATGGGAGTCCCAATCTTCGAGAGGGTCAAGGCAGGCAGGTCCTTTGGGTGTCCCAGTGTTGCTGTCCGCGGAGGTCGCCGGGATTAGGCAGGAGCAGGATCCAGGATCAACAGGCCGGTAGGGCTGGGGCCAAGTCATTTGTTGTTGTCCTGTTAGCAGCTGCGCGGCGAGTCTTCTCCTTCTTGATCTTTCTTCTTTTGATATCGGGATCTGAGGAAGGAAGGTTCAGGGAGCCCCTAAATACCAAAGTTAGGGGCGTTACAGGTAGGGCAAGGGCAGGGACCAATGAGTCCCTGTCCTGGGGTGAGGACACCCTCTAGCCTGCTCCTCTCCTGGGGGAGGGGGGCAGGAGCCTAGCTGGGATTAGGCAGGGCTCCCCATCTACAAGATGGCCGGAGCCCGGGGTCGTGCTGCACCTCGCCTCCTCCACCTAAGGGGTGGAGTTGGCAAAGGGTGGCACACCCTCCTTTCTGACGTAGTTTTTCCTGCTAGTCTTCCCGCCAGAGTGGGGGTTGAACGGGTGGGGGGCCAGTTGCTGGGTACAGCAAATGGTCTGGAGAAGCCCTCAGAGGCGGTATGCCTTTGAAGCTTCCCCCGTCCATCCTGTGGGAGGACACATATCACCTCGCCCAGGATGTGCATTGTTGCAGGTCCAGGAGAGCGGGGGGCTCTCCACCCAGGGGTCCTGCAACATGTCTGCTGTGTGGCAGACTCTGCAGCCACTCAGCCCAGACGTGGATTGTAGGTTAGGGTTTTGGAGGGCATCTCTAAGATGCCCTCTCATGCATTTTACATTAAATCCCACACTGGCAACAGTGCAGGTTTAATGTGCTGAGAAGTTTGGTATCAAACTTGTCAGTCTTCAGTGTAGCCATTATGGTACTGTGGAGTTCGTAATGACAACCTCCAGCACCGTATACTCTTAAATGTCATCACTGCACTTACAGTGCCCAGGAATGGCCCTGGGTACTGTAGGGGCACAGGGCTCATGCACCGGTGCCCTCGCCTCTGGCATAGGGCACCCAGCTAGAGGGGTGACTTAGGGGAGAGGGGTTGGCCTAACGGCTAAGGCCATAGGCGAGAGGGGTTGGCCTAACGGCTAAGGCGCTCGACCTCGGACCTGGGGATCTGGGTTCGAGTCTCGGTAACGACGCCAAAAACCCCCTGTGATTCTGGGCAAATCACTTAATCTCCCCGTGCCTAAAAAAATGAAAGTGTGTCCTCATGTAACGTAACTGGTGCTATGTAAAGCGCTCTGATAACTGATTTGGTTCGGTTCGGTTCTAGTTCGCGCTATATAAAACTCTGCCATTAAAAAAAAGAAGTATGTCAGGGAAGTGGGTTCTGTGGGCATGGCACACAGGGATGTGTACCATGTCGACTCTTGGTTTAGTTCTGTACTTAGGCACTCAGCCTGCAAAGACAGTGTGTGGGTGCCAGGGTACAGGGCCCCTGAGGGTGGCACAATAAGTGCTGCAGCCCTCAGGGGTCTTCTCTGGTCACCATGCCCTGGGTACCTAGGGTACCATTTGCTAGGGGCTAACAGGTGGCCAGAGGTGCCAATTGGGTATTTTGTTTCAGCATAGCTTTTCTTTTTAGGGAAGGAACACAGGCCCTGGGTCCCTGATTGGCAGGGACCCAGGGCACACTCAGTCAAAGCACATCAGCAGTTCAGAAAAAAGTGGGGGCATACCAAGGCAAGAAAGATGGCACTTTCTCACAGTCACGCCATATTAACTTGTTTAGCATCCGGGCAATTTGTTTGTGGAAATCGTCTGTGAAAGCCAGGGGAGGATTCCAGCAAGATGGTCAACTATGGGAGTGATCATCATCTTGACAGTGTCTACTCTCCCCCACCAGGTGATGAATTTGGGCGACCAGGTATTTAGCAGATCTTTGATCTTTTCTAGAGTGGTTTTCTCGTTCTGTTCCAGGGTCGATCTTAGCGTTCTACAGAAGGGGATGCCTAGGTTTTTGACAGAGCAAGGTTCCCACACTAGTCCGGGTGAGCCTAGTACTTCTCTGTTTGTATGTATGTTGTTGCATTCTGATTTGTCTCTGTTGAGTTTGTAGCCTGAGTGTTTTGCGTATATATCGATAGTGTGCATGAGTGCAGGTATAGATTGAGCGCGTTTCTCTGTTATTATGAGCAGGTCGTCTGCGTAGGCAGCTAGTTTGGCTGTAGTGTTGTTTATGTTTACCCCCGCTATATGGTTGTTTTCTGTGATGTTCCTGATTAGGCGTTCGAGGGCGAGAAGGAACAGCAAAGGAGATAGAGGACAACCTTGTCTCGTTCCCCTTTTGAGGTTAAAGGGGGGTGAGGTCGCTCTGTTGATTGCTATCTGGGCCTTGGGGGATTTGTATAGAGCCATGACTTTCCACATGAAGTTTTCCCCCAGGTTTAGAACTTGCATGGTTTTCTCTAAGAAATGCCAGGATACCCTGTCGAAGGCTTTTTCTGCATCTAACGTGATGGCTACCGTGGGGTTGACTGTTTTGGAGGCGAATTCTATGACTTGGCAGAGGAGTCTCGTGTTATCGTGGGACATGCGAGTTTTTAGATAGCCTACCTGTGAATTACCAATTAGCTGTGGCAGCACTTTATTTAGTCTTGAGGCCAGGACTTTGGCATATAGCTTGCAGTCTAGGTTTATGAGAGATATAGGGCGGTAGTTTTTGGGCCATTGAGGGTCTTTATTTTCCTAATAAAATAACTATTATGATGCTTGTGACATGGATTCTGTGACTACCCCCTCTTCTCCTCAGTGATTACAGACTTTTCCTAGCACTGGGCTTAGTTGATCTTGGAAGGTTTTGCAAAAGGTTGCAGTGTAGCTGTCTGGACCAGGGGCTTTACTGTCTTTTAGAGCCCTGATGGCTGAGGTGATCTTGCTGGTTTTTATTTCCTGACCTAGTGCCCTTGCTTCCTCTTCCGTCACCTTCGCGATGGTTGCTGCGTGCTGTTTCTCTATCACCTAGGGCATGTCTATTCGCTATTGTGACCTCCCAGTTGTTGCGGCCGTGATGGTTTTTGTCTTGTTTAGGGCGTGATTGGTCGCGCTCGTGGCCTCCTTTGTTGACTTTAGAGGCCCCCCCTTTCGTCTGCATTGGCTAGAGCAGCCCGAGGTGGCAGGATGGTAATGCCCAATGTTGGTTACGAGATCGCTCTTTGTTGTGCTGGACTGTGTGGTGTCATTTTAGTTCTGCAAGAAGCAAGATGGCGGTGTCTGTAGGTAGTAACGGTTTCACCCTACGTTTTCTCCTGGGCTGATCACTCTTGGTTATGCAGCTTGTTGTAATATCTATCTCCCTCTTTGCGTTCCGATGGTGTTGGCGTTGAGGAAAATGCTTTGTGCGACCGGGCACCCCTGCGTTGTTTGTAGGTTTTTGTTCTGTCCCCTCCCGCGCTATTCAAGATGGCGGCGCCCTTCGATAGCTTCAGTTTTGCCTCCACTTTTTGGCGGGTCGGTCGTCGCTGTTATGTGCTGTTGCTTTAACTTTTCCCCCTATAGTGGATCTGTAGCTGGTGATTTCTTCCCAATATAGCTGCTCCTTATGGTCTCGCTTGTCTGTGCGCTGGGGCGGGGGGTGTATGAGCACTGGCCTCTCGCTGGGTGGTAAGGATGGGTCAATTCAATGAGTGGCTGTCCCTATTTGGATACACAAAATTCTTTTCTATTTCCAGCATGGGGGAGTTTATCTCAAACCTCATCCACAACTCTTTCGATTACCATTTGGTTACTTTGCTGTTGTGTATCCTAATTCAAAATAAAAATAGAACCTACCATCAACCGTCCACCCATCAACTAAAAAAAGTGTGGAAAGGAAAAAAGGCACCTCACGGTTGCAACACCAAGGGGGGAAAAGCTGACTGGTACTAGCCAGCAGACCCCACTTCTCATCATTGGCTACCTTCTTTCCAAAGAAGAAATGTGTGTGCAATTGAGAAAGACCACAACCCAATGAAACAAAAATAAGATAGAACATATTTATGTTCTATCTTATTTTTGTTTCATTGGGTTGAGGTCTCTCTCAATTGCACACATTGCATAAATATGTTCTATCTTATGGCGGGTCGGGCGTCGCTGCTGTTTGCCGTTGCTTAAAATTACCCCCGTAGAGGATCTGTATACTGTTGCAGTCTGGGCCTCGGTTGTGGGTCTGCAGGGCCTTTGGTTCGTATTGTGCCCCCCCCCCCCTCCCTCTGGAGTGTCGCTGATGTTTCTCCTCGCAATATGGCTACGCCCTGCGCTTTCGCTTTATCTACGCATTGGTGGTGAGCGCCGATCGGTTCTTGTCGGGATCCAGGATCCGAGCAGTTAGATTTACTGTTTAGGGCGGGGGGGGGGGACCGGGGGGAGGGGGACAGCGGAGGGGGGGGGCGGTTCGAGCACTGACCTCTTGTTGGGTGTTTCTTGGATGTCGGATATTTGTGCCAGTGCCTCCGTTTCGCCTCCGACTTTTCCCTGTTTCTCTGTTACTCTGACGTCGCCATTTTGTTTTCTTTCCCCTGGGTAGAGATCTTTTTCTTGGAATCGATATAGTAGTTGATGTCGAATGCTTTGGGTTTCGTTTGGTTCGCTGGAGTCGATATCGGGCTCGTTATTTATCCTGGGTGTAGCGGAGCGCTGGACTCAGGCAACTCTCCTCATTGCCGTCCAAGCCACGCCCCGGAACCCCCCCTTTCTAAAGGCATTTTTGCCGAGGAATAAGGCCCTAACGTAACGGTTTGTGCTCTTCCTGACAGAAAGTGTAGCAACCATTTTAAGGCAGTTCCTGTGAATCCGCAATTTGATAGTGTCTCCGCTAGCTTAATGTGAGAGATCGTATCGAAAGCTGCGGAGAGATATAAGAGAATCAGTATTGCGGAACTCCCGAGTCCTATAACAAGAACTGCCCAGAATTCTAAGTTATTAAATGTTATCTAATGGATTCCACTTCTGCTGAGTTTCTAATTACCTGTAGAAAGCCTTTACTTCTCGTCCACCACCTACCTTAAGAGAGTCAAGCCCTAAACGGGAGTGCTGCATCATAAGGTGTGAGGGCAAAAGAATAGTGGATTCAGGACATCAGCAGTGGACTAATGCAACCCTGGCAGTTATTGTCGGTAACCTC
The DNA here is from genome assembly GCF_964261635.1 of Lissotriton helveticus. Lineage (NCBI taxonomy): Eukaryota > Metazoa > Chordata > Amphibia > Caudata > Salamandridae > Lissotriton > Lissotriton helveticus. Next base: position 982,602,433 of record NC_136061.1, on the reverse strand, counting down.
GGACTGCCCTTGGTAGTCAAGAAAACCATTTTACCAATGCTTACTTTGGGCTAGACTACTAATGTGTTTTATTTTTCTAACCACCCTTATTACCATTTTTCATGAACAATTAACATCACACAATAATGAAAAGCAGGTCAATTACTTGAAACATTTTTAGCACCATCTCAGTGCGGCTATAGAATCGATGACTCTGGACAAGTGACTAAAGGGAGTATATAATACTAGTCAGGATTAGTTATGCGTGCCTCACTGTAATCGACAACACTTGGGTGGTATAACATTTAATCAACAAAAACAGAGCTGGAGGCAGGTAGATTATTAAGTTGTGATTTGCGAGGGATGGCAGAGCTAGTAGCACTGTCAAGTACTAATGCGAGGCCTGTGATCTGGGGTATTTGGCCTATTTGCCTATTAATCGTAGTTTAAAACAAACCACTATTCTATTTTCCTTCGACCTCTTGCATATGCCCAAGGCACAGACCTCTCAAGAACTCAATGAAGGTAAAACTGTGAGCCAGCCAACTGCTGCGTCACCGCTGACCAATATGGTCCCAAGAGAGGCAGCTCCACAGAATATGGCAGAGGTCCGTCCGGCAGAGCACCACAGCATGGGAGGTGGGAAATATATTGCTGCTCCTCGAAGGGGAGAGTGCTCTGTGCAATGAAATTGTATTCATTTAAATTTGGCATTGCGCATGACTATGTATCAATACTTTAATGCTCTGGTCAATTATTTGACTTAAAGCAACACATTTCCTACCGCTAACCATCATATATAAAGTTTGCAGAAGAGTATTTGTTCCAGGCTTGCTATATGACACAACTGGCAATGCAAGAGAAAGTGTCCTTCATAAAGGTCAAATTGCTCCCTGAGCCTGTGAAAGTGTAGGAGCTGGCCGTCCAGAAAGACATCATCTAGAGTTAAAATGCCAGCCTCCTTCCAATGGTGTAAATCCTGCATGATAATGCACACTTGTTGTTTGGGGAGATCAAGTCATGGTAGTATAGGGGCTTAAGAAGTTGCGTATTTAGTAATGAGCAAGCCCCTGGCAGGGCATCGCTGTGATAAACGCACCAGGTGAGGGTAATCAAGTCAGAGCTTGATGTCTGGAGCATCAGTTTGCATATTTCTTCGCCAAGAAAGGGTTGTCTGGTAGGGTGTCTCATGAAGCAGGGACCCAAAAGCCAGCAAGACAACCATTGCAGCTATGCTGCTAAATAGTAATGTTTGAAGTTGAAGGGGTCCTATTCCAGCTGGGTCAACCGAAGTCATAGCTACCCTGTGACTGCCTGTATGCCAGGTACGTTGTTCCAGAAGAGCATCAAGCTCCCAGAAGAGATTCTGGATAAGCAACAATAGGATAATCGCAAGGTTGTTAGCGACGGATGAGAGTAGAAGCATCTTCCATAAGGTCATGTATGCCCACTGCCCTGGGAAAGTTGCCTTCTAAAAGGCCCTGTTCAGAATTATATATACAAATACCCAAGCAGTGGAATGAGACACTGTCCCAGCTGGCCGAATCTCCCCCCAAGCCGAGTTGTACAGAGAGGCCTATTAGACATATTGGGAATAAGCAAGATTTCTGCCAGTTTACTAAGAACCCTGATGCCAACCCGAACTCCCCAATGAGCTGAGCAATCCCAGAGTGGTCCCCCACCAAATTCTTTAGGTAAAAACAAGACATTGTCTACATGCAGTTATTCTCCATGAGTCCTCTCCATCAGCAGGATAACCCACGCTTCCTCCTCCAGTCACACCCACATTGCTAGAGGCTCTATAACCAGCACAAAAAATTAGAGGGGAGAGAAGGCACCCATGCATGATCCCTCTAGCCACTTTCAGAGTGAGGGCAATATGAGCTAACCCAGCCGAAGCCTAGCAGCAGAATTTGCAAAGAGCAAATGGATGGGCCGCATACTTTGGTTCTTAAAACCAAATTTTGACAGCACCCTGAAAAGGTAAACCCACACCAAGGTATCAAAAACCTTTTCTATATCAAGGACCGGACAGGCATCATGGGGCCTCCTCAGCAGAAAACCTCCATAATTCTATACACTCTCCTCATGTTTTGAGATGTATTTCTGCCTAAGACAACCCAATTTTGGTCAGCGTGGATCAATAGTGGGAGTAACTGATGTATAGGGCCAGTCAGTATCTTTCAAAGGATTCCGAAGTCAGAATTCAATATTTATGGGTTTATACCGCGCTTGAATCGACTCCCGAAGGAGTATCTCTGCGCACACCGCAAGTGATAGACCTGAATAGAAGAGCTGAACATATGTAGAGATACTAAGCCTGAAACAAAAAAGTTTTTATATGGCAATCTGTTTGAGGTATGATCTGTAGGCTCACACCCTGGTTTTGGCATCACTGCTAAAAAGGCTTCTCGGAAGATTAGGGTAACCTTCCCTCTGTTATCCACACCTCATACAGGAAGACTCATTTGTGGGGCAGGGTGTTTACGTAGGCTTTATAAAATTCTTTTCGAAATCTGTCAGTGCCTGGGGTTTATCAGACACTAACTCCCATATAGCTTCCTTAATATCATGAACTTATGAGGCCATCTATTTCATCCCCTATTTGAGGGGACACTCTAAGCAAGGTCAAATCATCAAGGAAGTCTACCCTCCTCAATTCAGGATGTGTAGAAATTAATCCAATATTCAATTAATTTTGATGTATATTTATTCTCAACACAGCAAGGAAGTCCATCCATTAGTAGCTCCAGATGCAACTGGGCAACAGACAGGATTCCAGTACAAAGCATAACATGCAGAATCTGGAATGTCATTGGAAAATAAACACTGTGCATGCCAGGGCTGGCAAGGAATCATGTGATGTAATAAAGAAGGGAGGAGGGAGAAAGAGGAAACAGAAATAAAGAAAATAACGAAGATATTTGAAGAAAGGATGCAACACATCCCCCTTATTAATAATAAAGATATACAATATAACCACAATCAAATTAAATCGTTAAATTTGTTCGGCATACGTCTCATGCGATGAGATAGTTTGACTCTTGAAGCAACAGTTTCATCATAAATTCCAACACATGTTTTAGCATCAAAATTATTGATTATCCTAGAACTGTTATGTTGAATCATGTCAAAATTTGGACACCTAGCTATTTTGTTTACATTCCTCACTTTTCCATCATGAGCAATTACACAGTTACTGAAAACTTTTTTGATTTGAAAAGGTTTTCCACATTTATTTGAAATTGTATTCATTAACCCAGGTTTAAGAATCCTAGCCCAGTCTCCCAATGGAAAAATGTGTACTTTGGTTTTCCACTTATCATTATACCATGTCATGGTTTTACTTTGTTTAGTCTCAACTCTCTGCTATCATGCACACATTCCTTGTTATTATGTTTGTCGTGACAGGTGTTCCTAAACCACCATGGACATACTTAAGAGGCAGGATCTCTACCTTTGAGTAACCTGGGCTGACTTCTGTCGTGATATGAGGTGTAATGCGATAAACGTATACTTTTTCTCTTAAAGAGTTCATCCAACTGCCACCCATTTTTAATGAATCAATAACAAAAGTCTTCAAACCTCTATTGAACCGTTCCACCAGTCCATTTTCGTGTGGTTCATATAAAGATGTACATTTATGTATGATACTACATTCCGTTGTCTGTAACTAAAGTGGAAGAACATCCCTCACGTGCAAAAACTTCTTTAAAAAAAACAATGACTGCACTTGTTGTAGCCTTGGAAACAAATTTAACCTCTGGCCATTTAGAAAGATAATCAATCAAGACCAATGCAAAACGTGAACCTTCTGGTAAATCCTTAAACAGACCCAATATCTCAAAAGCTACTTTTTGCCATGGTGCTTCCAGCCACTTAACCACTTTTAAAGGCGGAACGTGCACCTTCAGCATTTTTAGGTTTCGCCTGGGCCGGAGCTCCTAGCTCCGCCCAGGAGAAATCGTTCTTACAGCGTGGGGCTTAGTCCCGCCTTGTCTTTCATTGGCTAGCTCCATAAATGGAGGCTAGCCATTGAAAGACATCTGCGTCAATCACTTTCTCCCCGTGAAAACGCGATTCGGGGGCGTTTCCGTGTCTTTTTTTAAGTCACGCCCTCTCCTCTTCCCATTGGCTGGAATTTTACCTTCCAGCCAATGGGAAGGGGAGAGCACGCCTCCGAATCCCTACAGGACGCTGTGCTTTCTGAGCAGCGTCTACCGAGGCTTTAAGTTAAGCCTCTGCCCCCCTTTTGTGCCGTTGTTTCTTGTTAATGCTTGTTATCTTGTATCTAACGCATGTAATCCTTAGTCCTTATGTTTTGCAACTAGTTCTTATGTAAAGCGCTCCGACACCTTCGGGTAAAGGTCGTGCTTTAAAAAATCGCATTAAATAAATACTATCGTCTCAGGGGCTTGAAGTTTTAACTTCCGGCCACAGCCAAAGGGCAAATCGGAGTTTTGTGCAGCGGTGCAGGATTGGCTGAGGTGTTATCAATTGTCCAATCGCTGGTCACATTGCATTGTACGAATCCTTCCATTCTCCTGCGACGACATGAAACGTTCAACTAGGTGATTGGCTGCCATGTGACCCGGAAGTATTGAATTTATGGCAAAGTGTGTCGTCAATCTAAGATCGATAACCGACGACGGTCTATGAGCCGGATTTATCGATAGCGCTGTGTAAGTAGCAGGCGGGTCGCGTTACATTTTACTTTTCGAACCCATAAATGGCATCTACCGGGAAAAAAAATCCTTTCTGCCGCCAGATGATTTAGCCTGTATTTCAAAGTTCAGCCGATTATTTTTGAGGAAATAGCAGTTTGTTGGGGCCTTGCGTCGAAAGTCTGTGCTCCTCCTTAACGAGTGAATGAATAGAAGGACCTTTGATCCTGATCTGCATGCCCTTGTATTCAATTAATCTACTTTCGCCTGAATCGTACTCGTTTTGAAATTCTCCCTGCGTGCGATGTCAGGAATTAATAATTTCGTTCAGTGTACAGAGCTAAAGTGTGCGATTTACGCCTTACGAATTGAGTATGAGCCGAGGTCGGAGTACAGAGAAACGAATTCCCTCGTAGCAAAATAAGGCGGAAACTTCACTGCGCCGTCCTCGTCCTTTGCATCCCCCATTCCAGTTTTGATTGAGTTTCTTGCCTTGAACTGTGTCCCTGGAGGCAGTACAAGGTTTGGGGACGTACATTTACTATTCCAACTCTTCCAGTCCTAGAATATTTAGAAAAAAAGTTAAGCATTCCCAAACTATTTCAATAAGCGCTTGAAAAAGTACTGGTTTTGCATTGCGGGAAGTGCTGCCCTTAGCGTGCAGATCAAGGCACAAACCTCGGAATGCCAAATGATGAAAGGCAGCCCTTCCCAAACACTTTACAGAACGCGAGTCTCCTCCATTATTTGATTGGTAAAAAATCAAGTCCAAATTTCTGGAATACGTAGTCGGGTGGACGCTTGTCACAAATGACTGGTTTCCGTAAGGAAGGAGTTAATTTCTAAGTGCATTGCTGTTTGATTTTGCACTTCCTTGCATACCCCATCTTCCGGAAAATTGTTTTAAAGTGGATGTAACGGAACACGAACTGTGGGAAACCCCCTCAGTTTTCAATGCAAAGCCAGATCATCTAAATACTTGCACAGTAGCGCGACCAGGCTTTGAAAGGCATCCTAGCAAAAGCGGGCATACGATAACTCGTATGATTTCCCACTCAGCTTGTAATTTCTACAATATTACACTCATGCGGTTATTACGTGGGCACCTGTGTGTCGATATTTGTATTGGAGATTTGACCTCTTTGTGCTGCAGCTCAACTTTAAATTCTACTTCGTGTTGCTTAAAACTGCATTTATAGCACAAGTGTGGCCGAAGGCCTGAATGGCACGTGACACAGTAAATAAACTGCAGTAACATTTTTAGCTGGCCTTGTAACGCTGCCAATTAGAATTTTGCATTCAGCAAATCTTTAAAAACTTTACATCTGCTACTGCAAATATTTGGTGGAGTTAACATCTTTGCCAAGACAAGAACATTTTCTAAATTTAGACCCCAGCCATTTGGGCAGATCATTGATACATTTGACATTGAGGTCAATACCAAAGGGGGCAGTTTTAAACATCAAATTTACGTTAACTTTGCTAAATTGCTCGTAGATTTTTGCACCAATAACCAATGCAGTTAGTGAGTTTTGTGTCATATGCATCCATTATAAATGTACGTCTATTGCAGAGGTATGCTGACGTTCCCCACAAGTCCTGTTCGTGAACATGTTGGTGGTGTTCCAGGGCATGACGGGAGCCACCTAAATTTTTTGTCGTTTGCGCCATCTTTCTCTTCTGAAATTTTGTCATATTACACACTCGCTTTTGTGGTGATTCATCCACTCTTGATGAAGCAAGTTCAACACTGCTGTTTTAGACCAGTTTACTGTATAAAACGTAAAAAATATATCTTTTGGGGAGGGGGTGGGGGGAGACAGTGTCAGTTATTCTAGTCCTAGAAGGTTCCAGGTAAAACGCTTTCTACTGGGTGCATAACAATGAAAGTTCCAATCTGCGCCTGCACTGTAATGTAAATGCGCATGCTTTTTCCATATTTAATGTTAGAACAGCCGCTGATGACCTTAAAGAAGCCAACTATATTTGTATTACAGAAGCCTTAATACCTAGCATCAGTTTCTGCCTTGTAACACTGTTGCTACAGACCTGTAGCTATTTTTCTATTAAAAAGTTGTAGGCTAGTGTTATCAGTGCTTACCTTAATTGCAGCCCAGTCCCTTTGTCATTGTCTATCCTGTTTCCCTCTTGCGAAGTAACTCCACAGTGTGTGCCAGATGGGAAGGAGCACTGTTGCTTTCCCTCACCGACTAGTGATGGCAGCACGCTGCGGTCTTGTTTTTTTAGGTTTCGCCTATTATCATTCGCTTGCGAATGTAATAGGCGAAGATTCAAGTGCTCGATCGACTGGTCAAACCACTGCGGTTTTCTCACAGTGCATGTGAGAGTCACGTGACCACAAAAGCGGGTCACGTGACCACACAAGCACGCGCATCTCCCTACTCCGCCCCTCGCTCGCATTCCCGCACCCCCACCACCAGGCTCTTTTCTAAACATCTTCGCACAGCCCCTCGCTCGCATTCCCGCACCCCCACCACCAGGCTCTTTTCTAAACATCTTCGCACAATCAATATGTGCCATTGCTTACACGTCAGCCATGCTTGTTTCAACTAGATTCTTCCGGTTCATATCAAAACACAGCAGTCACCTCCACGAAGGATCACACACACCTCAGCCTGTTCGATATGACCCCGCCTTCAGCTGCTGTGCTCGCGGCTCAGACCCACTCACTACACTCCAGCCGTCAAGCCTCCGCTGCAGTCCACGCCACCTTCAGACCCCCCCCCAGGCACTCCCGGATCAGTTTTCCGCCGCCACCCCTGAGAAACACAGCAGCCACCTCCACGAAGGATCACACACACCTCAGGCTGTTCGATATGACCCCGCCTTCAGCTGCTGTGCTCGCGGCTCAGACCCACTCACTACACTCCAGCCGTCAAGCCTCCGCTGCAGTCTACGCCACCTCCAGACCCCCCCAGGCACTCCCGGATCAGTTTTCCGCCGCCACCTCTGAGGCCTGATCTGCCGCTTCAGGAGGCCGCCACTACAGCCCTTACAGCGTCACTTGCAGAGAGGGGCATCAATCTCTGCACAGCCGTCTTGATAATCGCCAGCATCGACCAGTAAGAGGGGGTAGTCCCACACCAGCACAACCATATTTTGGTGCAGATGGCATAAGATATTGTAGAATGCAACGCAGGAAGACTGGAGCTAACCTAGGCAGCAGCTATTCTCGGTGGCTGCAAGCCACGCCCCCACCATTTTGTTTCTTGAGGGTAATGTGGGGAGGAAAGATGTCTGGGGCAACAAATCAGGTCCTTCCCAAATGAATCTTAGCAGCCCTTTCGGTCTGTTGCTCTGTAAAACAGTCTTTACCTACTTGTTCTTCTCCCTCTTTTCTGACTCTCATTTTCCTGCCATATGCAGGAAGCAACCCCCAGTGCTCCCCGGTTGCGCCTCCATTCCCAATTCCCACCGCTCTGACTCATCACCCAAACCACTGTTATTGCATCACAGTTTTAAAACTCTTTCATTTGAGCTCAGACAGAGCGCAGCCGTATCCTAACGCTCTGGCTGCTGCTGTGCGAGAGAAACCCCCCCAGAAGCCTTCTAATTTGGCTCCAATTGATCTCTCTTCAGATCAAGAGCAGCCCACCCCCAGCAGCGCGACCTCTCTGTTCCTCACCGCCGATAGCTGCAGTTAGGCAGGAGAGTTCTCCAGAAGCCTTCCTCCTTGCCCCTAATTGAGTCTCCTCGCTTTCTGCAGATCAGAGAGAACTAATGAGTAAGAGAAAGATAGAGAAACATGATATTGCAGAGAAAGCAGGACAAACAGCTCTCCCGTCCCCATCCGGCTTCCCTCCACGCATCTGCCTGCCACACTTCTCCCCTCGCTCGCATTCCCGACCCCCCACCAGGCTCTCCCGCCCCCATCCGGCTTCCCTTGTTATAGTGTGTCATGCAACGTAATGGTGCCACTCCCAGCGACCTAAATCGTTTTGCTTTACTAACTTTCCCTACTGCTCTCTCCCTCTCTCGCTCTCTGGTTCATGCTCTCCCTTACTTATAATCTATTTTCTTCTCTCTCGGTTTCTCTTTTCTTTGTCTTCCCACTCTGGCTGTGAGGCTCTATCCGTGTGCGTCTCTCTCTCTTTCCCTCTCTTTGTCACTGCCCTCTTTATTTTTCTTTCTCTCCTCTGTCTCTCTATCGTTCTAGTTCCCTTCTTACTTTTTCTCTCTCGGGCTCTGTCTCTGTCACTCTCTTTTACTCTCCCCCTCTCTCTCGCAGACTCTTTCTATATCTTGGCTCCCTTTCTCTCTGACTGTCTCTTTCTTTCACTCACACACTGACTCCCTGTCTCTCTCTTGTACTACCACGCACTTTTTGAAAACTCGGGCCGACATGATTCCGGCATAGACACTAGTTTGCCAGTTGCCATTTAGTTACCACCTCGTATGAGGTAACTTTTCAATGGTTTGTAACTGCAATTATGGTCACATTCCACTGAAACATCTCATTGCGAACAGCAATTAGTAAGGGACACCCCTTTTATGCTCCCCCTAACTACGATTCAGAATAATTCGCAAAATCCCTTTTGAAATTCGAGAAGAATTTTCGGAACTACAAAAGGCGTCTAAAACATCGCAAAAGGCAATTTGCGGTCGCAAACCCTGTAGTTGTGCAGACCGCAGGATTTGTGACAGCAATTTGTTTCTGCTTTTTTGCTTTAGTCAGTGCTTCAGGCTCCACATCTCTAGATGCTGCAATGATGAGAATGTAGCAAAGATTCTTCTTCAAAAATAGAATCAGTGGTATAGTGTGCACAGACCAAGGAGGATATACCATCCAGGAACACCTGGGCGGCAGTGCTTAATTTGCGTTGGTGGTGGCCGGTGGTAGGTGGCTGGCTGTGCTCATTTTTTGGAACTCGGGCTTATTTTTCATCATCAGATTTTAACCCAGAGCAAGAAAGGGATAAAGGCAGAAAAGAGAGAAATAATGAGTAAGAGAAGGATAGAGCAACATGATATTGCAGAGAAAGCAGGACAAACAAGCACTGGCGTTGCCAATAGGTTTCGCATTTGGAAAGTTGGAGCTATTGGTTTTGTATTTGACATTTTATATTTATATATCGTTATTGGCATTGTCAATAACAATATAAATATAAAATGTCATTTACAAAACCAATAGCTCCAACTTTCCAAATGCGAAACCTATTGGCAACGCCAGTGCTTGTTTCACTTGATACACACTCATGGCAATCTCTGACCACATGATCTATAAACCTACCCTTGCCTGGCCACCAAAACAACTTCTAACTAAACACTTCATGGATGATATTCCTGGGTGTGTCTTGTGGGCTAATTTAAGAATGTCTTGAATGCCTATTGGAGGAACACATTTTCCTGATTTGAACAAAAACCTTCTTTCAAAGTCTAGTTCTTCTGCCACCTTAAAAAACGGCAACAAATCTGATCTCACCAAATTCTTTTTGGGCCATCCATTCAAAACACATTTTTTTTAATTCACCCCACCTATCATCTAATTGTTCACAACTATTCCACTTCTGTAATCTCCTGGAATTGATTATCAACAATATCACTAATGGTGACAACAAAATCACATTCTTTAATGACTTCTACCTTATCCTGATCACATGGTAATCGAGAAAGGAAACCAGCGGTAACATTTTTCTTACCTGGCACATACACTGTACTGAAATTATATTCTTGTATTTTAGATGCCAACCTTGCAATCCTGGCAGTGGAGTTCCAACCCCCACCCGTAGATAAAATGTTAACTAACGGTTTATGGTCAGTTCTAAGAGTAAATTTACTGCCCCAGACATACAACCTAAAATAGTCAACAGCCCATACACACGCAACCAGTTCTCTTTCTATTGCTGCATATTTCCATACACATTCATACGTACGCAAGGCAAAGGCAACATTCCACTCCTCTTTGCCTTTTTTTGTGAAAGTACTCCTCCTAAGCCATAAAGGCTAGCATCCACTGTAATGATACATTCCTTCTTCATACGGAAATGTTTAAATGTAGGTGCATTCACAATATTTTTTATATACCCTTAAATGCTTCCTGTTTTTTCTTTGACCACTCATATTTTACATTCTGTCTTAGCAAAGCTCTTAAAGGTTCCATTTTGGTTGCAAACCCCTCCACAAATTTGCTATAATAGTCACACATACCTGCGAATGATACAAGTTGATCCTTGTTTGTTGGTGGCGGAGCTTAAACTATAGCATCTACATTAGTTTTCTTTTGAATTATTCCATCTCCAGATAATGTATGTCCCAAATACTCAATGACTAGAAAACCCCTGAGAACAGATGTCAAGAGCCTAGTTTATCAGTTACCAGTATTCACAACACTTGCTGGGGTTGGAACAGTTGTGTTTTAGTGGAAAGAAAAAAAAAATTCTTTCTTGTGTCCCCTCACTCACCAGGGTTTTCCCACGGTGACATGCTTCATCATTGGGGCCATCCCAGCCCTCTACGGACTGGGGCGTGCTGCGACTTGCGAACTACGTAGGAGCACTTAAAGTGATGGACTATGTGTAGTGCAAACGGTGTCGTGAAGTGGAGTGGAATTAGTTTAAGTGGGTTAAAACTACCTACCTAGTGGGCTACAAATGATTTATTCTTGCTCCTAGGAGGTAAACTAAATATGGGGTAGAATACTAGGGGTCCTAGTAGCAAAGAGTTAGGTGTACCTAGTGATTCCTGTCAACATGTTTCGAGCATTCCCCAAGCTCTTCTTCAGGACTACACAGGGACCATCCCTGTGTTCGCCACTCCTAATTGTGCTCAAGTGAGGTTTAAAAAACAATTAAATGCTGCAATAATAAGGCATGCATTAGTACATACGTAAAATGATAGTCACGTAGTATCTGTAGGAAAGAAAAACACACAATGTGGTTAGGGGGTTACATGGCCCCTCAAAGTATTCACATACCTTCTACACACACAAGACACAGAATATGAAATTGTCTGCGCCTTTGTCCACGCTTGAAAAAAAGGAAAGCCAAATGGTGTATTTTAAAACCAGATGTAATAAAACAATGTGATCAGCACTTTGTGGAATAACATACACATACCACACATATAAAACGACAGATTGTTACATACATGGAAGGGGACCTAACTTTGCCCCATGGACGCGGAGAGTTAATGGTATCCCTTCAATCTGGTGTTAAAGAGAGAAAATGAGGGAAAAATATTGCCGTGTTAGTGGCCGGTGAGGCTACAAAGCAGCAATTGGTGGCGGCGGCAGCCCGCTGTTTGTCGGCACCTGTGGGGTTTAAAAAGCACTTACTTAGTATCAGGATACTGAGGCAGAATCACCTACACTGCAACCTCCGGACCGCATGTTAGAGAGTAAGCGTCCGGTTGTTGCTTATGTACTTGTATTTCCGCATTGTCGTCCCGGTCAGTGTAGACCGCGCACGGATGATTTTGGCACATGGAACTAGTGGCGGCCATCTTGGGTGTATATCGCCACCTTCAAGTCGCGGTAGAACAGGGTATAACGCTTGTTTTAACCCAATATATATATATATTTTTTTTTTATAGTTCTTGTTCTTGAGCCCATCTCAAATAGATAATTTAGGATATTCTCTCAAAGTGATTGAAAGACTCAGTTTCATGTGTCGTAATTGATCGAAAGATGGGGCGGCCATCTTTGTAGTTTGTCAACTCCTTCTCATGGAGCTGCATTGGAACTAGCGGCGGCCATCTTGGGTGTATATCACCACCTTCTAGTCACAGTAGAACAGTGTATAACACTTGTTTTGACCAAATATTTCATTTTTACAGTTCTTGTTCCTGAGCCTATCTCAAATAGGTAATTTAGGATTTTATCTCAAAGTGATTAAAATACTCAGTTTCATAGGTCGTAATTGATCGAAAGATGGAGGCGGCCATCTTTGTAGTTTGTCAACTCCTTCTCATGGAGCTACATTGGTCGAAATTACTTGTAGCTTTTAACCAAATTATTTATAGGGGGTTCATCAAATACATGCTTAGTTAAAAGCAATTTTGAAAATTCCAAAACGTTTTTCAGAAGGTGTTTCAAAAAGGTGCTTTGGTAAAGGCAAGTCAACAAGGAGAAGGTCATATTTGATATCATATATTCGGTAGAGTACCCAATTTAGTCAGTAGTGGATTCAAAGTTTTCAACCATTAAGTGAATTGTCCCCAAGATTCCTAAATTATCTATTTGGGATTGGCTCAGGAACAAGAACTGTAAAAAATAAATATTTGGTCAAAACGAGTGTTATACACTGTTCTACCGCGACTGGAAGGTGGGGATATACATCCAAGATGGCCGCCGCTAGTTCCAATGCAGCTCCATGAGAAGGAGTTGACAAACTACAAAGATGGCCGCCGCCATCTTTCGATCAATTACGACACATGAAAATGAGTCTTTCAATCACTGTGAAAGAATATCCTAAATTATCTATTTGAGATGGGCTCAGGAACAAGAACTATATAAAAATAAATAAATACATATTTGGTCAAAACGAGCGTTATACACTGTTCTACCGCCACTAGAAGGTGGCGATATACACCCAAGATGGCCGCCGCTAGTTCCATGTTCCAAAATCATCTGTGCGCGGTCTACACTGACCGCGATGACAATGCGGAAATACAAGTACATAAGCAACAACCGGACGCTTACTCTCTAACATGGGGTCCGGAGGTTGCAGTGTAGGTGATTCTGCCTCATTATCCTGATACTGTAAGTGCTTTTTAAACCCCACAGGTGCCGACAAACAGCGGGCTGCCGCCGTCACCAATTGCTGCTTTGTAGCATCACCGGCACTAACACTGCAATACTTTCCCCTCATTTTCTCTCTTTAACACCAGATTGAAGGGATACCATCAACTCTCCGCGTCCATGGGGCAAGGTTAGGTCCCCTTCATGTATGAAACAATCTGTCATTTTATATGTGTGGTGTATGTATGTTATTTCACGAAGTGCTGATCACGTTGTTTTATTACATCTGATTTTAAAACACACCATTCGGCTTTCCTTTTTTTCAAGCATGGAAAAAGGCGCAGACAATTTCATATTCTGTGTCTTGTGTGCAGAAAACATGCCATTAGGCTTTCTTTTTCAAGCATGGACAAAGGTGCAGACAATTTCATATTCTGTGTCTTGTATGTGGAAAAAATGTGAATACTGTGAGGGGCCATGTAACCCCCTAACCACATTATGTATGTTTTTCTTTCCTACAGATACTACGTGACTATCATTTTACGTATGTACTAATGCATGCCTTATTATTGCAGCATTTAATTGTTTTTTAAACCTCACTTGAGCACAATTAGGAGTGGCTAACACAGGGCTGGTCCCTGTGTAGTCCTGAAGAAGAGCTTGGGGAATGCTCAAAACATGTTGACAGGAATCACTAGATACACCTAACTCATTGCTACTAGGACCCCTAGTATTCTACCCAGTTTTTAATTTACCCCCTAGGAGCAAGAATAAATCATTTGTAGCCCACTAGGTAGGTAGTTTTTGCCCACTTAAACTAATTCCACTCAACTTCACGACACTGTTTGCACTACACATAGTCCATCACTTTAAGTGCTCCACTATGTAGTTCGCAAGTCGCAGCACGCCCCAGTCCGTAGAGGGCTGGGATGGCCCCAATGATGAAGCATGTCACCGTGAGAAAACCCTGGTGAGTGAGGGGATACAAGAAAGAAAAAAAAAATATTGCCACTAAAACACAACTATTCCAACCCCAGCGAGTGTTGTGAATACTGGTAACTGATAAGCTAGGCTCTTGACCTCTGTTCTCAGGGGTTTTCTTGTCATTGTTAATTTGTGGAGGGTGAGCCTAAGCCTTCTTCCCTCTTTCTCCCCCTTACTTTTGGATATGTCCCAAATACTCGCCAGAACATTTAAATAACTTGCATTTATGTGCTTTTAAAGTGAGACCATGGTTCTCCAACCTTTTACACACTTCATTTAAGTGAATTAAATGCTCAGATTCGTTCCTTGAAAAAATTAAAATGTCGTTCTGGAAGGATTTAACATATTCGTCCGCATCTCTGAACATGTGGAACATAACTCTCTGAAACACTGACGCCAGACCGAAAGGCATTCTTGTGTATTGGTACAACCCAAATGGGGTGATAAAAGCTATACATTTTTTCGATTCCTCCATTAACTCTATCTGATGGTATGCCGAACGTAAGCCCAGTGTAGAAAAGATTTGGGCGCCTTCAAACATAGACACCACCTCGTTGATATTGGGTAGTGGATGAAAGTCAACAACAATATTGGAATTAAGAGCCCTCAAGTCCACACATACCCTTAATTTTTGATCAGGTTTCTGGACAAGAACAATAGGTGAAACCTATTCTGACGATTCAATAGCTTAAATAATACCTTCATCAGACAATTCCTTTAACATTTCCTTGAGTTAATCTCTGATATGGATTGGTACTCCTCTTATTTTTTGTTTGACTGGTACCACGTTTTCTTTTAATACAATCTTATGAGAGAAATTCTTCTGTTTTCCCAATTTATCAGAAAACACCTTGTCATATTTGCTAATTAATTTTCCTTCTCTATCATCCGACTTGATGTCTGTATTGATCACTGAAATGTTGTTAAATAACATGTAATCACACAATGAAACAGGTTCACTAGACCTTGGATTAAGTGTTAAACCCACTTCTGCCGTCAGGTTTCCCTAGAGACCCACGAGATATTCAAACTGTTTCATCGACATGTTGGGCGTGGGGGAGACTGGGCCACATTATAGGCCTTACACAGCTGTACTCCCCGACCCTACCATTTCCCAATCCCACCTGGCTACCAATAACTGGGGAATCTGTAGTACGGCAAAATTTGACCAAATCCACATTGCCACCGTTGGAGATCTATTCCCTGATGGCCACGCTTTCTCCCTTACGGAAGATCACCGCTTTACGGAGAGAACGTTTATGGACTCCTTTGTGCTAACCAGACTGCGCTCTTTATTGCGGGCCTCCTTCTCCTCGTTCCCCCTCCCTCCTGAGGAGATGACCCCCCTCACCTTTCTTATTCAACACCCATCAGGTAATCATTTAGTATCATATGTGCTGCGATCTTCTCCCTTCCCCGGATCAAGGAGTGCGGGCCGCATAGGAGGTGGATTTGGGCTACCCTATTTCAGATGATCAGTGGAAATGGTGCTGCAAAGCGACCAAAGACATCTCTCTCAATAGTAAACATAAACTCCTACACTTTAAATTCTTACGTAGACTATACTACACTCCAGCGCGACTGCATAGAATAGACCCAGCAAGACCCCACGCTTGCCCCAAGTGCGGTGGACCATTTGCGGACTTTGCACACCTTTCGTGGTCATGCCCTGTGCTCCATGATTATTGGTCCCGGGTGCACACACACTTAGTGACATATTACACCTGTCTTTGGTTCCAATCCCTGAGATTGCCCTTTTTGGATACATGGCTGAATTTCCGAGGGCGGTGCGTAGACTGGCAGCGCTGAGTTTTCTATTGGCTAAGCGCGAGGTGGCATTGCGGTGGTGTGACCGACGCCCCCCGTTACACAGTTCCTGGCTTCGGAGCATGGCACACTGCAACACTAACAGTGCAGAATACTCCACCATGGTCCCCTCTACATCCAGACCCATCGACATTTGGGGCCCGTACCGCTCATATATCACTGGCGCCATGGCTGGGGGCCAAACTACCCCTACTCATGAAGTGGTTCCCGGGGAATTGGCTGAAGAATTGTGCGGGATCCCAAACTCGGTCATTTGATGTATATAACACATTGTATAGTATCCATGTTCCTTTTGACCATGTCTTCCTGTTCCTAGGGGAGATCGGGTGATGTTCATATCCAGTTATCGCTGCGGGGTTTTGCTACGTCTGTGGGTTAATTTTGGAATGCTGTTCCTCTACGTACCTTTAGCCCTAACCCGAAAGTGACATTTGAGTATGCTCGGATTATTATGTACTATGTGTATGTGATTAGAGTGACACCTTATGAACCATCAGTGTGTTTTCACCATGTATGCTTATTTTTATTTTTGTATTTCTTTTGGAAAATAATAAATAAAGTTTCAAAAACAAAAAAAACAACAACAAAAAAAGTGTTAAACCCACTTTATATTGGTCACCCCAACCTAATATATTAACACCCTTTTGCGTAATGTACAGTTTTACCGATTCAAATCTATTTTTGAAATGTAATTCTACCTGAAAGAAACCCTCAATGTCAATCTTTGTGCCATCCAAACTTTCTATTATATCGGATGGTTGTAATTCATCATATTGTATACTGTGACCTAATTTTTCATGGTAGTATTGACGTGTGATTATTGTCCCCGGAGAACCAGAATCTACCATCAACATGAGGTTTACCCCCAAGATTTGAAATTCACTATTAGGGGATTTCATTATGTTATCTGGAACACCATCAATGACTGAAACAACAAATCCCTTGTTCATCTCTGATGTCTGATCAACCGGTTGTGCAAGGTCACCATTACTTGCAACATAGGACACTGGCCCACGTGTTTGTGTGGTGTTGCGTCTGTGATCTACTGAAATGTCCTATTCTACCACAGTTTTTAAATTCTTTATTTATCGCAGGACATCCTGAGAAAGAAGCTATATGAGATTTGTTTCCACATCAGTAACATACACTAAAACTACCCATAGCATAATTTTTTTAATGAAATTGACTGTAAATAACTTTGTTTCCATTAAAGTTAATAATAGGTAAATAACGTGTTTGATGCTGTTCATTTTTGGGTTTAAGGGCACATATTTCCTCTTCTAAAGTGGTTTTATTAGAATTCTTTTTTACAACCTCCATCCACTTCTCAGATTGTTCTAACGCTTTTTAGCTCTGGGCTGCAGCTCCTGTGGGGTCTGTTCTGACTGAGTGACTCACTCTGTCAGCTTCTGGTGTCCATGGCATAACAAGCTGAGATCAATAACAATAGTGTCCACTTTCAATTAAAAAGTATCTCCAGACTTCTTGATAACCTTCAGGAAAACATCTAATTTGTGAGATCCAATTGCCAAGGATTATGTTATTGGTGTGCCCTCATCCTTCATCGGCAGATGAAATCCAGTCTTGGACAGTTTCATTCTGGCAACTGCGCAACTAATCGTGCTACATACACTGTGGGTGATATTTGCAATAACGGTGAGTGCAGGTGACAAATCAGCCACCGGAATCAGACAGCTGTTTTTCAAATC